>NC_045596.1:171364479-172620100 GCF_009762305.2 Zalophus californianus
TAATTAGTTGGCCAAGAAAGGCATAAATACAAAATAACACCAATACTCATAATGGGGGGAAAAACTTAAAAAAAAAAAGGTAGTGTCCTCTCTCTGTGGCTGTTAATGGACCATTTAAGAATTATCTGGTGGCAGATGCAGAAGTCACTGCAGAGGAAATGCTTGAGGTGGGGTGGAGCTGAGTAGCAAGGTTCTTTCTGGTCCTCTTCCTTCGAAGCAGTCACTAAGTGTTGTAAGCACAGTAGGTAAACACAGGCTTTGGATTTAAGATCGTCCTGGCTGGCTGATTTTCCCAGCCTCCCTCTTGTCTAGACCACTGCATTTAGAAATGTCTTTGACTTTCAATTTCCCCATTTCTGAAATGGATTCAATAATCCCCATCGTTAAGGTTTGTGTGGAAATTATGTCAGTGTCAATAATTAACTTTATTCTCACTCTGCCCCCTAACATTTGTGCCAAGTCCCTAGCACCTTGAACACATATGCTCTTCTTACTACTTTTATGTCTATCTTCTGCATTATATTGTGAGCTCCTTGAGGAAAGGGCTTTGTTTAATGCATGTTTGCATCCTCTGTGGTGAGTGCAGTGCCTGCCACGTGCTAAGTAATTTGAAAATGTTGAACCAAGAGAATTATTCAACGCCAAATTGTTTTAAATAAGTTACTCATTCAGTTAATTAGTTATTTTTCAGAGTCAAAGGAATTAAGATAATAGAATATTTAAGTTATTAGGTTTTATTATAAGAATTGATGAGAATATAAGTCTGATTAGAAAGCTGCCCCTGTGGATGACGAAATGGTAGGGCTTGAGGGAGAACCAGAATAGTGTTAAGAGTGCTGCACCACTCTGATGACCAGCTATCTTGTCATTCTTTCAGGATGTCCTGTCCTAGAACTACAACTCAAATTTAGGTCTGATAGATGCCAAAACCCATACACGCTCTTTTCTCAATATCTTATTGCTGCCTCAGGGTAAATCTGGGCAGATATAATTTATGAAGGACAATGCTTTCTATAGAACACAATACTTCTGCAATGGGTATAAAATCTCATTCACCAAATAAAGAAATGCAATTTTATTTTTACATAACCTAATTTACATTAACTGAGCTCTTGTGTTACCAATGGTAGAGTGTAAATCTCAATTATTTCAAAGCCTTACTCATCTCATTACCCCCAACCCCAACTCTGAGGCTGCATCTTATGGGTATATGGTGGTGCCAAAGAGATTATAGAGAAAGCTTTATGTAGTGAATACAGCATCTGGTTCTGTGTTACTATATCTCTGTGATACATGCACTAAGATGGCACTCTTCATATTTGGTTTCTCAACATCAGTCCGTAGAAAGTAATCCTGGGGACTTCTTCATGCCCAACACAAGACTTTCTGAATCTCTCTCTCTCTCATTTCCATTTATGTCTCCTTAAGCTTATGGGACACTTTTAGTTCTTCCTATATCTCACCGTAATTGGGGAATTCTGGGAAATCTCAGATCTGTTGGCTTGGATACAAACTCCCATCTAGCTATTTCTAATTAATTGATCCTGCACTATGCTAGACCTAGGGAACTCTATGGGGATTATTACACATCAAAAGGCTATCTGGGGACAAACGCATGAATCATCTTTTCACTTAGAATTCCCCAATCAATCTAGGATTTCCATCATTTCCCTTTCACAGTGAGGACGTGACTCAAGATGTAAAAAGCAAAGATAGCAGTCCTGAAGTGTAATAGATAATGTGGGCTCTTCCAAGTAGAGCTACATTGTGCCTATTTAGATATAGAAAAGAGAGGACCATGGGTAGCTTGGAGACAAATAACATGAGTCTCAATATTCTCATCCTCTCTGTAACCCAGCCCATATGTATGAGGAGTTATGATCTCCTAGGTCATGGATTTCTAAGCAGGAATTTTGGCTGCCTTGAATCTTATGGGATCATGGAGCTATTATGTAGCTTACTCCCTGAATATGGGTGACATCTTCTACTTTACATTTGGCCCTGACATCTAGAGCCTCATCCAAATGCACAATATCCTTCAACATAACTATGGAATGGGGTGAGATTTGGGGGAGAGCCTGACAGTTTCCCTTGAGCAAGGCAATTTGAGCCATTACTGGCACCATCTTTCTTCCCTTTCCTGGTGGGAGCATGAGTTGGGATGAGGTTCAGTTCTTGTAATAAAGCTACCCACTTCAGAGAGCCCAAGGAGGGGCATAGATAGCCTAGGTTAACATATTCTGAATAATATATCTGCATCTTCCCACCCGCTGCCAAAAGGCTGGGTCACTTCATTTTGTGAAGAAAGAATATGGTTGATGAACTAAACTTGGCAGTGGAGCTAATGACCATTTCATGTCAAATACATCCATCTACTGTTGTTTTAAGCAGTCCTCAAGTGGAAGGGATTAGCACTTTCATTTTCTTCTTCCTCAGATCCTAAACCTATACATTTTTATCTTTTAAAGTTATAAGTACTGGTCATTCATTTTTTCATTCCTTCTACAAACATTTGTTGAACTCTTTTTTTCCCCTAGACATTGTTCTGGGAAATAGAAGAGTAATGGACATAAAATATAGGAGTTCTGCTCCTGTAGTATGGAATAGATATGAAACAGAGAAATAAAAGATAAGATATTTTTAAACAATTAAAAGTGTTATAGAGAAAATAAACCTGGGGTTTGAGATAGAAAATGAGGGAGATGGTGGTATATCTCTTTAGACAAAGCGGTCTGGGAAGTCTCAACAGTCACTATTTATACTCACAAATTTTCAGGGAATAATGTAGTCACCTCCAGAGGCTCTATGGAGATTTTATGGAAATATCAATAGATTCTACTCCTCCCTGGACTCATTTACCTTATTTACAAAACACTATCAAATGTTTATAGCTCATCTATGATTCATTTTTTTGACATTTAATTATTGTTCACTAAATTATTTACCTGGATAAAGGGAAACAGTATAAAGGGATTTTAGAAATATTTTATTTTGATATAAGTATTTTATTGGTAGTAACACAAAGTCCTTCAGTAAATAAAAGAATTTGGAAAACATACTTGAAAATGAGAACAGTGAAAATGATAAAACAAAAATCGTTGCAGCTACAATTTATTGATCATTTACTAACGCCAAGCTCTATTTGAAGTTGATACTTTTTTCTGCTTGTACAATAGCCTTGCAAAGAAAGCATTATGTACATTTCATAGATAAGAAAACTGAGGTTCAGAAAATTTTGTTCTTTGTCCAGATCCACACAGTAGGCAGCTGAGATGCTTTTATCCTCTCTGACGCCAAATGGATAACATCTTTTCTAACACCAACAACAAATTCTCTGATATCAACTAGGTATCTAAAAATTCAATTCCAATACCTACGATCTGGAGTTAGTCTAGACCCCCCAATCCCATAAGACTCCTCTACTTCAGACACTAACCCACAAATGGAGAACCTAGGCTACCCACATTTCTCCTCAGCTCACTACATATTTGGGTTTTCCCATGACCACCCCCTCTGGTTCAACAGTTTGCTAGAATGACTCACAGAACTCAGGAATATACTTTAATTACTATTACTGGTTCATTATAGAGGATAAAATACAACTCAAGAACAGCCAAATGTAGAGAGGCATAGATTTCATCTATGATAGGGAGTGATGAAAGGGTAGTGGGGAAGATGAGCTTTCATGTCCTCTCTAGGTATACCACCTTCCCAGCACCCCAATGTGCTCACCAACTTAGAGGCTCTCTGAACCCCATCATTTATGTAATTTTATACAGGTATCATTGTGTAAGTATGGTCGATTAAATTACTGACCATTGGTGATAGAACTTAATCTCCAACACCTCTTCCCTCCTCAAAGGTCTGGGGTTGGGGCTGGAAGTTCTAATCAAGGCTGGGTCTTTCTGGTGACCAACCCCCTCCTGAATATGTACTGGGACCTGACAAGAGTCACCTGATTAGCATAAACTCTGGGGCAATTGAAAGGTGCTTGTTGTGAAATAATAAAAGATGCTTCTATCACTCCTACCACTTGGGAAATTCCAAAGGTCTTAGGATTAGTTGCTGTTTGCCAGAAATCTGAGACAAAGACCAAATATATATTTCCTATTATACCACAGTGGTGAAGGTGGGAACCAAAACCAAATACTTCTTCCACACTCTCCTTAACAAATACACTGTGGATGTCTGGCAAAAGCATTTTCCCACATAAATATTGTACTGTGCCTACTTCAACTACTAAAAACAGATTTACAAACTAATTGAAAGGAACTCATTAATCACTTAAAAGAAGGTCCACACAATTATCCCAAAACTTAGTGGCTTAACACAACATTTATTTTCTCCTAGTTTCTGTGGGTCAGGATTCCAACAATGTTCAAGGACTCCCGCAGGCTGCGATCAAGGCTACATGGGGGCTGTAGCCATCTCAAGGATCAACTGGGGAGGATCCTTCTTCATGCTAATTCACAGGGTTATTGCAGTTGGACTAAATCCTCGGTTTTCATTGGCTATTGCCTGGAGGTCACTCTCAGGTCCCAGCCATGTGGGCCTCCCCATACAGCAAATCACAACATGGTGGCCTTCTTCATCAGAGCAAGTGAGAAGAGCCAGAGAGAATGTAAGCAAATGGAGATCACAGTCTTTAACAATCAAATGTCAGAAATCATTTTTGGCGCTTTTGTTGTACTGTATTTGTTATAAGAAAGTTACCACGTCCAGCCCACACTCACTATGAGGAAGCAGAAATCACCTGGGGGTCATCTTAGAAGTCTGCCTACAGCATCATCCAACTTACCACCAGTAATTCTGTAAAGCTTGGTCTGCCATTCTCATTTCCAGATATAGGACAAAGGGTCACTAAGAGAGAGTTGTGGAGAGGATAAACATCATCAAGGCAGACCGCAGGATGCATGCTTCCATACATAATGCCTACTTAGAGCTGATAATCAGGCAAAAGATGCCCAGAAATGCTGACCTGACAGACTCCAGAACACTCAAATTTCCCTCACAAATCACAGTATACACAATCATTCTTTAAGATTGTATGTTTCTGTATCATATCTAATGTTTACTCACACTATACTGAATTCTGACGTTTTAACGAGAAATTCCTCTCAAGTCTTTGTCATTCCACTACTGTTTTCAAGGAGTCTATTGAATCCTCTCTGCCACTGCCTGAAGAATAAGAGCATTTTCCAGTATTTGATGGATACCCTTCCACGTTCCCCAGGTTAGAAAAGAAAAAAATGTTACAGCTTTCCATTCCATCCACATAATCAAATGTCCTCCTGCTGATGTAATTACACCCTTTTCCACTTGGTTTTGACCTTTGCCTCTTCATCATTCCCATCCTGAGATCTGAAAGCAAAACAAAACTGACATAGATGCTGCTTTAGCATGTTGGGAAATAATTCTACACAGTTCTAAGCCCGTCTCTACTCCTTTAGCAATGTAGTATAGTAATTACATTTAGAAACCTATTGAGAAATAAAGAAAAAGGAAGTGACTGAGGGACAAAATCCTGGAGGGGTTACTAATTAATTGTCATATGTTTCTCAAATGTCTCTTAAGATTTTTGAAAAACTTCTGTCCCTAACGAGATTTACAAGACAATATAAAAAGAAAGAAATTCCTAATAGACCATTCATTCACTGATTCATTCTTTAGATTTTTCAGGTCCCTACACGGGACTGTTCTACACTCTGTCCTGGGCATTAGGGATAAAGTGCTGAATGGGACAAATCCCTAAAGTCTGGAAGCTTCATACCAGGAGGAGGGGGTTTGGGGAGTAGCCCCCCAATGAAAAAGAAATATGTCTCCTTCCAGGTACTAATCACCTGGTCAAGTGATTGATATTATGCATACATACATGTTCATATATCTGCCATGCAGCATGTTACATTATCTTGCTTTATGTTCATTCAGACTTGGTTAATCATTACTTGTATTACCCACAATTTGAAGATAAGAAAAGTAAGATTGTTTCAAGTTGAGTAACTACTCATCATCACTCAATTAATTAAAGAAACATCTTTTTATGCTTCCAAATCTTTTCCTTTATAGTGTGACAAAAAGCCCTGGGGAAAAGAGAATGCAACAAAAATTGGTTATTAAAAAAATAAAAGAAGGAAAGAGAAAGACAAAAAAAAAACATGGCAAACAAAAAACAGGAACAATTCCCTTTTTGTGTTTTCTTTTCACACAGAAAAATCTATCCTGTCTCATCCATCATTTTTTTTCTAATAATGTCACTCATTTTCTTACCCACAAAAAAATGTAAAATTTATCTTTAGAATTTCATTAAAAAAGAAAAAAAAAAGCACATACAAGAGAGTCAAGTACTGGAATAAATGTAGAACTCATCTGTGCAGGAGGAGGAAAGGAGGTGCACATATCTGAACATCTTGCTTTCTTAGTATCCTTGGTTAGCAGCTTGTCTTTGCTGAAACCATTCATGATGTTTCCTAGGTATGGACTTAATAAAATAAGAAGGTGATAGGGAAATATCCTGTACAAAGTGAGCAGAAAACATATTTCCCTTGAAGAAAGGCTTCTCCTGGACCAACACAGTGGGAGAGGTTCTCATCTTCCCAACCCCTGACAAGCTAATTGCCTTTGAAGTCGCAAGAGTTTATTCAAGTCTCAGATGCATTCACTTTTTTTGAGGAGCCATGCTGGAGACAAACTGCCACGTGAAGGATCCATTCGGCTACATCATCTCTCCTCTTTGGATATTGGCTGGTTGTCAGCTCTAAATACGGCAGCAGTACAAAATTCTAAGTAATGGCTCCTGACAATTGAACCTTACAGCAGCTAGACACAAGACAGAAAGGCAGGAGAATTTCAAAATCACTCTTTGTAACGCTGGTAAGGGGATGAGGAATAGAGAGGGTATATCAACTGCTAGTAGTGGTTAAGATGGTTTGAGCAATGTGTGACTTTAGACAAGCAAAACATGAAAAAAACTTCCTTTGATACTGATGTTTCTAGAAGCTGTTAGGCCTCAGAGTCAGATAGTAGTCCTGGGAGTTCGTGGAATGAAATTTACATATCAACTCATTGAATAACAGTATTTTAGAGTTAGAAGAGTTCTTGGTGATCATCTGATCTGATGGCTTTTTTTTTTTAAGTAATGAAAGAGGCACTATTTTACTTTATTTATTTAAAAAATTCTAGGGGTGCCTGGGTAGCTCAGTCAGTTGAGCTTCCAACTTCTGGTTTGACTCAGGGCATGATCTCCTTTGTTGTGAGATCGAACCCTGCGTTGGGCTCCATGCTCAGCAGGGAATCTGCTTGAAGATTCTCCCTCTGCCCCTTGCCCCTCTCTTGCTCATGCTCTTTCTCTCTCAAATAATAAATAAAATTAAAAAAAATTGCTGCCTATGTGTTTGTTTGTTTGTTTTTTGGTTTCATGTCTCATATTTAGATCTTTACTCCATTTTGAATTTATTTTTGTGCTCAGTGTAAGAAAATGGTCCACCTTCACTCTTTTACATGTTGCTCTCCAGTTTTCTCAGGATGATTTGTTGAAGAGATTGTCTTTGACCATGGTATATTCTTACCTTCTTTGTCATAGGTTAATTGACCATATAAATGTAGGTTTATTTCTGGGCTCTCTATTCTGTTCCATTGTTCTATGTGTCCATTTTTGTGCCAGTGTGATTCTGCTTTGATTACTATAGCTTTGTTTTTCTTTTGCAAGATTGCTTTGGTTATTTGGGGTCTTTTGTGCTTTCATACAAATTTGGGATTATTTGTTCTAATTCTGTGAAAAATGTTGATGGTATTTTGATAGGGATTGCATTAAATGTGTAGATTGCTTTGGATAGTATGGATATCTTAACAATATTGGTTCTTTAATCCATGAGTTGAAATATCTTTCTGTTTATATCTGTCATCTTCAATTTCTTTCATCATGTTTTATAGTTTTGGACAAGTCTCTTACATCCTTGGTTAAGTTTGTTCCTAGGTATCTTATTATTTTTGGTGCAATGTAAATGGGATTGTTTTCATAATTTCTCTTTCTGTTACTTCATTGTTAGTGTAAAGAAATGCAACAGATTTCTTCTGTACACTAATTTTGTATCCTGTGACTTTACTGAATTCGTTATCAGTTCTAGTGGTTTTTTGGTGGTGTTTTTAGGGTTTTCTATATATAGTATCATGTCATCTGCAAATAGTGAAAGCTTTACTTCTTCATTACCAGTCTGGATGCCTTTTATTTCTTTTTCTTGTCTGATGGCTGTGGCTAGGACTTCTAGTACAATATTGAAGAGAAGTAGTGACAGTGGACATCCTTGTCTTATTCCTGATCTTAGAGAAAAAGCTCTCAGTTTGTCAACACTGAGTATAATATTAGTTGTGGGTTTTTCATATATGTCCTTTATTTATGTTAAAGTATGCTCCCTTTTAACCTATTTTGCTGAAAGTTTTTATCATGAATGGATGTTGTACTTTGTCAAATGCTTTTTCTACATCTATTGAGATGATGATCATACGGTTTTTATTTTTTCTCTTGTTAATGTGAGGTATCATGTTGATTAATTTGTGAATATTGAACTACCCTTGTATCCCAGAATAAATTTTACTCGATTGTGTTGAATTATTTTTTTAATGTATTGTTGGATTTGGTTTGCTAATATTCTTTATTTGTTTTACAGTTGTTTTTGTAGTTCTTTTCTGTTCCTTTTTTCTTCTCTTGCTCTCTTCCTTTGTGGTCTGATGGCTTTCTTCAGTGATATGCTTGGATTACTTTCTTTTTATTTTTTTTGTGTGCATATATTACAGGTTTTTTTTTTTTTTTACTTGTTGTTACCATTGGACTCATATATAACACCTTATGCATATAGTAGTCTATTTTAAGTTGATGGTCACTTAAGTTTGAACCCATTATAAAAGTACTAAATTTTTTATCCCCTGACCCATGTTTTAGGTATATGATGTCACCCTTTACATCCTTTTATTTTGTGAATCTCTTGACTGATTTTTATAGATATAATTGATTTTATTGCTTTTGTACTTTCACCTCTATACTGCTTTTGTAGGTAAATAATCTACTACTTTTACAGTATATTTGCATACCTGTGAAAATTTTTCCTTTCATAATTTTCTGATCCTGATTATGGTATTTTTCTTTCCACTCAAAGAATTCCCTTTAATATTTCTTCTAAAGCTGGTTTAGTGGTGATGAACTCCTTTAGCTTTTCTTGTCTGAGAAATTCTTTATTTCTCTTTCTATTCTGAATGATAACCAGAGTATTCTTGTTTGCAGGTTTTTTTGGGCTTTGTTTGTTTGTTTGTTTGTTTTGTTTTTCCTTTCAGTACTTTAAATATATCATGCTACTCCCTTTTGGCCTATAAAGTTTCTGCTGAAAAATCAGCTGATAGTCTTATGAGGTTTCTTATACGTAACTTTTATTTTCTCTTGCTGCTTTTAAAATTGTCTCTTTATCACTACTCTTTGCCATTTTTAATTATTATATGTCTTGGTGTGGACCTCCTTGGGTTGATTTTATTGGGGGCTCTCTGTGCCTCTTGGATCTAGATGTCTGTTTCCTTCCCCAGATTGGGAAAGTTTGTAGCTATTATTTCTTCAAATAAATTTTCTGCCCCCTTCTCTCTTTTCTTCTGGGATCCCTATAATGCAAATGTTATTACACTTGATGATGTTGCTAAGTTCCCTTAACCTATTATCATTTTTTATTATTCTTTTTTTTTCTTTTTGCTGTTCAGCTTGGTTGCTTTTCATTACCCCATCTTCCAGGTCACTGATTTGTTCTGCATCATCTAATCTGCTACTGATATCCTCCAGTGTATTTTTAATTTCAGTTATTGAGTTCTTCATCACTGGTTCTTTTTTATATTTTCTATCTCTTTGTTGAAAGTCTCAACTGAGATCCTCCTCTCTTTTCTCAAGTCCAGTGAGTATAACCATTACTTTGGATTCTTTATCAGGCATATTGCTTGTCTCCATTTCATTTAACTCCTTTGTTGTGATTTTGTCCTGTTCTTTCATTTGGAACTTATTCCTCTGTCTCTCATTTTGTCTAATTTTCTGTTTTTTTTTTCTATGTATTAGGAAAGTCAGCTACATCTCCTGATCTTGAAAGCAGTGGCCTTATGAAAAAGAGGTACTGTAGTGCCCTGTAGTGCAATAACCCCTATTCACCAGAACCAGGAACTTCAGGTGTATCTCTTATTTGAGTTTCTTGTACCCTACTGTTGTTGCTAAGCCCTGTTTGCCTTCAGTCCAGTCAGCTGCAATGGCCTGCTTTGACTATTGTGAGCACACTGAACAGTGTTTGGTCCTTGTACTGTTAAGGGGCCAGTCTGGGGCTGCCATGGGCATGTACTTGGATGGTGTCAACTGTCAGACCAGATGCTTGCCCTCAACCCACCTGCTGGAACTGCAGTCACATTGAACAGCATAGTATTCTCCCTATCTTGTCCCCTCGAGGCTTTTGTTGGTGGGCAGGGCCTACAGTCAGACCAGGTGCCTGTCTCCAGTCTGTCTTTTGGAGCTGAAGTTGCTCTGACCTGTAGGGCATTTTACTTGCCTTATATCCTGAAAGGGTTTGCTGCTGGGCAGTGCCGGCAGTCAGACAAGATACCTGCCCCCAGTCCATCTGTCAGTGCTGCTGCAGTCACACCAAACTGCAGGGTTCTCTCCCCATGCTGACCACTGAGAGGTGTTTGTTGGTGAACAGGGCTGACAGTCATACCAGAGGCCTGTCCCATGTCTGTCTGCATGGGCTACATTGCATTATTAGCAGGGCACACTCTCTCTGCCAGATACAAAGTTCAGCTGCTGGCACTGCAGGCACACTAGTGTGTGTGGTTATTTTCCCCTCTCCCCAGGGCAAGAGTCACTTTGAATTGATGCTGGTCCCTGCCTGTGCTGCTTGCAGTGTGTATCAGGGCAGGAGCCAGTTTGGAGGGACGACTGCTAAATGGGGTTTGTTGGATGGGGTTGATCCACAGGAGAATGCAAGGGCAGAGGGCATCGTGTTAGCAAAATAAGTGGAAAGTGTTCCCAGTGGTTCCTACAAGGGTTTGGCTGTCTAGGCTGGTGGGGAAGAGAAAAATGGTGCCCACCAACTCTTTTGTTCTTAAGGAAATCTCCTGAAGAACCCTACCCTTCCATGGCAGTGTATGCTCTGAGATTAGTAAATAAATCTCCTTCCCATAAACCCCAGGCATTTTTCAAACTGCTACTTCTATGCGATATCTAGGCAGGGTTATTTGTTATGGGGCTCTTTAAGGGTGGGGACTCAGCTTCCTATTTCTCTCTGGTTCTCTCAGAGTTAAGCCTACTGATTTTTAAAGTACCTGGAGGTAGGACCTGCTGATTATAAAAACTTGTGAAGTTAAGCCCCATTGGTTTTCAAAGTCAAATGTTATAGAGATTTTTCTTACCAGTGCAGGGCTCCTGTGCCTTAGGTCCCTGGTGTGGGGTCTGATCATATCACTTCTCCATGCTTGTGGTGTCTTTCCCATTTGTAGTTAGTCTCCCCCGGGGTTTGGTTCCCAACCTTTCCCTGCCCTTTTAGACATGCCCTCCTCTCTATCATTAACTGTGGAAAGTCTGTTCTGCCAGTCTTTGGGTCATTTTCTGAGTTAGTTGTACTAATGTGGCTGTTATCTTGGTGTGTCCGTGGGAGAAAGTGAGCTTAGGATCCTCTTATTCCACCATCTTCCCAGACGGGAAAGCAATATTTTAGATGCTTAAGATATATCAGTAGGAAAAGTAGTGAGAGAAGGCTTTCATCATTAAGCTTATATCCTATCAAAGGTAGGTGAGTAATAAGTAAAAGACTATAAATAAAGTATGTAAAAAAAATGAATGATGAACAAAGAAAAAGGTCATGTAAGATAAGAGGAATAGAACATAGTGGAGCAGGTCATGGGTTGAATTTTAAATGAAGTTGTCAAGATAGATCTCATTGAAGAAGTGAAATATTAGAAAAATACTTTAAATACTTTTTTAAAAAGTTGTATAGAATATTTGATGTTACTATGATACCATAGAAATACCAAGTATCACAAAAACAAACAAAAAAAAAGGGTAGTACAAAATGGTTCCATGATTCTATGAAAAATGTGATGTTTTCATCATTTGATATGTGTAATCCAGGAAGTGGAAAGGCCCTAGACAAGAGAACATACAGCTTGCTGGATGGAAGGCACAGGGGCCAGTATGGCAGGGACTGAGTGATGGAGATGACAAGTAGGAGAAGAAACCAAGTTGGAAAGACCCTCATCCAGAGATGGCACAGTCATTCAATGTGTCATCTCATGGTATTGATTTCACCTTTTATTCTGGGTGCGATAAGGAATCACTGAAGAGTTCTGAGAGACAAAATTTGACTCACATTTTACAAGTTTAGGTCTGGCTGCTGAGGCAATGCACTGTAGAGCTCAAAGGTAAAAGCAGGAAAAGAGGCTATTTCTGTGACCCAGGTGGTGGCAGCCTCCAAGTGGGAGATGAGAAGTGGTGATTCTGGATGTGTTTTAAAGATACAGTCAACACGATATCCTGAAAAATCTGAAAGGGATCAGGATGACTTCTTGGGTCTTTGAGTAATTAGATGTAAGAAGTTGCTGTCAGCTGGGATACAGGAAGCCACGGATGGAGCAGATTTGGGGTAAAGTTTGGAGTTTGGTTTTGGACTGTATTATCTCCTAGATATTTATATAGAGATATCAAGTATGCAGGTTTTTTGTTTTTGTTTTCCAAAGAAGTCTTATGGAAACTCAGTAAGTAGGAGATACGAAAGAGAAGCTCGTAAGGTTGAAGTGAGAGGGGGAGGAGATGAGGAGGAACAGTGGAGAAATGCTCTCCCCATGCATCTGCTCTCTTCCCCACTGGCTGTAGCGGTAGCTCTGCACCAGCCTAGTGACCTTCATAACAGATCCTGATTTCAGTAGTCTCATTTATAAATGTAGAAACATACACAAAACAATTTGGAGATGACTACAGATTCAATTAATAACAGAATCCAGTAAACTCTGACCTCTTGACTTCCAGTCCATTGTTCTTCCAGTAACTATCAATGGTTGCACGTGGTGTTCTTGAGAACACTCTTGTTCCCAGACTTTGGCTTTTGTGGACCAGTTAAGTTTCAAAAATCCTTTCAAGTTCCTTGAGAGTATTACTAAATTCTAATTCATCCAAGTAAGAATCTTAAAAAAAGTATATAGATTTATATCTCTGAAATTTTTTAAAAGAAAAAAAACAAATAATAAAAACAAAAAAATAATAAAAATAAAAACCAAAGAACAAAGATAGAGCAACCAAAGAACACATATATAACTACCATCATTTCCTATAAACCAGAAAACATTCACAAGAAGAAATCAGAAGGGATTTATTTAATCTTGGAATGAAAGACAGTTGGCACTTTGACCTTGGCTCTTCATACATACCTAAGCTTGTGAATTTGTATGTTCCTTATTCCTGCAATGCCGTAAAAATTTCATCACAAAAAATTTTAGCTGCAGGGTTTTCTAAGCCATGATTTTCTACTAAGGGGCATGCAAAAAAAAAAAAAAGTAAGATTGATAGAAAATATCTTGCTCAACCCATGGATGCTTCCCTTGTCTTATTTATCCACCTTCTTTTGGTAGATCTGGATCATTTCCACTTTGAAGAGGGAGCAGCTATGTCTGTCTGGACAACCAAGTTGGCTGCAGAGAACAGAATATTTGGCCGAGAGGCAAGAACGAGTGAAGCTCCATTCCCCTGTGAACTCACAAGGGCACATTGCCATCATTCTCTGCTTTAAAAAGCTTCCCAATCTTTTATGCTCAATGGTCATGGCTACCTGTTATTATTCAGTTCAATTTAATTCATTTGGGTTTAGAAGAATCCAATCACCATGTGTTCTATGCCAGGTACATCTCAGATGCTATACAGGACACCAGAGCTTCTGGAAACACCTTCTATTACAGTAAATCATGCAACGTGCTCAAAGAGACCAGAGAAGTATACATGAAGTGTTTGAAGAGCACAGAAAGAAACAACTAACATTTTGGTTAGGGCAATGAGCACAGAAAGAAACAACTAACAATTTGGTTGGGGCAATGAGCAATGTTTGTTGTTGGTGTGGGCAATGGGAAGCATATTATCAGAGAAGGTTACAGAGGGGAAGGTATAGCTGAGTTGGAGTTTGAAAGATCAGTCAGTGTTTACAAGACAGAAACAGCTGACAGGACAAAGAAAAAGCATGAGCAAAGGTGAAAAGATATGGAATGGCACATGTGGGAGAAAAGAATAATCTGGTTTGTCATTGAAGTGACTGGAAAGGAGACTGGCCCCTGATTGTGAAGGCATGTCCATGTCAGGCAGTGGAATCTGAGTCTCATCCTTGAGAATTTTTCAGCACGAGAGTGATACAACCTGATCATTTTAGAAAATTCACTCTGGTGGCAAAGAGCATGCTGGATCTGGGGTGAGACAGACTGGAGGCAGGAAAAACAGCTAGAATGCTGTTAAAATAGTCTGAGTGAGAGATGTGTGAGTTCTGAGCTGGGCAGTGTGGACAGAGAGGAGGATAAAGATTCAAGAGGTGTGATCGAATCAGCACAGAGTAGCTGTAAAGGTCCAATCATCCTGCCCCTCCGGCATAAGCTCCATTCACTTGAAAATAGCAGTATTAATTTTGGTAAAGCAAAGCACCCTAGTAAAATGTAAAATATGGGTAACCACCTAGGGCAGCATCCTACAATCTCTGTGATGGGCAGTAAAAGCCATCCTCAGCCAGGTGCTAAGTCGGACTTCATAGAAATTCTTAACAGCAATAATAAAAACAATATGGCCCTCTAGAAAGCTAGAAATGTATTTGAACACACATATTTTTATTAGTCCCACAAACTTTCCATCAGGCTTTCCACATTTGATTTGTCAGAGCAGGGCTGTGATATGTCAATAAGCAGAGAGAGTCATTAAGGTGAGAAAGTGGGTCTGAAGCTGGGTGGATGTTTCACCCTGAGGTTTACTGGCTGAAATTTTCATGTTTATCCAAAACACCCTGGCTTTTGTCTTGAAATAGCATTTGACTTGCTTGATTTTTCTCTGGAATATTAGAGCTGTATCACCAGAAATGCAATCTAAATCTTTGACTCCTTTCTGTGCCCTCATTGTGTCTGTGAATAGGCGATGCCAGAATCTACCAAAGCCACATGCCAAATCAGGAACCAAGGCAGCTGTCCCAACTCTGAATCTAGTGCCTTTTCACTAGACTCCGCTGTCTTTTCAAGGAATCCCTTCAAATAATTTCCTCCCTTTGAAGACTCCAGTTCTTATGTCATATGCACCCCAATGATTTAGGGCCTGACGTGCTATTTCCATTTCTTCTTCTCTACATATTACTGTCTCCTGCATGTTCTTGCTTTAATTTAGTTATACTCCCTTAGGTTAGCATGGTTTTCCCTTGGCCTTTTCCTCCCCATGTTCAGTGTTTCTATTTTGTTTGATATTGTGGGTTAAGAGGACCTGCTTTTCTCTTTATCCCAGAAACACATCTACTGCATCGTGTTTACTACTTATAAGCACATGATCAAGGAAAGCCCTCCGTATTCTGCTAATTTCACAAGTCAAACGCTGATGGGATCTCTCTCCAGCCATGCTATTACCCAGAGGTTTTCTGTCACATCTGCCATTTTCTGTTCACCTATTCTTCAGATTTTTCATAATCTGAGGTTGTGGTCCCAGTAAAGCAACCTGGGCAGATTCATATTTCACTTTCTCTGTAACTTGAGAATAGGTCTTATTCACTTGTTGGACAAATCCTTTGAGTGCCTACAATGTGCTAGGCATTGATCTAAGTTAAAGGGACATACAGCTGAACAAAATAGATGCAAATTTTATTTGCTAGTGGAAGAGATAAGAATTAAACAAGTAATGACACAAATATATAATTACAAAGTGAGAAAATTATTATGAAATGTCATCGACATGTATAGGATAAGTAAATTGTTTGCAGTATTGGATCCAGGACAGAGAGAATAGTTCAAGAGTAGGTTTGGGAGAAAGTAATATTCAAGCAGAGACCAAAGGAATGATCCAGGTGAAGGATGGGGAGGCAAGCAGCAACAAGGCAGGCAAGGGAACAGTGTGTGTGAAGACACTGTCTAGGGCATAGTCTGGTTGTGTCTGAAGAATCTAAAGGCCACAGTGAGTGGAACTTCCCACAGAATGACACCAGAGAAACACACAGGACTTGGATCATGCAGGGCCTTGGTCGACATGGTGAAGCCTTGGGATTTTATTCCAAGTTCAGTAGAATGTCCACTAAGGGTTTTAAGCAGGAAAACAACTAGATCAGTCTTTCATTTTAGGAACATTACTTTTCACTTCTTCATGGAGAATGGATGAGGGGGTGAGAGAGTTAAGTAGAATAGTGAGGAGGAGAACAGTTTAAAAGATACTGCTCAAGTTCAAATAAAAGATAATAGTGTCTCTGCCAAGGAAGAGCCTCTTCATTGCAAAATAGGAGAGGTACTCTATGTATACAGATGGTTCCTAGAAGAGTTTTGCAAAAAAGATAGCCTTCTTCTTTCCCCCCTTTCACTTTCTTCTTCTCCTTCTTCTCCTCCCTCCTCCTTTCTCCTCCTTCCCTTCCTCCTCTTTCCCCTCTTCCTCCCCTCCCTCCTCCTCCCTTTCAGTACTATAAGCTGATTCCTTTTAGCTTTTGAGCCTATTCTAATTCTACAACCTGAAACAAGACATATGATATTTAACTAAGGCTCTGAATGCAATGTGGCTTTCAACAATCAAGTAATAGTGGCACCATCCTTTGGGATAAGTGTTTATTCGATGTCATGTGTTACTCTAATTCTTATTCAATCCATAGACAGAACTTTGTTTCCAAACTAGTTTTTTTTTTTTTAATTTACCATTAGGACTGCATGCCTTTCTTTACAAAAACAATAAAATAAACGAAACACGTTAAAACAAAACACAAAGACAAATTCACCAAATATCATGGAGGTATCCCAGAAGGAACTTGAGATGTCAGTGCTAAAGTGAACTTTATTTTAGATCATATATACAACGTCTTATTTTTAAAGATGAGGAGACTAAAGCTCAGAGAAGAGTGACTTGCCCCAAATCCCACAACCAGAAATAGCAAATTCTAGAATAAATAAATATAGGCGTCCTGACTCCTGGGCTAGTATTTCTATAACTATAATTAATTAATTTTTTTACATTTGCTTGCTTCCTTTTTTGTCTTTCAGATCTCTACCATTTCCACAAACTGTCCCTGTCTTCCATCCATTGTGATTTCCACTGCAAAAATCCAATCAGATAAGCAGTGCAATCTAACTAGTTGGCTAATGTTCCAGACTAATAACTTTTCCCATTATCAAAGGAATTAAAACAATAATTTTCCTACACCAAGCCCAGCATTGTATTTGTACAGCCATATTTGACCATAAAGAAGGTTCATTCAGCTGATTAAGATCAGCTTATAAATTCTCCTGTCATCTGCTCTTATTTACACGAAAGGGAAAGCATCTCTCGTTTCTCATTCACCCCTCTTATTGCATTCGCTGATAGAAATATCATTCTTGTAGTCAATGGGAATTCAATTACACCAATTTAAAGACTTGTATTAAGAACTTAATGGACTGTTTTCTGCCTCTTATCCTGGAAATTCAGCTCATTTCCCACAGAAAATATAATGAGCTTTATTGTTTTTTGACAAGTGGCCTTTGTTTTAACCTTTCAACTTTACCCTTTCCCCATACATGCTTCATCTACACTTCCCTATTTCATCATAGACATGCTTCAAGGCAATCGTTTCTTTATTTTTAAGCCATAATTGCTACTTTTCTTTTTATGAACAATGTGCCAAAAATATAAACTACAAAGATACATATATTGGTGATATGGGGTCCTTGTTGCTTGGAAACAGGGGGCCTAAATTGCCAGAGTTATCAGTTAGGATTGTGTGCATTTTTCTGTATTATAAGCCAACTGACTGTAGAAGTTACAATGCTCACATCTTGCTGCTGCACGTCAGCTGGAAAGAGGAAGTAAAGAATCTTGCATGCTGCGCAGTCTTAGCAGTCATTTGAGTTGGCTGTGACAGTCACAGAGTCAAAAACATTACACAGGTAATTTTTTGTTAGGTGTGCCAGGCAGCCTAGGCTGCAGCTGAACTATAAGGTTCTCAGTCTCCAGCAAACAAATCGTCTCTATATACTCATACTACTGTTGGCTCAGGTTTTGATTTAAAAACATTCAATGCATTCATTGTAAGAGTTCAGAAATCTTTTCCTGAGAAAAATACATATAATTGCTAGGTAGTCAAACAGCCATCAGAAATTTGATAAGGTTTAATTGGGACGTAGGACTGAAGGTGTTAAGGATTTACATGAAAAAAATGGAATTGATCACAAATAACCCTTACCTCACACCTAGTCTTGCTTCCCAGTTCGTGTCTGCCACCATACTAGAGAGGGAATCCAAACACAAATCATACTGATTAGCAACAATACAGCCTCACTGTCTCTGGTCCCTGTCCTACCAGACTTGATCACTAGTGCCAGTTCCTGTAGATAATAATAGAGGAAAGAAGGCAGGCTTGTGTGTGGTGAAAAATGTGTGTATTCAGAGGTGCACATGTGGGAATATACTGAAATGAGGAAGAGTAATTGTTTTCTTATATCCATAGACATAAGTATTGACTATGGTTATTCTTTAAAAATATAACTGAGTAAGCTGATTTCCTCATTGGTTATTCTTCAAGCATTTGTAAACTCACAAAATTTCCACTCCTCCAGAATTATTGTAACTCTGACAGAATTACACCCTGGGGATATACCTGTACTGGTGGTGTGGACTCTTATGTTTTTCTGCACATATGGCTTTCAATCTGCATTTTTAAAAGAAACCAAATTTCCAAATTTAGAAAATTAATATGATGTACCTATTCTTCCCTTCTCCTTTTAAAATATGAAGTACTTTTATTAAAAAAATGAAAAGCTATGACTTTAAAAAGTGGAATCCAAATAGGAAAATAAAATTGCTTTATGCTTTCAACTTGATTCTTTTCAAAGCTAACTTTTCAGAAGGACACTATGTTGGAGACAAATTACATCCATTTGATTGCAGAATCAATACAAAACTAAATATATCCTTTATCTAAATTAATATAGATATTTACAATTTGTTCAAGTCTTAAGAGGTTCTTAACATCCAAAACCAATGAGGCTACTTTCCCTAAGGGGCAAATCTTTACTTAATGTGATCTTGGTCTCTATTGTAATTGATTTCTGTGTTTCTAAAATTGATATTAATCTGAAGCATCTGAAAAAAGAAGGCAGAGTATTATTTCTATCTTTGCATTATCATAAAATGCCACCCACTGAAAAGATAAATAGATGAACCAGATCTAGAAATCACAGGTTTGGGTAAACAGCAGGGTTTTAGGAGTTGTTTTTCTTTTTTCTTTTCCTTCCTTGTGAGAAATGAATTCACTGTTAGTAATTCCTTAGGTACCCCGCATCCAGGACAAAGGAATTGGAAAAAACTGTGTACTACAACAATACCTTAAGTTTCCCATCTATAAATGTTGACTTTTCATGAGTAATGGGTCCCTGAGGCCATGTCTATGCTGCAACTCAATATCACTTTGAAAGTTCAAAGAATTAAATAATGGAATTGATCAAAGAGATGCCCGCGCCTTTCACATTCAGTCGTAGTGCTTGTTTTTGCTTGATTTTCACACCAACCACTTAGTTCTACCGTTTTTCATTCTAAGTCATTCCTAAAGCTGAAAACCATGTGTAAGACTGCTTTTCAGTCATTTGAGATTTCCTTGAGACAATGCCTTTGCTAATTTTGGAGGATTTCATTGAGAGAATCCAGCCTTTGTGGTCAAACAATTTAAAAGTGTGTTAACATTTAATTAGTTTCTACTATGTACCCATTTCTGTGCTATGTGAGGTTTATTATCTCATTTAACCTTCACAGCAATTTTAAGATGCAAATAAATATAGTATTTATATTGTAAAGGCTAGAAATCAGATGGTTAGAAAAGTTTCAATTTGCCTAAAGTCACCCAATAATTAAGTGGAGGATTGTGGATTTAAAGTTAGGTCTTCTAGGTATAGAATTACAGTTTTTGTTATTGTTGCTTGTTTTCTTTTCTTTTTTTTGTGGTTTAACATTTCTAAGATGAACATGCTTTAAATTAGATATAAACCACACTCACATATGTTATTTTTTAAAAAAATGGTACCTGTTTTACTGTTTCTTAGGGGTGATGATGTAAGAAACTAGAGATCCATTATCTTTAAGGACCAAGCGAGAATGCATTGCCACTTGGAAATGTATCAATGAGAACAATTATTACAGTGAGCAACTCCCTTTCTCCTCTCCTCTGCTATCTTCCTCTTCCTCCTCACTCCTTCCCTCCTTCCCTCCCTTTCCTTCCTTTCTCTTTTTCACTTTCTTTCTTTTCTTTTTTTCTCTCTCCTTTTCTCCCTCCTTCCCATCCTTCTTCCTTCCTTCTTTCCTTCCTTCCTTCCTTTGTTTCTTCCTTTCTTTGAATGGCACCAAAAATCTCACCATTGCCAAGACTTAAACTCTGATTCAGACTGGATGATTCCAGCAGGAGAATAACCAACAGTAATGTCTGGCCTATTTAACTGAGAATTTCCAAGAAGTTCTCAACTCAGAATATTATTACAATAACGTATGTAAATAAGAACACAAATCACATTAATGGGCCTGTGTAGGCACACCAGTATAGAATGGAAGGGCAGTACTGTTTGCCATGCAATACTATTGAAATGCAATACTTAATTACCCATAGGTCAAGATAAAGAGCATATTATTGAAATAAACAACAATTTGATATCATTGTTTAAATATTTCATTAACTATTTAATAGAGTTTGGAGAGTAAGGAGAGATGATTTTGCTGTATAATTACCAAATAATACTGAAGATTAAATGTGAGAAAAAGCTTGAAAAACTCTCAGAGGGGTTCATACTTGCATGGGGGAAATAACTTTATTATTTATACTATTATGTGCTTTCTTTTAAAAAGTGGAGTAATTTCTTTAAATTTTTCTCCGGATGATATTGCCTAAAAGGACTAAGAGAAATAATTTAGAGGTATAAACCTTTCAGCTTAGATTATTAACATAACTTTAATCACAGTTAATGTGATTCCAAATATCTTAACTGTTCTATATTACCTTCTTTTTTATATTTTACAAAGGTGTTTAAAATTCTCAATCAATAGAACATCCAATTATCTTTGATTAATACAGTAGCAGGAATCATTGCATTAAATTCAATTCGTTTATTTATTTTTGATAATTGAAGTCTTTCAATCTTGGATGAGTATTTCTAGAGTTGCTGGGACATTTCAGCCAAAGGCATGATTCATATTGTGTAGCCCTTTTCCATATTTAGGAAAATGAGGATTTCTAAGGTATCCTGCAAGTTTCTTTTGTCCAAGAGAATCTCATTGAAACATATTTTTTTTTTTAAAAAAGAGAGGGGAGGAGCAAGATGGAAGAAGAGTAGGAGACCTAAATATCATCTGGTCCCAGGAATTCAGCTAGATAGGTATCAAACCATTCTGAACACCTATGAACTCAACAGGACATCGAAGAAAAGAATAGCAACTCTCTGAACAGAAAAACGACAACTTTCTGGAAGGTAGGACATGCGGAGAAGTGAATCTGAGGCAATATTCGGGAAGACAGACCGCGGGGATAGGGAGCCTCCAAGAGCCCGCTAGGAGCAAGTGATAGAGCAGCGGAGCACAAAATTGGAACTTTTAGAAATCTGCTCCGCTGAAGGACGTTGCTCCAGTGGCTAAGTGGGGGATAGAACCCTCGCTGGGACAGTATAGTCTCAGGACTCTTGGGGTCACAGGAAGACCAGGGGTTCCTGAATGCAGCAGAGCTCCCAGGTATTGGAGCGGGGGAAGCTGGCTGCAAAGACAGAGCTGAGGAGAGGGCTCTCAGCTTGGGGTGGCCATAAACCATGACCCATGGCACAGTCGGGCCACTGCTCTTCCAGCAGGGACCCAACAAGCAGCAGATATGGGGAAACTCCCCTTCCTCCAAATGGGGTCATGTGCCAGAGATAGAAATGCTCGGTCACAGGCCGGGTGAGGACGGAGTGCAGCTGGAGACCGGGGAGATGGGAGTGATTGACTGCTTTTCTCTGGGGGCGCACTGAGGTGTGGGGCCCCGAGTTCTCCGCTCCTCCTGGGCGGAGATTGGGAGGTCATCATTTTCACTCTCATCCTCCCAAGCTGTATGAAAGCTTGCAGGGAACAAAAGCTCCCAAGAGCAAATCCGAGCAGATTACTTAGCCCAGCTGCTGGCAAGGGCAGGGCAATTCTGCTTCTGGCAAAGACATTTGAGAATCATTGCAACAGGTCTCTCCCCCAGAACGTTAGTAAGAACAGCCCGCCAAGACCAAGTTTCCCGATCAATGAGAATGGCAGAACTCCAGCACTATGGGAATACAGCACATAGAATTCATGGCCTTTTTTCCCCCTGATTCTTTAGTCTTTCAAAGTTAATTTTTTAAATTTTCTTTTTCTATTTTTTTTTTGAATTTCACTTTCTCCCTTTTTCAACCAACGTCTTCTCAATTCCTTTTTAAAAAATCTTTTATATTTTTCATTTTTAGAGTCATATTCTATCCCTTCATTGTAGTTAACCTTATTTATGGTATATATAGAAATTGTTCTCTCTTTAAATTTTGGGATACAGTTTCTTCTAACACACCAAAATATACCCTAAATCTCTAGTGTATAGCTTTGTTCTAGTCTCCTGCCTGATCACATTCTCTCCCCCCCCTTTTTTTAATTTCTCTTCTTTCTTTTTTCAACCAACTTCTTATCAATTCCTTTTATAAAATCTTATAATTTTCATCTTTACAGTCATATTCCATCCCTTCATCATATTAACCCGTACTTTTGTACATATATAAGTTATTCTTTCATTAAAATTTTGGGAAGCAGGTTCTTCTAACAGACCAAAATATGCCCAAAATCTAGGGTGTGTCCTGATCTATTCACAAGTCTGATCATATTCTTTTGTTTCCTTTTTCTCTTTTTTTTCCTTTTCCTTTTTTTTTTCCTTTTTCTTTATTTCTCTTTCTTTTCCCCCTGTTTTGGGTCTCTTCTGATTTGTTTGGTATATATTTTTCTGGAGTCGTTGTTACCCTGCTAGCATTTTGTTCTCTCATTCATCTATTCTTCTCTGGAAAAAAATGACAAGACGGAAAAACTCACCTCAACAAAAAGAACAAGAGGCAGTACTGACTGCCAGGGACCTATTCAATACGGACATTAGTAAGATATCAGAACTAGAGTTTAGAATGATGATTATGAAGATACTATCTGGGCTTGAAAAAAGAATGGAAGATACTAGAGAAAACCTTTCTGGAGAAATAAAAGAACTAAAATCTAACCAAGTCAAAATCAAAAAGGCTATTAAAGAGGTGCAATAAAAAGTGGAGGCTCTAACTGCTAGGATAAATGAGGCAGAAGAGAGAATTAGTGATATAGAAGACCAAATGATGGAGAATAAAGAAGTTGAGAAGAAGAGAGATAAACAAGTACTGGAGCACGAGGGCAGAATTTGAGAGATAAGTGATACTATAAGATGAAACAACATTAGAATAATTGGGATCCCAGAAGAAAGAGAGAGAGCAGCAGGAGGTATATTGGAGCAAATTATAGCAGAGAACTTCCCTAATTTGGGAAAGGAAACAGGCATCAAAATCCAGAGGCACAGAGAACCTGCCCTCAAAATAAATAAAAATAGGTCAACACCCCAACATCTAATAGTAAAACGTACAAGTCTCAGAGACAAAGAGAAAATCCTGGAAGCAGCTTGGGACAAGAGGTCTATTACCTACAATGGTAGAAACATTAGATTGGCAACAGACCTGTCCACAGAGATCTGGCAGGCCAGAAAGGACTGGCATGATATATTCAGAACACTAAAGGAGAAAAATATGCAAACAAGAATACTATATCCAGTTACGTTCATTGAAAATAGAAGGAGAGATAAAAATCTTCAGGACAAACAAAAACTAAAATAATTTGCAAACACGAATCCAGACCTACAAGAAATATTGAAAAGGGTCCTCTAAGCAAAGAGAGAGCCTAAAAGTAATATAGACCGGAAAGGAACAGAGACAATATACAGTAACAGTCACCTTACAGGCAATACAATGGCACTAAATTCATATCTTTCAATAGTTACCCTGAATGTAAATGGGCTAAATGCCCCAATCAAAAGACACAGGGTATCAGATTGGATAAAAAAACAAGACCAATCGATATGCTTTCTGCAAGAGACTCATTTTAGATGCAAAGACACCTCCAGATTGAAAGTGAGGGGGTGGAAAACAATTTACCATGCTAATGGACATCGAAAGAAAGCTGTGGTGGCAATCCTTATATCAGACAAATTAGATTGTAAACCAAAGACTATACTAAGAGATGAGGAAGGGCACTATATCCTACTTAAAGGGTCTACCCAATAAGAAGATCTAACAATTGTAAATATCTATGCCCCTAACATGGGAGCAACCAGTTATATAAGCCAATTAATAACAAAATCAAAGAAACATATCAACAATAATACAATAATAGTAGGGGACTTTAACACCCCCCTCACTGAAATGGACAGATCACCTAAGCAAAAGATGAACAAGGAAATAAAGACTTTAAATGACACACTGGACCAAATCGACTTCACAGACATATTCAGAACATTCCATCCCAAAGGAACAGAATACACATTCTTCTCTAGCGCCCATGGAACCTTCTCCAGAATAGATTACATCCTAGGTCACAAATCAGGTCTCAACTGGTACCAAAAGATTGGGATCAATTCCCTGCATATTTTCAGACCACAATGCTTTGAAACTAGAACTCAATCACAAGAGGAAAGTTGGAAAGAACTCAAATACATGGAGGCTAAAGAGCATCTTACTAAAGAATGAATGGGTCAACTGGAATTTAAAGAAGAATTAAAAAAAAAATCATGGAAACCAATGAAAATGAAAACACAACTGTTCAAAATCTTTGGGATGCAGCAAAGGCAGTCCTAAGAGGAAAGTATGTAGCAATACAAGCCTTTCTCAAGAAAGAGGAAAGGTCTCAAATACAGAACCTAACCCTACACCCAAAGGAGCTGGAGAAAGCCTAAACCCAGCAGGAAAAGAGAAATAGTAAAGATCAGAGAAAAATCAATGAAATAGAAACCAAAAGAACAATAGAACGGATCAATGAAACTAGGAGTTGTTCTTGAAAGAATTAATAAGATTGATAAATCCCTGGCCAGACTTACCAAAAAGAAAAATGACCCAAATCAACAAAATCATGAATGAAAGAGGAGAGATCACAACCAACATCAAAGAAATACAAACAATTATAAGAACATATTATGAGCAACTATATGCCAGCAAATTAGATAATCTGGAAGAAATGGATGCATTCCCAGAGATGTATAAACTACCAAAACTACTCCAGGAAGAAATAGAAAACCTGAACAGACCTATAACCCCTAAGGAAATTTAAGCAGTAATCAAAAATCTCCCAAAAAAAAAGAGCCCAGGGCCAGATGGCTTGCCAGGGGAATTCTACCAAGCATTTAAAGAAAAATTAATACCTATTCTTCTGAAATTGTTCCAAAAAATAGAAATGGAAGGAACACTTCAAAACTCTTTTTATGAGGCCACCATTACCTTGATCCCAAAATCAGACAAAGACCCCATGAAAGAGGAGAATTACAAACAAATATCCCTGATGAACATGGATGCAAAAATTCCCACCAAAATACTAGCCAATAGGATCCTACAGTACATTAAAAGGATTATTCACCACAACCAAGTGGGATTTATTCCTGGACTGCAAGGTTGGTTCAACAACTGCAAATCAATCAATGTGATACAATACCTTAATAAATAAAAGAACAAGAACCATATGATCCTCTCAATAGATGCTGAAAAAGCATTTGACAAAGTATAGCATCCTTTCTTGATTAAAACTCTTCAGAGTGTAGGGATAGATGGTACATACCTCAATATCATAAAAGCCATCTATGAAAAACCCACAGTGAATATCATTGTCAATGGGGAAAAACTGAGAGCTTTCTCCCTAAGGTCAGGAACACGGCAGGGATGCCTACTATCACCACTCTATTCAACACAGTACTAGAAGTCCTAGCCACAGCAATCAGACAACAAAAAGAAATAAAAGGCATCTGAAACAGCAAAGAAGAAGTCAAACTCTCACTCTTTGCAGATGATATGATACTGTATGTGGAAAACCCAAAAGACCCCACCCCAAAACTGCTAGAACTCATACAGGAATTCAGTAAAGTGGCAGGATATAAAATCAATGCACAGAAATCAGTGACATTTCCATACATCAACAACAAGATAGAAGAAAGAGAAATTAAGGAGTTGATCCCATTTACAATTGTACGCAAAACCATAAGATACCTAGGAATAAATCTAACCAAAGAGGCAAAGAATCTGTACTCAGAAAACTGTGAAATACTCATGAAAGAAATTGAGGAAGACACAAAGAAATGGAAAAGCTTTCCATTCTCATAGACTGGAAGAAAAAATATTACGAAGATGTCAATGCTACCTAGAGCAATCTACACATTTAATGAAATCCCTATAAAAATACCATCCACTTTTTTCAAAGATATGGAACAACTAATCCCAAAATTTGTTTGGAACCAGAAAAGACCCCGAATACCCAAAGGAATGTTGAAAAAGAAAAGCAAAACTAGTGGCATCACAATTCTGGGCTTCAAGCTGTATTACAAAGCTGTAATCATCAAGACAGTATGGTACTGGCACAAAACAGACACATAGATCAATGGAACAGAATAGAGAGCCCAGAAATGGACCCTCAACTCTATGGCCAATTAATCTTCGACAAAGCAGGAAAGAATGTCCAATGGAAAAAAGTCTCTTCAACAAATTGTGTTGGGAAAATTGGACAGCCAGATGCAGAAGAATGAAACTGGACCATTTCCTTACATCACACACAAGAATAGACTCCAAATGGTTGAAAGACCTAAACGTGAGACAGGAGTCCATCAAATTCCGATAGAACACAAGCAGCAACCTCTTCAACCTCTGCCGCAGCAACTTCTTCCTAGAAATATCGTCAAAGGCCAGGGAAGCAAGGGCAAAAATGAACTCTTGGGATTTCATCAAGATAAAAAGCTTTTGCACAGCCAAGGAAACAGTCAACAAAACCAAAAGATAACCGATAGAATGGGAGAAGATATTTGCAAAAGGACATATCAGATAAAGGGCTAGTACCCAAAATCTATAAAGAACTTCTCAAACTCTACACCCAAAGAACAAATAATCCGATCAAGAAATGGATGGAAGACATGAACAGACATTTTTGCAAAGAAGACATCCAAATGGCCAACAGACATATGAAAAAGTGTTCAGCATCGCTCAGCATCAGGGAAATCCAAATCAAAATCTCAATGAGATACCACCTCACACCAGTCAGAATGGCTAAAATTAACAAGTCAGGGAAGGACAGATGTTGGCGAGGATGTGGAGAAAGGGGAACCCTCCTACACTGTTGGTGGGAATGCAAGCTGGTGTAGCCACTCTGGAAAACATGGAGCTTCCTCAAAAAGTTGAAAATAGAGCTACCCTATGACCCAGCAATTGCACTACTGGGTATTTACCCCTAAGATACAAATGTAGTTATCTGAAGAGGTATGTGCACCCCGATGTTTATAGCAGCAATGTCCACAATAGCCAAAGTATGGAAAGAGCCAGGATGTCCATCAACAGATGAATTCATAAAGATGTGGTATATATATACAATGGAATATCACGCAGCCATCAAAAGGAATGAAATCCTGCCATTTGCAACGACGTGGTTGGAACTAGAGGGTAGTATGCTAATCAAAATAAGTCAATCAGAAAGACGTGTATCATATGCTCTCACTGATATGAGGAATTCTTAATCTCAGGAAACAAACTGAGGGGTGCTGGAGTGGTCGGGGGTGGGAGGGATGGGGTGGCTGGGTGATAGACATTGGGGAGGGTATGTGCTCTGGTGAGCGCTGTGAAGTGTGCAAGACTGATGAATCACAGACCTGTACCTCTGAAACAAATAATACATTATATGTTAAAAAAAAATGGAGGATAGTAGGAAGGGAAAAATGAAGGGGGGGAATCGGAGGGGGAGATGAACCATGAAAGAGTATGGACTCTGAAAAACAACCTGAGGGTTCTAGAGGGGAGGGTGTTGGGGGGATGGGTTAGCCTGGTGATGGTATTAAAGAGGGCACATATTGAATGTTGCACTGGGTTTTATATGCAAACAATGAATTATGGAACACTACATCAAAAAATAATGATGTAATGTATAGTGATTAACATAACATAGTAAAATTTTAAAAAATGTTTTAAGAAAAGAAAGTTAAAAATAAAAACTTTATGCTAATCCATTGCTTCACTTTTCCAAAGTGACATCTTGCCTTCACTAACATTTTCTAACACCAATCACATTTCTGCATCAGAAAGTCACAAATCCTTAAAATAGGTCTCACAAAGAACCTCCATGGAACTCTAAAATCAAACCAAGTATGCTACTTGGAAAATCAAATTTGGTCCAATTGTTTCATGCTATGGTTATGAAGGCAGAATCTTGCCATGCCTTACAAAATGTCATGTTCCTACTTAAAGGCAAAGCTAAGCTTAGAAAATCTATTCTCTTAAGTGCTCTGTGTCTTCCTTCTTTCCCTTTCTGCTTCCTATGTCCTGTCCATTATCCATCAGCAATCAGTTCCTTCTTTTATCCTGTATGAGATCCCATTTTGTTCCACCTCCAGTCCTGCTTTAGCTATTCGGTATTTTAAGAGGGCCCAGCCCTCAGACAGAGACTAGCTTGCCTATTCTTTGCTTTTTTCCTGAGACTGGTGGCAGTCAAAATCATATTTATAACAAAATCCTGTTATAGTATACTGCCTGCTGTACTAGAATAGTTAGTTCAGTTACTTCTGTGGTCACTCAGAATGAAGTTTCCATTGAGGGCAAGACTTTTGTCAGGGATAGAGGATAAATGTACTTTCTCTTGCCAGTTTTGGCCTGGCTTTTGACACAAGTAAGAACCTAATGTGCCACTAGCAGTGACCAACTATGAACCTTCATGTGGTACCATAACTTTCAGGGAACAGTCAGGTCTCTGATGGCAGGGTGCTTAAATTGACCCCTTCCATCACAGAGAGGGCACCATATATTTTCACAGAATAGAAATCAATTCTAGATTTTCATTTTCTTTTTCTGACTATCATTCATCTTCCAGTACTATCATATAAGAGAAACTTTTCTGGATGCTGATGGAATCTTAAATTACCTACCAAATGTCCTACCAGATGACTTAATTTACAGTGAAGGAAGCTGGACAATGAATGGATGCCTGTGGGATTTGTAGATCTTTCCTTGTCCCAGAGCAGCTGGTCTTAGATTGGTAGAATAGCCTATTAAAGACGCTATTATGATACCAGCTGAAAGACAATACGCATGAGTTTGTGGTGTTATCTTTAGCATGTGATGCAATATTTGAAAATGCCACCAACATACACTGCTGTTTCTTCCCCACAGCCCATACACAAGATCAGAGATAAAGGCACGGAAGTGGGGTAACATCTTTCACAATTACACCTACAATAGGGAAAATTTGCTTCCCATTTCAGTGACCTTGGGCTAATTATTAGAATTTTTAGAACCCAGTGGAGGAGTGCTCTCATCACGGAACATATCAATGATTCCAATGAACTAGGAGACTGCTCTGCAATTTAAGACCCCTCATGCCACTGGTGGAAAGAAAAATGAAAGCATCACACTGTGGGTTGTATAGATCTTACATGACAATTGAGAAGAAATAATGTAGTGCCACTCAATAAAGGCAGAGAGGGGCATGAATTGGACCCAGGGGAATCACCCACAATACTTCATATTATTTTATGCAAGGGAAAATGTGCATGGGTCTACACTGTTACCTCAATCAGACAGAGCACCAAAGCTCAGATTCCTTCAAGAATAAAAGTTGGGGCCATTCTACTGGGTAAGCAACCCCCATCATCTGAGACACCAACTGAAGACAAGCATATTTAATAGAGAAGGGATGGAATTGATGTCATCAGTTGCCTTGGATCCAGTTGTAGCACTGAGGACTGTGGTCACTTTCTATGGAGTGCCTCCAGTGACAGGAAGAAATACTGTGTGTCACGCTGCCTGGACTGCACCCTGGTTTATTAATCTTTCTGCACCTCAATTTTATCCCCTTTAAATTGTTGATAACAATGATACCTACCCCCTATACTTGCTATTAGTATTACATGGGATAGTGTAGAAACAAGCACAAAATTAAGTGCTTAATAAATGTCATTTATTAACTGTTAATAGCTATTATTATTGTTGATTGCTATTGTTTCTCTTTTGCTCCTTGCAATATCATCTGTTTATTTATGTACTTGAACAAAGCTCTCTCTCTCTCTTTTTCTCTTTTCCTTTTCTCTATATTCAAAAGAGGGTTTGTTGGTGCTATTTAGTCAAGAATGCTGAATATTGGGGGCACCTTGGTGGCTCAGTTGGTTAAGCGACTACCTTCGGCTCGGGTCGTGATCTTAGGGTCCTGGGATCGAGCCCCACATCGGGCTTCCCACTCGGCGGGAAGACTGCTTCTCCCTTTCCCACTCCCCCATTTGTGTTCCCTCTCTCACTGTTTCTCTCTGTGTGTCAAATAGATAAATAAAATCTTAAAAAAAAAGAATGCTGAATATTGATGAGGCAATAAAAAATTAGTAGAGGGATGGACATCTAGAGATCCCAGACTTGAAGCTCTATACAGCAGATGGTGAGATTTTAGGTTGTCTCCCTTTGGGGAGGGGCTATTATCAGTAATAGGAGAATAGTTGCATTTGAGAACTGTTTGTTTCTTATATACTTAACATTTTTAGAAGTGTTAGTGTAGCTACAAGGGATACGTGTAGATTTTTGGCAGTCAAGTATTGGACTGTAGTGAATATTTGCCTTTTTATTTGATCCCCAATATTCCATTCCAATGCCTTTAGGAGCAGTTCCTCTGTAAGTGTGTTTTGGTGGGGCACATTGTGGCCTCAGTGGTCAGAGAGTCCCTCTCATTATCTGCAGGGAGGCACGCACCTGTGACCGAGGCCTGGAGAACTGGTTACTCTGACCTGGAAATTTGACTCTTCTGAGAGCAATCCAGATATAAGGTTTGTCATTTTATACTCGTTGTAGCAACTGCCCTCCCACATGGCTTGCTTCTTCTCACCATACTTTTTTTAGGTAATGGGGAGAAGGACATGGGGACAAATATGGGAAGAATGAAGCCAATGGAAGATAACACCCTTCAGTGACTAAGGGCTCAATATGTGAGTATGCCCAGAAACTCCATAAGTCAATGGGTAAATTAGTATCTTGACAGGAGGAATACATGATTGACTATGCACAGGGGAGGGCAAGAGGGAGGAGCAAAGAGAAAGGAATATCTTCCCTCAAAACAAACAAACAAAGAAACAAAAACATTGTCAACCTTTCACAGTATCTCCAAAAAATGACTATGATCTAAGGAAACATGAAAATTAAAAGATAGGATTTTTTTGAAAGAAACTTTTAAAGGCCACTAGGGGAGGAGGAAGTCAACTTCAGGAACACTGCCAAGAAGAAGAGATGACAGCCTCATGCATGAAAAGCACTTCACCTCTCTCTGGAGTGACTTCAGAAAAATCCATGGGTCCATCAGGGAGTTAGGTGATAAAACACATTTGACTCTCTTGGAAAGAACTGTCCCCAAGGCAGATATTTCTAGAGGTAGAAGAGAGAAGAGGGAATTTGAGAAAATCAGAAGGGTTGAGTATATTTTGTTGAAATTAATCCAGCAGGTAAATGTTTCCATGTTGAATGGCTTGTTTGGCGGTCAGCTTTTAACAAAGCAGCAAGATACTATTAACAGAGTACTGGCTTGGGTGTCAGAAGGCATAGGAGCAATTGGATTTTGGTTTTCCTGCTAGGTTGTTTGTTTTCTTTAGTCCTCAATTTTCTAATATATAAAAGGAGTAGAAAAATCTGTATCCTACCTACATTGCAGGGTTGATTTTTACATTAAATGAGATAGTGTAAATGATGGAAATGTATATACTTTAAAGCTGTATAGGAAAAAAAGGGTAATTCTATTTATAGGTAGGAAATTTCTGAAACCTCACTAAGCAGAAGAACTTACATATCTGTAATGATCACTCTATAGACCATGGGTTGCATATACCCAATATAGTTTTGCTGGAGTGATCACAACCTAATTTCAGCAACAAAGGGCTCAACCTGTTAAAAACGATTAAAGAGGGGCACCAGGGTGGCTCAGATGGTTAAGTGTCTGCCTTCGACTCAGGTCATGATCCCAGGTTCCTGGGATTGAGTCCCATGTCAGGCTCCTGGCTCAACGGGGAGCCTGCTTCTCCCTCTCCCTCTGCCTCTCCCCCTGCTCATCCTCTCTTTCTCTCCATATCTCTATGTCTCAAATGAATAAATAAAATCTTTAAAAAATAAACATAAATAAATAAAAATGATTAAAGATGATCTTCCTTATTCACATTCTCACTTTGAGAAAACTCCCCTAAACTGAGTTATTATATCCATTTCTCCTGCCCCAGGGGTGGGCACAGGCTATTCTGTAGTTTGGAAATGGAAAATAAAGAAAAGTCAGGTCTTGTCATGGTATTACCTCTGGTTCTAACCCATGTCAACCCGGACGCAGAAGTCAGCACTATCCTGCCACAACTTCACCAAGCATTATAAAACACACCAATAGTTTAACTGAGAACCTCACTGGGAGGAAAAAGAAAATAGCAAAGAACTTAAATTCTCTTTAAACATTTCTATTATTTTCAAAAGACCCCTTTATTTTTTAAAGATTTATTTATATATTTGAGGGGGGAGGGGGAGAGTGAATCTCAAGCAGACTCCCTGCTGAGTTCAAAACCTGATATGGGGCTGAATCTCATGACCCTGAGATCATAAACTGAGCTGAAACCAACAGTTGGATGCTTAACCGATGGTGCCCCTCCAAAGACCCCTTTAGCCGCCAGTCCTTAGATTTCACTCAAGCATTATTTCTCTCTTCTCCCCTTCCTTCCCCTCTCTCTCCTGACCACGAGTGGTCCCACAAGCCCTGAATGAGTAACATCTTCATAGATTTGTACTTTTCAAATTCAAGGCCTATGCAAATACAGTAGCTGCATTTTAGTGTTCCTATGGTTAAAGCAAAACAAAAACCATTCCCCTGCAGTTCCAGATGGCTTATGCAAGAATTAATCTCATACCGGAACATAGCTCTGTTTTTAGGAAAAATAAACTTCTCTGCAATGAGTTATGTCAATGTCTTTGTAGTCACACAACTGTTCCACCCACCCCTGGGATGCAGCATTGCCAAATTCTCTTTGACCTGTTTTGAACCTCTGTGGGCATCAGATACCTAGAAGGATTAAATTTCTGGCTCCTTTTTGGTTGGGTAAAGCCATATGTCTAGTTCCGGCCAATGAGTTTGAGCAGAAGTGATGTACTTGACTGAGCATTACTTGCCCTTATTGCTACTCTCCAGAGTCCTATTTTTTCCCATCTGCCACAGCAATGGTCTAGTTATAGATTAAGATATGGATGGTCAGTCAGTCTAGGTCCCAGGGTTATGAGGTGTGGAGTTCAGCCCCCAGCTGGCAATTGGCGGACGTGAAGCATAAGAGATAAACACAACTTAAAAAACTTTTAGTCTTATAAGCCACAAATAATGTGAAGGTTGTTTGTTATAAAGTATAGCCTCCTCTATCCTGACTGCTATAATCTTTAACCCCAGAAAGGCTAAGCCCCTCTATAACAACTTTTTTAGATGTCCCTAATCTGTTGCTGACTCTGGCAGCAATTGGACTCCCAGATCCCAAATTCCTCCTCAAACCCTATGACCCTGTGAATATAGCTTTTTTCTCACAAAAACGTGTTGAAAGGCAGAACATAAGTTAGTATAAAACTCATTTTGTAGTTCTTTAAATTTTCATCTCAAAGAAAATCCTCCCCTCTTGTGTTTTTCATGTTCTGATAAAAAGACATTTTCTAAAGGACAAAAAAAAAAAAAATCCAATGAACAATCTACTTTTTCTGAACCAAAATTTATGTAAGGCTTTTGTTGATTGGTAGTTTATGCTATTTGGTTCTTCAGATAGTACAGAGGGTTAGAGTCTGAGTTTTATAATTAGTAAGGAATGGGTCCAAATTCCTGGTTAATAAATTTCAAGAGAATGAGTTTGGGCAGGTTATGTAACATGTCTGAGTTTTTATTTCTTCTCTTGTAAGATGGGGACAATTCCAATTCCTCCCCAAAAGATATTGTGAGAACTAAATTAGCTAATGCACTTTAAATCCTAATTATAGTTCGTGTCTGTCAAATAGTAAATGTTCAATAAATAGAAGCTATTATTATTATCTGGAAGTTCAGTAGATAGCCTGAAACACTGAAATAGTCATATGATTTTTGACAAAGAACATTATATTTACCTGGGAAAATTGTACAGATAAAATGTGTGTGTGCATATCTTTTAAATAAATAGCATTGTTCTTTTCACAATACTCTGAATAATAATACCTTTATAGATTTGTACTTTTCTTTTTTAAAAAAAAATTTATTTATTTGAGGGAATGAGATAGAGAGAGAGAGAGCATGAGAGGGGGGAGGGTCTGAGGGAGAAGCAGACTCACTGCTGAGCAGGGAACCCCATGCGGGACTCGATCCTGGGACTCCAGGATCATGAACTGAGCTGAAGGCAGTCCCTTAACCAACTGAGCCACCCAGGTGCCCAGATTTGTACTTTTCAAATTCAATGCCTGTTCAAATATCAGCCACATTTTAAGTGTTCCTATGGTTTAAACAAAACAAAACAAAACAAAAAACTCATCCCATTGTAAACTAAAAGTAATCTTGCTGTACATTTCATATAAAAATAAAAGATAACGTCTACAATTTTTAGAAAATTCACCTTGTATTACTTGAAGAAAGTATACACATGGGATTGAAAAGATAATTCTTTTGGAGGGGGCACCTGTCGTTTGTTGTGGGGAGATAACTAAACAGTCTTTTTTTGCCAACGTTTTTTTTTCCTCTGAATAGCTCTTTCTATAGCTATCAGATTTTTTTCCCTCATTTCCTTTCCCCTGTTCCTCACAATCACTAACTCATATAAAGATACCTGAAGAAAAAGAAAGAAGGCAAAAGAGAGACAGAGAAGAGAGAAAAAACAAGAAATATTGAAAGAGAGAGAGATTGAGAGAATGAGAGAGAGAGAAAACATCCATTGAGGGGCAGTATCTCATAATTTGACTAGGTATGTTCTATTTGTTATCTTATCTAATAGTCACGGCTATCCTCTGAAATATGTATGTTCTCCCTTTTGTATAGATGAGGAAGCTGAAGTCTGGAGGGAGGGAAAAGTTCCCAGGAAAGTTCCTGGGATCATAGATCTATTTTGAGCTAGTGTTTCCATGGGAACCCAGGCTGACACTGAAAGCCATTTTACATTGTTCAGTGTTCACTATCTAAGATTACTAATGAAGATCTTGGGGTGAGAATAAACCACTCTCTTCTCAATTTTGTCTGCCATCTTTGCCTGAGAACTATTGTAAAAAGCAGTTCTATTTCAAGACCAAAAACATTGTAGGATTTGGCAGACTTTTGTGTTGTCATGATATGGCAATCATCATTAAATTTTCCAGATTCAGTGAAGGCTTCTTTTGGCTTTAACACAGAAAGGTAGATTTCTGTGTTCCACCAAAAGTAAGCACATGTTTGGCCTTCTCACTTAACTGAGTCATTGCTAACTGAACATCTAATATGCAACTGTAACAGCCAGCCCTTTGTATACCTCCTTTAAAACAAGTTCATCTTGCTATACATACAAATATATTTTCAAGGTCTAGTTCCCCTTTAATTAAAGCTAAAAGATCTTGATTATTTCTTTTATCTGGCACCAAATTAATTATAAAAGCTGTATATTAATATTAATATTGCTTCACTGTAGATCAACAGCTTGTATTACCTTTGAATGAAGCATTTCCATTTTATAACAAAACCTCACAGTGCAATTCAGAAAATCCAAGCATACAAATTTATGTAAAGATTTAAATGGAAGTGTTTTATCTTTTAATCATTCAACCAAGCTCCAGTTCAGTGGCATAATCTGCTTAAACTGCACACATCCTCACATCCACAGGAATCAAATGAAAGCAAGGTTTATGACATTTTTCTGTCATTTCCACCCATAATTCTCCTTGATGGGTTGCTGGAATTCACAGGGCTGAGGGGAATTGCTGATTCCCAACCATTCAGCCAAATCTAGAATGCTTTAGTGCAACTCCATACTACCCTCTTCCTTCATGGCTGCATGACAGCAAGGAACAGGGTGTTACTGAGAATTCATCATATTTTTCTCCCAGAAGGAGAAAAAAATACTACTTTAAATAAAAGCAATCTGATATATAACTTTATCCCTTTTCAAGAGGAGCAATATTTGATTTAATAGTCTGAGGTGTATTTCCTTGTATATTCTTAGTTTAAGGAGTGTTAGTGAAAGCGTGGCTGTGCTGAGGGTGCTTCCTTTGCTGGCACCAAAATCTCAGGACAACAGGGATGGACTCAGATCCTGGATTTCTAGACTTTCTCCCTGGTGAAAGTTTCTCAGAGGAGAGCAGCAGAAGAGCTCTGGAGGGTTGTCCGCTTTGGTGGAACCACTTTTTCTTTGGTCTACTGCTTTTATAGGCAGGTCTGCAAGCGTGGGTAAAGGATCATGCAAGAGGGTCCTCATTATATAAACCCCTCATAGTGTTAACAGCTTCAGCTGCAAAGCAACTTTCCAAACAATTCCCTTTTGAGAATCAATTAGGCAAAGTTTTGGGCAGACACATGGCCTGGGGCTTTCGGTGGCTCCAAACTGAGACTGAGTCCATGCTCAAGTCAGTTGTCAGAAGGTATGGAAGGTCTGTGGATCATGAAAACATGCAAGGAGACACTAACCTATTTTCTTTTATTCTCTTTACTTTTGTTTGCTTTTTTGTTTGTTTGTTTTTGTTTTGTTTTGTTTTGTTTGCTTTTCTCTCTTTGCATTTATTCTTTTTCTTGTTTGTCTTGGATTCAGTTTAGTTTTCCTTTTATTTTCATTTTCTTCATCCTTTTTAGCCACCACATGGAAGTTTTATTAAACATTCTTTGTCATTATAATGCTACACATATTTTTTTGTTTCCAAGAGTGCAGGTGGTACAAAGAGTTTTTGTCTCACTGAAGTTCATATGGCTAGAAACTAATTTTTTTAAAAAAAATTGAGAATTTCTGCTTTTGTCTTAATATTTGAAACCCCTTTCTTTAGACTTGTTCCTAAAAGCTTAGATTTGAAGACTGAGCAAATCAGTTATAGTGTTTTCATTGTGAATCTGTCACTAAACAACAAAAACAACAATGGATGCACCGATGACAGTATACAAAGATCACTTTTGTTGCCAAAGGTGCTCTGATTCTTGACTGAGCCTCTTTAGTGGGACTGCAGTCGGATTTCACATACAAACAGTACTTCACCCATTTCCCTACTGATCAATGAGCCCCTGTTCATAGGTTTCACTTCCTTCTCATGAAACTGGTATTTGGGACTATTCTGTGAAAAATAAAAAAAAAAAAAGAATATGTATTCTGGAACATAGACATTTCACTATTCTGTGAAAAGAATATGAGGCAGGAAGTATATTCTTAATATGCCAGACTGACTATCCAATTGCTGTTTATAAAACTATTTTGTTGGTTTAAGTGACAGATTTGCCATTAACTAATTTGGGGAAAGACAATTCATCCTTTTGGCCTCAATTCTCTTATTCATGAAAGACAATGATCAGAATAAGTCATCATTTAAATTCCTTCTAGCTCTAACATTCTGACTCTAAGGGCAAACTTGTGTATACCCCAGACAGTTATAACTTCACTACTCTCTTAAGGCACTAAATGGCATAGACTTTGGGGACTCAAACTCATTTCTCTAATGTTTGACTGTTCATCAATACCATTGTTAAGGATAGTTTTTACTCAGTTACCTTCCATTTTTACTTGGGTCATGTTCTTGGTCTGGGCTTACAGAAAAAGGGAGTTACCACAAAAGAAGAAAAATAAGAATTTTTTAGTGTTTACCCTGAGCCTTACTCTGGCTAGAGATACATACATTCCACAATAATTTGTGAGTAGAGCATTACTGAATTGAGTATATCTATGAAAAAAGTGAGTCAAAGGTCAGCTAACTCAAGATCATGATGTAAATGAGTAGTAGAGCTGAGATTTGAGACAAAGTTGCTTGATTTCAATACCGAGGCTATACTACCCCCTCTTGTAAGACATTAGCTAGCTTTCCTTCTGCCTATGGGGTCCTGTTACACTTAGTTCCTGATTGTGGGATGTTTTATATATCTTTGGAGAAACAGAATGAAGAGTTAAGCCCTAGGTAAAGGCAGGTCCTTTCTTCTGTTGGAAGGCAAAATTGCAAAAATGGAATCAGAAACATGTCACACCTCTTCCACTCCAACTGACACACTTGTCACTTCCACTCACATTCTGTTGATCAAAGTCAAGTCACATAGGGAAGCCCAAAGTCAGTAGGACCTGAATAGCTGCTTAGCTGTTGGGAAAGTATGGCAAAGGGAGTGGATAAAGAAAGCCACCAGAGGCAAGGAACAGTTGGGAAAAACGCTTTATCTATTTTATGAAACTATGGAATAGGTTGGTGGAAAAGTTTTAGAACCTCTTTTCTTAGAGATTATCAAAAAGAGAAAGAATGAACAAATAAATTTCCATTTTGTGAAATTCTAACTAAAAACAAGGCTACATAACTGCGAAATCATGATCATAAGATGGATAACATTTTCCTGTACTTTCAAAAAAAGGAAATATCAAGTACACAATATTTTTCCTGGGATGTATCCATAATTCTCTCTTAATCCATTCATTTTCCAATGGATTGCCACTATTTCTGAAATAAAAGTGTTCTTTTAATGATCACATCCTGAATTCTGTTTTAAAGGTAGTTTACCCTCACAAAAGGCAAAATACTGTTGATGTTAGAGAAGACCAAGTTCTAACCACTCCTAACTCACTACGAGAAAATTTTGTTTTTAAAATGAGACATTCTAAATCCAAATAAACTATATCTTATTCTCTACTAAATTCTTCCAAAGTATTATTTCTCTCTCTCTCTCTCTCTCTCTCTCTCTCTGTGTGTGTGTGTGTGTGTGTGTGTGTGTTTCTTTAAAGGAAGTATGGTGGAGTCTAGACTAATGATTTCTGGCAAGAGCAAATTCCTAATGAGCTAACTTTGAGTGATATTAACTCAATATTGACTTTGTTGTTAATTGTTGAAATTAACAACAAAGTCAAACTTTAGACTTCCCACTCTTGGTTTCACTTTGGCCTCTACTTCCTTTCATCTAACTGCAAAGACTGTGGTAAATACCCAAAAGACATATCCTAGCTTCCAGGGAGACAATGCACATTAAGGATCAGCAAAGCTGAATTTGTTTATGGGTCACACAAAAGCATTTATTTCTCAGCAACAGAGGAAGTCATCATATTGAGGTCACTCTGATTACTCCTCTGTACGCAAGAAATAGTCTTCTAAATGAACCTTTTCCACCACTCTTTTAATAATGATTTGCTCTCCAGCACTTATGAGATTGGATTGAATGTGCCAAATCAGGGTAGAGAAATGACAGCTTTAATGTGCACTGAGCCAGTGCTTAAGGAAATTAAGATCATAGTTTATTTATTACCATGAATAAGCTAAGAACTGAGCTAAGAATTTAGAGATATTGTTTCTACTATTTTTTTTACTTTTTTATTGTTATGTTAATCACCATACATTACATCATTAGTTTTTTATGTAGTGTTCCATGATTCATTGTTTGTGCATAACACCCAGTGCTCCATGCAGAATGTACCCTCTTTAATACCCATCACCAGGTTAACACATCCTCCCACCCCTCTCCCCTCTAGAACCCTCAGTTTGTTTTTCAGAGTCCATTGTCTCTCATGGTTGGTCTCCCCCTCGTATTTCCCCCCCTTCTTCTTCACCTCCTGCTATCTTTTTCTTTTTTATTTTTCTTAACATATATTGTATTATTTGTTTCAGAGGTACAGATCTGTGATTCAACAATCTTGCACAATTCACAGCGCTCACCAGAGCAGATACCCTCCCCAATGTCTATCACCCAGCCACCTCATCCCTCCCACTCCCCCACCACTCCAGGAACCCTCAGTTTGTTTCCTGAGATTAAGAATTCCTCATATCAGTGAGGTCATATTATACATGTCTTTCCTGGTTGACTTATTTCACTCAGCATAACACCCTCCAGTTCCATCCACGTCGTGGCAAATGGCAAGATCTCATTCCTTTTGATGGCTGCATAATATTCCATTGTGTATATATACTACTTCTTTATCCATTCATCTGTCGATGGACATTTGGCTCTTTCCACAGTTTGGCTACTGTGGACATTGCTGCTGTAAACATTGGGGTGCACGTACCCCTTTGGATCCCTACATTTGTATCTTTGTGGTAAACACCCAGTAGTGCAATTGCTGGATCATATGGTAGCTCTATTTTCAACTGTTTGAGGAGCCTCCATACTGTGTTCTAGAGTGGTTGCACCAGCTTGCATTCCCACCAACAGTGTAGGAGGGTTCCCCTTTCTCCGCATCCTTGCCAACACCTCTCGTTTCCTGATTTGTTAATTTTAGCCATTCTGACTGGCGTGAGATGGTATCTCATTGAGGTTTTGATTTGGATTTCCCCGATGCCGAGTGATGTTGAGCACTTATTCATGTGTCTGTTGGCCATTTGGATGTCCTCTTTGGAAAAATGTCTGTTCATGTCCTCTGCCCATTTCTTGATTGGATTATTTGTTCTTTGGGTGTTGAGTTTGATAAGTTCTATATAGATTTGGGATACTAGCCCTTTATCTGATATGTCATTTGCAAATATTTTCTCCCATTCTGTCGGTTGTCTTTTGGTTTTGTGGACTGTTTCTTTTGCCGTGCAAAAGCTTTTTATCTTGATGAAATCCCAAGAGTTCATTTTTGCCCTAGCTTCCCTTGCCTTTGGCGATGTTTCTAGGAAGAAGTTGCTGCGGCTGAGGTCGAAGAGGTTGCTGCCTGTGTTCTCCATTAGGATTTTGATGGACTCCTGTCTCACATTTAGGCCTTTCAACCATTTGGAGTCTATTTTTGTGTGTGGTGTAAGGAAATGGTCTAGTTTCATTCTTCTGCATGTGGCTGTCCAATTTTCCCAACACCATTTGTTGAAGAGACTGTCTTTTTTCCACTGGACATTCTTTCCTGCTTTGTCAAAGATTAGTTGACCATAGAGTTGAGGGTCCATTTCTGGGCTCTCTATTCTGTTCCATTGAACTATGTGTCTGCTTTTGTGCCAGTACCATACTTTCTCGATGATGACAGCTTTGTAATAGAGCTGGTAGTCCGGAATTGTGATGCCGCCAGCTTTGCTTTTCTTTTTCAACATTCCTCTGGCTATTCAGGGTCTCTTCTGGTTCCATACAAATCTTAGGATTATTTGTTCCATTTCTTTGAAAAAAGTGGATGGTATTTTGATGGGGATTGCATTGAATGTGTAGATTCCTCTAGGTAGCATTGACATCTTCACAATGTTTGTTCTTCCAATCCATGAGCATGGAACGTTTTTCCATTTCTTTGTGTCTTCTTCAATCTCTTTCACGAGTATTTGATAGTTTTCTCAGGACAGATCCTTTGCCTCTTTGGTTAGATTTATTCCTAGGTATCTTATGGTTTTGGGTGCAACTGTAAATGGGATCAACTCCTTAATTTGTCTCTCTTCTGTCTTGTTGTTGGTGTAAAGGAATGCCACTGATTTCTGTGCATTGCTTTTATATCCTGCCACTTTCCTGAATTCCTGTATGAGTTCTAGCATTTTTGGGGTGGAGCCTTTTGGATTTTCCACATAAAGTATCATATCATCTGCAAAGAGTAAGAGTTTGACTTCTTCTTTGCCGATTTGGATGTTTTGATTTCTTTTTGTTGTCTGATTGCTGTGGCTAGGACTCCTAATACTATGCTGAATAGCAGTGGTGATAGTGGACATCCCTGCCGCGTTCCTGACCTTAGTGGGAAAGCTCTCAGCTTTTCCCCATCGAGATTGATATTCGCTGTAGGTTTTTCATAGATGGCTTTTATGATAGTGAGGTATGTACCCTCTATCCCTACACTGAAGAGTTTTGATCAAGAAAGGATGCTGTACTTTGTCAAATGCTTTTTCTGCATCTATTGAGAGGATCATATGGTTCTTGTTCTTTCTTTTATTCATGTGTCACATTGATTGATTTGCAGATGTTGAACCAACCTTGCAGCCCAGGGAAAAATCCCACTTGGTCATGGTGAATAATCCTTTTAATGTAGTGTTGGACCCTATTGGCTAGTATTTTGGTGAGAAATTTTGCATCCATGTTCATCAAGGATATTGGTCTGTAATTCTCCTTTTTGATGGGGTCTTTGTCTGGTTTTGGGATCGAGGTAATGGTGGCCTCATAAAATGAGTTTGGAAGTTTTCCTTCCATTTCTATTTTTCGGAACAGTTTCAGGTGAATAGGTATTATTCTTCTTTAAATGTTTGGTAGAATTCCCCTGGGAAGCCATCTGACCCTGGGCTTTTGTTTCTTGGGAGATTTTTGATGACTGCTTCAATTTCCTTAGTGGTTGTAGGTCTGTTCAGGTTTTCTATTTCTTCCTGGTTCAATTTTGGTAGTTGATACATCTCTAGAAATGCACCCATTTCTTCCAGGTTATCTAATTTGCTGGCATAGAGTTGCTCATAATATGTTCTTATAATTGTTTGTATTTCTTTGGTGTTGGTTGTGATCTCTCCTCTTTCAATCATGATTTTGTTGATTTGGGTCATTTCTCTTTTCTTTTTGATAAGTCTGGCCAGGGGTTTAGCAATCTTAATTCTTTCAAAAACCAGCTCCTTGTTTCTTTGATCTGTTCTACTGTTCTTTTGGCTTCTATTTCACTGATTTCTGCTCTGATCTTTATTATTTCTCTTCTCCTGCTGGGTTTAGGCTTTATTTGCTGTTTTTTCTCTAGCTCCTTTAGGTGTAGGGTTAGGTTGTGTATTTGAGACCTTTCTTGTTCCTTGAGAAAGGCTTATATTGCTATATACTTTCCCTTAGGGCTGCCTTTGCTGCATCCCAAAGATTTTGAACAGTTGTGTTTTCATTTTCATTGGTTTCCATGAATTTTTTTAATTCTTCTTTAATTTCCGGGTTGACCCATTCATTCTTTAGTAAGATGCTCTTTAGCCTCCATGTATTTGCGTTCTTTCCAACTTTCCTCTTGTGATTGAGTTCTAGTTTCAAAGCATTGTGGTCTGAAAATATGCAGGGAATAATCCCAATCTTTTGGTACTGGTTGAGACCTGATTTGTGACCTAGGATGTGATCTATTCTGGAGTATGTTCCATGGGCACTAGAGAAGAATGTGTATTCTGTTCCTTTGGGATGGAATGTTCTGAATATGTCTGTGAGGTCCATTTGGTCCTGTGTTTCATTTAAAGTCTTTATTTCCTTTTTGATCTTTTGCTTTGATGATCTGTCCATTTCAGTGAGGGGGTATTAAAATCCCCCACTATTATTGTATTGTTGTCTATGTGTTTCTTTGCTTTTGTTATTAATTGCCTTATATAATTGGCTACTCCCATGTTCGGGGCATAGATATTTACAATTGTTAGATCTTCTTGTTGGATAGACCCTTTAAGTAGGATATAGTGTCCTTCCTCATCTCTTATTACAGTATTTCATTTAAAATCTAATTTGTGTGATATAAGAATTGCCACCCCAGCTTTCTTTTGGTGTCTATTAGCATAGTAAATGGTTTTCCACCCCCTCACTTGCAATCTGGGGGTGTCTTTGGGTGTAAAATGAGTCTCTTGCAGACAGCATATCGATGGGTCTTGTTTTTTTATCCAATCTGATAGCCTGTGTCTTTTGATTGGGGCATTTAGCCCATTTACATTCAGGGTAACTATTGAAAGATATGAATTTAGTGCCATTGTATTGCCTGTAAGGTGACTGTTACTGTATATTGTCTGTGTTCCTTTCTGATCTACGCTGGTTTTAGTCTCTTTTTTTGCTTAGAGGACCCCTTTCAATATTTCCCATAGGGGTGGTTTCATGTTTGCAAATTCCTTTAGTTTTTGTTTGTCCTGGAAGATTTTTTATCTCTCCTTCTATTTTCAATGACAGCCTAGCTGGATAGTGTATTCTTGGCTGCATATTTTTCTCGTTTACTTCTCTGAAGATATCATGCCAGTCCTTTCTGGCCTGCCAGGTCTCTGTGGATAGGTCTGTTGCCAATCTAATGTTTCTATCATTGTAGTTTACAGACCTCTTGTCCCGAGCTGCTTTCAGGATTTTCTCTTTGTCTCTGAGACTTGTAAGTTTTACTATTAGATGTCGGGGTGTTGACCTATTTTTATTGATTTTAGAGGGGTTCTCTGTTCCTCCTGGATTTTGATGCCTGTTTTCTTCCCCACATTAGGGAAGTTCTCTGTTATAATTTGCTCCTATATACCTTCTGCCTCTCTCTCTCTTTCTTCTTTTTCTGGGATCCAATTATTCTAATGTTGTTTCATCTTATGGTATCGCTTATCTCTCGAATTCTGCTCTCCTGATCCAGTAGTTGTTTATATCTCTTTTTCTCAGCCTCTTTACTTTCCATAATTTGGTCTTCTATATCACTGATTCTCTCTTCTGCCTCATTTATCCTAGCAGTTAGTGCCCCCGTTTTTGATTGCACTTCATTAATAGCCTTTTTGATTTTGACTTGGTTAGATTTTAGTTCTTTAGTTCTCCAGAAAGGGTTTCTCTAATAACTTCCATGCTTTTTTCAAGCCCAGCTAATATCTTTAAAATCATGAATCTGAACTCCAGGTCCGACATTGTACTAATGTCCATATTAGGTAGGTCCCTGGCAGACGGTACTACCTCTTGTTCTTTTTAGAGGTGATTTTTTCCATCTTGTCATTTTATCCAGAGGAGAATAGATGAATGAGACAACAAAATGCTAACAGGGTAACAACGTCCCCAGAAAGTATACTCTAAACAAGTCAGAAAAGACCTGAAACCAGGGGAAAAGAGAGGAAAAGAAAGAAAAAGGAAAAAAAAGAGAAAGAAAAAGATAAAAACAAGTGAAAACAGAACAAAACAGAAAAACAGAATATGATCAAATATGATCAGGCTGGTGCATAGATCAGTGCCACACACTAGATTTTGCGTGTATTTTTGTCTGTTAGAAGAAAATGCCTCCCAAATTTTAAGGAAAGAACGTCTTATATATGTACAAAATAAGTGTTGATACAATGAAGGTATGGAATATGACTGTAAAGATGAAAATTATAAATAGTTTAATAAAAGGAATTAATAAGATAAGAAGTTGTTTGAAAAAAGAAAGAAGAGGATTAAAAAAATGAAAGAAAAAAGAAAAAAGAAAGGGTGGGAGAGAATGTGATCAGGCAGAAGACTAGAACAGAGCCATACACTAGAGATTTAGGGTATATTTTGATCTGTTAGAAGAAACTCTATCTCAAAATTTTAAAGAGAGAACAACTTATATATATATATATATATATGCCAAAAATAAGGGTAACTACTATGAAGGGATAGAATATGACTCTAAAAATGAAAAATAAAAATGTTTATTTTTCATTTTTATTTTTTATTTATTTTTTTAAGATTTTATTTATTTATTTGAGAGAGAGAGAATGAGATAAAGAGCACGAGAGGGAAGAGGGTCAGAGGGAGAAGCAGACTCCCTGCCGAGCAGGGAGCCCGATGCAGGACTCGATCCCGGGACTCCAGGATCGTGACCTGAGCCGAAGGCAGTCGCCTAACCAACAGAGCCACCCAGGCGCCCCAAAAATGTTTTTTTTTTTTTTTTTAAAAAGGGATTGATAAGATGTTGGTTGAAAAAGGGAAAAAAAAAGTTAAAAAAATTAACTTTGAAAAACTAAAGAATCATAGTAAAAAAGCCATGAATTCTATGTGCAGTATTCCCCTAGCGCTGGAGTTCTGCTGTTCTCATTGACCAGTAAACTTGGTCTTGGCTGGCTGTTCTTGCTGATCTTCTGGGGGAGGGGCCTGTTGCCGTGGTTCCCAAATGTCTTTTCCAGAAGCAGAATTGCCCTGCCCTTGTCAGTCCAGGCTAAGTAATCTGCTCGGGTTTGCTCTCGGGAGCTTTTGTTCCCTGCAAACTTTCGGTACAGCTTTGGAGGATGAGAGTGAAAATGGTGGCCTCCCAATCTCTGCCCCAAAGGCGCCAAGAACTCGGGGTCCTACTCCTCAGTGCACCCCCAGAGAAAAGCAGTCAATCACTCCAGTCTCCCCAGTCTCCACCACACTCCGTTCTCACCCAGCCTGTGCTTGAGCGTTTCTATCTCTGGCACCTGACTCTGTGTGGAGTTTCCAAGCCCAGCAGATCCGTGCAGGGCACTCCTGCGCCACTCCTCCCATGGGAGGACGGGTAGTCTCCCCGGATCTGCCGCTTGTTGGGTCCCTGCTGGAGGAGCAGTGGCCCCACTGTGCCGCGGATCACAGTTTATGGCAACCACAAGCTGAGAGCCCGCGCCTCAGCTCTGTCTCTGCAGCCGGCTTCCCTGCTCCAATGTCTGGGAGTTCTGCTGCACTCAGGCACCCCCGGTCTTTCTGTGATCCTGAGAGTCCTGAGACCACACTGTCCCACGAGGGTTCCACTACCCACTTAGCCACTGGAGCGAGGTCCCTCAGCGGAGGCGACTTCTAAAAGTTCCGATTTTGTGCTCCGCTGCTCTATCACTTGCCAGAAGCGGCCAACGGAGGCCCCCCTCCCCCCGCCCCGCCATCTATCCTCCTGAATATTGCCTCATCTTCACTTCTCTGCACATCCTTCTTTCCAGAAAGTGGTCGCTTTTCTGTTCAGAGAGTTGTTGCTATTCTTTTCCTCGATCTCCTGTTGAGTTTGTAGGTGTTCAGAATGGTTTGATCCCTATCCAGCTGAATTCCTGAGACTAGATGAAATCAGGTCTCCTACTTCTCCGCCATCTTGCTCCACCCCTCCTATCAATAATTATTCTTAATAGTAAAAGCTACTTCACACATACAAAGTTAGATAATTATAAAGCTTCTTAAATTGCATCATTTCCTATGATCCTCTTTAAACTCTGGAAGACAGATAGAACTATATATTTTTTTCTAAATGAAGGAATTAGTAGCTCTTTTCACACATGAGTGGACTTCTAATATCTAATATCTCTAAGATTCTTTAACAAGTCCATAGATCAGTCAAAATCTGTGACAGTTTGGACTACTTTGTTTAAAGGTTTTTTTTATAGATAAATAATATGTTTCCCCTCCTAAGGAAATGAGTTGTAAAAACAAGATTGCTAATACAATGGTTAAATTACCTAATAGAAAGAACACTATTTCACAAGTGTCTTAAAGTACTTGAAAACACTCATTGACTATGATAGAATTCATGGACCAATGAAAAATTGTACTAATTAATTGATAAAATGAGTTATTTTGTTTCTTCATTTTTTAGATTTCCATTAAGATGTAACCTGTGAATATTGTTCTATTTGGACAATTTAGGAGTTCTATTCACAGTTAGCATTATTTGCTTAGATATCGGTTAGGGATAGTTTTGCATACATAATATTATGACAAAGAATTATCTCCTTGATTACCAATAGCCATAAAAAAAATAAAAATTAAGCAACCTGTTTCTGTACTTCCAACTCTTATATAAGACACTGATAACTCTAACCATCAGATTATTTGCCTTTTGTTTGATTGATTGAGTGATAGATTTTTAGTGTATCTTTATAACAACAAATAAAATAACATTCCATTTTGTCTACAGCTTTCTTTCTTTTTCTTTCTTCTTTTATTTTTATTTATTTATTTTTTTAAAATTTTTTTATTAAAGATTTTATTTATTTATTTGACAGAAAGAGACACAGCGAGAGAGGGAACACAAGCAGGGGGAGTGGGAGAGGGAGAAGCAGGCTTCCCGCAGAGCAGGGAACCCGATGTGGGGCTCGATCCCAGGACCCTGGGATCATGACCTGAGCCGAAGGCAGACTCTTAATGACTGAGCCACCCAGGTGCCCCTCTTTTTCTTTCTTTTAAATTGGTACAGAGATTTGCCATTTACCCCTTGCCCCACGCATGCCCTCTCTCATTATCAACATCCCCCACCATACTGGTACATTTGTTACAATTGATGAACCTACACTGACACATCATTATCACCAAAAGTTCTTTTTTTTTAAAAGATTTTATTTATTTATTTGACAGAGAAAGACACAGCGAGAGAGGGAACACAAGCAGGGGGAGTGGGAGAGGGAGAAGCAGGCTTCCCGCTGAGCCAGGAGCCCGATGTGGGGCTCGATTCCAGCACCCTGGGATCATGACCTGAGCGAAAGGCAGATGCTTAAGGACTGAGCCACCCAGGTGGCCCTATCACCAAAAGTTCTTAGTTTTCATCAGAGTTCACTCTTCATGTTCTACATTCTATGGGTTTGGACAAATGTAAAGAGACATGGATCCATCATTATTGTATTGTCACCCTTAAAAGTAAAACAGCCAGTTATTTTACCAGCAATTTTTTTTCCCCTAGGAATAGTACAGGTGATTTAATTTTAACCATTTTGATTTGAATTTAATGATATATTCTTGTACTTTTAATGAGCATTTGCCTAATAGCTAATGATGTAGAAAATCATTCCATGTGCTTATTACCATATCTATGTCCTCTTTGGAGATACATGTTTTGCTCTTACAACTATGTGGTTTTTATTTTATCTATTTTTTTTTTTTTTTACTATTGAGGTTTTTTTTTTTAAGATTTTATTTATTTATTTGACAGAGAGAGACCCAGCGAGAGAAGGAACACAAGCAGGGGGAGTGGGAGAGGGAGAAGCAGGCTTCCCATGGAGCAGGGAGCCTGTTGCAAGGCTCGATCCCAGGACCTGGTACCATGACCTGAGCCAAAGGCAGACGCCCAATGACGAGCCACCCAGGTGCCCCACTATTGAGTTTTAAATATATGTTTATTTTATCCATTTTTTATCTATTTGTTTTTTAATATTGAGTTTTAAATATATAAGTATATATATGTGTGTATATACACACATATATGTATATTAATGAATATATACATTCTAGGTACTAGTGCTTTGTCAGATATATGGTTTGCAAATACTTCCTCCCACTCTCTAGCTGGTCCTGTCATACTCTTAATGGGATCTTTCACAGAACAAACATTTTTTTTTAACATGAAAATATTTTAATGATATTTTTGTATCACAAAAATTTAAACTGAGGTTAAGAAGAATGTGAGGGAATCTACAAAATCATTAAATTATGTTGCTTTAAATCTTGACATAATACTGAAAATGAACAGGTGTCCTATCCACAGAGATTCCATTTCTCCTCTCAAAGGCAGAGTATTGTGACATATTAATTATGATCATGTCCAATTTATCTTTTATCTTTTTATGAATTTTGCTTTTGGTATTAAGTCAAGGTATTCCTTGCCTTGTCCTAGGTGCTGAAGACATTCTGTGTTTTTTCCTAAACGTTTTATAGAGTTACATTTTATATTCATGTCTATGAACCACTTCGAGTTAATTTTTGTATAAAGTGTGAGATTTAGGTCAAAGTTTTGTTTGTTCATTTGTTGGCTTATTGATGTCTAATTGCTATAGCATCATTTGTTGATCTTTTAGTAAGTTACTCTTCCTCTAGCAAATTACTTTTATATCTTGGTTAAAAAATCAGTTGGGCATACTTGTTTTGGTCTATTTGTGGATTCTCTGTTGTATTTCATTAATGCATATGTCTGTCCCTCCACCAACACCAAACAGTCTTGGTTATAGTAGCCATATAAGTTAAATTGATTGTCTGATTCCTCCCAATATGTTCTTATTTTCAAAACTGTTTTAACTATTTTAATTCTTTTACCTCTCCATATAAATTTTAGAGCTATCTTGTCTATTAATAGAAAATAAAAATAGAAACAAAAAACAAAACCTTTCTAGGGTTTTGAAAAGAACTTGTCACTCAGTTTGGGGAGAGTTGACATCTTTACTCTGTGAGATTTTCTAATCTATGAACATGGTATATCTCTCCATTTATGTCTACTTTGATTTCTTTTGTCAGCATTGTATAGTTTTTAGCATGTGAGTCTTACATATGCTTTGATAGATTTATACCCAACTATTCATATTTTTATCAATTATAAATATTGTATTTTTAATTTTAGTGTCTGTGTGTTTATTACTAATAAATAGAAACATAATTTTTCTATGTTCATCTTGTAACCTATCTTGCTTAACTCACTTAATTCACTCACTTATCTCACTTAATTCTAGGTGTTTTGTTGTTGTTGCTTTTTAATTCTTCTGAAGTTTTTACTTAAGCAATTATGTTATCTACCAATATGAGCAGTTTCATTTCTTTCTCTCCAGGCTATATTCCTTTTATTTATTCTTCTTGCCTTATGGTACAGCCAGACTTCTAGCACTTTGTTGAATAAAAGAGGTGAGCATGGATATCCGTGTCTTCTTCCTGCTCTTAGGAGGAAAGCCTTCAGTTTTTCATTATTAAGTATAATGTTAGCTGTAGGTTTTTTGTAAATATTCTACCAAGTTGAAGACATTCACCTCTTTTACTTTTTTTATCATGAATATGTGTTAAATTATGTCATATGCATTTCTGCATTGATTGGTATAATCATTTGATTTTTTTCCTTTAGCCAATTAATATGTTGAATTACACTGATTAGTTTTTTAATGCTGAGCTAGCCTTGCATCTGTGAAAAAATCTATTTAGTCATGGTGTATAATTACTTTTCTTTGTTACTGAAATCTATCTGTTAAAATTATGTTGAGAATTTTTTTGTTTAAATCTGTAGTAATCAAAACAGTATGGTACTGGCACAAAAATAGACACATAGATCAATGGAACTGAACAGAAAATGCAGAAATATACCCACAATTATAGGGTCAACTCTTCTTCGACAAAGGAGGCAAGAATATCCAATGAGAAAAAAGCAATTTCTTCAACAAATGGTGTTGGGAAAACTGGACAACTACATGGAAAAGAATGAAACTGGACCACTTTCTAATACCATACAGAACAATAAACTCAAAATTGATTAAAGACCTAAACATGAGACCTGAAACCATAAAAATCCTAGAGGATAACTTCTTTGACATTAGCTGTAACAACTTTTCTCTAAATATGTCTCCTGAGGTAAGAGAAACAAAAGCAAAAATAAAGTTCTGGGACTACATCAAAATAAAAACTTCTCCACAGTGAAGGAAACAATCAACAAAAGAAAAGGCAACCTATGGAATGAGATAAGATATTTGCAAATGGCATAACCAATAAAGGGTTAGTATCCAAAATATATAAAGAAGTTATACACCTCAACACCAACACCCTTAAAACAAAATAAAACAAAAACCAAACAAATAATCAAATTTAAAAATGGGCAGAAGACATGAACAGTCATTTCTCCAAAGAAGACATCAAGATGGCCAGCAGATACATGAAAAGATGCTCAATATCACTAATCATTTAGGGAAATTCAAATCAAAACCACAGTGAGCTACCACCTCACACCTGTCAGAATGGCTAAAATTAACAAGTCAGGAAACAACAGGTGTTGGCAAGGATATGGAGAAAAAAGAACACTCCTGCACTCCTGCACTGCTGGTGGAAATGCAAACTGGTGCAGCTACTGTGGAAAACTGTATAGAGGTTCCTCAAAAAGTTAAAAATAGAACTACCTTATGATCCAGCAATCACACTACTAGATATTTACCCAAAGAATACAAGAACACTATATGGTGACTAACATAACATAATAAAACACACACACACACACACACACACACACACACACACACAAAATCAAAAAACAAAGGGATACATGAACCCTTATGTTTATAGTAGCATTATTTACAATAGCCAAGATGTGGAAGCAGCCCGTGTCCATAGATTGATGAATGGATAAAGAAGTGGTGGCATGTACATACAATGGAATATTATTCAGCCATAAAAAGAACGGAATCTTGCCACGTGCAAAGACATGGATGGAGCTAGAAAGTATAATGCTAAGCAAAATAATCAGAGAAAGACAAATACCATATTATTTCACTCATATGTGGAATTTAAAAAACAAAACAAATGCACAAAGTAAAAAAAGGACAAACAAAAATTTGACTCTTAAATATGGAGAACAAACTGATGGTTATCAGAGGGGAGGTGGGGGGTTGAGTGAAATAAGTGAAGAGCATTAAGAGTCCACATATCATGGTGAGCACTGAGTAATGTATAGAATTGTTGAACCACTATATTGTACACCTGAAAATTATAAAACACTGTTTGTTAATTAGAATTAAAAAAATACAAAGTTAAAATAATTGAAATTACACAGAAGATATTTTCTGGCCACAGTGGACTTGATAAGAGAAAGAGAACATAAAAATCTTCAAACACTTGGAAATTAAAAAAAAGTAAAACTCTTTTACATAATCCATGGATTATAGGGGAAATCTCATGAGAAATTAAAAAAAATACATTGAACTGAATCAAAAGGAAATTAAAACATATCAAATTTTGTGGGACATAGCCAAAGCCATGCTGAGAGGGAAATTTCTACTACTAAATGCATACATTTAAAAAAAAAAATTGAAAGTCTCAAGTCAATAATCTAAGCTCCCACCTCAAGAACACAGAAAAAGAAGGGCAAAATAACACTAATAGAGGAAAGGATAAAGATCAGAACACAAAATAATGAAATTGAGAACATAAAAACGATAAAGAAAATCAATGAATCAAAGAGCTGGTTCTTTGAAAATTAATTATACTTTGTCTTGGTGTGACTTTCTTTAGGTTTTATCCTATTGTTTGCTCAGCTTCTGTAGGATTATGTCTTCTACCAAATTGGAAAGTTTTCAGCTAATATTTTTTTAATTACTTTCTCAGTAATATCTTCTTTCTCCTCCTTCTAAGATTCTAATGACATGAATGCAGGATTTTTTTGTTATAGTATCACAGGTTCTTAAAGTTTTGTTCATTTATTTTTCCAAAATATTTTCTCTCTGTTGTTCATGTTGGGGATTTTCATTGTCACTGAATTTTTCCTCTGGTTCCATCAGTCTACTGTTGAACTCATCAACTGAATTGTTGTTAATTGTTTTGTTTTTGCTTCTTTGACTATTGCCTTTTAAGGTCTAAAATTTCTATTTTTTGTTCTTCTTTATATCTTTTATTTATTTGCTAAGACTTTCTATTTCTTTGCTGAGATCTTTCAGTTTGTTGTTTCCAAGCATGTCCAAAATTGCTTGTTGCAGCACTTTCATCATGGCTGCTTTAAAATCTTTAGCAGATCATTCTAATATGTCTGTCATCTCACTGTTGGCATTTAATGGTTGTCTTTTTTCATTCAGTTTCAGATCTTTCTCATTCTTGGCATGATGAATGACATTCAGTTGAAATCGGGCCATTTTTCATTATGTATGAAACTCTGGATCTTATTTAAATCTGTTTTAACTGGATTTTTTGGACACTATTCTGTTAGGGGTAAGTGAGGCCCCAACTATCAAATGGAGACAGAAGTCTAGATTTCTCTACTGTTTATAGCCAACAGGAGGCAAGTCTCCTTATTACTTCTGGATGTGAATTAGAGTTCTGGCTCCCCATGTGGCCTCCAATGACACTACTATGGGGATGGTCTCATTACTGTCGGTCAGGGAAGAATATACTCACTAGACCTCCTCTACTATCAAACCAGAAAACCTAAGGAACTCAACACCATGTGGTTCTTCAAGTCCTGAGGTCCATAGCTATTATGCTTTTCTCCCACATTTCAAAGTATTCTTATGCTTGTGATCATGATTTTCAGTTGTATTTAGCAGAAAAAATGGGGGGGATTATGTCTACTCCATCTTCTCAAAAGCAGAAGTCCTATCCATCATTTTTTAGTTTTGATTGAATATTCTGAACCTGTATGGAGCCTTGCTTTTAGTTGTCTTTGTTTTTTAACATCTGATTTCCGTCCTTTTTAGTGAAATGTTTCTGCATTTTCCAGGAACTAGCTAATGGTTTCCAGCAAGTGCTTTTATAGCTTTTTTATTATTTTGTGTTATATTCAAAAGTATATTTTTGATGTTTTGTTGTTATGAAGTGTTCAAATAGAAATGCAACACATAAGCATTTTTATTTTTCTACTTAGATAAACTTGTGTGATATGAAATGGTTTCAATAATAGATTTTCTTGTGTTGTTTTTGCAAAGCCAGCTCCACAGCATAGCAAAGGCTATTACTGTCTGAATTAAATTAAAGTCATGGCAGCCAAAGTAAGACACTATTTAAGGTGTACATATTTGTGATCAGATGTTAAGTGCTTTTAATATGCTCTAAAACATTATAGTTAATTAATTCAACAACTTGTTTGCTCTAAGTGTTGACAATATATGTGCGCTTAAGCTTAAGTGGTGCTTTTTAGGCCTCTTTGATTTTATATGACAAGTGCATTCCTAAAATGTTAGGATTATTGACTCAAAAACTATTAGAGCTGGAAAGTCACTCTTAAATTTTGGTACATGTTTCTGGGCACATGACAGTATACATGGGTTACAGAAAGTCAAAATATTGACAGATCATAGTTTTACATAGAATAACTAATGTTAGAAAATATGGAAAATATTTTGAACTTTTATGTTCATGCTACTGTGTATGAATAAAATCATGAGATAATGTTTTCCTTTTTTGTCTTGTTTGTAAGTATTGCTGTTAATCATCCTTTTTTTAAAAAAAAAAGCTCAGAAAATTGAACTCCTGTATGTAACTTCAGCTCTTGTGATAATTTGATATATTGTTATATTGATGCTAAATAATGAAATCCAGTGTTGCTAGTACTTCAGTCTGTTCAAAGCAAATAGGGTTGATACTGATGTGAAAGTCAAATATGTTGATGTCATTTAAAAATAGTCCTTAGAGGCACCTGTGTGGCTCAGATGCCTAAGCATCTGCCTTTGGCTCGGGTCATGATCTCAGGGTGCTGGTATCGAGTTCCACATCCCCGCTGAGCAGGGAGCCCGCTTCTCCCTCTACCTCTCTCTCTCTCTATCTCTTATGAATAAATAAAATCTTAAAAAAATAGTCCTTAGTGTGACCTTATAGCACATATTTTTCAAAAATGTGCCACCTTATGAACCAGTGTTTTTTTTTACTCTGGGTTAATTAAAAAAAATCTTACTAAAATTATTATACCATGTGCACGCAATCATCTTTTGTTCAACTGTGCACTTACTCCTTCAGAAATATTTATTTAATGTCTATTTTGTATCAGTAAAGTGCTAGGCAGTAGGAATCGAGTGGTAAACAAGAATTATATGATTCTGGGGTACCTAGGTGGCTCAGTCAGTTAAGCATCTGCCTTTGGCTCAGGTCATGATTCCAGTATCCTGGGATTAAGCCCCACATTGGGCTCCCTGCTCAGCAGGGAGTCTGCTTCTCCCTCTCCCTCTGCTCCCCTGCTCCTGCTCTCTCACTCCCTCTCTATGTCAAATAAATAAATAAAATAAATAAATAAAGAATTATATGATTCTGCTCTTACTAGACCCACTGTCCAAAAAGAAAGACAAATATATAAACAGAAATATAAAGTAGGATTTAGTTATGGGAATTTACAGTAAAAAAATTGTCTTCCTAAGCTGTAAATACTAAAAAATTTGTTAGGTGATTGTTGGTGAATCTTTGTATATACATAATTACAGTTCATATTTCTCATCATTTACATGTTTCAAATGGATCAACTTTAAACTATATTTTCCATAAGAAACATATATTTTTGTATATAAATATAAAATTTGAAATCCAAAAATTTAAACGAATAAAAACCATAATGAAAAAAATTTAGGACAATATGAAGTCAATTAGTGGAACTGGAGGTGTTTTCCCTTAAAAATCTAGGCAATAAATCTTCCAGTAGAAAAGGTTATATGACCCTATTCACAGTTATAGGCAAATAGCTGCAGGTAAACTAATAATTGCAGATTGTACTTAAATACTTATATGAGAAAGTAATTTCTGTTATTAATATGAAAATGAATCTAGGCTTCTTTTTTTTTTCTTTCTTTCTTTTTATTTTTTTAATTTTGTTTATTGTTATGTTAATCACCATATATTACCTAATTTGTTTTGGTGTAGTGTTCCATGATTCATTGTTTGTTCATAACACCCAGTGCTCCATGCAGAATGTGCCCTCTTTAATACCGATCACCAGGCTAACCCATCCCCCTACCCTCCTCCCCTCTAGAAACCTCAGTTTGTTTTTCAGAGTCCATCATCTCTCATGGTTCGTCTCCCCCTCTGACTTACTCCCCTTCATTCTTCCTCTCCTGCTATCTTCTTCTTTTTCTTTTTTCTTAAAATATGTTGCGTTATTTGTTTCAGAAGTACAGATCTGTGATTCAACAGTCTTACACAATTCACAGCGCTCACCGTAGCACATATCTTCCCCAATGTCTATCACCCAGCCACCCCATCCCTCCCACCCCCGACCACTCCAGCAACCCTCAGTTTGTTCCTGAGATTAAGAATTCCTCATATCAGTGAGGTCATATGATACATGTCTTTCTCTGATTGACTTATTTCACTCAGCATAACACCCTCCAGTTCCATCCACGTCGTTGCAAATGGCAAGATCTCATTCCTTTTGATGGCTGCATAATATTCCATTCTGTATATATACCACTTCTTCTTTATCCATTCATCTGTCGATGGACATCTTGGCTCTTTCCACAGTTTGGCTATTGTGGACATTGCTGCTATAAACATTGGGGTGCACGTACCCCTTCGGGTCCCTACATTTGTATCTTTGGAGTAAATACCCAGTAGTGCAATTGCTGGATCGAATGGTAGCTCTAATTTCAACTGTTTGAGGAACCTCCATACTGTTTTCCAGAGTGGTTGCACCAGCTTGCATTCCCACCAACAGTGTAGGAGGGTTCCCCTTTCTCCACATTCCCGCCAACATCTGTCGTTCCCTGACTGGTTAATTTTAGCCATTCTGACGGGTGTGAGATGGTATCTCATTGAGGTTTTGATTTGGATTTCCCTGATGCCGAGCGATGTTGAGCACTTTTTCATGTGCCTGTTGGCCATTTGGATGTCTTCTTTGGAAAAATGTCTGTTCATGTCTTCTGCCCATTTCTTAATTGGATTATTTGTTCTTTGGGTGTTGAGTTTGATAAGTTCTGTATAGATTTTGGATACCAGCCCTTTATCTGATATGTCATTTGCAAATATTTTCTCCCATTCTGTCGGTTGTCTTTTGGTTTTGTGGACTGTTTCTTTTGCTGTGCAAAAGCTTTTTATCTTGATGAAATCCCAAGAGTTCATTTTTGCCCTTGCTTCCCTTGCCTTTGGCGATGTTCCTAGGAAAAAGTTGCTGCGGCTGAGGTCGAAGAGGTTGCTGCCTGTGTTCTCCTTTAGGATTCTGATGGACTCCTGTCTCACGTTTAGGTCTTTCAACCATTTGGAGTCTATTTTTGTGTGTGGTGTAAGGAAATGGTCCAGTTCCATTCTTCTGCATGTGGCTGTCCAATTTTCCCAACACCATTTGTCGAAGAGGCTGTCTTTTTTCCATTGGACATTCTTTCCTGTTTTGTCAAAGATTAGTTGACCATAGAGTTGAGGGTCCATTTCTGGGCTCTCTATTCTGTTCCATTGATCTATGTGTCTGTTTTCGTGCCAGTACCATACTGTCTTGATGATGACAGCTTTGTAATAGAGCTGGAAGTCAGGAATTGTGATGCTGCCAGCTTTGCGTTTCTTTTTCAACATTCCTCTGGCTATTCGGGGTCTCTTCTGGTTCCATACAAATCTTAGGATTATTTGTTCCATTTCTTTGAAAAAAGTGGATGGTATTTTGATGGGGATTGCATTGAATGTGTAGATCGCTCTAGGTAGCATTGACATCTTCACAATGTTTGTTCTTCCAATCCATGAGCATGGAATGCTTTTCCATTTCTTTGTGTCTTCCTGAATTTCTTTCATGCGTATTTCAGAGTTTTCTGAGTACAGATTCTTTGTCTCTTTGGTTAGATTTATTCCTAGGTATCTTACGGTTTTGGGTGCAATTGTAAATGGGATCGACTCCTTAATTTCTCTTTCTTCTGTCTTGTTGTTGGTGTATAAATGCAACTAATTTTTGTGCATTCATTTTATATCCTGCGACTTTACTGAAATCCGGTATGAATTCTAGCAGTTTTGGGGTGGAGTCTTCTGGATTTTCCACATAAAATATCATATCATCTGCAAAGAGTGAGCGTTTGACTTCTTCTTTGCCGATTTGGATGTCTTTGATTTCTTTTTGTTGTCTGACTGCTGTGGCTAGGACTCCTAATACTATGTTGAATAGCAGTGGTGATAGTGGACATCACTGCCCTGTTCCTGACCTTAGGGGGGAAAGCTTTCAGTTTTTCCCCATTGAGAATGATATTCGCTGTAGGTTTTTTATAGATGGCTTTTATGATATTTTGGAATATACCTTCTATCTCTACACTCTGAAGAATTTTAATCAAGAAAGGATGCTGTACTTTGTCAAATGCTTTTTCAGCATCTATTGAGAGGATCATATGGTTCTTGTTCTTTCTTTTGTTAATGTATTTTATCACATTGATTGATTTGCAGTTGTTGAACCAACCTTGCAGCCCAGGAATAAATCCCACTTGGTCATGGTGAATAATCCTTTTAATGTACTGTTGGATCCTATTGGCTAGTATTTTCGTGAGAATTTTTGCATCTATGTTCAGGGATATTGGCCTGTAATTCTCCTTTTTCATGGGGTCTTTGTCTGGTTTTGGGATCAAGGTAATGGTGGCCTCATAAAATGAGTTTGGAAGTTTTCCTTCCATTTCTATTTTTTGGAAGAGTTTCAGAAGATTAAGTATTATTTTTTCTTAAATGTTTGGTAGAATTCCCCTGGGAGGCCATCTGGCCCTGGGCTCTTGGGAGATTTTTGATGACTGCTTCAATTTCCTTAGTGGTAAAGATCTGTTCAGGTTTTCTATTTCTTCCTGGAGCAGTTTTGGTAGTTGATACATCTCTAGGAATGCATCCATTTCTTCCAGGTTATTTAATTTGCTGGCATATAGTTGTTCATAATATGTTCTTATAATTGTTGGTATTTCTTTTGTGTTGATTGTGATCTCTCCTCTTTCATTCATTTATTTATTTATTTAGGTCATTTCTCTTTTCTTTTTGATAAGTCTGGCCAGGGGTTTATCAAGATTATTAATTTTTTTACAGAACAAGCTCCTAGTTTTGTTGATCTGTTCTATTGTTTTTTGGTTTCTATTTCATTGATTTCTGCTCTGATATTTACTATTTTTCTCTTCCTGCTGGGTTTAGGCTTTATTTGCTGTTCTTTCTCCATCTCCTTTGGGTGTAGGGTTAGGTTCTGTATTTGAGACTTTTCTTGTTTCTTGAGAAAGGCTTGTATTTCTATATACTTTCCTCTTAGGAACGCCTTTGCTGCATCCCAAAGATTTTGAACAGTTGTGTTTTCATTTTCATTGGTTTCGATGAATTTTTAAAATTCTTCTTTAATTTCCTGGTTGATCCATTCATTCATTAGTAGGATGCTCTTTAGCCTCCATGTATTTGAGTTCTTTCCGACCTTACTCTTGTGACTGAGTTCTAGTTTCAAAGCATTGTGGTCTAGAAATATGCAGGGAATGATCGCAATCTTTTGGTACCGGTGGAGACCTGATTTGTGACCTACGATGTGATCTATTCTGGAGAAGGTACCATGGACACTAGAGAAGAATGTGTATTCTGTTGCTTTGGGATGGAATGTTCTGAATATATCTGTGAAGTCCATTTGGTCCAGTGTGTCATTTAAAGTCTTTATTTCCTTGTTCATCTTTTGCTTAGATGATCTGTCCATTTTAGTGAGGGGGTGTTAAAGTACCTCACTGTTATTGTATTTTTGTTGATGTGTTTCTTTGATTTTGTTATTAATTGGCTTATATAATCAGTTGCTCCCATGTTAGGGGCATAGATATTTACAATTGTTAGATCTTCTTGTTGGATAGACCCTTTAAGTAGGATATAGTGTCCTTCCTCATCTCTTATTATAGTCTTTGGTTTAAAATCTAATTTGTCTGATATAAGGATTGCCACCCCAGTTTTCTTTTGATGTCCATTAGCATGGTAAATGGTTTTCTGCCTCCTCACTTTTAATTTGGAGGTGTCTTTGGTTCTAAAATGAGTCTCTTGCAGAGAGCATATCAATGGGTCTTGTTTTTTTATCCAATCTGATAGCCTGTGTCTTTTGATTGGCACATTTAACCCATTTACATTCAGGGTAACTATTGAAAGATATGAATTTAGTGCCATTATATTGCCTGTAACGTGACTGTTACTGTATATTGTCTCTGTTCCTTTCTGGTCTATGTTACTTTTAGGCTCTGTCTTTGCATAGAGGACCCATTTCAATATCTTGTAGGGCTGGATTCGTGTTTGCAAATTCTTTTAGTTTTTTTTGTCCTGGAAGATTTTTATCTCTCCTTCTATTTTCAATGAGCCTAACTGGATATAGTATTCTTGCCTGCATATTTTTCTCGTTTAGTGCTCTGAAGATATCATGCCAGTCCTTTCTGGCCTGTCAGGTCTCTGTGAATAGGTCTGTTGACAATCTAATGTTTCTACCATTGTAGGTTACAGATCTCTTGTCCCGAGGTGCTTTCAGGATTTTCTGTTTGTCTCTAAGACTTGTAAGTTTTACTAAGAGATGTTGGGGTGTTGACTTATTTTTATTGATTTTGAGGGGGGTTCTCTCTGCCTCCTGGATTTTGATGCCTGTTTCCTTCCCCAAATTAGGGAAGTTCTCTGCTATAATTTGCTTCAATATAACTTCTGCCTCTCTCTCTCTTTCTTCTTTTTCTGGGATCCCAATTATTCTGATATTGTTTTGTCTTATGGTATTGCTTATCTCTCGAATTCTGCCCTTGTGCTCCAGTAGTTATCACTCTTTCTCAACCTCTTTATTCTCCATCATTTGGTCTTCTATATCACTAATTCTCTCTTCTGCTTCATTTATCCTAGCAGTTAGAGCCTCCATTTTTGATTGTACCTCATTAATAGGCTTTTTGATTTTGACTTGGTTAGATTTTAGTTCTTTTATTTCTCCAGAAAGGTTTTCTTTAGTATCTTCCATGCTTTTTTCAAGCCCAGCTAGTATCTTCATAATCGTCATTCTGAACTCTAGCTCCGACATCTTACTAATGTCCATATTGATTAGGTCCCTGGCAGTTTGTACTGCCTCTTGTTCTTTTTATTGAGGTGAGTTTTTCCATCTTGCCATTTTTTCCAGAGGTGAATAGATGAATGAGAGAACAAAATGCTAACAGGGTAACAACGACCCCAGATAAATATACACTAAAGAAATCAGAAGAGACCCAAAACAGGGGGAAAAGAGGGAAATAAAAAAGAAAAAAAAGTAAAAGAAAAGAAGGATATGATCAACTATTATCATGCTGGTGAATAGATCAGTGCCACACACTAGATTATGGGTGTATTTTGGTCTGTTAAAATGTCTCCCAAAATTTTAAAGAAAAAAACTTATATATGTACAAAATAAGGGTAATTATAACAAAGGGATAGAATATGACTGTAAAGATAAAAATTATAAAAGATTTTACAAAAGGAATTGATAAGCTAAGAAGTTGGTTGAAAAAAGAAAGATGAGAAATTAAAAAAAAAAAAGGGAGAAATGTGATCAGGCAGGAGACTAGAACAAAGCCATACACTAGAGATTTAGGGTATATTTTGGTGTGTTAGTAGAAACTGTATCCCAAAATTTTAAAGAGAGAACAACTTATATGTATACACCAAAAATAAGGTTAATTACAATGAAGGGATAGAATATGACTTTAAAAATGAAAAATAAAAAAGATTTTTTTAAAAAAAGGGATTGATAAGATGTTGGTTGAAAAACAGAAAAAGTAAAATTCAAAAAAAATAGAAAAAGAAAAAAATTTAAATTAACTTTGAAAGACTAAAGAATCAGGGGGAAAAAAGCTATGAATTCTATGTGCTGTCTTCCCCTAGTGCTGGAGTTCTTAATTTCTCATTGATTTGTAAACTTGGTCTTGGCTGGCTGTTCCTGCTGCTCTTCTGGAGGAGAGGCCTGTTGCTGTGGTTCTCAGATGTCTTTGCTGGAGGTGGAATTGCCCCACCCTTGCCAGGGGCTGGGCTAAGTAATCTGCTCGGTTTGCTCTTGGGAGCTTTCATTCCCTGCAAGCTTTCTGTACAGCTTTAGAGGATGAGAGTGAAAACGGCATCCTCCCAATCTCTGCCCTGGAGGAAACTAGAACCTGGGCCCCACTCCTCAGTGAGCCCCCAGAGAGAAGCAGTCAATCACTCCCCTTGCCCCGGTTTCTGGCCACACCCTGTGCTCACCCAGCCTGTGACCATACATTTCTATCTCTGGCACCCAACCCTGTGTTGAGTCTCCAAACCCGGCAACTCCCTGCGGTGCACTTCCGCGCTCCTCCTTGGATCTCTGCTGGAGGAGCAGTGGCCTGACTGTGCCACAGATCATTGTTTATGGCAATCCCGAGCTGAGAGCCTACTCCTTGGCTCCATCTCTGCCACCAGCTTCCCTGCTCTGATACTTGGGAGCTCTGCCACACTCAGGCACCCCCCTGTCTTTCTGTGACCCTGAGGGTCCTGAGACCACACAGTCCCAGCAAGGGTTCCACCCCCTGCTTAGCCACTGGAGCAATGTCCCTCAGTGGAGCAGCCTTCTGAAAGTTTCGATTTTGTGCTCCGTGGCTCTACCACTTGCCAGTAGTGGCTGATGGAGGGCCCCACCCCCGCCATCTATCTTCCCGAATATTGCCTCAGATTCACTTCTCTGCAGGTCCTACCTTCCAGAAATTAGTCGCTTTTCTGTTTAGAGACTTGTTGCTATTCTTTTCTTTGATCTCCTGTTGAGTTCATAGGTGTTCAGAACGGTTTGATCCCTATGTACCTGAATTCCTGGGACCAGAAGAAATTTAGGTCTCCTACTCCTCTGCCATCTTGCTCCTCCTCCCATAAATATTTTTAAATAAACAACCTGACCATCTAAATAACACTGACCATGGATGATCAAGAATGAACATCAACCAAAGCAGAATAACAGAGTTACTACATAGTGTATTAATACATTTTTTCATTGTGTCATAGAATCTCTGTTAATGAACAAACTCTGATACCATTTCTATTGGCATAAAATGACCATGTTTGTTTATTTTGACCAGCTTAATCACCGATATATATCTTCATACTTGATGGTTCAATCAATCATGTTGACTCTACATTGATATCGGAAGTGATGTTACTTAAATAAATTGACATTCTAATCCTTTTTTAATTGCCTGATTTACAGAGAAACCAATTAAATATCTTAGTTAAAAATGAGTTATGAGGTACAGACCACTGGTTAGTTCAGTGAAAAGGGTAGCAAGATTTGGTAAGACAGAAAGGAAGGTGGGACCCAGTAATAGTGGGGATACAACAAATGTTTTAAGATTGCCTTGAGGGCGCCTGGGTGGTTCAGATGGTTGAGCGTCTGCCTTTGGCTCAGGTCGTAATCCCAGAGCCCTGGGATTGAGTCCTGCATCGGGCTCCCTGCTCCTTTGGAGCCTGCTTCTCCCTCTGCCTCTCTCTCTTTCTCTCTCCCCCCGTCTTTCATGAATAAATAAATAAAATCTTTAAAAAAAAAAAAAAGATTGCCTTGAAAAAGAATTTGCTTGGGAAAAAATTAATGGTAATAGATACATGACTCCTAAACTCTCTACTTATTAACATTGTTTTTGTTATATTTTTTTCCACGAGCAATGCTTTAAAAATGTACAGTAGTCTTGGATGCATCTTGGTTAGCCATAGCATTATCTTAGTAGAGACTCAACAAAGAGTACTACACTGGGATGGCAAATTTGTGCCACAGTAGTCTCCATGCTTAATGAAAGGTATTTTTTGTTCATCAAAGCACTCTTTAACACTGAACCCTCACAAGCCTTCTTATTTGTAGTGTTCCAAAAATAAAAAAATCTATTAACTGAAGTTACTAATTTACATAAGCTTTTTGCATTTACAAAGAAAAAGAAGAAAGAGAAGGAGGAGAAGGAGAAGAAGAAGGAGGGGGAGAAGACGAGGAGGAAGAAAAAGAAGAAAAAGAGGAAGAAGAAAAAAAAGGAAGAATTAAAAATTATGATCTTATAAAGAACAGTCATCTTTGACCTAGATCTCTAGCAACATTGAGGCTAAAACCTCAGGAAGAGAATCAGGAAGATCATTGTGGAATCCTTGTGAAGAATGAGCCTCAAACATGGCAATAACTTTGTTCTAGAACAGCTAGGCCTGCTATGATGTAAGCAAAGATCAAGTTAGGAATAATCCAATTTAAATACTGGAGCTAGGATCTAAGATGATATGAGAGTTGCCTATTAGTTTTTATGTTTTGATAGAAACCACCAATACAGAAAACTTTAAACTTCAAAAAAGCCAGGGTTTTTATTATTTTTATTTTAAGATTTTATTTATTTGTCAGAGAGAGAGAGAGAGAGACAGCACAAGCAGGGGGAGTGGCAGGCAGAGGGAGAAGTAGGCTCCCTGCTGAGCAACGAGCCTGATGAGGGACTCGATCCCAGGACTCTGGGATCATGACCTCAGCCGAAGGCAGATGCTTAACTGACTGAGCCACCCAGGCATCCCGACTCCAGGGTTTAAGCAGCCATTCTGATTTTCCAAATCCATGGCATCGTGATACCCAGAAGTGCCTGGAAATTTGCTGGGTAGGACAGTAAGAGTTATGTGACCCACAGATTTGTGGCTCAGGTGGGGCTACAGTATAGTCCCTGGGCTGTGTGGAGGGCAATCTCCCAGAGCCAATGGTTCCATCTGGTAGGAGCCTTCTTTACTGGACTACCACCATATACTTCTTCAATTCCCTGTCATAACATTCATATTACTAAAATAAAGGCCTTGATTGGAGAGATAAAAAGGTGACACCACTTGTTTTGATATTTAATGCTATGTGTCTACTTTGATTAAATTCTAAGTCAATTTGAACAAAATATGACATAATTCCTAACCTGTGGATAGCTATAGTATGAGAGTAATGCTTACAGTTTATAGTTGTATACAAATATATTTGATACTAGGTAGGTGCTCTTTCATTACTGCTATTTTTAATGAAACTAGTTATTTTCCACCTGGCTAGTTTTACAAATGATACCTCTTTCTAGACAAATTCTGGCTGTGATCAACAGTCAGAAATACAGAAGTACTATAATTTTATATAATCTTTTTCCTGCCCTCTTTACCCACATCCTATATCCCTTCTCATTTTTTTTCTTTTGGACATAAAGCAATTATATAAACTCTACCCATACACCTAATTTGATAAACATAGGAAAAGGGGAGAAATAAAGTTATAATCTGGCTAGTAAGATCAGGAGTAGCCTTTATACCTCCATATTGACAGAGAATACAAGAGGAATATTGTCATTAAGATTTAAATTAACTGGTGTGTGTGTTTGTGTGTGTGTGCATGCAGTGTATAAGTTTATAAATTTGAGTTACTCTTAACAATGTCTTAATTTATTTCAAAGTAGTAAATTACATATGGTTGGTAAGAGGTGGAAATTCTTTTCCGTAAGTAACTTTAGTTACTGGACAAAATTTTATTTTACTTTGGATCACTGTCATGAATCCTTATATTTGAAAAATAAATTCATGACAAACATTCCTGTGGGAGCAGGTGGGTGAGCTCTGATCCTTGTGCTCTTTCCTCAGTTGCAGTCAACAGTTTTCTCACTTACTCAAGAGCAAGTCTACAACTGTTGACATTTCTCAGTTTCCAATTAATTCGAATGTATCTTTCCCTAAGATAAAAATGCTTCTTTCCAATCACTGCCTTTCAAATATTTGATAAAATTCCTGTGGGTAAGCACATTTTAAGTGGGGTGGGATAGAATATCTGAGAAAAACAGTTGCAAAATGCTATGAGTTGAGATTGGAACTCTAACAAATCATACTAATCATAGTTGAGGTAGCTTATAACCCACAACAATACTTTTCATGACATGAAATTGTCTAATTTAGACATTCATGTTTACAAAAATGGGCTGAGGTGGAGGTGTTATAAAATGAGTAGTTTACAATTTAGTTTATGGAAATTTTAGGAAAAATGTTTTTCTTAAGATTTTTCCTTCAATCTACTCAATTTACATATCATCTGTATTCTCATGAGTTGTACTAAGAATGACAATATGGAAGAAATGAAGTATCAGTGGTCTAACAAGCAAAAAAATGTGGATTCTAGTGCTGAAGTTGACATCAACAGTCTGTGGGGCAGTTAAGAAGCTTGAATCAGATTTCTCATCTGGATAACATGAAAGTTGGATCTGATGGTCTCTAAAGTCATTAGAGATTTTGATTCATTAACTCTAGGAGTAAGACCAGGAATATTATATTTTTTAAAGCTTCCAACAAGTGGGGTACCTGGGTGGCTCAGTCAGTTAAGTGTCTGACTTTGGCTTAGGTCATGATCTCAGTGTCCTGAGACCCAGCCCTGTGTCAGCCTTCATGATCAGTCTGTTTGTCTCTCTGCCCCTCCCTCCACCCTCTAAAATAAATAAATAAAATCTTTAAAAAAATTAAAGAAAAAAAACAAAACTTCTTCCAAGTATTTCTGATACATAGCCAAGTCTGGGACCACTGATCTAATTTTTTTTCTCTTTCTTATATTTGATGATTTATGATTCAAGCTTTTGAGAAAGTAAATGTCCTGTGCTATAGACTGAATTTTATGTCCCCCAATATGTTGAAACCTTAAGTCCAATGTGACTTTTTGGACATAAGGCTTATAAGTAGGTAATTAAGTTTCAATAATGTTTAAAGATGGGGCTCTAACTTGATAAGGTTGGTACCCTTATAAAAAGAGGAAGAGGCACTAGAGCTCTTTCTCTCCATGATGTAAGAACACAGTGAGAAGCCTGCTCCTTGAGAGCTCTCATCAGGAACTGAATTGGCTGATACCTTGATCTTGGACTTCCCAGCCTCCACAGTAAATTTCTGTTGTTTAAACTTATGGTATTTTCCTACGACAGCCCAAGTTGATTAGTACACTCAGCAAGTATTTGACAGATGATGTTAGTGAGGGAGGTTAAAACTGTAACAAAGAATCCTCACATCTCAGAGGCTTAACACAATTAAGTATATTATTTACTTGCATAACATCCTAAGGAATGGAGTGATAATATGTTCCCTTCAGTTATTCAAGGACCCGAGCCCTTTTGTATCATGATTCCATCATCCTTGACATATTTCGTCCATGGTCATAGCAAAAGGGAGGTTTTATTTTTTTAAATGTTCAAGTCTGGAAGTGACATACATCATATTCATCAATATACAACTGGATAATAGTCAAATGGCCCAACCCAATCTAGATACAGAAAACTGAAAAATGTAGTTTTCTGTGTTTCTAGGAAAAAATTAAGAGATTTGGTAAATACTTAGCATTTTGTCTGCCTTGGAATGGACATACAAAAAGCATACCCATTCTTTTTTTACCCTTACTCTAAACAGGACAAAAATACAAACATTGAGGTAGCATTACTGAATCTATCTGAAAAACTTTTCAGATGGCTGTTTAGATTCAAATTTAACCTATCTTGGTTTTGGTAGAAATTTCTCCTAGGACATAGAGTCCCAGATGGATATAAAATTTGATTAATTTTTAGTATCTTTCCCCTCAGTGATAGGCAGAAGAATGCCCCCCACCCCCAAAGATATTCACATCCTTATCCTTGGAACCTATAAATATGTAAGCTTACATGGCAAAAGGGAAATAAATTTGGAGATGAAATTAAGTTGCCTTAAAATAAGGAGATTATCCTGGGTTCTGTGAGTCCAATGTAATCACATGGACTTTGAAAAGTAGAAGAGGAGGCAGAAGAGTTGGTCAGAAAGATGTGATGATGGAAAAAGAACAGAGGAGATCCAGTGATAAGAGGAAGTCAGCCCACGATTACTGGCTTTGAAGATGGTGGAAGGAGTCATAAGCCCAGGCATGCAGGCAGCCTCTAAAAGCTGGGAAGCACCTTTAATTGACAGCCAATAAGGAAATGTAGACCTCAGTCCTACAAGTGCAAGAAACTTAATTCTGCCAATAACTTGAATAAGCAAGAAACTGGATGATCGCCTAGAGCCTCCAGTAAGAAACACAGCCCCACTGACAAGTTGATTTTAGCCCGGTAAGACCCGTGTTAAATTTCCAGCCTACAGAACTATAAGATAATAAATTTGTGTTGATTTGAACTGCCTAAGTTTATGGTGATTTGTTATGGCTGTAATAGAAAACAAATACTCTCCCTACCAGAATACATATTCCTTTTCTTCTTGCCAACTAACAAGCATCAAGGTTCCTGTGGTTCCAAAAAATGAAAAAAGAAAAAAGAAAAAAAAACCCTGAAAATCTTTTCCACAGTAAATTATTAATAACTTTATGCTATGACTGTCATGATAGTATGTGTATTTTAAAACTAAACTTCCTGGAAATGATGAAGCATATCCAAAATAAAAATCATGGTCACAATTATGGTCAAACCTCATTTATGGTGAAATATTTTTAGAAAAGCTAGGTGGGGATACATTCTCAGCAGACCTTCCACTGTATTTCTATAGGAATGTCTATATTTTGAGCATAGGATTAATGGAAGAGTGTGTTCTAAAAAGATACATGTAACACCTGGATTAGAATGAGAAAGAAGAAATCAAGAAAGTAGTAGAGAATGTGAAAATGATCACATATCAGAAGTAATTGAAAAGATGTGTGGTCTGAAGGAAAGAAGACTTGGTGGGATAGGGTAGCTATATTCATTTTTTCTCTGTTACTTCAGAAGTCATATTTAAGAGGCACATATAAAATGTATTAAAATAAGATGTATGAGAACAATTTTTTCATATATTAGTCAGTATAGTTTTCCCAGACACACCTATCTTTTGATTATCATGTGACCTTTCTACTCAGATAGCATTTAGGATATTTGACATTATGTCCCAGAAAAAGGGTGATAGAGGATAAGATTAAACATAGAGTAGCAAGTGCTCAGCTTTGGGGCATCAAATAAGGTTTTGAAAAAATATGGAAAAGATAAAAATTTTGAGCAAAAGCTTCTGAACTTCAAAAGCATTGATTTAGTAATATCAAAATCTAAACTTCCAAGAGATTCACAGCCTACAAAGGCTGAGTGAGATTAGAAGAAAACATATCACTTCTAAGAGTACAAATAATTTTTAGAATTGGAGAAAAAATAAACTATGAGATGAGATGAAAAGCAGAGACCACTGGGTTTGGGATGAAGGAAAAAATCAGGCAGAGTGAATAAGCATACAGAGGCATCCCAGCATTTAAACTAATGTGGACCATTCATTGCCACTACCAGAGAGTCATATGGGAATAGATTCAGTACCCACAATTTTCTAGTCTTTGTGTAATTGAGTATCATAAGCCACCTATTCTGAGGAGTTTTGATAATTTGCTCCATTTTGGCATCTACTCTCTGTCATCAAAAACAATCAGCTATTTCTCCTTGGCCACCTAAGGATTATGCTTTTGTGAGAAATTCTATAATTTTCCAACATCACTGAACTTGTATTTCATGTATATAAGCCCATTACAGAGACACCTCCAACAGTTAGGATCACCCAGTAATGGAAAGTGAAAAGTCATGGAATGCCTTGTGTTTAGACATCTCTTAGTAGGAGCTAGATATAATATAAAAGATGCTATGTGGAGTGATACATAGATCTTATTTGTGTTTCACAATGTTTGGTGGAATACCAGCACTTCTCAAGTTATTGAAATGTGCCCCTTTTAAAATAAGTATAATAATTACATATATTTGAGAAATCCTTTCTTACTGTAGGATTTTACAAAGCCTTTGATATCTTAATAGATTCTGTAAATTTTTGTAAGAGAAAAGCAGACACAGAATTTCCCAAACTTAGTTAATCATAGAAACTCTTTGATTTACTCTTTATTTTTAGAAAAAAAAACTATTCATATCTTGTACACGTTACTTTTTTTAACAGCTGGGAGATGGTGGACCAAATGGCCACTAAGTCCACTAAGCTCTAAGATTCTTTGACTCTTTGATCATGTATTTTTTTTTGAGCTTAAGAAAACAAAAGTCATGTCAGAGTAGCATAGATAACTAAGAAACAGACATTTGAATATATAAGATTTTAATATATCAAAGCTAGAAACTCAAAGGAAGGAAATTCAATTTATACAGCTGAGCAATTTATTTGGCTCTGTAGGAAAAAAATCAGTTAGCTTTATATAATATAGTAGTTGGAGTATAGGATAAACTACTGTAAAAATAGCCTCACTACTCCAACAAAAAAAGAAAATTTAAAAAATAAAACAAACAAAAAAACTTAGTTAAAGAATAAGGGACTCATAATTTTTCCATTGTCCATCTCCTTTAATTTTGTCCTTATTTGATTGGTCGAAGCTTGGAGTATAAATATTCCTATGTACATGCTCATAGAAGGGGAGAAGGACACACATGAGGAAGACTACATAGGAAGTTTGGATATGGCACCCATTACTTCCACTTATTTTCCATTGGTGATGACTTAGTCACATGGACAAACCTAGATGCAAAGCAGACTTAGAAATGGATTCTCTAGTTGAAAAGCCTTATGTTAGCTACGATTCCACTAGAGAATGGTTTTGGGTATACAAATGGCAGTTTCCACCACACACATACCAAAATATATTTCAAGTAGTCTGAAGATTTAGCAACACACACACACACACACACACACACACACACACACACACACACTTATTAAAATTAGAAGAAATAGGTGATGATCAACCTGATCTTTAAATGGGTGGGGGGGGGAGAAGAAAACTATTCAGTATGAAAGTAATGAAACACTATAAATGAGAGTGTTGTTTTTTTTATAATTCCTCAATGTTCTCTATTTTTTATTATTCTCCATTCTTATTCCTAAATTTCTTTTTCTTTTCTCATTTATTTTTAATGCTATTGTACTATTATAAAATAATATGGTTTATAAAATCTCTACTTCTAAATATTTAACATATTTTTTCATCAATTATGTGATTGATATAGGTCTTCAGAAATATATGAAAAACATACATTTTCTATTCAAGATATAAAAATTCTCTATGTACTCATTAAATTGAATTTGCTAATATTTTCACTCAGTTTATCTATTTTGTTCTATTCTGTTTTCTGTTAGAACTGAAAATTCTGAAAGAGGTGTTTTTAAAACTACCAATCTAATAATATTTTTATATAGATCTCGTATCAAGTAGGTTCAACTTGAGAAACAGAAACCATGTCAGGTATTTCAAGTTGGGCAAGATTGAATAAGACTAATTGGGTACTGACACAACTATTAGAAAGAACAAGAGTCAGGGAACCCCCAATAACCTCTCAGCTGGTTGTTGGTTCACGGAGACTTGAGAAGCTGCACTAACCTCACAACCCTTGGAACTGACCATAGCTATTTCCAGGACTAAAGCAGGTTTTTCTCAAGAAAGTATAGAAAGGCTATGGAAAATTTCATGCCTGTGAAGCTGAATAGAAAGGATGTGACTTCAACTTCTCTTTTTCCTTTCAAACGTTTTTTGTTTCTTGGAAATAAATTCTCACACTACTGCCTCTGCAATTTAGAGGAGAACCTAAGGGAAAAAGACTACTTGCAGAGTTATAAACAGGGAACCTGTCACATTGTGACTATTTTTCCATTAGTTTTAAAACTTATCTTTAGTTGCTATGTGGCTAAAGGCATACAGGTTTAAATATATTTACATTTTTCAAAAATTCTGCTCTGATTATTGCATAATTGTCTCTTTATTCTCTTTGGAGCATTTAACCATAGATTTAATCTTGTCTGATTTAACATTGTCATCTTGAATTCCCGTTCCTTCTTCCCTACTCCTTTCCTTTTTTTGCATCTGCCTACTATCTCTTTAGACACCTACTTTAAAAAATGTTTGTTGTGAAAAAACTTCACTTTTACAAAGAGCTGCAAAGATAGAAGAGAGTTCATGTATACCCTCTCCCAGGTTCCCATAATGTCAATATCTTACATAAGTGTGGTATATTTAATGAAACTAAAGCATTAACACTGACACAATACTTAGCTAAACTAGAATTTTTCTTTGGTTTTTATCACTTTTCCATCACATATTCTTTTCCTGTTCCAGGATCCGATCCAAGATACCATGCTGCATTTAATTATCATGTATACTTACTTTCCTTCAATCTGTGGCATATTTCTCAGTATTTCCATATCATTTATGACCTTGCAACTTGTAAGGTTTACTGGTCAGGCATTTTGTAGAATGTCTCTCAATTTGGGTTTATCTGACATTCTCTCATGATTAGACTGGACTTACTGATTTTTAGAAAGAATACCATAGGGATGAAATGTCATTCTCATCACGTCATATTAGGAAGTTCATGATATCCATGCAACTTATCATTGACAACATTAACATTGGTTAAGGTGGTGTTTGCCTGGTTTCTGCACCACAAAGTTACTTCCCACCCCCATTCCATATTCTATTTATTAGATTTGCATACCTAAGCCCAGTTCACACTTAAGAGAAGGGAAATTAAGCTCTCCCTTGAGAAGGGAGAAATAACAAGGAATTTATAGATATGTAATAAAACTCTCACAATAATTAATAAATAATCTGGGGCACTTACTCTGGAGCTGGGCAAATATTCTGTTTCTCTGTTACTTTTAACCAGTAATTTTGGCATTCATTGGTTGATATTGCTGGAGTCCTTATAACTGGTGTTCTAATTGTGATTTTCTATTTCTCCCATTGTTACTGTATTTGTTATTTGGAAATAATCTATATGGATATGCTCATTACCATTGGGGTGTCACTGCTTCTAGGACATCTCAGTGGACAGAAATAGAAAATAGGTATATGTATACGAACCCATGGATAATCTCACTCCCCTTCTCCCTACCTCCATCTCTCTGTCTCTGCCACTCTCTCTTTCTCATGTGTGTATATGTGTGTTAAAATAAATATGAATTTATACTAATACCTCCAATTTTAATCCAACATCATTTCAACATATGAATTTAGGAAGGACACAATTCAACCTATAATACAAGAGAAATATGAAGAAATCAGTAGCTTTTTTATTATGTTAGCAATAATCATAAATAAAGATTCTTCCTTTAAAAATAAAAAAAACTATAAAGTATTAAGAAGAAGCAATAAGTAATATATCTGGCTTATACAAAAAAATAATAAAAACATACTGAGGTATAAAATTATTTGAACTCATATAAAGGAATATGTTGCTTTTGAATGAACTATTCTAATTCATCCAAAATTGTTATCTAAATGAATGTAATGATACTGGGTTGAATTGTGTCCCGCAAAAGATATGTCCAAGTACTAATTCCTGTTACCTGTGAATGTGACCTTATTTGGATATAAGGTCTTTACAGATGTAATCCAATTAAGGATTTCAAGATGAGATCATCCTGGGCATCCTAAAACCAACGACTGATGTCTTTATAAGAAAAAGGAGATTTGACACACACAGACATAGAGAAGAGACAGAACTGGGAAAGCCATGTGAAGATGGAAATAAAGATCAGAATGATGCTTCTACAAGTTCAATGCCAAATATTTCTAGAACCACTGGATGTTAGGATAGAGGCATAGTATGGATTCTCTCTCAGACACTGCATTGGGAAACAACCATGCTGAGAATTTGATTTAGGACTTCTGGACTCCAGAACTGTAAGATAATAAATTGCTATTGTTTTAAGTCACCAAGTTTGTGTAATTTCTTACAGCAGCCCTAGGAAACTGATATAGTAATTAGAATATCACAGAATTAGGTGAATTGGATAAAATTATATTAAATCTTCTATAAGAATAAATTCCCAAGGACAACAAATATTATTATGAAAAAATAGTATAATAAAGCACCTAAATGTTTAGGCATTAGAAAATATTATAAAGCACTTGTCATTAAATAATTACACAATAATTATGATTATGACATAGGTATTTTTCATAGTACATGAATTTGAAACAGACCCAGAATATATGAAAAATATATATCTAAAGTCCCAACTGGGTTCAGAGACAAAAAGTAAATTAATTCACAAACCGTACTGACACAAAAGATTCTTATCTGGGGAAAATAAAACTTGGGACTCCTATCAAAACTACATCAAAAATTAAATCCAGATATAGGAAAGATTGAATTTTTTTTTTTAATTTCTGAAATAAAGAACTCTGATATTACACTTATATCTATGACCTTCAGGGAAATAAGACAAAAATTACAGCAGCTATCAAAGAAAATATTGACGTATTTGAGGATATGAAAATTTAAAACAAATAAAAACTTTTGTGTAGCCATAGACACTTAAATAAATATTAAGATAATATTTGTAAAGCTCCTGATTCAGAATATGTCAATATATGTAATAAACATATGATACAGTATATATAATAAGAGCTCTTCATATTAACAAGGCACAAAATAATCTAATAGAAATATGGCCAATTCATGGAAGAGAATATTTATTTTATTGATTATTTTTTTTAAATTATTTATTTATTTATTTGAGAGAGAGAATGAAAGAGAGAGAGAGAGCATGAGAGGGGGGAGGGTCAGAGGGAGAAGGAGACTCTCTGCTCAGCAGGGAGCCCAATGTGGGACTCTATCCCGGAACTCCAGGATCACCTCAGCCGAAGGCAGTGGCTTAACCAACTGAGCCACCCAGGTGTCCCAAGAATACTTATTTTAAAAAGCTGACAGTTTATGGAAAGGTACTCAAACTCTTAAATAGAGAAATGCAGAGATGAGTCATAACAAGATAATGTATAATCATCAAGCTAGTAAAAAATATTTTTAAAGGGCAAAAATTGCTATTGCTGATATCAACAAGGGGAAATTGTAACAGGCTCACTGGAAATTTACCTGGAGATACCTATTTAAAAACAAAACTAAGGGGTGCCTGAGTGGGCTCAGTTGAAGCACCTACCTTCAGCTCAGGTCATGATCCCAGGGTCTTGGGATCAAGTCCCACATCGGGCTCCCAGCTCAGTGGGGAGTCTGCTTCTCCCTCTCCTCCCTGCTCTGCTCTCTCTCTCTTTCATTAAAAAAAAAAAAAATTAAAAATGTATCCTTTGACTCAGAAAGAACACTTCTAAAAAATATATCTCATATATATAAAATCTCTTGTATATAAGAGAAAAGTGTCTTTATTTCAACATTTTTAGAGTGGTGACACACTGAGAAAAAGTAAATGTCCATTATCACTATAAGATAAGTGGTTTAAGGGACCCCTACGTGGCTCAGTTGGTTAAGCATCTGCCTTAGGCTTAGGTCATGATCCCAGGGTCCTGGGATCAAGCCCCGCATTGGGCTTCCTGATCAGTGGGGAGTCTACTTCTTTCTTTCTCTCTCTCTCTCTCTCCCCTGCTCTCTCTTTTTCTCTCTCCCCCCTCCCTCTGTGTGTGCTCATACTGTTGCTTTCTCTCGCTCTCACTCTCAAATAAAATCTTTTGTTTTTTGGTCTTTTTTTATTATGTTATGTTAATCACCATACATCATTAGTTTTTGATGTAGTGTTCCATGATTCATTGTTTGGGTATAACACCCAGTGCTCCATTCAGTATATGCCCTCTTTAGTACCCATCACCAGGCTAACCCCAAAACTGCTAGAACTCATACAGGAATTCAGGAAAGTGGCAGGATATAGAATCAATGCACAGAAATCAGTGGCATTCCTATACACTGACAACAAGACAGAAGAAAGAGAAATTAAGGAGTCAATCCCATTTACAATTGCACCCAAAACCATAAAACACCTAGGAATAAATCTAACCAAAGAATCTGTACTCAGAAAACTATAAAATACTCATGAAAGAAATTGAGGAAGACACAAAGAAATGGAAAAACGTTCCATGCTCACAGATTGGAAGAACAAATATTGTGAAGATGTCAATGCTCCTTAGAGCAATCTACACATTCGATGCAATCCCTATCAAAATACCATCAACTTTTTTCAAAGAAATGGAGCAAATAATCCTAAAATTTGTATGGAACCAGAAAAGACTCCAAATAGCCAGAAGAATGTTGAAAAAGAAACGCAAAGCTGGTGGCATCACAATTCCAGACTTCAAGTTCTATTTGGGGTGGAGTCTTTTGGATTTTCCACATAAAGTATCATATCATCTACTCTCAAATAAAATCTTAAAAAAAAAAAGATAAGCAGTTTAATACTTAATGATGTATTTCTATTATAAAATACCGCACTACAATTTTAAAAGAATATAGTAGAACCATGACTGTAGACTTAAGTAATTTGCCATGATATGACATGAACATCTTTAAAACTCCAGTGATACATATCTTTATATGAGTGAGAAGAAAAAATGGAAGACATGTTCTTAGGAGAAGTCATCTGAGAGAGGTTTTTGGATGATTGGAAAAGAAGAGAAAGAAGACAGGAGGAAGGCAAGAAATAGAAATGGGGAAAATAAGACTACATTAGAAAGAAATGCAAGGCTCTTTCATTTAACTATAAAGATGGGTATATTTGCAAGAAAAAATAAACATAAATCATCTATAAACCTGTAGAGTTATCCATAAAACAGTGTTAAGAGGAAAAATAGAGGCAAATTGCAGAGATATATATATATATAGTACTATACAATTTTCTTTAAATCACATAAGCAAACAGGCTGTGTATATGTATATATGTATGTATGGACTTGTATCAGAAAAAAAAAAATGTGGCAAGAACAAGAGGCTGTTAATATGGGTTGAGGTTAGTAGAAAACAATGTATTTTGTATTCATATCTTCTGTATTATTTATTATGTGCTGGGACTTAGGACACACTATCCCCAAATATGGAATATTGGCATATGGAATATCTTAAGCTAAAGAAGTTTGAGACAACAGCAGAAGCATAAAAGTCACCTTGACTGCTCCTTGCCTGTGCTTCTTCCCTGAAACAGGTCATGAATCTGCCATGTGGAACGTACCCTTCTTGTATCAGGAGGAAAGAAGACATCCTTATCATCAGAGACAGGAAATTTAGGGCTGAGAAGGTTGTATAAACAAACCACATTAAACTAACATTTACTTCCTTGTTACTTCTTCACCATTTACTATACCCAGCCCCAAACTCCTCTGTCTTGCCAATTCTTCACAAAATTTATTGTTTCTATGTCTAAAAGTTTCCTGCCTCTGGTCACCTCTTCATATCTTCATTCCCTTGTGTAGGCCCCCATGTGCACATAAAAATTCAACAAATGTGAGTGATTTTCTCCTATTAATCTGTCTTTGTCAGTTTAATTTTCACACTCAGCTAGAGAACCCTAAGAGAGTCAAAGAAAGCTTTTTTTCTCCCCGGCACTATGCATATGTTACAATTAAAATGAGAGAAATAGGTGGCAAGATGGCGGAGGAGTAGGAGACCTGGATTTCATCTGGTCTCAGGAATTCAGCTGAATAGGGATCAAATGATTCTGAACACCTACGAACTCAACAGGAGATTGAAGATAAGAATAGCAACAACGCTCTGAACAGAAAAGCGACCACTTTCTGTAAGGTAGGATGTGCAGTGAATCTGAGGCGATATTCGGGAGGATAGACGGCGGGGGAGGGGGCCTCCGTCGGCCGCTTCTGGCAAGTGATAGAGCCGCGGAGCACAAAATCGGAACTTTTAGAAGTCGGCTCCACTGAGGGACGTCGCTCCAGTGGCTAAGCTGGGGGTGGAACCCTCGTGGGAGAGTGTGGTCTCAGGACCCTCGGGGTCACAGAAAAACCAGGGGGAGCGGCTGAATGCGGCAGAGCTCCCAGGTATCCGAGCAGGGAAGCCGGCTGCAGAGAAAGAGCCGGGCATGGGCTCTCAGCTCAGGGTTGCCATAAACTGTGATCAGTGACAGTCGGGCCACTGCTCCTCTAGCAGCGACCCAACAAGCGGCAGATCCGGGGAGACTCCCATTCCTCCCCTGGGAGAGGTGGTGCGGGAGCGTACCACAGGGATCTGGTGGGTTTGGAGACTCCACACGGGGTTGGGTGCCAGAGATAGAAATGCTTGGTCACAGGCCAGGTGGGCATGGAGTGCGGCCGGAGACCGGGGAGATGGGAGTGACTGCTTTTTTCTGGGGGCGCACTGAGAAGTGGGGCCCCGAGTTCTCAGCTCCTCCGGGGCGGAGATTGGGAGGCCGCCATTTTCACTCTCATCCTCCAAAGCTGTATGGAAAGCTTGCAGGGAACAAAAGCTCCTGAGAGCAAACCCGAGCAGATTGCTTAGCCCGGACCGGCAAGGGCGGGGCAATTCCGCCTCCGGCAAAGACTTTTGGGAACCACGGCAACAGGCCCCTCCCCCAGAAGATCAGCAAGAACAGCCAGCCAAGACCAAGTTTACCAATCAATGAGAATGGCAGAACTCCAGGGATAGGGGAATATTGCACATAGAATTCATGGCTTTTTTACCATGATTCATTAGTCTTTCAAAGTTAATTTCTTTTTGAATATTTATTTTTCCCTTTTCAACCAAATCTTATCAATCCCTTTTTTAAAAAAAAAAAACATTTTTATTTTTCATTTTTAGAGTCATATTCTATCCCTTCATAGTAGTTACCCTTATTTTTGGCATATATATATAAGTTGTTCTCTCTTTAAAATTTTGAGATACAGTTTCTTCTTTTTTTTAAGATTTTATTTATTTATTTGAAAGAGAGAGAGAATGAGAGAGAGCACATGAGAGGGGGGAGGGTCAGAGGGAGAAGCAGACTCCCTGCCAAGCAGGGAGTCTGATGCAGGACTCAATCCCGGGACTCAAGGATCATGACCTGAGCTGGAGGCAGTCGCTTAACCAACTGAGCCACCCAGGCGCCCAAGATACAGTTTCTTCTAACATATCAAAATGTAGCCTAAATCTCTAGTACATAGCTTTGTTCTAGTCTCCTGCCTGATCACATTCTCTCCCCTTTTTTTTTCTTTCTTTTTTTTAATCCTCTTCTTTCTTTTTTCAAGCATCTTATAAATTCCTCTTTTAAATATTTTTTATAATTTTCATCTTTACAGTCATGTTCCATCCCTTCATTGTATAAACCCTTATTTTGTACATATATAAGTCTTTCTTTCTTTAAAATTTTAGGAGGCACTTTCTTCTAACAGACCAAAATACACCCAAAATCTAGTGTGTGGCACTGATCTATGCACTAGCCTGTTCATATTTGATCATATTCTGTTTTATTTGTTTTGTTCTGTTTTTGTTTGTTTTTATCTTTTTCTTTCTCTTTTTTCTTCTCTTTCTTTTTTCTTTCTTTCCCTTTCTTTTCCCCTGGTTTCAGGTCTTTTCTGATTTGTTTAGAGCATATTTTCTGGGGATATTGTTAACCTCTTAGGATTTTCTTCTCTCATTCATCTATTCTCCTCTGGACAAAATGACAAGATGAAAAAAATCACCTCAACAAAAAGAACAAGACGCAGTACTGTCAGCCAGTGACCTACTCAATACGGACATTAGTACAATGTTGGACCTAGAGTTCAGAATCATGATTTTAAAGATACTAGCTGAGCTTGAAAAAAGCATGGAAGATACTAGAGAAAACCTTTCTGGAGAAATAAAAGAACTAAAATCTAACCAAGTCAAAATCAAAAAGGCTATTAATGAGGTGCAATAAAAAATGGGGGCACTAACTGCTAGGATAAATGAGGCAGAAGAGAGAATCAGCGATATAGAAACCAAATGATGGAAAATAAAGAAGCTGAGAAAAAGAGAGAGAAACAACTACTGGATCACGAGGGCAGAATTTGAGAGATAAGCAATACCATAAGATGAAACAACATTAGAATAATTGGGATCACAGAAGAAGAAAGAGAGAGAGGGGCAGAAGGTGTATAGGAGCAAATTATAACAGAGAACTTCCCTAATGTGGGGAAGGAAACAGGCATCAAAATCCAGGAGGCACAGAGAACTCCTCTCAAAATCAATAAAAATAGGTCAACATCCTGACATCTAATAGTAAAACTTATGAGTCTCAGTGACAAAGAGAAAATCTTGAAAGCAGGTAGGGAGAAGTGATATGTAACTTATAATGGTAGAAACATTAGATTGGCAACAGACCTATCCACAGAGACCTGGCAGGCCAGAAAGGACTGGCAAGATATCTTCAGAGCACTAAATGAGAAAAATATGCAGCCGAGAATACTCTACCCAGCTAGGCTGTCACTGAAAATAGGAGAGAAAAACAGCTTCCAGGACAAACAAAAACTAAAGGGATTTGCAAACATGAAACCAATCCTACAAAAAATATTGAAATGGGTCCTCTAAGCAAAGAGAGAGACTAAAACAGAATAGACCAGAAAGGAATACAGACAATATACAGTAAGAGTCACCTTACAGGCAATACAATGGCACTAAGTTCATACCTTTCAATAGTTACCCTGAAGGTAAATGGGCTAAATGCCCCAATCAAAAGACACAGGCTATCAGATTGGATAAAAAAACAAGACCCATGGATATGCTGTCTGCGAGAGACTCATTTTAGACCCAAAGACAACACCACATTGAAAGTGAGGGGGTGGAAAACCATTTACCATGCTAATGGACACCAAAAGAAAGCTGGGGTGGCAATCCTTATATCAGACAAATTAGATTTTAAAACAAAGACTGTAATAAGAGATGAAGAAGGACATATATCCTACTTAAAGGGTCTATCCAACAAGAAGATCTAACAATTGTAAATATCTATGCCCCTAACATGGGGGCACCCAATTATATAAGGCAATTAATAACAAAAGCAAAGAAACACATTGACAACAATACAATAATAGTGAGGGACTTTAACACTCCCCTGACTGAAGTGGACAGATCATCTAAGCAAAAGATGAACAAGGAAATAAAGACTTTAAATGATACACTGGACCAAATCGACTTCATAGATATATTCAGAACATTCCATCCCAAAGCAATGGAATACACATTCTCCTCTAGTGTCCATGGAACACTCCCCAGAATAGATCACATCCTAGGTCACAAATGAGGTCTCAACCAGTACCAAAAGATTGGGATCATTCCCTGCATATTTTCAGACCACAATGCTTTGAAACTAGAACTCAATCACAAGAGGAAAGTCGGAAAGAACTCAAATACATGGAGGCTAAAGAGTATCCTACTAAAGAATGAATGGGTGAACCAGGAAATTAAAGAATTAGAAAAATTCATGGAAACCAGTGAAAATGAAAACACAACTGTTCAAAATCTATGGGATGCAGCAAAGGCGGTCCTAAGAGGAAAGTATACAGCAATACAAGCCTTTCTCAAGAAACAGGAAAGGTCTTAAATACACAATCTAAACCTACATCTAAAGGAGCTAGAGAAAAAACAGCAAATAAAGTCTAAACTCAGCAAGAGAAAAGAAATAATAAAGATCAGAGCAGAAGTCAATGAAATAGAAATCAAAAGAACAGTAGAGCAGATCAACGAAACTAGGAGATGGTTCTTCGAAAGAATTAACAAGATTGATAAACCCCTGGCCAGACTTATCAAAAAGAAAAGAGAAATGACCCAAATCAACAAAATCATGAATGAAAGAGGAGAGATCACAACCAACACCAAAGACATACAAACAATTATAAGAACATATTATGAGCAGCTCTATGCCTGCAAATTAGATAACCTGGAAGAAATGGATGCATTCCTAGAGATGTATCAACTACCAAAACTGAACCAGGAAGAAATAGAAAACCTGAACAGACCTAGAACCACTAAGGAAATTGAAGCAGTCATCAAAAATCTCCCAACAAACAAAAGCCCAGGGCTAGATGGCTTCTCAGGGGAATTCTACCAAACATCTCAAGAAGAATTAATCCCTATTCTCCTGAAACTGTTCCAAAAAATAGAAATGGAAGGAAAACTTCCAAACTCATTTTATGAGGCGCTATAACCTTGATCCCCAAACCAGACAAAGACCCCATCAAAAAGGAGAATTACAGACCAATATCCTTGATGAACATGGATGCAAAAATCCTCACCATAATACTAGCCAATGGGATCGAAGAGTACACTAAAAGGATTATTCACCATGACCAAGTGGGATTCATCCCTGGGCTGCAAGGTTCGTTCAACAACCGCAGATCAATCAATGTGATACAATATATTAACAAAAGAAAGAACAAGAATCATATGGTCCTCTCAATAGATGCAGAAAAAGCATTTGACAAAGTACAGCATCCTTTCTTGATCAAAACTCTTCAGACTATAGGGATAGAGGGTACATACCTCAATATCATAAAAGCCATCTATGAAAAACCCACAGCGAATATCATTCTCAATGGGGAAAAGCTGAGAGCTTTCCCCCTAAGGTCAGGAACGCGGCAGGGATGTCCACTCTCACCACTGCTATTTGACATAGTATTAGAAGTCCTAGTCACAGCAATCACACAACAAAAAGAAGTCAAAGGCATGCAAATTGGCAAAGAGGAAGTCAAACTCTCACTTTTTGCAGATGATATGATACTTTATGTGGAAAACCCAAAAGACTCCACCCCAAACCTGCCAGAAATCATATAGGAATTCAGGAAAGGGGCAGGATACAAAATCAATGCACAGAAATCAGTGGTATTACTATACACCAACAACAAGACAGAATAGAGAAAAATTAAGGAGTCAATCCCATTTACAACTGCACTCAAAACCATAAGATACCTAGGAATAAATTTAACCAAAGAGGCAAAGGATCTGTACTCAGGAAACTATGAAATACTCATGAAAGGAATTGAGGAAGACACAAAGAAATGGAAAAACGTTCCATGCTCATGGATTGGAAGAACAAACATTGTGAAGATGTCAATGCTACCTAGAGCAATCTACACATTCAGTGCAATCCCTATCAAAATACCATCCACTTTTTTCAAAGAAATGGAACAAATAATCCTAAGATTTGTATGGAACCAGAAGAGACCCCGAATAGCCAGAGGAATGTTGAAAAAGAAACGCAAAGCTGGCGGCATCACAATTCCTGACTTCCAGCTCTATTACAAAGCTGTCATCATCAAGACTGTATGGTACTGGCACAAAAACAGACACATAGATCAATGGAACAGAATAGAGAGCCCAGAAATGGACCCTCAACTCTATGGTCAACTCATCTTTGACAAAGCAGGAAAGAATGTCCAATGGAAAAAAGACAGTCTCTTCAACAGATGGTGTTGGGAAAATTGGACAGCCACATGCAGAAGAATGAAACTGGACCATTTCCTTACACCACACACAAAAATAGACTCCAAATGGTTGAAAGGCCTAAATGTGAGACAGGAGTCCATCAAAATCCTAATGGAGAACACGGGCAGCAACCTCTTCGACCTCAGCCACAGCAACTTCTTCCTAGAAACTTTGCCAAAGGCAAGGGAAGCAAGGGCAAAAATGAACTCTTGGGATTTCATCAAGATAAAAAGCTTTTGCACAGCAAAAGAAACAGTCCACAAAACCAAAAGACAACCGACAGAATGGGAGAAAGTATTTGCAAATGACATATCAGATAAAGGGCTGGTATCCAAAATCTATACAGAACTTATCAAACTCAACACCCAAAGAACAAATAATCCAATCAAGAAATGGGCAGAAGACATGAACAGACATTTTTCTAAAGAAGACATCCAAATGGCCAACAGATGCATGAAAAAGTGCTCAACATCGCTCAGAATCAGGGAAATCCAAATCAAAACCTCAATGAGATACCACCTCACACCAGTCAGAATGACTAAAATTAACAAGTCAGGAAATGACAGATGTTGGCAAGGATATGGAGAAAGGGGAACCCTCCTACACTGTTGGTGGGAATGCAAACTGGTGCACCCACTCCTGAAAACAGTATGGAGATTCCTCAAAAAGTTGAAAATGGAGCTACCATATGATCCAGCAATTGCACTACTGGTATTTACCACAAAGATACAAATGTAGGGATATGAAGAGGTATGTGCACCCCAATGTTTATAGCAGCAATGTCCACAATAGCCAAACTGTGGAAAGAGCCAAGATGTCCATCGACAGATGAATGGATAAAGAAGAAGTGGTATATATACAGAATGGAATATTATGCAGCCATCAAAAGGAATGAGATCTTTCCATTTGCAACGACGTGGTTGGAACTGGAGAGTGTTATTGTGAGTGAAATAAGTCAATCAGAGAAAGACATGTATCATATGACCTCACTGATATGAGGAATTCTTAATCTCAGGAAACAAACTGAGGGTTGCTGGAATAGTGGGGGGGGTGGGAGGGATGGGGTGGCTGGGTGATAGACAGTGTGGAGGGTATGTGCTATGGTGAGCGCTGTGAATTATGCAAGACTGTTGAATCACAGATCTGTACCTCTGAAACAAATAATGTAATATATGTTAAGAAAACAAAAAAGAAGAAGATAGCAGGAGGGGAAGAATGAAGGGGGGAATCGGAGGGGGAGACGAACCTTGAGAGACGATGGACTCTGGAAAACAAACTGAGGGTTCTAGACGGGAGGGAGGTGGGGGATGGGTTAGCCTGGTGATGGGTATTAAAGAGGGCACGTTCTGCATGGAGCACTCTGTGTTATGCACAAATAATGAATCATGGAACACTATATCCAAAACTAATGAGGTAATATATGGTGATTAACAGAATAATAAAAAATTTAAAGAATAAATAAAACATTAAAAAATAATAAAATGAGAGAAATATCCCAAAAAAGAATTTGATTGCATAAAATTTTTAATTACTTATATGAAATAGAAAAAATCAACAAAATGCAAAGAAATGTTTGCTGCAAATAAGACAAAATCTTAAAATTCTTAATATTTAAGGAGTCAAACTCAATATGCAAAACCAGATCAGGAATACATAAATCAAAAAACGATTCTGTTTCTAACAATTCAGAAAAGAATTAATATATAAATAATTAACAAAGATATTAAAAAATATATTAATGAGAGCACAGAATAAAAAAACACTACAATATTCTGCTGATAGAAGTGTAAATTAGTAGTTATTTTTGGAAAAACATTTGACAATCCATTTTAAATAATATAAAATATTAATATGCTGTGACCAAATGATTTTAACTTTATATTAAGGGAAAAAAAACCAGAATGTAAAACAAAACATGAATAAAGTTAGTGAAGAATTATATAACCATTGTATATAATTCTAAACAAAAAATTCAATATTGATGTTAGTGGTAAGGAAATAATTTCTATCCAACATAAAATATGCAACATTAAAGGTGATACTTCACTGTTTTGATTGGCATGAAAAATTTTTATAATATAATTAGAAGCATATAAAATAAGGTACAATTTTGTGTACTATTTTGATCTTAGTTATAAAATCTCAATGGTTGCTGAGAGTAAATGTGTTTCAAAATCACTGGAGTTAGAGATGGAATGTTCTATTTTAGACACTACTTTTTTGTAGAGATTTATTTGAGAAAGAGTGAGAGAGAGAGGAGGGGGAGGGGCAGAGGGAGAGGAAGAGAGAGGATCTCAAGCAGACTCCCTGCTGAGCACAGAGTCCCATGTGGGGCTCAATCCCACGACCCTAATACCATGACCTGAGCTGAAATCAAGAGCCAGATGCTTAACTGACTAAACCACCCAGGTGCCCCTGTTCTATAAAGTTCTATATATTCTATTGTTTTACAATGAACATTTATTGATTTTATGAAACAAAATAAAAAATTTGTAAAAGTAAAGGAAAATATCTGCTTAGATATATATTTGCTTTTTTATGATGTTTGCTTATATTAATGGCATCTTTGAAATAACCCTAGTTAATTGGTGCAATGATTGTCATTTTTTGAGTTAATAATTTAGTATATATCAGATGCAATTGTATCTGGATGTCCCAGGCCAAATCCCATGTTCTTTTCTTTCTCCTACACTTCCTTGTGTGTTGATTGGGAAAGGAACTGACCCTTGTATGTGTATATCTTAAACGACAATTGAAATCTTTATTCTGATATGCCTACCTGCTGGTGGTTATGGATTAAATCACTGCTCCTAGCAGAGCAGAATTGTCCTTGAAAAATGGAGACATTCACAATATCAGTAATTCATGAATAAGGTTTTTTTCTTCTTTTTTAGTAAATTTTTGCTGGTTATATGAAGAAACTGATCAATTCTTTTGCAATAGGGAAATCTGAACATTATGTTATCATTATAAGTAGGAACTCAGAATTGTTCAGTCTCAGAGCAACTTTTCATGACTTTAGAAATTAATTAATGCATCTTAAATTAAGGGTTACCACAGTAAAGATAAAAAGAGAATGTGTTTTTAAATGGGTGGATTGTATCATGTGTAAATTACATCTTGATAAAACTTTTTCAAAAACAAAACAAAATGTGTAACTTTTTAACCAAGAAAAAGAACCTAGAATTGGCAATAGAAATGAAGAAAGAAAGTAAATAAAAAATATGAAAAAAAATGAAAAAATAATGGCAGAAATAAATTCTAATATAGCAGTTAGTGCAAAAACATAAATGGAATCAAAAGCAATATTTCTCAGATTAAATTTTAAAATATAATATGTTCTCTATATAAGGTATAAAAAGAAACAAAGGTTGAAAACTAACTAAAAACAATGTATGTGGGCAATGTGTCAGAAATCTTACAATCAAAATAAAATTAAGAAACAGAAATATCATGAGAAGAAATAAAAAAGAAATATACCACTGTGAACATAAATAACCTCATGATACAGCATCAAAATATATTGAACAATTGACAGAACTACAGAAAAATATCTAGATCAATATGTTTAGCTAAAAACCTCAATTCATCTTTCTCAGAAGCTGGTAGAACAAGAAGAATAAAAGCAGAGAGGAGACTTCTGGAAATGTAAAAAATTTAGAAGCTATCACTCCCAATCTTACAACAAGTAAAAGCTGAACAAATGAAAATCAATGACTTTTCTTAGACACATCAGGGAACTGAAGTTGGAGGGTAAACTGCTGCCACCACAAAATCTGAAGAGACAGGCAGATCCAGAAAGCCAAAGCTGAGACTGGCTTATCGGGAGTGGAAAGAACTGGAGCATAAGCTTGTAGGAACACTTAAAGGGTCATTTTGATGAATTGCTGGGGACTAAGTGTAGACTAGCATTAAAGCAAGAAACTTCTGGGGAGCCTGCAGTTTTAGAGGAGTCCAACACTTTCTCAGGTTTTACCTTTTATAATCCCTATCAGATTTTCACGTTGAAATGTTAAGAGAGATCTTGTCTGGCTCTAGAGAGAAATGACTTTGACTGGGGCAGAGATGTCGATAACAAAGCCATATTTTCCAGAAGAAAAGATTTTTTTTAAAGATTTTATTTAATTTTTAGAGAAAAAGAGAGAGACAGTGGTCGGGGGGCAGAGGGAGAGGGAGAGGGACAAGCAGACTCTGTACTGAGCCTGAGATCATGGTATGAGCCAAAATAAAGGGTCCAATAATTAACAGAACTGAGCCACCCAGGCACCACAGGAGAAAAGATTTTATCAGAGCCTTATCCTGTCAAGAAAGGAGTGCTCCTAATACTCAAGTTCCCTATGGCCTCTTGTCTCCCCTAAGCAGAGTGGAGCCATACCACTGAAGAAACACTCATGAAGGTCACAAACCCAAGACACAGGCCCACTAAAAGACAGATTTTATCTTAAGATTTTATGATAAGATCACAGAATTTGTCCCCTTCCTCCATACCATTACAACCACACCAATAGGGCTCTAGTATAATAACAGTGGATTACAGCTGAAAGAGCTGCAAGATGCAGATCTATCTAAGGAAAAGCACTGAGAAGGGGAGACAAAAACAAGGACACTAAAGAAATTTGAATAATCTGATCTTTATAGCTACAGCACAACTCAGCTAAATTAACTTCTACACACTAAAGCCCTGCTACCTGATACATTTGCAACATAAAATTGCAAGGCTTAGGAAAATGCAAGAAAAAGAATATCTGAAGAGATACAACAAGCATCAGAACTAGACTTACATATGAAACACATGTTGGAATTATTGGTTAGGAAACCTAAAATAACTATGATTAATTGGTTAGGGACTCTGTATTAGTCAGGGTTCTCTAGAGAAGCAGAATTAACAGGTTGTGTGTGTGTTGGGGGATGGATTTATTTTAAAGAATTGACTCACATGATTGTGGGGGTGGCAAATTCAAAATCTATGGGGCAGGCCAGCAGGGTAGAGACCCAGGAAAGAGTAGCAGCATAGTTTGAAGGCAGTCTGAAGGCAGAATTCCCTCTTTTCTGGGAGGACCTCTGTATTTATTTTTATTTATTTATTTTATCATTTAATTTATTTTTTTTATTTTTTTAAGATTTTATTTATTTATTTGAGAGAGAGTGAGAGAGAGAGGGCACATGAGGGGGGGGCAGAGGGAGAAGCAGACTCCCTGCTGAGCAGGGAGCCCGATGCAGGACTTGATCCTGGGACTCCAGGATCATGACCTGAGCCAAAGGCAGTCACTTAACAAACTGAGTCACCCAGGCGCCCTCATTTAATTTATTTTTAAGATTTTATTTACTTGAGAGAGAGTGAGGGAGAGAGAGCACAGAGGGAGAGGGAGAAGCAGACTCCCTGCTGAGCAAGGGGCTCTATGTGGGGCTCGATCCCAGGATCCTGGGATCATGACTTGAGTCAAAGGCAGATGCTTAACTGACTGAGCCACCCAGGCACCCCATCAGTATTTATTTTTAATGCCTTCAATTGATTAAATAAAACCTGCCCACATTATGGATAGTTGATGTGCTTTACTCAAAGTCTACTGATTTAAATCTTTAACCCTTCATCTTTAATCCTTTTAATCCATAATTGCATTCAAAAAATAAAAAAAAAAATACTTCCGCAGTGACCTTAGATTGGGGTTTGGCCAAATATCTGGGTACCATGGCTTACCCAATTTGACATATAAAATTAAGCATCATGGGTTCTAATGGCAAAAGTAGACAACATGCATGAACAGATGGGTAATGTAGACAGATGGAAATTCTAAAAATGAATAAAAAAGAAATGCTGGGGGAAAAAACTAATGGAAATGAAAATTGTCTTTGATAGTCTCATCAGGACACAGATAATTTAGGAAAGAGAGTGAGCTTGATGATAGGTCAATAGAAACTTCTTAATCTGAAATATAAAGAGAAAAAGAAAAGAATGGTGAAAACAGAACAGAACATCAAAGAAGTGTGGGCAACTTCAAAAAGTATACCATACATATAATTGGAATATCAGAAGAGAAGGAAGTAAAAACAAAGCAGAAGAAATATTTAAAGAAATAATGACTGAGGGGACACCTGGGTGGCTCAGTTGATTAAGCGTCTGCCTTTAGCTCATGTCATCATCTCAGGGTCTTGGAGTCAAGCTTCTTGTCAGGCTTCCTGCTCAGTGGGGGGTCTGCTTCTTCCTCTCACTTTGCCCCTCCTCTCACTTACGCTCTCTCTCTCTCAAATACATTTTACAAATCTTAAAAAAAAAAAAAAGAATGAGAATTTTACAAAATTCATGACAGATATCAAACTACAGGTCTAGAAAGCTTGGAGCATACCAAGCAAGATAAATGCCAAAACCAAACCAAAACAAAAGAAAATTCTATACTTAGGTTTATCATGTTCACATTGCATGAAATCAAAGATAAGGAAATTCTTGAAGTAAATGAGGGGGAATATAACATGTTATAAATCAAATAACAAGAATATGAATTATAGCAGACCTCTCATTGGAAACAATGCAATTGAAAGAGAGTGGAGTAAAATATTTAACCTTTAGGGAAAAAAAGAACAACTTGTAATTCTATATCAAACAGAATTATTCTTTAAAATGAAGAATAAGAAGAACTTTTTCATAAAGCAAAAACTGAGGAAATGCACTACCTGAAGGCCTACCCTGAAAGAAACGTTAAAAGCATTTTCTTCAGGGAGAAGGAAATGATATAGATCAGAAAGTCAGATCTACATTACAAAAAGTAGGTGGGTTACAAAAGGAACAATGGAGGTAAAATAATTTCTTTTGCTTTCTTATTATTAATTGATTTTAAAGGCAAGAGTTACAAGGATATATGTAAGTGAAATAAATTACAGCAGTGTCATAGGGATAAGAAAGAGGAATTGGGAATACTATTATAAGTTCCCTAGACTAGAAACAAAGTGGTATAGTATTATATGAAGGTGGACTTAGATTAGTTTAAAATGTGTATTGGAAGCTCTAGGGCAATAATTAACCATTTCTTTCTTTTTTTTTCTTTCTTTTCTTTTTAGAGGGGGGTGAGAGGCAGAGGGAGAGAGAGAATCTTTAACAGTCCTCATGCCCAGTGAGAAGCCTGATGGGGGGCTCTGTCTCACAACTCTGAGATCATGACCTGAGCTGAAATCAAGAGTAGGACATTTAACTGACTGAGCCACCCAGGCACCCAAACAATTTCTTTTAAAAAACAAGCATATTGATATGCCAAGAGAGGAGACAAAATGGAACTATTTAAAATGATCAAGTGAAACCATCAAAGGCAGAAAGGAGTTAGCAGGGTTGGTTGAGGAGAAAAAAAAAGGAATAATTGCAATAATGGAAAACAAAGACAGACATGATAGATAGTAATCAAAATGCTAGAGACTGCAATGGATACCCTCATTAGCTTGTTAAAGTCTTAATCTCCATTATGACTATATTTGGAGATGGGGCTTTTAGGAAGGAATTAAGATTAAATGAGGTCATGATGGTGTGGCCCTGATTTGATGTGATTAGTGCCCTTAAAAAAAAAAATCAGAGAAATCTAGAATGTTCAGATGAAAAGCTATGAGAGGACAAAACTGCCATCTTAAAGCAAAGAGGTGTCATCAGAAGCTAAACCCGCCTGGACCCTTGATCTTGGACTTTTCCATCTCAGAACTGTGAGAAAATAAATTTGTGCTATTGAAACCACCCAGTTTGTAGTATTTTGTTATGGCAGCTCAAGCAGACTAACACACCAACTATATCACTGATTATTTTTTATTGAATACTCTAGATATACAAATTAAAAGACAGAGATTATAGGAGTGGATTAAAACAACAATGAAAACTAGAATCCAGCTATATACTATTAAAAAAACCCACTTTAAATATAATAACACAGAAAAATGATGGAGAGAAATATGTCATGTTAATGGTAATGAAATCTGGGTAACAATATTCCTTTTGCAAAAAAACAGATTCCAGAACAGAAATATTTATGAGGGGTAAAAGAAAGCATTATATAATGATAGAGGGGTCAATTATCCATGAAGACATAATAATCCAAACTTCTATGCATCTAAAAACAGAACATCAAAAAATATATCAGGCAAAAACTGTTGGAATTGAATGAAAAAATACAAAAATCTACTACTATCATTAGAAATTCCAATACCCCTCTTTCAGTAATTGACAGATCAGCAGGCAGAAAATCAGTTAGGATACAGTTGATCTGAACAGTACTATCAATCAGCTTGTTTCAAATGATATTTGTAGAACACTCCATCCAATAGAAGAATGAGCTAGAATTCTATATCTAATAGAGAATCTTCACCAAGGCAGACCACATACTGAGCCATATAAAATACATAACAAACTTAAAAAGTAGAAATCACCAAAATAAATTCTTGGACTGCAATGGAATTCAACTAGAAATCAGCAAAGAAAAATAGATGAACTATCTCCCAAATAATTTGAAATTAACACATTTCTAAATAAAACATCACTAAAGATGTCTCAAGAAAAATATTTAATATTTTACAACTAAAGGGAAATGAAAATACAATTTATAAAAATTAATGTTTACAGGGGAATGGATAGCATTAAATGTATATGTTAGAAATATTTAAAATCAATAACTTAGCTTCTACTTTAGGAATGTGGAGAAAGAACAATTTAAGTCTAAAGCAAGTAGAAAATAAATAATAAAAATCAGAGCAGAAACCGATGAAATTGAAAACAGGGAAACAAAAGAGAAGAGTCACCAAAGACAAAAGCTGGATCTGTGTCTTGGGGTTGTTAACTTTGTGTCTTTGAAAAGATCATATTAACTGGAAAACATCTAGTCAGCTAACAAGAGAATAAAATTGATGATACAAATGTAGAATACCATAAATGAAAGAAGGCTAATGTTCCCATGGACATTTAAAAGGTAGCAGAGAATACTACAAACAATTCTATGCTCCAAAATTTGGTAATTTAGATTATAAGAACAAATTTTTTGAAAGACAGAAATAGGTAAAATTTCCACAAAGAGAGATAGACCATCTTAGTAAACCAATATCTATGAAAGAAATTGAATCCAAATCAGAAAACATCAAACTCAGATGGGTTTATTGGTAAATTCTACCAAACATTTAAGGAATAAATTCTACCAACTCTCTACCATCTCTTCTAGAAAATAAAAGCATTCTATAAGACCAGCATTGTGTTAATAGCAAAGCTGAAATAGATGTTACATAAAAGGAAAACTAAAGATAAATGTGGGTGCAAAATCTGCATCAAAATATTAGTAAGTTGAATCCAACAAGGTATACCACAATTAAATAGGATTTATATCGGGTATGCAAGGCTGACTCAACATTAGAAAATCAATGTAATCCACCACATCAAGGGACTAAAGGAAAATAAATTATGATTATATCAATATATACAAAAATTTTGATAAAATTAAATATCCATGTGTGGTAAACAATTCTCATCAAACTAGGAATAGAGAGGAAATTTATTAACTGATAAGAAACATCTACAAAAACCTACAACTAACTTTAAAATTTAATGGTGAGAACATGAATGTTTTTCCCTTAAGATGAGAAACAAGGATTTTTTTTTTACCACTCCTACTCAGATCTTAGTGGAAATTCTAACTAATATTAAAAGACAAAGGAAATAAAATTTATACATATTGAAAAGAAAGAAAACTATCTTCATTCACAGATGGAATGATTGTTTATGTAGAAAATCACAAAGAATCAACAAAAAACTATTGTAACTTGTAATTGAGTATCAGAAACTCACAGTATGGAGGATTAATATTGAAAAGTTAATTCCTTTCCTACATAATTGCATTGAAAAATTATAATATAAAATAAAAGATACTATTAACAATAGCATCCCAAAAATAATTGGCTGTGAATCTAACAGAATATTTACAGGATTTATATATAGAAAACTACAAATCTCTGATGAAAGAAATCAAAATTCTAAATAAAAAGGGTGGTATTTTGTTTCCATGGATTATAAAACTCAATATTGTTAAGATTCAATTCTACCAATCTTATCTATAGATTAAAAAAGAATCCTAGTTAAAATGCTGTTTTGTAGATATTCACAAACTAACTCTAAAATTGATGTGGAAAAGCAAAAGATCTAGAGTACCTAATATTGAAAAGAAGAAAAAAAATGGAAGGATGACCTAATTTCAAGCCTTACTATACAACAACCATATCAAAATAGTTGTATTGCTGTAGCTGTATTGCTGCAAAATCAGACATGTAGATCAATGGAACACAATGGCAGTGTTAAAAGTAGATCACACAAATACAGAAAGATGTTCTTTGACATAAGTATAAAAGAAATTCTATAAAGGATTATCTTTTCAACAAATGGTGCTAGCAACTATATGCAAAAACATAAACATAGAGACAAACTTTATTATCTTTGAATAAAAATTAACTAAACTTAATCATATACCTAAATGTAAAATGCAACACTGTAACATTTGTAGAGGAAAATAGGAGAAAATATAGGTGACCTTATGTTTGGTGATGAAATTTTAGACATAACATCAAAAGTATGATAAATGAAAGCAGAAATTGATAAATTGAACTTGTTAAAAGTAAAAAAAAAGAATCTGTTCTATGAAAGAGAATGTTATGTGAATGAAAAACCAAGGCACAGAGAAGGTGAAAATATTTAGAAAACATATCTGACACAGGAGTTGTATCCAAAATATGTAAAGAACCACTGAACCTCAACAATAAGAAAACAAACAACCCAATTTAAGAATGGGCAAAATATCTGAACAGACAACTCATCCAAAAAAATAAACAAATGACAAGCATATGAAAAGATGCTCAACATGTTGTTACATTACAGATTTAAAACAAGAATGAGATATAACTACAGACTATCACAATGGTTAATATAAAAACAAAAAAAGCTCTGATAATACAAATTGCTGGATCAACAGGAACTCTAACTTATTGTTGATAGAAATAGAAAATGGTATAGCCACTTTGAAAGATAGTTTGGCCAATTTTTACAAAGCTAAGTCTTTCTACATGATTCAATAATCACAGTTCTAGGTATTTACATAATTGACTCAAAAATTCATGGGGTGCCTAAGTGGCTTAGTCAATTGGGTCTGACTCTTGGTTTCAGCTCAGGTGGTGATCTCAGGGTTGTGAGATGGAGCCCCACATCGGGCTCTGTGCTCAGTGCGAAATCTTCTTGGGTTTCTCCCCCTCTGCCTCTCTCTCTCTCTCTCAAATAAATAAATAAAATAAAATAAATTATGCCCACACAAAAACCTGTGCACAAATATTTTAGCAACTTTATTTATAATTGCAAAAAATTGGAAGCAACGAATTTGTGCTTCAATAGGTAAATTAATAAACAACTATAGTTCATCCATCCAACAGTATTCAGAATTTTTAAAAAGTTAATTATGATAATACCACCAAAACCCATTAATATTAAGTACATATTGCTTCTGTTCAATAAAGGAAGCTTTGGATAAAGTTTATGGACAGATACCAGTATATGTTGTATATAAAACTGACAGAAGAGATGAAGAAAATCCACAGATTAACATGAAATATGGCACCTCAATAGAATAATTAGGTAAAATATTAAAAAATATGAAGAGGCAATTATATAATAGAAAATCCCAAATGGCTAACATGTTAATAAAATAAGCAATCTCATTAAGAAAAATATAATAAAACCAACAATGAAATATCACTTTATGTTTGAAAGCTTGATACTCTCCAGAGCTGGTAGCAATGTGTGAGTACTGGAAGTTTCCTACACTGCCAGTGGGAATGCAGACCGATGCCTCCATCAGACAATGTAGGGAAACACTCTGGTAACATTCACTGAACTAAGTATAGAATTGGAAATATAGCGATTCTGTAGAATTCTACTTCTATATAAACCTATGGACATTTTTTATAGATACATGAAGCATTATTTGTGGCGGCAAGCATTTGGAAGAGGAAACCTAGTTATCCATCATCAGAAAGGTGTATGTGTAGAACATAGTAGATGCAAACCAGAGAACTATGTAGCAGTTAGAGGCAATAGAAAATATATAGATAGAGCAACTTGGATGGATCTTAGAAACCTAGTGTTGAGTGGAAAAAAAAAAGAAACAGAATACAATTATGTAAATAAAATTTCATGGACAAAAAATAACAATTCATAGTTTGCAAGAATGCATAATTCATAATATCTCGCCTGGAGAATCTTGTAAAACAGAGTCAGAAGCAAGTTGTAAGTGCTAATTCTTTTTTTTAATTTTTAAAAAGATTTTATTTATTTATTTGAGAGAGAGACAATGAGAGAGAGAGAGAGAGAGCAGGAGAGAGGGGGTCAGAGGGAGAAGCAGACTCCCCACTGAGCAGGGAGCCCAAAGCGGGACTCGATCCTGGGACTCCAGGATTATGACCTAAGCCAAAGGCAGTCACTGACCTGACTGGGCCACCCAGACGCCCCATATAAGTGCTAATTCTTTATTGGAAAGTACAATCCCAGAGAAAATAGAAGTGAGGTAAGTAGGATGAGATGCTCTAGTAGGGTGTTGCTGTTCTGGCTACTGCTTTATGATGAGTTGCAAAAAGACACAGCTTGTCTCTCTTGTTTCTTTTGCATATGCTTGGCCACATGAGACATTTCTGGGTAGACTCTATGGAAAAATTGTGCTTTGGAAGAGTTAATAGGAGGTTGGTATGGAGAGAGGATTTATTTCTCTCATCTTGTGTCTCCATTGGTTAAAATACTCCCCACAGGGAAATAACTCTACTTCACTTTAAGTTGAGGAAGAAAGTTGGCCCCTTGGGAAGTCAGACTCCATGACTCATGGTGTGGCACTTAGTGGTGTGGTGGAGGAACTGAAAAATCCTAAGCCTCAGGTGGAAGATACATATGGGCGCTCTTGGACTCAGTGGGCTGCAGTAATGACTGAGGTGGAAAAAGTGGGCAAAATTCAAGAAAGAAGTAATTGCAGGAGACATGTGTCATATCTGACACACCTACAAACAAAAAGATACATATTAAACACATTAAAATCATTGCCTATGGTGAGCGAAGAAGAATGAAGAATGTGGATAAAAGGGAATTAATAAAACAAGAGACTGTTTGCTGGGAACAGGGTTATACTGGGTCATGAAGCAGAGTAATTAACTTTACCTTCTTCACCTAAATTTAAAAAAGAAAGGGAAGTAAAATCCAATAGGTTGTGTCATAAACATCAGCAAATAAGTGGTTTTGTATAAAATTTCAAATGAAAAAACTTGACCTGGTAAATTATTGAAAAAGCATGAGATCATGTAATGTGGAAGATAATAAGCTAGTTTTTTTTCATTCTTAATGCAGAAAACTAAATCAATATTGGTTTTGTTTAATTAAAAATATGAATAAAATTGTATGATAAAAGTAACATTCCCTATATTACAAATATTATCTAGTGTACTGGGAAAGGCCAAGCAGGATTAGTAAGTCTGTGAATCAAAATAGAGAGAAATTGTTTACTAATGCATTGACAAAAGTGTTTAACTTAGAAAGCTATTATGTACAAACTATAAATCCTTTGGGTCTTGAGCAAACAAAAAGTTGTCTTTGTAAAAGAGAAAGGTTTAATATTCAAGGGAACTGAATGTTTGTGTTTCCTCAAAATTTATACGTTGAAACCCTGAGCCTGCATGTGATTGTATTAGGAGGTGGGGGCCTTTGGGAGGCAATTAAATTTAGATGAGGTCATAAGGAGACCCTAGGATGGGGTTAGTGCTCTTTTAAGTAGAGGAGGGGACACTAGAGCTTCCTCTCTCCACCATGTGAGGAGGATGTACTGAGAAGGCCATCAGCAAGCCACGAAGAGGGCCACACCAAGAACCAAATCAGCCAGAACCTTGATCTTGGACTCCTCAGCTTCCAAAACTATGAGAAATTAACCCCTATTTTTTAAATCACCCAATCTATGGTATTTTGTCATGGCAGCCAGGTCAGACTAAGACAATCTGTTAGGTCTCTTTCGCAGGTGACAGAAACTCAAACAAGCTTCAATTCAATGAGAGAATAGAGAAAAGACATTTACTGTCATGCTTTACAAAGTAAAGGGTGCCAATTGGTCTCATGCTCAACTGAATCTATAATCTCAAACAGTATCAGAAATTTGGGGTCTGTATTCATACTCTCTGTTTTTCAGTTTCTTGTCACAGCTTTTGTCACTGTGTTGACCACTCTCTCCAGATTTTCTTTATGGCCAGTGGCCCCGGTTGCCAGTACTCTGAGCTTACTTAGGTACTGTGGCACAACATAGAAGTTGAAAGAGAAAACTATGCCTCTGCTGTAAATTCAGGAAATTCCAGAGAAGAATTCTGAGTAGCCAAACCAGGGTCTCATGCCTAGCTTTGTAGCCACAGAGAGTAGATATTTAATTCATATTGGAACATGGCATGGGGGAACGGTAGAAAGTCTTCGAATGAAGACTAGGATAAGATTACTAGAAAATAGAGAAGCTATACAGATTAAAAAAAAGTTATAATTAAAATTTCCTAGTGTTTGCAAATCTTAACAATCATTAAACCTTGGGATTTTAGAAGAAGAAATAAAAATTCCAAGGATTTCTTCAGATATCTCCAAAATCATGTTATTCATAATTTTTGTAACATTTTATGTATATATTTTTTTTAGTTTTTATTTACTTTTTTTCAGTAATCTCTACCCCCAATGTGGGGCTCTAAATCACAACCTTGTGATCAAGAGTTCACATGTTCCTCTGACTAAGCTAGCCAGGTCCATATGTGTATTTTTTAAAAAATGATAGATCATAAAAATAAAAAATTATTGATCATAATAATACAGAATGAATCATTTTACTGTGATAGAAAGTTTCTATGATATGTTTCAGTTTTTTCTATTAAAATGCAAACTATTGGGCGCCTGGGTGTCTCAGTTGGTTAAGCGACTGCCTTCGGCTCAGGTCATGATCCTGGAGTTCTGGGATTGAGTCCCGCATTGGGCTCCCTGCTCAGCAGGGAGTCTGCTTCTCCCTCTGACCCTCCCCCCCTCATGTGCTCTCTCTCTCTCTCTCTCATTCTCTCTCTCAAATAAAGTCTTTAAAAAAATAAAATGCAAACTATTAATAAATGCATGTTTTATTTTTTGTTATCAACAAATATATGTGGACAAGATTATGAATTTTAATATCATGTATAAGTAATTAGTACCTGATACAGATATTTTATATTAGAAAATTTTAAAAGGGAACATGATTATAAAATGCCAGCCTCAAATCATTTTACAAATTGAAAAATAACATCAAAAAAATTTACCATTCATAAAATGAAATGTTAAAACATTCAAAGCACTGATTTCCCTATCCTATAGTTTTGATCCTGACAAAACTTCTAGATGTAGAAAAATGCCCTCCAGTTTGCAACGAATTAGTAGAACTGAGTGTCTAAAGCACCTTCATGCTTTGTGGGCCTTAGGATAACAAGTTGTTTCATATAAGCTCTTTGTTTTTAATGATTAAGATATTTTGTTTGCTTGCCTTGATTTTGGTTTTAGTTTTAATATTGATATTATTTTTGCCAACTGAGACTTCATATTAATTTTTACATGTGCACATTTTTCCTTTGCATGTCTTTTGCTAGTGTGTCTACAAAGAACAGTAGTTTATATCAAACATTCAGAACTGAAGAATGCCAGTGAATATTTTTGCATGGTATTCTAACAACACAACATTAATATTTTTTGCAAGGATAACATTGTTACACATAAACACATGTTAAATTGTCAATTTAAGGCTCATTTTTGCTTCCAAACATTATTTCATGGAACACCATTTATGGGATTAGTATAAATAATACTATGTGTATTGGGGTGCCTGGGTGGCTCAGTTGGTTAAGTGTTGGACTCTTGATTTTGGCTCAGGTCATGATTTCAGGGTCTTGAGATCCAGCCTCGATGGGCTCCGCACTGGGGGTGGATCCTGCTTGGGATTCTCTCTCTCTCTCTCTCTCTCTCCCCTTCCTCCCCTCCCCACCTTATGTGCAATCTCTCTCTCTCTCTGAAAAAAAAATCTTATTACTATGTATTTTATTTGCAAGAATGAACACATCACTGTTAGCAACAGATAAGGCACAATACTTACAACATGTCAATGGCCATGAGTGGGAGTGAGAGATTATATCATGACCACTTCTCTTCTGCCAGCTTCTTCGCTAATTTCTAGAATGTTGGCTATAACTTTTTACTTCTCCTCCTAGCATTTTTTCCCTCTCCCTTCAATTTAACATGTGTGAATTTTTTCAAAGCATTAGTATTTCTATGTTGATAGTTTAGTTTTTATTTTCACAGAAGAATTATATTTTCCTATTTCTTGATTTCTGAATTGATTTGTCTCAGAATTCAGGATTAGTAAAAACATGAAATTCCTAAGAAGTACTGAGAAGGGATTCCCAGATGTGTATGCTAAGTTCTTCTAAATCTCTTAAATACCTCATCTCAAATAAAAAGCTTGATTCTGAAACATAAAATGACTTTTTATATTAGAGAATGAGATTGGGTTCACAAAACAGCCTAATACCTGGTTCTTCTTCCTTTTTCTTCCCCTAAAAACCTATTCCTACAATTCCAATTGCTATCACTGAGGGAGAGAAGTGATATTAAGGGTACCTTAGGCTCAGCAGAAAACTCTAATCAATGCATGGATAGCTCCATTTTAAAGATAGGTTAATGTGTATATTTGATATTATTCTCTATTCAAAATTGCTTCTGATAAAACCCTATAAATTTAATCATTGATTCCTATAAGCTATGAAAGTACAAGAGAATTTGAGCTAAGAGCAAGTTTAAGAGTTTCAAAGGAATGAAGTATCTATTAGTGTCTCATTATATATATTTTTTTTCTCTTTCTATTTATATTAGAGGATTTCAGATCCTAAATGCCTTAATTAAAACAATTCTTCTAATTTGTTATATTACTTAATTTTTTTTCTTTTAGTTATTTCAATCAGTTCTTCCTCCAAGCAATAATTACCATTTTAGGAAAACTTTAGTTCAGCTCTTCAGTTGTTACAAGTTTTATGCTTGATTTTTGTCTGGCCCTCCAAATGATCCATGTTCTGTGATAATTTCCCTACAGGTAAAAACCAAATCATGCTGTTTGCAATGAGATGGATGGAGCTAGAGAGTATAATGCTAAGCAAAATAAGTAAGTCAGAGAAAGACAAATACCATATGATTTCACTCATATGTGTAATTTAAGAAACAAAATAAATGAACATGGGGGAAAGGGAGGCAAACCAAGAAACAGACTCTTAACTATGAAGAACAAACTGATGGTTACCAGAGGGGAGGTAAGTGGGAAGATGGGTGAAATAGGGGATGGGGATTAAGGAGCGCACTTGTCCTGATGAGCACTGGGTGTTGTATGGAAGTGCTGAATCATTATATTTTACACCTAAAACTAATATTATACTGTATGTTAAATAACTGGAATTTAAATAAAAATGTGGAGAAAAAAATAAAAGGAACTCTCTCCTTTCCAAATTCACATCTGAAAATCTACAAGTCAAAATCAGGATGTGGTTACCTGGGTAACCAGGATTGCACAGAGAAAGTTTTGCTTCTGTGTTTTTGTTTGGCTTGGTTTTGTTTGGTTTCTCTATGATCAATAGTTAATTACTTTAAAAAATCTTTTTTGGAGCACAGGCATTCCCAATAGCCCAAATGTTTTACGATTCTTATTCCATAGGTCAACCCCTGTGCTTTCCTCCCATTGAGTTAAATTGGTGTCCAGGACACAGGCTGAAGACACACAATGCTACAGCAGAGTGAAAGGTTATATAATCAATCAACAGGCTGTTGGGAAAGGTCAGTAATATTACAATTATTAAAAAGTACATTTTCTTTTGGGATCAGAAATGAAGATCCTCAATGAAGAACTAATGAAGCTCAAGTTTGCACTTCTATGTTTACACATTGCAGGTGGTGCCTGACCTTCAGAAATGGCTCATTGTCTCAGATCCTGCATGGAAATTTTAATTTCCTTGAATTGCAGTGGAGCTGTGCTGCTGATCTGCTCATCTGTGTACTTAGATTTATTAAAGTTTAGTATCTCAAACATGTCTTTCCCTTCTGGTTCTGAACACTTTAGGTGGTTGTAAACAATTTAAAAAATAAACAAAAATAAGTAAGAAGCTAAATTTGGTTCTTGTTCTCCTTTTTCTAGAGTTGTTATCTGAAATCAGTTACAAATAACTGATAAGCTACATTGTAACATAAGCCTAAAGTTGGCCAGTGACTTAGCTCTGTCTGCCTGAGGCACAGAAGTTTTAGACACTGAGTGAAGGAACTGGAGAAGTGATTGGCACATTTCTACATTATTTTACTTTGCTTTTAAAAAAAAACTTTAAAAAAGATTTTATTTATTTCTTTGAGAGAGAAAGAGAGAGAGCATGAGCAAGGGGAGGGGCAGAGGGACAAGCAGACTCCCTGCTGAGCAGGGAGCCCGAAGGCAGGCTCGATCCCAGGACCTTGGGATCATGATCTAAGCTGAAGTTTGACACTTAACTGACTGAGCCACCCATACACCCCTATTTTCTTTTGTTTTTGTTTTTGGACCATATATTATAAGATTTTATACCAAGTTTTAGAGAGTGTAATACAATTTTTTCTTTCAACTATGACAGCAAACTTTGATTAAAAATAAATAAAATCACTATGAAGTGAAAGATTGGATAGCTGTATGTGGACGCTCAATATAATCATGTTGATTAGCATACACAAAATCAGAGGAGGATATTGTCCTATCTCACCAGCTTAGAGAGAAAATTTTTCAAGAAACACTTGCTAGAGATAAGACAACAGTTAGAGATAGTACATGTGTTCTGTACAAGACAAAGTAAACCAGTGGAAAGTGCTTTTATAATCACACTAGCAGTAACAGAGAAAGCAATTATCTGAGCCTAGGTTCCTTCCTATGTAAAGCAGTATAATGAATTTATATGTTTTATCAAAAAATCAAAGGGTTTTATGAGAACCACTAAAAGATATTGATTCCAGAGAGATTGGGGAAAAAAATGAAGTGAATCCTATGAATGTCCCAGCTTACTGACTTGATAAGAGTTTCCAGGCTCTAGCACAGAAAGGGGGAAATTCCTTAAATTGAGGAGATGGAGTTGAAAATCCAGCAAAATGAAAGTACAGTTCATGGGATAAAGCACCAGAGAAAAGAGAGCTATGGAAAACTACATAGGGTCCCTCTCAGGTGTGCAGCAAAATACTAACAAGCCTCTCAGGTATTCAGCCAAGTACTGATCGCCACATATGTCACATATGTCACAGTGTGAGGAAAATACTCAAGGTCAGAGAAAGAACTATAAGATCAGAGGAAATGAGGACTTGGTGCTCACTATGCTTCCACCAGACAGACCAGAAAGCATTACAATTTAGGGGGCACTGGGTGGAACACTCAGAAGCATTTTGCTTTAGTAGTGAGGCAAAATTCAAACACCAGTAATGCCTAGGAAATCAGACATGAAAGGAAAGATTACCCTTTCCAAGTAACTTAAGAACAAAGCTCAAAAATAGTTAAAGGAATATAAAAAAGATCCAGCATTCAAAAAGATAAAATCTACAAAGTATGACATTAATCAAAACTTAGCAGGTATGCAAAGAAACAGAAAGGTACAACTTATTGAAGAGAAAAATCAAGAGCATCAAAACTGACCCAGAACTCATGCATATGTTATAAATAGCAGAGAAACATATTAAAACAATTATTATTTTTAAAGATTTTATTTATTTATTTGAGAGAGAGAGCAAGAGAGCACAAGCAGAAGGAGCAGCAGAGGGAGAGAGAGAAGCAGACTCTCCGCTGAGCAGAGAGACTGATGCAGGGCTGGATCCCAGGACCCTGGGATCATGACCTGAACAGAAGGCAGTCGCTCAACTGATTGAGCCACCTAGGCACCCCCATATTAAAACAATTATTACAGCTGTGCGCTATATGTTCAAAAAACCTAAGTAAAGACATAGAAGGTATTTCAGAAAGACAAAGTGAACACAAGAGGTGGAAACTAAAGTGTGTGAAATGCAAAATATACTTAATGGAATTAATGGCCAATTAGATGGTGTAGAATAACAAAATGAACCTTAAGACACAGCAATATAAACTCTCCAAAATGAAACGAGAAAGAAAAGAACTTTAAAAAAATGAAAAGATTACCAGTGACATCTGGCATAACTTTAAGTACCCTAATTTACATATAATTGGAATCACTGAGGTGGCAAGGTCACAAAAATACTTGAAAAATAATTGCAAATTTTTCCAAAATTTTATGAAAAGTATAAATCAATAGATTTAAGAAGTTTAATGATTCCCCTGCACAGGAAACATGAGAAAATCTATACCAATGTATATCAAATAAAATTACAACCAATGACAAAGAGAAAAATCTTGAAAGTGTTCAGAGAAAAAGAGACACCTCAGTAATATCAGATCAAAGATAAGGATGACTATAATTTTTTCTTCAGAAAAAAAGGAAATAGTGAAGCAATATTTTTAAAATATTAAAAATAACAATAACAGAAAACCCTATTAACTTATAATTCTATATCCAGCAAAAATATCTTAGAAAAATTAAGTCAAAATAAAGACTTTTTCAAGTATACAAAAGCTAAAAGAATTGAGCAGCAAATATGTGCTACAAAAAAATATTAAAGGTAATCCTTCAGGCAGAAGGAAAAATGATATGACATGAAAATATGGAACTACACAAAGAAACTATATGCACTAAATATGGTACCATGTGGTTAAGTATACAAGATTTTAATCATACTACTTAAATATCTTGAATAGATAATTGCTTAAAAATAAATAATAATGTAATGTGAAGTTTGTAACATATGAACAGTTTATGACACGCATAAAAGTAAAATATTTGACAACAGTAGCACAAATGCAGGGAGAGGAGAAATGGAACTAAATTTTTGATATGTTTCTAATGCTATATGTGAAGTAAAATAATATTTGAAGATAAATATGAAATTATAAACCCTAAAGCAAACACTAAAATGACAAAGCAAAGATATATAGCCAATAAAGGATATAGACTGGAACCATAAAAAATACTGGATTAATCCAAGATGAAGCAGAAAAAAGGAAAGGGGAAAAAGAACAGATTTATCACTAGGGACAAACAGAAGATAGATTTCAGTCAAAAACCATCAATAAATACATTAAATGTAATGGTCTAGCTATCTAAATTATAAGATAAGTATTATCATATTGTATAAAAAAGCAAGACCTAATTATATGCCAACTACAAGAAACTAAGATGTAAAAGCACAAACAATTTTAGAAGCAAAAGGATAGAATAAGATATACTATGCTATCACTAACCAAAGAAAGTAGAGTAAACAATGTAGATTTCAGAAGAAAGAATATTGGGCGCCTGGGTGGCTCAGCTGTTAAGCGTCTGCCTTAGGCTCAGATCATGATCCCAGGTCCTGGGATCCAGCCCCACATCAGGCTCCCTGCTCAGCGGGAAGCCGTTTATCCTCTCACACTCCCCTTGCTTGTGTTCCCTCTCTCACTGTCTCTCCCTCTGTCAAATAAATAAGTAAAATCTAAAAAAAAAAAAAAAGGAAGAAGAAAGAAAGAATATTACCAGAGATAAAACAGTCAGTCATAATGATAAAGGGATAAATCCATAAAGAGAATGACAATCTTAACAATTATGAGTTTAATAGCTTCAAAATACATGAAAGAAAAAACATAAATTTCACAATTAAGAGGTAGAGATTTCAACATGTCTTTCTTAGTAACTGCTAGGTAAGAAATTATAAGATTTAAAATATCCAATAACTTGATCTAATTGAAATTAATAGAACACGTCAACCTAAAACACAAGACAGCACATTCTTTTCAGATGCATTTGAAATATACACTGTAATAAACCATAGTCTGGGATGTTAAACAAATCTCAATAAATATAAAAGATTTTAAGTCAAAGTATCTTCTTTTACTACAGTGGAATTACATTAGACATCAATAATTAAAAAATCTCTTTAAACTCCTCCAATACTTGAAAACTAAATAACATACTTCTAAGTAAATTATGGGTCAAAGAAGAAAGTAAATCAAAGTTAAGAATATTTTCTACTGAATGAGAATGAAAACAAAACATATATCAAAATTTGTAGAATGCTATTAAAACAGTAGTTGGGTGAAATTTCTAGCACTAAGAACAATGGTCTTTCTTTCACTTTAAGACAATGGAAAAAGAAGAAATTAAATATGAAGAAACAGAAAAAGGGAAATAATAAAAATCACAGTAGAAATCAATGAAATAGAAGTATAATAGAGGAAATCAATCAAAATGAAAGCTGGATCTTTGAGAAGATCTGTAAAATTGGTAAGCTTCTAGCTATCTGATTAGGAAAAGAGGGATAAGATACAGATAAACAATGTCAGGAATAAAAGAGCTGACAACATTTTAGATTCTACAGATATTAAAAGGAGACTAAGAGAATATCCTAAGTAACTTAATCCAAATAAATTCAACAGTTTAGATGAAATGGATGAATTCCTTGAGAAATACCAACTATAAAAGCTAATTTAAATATAGTCTGGGGCACCTGGGAGGCTCAGTCAGTTAAGCATCTGCCTTGGGTTCAGGTCATGTTCCTAGGATCCTGTGATAGAGCCCCATGTTGGGCTCCCTACTCAGTGGGAAACCTACTTCTCTCTCTCTCCCTCTGCCTCTCCCCCGGCTTGTGCGTTCTCTCTCTCACTCTCTCTCAAATAAATAAATAAATAAAATCTTTAAATATAAGTAGTCTGACTAGCGCCATATATATTAAAGACATTGAAGTTGTAGTTGAACATCTTCCCACATAGGAAATTCCAAGCACCGATGGCCTCACTACTGAATTCTACCAAGCACTAAAGAAAGAAACAGTATCAATTCTGTGTAAACTCTTACTGAAAATTGAAGAGGAGAGAATACCTGCAAGTCATTCTATGTGGCCCGTTACCCTAACACTTAAACCAGGCAAAGACTTTATAAGAATGGAAAATTGAATATCAATATTTCCTATAAAGGTAGATTAAAAATCTAAACAAATTTATCAAATCAAGCCTATAGAAAGCTTAATTATATAAAAGAGAATACCAGATGACTGTGGTTGGCAGAATTTTTCTCCCCTGGAATCTCCAGAAGGAAAGCAAGCCCTGTCAACAGTGGGGAGAGAGAAAGAGAGAAAACAGATTGAGATTTGAAGATACTATGCTGGTGGTTTTGAGGATAGAAGGGCATAAACCAAAAAAATGAAGGCAAGTCTTATAGGCTGGAAAAGACAAGAAGTTTTTCCCCAAGACTCTTCAGAAGGAATGTAGCTTTGCCAACACCTTGATTTTAGACTTCTGACCTTCACTGAATTTGTGGAGCAGCAATAGGAAACTAATACAGTGGTTAAATAGGGTTTATTCCAGAATATAGCTGTTTAACATTTGAAAATCATGCAATATAATTTACCATATTAACAAGCTAAAAAAGCAAAACATATTATCATCTCAGTAGATGCTTTCTCAGAGAAAGAATTTGACAATGTCCAACATTTATTACTGATAAAAACTCTTAGTCAACTAGGAATAGAAGGGAACTTCTTCAGTCTAGTGAAGAATGTATATAAAAAGTTTACAGGGGATATTATATTTAATAATGAAAGAGTGCTTTCCCCCTGAGATTAGGATTAAGACAAGGATAAATTTTCTCAAAACTTCTACTTAATGCTGTACTAGATGTTCTAGCCAGTATAATAATTAGGCAAGGAAAAGAAATAAACCATTCAGGTTGGAAAGGAAGATGTGAAATTGTCCTTATTCACAAATACCATGATTGGTTATGTGGAAAATAGAATATAATCTACAAATAAAGCCACTAGAACTAATAAGTGAGTTTAGCAAGGGAGCATGGTACAAGATAAATATGCAAAAATCAATTGTATCTCTATATACTTAAACTGAACAATTAGAAATTGAAATAAAAAATATCATTTATAATATGATCCAATATATTAAAAGCTTAGGTATAAATATGACTGAATATATACAAGGCTTCTACACTGAATACTACAAAACATTGGTGAAACAAATTTTTAAAAATCTAATAAAGATTGAGAATTACACTTGTTTTCATGGTTCAGAATAATCAATATTACTACATCAATTCTCTCCAAATTGATCTATAGGATCAATGTAATCCCAATCAAAATTTCAGCAGAATTTTTAGTACAAATTGACATAATTATTCGAAAAGCCATATCAAAAGGCAAAGGACTGACAATAACTAAACTTTTAAAAGAAGAGCAAAGTTGGAAGGCTAACATTACCTGATTTCAGGACTTATTATAAAGTTATATAGTAATAAAACACAGTTTGTCTTGGTTGACTCACACCTATATGGAAGAAAATACAGATGTAATTCAGTAGAGAAAAGATAATCTATGTCAACCAACAGTTCTTGAATAGTTAGAAAACCATATTCAAATCACTCAACTTTGAATCAAAATTTATACTATATAAAAAAAAGTAACTCAACTTCAGCATATACCTATTAGGAGTTCCAGAATATACAACCGAAGAAATGTCAGTGAAGAGGTAATAATTGAGAACTCTTCAGAATTGAATACATGACTCCTCACACCTAAACACACACACAACCACAAAACAACAACAACAAAAAACAACCCTCCAGGAATCAAAATAAATAAGCAGAAATAAGTCCAATCTTAGATTCACTGTTGTGAAATGGAGAACCTCAATAGGTAGAAGAAACAATAGAGAAAAGGTAGAGATAGACATTTTCAGATGAGCTGCAGACTGACAAAAGTGTCTCCTTATCAATGACAGACTCCAGAAGAAAATAAAGTGATATCTTCAGAATTCTATGAGAAATTAGCTCGGAACCTAAAATGCTATCTTGAGCCAAACTATTTTCTAGGAGATGTTGACAATAAAAACATTTTCAGATATACCAAGAGCAAGAGAAAAAGCAAAAGAAATATGGGGGCACCTGGGTGGCTCAGTCAGTTAAGTGCCCTAATCTTGATTTGGACTCAGGTCATGATCTCAGCATCGTGAGATCCAGCCCCAGGTCAGACTCCACACTGGGCATGGAGCCTGCTTGGGATTCTCTCTCTTCCTCTCCTTCTGCCCCTTCTCCCCACTTGTTTGTGCTCTCTCTCTTTCTCTCTCTCTCTCTCTATATATAAATTTTAATAAATAAATAAAAAGAAGTCTGAACTAAGAAGGAAGGTGAGGCATTCAAGAAACAGTAGTGGACATGGAAATCAATGCATATTTTGATAAATTTAATTAATCAATTGTTAAATGAATAACAAATTTATGTGTTTACAATAAAAATGGTAGAGCCAAAACTCTAACAACATTAAAATGACGGAGAGGGCTTTTTGTTTACTGGATAAATCATGCCAATATCCTTGTCATCTTTGAAAGAAGAATAGACGTTTTTGTTAGTTAGATTAAAAATTCATTTTGAAATTTCAAGGATTATATGAAGAGAATAAAAATCAACAAATAGTTTTTTTCTTATAGAGAAAAATGAAGATAATATTTTTAATCAGGACTAGATTGCACTAGCATAGAAGAAAATATGCAAAATAACAGTAATTCAAACAAAATATAACTTAATTCTTTTGTTATGTCAGGTAGATTAAGGTGCAGTTAGTACAAGGTTAGTATTTGTAGGCTCCATGATCATCAGCTTTACCCATCTAGCACTGGAGGTTTTCAAGTTCATGTCAAAGTCTAAGCTGGCTGCTTTGAGTTTGAGGCCAAAAGAAGAAAAGGTAAAATGACAAACAAACACTATTCCAAACAATGCAGCTTTCTGTAAGATTACCCACAAGCCTCATACAACATTTCTGCTTATATTTCATTGCCTAGAACTTTAAAAAATGATCACTCATGTTTGCAAAAGAGACAAGAAAAGGTGTTATTTTATTCTGAATGAGTAGCAAAATGTGTAGCTGACAGCTGGGGAAAGTGGAGTGGGCTTTATGGACCTCGGAACAAATCGGTTAATTTCTTAGACAGAAGTGATCTCTCAATGGAAATTCTAAGTGTTCTTTTTTCTGGGTATGTATCCTTAGTAGAGGCCAAAGTTGAAAGGTCATATGGAGTAAGAAATAAGTAGAAAAATTTTTCCTTTGTGGATTAGAGAAAAATGCCTTAAATTACCTGTTTCAGTGACTCATGAATAGTAGGCATTCAGTTAATATTTGATGAATTTATGATTTCTTATATAATATTCTTACTAAGCACTGAAAATTTCATCAGTGTCAGTCATGATAGACTCATGCCATTGTGCAAACCCCTCCACTTGGGATCCTCTGACATGGTTTCAAGAGATTGGGAAGATACAAAATGCTTTCCCATTAAGTAAAGTTTTTTATTATTATTATTAGAAACTAGTATATTTGATTCAATAAAAAATATCATATTTATCTCATTCTCTTCATCTCTCCTTGAAAGGGAAATGATATGCAAATTCAGTTTGAACAGTATTAATTCAGCCACAAGGTGACATTTCCCTGACAAACTTGAATCAGGGCAGAGAACATAAAAGCTACGAGATACCTTTTTTTTTTAATCTAATAGGATCTTTTGTTCCTTGGTTTGCAGATCTTCCTGAGTTAGTAGTGGCACCTCTCACAATTCCCCAGACTGTACAGACAAGTCTTAGGAATTCAGTTTAGAAGAAATACAGCCTAGTGCATATATTTTCCTTTTGACAAGAGGATTTCTGAGCAAGTCTCAGAGGGATTTGTTATAATACACTTGCTCTTCTTGGGTGGATCAGTTGGGTAAGACAATATTCCAAAGGAAAGCTGCAGTAAATAGTTGAGAATACATGAATAGCACAGACTTCAGTGACAGAACTCTATCAAATAAGAATTACTTAGATGAAAAAAAAAAGAAAATGGAAAAAATATTACAAAGTCCATTCAGTCGGTCCATTGTCAATCCAAAGAGTATTCAATGAAAAGCATCTAAATTTATTATTTTTTATTAAAATGTTTTTATTTCAGAGAGTTTTCTAAGAAAATCAGTGTTTTTATCATTCATTTTTTCTAACACATGCATCTTGGTATTTTCAAACAACAAGGATATTTTTGAAACATCAAAAATGTTACAAGACAGCCATCTATTTTAAGTGATTTTTATTTTGCTCATTTTATATTCCTGACTCAGTGCAGTTTATAAGAGAGGTCAGCATTCGGACCTAAAAAGGCGTCTGAGTATGTAAGTATTATTATAAGTATTATTTCCATTTAAACTCACTCATTTCTATTTTGCTTTGTGGTGTTGGGACTAGCACTCTGCTGCTCTTTTTCACACCCTGCCAAAAAGGAGCAAGGGGAGGGAGGGCACACTTTTTGCCATTCGCTACCTTTTCCTCTTTGTTTCATTTGCTACCAGTTGTTAGTCATTCCAGGAGTATTTCATGCCAGCAGGGACAATTTGTCCATAGCAGCAATTAATTCCAGTTTGCAGAGTTTTTAGTTTGTTGTTTTGTTGTTTTTTGTTTGTTTGTTTGTTTGTGTGTATGTGTGTGGAATCAGCCTCATGACCCAGCAAGCAAATTAACACCAGCCTGCTGATATCCCATCTACAGAGATCTGTACTCTAGCCCCTGTGACACCCCTCCAAACTAAAAGACACCCAACACCCACTGAGCAGGCTCCATAAAGTGTGTTTTGGCTCTCAGGAATCCTCCCCCAAGCTTCTAAATTTTAATAATTTCAACTTCTTCCTTTCTCCTCCAGTACAAAAACTAGCTGCTTCCTATAGTTGTTAACTGTGTGAAAGCTTTTGAATTTTCAGTTTTTTAATACTTAGTCAACAATACTTTATTTTAAATTTTCTGTTAAAATATCTGGTGCAGTTTTCTTCTTATGACTGAACTCTAGTTTATGCACTTTGTGATCCCGAAACTTAGAATAATTATTGTATTTATGGGAGTAAAATCTTTTCATTTAGAGATCAGAGTGTTGTCTAAGACTAATTTTTTTCAAACATTTATTTGGCATCTATTGGATGTAAATGTGCTGTGCTAGGCAATGCAAAGAATTATTAACCATAACTTCACCTGCAAGTATTTAGACAATTTAAAATTTTAGGACCTCAGTATGTATATAATAATTAGAATACATTAGGCACTTAATGAGTATTATGCAGAAGGAGCTGTAGAAAAGCTCAGAGGTAGGACAATAATGTCTTTGGAAATCAGAATACATCTGAAGAATTTTAATAGAAGATAAATGATAGTAGCTAGAACTTAAAAGGCTATATTTATAAGGGAAATTAAGAATATGATAGAGATTGATAGAGACTTTGAAGGATAGAAGAAAATAACAGGAACAGAGCAGAATATCAGAAGACTTCAAAGCATGAATGCATCAACATTTGGCAGGAATAGAGAGAGTGTTTGTAAAATATAGCTGTGGGAAATAAAATTCGCAGGGGAGCTTGGGGCAAAATAGTAGATCTTCAATGACTATTTAAAGATTTGAGGTTTTCTCCTCCAGGCAACAGAGAACAATTAAATTTCTAAAGATAACTGGTGGCTTAAGAGGACTAATCTAAGACACATTCAGAACTGACTTGGGTGGGAGATGACTGAAAAATGTACAAAAATATGTTAATTATGGGCACAATAGCCTAATATCTCTATCTTAAACTGAAAAATCATACCACAGAGGTTCTCAGAACTAACCAAGGTATCATGCGGTCTGAGCATGTGAGGGAATGAAAGTCACATTTATTGTAATGGGAATACATGGTGGAAGAGTTTTTACATGTCAAAGGAAACAAGAGTTCATTTCTGTTTCTGAAAAACTTCAGTTGTTTATTTAATATCCAACTGGACTTGTTGAATGTTTGGTTATATAAAAAATAGGGCGTTCAGGGAAGCAGGCAAGGACAGAATGATACAATTTTTTAACCATCAGATTGGATGTACTTATAACCATCAGGCTGAATGAGATCACTTAGCAAATCAATATAAAAAGAAAAATGAGAAAATCTGAGGACTGAATCCTCAGTCACTCAAATCTTTAGAGATTGAGATGAAAAGCAGGATGCCAAAGAAGACTAAGAATGAGCTGTCAATGAATTAGCTAACTTAAGAGTATGATGTTTTAGAAGCCAAGGCATGAAGGTTTTCCAGGATGTATAAACTGAACAACTGTGTCAAATGACACTGAGACTAACCAAGATGTGAACTGTAAAATGATCACAAATTTTCAATGTAGATATAATGACCTCATTAAGGGTAGTTTTAGTGGAGGACTTGGGGATAAAACCTGATTCAAGAATTTTAAGTCATAATGAGATAAAAGGAAGTAGATGTAGCAAATTGGAGCAACTCTTTTTTTAAAATTTTTTATTGTTATGTTAATCACCATACATTACATCATTAGTTTTGGATGTAGTGTTCCATGATTCATTGTTTGTGCATAAAACCCAGTGCTCCATGCAGAACGTGCCCTCTTTAATACCCATCACCAGGCTAACCCATACCCCCACCGCCCTCCCCTCTAGAATCCTGTTTGTTTTTCAGAGTCCATCGTCTCTAATGGTTGTTCTCCCCCTCCAATTTCCCCCCCTTCATTCTTCCCCTCCTGCTATCTTCTTCTTTTTTGTTTTCTTAACATATATTGCATTATTTGTTTCAGAGGTACAGACCTGTGATTGAACAGTCTTGCACAATTCACAGTGCTCACCATAGCACATAGCCTCCCCAATGTCTATAACCCAGCCACCCAATCCCTCCAGCACCCCCACCACTCCAGCAACCCTCAGTTTGTTTCCTGAGATTAAGAATTCCTCATATCAGTGAGGTCATATGATACATGTCTTTCTCTGATTGACTTAGTTCACTCAGCATAACACCCTCCAGTTCCATCCACGTTGATGCAAATGGCAAGATCACATTCCTTTTGATGGCTGCATAATATTCCATTGTGTATATATACCACTTCTTTATCCATTCATCTGTCGATGGACATCTTGGCTCTTTCCACAGTTTGGCTATTGTGGACATTGCTGCTATAAACATTGGGGTGCACATACCCCTTCATATCCCTACATTTGCATCTTTGTGGTAAATACTCAGTAATGCAATTGCTAGATCGTATGGTAGCTCCATTTTCAACTTTTTGAGGAACCTCCATACTGTTTTCAGGAGTGGGTGCACCAACTTGCATTCCCACCAACAGTGTAGGAGGGTTCCCCTTTCTCTGCATCCCCGCCAACATCTGTCCTTTCCTGACTTGTTAATTTTAGTCATTCTGACTGGTGTGAGGTGGTATCTCACTGAGGTTTTGATTTGGACTTCCCTGATGCCGAGCGATGTTGAGCCCTTTTTCATGTGTCTGTTGGCCATTTGGAGGTCTTCTTTGGAAAAATGTCTGTTCATGTCTTCTGCCCATTTCTTGATTGGATTATTTGTTCTTTGGGTGTTGAGTTTGATAAGTTCTGTATAGATTTTGGATACCAGCCCTTTATCTGATATGTCATTTGCAAATATTTTCTCCCATTCTGTCGGTTGTCTTTTGGTTTTGTGGACTGTTTCTTTTGCTGTGCAAAAGCTTTTTATCTTGATGAAATCCCAAGAGTTCATTTTTGCCCTTGCTTCCCTTGCCTTTGGCGATGTTTCTAGGAAGAAGTTGAGGCTGAGGTCGAAGAGGTTGCTGCCCGTGTTCTCCTTTAGGATTTTGATGGACTCCTGTCTCACATTTAGGCCTTTCAACCATTTGGAGTCTATTTTTGTGTGTGATGTAAGGAAATGGTTCAGTTTCATTCTTCTGCATGTGGCTGTCCAATTTTCCCAACACCGTTTGTTGAAGAGACTGTCTTTTTTCCATTGGACATTCTTTCCTGCTTTGTCAAAGATGAGTTGACCATAGAGTTGAGGGTCCATTTCTGGGCTCTCTATTCTGTTCCATTGATCTATGTGTCTGCTTTTGTGCCAGTTCCATACTGTCTTGATGATGACACTTTGTAATAGAGCTGGTAGTCCGGAATTGTGATACCGCCAGCTTTGCTTTTCTTTTTCAACATTCCTCTGGCTATTCGGGGTCTCTTCTAGTTCCATACAAATTTTAGGATTATTTGTTCCATTTCTTTGAAAAAAGTGGATGGTATTTTGATGGGAATTGCATTGAATGTGTAGATCACTCTAGGTAGCATTGACATCTTCACAATGTTTGTTCTTCCAGTCCATGAGCATGGAACGTTGTTCCATTTCTTTGTGTCTTCCTCAATTTCTTTCATGAGTACTTTATAGTTTTCTCAGTACAGATCCTTTGCCTCTGGTTAGATTTAATCCTAGGTATCTTATGGTTTTGGGTGCAATTGTAAATGGGATTGACTCCTTAATTTGTCTCTCTTCTGTCTTGTTGTTGGTGTATAGTAATACCACTGTTTTCTGCGCATTGATTTTATATCCTGTCACTTTACTGAATTCCTGTATGAGTTCTAGCAGTTTTGGGGTGGAGTCTTTTGGGTTTTCCACATACAGTATCATATCATCTGCAAAGAGTGAGAGTTTGACTTCCTCTTTGCCGATTTGGATGCCTTTGATTTCTTTTTGTTGTCTGATTGCTGTGGCTAGGACTTCTAATACTATGTTGAATAGCAGTGGTGATAATGGACATCCCTGCCACGTTCCTGACCTTAGGGGAAGAGCTCAGCTTTTCCCCATTGAGAATGATATTCGGTGTAGGTTTTTCATAGATGGCTTTTATGATATTGAGGTATGTGCCCTCTATCCCTATACTCTGAAGAGTTTTGATCAAGAAAGGATGCTGTACTTTGTCAAATATTTTTCTGCATCTATTGAAAGGATCATATGATTCCTGTTCTTTCTTTTGTTAATATATTGTATCACGTTGATTGATTTGCAGATGTTGAACCTACCTTGCAGCCCAGGGATAAATCGCACTTGGTCATGGTGAATAATCCTTTTAATGTACTGTGGGATCCTATTCGCTAGTATTTTGGTGACAACTTTTGCATCCATGTTCATCAAGGATATTGGTCTGTAATTCTCCTTTTTGATGGGGTCTTTGTCTGGTTTTGGGATCAAGGTAATGGTGGCCTCATAAAATGAATTTGGAAGTTTTCCTTCCATTTCTATTTTTTGGAACAGTTTCAGGAGAAGAGGGATTAATTCTTGAAATGTTTGGTAGAATTCCCCTGGGAAGCCATCTGGCCCTGGGCTTTTGTTTCTTGGGAGATTTTTGATGACTGCTTCAATTTCCTTAGTGGTTCTAGGTCTGTTCAGGTTTTCTATTTCTTCCTGGTTCAATTTTGGTAGTTGATACATCTCTAGGAATGTACCCATTTCTTCCAGGTTATATAATTGGCTGGCATAGAGTTGCTCATAATATGTTCTTATAGTTGTTTGTATTTCATTGGTGTTGGTTGTGATCTCTCCTCTTTCATTCGTGTTTTTGTTGATTTGGGTCATTTTTCTTTTCTTTTTGATAAGTCTGGCCAGGGGTTTATCAATCTTGTTAATTCTTTCGAAGAACCAGCTCCTAGTTTCGTTGATCTGTTCTACTGTTCTTTTGTTTCTATTTCATTGATTTCTGCTCTGGTCTTTATTATTTCTCTTCTCCTGCTGGGTTTAGCCTTTATTTGCTGTTTTTTCTCTAGTTCCTTTAGGTGTAGGGTTAGGTTGTGTATTTGAGACCTTTCTTGTTTCTTGAGAAAGGGTTGTATTGCTATATACTTTCCTCTCAGGACTGCCTTTGCTGTATCCCAAAGATTTTGAACAGTTGTGTTTTCATTTTCATTGGTTTCCGTGAATTTTTTAAATTCTTCTTTAATTTCCTGGTTGACCCATTCATTCTTTAGTAGGATGCTCTTTAGCCTCCATGTATTTGAGTACTTTCCGACTTTCCTCTTGTGATTGAGTTCTAGTTTCAAAGCACTGTGGTCTGAAAATATGCAGGGAATAATCCCAATCTTTTGGTACTGGTTGAGACCTGATTTGTGACCTAGGATGTGATCTATTCTGGAGAATGTTCCATGGGCACTAGAGAAGAATGTGTATTCCGTTGCTTTGGGATGGAATGTTCTGAATATGTCTGTGAAGTCGATTTGGTCCAGTGTGTCCTTTAAAGTCTTTATTTCCTTGTTGATCTTTTGCTTAGATGATCTGTCCATTTCAGTCAGAGGAGTGTTAAAGTCCCCCACTAGTATTGTATTGTTGTCAATGTGTTTCTTTGCTTTTGTTATTAATTGCCTTATATAATTGGCTGCCCCCATGTTAGGGGCATAGATATTTACAATTGTTAGATCTTCTTGTTGGATAGACCCTTTAAGTAGGATATATGTCCTTCCTCATCTCTTATTACAGTCTTTGTTTTAAAATCTAATTTGTCTGATATAAGGATTGCCACCCCAGCTTTCTTTTGGTGTCCATGAGCATGGTAAATGGTTTTCCACCCCCTCACTTGCAATCTGGGGGTGTCTTTGGGTCTAAAATGAGTCTCTTGCAGACAGCATATGGATGTGTCTTGTTTTTTTATCCAATCTGATAGCCTGTGTCTTTTGATTGGGACATTTAGCCCATTTACATTCAGGGTAACTATTGAAAGATATGAACTTAGTGCCATTGCATTGCCTGTAAGGTAACTGTTACTGTATATTGTCTGTGTGACTTTCTGTTCTATGCTGCTTTTAGGCTCTCTTTTTGCTTAAAGGACCTCTTTCAATATTTCCTGTAGGGCTGGTTTTGTGTTTTCAAATTCCTTTAGTTTTTGTTTGTCCTGGAAGCTTTTTATCTCTCCTATTTTCAATGACAGCCAGCTGGATAGAGTATTCTTGGCTGCATATTTTTCTCGTTTATTGCTCTGAAGATATCATGCCAGTCCTCTCTGGCCTGCCAGGTCTCTGTGGATAGGTCTGTTGCCAATCTAATGTTTCTACCATTGTAGTTTACAGACCCCTTGTCCCGAGCTGCTTTCAGGATTTTCTCTTTGTCTCTGAGACTCGTAAGTTTTACTATTAGATGTCGGTGTATTGACCTATTTTTATTGATTTTAGAGGGGTTCTCTGTGCCTCCTGGATTTTGATGCCTGTTTCCTTCCCCACATTAGGGAAGTTCTCTGTTATAATTTGCTCCTATATACCTTCTGCCCCTCTCTCTCTTTCTTCTTCTTCTGGGATCCCAATTATTCTAATGTTGTTTCGTCTTATGGTATCGCTTATCTCTCGAATTCTGCCCTCGTGATCCTGTAGTTGTTTCTCTTTCTTTTTCTCAGCTTCTTTATTTTCCATCATTTGGTCGTCTATTTCGCTGATTCTCTCTTCTGCCTCATTTATCCTAGTAGTTAGTGCCCCCATTTTTGTTTACACTTCATTATTAGCCTTTTTGATTTCGATTTGGTTAGATTTTAGTTCTTTTATTTGTCCAGGAAGGGTTTCTCTAACACCTTCCACGCTTTTTTCAAACCCAGCTAGTATCTTTAAAATCTGATTCTGAACTCTAGGTCTGACATCGTACTAATGTCCGTATTGAGTAGGTCCCTGGCAGACTGTACTACCTGTTGTTCTTTTTGCTGAGGTGATTTCTTTCATCTTGTCATTTTGTCCAGAGGAGAATAGATGAATGAGAGAACAAAATGCTAACTGGTTAACCACGTCCCCAGCAAATATACTGTATACAAATCAGAAAAGACCTGAAACCAGGGGAAAAGAAAGGGAAAGAAAGAAAAAAGAAAGAGAAAAAAAGAAAAAGATAAGGATAAAAACAAACAAAAACAGAACAAAACAAAAAAAAAACAGAATATGATCAAATATGATCAGGCTAGTGCATAGATCAGTGCCACACACTAGATTTTGGGTGTATTTTGGTCTGTTAGAAGAAAGTGTGTCCTAAAATCTTAAAGAAAGACTTATATATGTACAAAATAAGGGTTGATACAATGAAGGGATGGAAGATGACTGCAAAGACGAAAATTATAAAAGATTTAATAAAAGGAATTGATAAGAAGTTGTTTGAAAAAAGAAGAAGATCAAAAAAAAGGACAAAAAAAGGGGAGAGGATGTGATTAGGCAGGAGACTAGAACAAAGCCATACACTAGTGATTTACGGTATATTTTGATCTGTTAGAACAAACTGTATGTCAAAATTTTAAAGAGAGAACAACTTATATATATACGCCAAAAATCAGGGTATCTGCTATGAAGGGATAGAATATGACTCTAAAAATGAAAAATAAATTTTTTTTTCAAAAAGGGATCGATAAGATGTTGGTTGAAACAGGGGAAAAAAATTTCAAAAAAAAAAGAAAACAGTTAAAAAAATTAACTCTGAAAAACTAATGATTCATGGTAAAAAAGCCATGAATTCTATGTGCAGTATTCCCCTAGCACTGGAGTTCTCCCGATCTCCTTGATCGGTAAACTTGGTCTTGGCTGGCTGTTGGTGCTGATCTTCTGGGGGAGGGGCCTGTTGCCGTGGTTCCCAAATGTGTTTGCTGGAGGCGGAATTGCCCCTCCCTTGTCGGTCCGGGCTAAGCAATCTGCTGGGATTTGCTCTCGGGAGTTTTTGTTCCCTGCAAGCTTTTGGTACAGCTTTGGAGGATGAGAGTGAAAATGGTGGCCTCCCAATCTCCGCCCGGAGGAGCCGAGAACTTGGGGCCCCGCTCCTCAGTGCGCCCCCAGAGAAAAGCAGTCAGTCACTTCCGTGTCCCCGGTCTCTAGCCGCACTCCGTGCTCACCCAGCCTGTGACCGAGCATTTCTATATCTGGCACCCGACCCCGTGTGGAGTCTCCAAACCCAGCAGATCCCTGCGTTGCGATCCCGCGCCACTCCTCCTGTGGGAGGAAGGAGAGTCTCCCCAGATCTGCCGCTTGTTGGGTCCCTGGTAGAGGAGCAGTGGCCCAACTGGGCTGCAGATCACAGTTTATGGCAACCCCGAGCTGAGAGCCCGCGCCTCGGCTCCGTGTCTGCATCCGGCTTCCCCGCTCCGATACCTGGGAGCTCTGCCGCGCTCAGGCACCCCCAGTCTTTATGTGACCCCCGAGGGTCCTGAGACCACACTGTCCCCCGAGGGTTCCACCCCCAGCTTAGCCACTGGAGCGACGTCCCTCAGTGGAGCTGACTTCTAAAAGTTCCGATTTTGTGCTCCGCAGCTCTATCACTTGCCAGAAGCGGCCGGACGGAGGCACCCTTCCCTGCCATCTATCTTCGCAAATATTGCCTCGGATTCACTTCTCCACACATCCTACCTTCCAGTAAGTGGTCGCTTTTCTGTTCAGAGAGTTGCTATTCTTTTCGATCTCCTGTTGAGTTCGTAGGTGTTCAGAATGGTTTGATCCCTATTCAGCTGAATTCCTGAGACCAGGTGAAATCCAGGTCTCCTACTCCTCCGCCATCTTGCTCCGTCCCCTGAGCAACTCTTTTGAGAAGCTTTTCTGTAAGGAGGAGCAGTGAAGTGGGAAAGTGAGATGGGGGTTAAAGGGAAATTTTTAGGTCCAAATGTATGGTAGCATGTTGGTGTACTAATGGAAAATATCCAGTAAGAGAGAAAGAAAATTTGGTGATGCACCAATAAATAAATAAATAAATAAATAAATAAATAAATAACATAACATAACATAACATAACATAACATAACATAACATAACACAATTGCAGAAAAGACGCCCTTAAATATGTGACAGTAGATTCAGAGGTGGGAAAGATGGCAGTCTTGAATGAAAGCAAGGATAATTTATCCAGTGTAACAGGAAGAAAAGTAAAATTTTTGGTATAGAAGCATGTTGTCTGATAGATTTCATAATAAGCATATAGACATTTTCTTTTAGATGCTTCTATTTTCTCATTAAAATAAAAATTGTCATGAGTATTTGGATTGAGAAAGAGGAGAAATTGCTGAGCTTTAAGGAAAACTGAGAAACAATTGCTTCAGAGAATGAACTGAGTTAAAAAAATATAGTTAGTTGTCTGGAAGCCCTGAGGTTTCTGTTAAATTATGATGAAAATAGGTCAGTAGCATAGATCACTACTTAAAATACATATATGTCACCTGTTTAAAGTATAGTCTGAGTAGATAGATTTAATCATGAGTAGGATTTTGCCAGCTGAGCACAATGGAGGAAAGTAGAGGTATGTAGGTGAGGCATATGCATGGATGACAGAACATAGACTCCAGCTGGAGTAAAGGAGGTACTGAGAACATGAAGAGTATGATGATCAACTAAATAGTAGTGAGAGTCATGAATTGTAAATTCCATTGGGATCAAAGAACTGTTGGACTAGGTTAATACAAGGAGTGGACCGGAGAGATGGAAGTTGGTAGTCAAGAAGAAAGACAGTTATATTGAGATTTTGGGGTAGTACAGTTATTGCTAATTTAGAAAGATACTGTTTGACACTGAGAGTCAAGTAGGTAAAAAGTAGCATGGGAGACAAGATCATAAAGAGAAAAGAGTTCAAGGGACTGAGAGTCCAGCATTTTCCATGGGTTATCTATGTGGATATCTAATACTGATGTTGGGGAAAATAGTGAAGAGAAAGATAGTACTCAAGGTTCTAACATTTTCAATGTATGAGGAAACGTGATCAGGATGATGGTAGATGATTACAGAAAACAGAAGTAGTGGATATATAACCTGATATATACTTTAAATGCTTAGAGATGTTTCAGGGAGAAAAAGGGAAGAGTGATTTGTCATTGGCAATATGGAACAAGATAGTCAAACATTATTTTTTGGTCAGGGGAGGCTTGTAATGGACAAAAATAAAATAGACACACTTCAGGAGCCTAACAGGACAAGGAGCTTACTCAGATGACATCCACGTTCATTTAAAGCAAGACATAGAAAGCCTTCAAGTAAAATTCTAAAGCAGCGGGGCATATTGATAATACCTAATCATAAAATCCAGAAGGCACAGTAGAATTTTCAAAAGAAGAAAAAATGAGAGGTTTTAGGTTATATTAGGGCATATATAGTCTAATGGGGATAAGAATCTGATTGTGTCTGAAGTAAACTGAAGAAGTTGAGGTAGGCAAACTAAAAAAAAAAAAAAAAAAAAAATCCCCTCCAAAAATATGCACTCCCTAGTCCTTAGAACTTGTGAAATTACATAACATGAAAAAGTGAAGGTTATAGATGAAATTCCTTAAGATTCAAGAAGGCTATCCTAGATTATCTGTATGTTTTCAATCTACACAGGTCTTTAAAAACTGAGAAACTTCTCTAGCTGAAAGCAGAAAAGAGCAGAGGGAAAGATAAGGTAGACCAGGAGAGTCAACTTGTCATTGCTGGACTTGAAGTGGGATGAAGGGGCAATGAACCAAAGAATGTGAATGGCCTCTAGAAACCAAGAACGATGGCTGGCTGACAACCAGGGGAACCTCATATCTATGACTGGGGGAAACCCAATTCTGCCACCAACCTTAATAAGCCTGAAACTCTATTTTTTTGCCAGAGCCTCCAGATAGGAATCCATGCCAGCTTACACTTTCAATTAGCCTGTCATACCTAATGCAGAGAACTCATTTGAGTCCACTAGACTTCTGATTCTAGAATTGGGAGACAGTAAATTGGTATAGTGTTCAGCTGCTAAAGTTGTGGTCATTTATTTTAGAAGCAACAGAATAAAACAGAAGCCATATGGGGTTATATCTAATGATGTCTCAGTGAAGGCTGTGAGTCAGACACCATAATTTTATTAGGGTAATGGGAAGTCTGGGAACTTCATCTCAGACCTGCCAAGAACATGGTCCTAGCTAGGAAACCAGTTTTTTTTTTTTTTTTCAAGAGGAGATATAATTTTGTGTGCCTTTTCTTCAATCTAACTGAAATCTAAATTCAGCCTCATGTGGATTGGGAAGGAGGCCATCCTATCCAGGATTAGCAGAGTTTTGTAAGTTTCCTATGTTCTAGAAAGAAGAGGAAACTGAATGTTGGTGAATGACAAACTCTTCCACAGGGGACCGTTTATTTCATTAAATAGATTGCCTCACACAGAAGCCTGATTTTGAGTGGGTAATAGATAGTTCATTGCCCAGGAAATTCATCTACCTGGACAACTTCAACATATATTCAATGACACAAGCAAAATAATTAATTATGGGTAATACAGATATGCTTATTCCAATAAAGACTAGTGCCTATAAAAGAAGTACAATCATTTCGAGTACTCTGAGTATGTGGAACAACCTGTTGAAAAACATACTGCTTGGGCAAGCTGGTCTGTGTTTTACCTCTGACATAGTATTGTCACTGAGTGTCCACTTGGCCCATTATACACAGAGGGTTTTGGTGACTTTAAAATAAAAAAAAACCCACACACTTTATTATACCACCAGGAGTCATTCCTGTCCTAATAAGTTCTCTTCTATTTCTGACTGTCATAGAGAAATGCCCAATTATTATTTTAACACCAACCTACTTCTGTCATGGACTCAATACTATTCTTGTGGAATGTTACTAAGTTGGACAAGTGTCTACATTTAAAAAAGTAAAGTACTTAATAAAAAGAAGACAGAAAAGATAAAGGTGAACAATACATCTGCTTTCTGTAGCTAAAAGATTCGAAGCAGGAATTTCTGGTTCTAGCTATGATAAAATAGCAAGTACCAAGTTTACCCTTCTGCTTTAAACAACATAAAAGCTGGACAAAAATATGAAACAACATTGAGTAATTTGGAAAAGGCAGTGACAGCAATTGATCCCTAAGACAAGGAGCCCTATGGTTAGCCTGCCTAACATGCAGTTTCCAGACAGCAGCACAAAGAGGGATCTAAGTTTGACCTTCCGCCAGGAGGAAGGAGACAGAATTTAAAGTCTGAGAAGGGGAAGAGGATGAGAACTTGTGGGACAGAGGATGGAAGAAGAGCTTTATAGAAAAAGAAAGTGTTTTGAAGAGTTTCTGAAGTTTCCCTCATGTCTTTAGCTGAACATTAATCAGCACATGCATATAAATAAAAAGAATGGCCAGTAAGAAACAAGCAAAACAACCCAAAGAATTCACACAAATCCCACCAGCCAGAGCATAAGGCTCTCCTAACAGATGGGTACTATATAGAGTTCTCAGAAAAATATGGTCTCAATAATAGGGCCAAGTTAGCCATTCATTAAACCTTATCCTGGACCTACCTAGCAAAGCTTAAGACAACCACAAAAGGATCAACTCATTTCAAAGTAAGTGAACTGCATTCCAAAACAAAGTCACAAAATATTTAAAAGAATATAACAAAATCCTGCATACAAATGTAAAATTCACATTGTCTGGTATTTAATAAAAATATTACCAGATGTGCAAAGAAGCAGGAAAACACAAGTTACAAGGAGGAGCAAAAATTATACTGTATGTTAACTAAATGGAATTTAAATAAAAATTTGAAACTACAGAAAGAAAGAAAGAAAGAAAGAAAACACATGCATAAAACCAATCCAGAAATTACACCAATAATAGAATAGATAAGGCCATTTTCAAAAAGTTATTATATGTATCTATATATATGTATATTCATTTGAACATATGCCATACGTTCAAGAACTAAGATGAAAAATGGAAGATACAATAAAGACTCAATTCAGAGTTCTAAAGATAAAATATATGAATATATAATACCCGGTATGAAAAATACACTGGATAGAATTAACAGCAGATTACACACTGCAAGGGAAATGATTAAGTTGAATACATAGAAATAGAAACTACCCAAAATAAATCAAAGAGAAAATTAAGTGAGCATCACTGAACTGATTTCACAAAATTTAGCATATGAAGATGAGACAGATGGAGGGTAAGAACAATATATCTGAAGACTAAATGAAAATTTTTTTTTCCAAATTTAATACAATCTAGAAATCCATGGTTGGAAGAGTTTCAAGAAATTCTAAATAAAAGAAATATGGTAAAATATGGTGAAACAGCACTAACGCACATAATAAAGAATATGTTTAAAATCAGTGACAGAAATCTTACAAGCAGTATGGGAAAAAGACTATGTTTTAGAATAAATTAAATAATTAAAATAAATTGATTACACACAATTAAGAGAGAAATGATTACATTGGATGGAAAATATACAATTACATACTGTCAACAAGACTCCAACTTTAGTTATAAAGTTATGGATAGATTTAAAGGAAGAGGATGGCTAAAATGTAGTATATACCATAATTATAATTATCAAAGAAAATTGCAGTGGCTATATTAATATCTAAAGAAGTAGATTTCAGAACAAAGAATTTCACAAGGAATAAAGAGAGCCATTTCATAGTAATAAAGCACTGACTCATGAAGATATAATGACATTAAATGTTTATGCAACTGATAACATAGTCCCAATATACATAATGCAAAATCTGATAGAACATCAAGGAGAAGTAGATGATACAACACCTCTTTCTCAAAAATTGATAGACCATTATTGATCAAATTGACCTAACTGACATTTAGGGAACACACCCCAAAACTGCAGAGTATACATTTTTTTTGGGCGCCTGGGTGGCTCAGATGGTTAAGCATCTGCCTTCAGCTCAGGTCGTGATCCCAGGGTCCTGGGATCGAGTCCCGCATCGGGCTCCCTGCTCCTTGGGAGCCTACTTCTCCCTCTGCCTCTCTCTCTCTCTCTCTCTGTCTCTCATGAATAAATAAATAAAATCTTTAAAAAAAAAAAGTCAACGTCAACAGTTAAATCATACACCCTTGATATGATGTGATTAAAATGACATTTCCCCTCTAAAGTTTTCCTCTCAAAATCCTATAACCCCTCTATATTCAAGATCTTAATTTAGGCAAAGATTAAGAACTGGAAACAAAACCATGAGCTATAAAAGGAAAATTTGTAAACTGAACTTCATCAAAATTTGAAACTTCAGCTATTCAAATGTAATGTGAAGAAATTGTAAAGGCATAGCACAGATGGAGAGAAAATATTTGCAAACTATTTGACAGATGATTTGTATCTTGAATGTAAGCTCTTAGAATTCAATACAATAATGGATTTTATAACACTTTGCCAAGAAGATTGAGGGATAACATATAGCACATGAAGAGATATTTAAAATCATTAGCCATGAAGGAAATGCAAAATAAAATCATTGCCATACTACTAGACAATTTTTTGATTAGCGAAAATTAAAAAAAATGACCATACCTATTATTGAGGATGTAAAAATACTGAAGCTCTTATGTACTGTGAGTGGGAACTTAAATGGGCCTACAACCATTTTGGAAAACAACCTGGCCATTTCTTAATAGATTAATATATATGGGGGCGCCTGGGTGGCTCAGTCGGTTAGACGACCAACTCTTGATTTTGGCTCAGGTCATGAGCCGGTCTCAGGAGCCTGAGATCAAACTCCGCATAGGGCTCCCTGCTCCGTGGGGAGTCTGCATCAGATTCTCTTCCTCTCCCTTCACCCCTCCCTTGCTCACGTGACTTCTAGTGCTCTCTCTCTTTAAAATAAATAAATATTTAAAAATTAATTACTTAACTAATTAATATATACCCACTGTAAGACCCAGCCATTCCATGCCCAGGTATTCACTCAAGATAAATAAAAATATGTTTTCATACTTTTGTGTACACAAATGTTTATAGCAGTTCTATTTCTATTAGTCTCAAACTGCATGTAGCACAAATATGATGCACCGGAGAATAGATGAACTATGTTAACTTTCTGATAGTGGAATACCACTCAGAAATAAAAGAACAGGTGACTGATACACACAACAATATGACTGACTCTTAAAATCATTATGCTGAGTTATAGAAGCTAGACAGAAGAGAAAAATGTAAAACATAATATACAATTAATTCTAGAAAATGCAGACTAGTCTACAGTGAAAGTAGGCAGACCAATGGTTTCTTAGAAATGGAAGTGGAAGGAATAATAGATTACCAAGGGCATGAGAAGCTCTTAGTGGTCATGGAAATGTTTGTTATCTTGATTATGGTGATGGTTTTCCAAATAGACACATTTCAAACCCCATCAAATTATAGCATTAAATGTGTGTATTTTATTTGTATATCAAGTGGATCTATATAAGGTGGTTAAAATGAAATAAAAAGCTAGTCAATATTGCTTTATCTCCTATCCATAGCATAAAATAGTTGAGACACACATAGACTCTTAGGGCAATGACAATGCCATATTGTTGATATAGTAGAGTGAATATTTTCTGGGTATTCAGAAACATTAGAAGAGATTCCAGCACCAGCCTGTGTCCTTAGAGTCAGGGGCCATAGGCAAAACAGCAACAACCATGATAGTCAGCAAAGACACTGCTCCCAGCCCCTCAGTTCACACTCTAAGTCAAAAGGAGAAATTTCTCTTGGTGCATTTTATTAAAAGATAAATGTTAATATTCTTAAAATAAGTTCTCTTATGTAAGCAGTAAAGACAGGTGGAGATTTGTTCATATAGAGTGAATTTAATCTAAGACCTCAAGGTGTTTCTACTTCCACTAAAGAAAACACAAGAAGTGAGATGCCATTGAAAGTAAAGATGATAGAAATGCTGATAAAAAAAAAAAAAGGTTTTGAAGGCCAACATCATAAACCACTGTTATTAAAGACAACTGTAGAATCATATCTGGATATTATATGTTTATCATGGGCCCTCATTTCTTGGTCTTGTCATAAAGCAATAAATCATTTAATATTCATTCATTCCAAGCTAGAAATTCTAAGATCATTTAAAAATTTATGTTTTTACATTGTTCTTGACCACTTGTAGATTCAGACATGTTCTCAGTAAAGCAAGGGTTTCATCAGTATTTCTTAAACTTCCTTGATCCTAAAAATCATCTGTGGTGTTGTTTAATACCCAGCTCCACATGAATCCCTTTCATGTGTCTTATGATTCATGCTACTGGGACTAAAAATCTGTGATGAACTTCACAGGTGATCTAGTGACTGGGCAAACTTCAGAAACACTGGACTAAAGCAGACAGAGCCTACTTTATCTCCAGATCACCTCGGAGGTTGAACAGGCTTAGGTATTTATAATAGTGAAAATGTGTACTCTTCAAGTTAGGTACTATGAGTCTCACTCCTCTGACAGAAAATTAATAAACAAAGGAATTTAAATAACTGAGTCAAAGAAAACTCTGACAACCTCTTGTTGGAGGGTTACAGTGAAAAGTATTAAATCTGGAGTTTGAATCCAAATTCCATAGATTACGTGTGAACATGGCAAGGTAATCAACTCTGAGGCAAGTCTTGATCTGTTTTGTATATATTATATACATTATATATGTTTACATATAATATCGATATGCTATGCGTAATACGAACACTGTGTATATTTTATAAATACAATATATAGTATATCTCTATAGTATATATAACTGTAGTATATATATATATTTATATATATAGTATGTGTTATATGTTCTACAATATAAAGCTATATACAATGTATATATTATATAATGTATTGCAGATATATCATGGATATTATATAAAATATAGGCATAGTATAGGTATTAAATGTTCTATATTATATCATGCATAATATATACATTGAACACATATGATACATGTAATACATTATATTATACATATATCTATACCTATTATATTATACATATATTTAATACCTTTGCAGTCTGTCATGAATGGAGTCAATAGATTGTATTCAATGATGGTATTAAAGTTCTTTCAAACCACAGGTTTCTATGTGAATTTAAGGCAGTAGTAGTCACACCCTTCTCTTTATGTCCTTTAAATCTATTTTAATTAATGATATATTCTAAGAAGAATTAGCTGCATATTTGAATGTAGTTTTTAAATTTTATTATTTTTTGATTGTTCTTTTTTTATGGCCTTGCTACCTGAATCTCACTCATTCTATCCAACAACAATGAGAAAACCCTTGCCCTTTCACCGATATAGCTGACTTCATATTTCTGTTGATACATTTCAATTGATTTTCCTCCCTGATGAACAATTTTCATAGTCTGTATCCATCTGTTTTATCTGTTTTTGTAATATCACCCTCTTTATTACTTTACTTCGACTACAGCTCTGCTATTCTTGCAGAAGATTTCTAACTCTTTCTTTTTCCTGAGGGCTTTTCTTCCCTCCCTGTCACTCACCCCCCAACTGTCCTCTATTCCTGGTGTTGTTTCTTGTCCTTTGGTCTACTAAAATCCTTTACTTTTCTGTCATCATTGAAGAAAGAGATATTTAATTTTTAGTGTCCAATTAGACATATTTACTTTCAATGAAGATAGTAAATGCTCATTTTTTTATGATCAGAAGACCACAAAGCAACTTCCATGTCTCCTGGGACAATACAATTTACACCAGAGTTATTGTTGAGCATTCCCCGCTGAGAAAAAAGAAGTGACAAGGCCTTGATTTGATGACACATCGCCAGCTGTCTTGTCAACAAGAGATGCTGTCCCCACTTAAGCCTCTTGCTATTCTCAGCATCAAAAAGCATTTTTTTTTTTCTTTTTCCATGTGGAGGTTTTACATTTGTCAATTGTAAGTGTTCATGACCTGGCTCCACTCTCCTCTCATTATTATTGGCAGGCCACTCATCTCTGGTGGTTGCTCTGACAACGGGTGAGAAAAACAATGGATTAACAGCTTTCTAGAAATATCTCAGAGACATAATTAATCCCTGCCTTGGGTTTTTACATCTCACGTATCAGCGCTGTCCCATCCTGCAAAATTTCTATTCTAACAGGCTAAAAAGAACCGCAGATTCACTTCCCTATTTCAGTACAACTAAATCATGTTCTTCTCCTCACAACCAGAGAAGTGTTTTCCTGTTAATTTTTTTCTCAAATGGATTTTTTGAATGGAAAAAGAAAAAAATCAAAACACAAGCACTATTTGGATCTCAATGTATTATTATTCAGAGTTCATTAACTCATTGTATATCGCAAGGAATAAATTTCAAGAAATCGGGAAGTAACAATTTGAATAAGGGAGAAAACTAGAATTCTTTCCCGTGAGAGTAATTCAGAGACATAATTATTTTGGGTTCAATACCTGTACAAACTAGGAGTTTGCTAAATTCTGTAGTAAATAACCCTAAAATCTCAGAGGTTTAATTAAAAAAAAAATTCAGGCTCACTCAAAGTACAGTGGAGATGCTTGTGTTTCAGAGGATCCTTGGGAGGCTCTTGTCTAAGTGAGGGAAATCTAGAATACAGGCTGCCTTCCACATGGTACAGTCACAGAACTTCAAGGCCTTGCAAACCTCTTCTGTGTTCTCTATATTTGATTGGCTGTTAAGCAAAGAAAAAAAAGTGTAGAATCTCAAGGGTGATACACGATGTAGACCTCTAGTGGCATTTGTATCTTTCCCCACATTCCATTGGTGCTAACTAGTTCCTGCCTCTGAATGCTATGATGGGGATAGGAAACCTGTCTTCCTGCATGCTCCTGGCATACATGGGCATGCCTCTGCTACAGATGTGTTTCATTTTTCATCACTGTGTACATAACATTATTGCTTCCTGGCCAAGACCTGGATTCTAGTTCCCTTCATCCATTGACACCTAGGAGAGCTTTTAGTCTCTAGAATTTCCTGGGTCCCCAGTTCCTGTAAGGAAATGGAAATAAAAGTAACAAGGGTTTTGAGGGTCATATAGTGATGAGTAGAGAATTGCTTCTGATGACGAAGCTATTAATATAATGGATGGCTATTAATGTATATTACCACTTCATCAAATTTGTGGGGGAAAGAAGGCAGAGATCAAATAGTATCTCAAGACTCACGAAAAAGTCAATCATCTTCTCATCAACATCCCAGAAAGAAGATTCTGTCAGTCTTTCCCCTACAATGACTCTAAATGTCATGTATTATAAAAATCTAATTTATACCCAGAAGTAAAAAGGTAGATTTAGATTAATTTGGGACAAGTAACTGATCTTCACACCTTTCCTTTCATGATGCTATTGTAGATTTGGTTGAAGACCCTCAGCAAAACAATGCAAAAGCCTAGGATATTTTTAATTTTTAAAAAGAATTTTTATAAATAATTTTATTAATAAATTTAATTTATAATTTTAGTTATGTTAAATCCTCCACACTTCCATCCTCTAGGGCAAAAGATGTGGGGTAAAGGGAGGAAACCACAGAAGAGAATATTAGAGCTGGGCAGGATTTGTGTTTGCTCCAAGATTTTTGGTGATTTGTAGTTTAATCCAGTGATTTGTAGTTTAATCCATCTTAATGATGCAAAATTTGAGGGAAAATATTCAATCCCATTTATATCTTTTTTTTTGAATTGGCATTTTTAAAAAAATTTTTATTGTTATGTTAATCACCATACATTACATCTTTAGTTTTTAATGTAGTGTTCCATGATTCATTGTTTGTGTATAACACCCAGTGCTCCATGCAGAACATGCCCTCTTTAATACCCATCACCAGGCTAACCCATCCTCCCACCCCCCTCCCCTCTAGAACCCTCGGTTTGTTTTTCAGTCCATAGTCTCTCATGGTTTGTCTCCCTCTCCCATTTATATCTTATTAGCCTTCATCAGGGTTAGTTGTAGGGACACAAAATGAGCATCCGTACACCAGCCATGAGCCCCTGATTGACATACTTTCCATCCCTCTATCTCCTCATTTTCTGCACAAGCTAAAATCCCGGCGGGTGGTAGAACCACTATCATGATCACCCTTGGTGATCGTGAGTTTGCTAGCCCACCAAAACTTGGTTATCACATTGTTTCTAATCTAGTTCTTCAGATTCTGCCTGAGTAATTGGGAGGGCCTATGGAACACCTGGAGCAGATGCAGTCTGTGCAACTCTCTTGGCCCTCTTGGAATCCCCATGAAAATTTTGAGTGCACCACTACTGGACTTTGAGCTAGCTCTATTATGCATACCTTCCTTAGATGCACTCATTTCTCTGTCTCAGAAGGCCAGTCCCTGACCAATATGCATGCACCCTATCATCTACTCTCTGAAACTCTAATTCATGGTCTATGGAAACTCATGAATACACTTCTCAGCCATGTAGGTCCTGAGGGAAAGTCAAGGGGTAAATTTGGCTCATTCTCTTCTAGTAGCACAGCTATGCCATTTTTCTTTAAAATCCTTCCACTACAGTCCAGTATTGCTGATGCAGATGGGACAATGATGCTCAAGTATCCATCTGGTGAGTCATGGTCACAGGGGTGGGACTGGGGGATGACTAATCTCCTATAATTTCATGAAAAGAACTAAACAGAATAGATTGAAGTAGAAAGACCAAAAGCAGAAATCATTGATAAGAGGGTATTAAAATTGCCTACGGGGAAAAAAGGGTTAATTTGGATTAGGATTCTATCACAAGAATACAAAAGTCCAGTGTGGAACTTACCCATTTGACTGACATTTAGTGAGCACTTATAATTTACCAGGCACTATGTGAGGTTCTAGAAATCTGGAAGTTAAAAATGAATACTGACATCCAGACCATAGAGCCTAATGGCAGAAACAGATATTTAAATAAACATTTACCATAAAATATCAGAAATATAAGAAAACTGGAAGTACAGAGCCACTAAAAATGTTTAATAGGAAACAGGATAGCTGAAGGACTTGGGATGAAAACAATGAAGATGGTGATGATAGGTACATTAAATCACACCAGGCTTTGCTCTCTGTTCCTCGTATGGATTAATTTCATGTGCATATACAATGTATATATGAATCCCCTGGGAATCTTATTACAATGCAGATTGTTATGCAGTGACTGTGGGGGTGGATCCATCATTTGGCATTTCTACAAGTTCCCAGCTGATGCTGTTGCTATTGGTCTGGGGATTATTTACTGAGTGTGTATGAACCAGACTAACACCATTTTAGACAAATCCACCGTAAGGACCGTTCTGTGACCTGAAACCTTCTTGAGCATGGCCTTCCACATTTTTTCCATTTTGTTTAACCACACCCTTAAGTATGCCCTTTGGGCATAACATCCTGGGAGCTATGACTATGACACACACCTGTTCTTAAACATTCTCCTCTTGGGTGGCCCCCTGCATGTACTCCCAGCCTCTAGGGCTATAAAAGCAGCTCTTAAGGGAGGTGGGATTGAGGAGATGGACTGGTTTTGTGGCTCCCCAAGACACCCTTCTGTCTGTAAGTCCCCTTAATAAACTATTTTTTGTCAAGCTGGACTTGTTGGACTTTTCTCTTTGTTCTTAAGTCTCCCTCAGCCCTTAGAGGTGGTTTTGCATATACCTCATTTCCAAGGAACAGAAGAGGAAGAAGACACTAGCTCATGTAACATTCAGATCAACTCATTCATGCCAGTATTATTGTTCTATCCACTTTAAGATAGAAAAACTTGGGGCACTTGGGTGGCTCAGTCACTTAAGCATCTGCCTTCGGTTCAGGTTATGATCCCAGGGTCCTGGGATCGAGCCCTGAGTCTGGCTCCCTGCTCTGACAAAGAGAAAGAGTGTCTAGGTGAACCATCCTTGGCTCAGATGTGGTGGGTTTCTAGGCACTCGCAAGAGGCAAAAGGGCTGTGTACCATCTGGGACTTCTGCAGCCTTGGAGGTGCAATCACATATTACCTAGCAAGGAAATTATGAGAGGTGGGAGCACAGAGCAGGGGGAAAACATGTCCCCTGTTGACTCTGACACAAATCCACGATTCCATCACTTGTTTGTTAAACTGCGTTGATCTCAAAATCACTGCACTGTGGAGAGACAAAGGAAATGGCTGTGAAAATATGAGGAGTGGGAGGGGAGAAGAATTTTTATTTGCACCAAAGAAATGAGCCCAATCTTTCTTTTAAGCACTGTCCCCTGGCTGTATCTTATAGCACTTTTAGTCCAAGAATTAAATCACCAAATATAGCCTTACAGCCTGCCTCGACAATGCAAGCCACAAAGGCCCATATGAATTCAAGACATCCCATCCCCACCCAAACCCACCCAAAACACAGGGTGTCAGGCCTCTGCTCACTTTATTCTTTTTCTTTTTTTCTCTTTTGTCAAAACTCAGTGATAAACTGCACCGGCAATTGTTTTATCCTGCATCCACAAATACGTGAAAGTCCTATTTCATCCTCTTAGAAATAGACTTCTCCTTTTGTTTCATATTAAATTCTCAAATTTGCTTCATGTTTTAAAGACAGAGAAATGATAGTTTTGTATGGTTTACTTGAGCCAAAGTACATATGAAGTATAATCGTACAGCCATCTCAGCACTGAGGGAGGAAATAGGGAGTCAAATTCCTTCTGAGCAGAAAGATAATTATGGAGATGTTAGTCAAACTCATTAAATCCAGGACTAAGAAGGATACTTAAAATCTGCTGCCCACCCACTCCCAATTAGTAAAATACACACAGACACACACACACATTTTTTAAAGCAAATGCTTAACCTAGAATATGAGAAATAACTGAGACACCTCTCTCCTCTCTCCACTTCCCACCACACACACATTTTAGGGGTAGAGAGCAATTTCAGGCATTATTCAGACACAGCCATGCATTTAAAACTAATTCTTTCCTAGAATTTGTTTGTCAAAACATTGAGCTAAGTACTTGCCATAAATCCAGAGTGTTTAAAGACATGCCATTCATTCAAATGGCCTGAGCCTTGTCCTGTAGTAGATATAGTTTGGTTAAAGTATATGCCCATGCAGTGATGATTAAAATGTAAACAACTCCATGTACAAACAGCCTTAAAATAAACAGGAAAAGCTAGCCATTGCTGACAATGAAGGCGATACATCTGTAAATTTATTGCATAATTTTGTCCTAGTTACAACAATGTACAACAATGACTAGCAGTGCCGCTTTTCACAAATAAATTTATTACTTCTGGTTGCTCTTCTATTGCTTTCAATAAGAAATGCCAACATAACTGTGATTTAAAAATACTATTAGCTGATTTGAATGCTCAATAGATTCAGTGCATGATAATAAAACTTGCCTCTAAGTGTTGTACTTCGAAGAAAACACTGTGTGGACTTAAATCCTCTGCATTGGCTGCACATTTCTGCCTCTGTATTTACTGCAGACCACTGGAAGTCAGTTTTTGGTTTCCTATCTGCATATTCATAAGGCTGTCAAACAGCTTGGAGAGAGTTTTTACTTAGTTATCCCACTTTAAATATTAGGACTTGCTAATGTTCAGTTTATGCAAATCTCGAGTTGAGCTCACATCATTCGTCTGATGTGGTGGGTCATAATTCCTCTACAAGACAGCCCGGAGACTACATAACAGCTAGAACATGGGCCTTTGTACCTATACCTTAGGATCCTTCCAGCCATTCACACCCTCCTCCAAGGAAGAGAGGAAGGTCTTTGCCATGACCCCATCTCACTGAGGGATGAGGAATCACAGGTAGCAGCCCCTGACTGTTAAGGTGGGTGGTACAGCTCAGCAACTCCCTGACATGTATCCTTCAGACTGAACTGTCATGCCAAAGCTGTCTTTGATATATATTTCCTTTAACTGTTGAGAGCTTGTCTGTGTGTGTCTATGTGTGCACATGTATGTAGAAGCCTCTCAGTTATTGCAATACTGTCAGACTCTATTTCTGAGAGTCATACTCTCTCTCATCTGAATTCATTTCTGATTTTATAACTTCTACGATAGTAGCAATTGCAGTATTTGGTATTTTATTTGGGAAAAATAATAATTATCTCTGGTTACTTCTAGTTTGCCAAAGAATTCCAAGGTCATAGGATAATAATTCAGAGTTTGGAATTGATAGGCCAATCTGGATCACAATTAGGGTTAATGGCTAAAATATTGATTACTCTTATGAACCTAATATTTTAAGCCATCCAGGTAAAAGGCAGTTTGGTTTGTGTATGTGTTTACCTGCCAAAGCTATTGGTTTTCAATGATGAATGTTATCTGATGCCTCTTAAGTTTCATATTTCATGTCAGGACTTGTGAAATCTTTCCCCACTCTCTCTGGTGCCTTCATTGTCCAAAGAGAATAATGCATATTAGTTAAGTGTGGATTATATGTGATCAACACCATCACCTCCCTAGCAATCATTCTTTTGAATTAATATCTTTATTAACATGATTATAATTTTCCTGAGTGCAAAATTGGCTCTTTAGAGACAGAAGTTACATGAGAAGTGCTCAGAAAAAAAAATAGACATCTAGTTGCTGGGGATTTTGAAGGAGAGCTTTATGCATAAGCAAAGGATTTCACAAGATGATGTCTGATGACCCTACAAATTTTGAGATGCTACTGGAATCACAACCAGTTCAAGAAGTAACAGGTAAAAGAACTTTGGGAGCTAAATGTAATAAACATAATTTTTATTTCATTCTTTGGGCCCCAAATGATAACTCCTTTTTTTAACTTAAAAGTGGACTAAATGTTCAACTGAGTATATAATACGTGGTAAAAGTGTTCTTGCTTACACAAAATTTACCTGTAACTAAAATTTCCTTCTACTTCCACTTGGCGTCACCGGGGAGATTTTAGTGGGTGACTGGCCATAGAGACTTGCACAGAGTGAAAGTTTTCTGGGGGCTAAGCTAGATCCATAAACCCAAAGGGTGGGAGGAAGGCAGTATAGACTGAGGTAACATTTGAAGAATGGTTGAACCGGAAGATAAAAGCGCAAAGCTGGAGGAGTAATGCTGTCTGTAAAGGACTGTTTAGCAATGACAGGTGATTAAAAGAGGGTGACCCCCAAGATTGGAAGTAAAAAACAAGAGAAAAACAATAGAAAATCTGTTACAAGGTGGATTAGTCAAAGCAGTTCAACAATAGGATCATAAAAGTAATATGCAGTGCATGACAAGATAGGTCAGAAACCCAGAACTCTTCAACACTGGGATCAAAAACATTTATTTTTTCAATGATCTAAAGTACCCCTATTTGACTTAATTTCCAAAAAAAAAAAATCTCAGTACAGTAAATATTTCTCAGGAAAATAGTTCCAAGGAATGAATTATTACCTATAAGATTGTGTGTTGTCTCTCAATATCCAGCTTTGTGATAGCAAACTGATACAATTCCCCCTTTTGACAGAAGGATGTTGGCACATGACTCAAATGGATCTGGCAGCTAACTGAAAGGGAAGGTTACAGATGGATTTCCTGGGCACTATAGTACCTTTGAGGAAGATTTCAGGCAGTTAGGAATTAAAGTGACTTTCTTCACAGACCTGTACCTCTGAAACAAATAACACATTATATGTTAAAAAAAAAAAAAGAAGATAGTACATTGGGAAAAATGAAGGGGACAAATTGGAGGGGGAGACGAACCATGAGAGACGATGGACTCTGAAAAACAAACTGAGGGTTCTAGAGGGGAGGAGGGTGGGGGGATGGGTTAGCCTGGTGATGGGTATTAAAGAGGGCACATAGTGAATGGAGCACTGGGTGTTATACACAAACAATGAGTCATGGAACACTACATCAAAAACAAATGATGTAATGTATGGTGATTAACATAATAAAATTAAAAAATGATGATTTAGCAACTTAACATTCTGTTAAAGTATGTTTAATGCAAAAAAATAAATGAAGCATATATGGATTAGTGTGAGTGTCCATGCTACAGGGTTTGAGAGAATCTAACCCCAAATAATTATTTGTTTTTTAATATACTGCAAATTATCCATAACTAATGGCTTTGTAGAATAAATTCTATGGCTATTATAAAAAAATAAAATAAAATAAAGTGACTTTCTTTGCTGCTTTAATGGATTTACAACTGAGTTAGAGCCCGAAGGTTTGAGTACATAAGTGTTGTGAAGAACTGATCCTTTGGATAATTACGGTGTCCAAAGATCTAGGGGCTACGGTGAGATGTCACTCAAGAATGTGTATATTTTCTTCAGAAAATAGTGTTTTTCTTAAATATTTGGATTATAGGAGCTACTGATAATGGGTCAGAGCAGAGATAATCCTGGTCACCTTGAAGTGACCTTGACCCACTACTCAGTTATCTTATTACATGTGATAGATAGTCTGTATAGATATAACAAGGTGGAGAATTTTATTTATCAGAACTTGTCCCTGAGAATTCTGTATCAGAATTTCTTCTGAGAAAACCAGGCTGAGTGTGAGAAGAAATGCATTCCCAAGGCGCTCTGCAAACTTTGCTTATTGCAGATTGAGGGAGACAGACGAGGAGAGCTGCCAGTGTCTCCAACCCTTTGAACACAAGCTGGCACAGCTGGGGAGGAGGACCATAAATGTAAACAGTCACTCTCAGGGAGGGGCTGCTGCAGGATGCTGGGGACTGAGGAAAGCATATTCCCCACAGATAGGACGTCTTGAGGTATTTCACAGAGAGAGCAGAAAATAATTAGATAATGGGAGGTTCGAGGCACCTGCAGTTTGTAAGAGCATTGAAGAGGAGAAGAAAAGGAATGCTTTTTGTGGATTCCTACTGTGGGTTAAGAATTGGATCCTCATTAATGTTCATTGAAAGCTACAAGTAAAGGCTAGAATTGGTTTTTAATTACCCTTGCTAGACTGTAGTATCTTTAAAGTGTTATCATGTAGGAAATAGGCCATATGGGATCCCAGTTATTGTTGTGCTATGTTAAGAAAAAATAAGTTCAATCATAAAACCATGGAAAAGGAAGAAATTCCTGGGCAGATTATCAGCAGTGCTCATCTGAAAATCTTAGCAGGATATCAGTAAAAATCTAAATGATCTAACTATTTTGTTCTGATTCGATACAATCTCCTTACATGCTGACTTCTCGTGTTGCATGTCTGAAGACAGAAAATAATGCATTGGATGAAGAACTCCAGGTCTAGTCCTCCCAAAATTCTCAGTGCATCTTAATAAATGGATTTTCTGATTTTGTATCTCAGTGTTTGTGACCCTGACTAATGAGAATTTGCCTCTGATTAAACAATGCATGTCCTGATGTGTCTAAGCTTATAAGGCTAAGAAGTTTACACCTGACCTTGGAAAATTTTAAACTGGCCCTATGATGCTAAGATGCTACCAGACTCCCTAACTTCATCATTTCCTATTCAAACTACCCTAATGGCCATGCCAGTCATATCTATTTAGGGAAGAAAACGAATGCACATGCATGTATACACACATGCACACACATACACACACTTCACAAAATAAGAATAAAAGGGGAATGACAGAGGGCATAATGACCCATAGCACCACAGAGCACATTCTCATAATCCACCCTGTCCTAACATGATGAGTTCCCGTCCTTGGCATTATTCAAACAGAGCTGAATGGCACCTTGGCAGTGATGCTCCTTTACTTCTGTGAGATTTGGGGTGCACTGAAAACAATGCACATAAAGTCTCTTGTACAGTGATTCATATGCAAGCACTCACTAAGCACTTAAGTTGTTACTGTTGTTGTTGTTTTTGACATCCTATGAGAGATTCAAGTAGAAGATTTATGACTGTAATGGATAATGTGGATATTGTTTCCATCTTTAATATTCTACGATTCGATGAGAATGAATGAGATTTTGATAATGTGCAAATGAGATAATTTATAGACTTTCATAAATAACATCAGTAAGTCAACAATTTGTGCTACATTCTTGCCACAGCTTGTCACCCAGGTTCTTACTTGGCTCATAAATTCCTGCAGAATCCATGCCCTGGCCACCTTCCTCTCTTTGTTTTCTACCACTCTTCCACTAACTCATTCACTTCAGACACAGTAGTCTCCTTGTTTCATGCTTCTGCCACAGAGTGTGTGCACCTGCTCTTCCAGTCCCCACAGTGCCTGGCCCCAGCTATCTGCAGAGCCTCTACTCTCTCCTGGTGGTATTGGTTCAAGTGTTGTCTTATCAGGGAGGGCTTCCTGAGCTTTTTTGTATTAAAAAAATCACTCTTTCACTACTGTCTTTCTCTTTTTCTTTTGTTGGCTTCCTAATACTTTTCAGACTTTAACACAGATTGTTATATTATGTGACATGTATTTGTCTATATCTGTCTCCCGTACTGGAACATAAGTTCCATGGGAGCAGAAACTTTCCTTTGGTCACTCTTATATTCTCATCACCTAGAACAATGCCCGGCACATAGTAGGCACTCAATAAATTATTTGTTAATCTCCCTGCTATTTCTTGCATTGTTCATTTTGCCTGGAATTCTTTCCCTGACCCTGTAAAAAGCACATTGCTGGCAAGTGATAGTTGATAAATGAGTATATCAGTGAATGAGTGAACCAATTATAAAAAGGAATTTTTTTTTCTAACTTGTGAAGTTTCTGGGCAGAAGTATAACCTTCAGACTGGGAAGAGCCAAGATCTGGAAAATAGAATGCTCCTAGGAGATAGGGATTTGGCTTCAGGAATAATACAGAAATCCAATCGTCAAGGTTAGGCCCTAAGGTTAGAGCTTGCCAAGCAACAAATAAATTCACTGAAGCCACTGATGCGTTAGTTTAGAATTTCTTAAACCCTTGCTGAGGTCAAAATTGGCTCCTGCTTTCAGGAAACAAAATCTAAAGTCAGATAGCATGGGCCCGAATCCCAGTTTTTAACCACTAATCATGACCTTGTGACATTTCTTGAAGTTACTTAATCTTTCTGTGTCTTAGTTTCCTCACTTGTGCAAAAATATAATAGCACCTTTTTTTTAATGATCCTTGCGATGATTAAATGAATTATTCTATATGAGAAGCTTAACATACTCTCTGCTCATGTAGGTGTTGTAAAGGTCTTAGCTACAATTATATTTAGCAAACAGTTGAGGGGCAAATAGCTCTAGCTATGGAAAGAAGCAAGTTTCTAGTTTCTATAATTTACTACTGTCTCTGCACCACAACCAAAACATTAGTCCACTAGTTCAGCCTGGAAAAGAAGTGGGTTCTCCACACCCATTAAATAATTATAATTTTGCTGATGATAAAATCATCAAAATCTAAGGTTTTCTATATCAAATGTTTAATGATTTGGGGTAATTAGAGCCATAGGATAACTTTAAGAATATTCTGGAAAATCGCCCCCATCTTCCACTTTGCTTTGACTGTGTATAAGCAGGTCACAGCATTCTGAGGTGAGTTCCCAAAATACACATGGACCCACATCAGAAAAGTGCTTCCAGAGTGCAGTTGAAACTTGAGGTCTGAGGTTGCCAGGCAACGGTTCATGTACCTGGCATGGTAGTTAGCTTCCTGGAAACATTAGCGAAGCAACTCAGACATGCTTAACTCTGCAGGTGTGTACGAATCAGGCTTCTAAGTTATTTCAGACATTAGAGCAAATTCTGACATGAATTCTTGGAACACACAGCCTGTCAATCATACAGATTTACTTTTGTTCCATTCAAAAGCAACAATGGGTTGGGTGCACTAAACAAAACACTTTGAAGTAAGAAAATAACTACGAAGAAATCGACTGCCCTTTCTAGGCTGTTTCTGCCACTATGTGCCAGTTCCTTTTCTTTTTCTATTTCCCAAAGTCAATCAATCCATTGATAAATCAGCAAGTCTTATAATTCTACTATGACTATTACTACTTTATTAGATGCTCAGAGGTTAAAAGGTTTGTATGCAAGATAGTATCTATATTCTAAAGATTTTACCATTCTTTGAGAAAGTCAAAAAGGATTCTGGAAAGTCCTTTAATTCCCACAATGATAAAAAAAAATCAGTGGTTGCCAGGGATTAGGGGGGAGAGGAGGCATGTATGGGTTGAACACAGATTTTTAGAGCAGTGAAACTTTTTGTATGATACCATAATGATGGATATATGTCATTACACATTTGTCAAAACCCATAGAATGAACAAAACCAAGAGTGAACCCCAATGCAAATTTTGGACTTTGGGTAATAATGACACATCAGTGTAAGTTCACTGGTGTTGACAATTGTTACCACTCTGGTGTGGGATGTTGGTGCGGGGGGGAAGGTGATGAGGTGCAGGGCAACGGTTTATGAGAACTCTCTGTACTTTCCACTTAATTTTGCTAAAATACCCTAAAAGAAGTTCATTTTAAATATAAATAAACACATCTTGATGTCAATATCTGTAGCTCTGAAAAAAGTTAAACAGGACAAGAAGTACCAAGAGTGAGGTTTCTAGTTCAGAGGGAAAGTGATTGTGAGGAGACGCCACATAATCAGAAACCTGAAGAAAGCAAGTGAAGAAGCCATGTGGATATCTGAGGGAAGAATATTCTAGGCAGAGGGAGTATCAGGTGCAGTCACAAAAAATAAATGGCAAAGAAAATATTAGTGCACTTGTATTCAAGGCCATTAACAAAGGAGTAGATGTATTAACAGATAATGAAAACAGGTGAGAAGAAAATAGTCTCAAATCCCAGAATACTTTTAAAAGAACTGGCTGTCTAATCAATCTTGTATTCATTTATGTTTGCCATTGGTTCGGACCTTGTAGTGAGGTGTTTAAAGTTACACTTAGACTTTTTTTTTTAAAGATTTTTATTTATTTGAAAGAGAGAGAGAGCATGAGCAGGGGGGAAGAGCAAGGGGAGAGGAGAAGCAGACTCCCTGCTGAGCAGGGAGCCTGATGCAGGGCTTATCCCAGATCCCAGGACCCTGGAATCATGACCTGAGCTGAAGGCAGATGCTTAACCCACTGAGCCACCCAGGTGCCCACACTTAGACATTTTTATTCACTTAGTATTTATTTATCAGTCACTGCCTTCCCTGTTTAAGCATTAATCATCACATGCCTGGACTAGGACAATACCTTTCCTCGTGGTCTCATGGATTCAGTCTCACCTGTACAGATACAGTCTTTCTCGATCTACGGTAACTTTTCTTAGGGGAAAGATCTACCCCATGATGCTAACTTGAACACTAAAAATAATCGTTACCCACCAAAATGAGCCAAATTTCTGAATGCATGATGGATTCTATGAAATAAATATGTATTCAAATTATTCCAAATTTGAAAATGAAGCAAAGCATTGACTGTGTAAAAGTTTAATATCATGCTGGAGCACTGTCAAACATTTTACTTAAGAGCCAACTGACTCTCTTGGGGATTCTATGTTTGACATAATATTTATAATTGATTATGGCCCAGATATTTTATAACTCCATAAAGCTAGAGGTTAACTTTTAGAACAATGATAAAACAAGGTGACTTTATTTTTTATAATGAGAAAAGATAATTTAAAGTCTATTATTGTACTGCAATGTAAGATATGAAATGGCTTATTTAAAATCTAAGGTAAGAATCTTAGATCAGTGCTCCTTTTTAATTTCATTGATTATATAAAATCCCATTTCTTCTATATATTTTTTGAATCAGGTTTTCCAAATGGCTGATTCCATCATCAGTAAATTAAATGAAAATATGACAAATGATCCCTATTTACTTACATAAGAATTGTTTTTTTAACATTTTGAGAATTATGCTTTGACACACGATTGATTTTATGATATCAGGTTCCACTAACTAAGACCAGAATTAAAGGCAGCTTTCTTATATAAATTCTGAATATCATCTATGTATGAAACTGTTCCACAGACCTATTCAAACACATCTACAATCACACTTGCAAAATATCCTTTTGGGAGTTATAAATGCTTTGGCAATCAATTTTGGTTAATTTGATTTAGGATTTCCTAGCAAATATGAATTGTAAATAGGATTTTCAAAGATGGAAAAGGTTGATTTAGAACATTTATATACAGGTAACATTTCTCTGTATTATTGTGACTGCTTTGTAATGAAAGCTCAGCCAAAAGACGCCAAGCAGTGAGTACCTTTAGATATAATGGAACTAGGGGACAAAGTGTTTTTAATTATTGGCACTTAAAGTGTAACCTGAGGCATTGGGAATTTGGTAGCAAATTTGTGCTCTTGAAGTGAGCAAAGTTGTGGTCAAAGCCACTTGCAGAAAATGGTTTCAGACAGACCAGAAGTAAAAAACCTGCATGTTTATAAAAAGGATTACATAATTCCTTGAAAGCAGAGACCCTTTATTATCACATACTGTAGAATGATTCTACTAACATTTTAAGGTGCTCAGTAAATCCTTGAAGTTATTTATGGTGAATTGGCATCTACATAAATTAGGGATTTGCTAGTAGGGATTAACAGATAAGAATAAATCAAGAGGGCACCATAAATCATGTAAATAGCAAATCTGCACCAATAAACTAGATTCAGAACAGCACAGCTTTAAGTATGAACATCTGACTAGATTGTCTGGGTTCAAATTCTGGCTTAGTCTACTATAAACTGTGGGGGCCTTAGCTTAAGCTCTCTGTGCCTCATTTTCTCTGTACCTCATCTATAAAAAGGATTACTAATGATACCAATTGTATAAAGTTGTTGAAAGGTTAGATTAGTTAGAAAAATCCCCAGCACAAAATATGCACTAGGCTAGTCTTAGTCGTCATTGTCATTGTAAGTATTAATGGTACATAGGAGACAAGAGAGGAGTTACGAATAACTTCAGGGACGCCGTTGCTTCTGGCAATTAGGAAGTTAAGTAAAATGGAGCATATGAAATATAGAAAGCTTTCCTGGTTCGTGACAATAGGATTTTCCTAAGGAGTTGTCCACTAGATTTTTGTCCAATGAATCATTGGGAACACATTTAATCCAGATTTATTGACTCATAGAAAGTCAGAAAGAAAGGATTCTTAGAAACTGTTTAGCCCAACTGATCCAGTCTTTGTTTTGTATCAAATCACTAGCAGATTGTTTAAAAATACAGATACCTGGACAGTCTCTAAATGCACTGAATCAGAGATTACAGGAATATCTTCTTCAGATCATTCTGATGGAAATAAAATTTGAGAAATACTAATCTAGTCCAACTGTCTTCTTTTACATGCAGGAAAACTAAGATCTAGGGATGTGAAATAGCCTAGGCAAGTTCACATTTGTAATGACACCTTTGGGTTCAGAGAATCTTTGACTCCTGTATCCAGATATCCAGATTGATGCCCGCCTCACATCTCAATGAAGAGCACAGAGCCCAAGGAAAGGGTCATCCACAGCCCATACCCTGCTGAGCAGAGGGCTAATGCATCCTTGTGAGTCTTGATTGAGCAGGCATTACACCTTCTTATTCACCTGCATCTGGAAAGGAAATGTCTGATCTGTTGCTTAGCAATGGCATTGTAACAGAGTTTTAGGATCTCAGCAAAGAAAAAAGCCGAAGGGGGGGGGGGGGGGGAGAGCGATTGTTAAATAAGCTCCCCACATCTCATTTTCACGCTTCTTCCAACAGAGTGCTACATCTCTAACCTTCCTATCAATGAGAAGAACTCATGAGTTTGGCAAAAATGACAATGACACAATACCATCTTTTATTTGCTAAAGATTATTCCCTTTGTGAGGCTAGGGGAGGAGAGGATGGCTGAGATGTCAGAATAACACTGATCATTTTCTTTCTTTCTTTCTCATCAGAAGAATAAGACATAGTCTAGAAAATTGCTGCATTTAAGAGCTATTTCTTGCCATTGCTTTAAATGCACCCCCCAACATTTATTTTCATTGCACTTGAAATTTCCTCTGCAGGGAATTCCACTTTAGGCTCAAGAAGACATCTGGCAGCAGTGAGGGGTGAGATCTGCCTTGTGGACAGTTGCTGGAAAGATGTGATAATTCCATTTTCTGTTGAACAGCTGAGTGCATGTTGTTAAATGTCAAGTATTTCCATGAACAGCTGGAAAAATGAAGCCACAGAAAGTCTTGTTTATTACCCTACAGCTTCTTCTGCTGTATAGGAAACATAACTTTTTTTGACCATGTGGTTCAGAATATTAATAGCACCTCTATCCTAGGTAGATTTATTCTCTCCTTTAACAATAAATATGTCTATTTTTCTTCCTCTCATTTTTATTCCCACTAGTTAGACTCAGAAGTCACTTGAAGAGGACTTGCCAAGTCAACTTTCAAACTGAAAAAAAGAGGGTCCCTCCACGGTTAATTCAAGCATATGTTGCATGTTGTGTGAGGATTGATCATGCTATATAGCAAGATCGTGGAATGTAAATAGAGTCATCATGAAAATGAGAATTTAATCATTATTATGATAATGTGGGCATTTCCTAAATATCAAGAGTCAAATTCTATGATCATTTCTTGAGATATCAACATATAAGCTCCCCTTTCTGTTTTAATGCTCTACCCAGTTTGAATATCAGCCTGTAATTTCTGCAGATCATTATTGAAGAAATGGATGCTATTTTATTTGGGGAAAAGTATTTCTAGAAACCAAAACATCATATTAAATAGATCATATAATCAAATTTATAGATTATGATATTGAGGCTAAAAAGTTAAGTCAGTTCAAGTTATAATATCAAGTTGATAGAAGCACCATGGTCTTCCATTTCCCTGTCAATTCAATTCAATTAAACAAATATGGTGAAGTAGTGAGTTCATTTAGCAGGCACTGTGCTAGGCACTAGGTGAAAGTGATAGAGCATGATAGAGCAAAGAAAAAAGCAATGAAGTCAGATGAATTGTGATAGAGAAGCTAAGGGGAGGGTTGGTGGTAGGGCAGGGATCAGACACAACTTCTCTGAGTGAGCACAAGCAAAAGAGGAATTGAATGTGAGTTAGCATTTATTTATTTATTTATCCCTACTCCATCTTTTCTTATCTGAGGCAATAAAAGAGTGAAGGTGTGGAATTTAAAAAGAGATGGAGGGAGGATGGAGGGAGGGAATAAGGGAATAAGGGTGCAAGAAAATTAATTTCCTTGTCTGGAATAACTGGAACATAGAGTGAGTGGGTCAGTGGGGAAAGTAAAGTCATGTATACTAAGGGTTTGGATGTTATTCTAATAACATTTGGTAGTTGCAGAAAAGTTTTTAGTGAAGTAGTTACAGTGCTCATTCCATTGTACCACATGAAAATTTTGGACCATGGCTTCCTGAAGCAAAGCAAAAGGCAGCATACAGGACATACCTAGAGTAAGCTGAATGAAAGGGGGATTTTAAAATCAGATCCCTCTATCCCTAAATATATCTCCTGTCCATCTGTTACTGTTCTCAAAGTCTCAGACTTCACTCTCTTCATTCAGCATACCAAGTTTGATGTCTAGGCCCTGAGATGGGATAAGGTGTGGAGACACACCTGAGCAGCCAACAGGGGTCAGGTAACAGATCCCCACAAATATGAAATGAGGAAAGATCTTAATGGGGACCAAGGTAGAAATATATTCATAGTTCTTATTTAGTGCTATTTAGTTTAATTTTCTCTTATTCATCATGAAATCATGTTCACTAAGAGAACTTTAAGAATGCTAACCCCATTACATCATGAACCAGAGAAGATAAGTGATTTGTGGTTATCATACAGCCAGGAAGTAGCAACAGTTGTGCTTGACCTAAGGTTCCTGGATTCTGATCCAATAGTCTTTCCATGATACCATAGCTGTCTTTGAGATGAAGTTCAACTGCCTCATACTCTTGTTAAGCACTGACCCTGGTACTATCAACCATGGCTTCTATTTCTCATGAACTCATCAAGTATTTGTGTTGACCACTTGCTCAGCAGACCCTGAGACCACAACCCAACATTCCACTATAACTTTTATTTTTTATTTTTATTTTTTAAAAGATTATTTATCTTAAAGAGAGGGAGAAAGAGAGCGAGCGAGAGAGCACATGCCTGAGTGGGGGGAGGGGCAGAAGGAGAGGGGAGGGAGGGAATCCTCAAGCAGACTTACCCTAAGTGCCCCCTTCCATAGCTTTTAATAATCCCAATGAAGAAGTCAAGTCCATTTCTTTGGGAAGATGTGGAAAATATGTATATAAAGAGATCAAGAGAAAAAAAAAGTCTGGGGTTAGAGACTGCTGGTAACCTCTGGGAACATTCTTCTACTCATTTAAGATAGCTGCCTTAGAATTCCTTCATTTAAATATTGTTAGCCAGAGCTTAATAACTCTACTGATAACTGGGATGCTATTTATTTATTTATTTATTTATTTATTTATTTATTTATTTAGGTGCAGAATGGTGGTTTTATTAAAGCCCAGGGACAGGGCTTGTGGGCAGAATGCTATTTATTTAGAATCCCTTACTCCAGGTTTTTCCTTTTTTCTTTTTTTTTTTTTTTGATCCAGTCACCACTTAGTCCAGTAAAATAAAGTTACTGCTAAAATCCTCACTTGCCAGATGCTCTGCATGGTCCTGCCACTGCTACTAATTTGCAAAGAAAAAAATTCACATACTTAGGTGCCAAATAAAACAATCAACTTCAACTAACATTTTAGCTCAATCAGATAGATGAAATGGATTTTATTAAGTTTTCTTTTTCCTCATCCATTAGAGCAAATGTTCACGCTGGCTCTTTGAATATTTTGTCAGCATAAATAAGTGCAATATTTTGAAGGCTTTGATCTCTCAGTCCATTTTTTCTATGGGGAAGATTCATTCTGCTCTGAGTCTGACCATACCCTGGGGCAGCTTTTCCCTCCGCTCCCAGGCTTCAACATTTGGCCCCAAAAGCATCTAGCATGGAACTGGGCACGGAATGAGGATCTAATAAATGTTAGTTAAAACTAAATGCTTTCCTGTTCTATTTCCAGAAAAAAAAAATAATAGAGTTGTTTAAGACCTCTAAGCAGGCACCCAGGGTGACTGATGGTAATCGCAAGTTAAGACAAGGCAGGCTGTCAGTGTTAGGAGCGCTCACCATCCATAATATGGCAAGGATGTCTGGGAGCACCTTGTGGCGATGAGGTGACAAAAGCTTCATAATGATCAAATTTGTTTTACTTTCCTTGAGATATCGCATAAACAGACAGCTTCCCACTGTCCATTTCAGACTTTAATTTCCTTATGAGCTAGCCCTGGGTTCTAGCCAATGGGCTGCTGATTGGTTTGGAAAGAAAGTCTTTATTGTAAGTACAAAAGAGAGAAAAAACTTAAAATCTCTTCTCTGGGTGTTTTGTGTTTTCTTTCTCCCAAAGATAATCAGGGAGAAAAGCCTAGCCAGGATTTAAAACCAGTGTTTTACTCAGAGATGCTAATCAATGGAATGTCTTCTGAGACTTTCCCTGATGATCAGTTATTCATGAGGGAGAAGTCATCATGCTTTTTGTTAAAGGCAAAAAATAAAATAAATAAGTTCTCATGCGCAGTGGAGATGCTTACCCTTGGAGAAAGCAGTGCTTAAGTGGAGTGAAAATTCAGGGACAGAGCAGCAGTTTTTTTTTTTCTCCAATATTAAAAGTTTATGGGCTTTGAAATTTAGAATTTAAGAATTTAAATATCAGGATTTTACAGTAAATTACCCCAGTCACCAAGTATTTGACTGGTGTTCAGGTCAGAAGTAGCATGGACTCCATAGTAATTTGTGAGAAATTTTAGAAAATTCTATTTGTTAGGCTCATATCTTTCCATCACTTCCTGGAGTAAAGACTCATAAGTTTGTTTTGTTTTTTGTTTTAAAGATGCATGAGCTTAACTAGAAAACCTCTACTTCTGAAGGTTAACATCAGCCCAAAGGAAAGACAAGGTCCGGACAAGGGGCTTATGTTCTGATCTGAACTCAGGTCTCCACTCTTCTGCTCTGGTCTTGATTCTATGGGAGGCAGGGAGCAGATTCCCCATTTTACTCAGACCCCACGATGGTAACCAACAGCCATAAAGATGAGATTTCCACTTATGGAAATAAACAGAATAATTGTTTATGGGCATAAAACCACTAAATGACACAATTGCTTTACTAGCCCATAATGATAAAAGGGCAGACACAAAAGCAAAGGATGACAGACTAAGATGAACTAGGAGCAAGGAATATATATCTTGTCCAGCAGAGACCTGTACTCTCTTTCAGAATCTCTCAGATCTCCCCTCTTTACGTTTTACACCTCACTCATTCTGTGTCAGCACATTGGTCTTGCTGTTCCTCCAATGCACTGCTGTACATTTGCACTGGCTCTCCCCTCTGCTCTTCCACTGAGCCCACTATTTCAATTTGCAAACTATACACTCCCCCATCTCACAATTCTTAGAGACTTTTCTAACTGTTAAAATATTCCCATAGAACTGATCATATTCTAATGTACTATATGATTAGTTCATTTGTTACGATTGTTGTTTACTTTTTGTTTTACCATTGCTGAAATGTGGGATTTGTGAGGGAAGGGATCTGTCTCGTCTTGTTCATGACTGTGTCCCCAGAATACTGAGAACAGTGGTTGACTCATAGTAGGTACTCAATACAATTTTGTTGAGTGAGTGGACAACTGGATGATAAAACAGACCAAGATCTCTCTTGAATAAAATGTGTGGAGAGTTTAGCAAAATTGTCTTCATAGTTTCCTTCTAACAGCTTTTTCACCTACTGCTGATGAAATTCTCTAGAACCAGTTTAAAAATTAATACCATTTTCTTCTCATGATAGACAATAACCAAAAGGCAACTACCGTATTAATCTAAAATCAGTAAGAGCACCGACTTTGGAGTCAGACAGAAGTGCATGTGAAATTTAGCTCTGCCATTTGCTAGCAGTGATGCAGGTAAGTTATTTCATCCTGTTAAGAATAAATTTTTCATTACAATGAGGATAAGAACATCCACTTCACAAGGTCATTTTGAGTATTAATCATAATGTGAATAAAGTGCCTAACATAGTGCCAGGTGGAAACTCCATAAACATGGTTATTATTATCAGATTATCCATAAGCACCTCCCTGCCCTGACATTCTTAAAAGGCACAAATACATAACTCCTCATAACTGAATCAAATTAGAGATGGTATTGAGTGATTTGGAAGATTTCCAGAGTGTACAGCTGGAATATGTTTCATCAGGAGTGAATTATTACATCTCACTGGGCCTCAGTTTCTCTTTAGTAGAAGGAGAATTTTGGCTAGCATCTGTGCTCTTAATATCAAGTATTGAATGTTACATTTAACAACTGGAATATGAAACTCCTTAGAGTCTAGTAAGATGAATTACTTAACACTTGTAATACTTTTGGGAAAAAATGAGCAAGTTGTCATTGATCTATATGCCTTTGCAAGTACACACACACACAAACACACCTACAGAAAATTCTTTTTAATATGGCCCAAACTAATTCAGAGTTCAGGGATCAACTATTTTAATAAATTTTAATAAATTTAATAAATACATGGCAAGGATTCAAAATGTAGAAGATTGGGGCTAGGAAGGTAGAAAATGCCAGGATAAAAAACAAAAACAAAAGCAAAAAACAGGGCAACTAACTTTAAGGAATGTGTAAGTAGAAAATGGGATGAAATAAGTTGTGAAAATAGGTACACGAAGTGTCTACATTATAGGAAAAGAAAGCATTAATAAACAATGGGCTCAGAAAAGGCTTCACAAGGAGTAAACACTTGAGTTAAGTCTTGGATGAAAAGAAGATGTTTGGCATATATGTGGAGCAGTATCTAGATAATTCTAGGATATGCGCAAAGTCAGGGAGGGTCAGAAGTACCTGCCAAGTCCAGGAAGGTTAGCGATCAACTGTGAGCATAACAAAAGGGTTAATGGAGGTTCTGGAGGACAATAAAGTCAGAAGGACTGAGTGGGGAGCATCCTATGGAAGGCTTTGAACATTAAATAAAAAGCTTGGTCTTAATCATCCACATTTGGAAGTTTTAGGTAATTGGGCAGGAAAAAAAATACACATGAACTGATGTGTTCAGATGATAGCTCTTTACAACTGTGAAGGATGAATTGAAGAACCACTTACAGCTTGAGAGACAAATAGTAGCAATTGAATAATCTTATCAATAGGAGCAGAAGCAACAGGAATGGAAAAGAGAAAATTGTGTATAAGAGACATTGAGGAGGTGGAGTCTTTGAGTTGTTTTGCCATTGTTGACTGGTCCCTCCCACTTTGGCTTCTATAACACTGTTTCCTGGTTTTCTTTCTTCATATTCAATTCTTTTCCTCTGCCTTCCCCATGAGCTATTTCCTCCATCTAGTCCTTAACTATATTATTGCCAAGGGTTCTGATCTTGGCCATCTTCTTGGGTGACTTTGTACTAGTTTGTGGCCTTCAGATTGCGTCTGTGTATATGGCAAACATAGTTTTCCCTTGCAGCCAGACTTCCCTCCTGAGCCCATTTGTATACTGACCTATTTATTAATCATCCTCTTACAGAGATGTTTAGCTACAAACTGTCATCTTCCCTTGAAAACTTGTTCTCATCTCTCTTACAGTCTATATTCTGGCGTTAATTATTTATACATTTAGAAATTGAAACTGAATTTTGGAAATCTGACTTTATTCCCTTTTTCTCAATTACCCTCCATATCCAGTATATTGCCACTATTTTATAATAATTATATCTCCTAAACATAACAGAAATACTTTTCATTTAATCTCTATTGTTGTTCTTTTAGTTCTTAATTTAGTCTCATCCGTGAAATCAGGACAAGCCCCAAAGGGAGGAAGTCTCAGGTCTGTCCAGAAGTGGCATCATATGAGTAATTTCAAGGATGTATTATAAAGATGGAAAAGAGAATCAAACTCAGAAGGGACAAGGAACATAACCGAAAAGGTAGAGGTTCACATTCCATTCAAGGAGTCAACAAAAATGCACCTAAGTTGGTGGGCTGTAAAACTACACAGAGCAAAGATAGAGTAGAACAGGATGCCTGGGTGGCTCAGTTAGTTGTCTGCCTTCAGATCAGGTCATGATACCCGGCTCCTGGGATTGAGCCCCACATCACATCAGGCTCTCTGTTCAGTGGGGAGCCTGCTTCTCCCTCTCCCTGCCACTGCGCCTACTTGTGCTTGCTTACTCTCTCTCTGTCAAATAAATAAATCAAATCCTTAAAAAAAAAGACAAAGTGGAATGTATAGTTCAAGGCAGGAAGTTCAAGAACTAGTCTATGACTAGAAAATATGTCCTTGAAAAACTTAAAGTGACTACCAGGTTAACCCTGAGTCTTCCTGCCTTATGTCTTGCCTTCTTCTATGGTTTTTCTAAAACAAAATTATAATCATGTCAGTCCCTCACTTAAGTCTTAGAGCCTCTTCTCACCTTTATTTTTTTTTAATAAAATCCTAACTTCTTAATACAGGATGTGTTTCTTCATGATTTGGTTTCTCCTCATCTCTCTCATTTCCTCATAGCTTGACATTCCTTCTCACCCAGAAACTTTGACCCTTTCAAGCTGCCTTAGATCAGTTCCCTAAACACACCATGCTCTCCCACTACTACATGCTTTTCTACATGCAGTTCATCTGCCTGTAATTTCTCTGAGCTAATTCATGAAGGTTCTTCAAGATACATCTTAAGCATCTTTTTTTAAGAAGTTTTCCTTTACCATACAGCAAAAGCACAACCCCCTTTTGGGCTACAGTGGAATATTCCCCCCTACGGTGCTTAAGCTGCATGGAGCACAGCTGACTTCTCCAACAGTATTTCATATTATGTTGTGTTGTGTCAAGGTATTATGTTATGTTATATTATAGGATGCTAATATTTCCTGAGGGCAAGGATTCATTTTCATATTCACCACAGTGCCGTGAACAATAGAACTGATCAATACATATTAGTTGAACAAATTAATGAATAATTGAATCACTTAGTGAATGATTAGATATGAAAAGTAAATAAAAAGCTGAGGTTAAAGTTTCCTGAGGTTTATAGTTCCAGGAGATTGGGAGAATTAAATGACCCAGAGTATGGGTCAAATCCAATCCATTTATCACATGGTCACATCTGTACCCATTCAGCTGAAGATGGCTAGAGAAAAAAAAATATGTATCATATTGATTGGATTTATTTCAATTTTATTACCTGAAATCTCAAGTGGTTCCTCAGTGCTGCCTGGCAATTCCACCAAATTTCCCAAAACAATTTACTACTCCACATTCCCAGATCACTATTTCATATCTTATTCTGTAATTCAAATTTTAAACACATTCTGCAGATGATCTTATTTCACTGAGAATAGACATCTGAAAGGAAAAGTCCATATTCCTTATCTCTTCTCCACACTTTTTTTCTCTCTTTAACTTATTTCTTTCTATAGTACTTATAAATTCTAACATAATACAAAGTTGTTTATTTTGTTTTGATTTTCACCAATCTCCCCTCAACCCCCTAGAATGTAGGCTCTATGAAGGCAGGGTTGCTTCTGTTTTTTTTCCCCTCACTTCAGCTCCCTTACTCTTAGAATAGTTCTTGGCACATAGAAATCAATCAGCAAATATTTATGGAATGAAATAATTAAATCTCCCACAAATAAATCTCCCATTTCTCTGTAACTGTACCAATGTACTGTTCTCTACATTCTCCTTTAATAGATGAATTGTTCTTTCTCCTAATGGCCAAATTTCATCCTTATGATCTGAACACAGTGCCACCATGTATGATCCTGTAATTTGTTCACTGTACAACTGTGGCTAGCTGAGTGGGCAAGTGGAAGCTGAAAGTCATTTGCCTAGAGGAAGGGTTGGTGTTTTTTTGTTTTTGTTTTACTTTGTTTTGTTTTTGTTGTTGTTGTTGTGTGGTTGTGTTTCTTTGCAAATAACTGCTGTATGGGGGATAGTAATAGCCCTAACTAAATTTTATAATTTCTTACTTATTCAGGAACCTTTGTGCAAAAATGTCATAACAGCTCCCATCTTATAAAAAATGACCATCCTTGATTCTACATCCTCTTTTTTCTGCGACCCTTTATAGCAAAACTTCCTGAAACCACGATCCTCTCACTAGAGATAGACCAGGTTATGCTGCGGTGACAAGAACCTCCAGGTTTCAGGGGCTTAACACACCAAGAATTTATTTTTAATTCATATAAAATCTTCTGTGGGGTAGGCAACAGTACAGTGAAGTTGCCCTCCAAATGTTGACCAAGCAAGCAAAGATGTGATCTATTACACCATTATACTGACTTGTGCTTCCACTTTTGAAGAAGGAGAAGAATAGACTGAAGTTCCAGAATCAACATTGAGTGACTTCACTAGTAAGCAATGCCTGTTACTTTGTCACACACTTCACTGCCCAAAACATTTCACATGGCTATGCTTAAGGACAAGGGGACAAGGAAGCGCAGTCTTCTTTTGTTTCCAGGAGAGAGAACCAGGTATCAATTAACTATTCACAACTATATGCACTGTCTTTACTTTCACTCCTTTCATTCTGTCTTGAACTCACTCCAATCAGGCGCTGAGTCTTCTGTCAATGTCACCATTACAAAATCCTATGGTAAAAATTTTTAACTGCTTTAATGAGGTATAATTGATGGAAATAAACTGTACCTAATTAAAGTACACAGTTTGACATATTTTAATATATATGTGTGTATGTGTATATATATCTGCAAAACAATCACAATCAAGATATTGAACATATCCATTAACCCTTAAAATACCTTTGTCTTCTGAAATCCTTGTCATCAGACCCGCCCTGTGACCCCTTCTCCCAGGCAACCATATATCTGATTTCTACTTAGAATTTCCTAACTACTTAGAGTTTCTAGAATTTTAAATAAATTGAATCTTATACAATATACTATTTGGCTATCTTCTCTCACTCCACATAATTATCTTGAGATCCAACCATGATATTGCATATATCAAGAGTTTATTGCCTTTTATTACAGTGTAATATTTGCTGTATGAATATAACACACGTACTTTGCCCATTCAAATGTTGATGTATATTTTGGTTGTTTTTGGTTTGGGACTATTACAAATACCACTGCTATGAACATTCACATATGAGTCTTTGAGCATATGCTTTACTTACTCATAGGTAAAAATCTAGGAATGTAATGGTTGAGTCCTTGGGTAGATGCACATTTAACTTTATGAGATACTGTCAAAGTTTCCAAAATTGTCATCATTCATCATCCCCTGTCAGTGTATGACAATTCAAGTTCCTCCAAATCCTTTCCAGTACGTGTTATGGTCAACCTTTTCATTTCAGTCATTTTAATGAATGTGTAGTAATATTTCATTAAGCTTTTACTTCACATTTTCCTAGTGACTAATAATATTGACCATTTTTTATATGTCTATTTTCCATCTGTGAATTTTAGAAAGAGAGTGCTTAAGTTTTTTGCCTGTTATTTTGTTGGGCTAATGAATTCTGAGTTTTAAGCTTTGAAACATAATATATTCTAGATACAACTCCTATATCAAATATATGCTGTGAAGTGATTTTCTCCCAATCTGTGGCTTGTCTTTCCCTTCTCTAAACATTGTCTTTCATGTTTAAAGAATTTCTTCATTTGGATGAAGTCCAATGTACCAAATTTTTATTTTATGGACTGTGCTTTAGCTGTTGGTATCTTATCTAAGAAATCCTTGCTTAACCCAAGGTAACAAATATTTGTTCTCATGTTTTGTTTCTAGAAGATTTATAGTTTCAGGTTTTACATTTGGGACTATATATAATTCCTTTTGAGTTAATTTATGAATATGGTGAAAACTTGCAGATTCTTTGCTTATTTTATTCCTTTTCATCTCATTTTTGATAATTTCTATTCTAATGTATTCAAGCTCATTAATATTTTCCTCTGCAACATCTAATGTGCCATCAGTTATATCCAGTGCATTTTACCTCCTGGACATCGTGTTTTGATCCTTTGACATCTTGCTTTTAAGCTTTGTAAGATGGCATCCAAGAAATATTTTGTCTAGGGCTAATATTTTCCCCTTACTGATGCAAAAGCCCTCGGAATTACCCTCCCCAAGGCCCTGCACATTATAGAGTTTTCTAATCTGGTTGGTTAGAATAGGAACTCTTCCTGACCCTGTGTGAGCCCCAAAGACTGTTCCCTCTACTCTTTCCATGTGGTTCTTTCTGGCCTTTAGTAGTTCCTCACATCTATGCACCAACTAACATTCAGCAGGAGAATTTTTGCAAGAATCTCCCAAATTGCTGTTATCAGTAGTCATGCTTTATAATTTTTTAAGTAATATTCCATTGCGTGCTACATTGTACTTATTATTCATCAGTTTATGGACATTTGTCTTGCTTCCACTTTTTGGATACTATGAATAATACTGTTATAAACATTCATGTACAAATTTTTATGTGGGCATATGTTTCTTTTCTTTTAAGTATACATCTATATAGCATATATGTGTGTCTGTCTGGAGAGATGATAGATCTAGCACAGAAATTCTGAGTCATATGATAACTCCATATTTAACATTTTGAGGAACTGCCAGTGTTTGTTTTACAAAGTGGCAGCACCACTGTACATTAACACCAGCCATGTTTGAGGTTCAAGTTTCTTCACCTCCTTTGCCTCCAAAAGAACATTTATTATCTGTCCTTTTGATCAGAGCCTCTGAGTGGGTGTGAGGTGATATTGCATGTGGTTGCAGTTGACATTTCTCTAGTCACCAATAATGTTGATCATCTTTTCATATATTTATTGACCATTATTTGTGTATCTTCGTTGAAGAAATGCCTATTCAAATCCATTGCCTATTTCATTTTTTTCAATTTTATTTTATTGTATTTCAATTAACATATAATGTATTATTGGTTTCAGAGGCACAGGTCTATGATTCATCAATTTTATATAATACCCAGAGCTCATTACATCATGTGCTCTCCTTAATGTCCATCACCCAGTTACTCCATCCCCTCACCCTCCTCCCCTCCAGCAACCCTCAGTGTGTTTTCTATGATTAAGAGTCTTTTTTTTTTTTTTTTGAAGATTTTACTTATTTGACAGAGAGAGACACAGAGAGAGAGGGAACACAAGCAGGGGTAGTGGGAGAGGGAGAAGTAGGCTTCCCGCCAAGCAGGGAGCCCAATGTGGGACTCAATCCCAGGACCCTGAGATCATGACCTGAGCCGAAGGCAGATGCTTAACAACTGAGCCACCCAGGCGCCCTGATTAAGTCTTTTATAGTTTGTCTCCCTCCCTGGTTTCATCTCATTTTATTTTTTCGTCTCTTCCCCTATGATCCTCTGTATGTGGAATTTAAGAGACAATCCGCTGCCTATTTTAAGTTGGGTTATTTGCTTTTATTATTGAATTGTAAGAGTTCTTTGTCTATTTTGGATACAAGTCCCTTATAGGATATATGATTTACAAACATTTTCTCCTATTCTGTGGTTCTTCTTTGGATTTGCAAACATTTTATCCCATTCTGTAATTTGTGTTTGCACTTTATTGATGGCATTATTTTAGCACAGGGGTTTTTAATTTTGATGAAGTCCAATTTATTTAATTTTTATTTTGTCACCTATGCTTTTGGTGTTGTATCTCAGTAACAGTTTTCTAGCCCAGTCACAAAAACTTACTGTATACTTTAAGTTTTTTGTAGTTTTTGCTCTTATATTTCAGTATATAATCCTTTCTGAGTTAATTTTTGTGTATAGTGAATAGTAGGAGTTCCACTTCATTTTTTGCATGTAGATAGCAAGTCATCCCAGAACTGTTTGTTCAAAAGATTAGTTTTTCTGCATTCAATACTCGTGGCAGTCTTATAAAAAATCAGCTGAATATAAATGCAGAGACTAATTTCTGGACTCATTTCTATTCATTCATCTATATGTCTATCCTTATGCTGTCTTGATTATCTGTGTGTTAAGATTTGAAATCATGAAGTGTGAGTCTTCTAATTCTGTTCTTTTTCAAGATTTTTTTTTCTACTCATTCTGGCTGTTTTTAATTTCCAGATGAATTTAAGGGGCAGCATTTTGGTGTCAAACAAAAAAAGTCAGCTGAGATTTTGCTAGGGATTATGCTCAATGTTTCTTGGTCTTAATGACTTTCATATGTAAAGAAAATTTTTAAATTGAATTATTAGTTGTACTTAGTAAATCATGGCACTTGATTTCCAGTCCCATCCTAAACACTGTGAAACTTTTTATTGAGAAGATTAATAAATATGTTAGGAAACTCTGTTTCCAAGTTATTTTTTGACATAGTTCCATTTTTTTTTGTGACTGAAGTCATTTAATTATGAAGACAATTCCCACCCATTTTAAAAATAATCTCTCCATTAAACAAATTTTATTTTCTGAAACATAAATCATTTTGTTTTTGTTATTTGCTTATTGTGAAAAATGTTAGCATTTCCTTGATGGGGCTTGTGTGTATGTATGTATTTGTGTGTGGGTCCGCGCATGCGTGTGTGTGTGTGTGTGGTGTGTGTGTGTGTGTATGTGTTAATATCTGTTAAATGTCATGTCACTAGTCTTTAGTATATTTTTACATTTAGGTTCTTGTAAAAGAGAATCTTTTGAGTTTTTTTCACCATGAAATAAGCAAGCAACCTCTGTATGCTACAAAATATTCCTTATCTCACTGTACATCATTGTCAAGACTCTAAAACCTGAAATTTATAGCCTGCTTAAATCCAATTTAAGCAGTTAATTAAAGCACACTTTAATTAAACAACTTCTCAATATGTTACAAAAGCCTGAATAAGATGAGTACCACTGACTACCTGTGGAGTACCCACTTTTCCCTCAGGACACACCTAATCTTACGTGACATGAAACTGATGAGGGTACTGATTAAATCTAAATAATTAATTTGTCATGCTTAATTTCTTTTTTAAGATAAAAATAAATGTATATTAAATTTTTATTTTTTTTCTGTACCCATGGATCATCTTGACCACCACCTAGGGTACACTGACCCTACTTTGTAAACCTCTGATCTGTGCTGTCATATATTGCCAAGAAATCAAGTAGATTCAGGATGAAAATATGCAAAAAGAAATTGCCAAATAATTACTTTGTAGATTTGATTAATTTATTATAATATAGGAGCACAGATGACATCTTACGAAATAAAACATCTTAATAAAATGAAATACAAGATAATAAACTGCTTCAGAAAGGACAGAGCAGTCAATTATGTTATATGATGAGAATAAGTGAAATAAAGCAATAACAGAGAACCAAACACTAGAATATGAAAATGGCAAGTGTGGGTGATGATTAGAAGAACTCTTTCAATGAAATCATGTTATGGGCAGAATTGTGTCCCCCAGTGCCCAAATTCATATGTTAAAGTCCCAACACCCACCCCCCTCCCCATGACTGTATTTGGAGGTTGGGCCTTAATAGAGGTAATTATAGTTAAATGAGGTAATAAGGATGGGACTCTAATTCAATAGGACTGCTGTTCTTATAAGAAGAGGAAGAGACCTGAGTCCTCTCTCCTTCTCTCTCTTTCTTTCCCCTCCCTCCCTCTCTCCTTACATGAACAAGAGAAAGGCAACATCAGAATACTAAAGAAGGTGGTCTACAAGCCAGGAAATGAGCTCTTACCTAAAACAAAATTTTCCCAGTAATTTAGTCATGGACTTCTAGCCTCTAGAACTGTGAGAAAATAAATATCTGTTGTTTAAGCCACCTAGTCTTTGGTATTTTGTTAAGACTGCCTGAGCAGACTAATAAAAGTGGTAAGGACAGAAGCCCAATTAGAGTTGGCTGGGTAGTAAACAAGTGATGATTTTGAACTTCTGTTTTCATTTTCATTTCTCTTCATGTAATTTTTATTTCTTCTTTGATTTCTTGGTTGGTCCATTCATTGTTTAGTAACATGTTATTTAACCTCCATGTATGTGTGTTCTTTCCACATTTTTTCTTGTGATTGACTTCTAGTTTCACAGTGTTGTGGTCAGAAAAGATGCATGGTATGACTCCAATCTTTTAATTTGTTGAAGCTTGTTTTGTGGACTAATATGTGATCTATTGTGGAGAATGTTCCATGTGCACTTGAAAAGAATGTGTATTCTGCTGCTTTAGGATAGAAAGTTCTGAATGTATCTGTCAAATACTTCTGGTCCAGTGTATCATTCAAAGTCACTGTTTGATTATTGATTTTTCTGTTTAGATGATCTGTCCATTGATGTAAGTGGGATGTTGATGTCTCCTACTATTATTGTATTACTATCTATTAGTTCCTTTATGTTTGATATTAACTGTTTTATGTATTTGGCTGCTTCCATGTTAGGGGCATAAATATTTACAATTGTTAGATCTTGTTGGACTGTCCTCTTTATTATATAGTGTCCTTCTTTGTCTCTCATTACAATCTTTGTTTTAAAGTCTATTATTCAGGTACAAAAAAGAATGAAATCTTAACATTTGCAACAACATAGATGGATCTAGAGACTATAATGCTAAGTGAAATAAGCCAGTCAGAGAAAGGCAAATACCATATGATTTTGCTCATTTTTGGAATTTAAGAAAAAAACAAACAAAGGGAAAAAAAAAGATGAACAAAAAACCAGACTCTTAACTATAGAGAACAAACTGATTGTTCTCAGAGGGGAGGTGGGTTGGGGGGGCGGTGAAATAGGTGATGGTATTAAGAATACATTTATCTTGATAAGCACTGAGTAATATATGTATTCTTGAATCACTATATTGTACACCTCAAACTAATATAACAATGTGTTAACTACACTGAAATTAAAATTTAATTAATTAATTAAAAAAGAAGTGATGTTACAAAGTTAGGCAATTCTTCCTAATTTTCCTAAGTAAAGGGCAAAGAAACTGAATGGTAGCCGGGAAGGGAGTGGGAGAAGCAAATATACTATTTTCTTAATATGGGCTTTATTTCATAATAGAATGATTTGAGAATGATCTAACTGACAGAAAAAAATGTTAATATAGAAAAAGAGATGATTTTTCTATTGACTGCCTTATGCAGGTACACGAGTATGAGATTCAGAGCTAAAGTAGAGGAGTGACATGAAATAAGAGAAGGCAGAGTGTATAGATATATAAGTATGTAACTTGATGATATGAGTACCATTCTTTCCTGAGGTAGTTTATCTAGAAGTTTAGAAGTAAAGGCAATATAAGATAAAAAGATACCTTAATGGAGACAGAGGATCAGGAAAGTTACTTATTTAAATCCAATATCCTTGAGTATATTTATGGCTCAAGATAGAAAAAGAAAAATTGATGAGTAACAAATTTTTAGTTGAGGAAGGGGTTTACACCTTCTTTCTCAAGTTTAAGAAAATATTAGAAAAGAATGAGTCAAGTTGCAGGAAGGAAAGAATGTTGAAGGAGAAGAAAACTGAAGGAGACCAAATTGAAGTTAACTTAGGAGTAAGGAGGCTAAGAGGCAGAGGATATGGTTTTGAAAAGATGAAGGAGGACTAAATGGCCATCTTGGACAATGAGTCCATTAAATGGAGAAGAATAAAGCACTTAGTGAGACTGAGGACAAGCATTACTGGTCCTGGGTGACTTAAATAGTATTTAATTGAAGTCATACAAATAAACACCTATTTTAATTTCTGCATCAAGTAGCAGTAAAGGAGAAAATAGGCCACTGAGTTTTGTTCTAGACTGGGACTAGGTGAGGTGAGAGCAGAGAAAGATTAATTGAGCACCAGTATGATTTAGCTGATTTGGTAGAGCAAAGTTGTGAGAAATTAGGAAAGGACCTACAGCCTCAATTAATTGGTAGCTTAAGTTAATTGGGAAAGAAGGACAGAACAGGGGTCCTGTTGAAGGTGAAATTAAACCTAGTGAAAGTGAAGGAGTGGATACAGTGGATGCAAATTCCAGACAGAAAGTTCTTGAAGTAAAACAGTTTGAGGTAATACGCAATCTGAATTGTGGCTCTGTGTTTTGGTTCAATAAAGTGGGTAAAACAAAGATCTGGAATAAAATACCTAAAAATAAATTTAACCAAGGAGGTAGAATGTTTCTCCACTGAAAACCTCAAGACACAGATGAAAGAAACTGAAGAAGATGCAAATAAATGGAAAAATACCCTATGTTCATGGATTGGAAGTATTAATAGTGTTAAAAGATCCATATTACACAAAGCAATCTACAGATTCAGTGCAATCCCTATCAAAATTCCAATGGAATTTTTCACAGAAACAACAATCCTAAAATTTATATAGAACCATAAAAAAGCTTGAATTGCCAAAGAAATATTGAGGAAGAACGAAGCTATAGGGATTATACCCCCTGATTTCAAACTGTATTACAAAGCTACAGTAATCAAAACAGCAGGGTACTGGCATAAAAACAGAGACTTAGATCAAAGGAACAGGATAGAAAGCCTAGAAACAAACACATGAATATATATATATATATATATATATATGTCAATTAATTTGTGACAAATGAGGTAAGAATATTTAATGGGAAAGGTATAGACTTTTCAATTAATAGTGTTGGCAACCTGGACAGCCACATGCAAAAGAATGAATCTGGATCAATATCTTACATCATAAACAAAAAATAATTCAGAATGGATTAAAGACTTGTAAGTAAGAATTAAAACCATAAAACTCCTAGAGGAAAACATAGAGGGTAAGTTCCTTAACATTGATCTTGGCAATGATTTTTTGGATTTGACAACAGAAGCACAAGCAATACAAGCAAAGTTAATAAGCAGGAGTACATCAAACTAAAAAACAACAACAACAGAAAACAAACTTCTGTAAAGCAAAGGAAACCACCAACAAAATGAAAAAGCAACCTACAGAATGGGAGTAAATATTTGCAAACAATATATCTAATAAAGGGTTAATATTCAAACAATACAAAGAACTCAACTCAATAGCAGAAAGAAAAAAATCCACTTAAAAAAATGGGCAGAGTACCTGAATAGACACTTTTTTTTCCCCAAAGAAGACAACAGGTACATAAAAAAGGCATGCCACATCACCAACTATTAGGGAATTGCAAATCAATATTACAGTGAGATATCACCTCACACGTTAGCATGGCTATCATCAAAAAGACAAAAGATAATGAGTGTTGGCAAGGATGTGGGGAAAAAGGAACACTTATGCACTGTTGGCGGGAATGTAAATTGGTGCAGTCATTATGGAAAACAACATGGAGGTTCCTCAGAAAGTTAAAAATAGAACTACCATATGATCCACCGGTCCTATATCTGGGTACATATGCAAAGGAAAACAGGATCAAAGGATCAAAGCGATATCTGCACTCCCATGGTCACTGCAACATTATTCACAATAGCCAAGATATGAATACAACTTTAGTGTCCATCAATAGATGAATGGATAAAGAAAATGTGATGTATATATACATAGATTTGACTATTATTCGACCATGAGAAAGGAAATCCTGCCATTTGTAACAACATGGATGGCTCTTGAAGGCATTATTCTAACTGAAATAAGTCAGACAAGGACAAATACCATATGATCTCACTTATATGTGGAATTTTTTAAAAAAAGGACAAATTCATAGAAACAGAGAAACTAGAAAAGTGGTTGTTAGAAATTGGAGGGGATGAAGAAGATAGAGGTTGGCAAAGGCTACAAACTTTCAGTTATAAGATGAACAAGGTTTTGGGGTACCTGGGTGGCTCAGCTGGTTGAATGTCCGACTCTTGGTTTTGGTTCAGGTCATGATCTCAGGGTTGTGAGATTGAACCCTGCATTGTTCTCCATGCTTAGCATGGAGTCTCCTTGAAATTTTCTCTCTCTCCCTCTTCCTCTTCCCTTCCCTCCTGCTCTCTTTCTCTCTAAAATAAATAAATAAATCTTTTTTAAAAAGATCAATAAGGTCTTATAGCTAACTATAACATGGTGACTATAGTTGGATAACACTATTTATAACTGAAATTTGCTAAGAGAGAATTTAAATGTTCTCATACCAAAAAAAAAAAAGATAAATATGTGAAGTGATGGATGTGTTAATTAACTAGATGAGGGGAGCTTTTCATAATGTATACATACATCAAATCACCACTATATACACCTTTAAAGATCTTATAATTTTATACATCAGTTATACCTAAATACGGCTGAAATTAAAACAAACAAACAAACAAACAAGGATCTGGAGAAGGCAGAGAATATTGAGAAATGTGATTTCCAGTCTAACTTATTTTTCTGGTCTAATATGGAAAGGTAATACTTTTTTTGTCATTTTGAGGGCTCAGAGGAAATTGGGTGGTATCTAAGCAAGGGACTAGAGGAGGTAAGTAGGAAAGGTTTTAAAATGTTAAGTCATGTGCCAATACAAGGACTAAAGGTGTATTGAAAGGAGCTAGTAGAGAAATTGGCAAGAGGAACTGGTCAAAACAATTCACTATGTACAAGTTGCATATAAGAGATGTATAATACGAGGGTGGAATGTATCTAAGACAGTAATTGGCTCTTCTGGTAGTAACTGTGAACCATGGTAAGTGGGATCATGGAGTTTAAAACCACATCTTGTTTCCCCACAACTATTCTAAATTCCTGAAGGACATAATCATAAACCAATTCATTACCATTAGCTCTTTTAGTAAGGAGAGTATTGGAAACACGTCAACAGGTTATTATATGTTTCACGTGTTTCGGTTTATTGGCACAAATAATCTGCAATAAGATCTAAGGAAAAGCATGAATAGGTGTATCAAATTATTAAGAGCGAGTAGGGAGGATGATCAAATTATGAGTTGTAGATACACCTAAGTTCTTTACTGTATTCTAATTTCTGTACCTATTCTCACTATAAATTAATTTTTTAATATCTCAGAGAGACTTTCTGAGTAGCTTTGAGAACATTTATAAGCTTGAATTTGGACATTTTTTTAATATTTAAAAGAAAATGAAATTCTCACCATGAAATTGAGCTAATTTACTGTTCAGCAAGCATATTCAGTTAATATATTTTGGGTTCCATAAATATAATATGAAAACTGCACATGTAATATGAATTCATCTCATGATTTCCATCTATCTCCCCTTATTAGAGAACACTGGCAATACAATAGCCTCGTGTACAGCTCATAGAAGCTATGTCCTTGGCAATAATGAACATGTTACTTTAACCTTCAAATGGCTAGAGTTAGCAATATCAAGGACCTGGGCTCAATGATGAGTACAAAGTGTTCACAATAAGAGTGTCACCAATCGGCTAGCCAGCCAAATCCTCCCATCATACTGGTGTGCCCAGGGAAGGGAGATGGGAATTTTTATGAAGTGACTCCATTTTGATTCTGAAAGATAAAAATGATTACAGCAGTCCCCAAATTTCACCTATGATGCTTGCAGGGTTTTACCCCTTTATAAACCTACACTGAAGCCCTACCAGTTAAAAAAGATCTCTCCCTCTACCACGTGGTGTTTACAGTCTTTGATCACTTTAGATGGAAGAGGTGGCATGTTGCCAGAAGCAGGGAACAGGAAGGATTTTGTCCTCTTGTAGCTATTAAAATATTCTTATGCATTAAAGGAAAAAGAACAACGTCCCAAACAAGGTACTTCTGTACTGTGTAAGCAACATTGTGATTTAATTTGCTAATTTTCAAATTTACTTTGGAAAATAAAAGACTACCTGTAAGCTGTCAGCCTGGAGATATATCTTATTGTTAATATGCAAAACTGTTAGCACACTTTTTTAAGATTAGATCTGCTCATTACATGTGAGTATGTCTTCTGCATATTCCATGAGCAAAAGAAAGAATGTGGCTTTGATAAGCAATAGTCCAGCATGATTCCCATGTGCAAGGATCATCTGACAGGGTTATTTCCTTAAAACTAATCAGAATCTCTGATGCCTGCTTAATGAGCTGAATCTTTCATTATACTCACTAAGTAAGGTCAGGAATACTAGGAGAGAGTTTCTAAAACCGGACTCAGTCACATTAGGGATAGGGTCCCACCTCTGCAAAGTAAGCAGATCGTGTTTTAGGGGGTAAACAGCCCAAATCAGCAAATGTTTCCTTTGAGTAGAGAAAAATCTGTTTCTCTACTCAGATGTTTTTGTTTGACTTTCTAGCTCCAAGGCTAATATCTGGACTCTGTGCAGGTAATGGAAAAAAAATTATGTGTCCCCACTAAAATACATTTTGTAGCAAAATGGGTTATAAATAACTTTTAAAGTACATTTTTCAATTATTTTATCTTTCCCATTAGGTTTGAAAGTTCTTGAGTAAGATGGTACTGTTACTGCTCCCCGTGGATTTTTCCATATATTCTTCTGTATAAACAAATTCAAACATTTCCATACCCACAAGACATTTGCCCTTATACTATTTCCAATTGCCAACAAGATCTCATCATCACCATCATCATTGTCATCATCATCATCATTCAACAGTGTTTGAGTGCTTTCACCCTTCATGGCACTCTGCTATTTATTCACAGAAACAACCACTTAGAATCATCTTTCTACTAATCCACTTCACAGTTTCTAAGGATAAGGGTTATAAGTATGAATTTATGTGTGAAATAACAGCACAGTTTGGCTGGCTTGCTTGAGGCTAAAACCACTACTAGTAAGGTAGCACCTCCCTCCCCTAAATAAATATTTAAATATCTATTTTTAAATATCTATTTATAGCTATTATTATGCATTAAGACTGGGAGAAGGGATTCCATTTTGAAACTATAAGGAACTAGAAGTTTACTTCATAGAAGTAAACATATAAAAGGCTAAACAAATATGGACTGCATATTTCACAATATGTGAATGTATGGTTAGCCAAGTAAAAGAAAAACATATAAGGACAGAAATTTTGAAAAAGTGAAAATGCAGATAGGTGAATACACTTTGAAGCCAATGTTCACTCTGGGAAGTGAATCTTAATCTTAATGGGCTGCAGAAAGAAAATGTAAGAGACAAAACTAGGTCATGAGCAAGATGGTGGGGAGGGGATTAGATTAGAAACCCCTACTTCTAGCTAAAATCCTCCCCCCTTCCCATCCCACCAAGAAAAATAAGAAACTCTTTAACATCATGATAAGTAATAACCACAACCCTTCCTGCAGAAAAAGACCAAAAAAAAAAAAAAAAAAAAAAAAAAAGAACTGGCTGCCAGTATTGTTTTGGGAAGGAGGTGATGGGCAGGGAGAGAAAAAGTATGTCTTACAAGAATTCCTATCAAAACCTTGGGGCACCTGTGTGGTACAGTCAGTTAAACATCTGACTCTTGGTTTCCACTCAGGTCATGAACTCAGGGTCATGAGATTGAGCCCCAGTTCGGGCTCCAAGCTCCACACTGAGCACAGAGTCTGCTTGGGTTTCTCTCTCCCTCTGTACGTCCCCCTCCTCTCTTTCTCTCTCTCAAATAAAATAAATCTTTTTTTTAAAGAATCCTACCAAAAACTCACCCATATTTATTTTTAGTGAAAACCATCATACTATCCATTTGCTCCCAGCAACACCACAATAAAATAATTTTAAATTGAGTGCTTGTTCAAAATGACCCAGGTGTGCTGGTTTCCTTAGACACCAGACAGAAGCAAATTCAAATCATCTTTCAAGGAATACACTTTAGATATGGAAACTCAGGCAACAGAAAAAGTTACAGGGGAAATAGGCTTGTAAAATACTAATAATCATAACATGTACAAGTAAACAAGCTATTGCTAAGTGAGAGCAGAAAAAAAGATTGCAGCATCAAACCCTCAAAAATTTTCAGAATTTGACTGTAAGATATGAAGCCCTGAGATATGTAAGGAAAATTTTTAAAGGTTTAAGGAAATATATGAAGGAAATTAAAAAAATGACCAAGAAAAAAATTTAAATATAACAAAAATTTTAGAAACTAATAATTTAAATTAGTAAAATAAACATGTACAAAGAGATATTTAGTGACATGAGAGAAAGATGGGAATAAATTATCTACGATTTAATATAGCAAAACAGAAGGTATATTTAAAAAAATTGATGAAGAGAAATGTAAATTAAAGGTGGAAAGTCGAGCTTGTCCCCTGGACTTCTGAAGTTGCGGAAGTAGAGAAAAAAGAAACAGGAGTGTGTAAGTTGAAGTGACGCTAGTTGTTCCTGCAGGCATACTGCATTGTGTCTGTAGATGAATAGGAAACAAGTTTATCTCTCTATCATATGATGTGCTAAGCAAGTATTCCTAAACCGTAGGTTACCTGCTCTATGACTTGGGACTATGGCACTTTCTACCATCTTGTAACTATGACTGCAAATGTGGCTGTTTTTGTTGGCATCGAGTCAAAGGGAAAAGAGCATGAAGGATCACTCATGGAAGGGCTTTTTCGTACAGGTCTGAAAATCATGTTCATTGTCTTTCGGTCAACTCCATTACTAGAACTTCCTTGTATGGTCATACTTAATTGCTAGAGAGGTCAAAAAAATATAGCTTAGCTAAGTACCAGGAAGAATAGGAAATAGATTTGATGGCAGATTTTGTCACAGTCAACACTTCTGGCCATTAGATGTGTATTTCACCCTTCTCCACACACATTAAGCACACTCATGCCTTTCCCCAAGGGAGATAATTCAAAGTCCTAACCATTTACTGCTCAGACCTGGAAATCCAGGATTCTGTGTTTGTTTGTATGTTTTTTGAGAAAGAGAGAGAGAGAGAAAGAGAGAGAGAGAGAGAAAGAGAGCATAAATGGTGGGGAGGGGCAGAGGGAGAGGGAGAAGCAGACTCTCTGCTAAGCAGACAGCCTGACAAAGGGCTTGATCCCAGGACCCTGGGATCATGACCTGAGCCGAAGGCAGAAGCTTAACCAACTGAGCCACCTAGGTGCTCCTAGGATTCTGTTAATATCCATTACTCTACATTAAGAAATATATGGATCCTCATATTCTCCCAAACTATTATCTGAAAGAGACAGGTTATGCTTAACTTCCATTGCCCCTAAAATACAATAATGAAAAAGGGGCAGAGACACCACAAGAAAAAAAAAAGTTCTCACTTAAAGTAGGAGAGAAAAGGAGCCGTACGACAGTTACTGATTCTAAAACAAGACAAAGACAATACAATATATGAAAACTGGAGGCCAAACTCACTCATGAATTTGGATGAATACATCTTAAACAAAATGTTGACAAATCAAGTTTAGGAAAATGTAAAAAGGGTGATACATAGGGACCAAACCGCTTTTCCAGTTATACAAGGTTGATTTATCTTGTGATAGCCAATTAATATAATTCAACACATCAAGATTGAGTGATGGATTTAAAAAAAATGGCATGTAAAATAATGAAGTCACAGGAGAAAACTTACGTGATTCATTGATAAATGGTTGCAAACATGCAAAAGCAAAAAGGATACTTTTTTAGGGGTACATAAATATGTAATAAAGCTATTAAGATAAAAGCAAAACGTTGATAAAGAACAAAACACAGAGAAATGAATTTCTATGAAATAAGGGGCTTCGGAGTTATTGATGATACTCTCTTAGACTAGGTGATAGTATTCCCTGAATTTTTTGCTGTTGTATTTTGAAATTTACATATCAACATAAAACACCTTATGTATGTAATTGATATTTCATTTTTAAAAGTTAAAATTCAAGTGCATAAGATGACAGGAGTTTAACTGGAGGGGGTTTAGTCAGGGAAAGGAACAGTGGGAAAGAAGTCTCATGGGGGTGAGGGCGGTAGAGCAGAGTATTCCCCAGCTATCTTAGAGACCTGATTTTAGCCACTAGAATCAGAAGCTGAGGACCAAAGCTCCTTTCATAAAGATTTCAGGAGATTCTGGGTATAAGCAAAACTGTTTCAGGGCCTAGGTGACAAATTGTGTCACAGAAATGAAGATACAACATTCCCCCAGATTCCGTTTTGAGCCAGGCATTGCTGGACACCCTGAAAACTGGCAGCTGAGGCCAGGGGGTCACACTGGCCCAACAGTGGCCTTTCCTGATGGACACTGTCAGCAGGATTAGTGTGAACCTCCTGCCAGGGGCCTCCCAAGCAGCAGATAAAATCAGCGCAGTTAAGGCATGAGAGGCAGAATGTGCCACCGTGTGGGGAACAGATTTGGAAATGCCAAAAATCACATAAAGAGGCACTTAGTGGAGGGTAAGAACCTGCCCTGAAACATCATTATGAGTCTATTTTTAGATGTTGATAAATGATTTATCAACAATCATTTAAAACTGCTAACATATGACATACATACATATATATATGTATGCACAAAAACAGACACAAACGTTTAAAAATTGTGTGTGTGTATGTTTTGTGACTTTTTAATTTAGGGAGAATCAACTCTCTTGAGTTCTCTAAAAATATGTATATTTTAATTTAAAAGCAACTGAAATAGGACATCAAGTTTCTTATATATTATTCAAAACATTTGATGAGGACTTGGAGTATATTTTTTCTCATGGTCATGCTTCTGTGGGTTCTATTCTTGAATTAAAGTAGTTCAGTGCTCAAAAGCCCCTGCCTGTAGGATATGCCTATCATGCTCTTAGCCTGGAGCATTCTGATCTGGTGCCTTAGAATGAGTGAAGAGACTCATCCAGATTTCAATACATTTGATTGTTTATTAGTTGATACAGCACTCAATAATTTTACCAGGTCCTCAGAGTTCCTGTGGCTGAGACATTACAGTTGAGTTTAATTGCATAAAGCAGCTATAACTAGAAATTCACTTACTAGAACATTCAAAAATACAAAGACTAATGGTGGGAAAATGTTTCTACGATGATGATCTCAACAAAATGCCCTGACATTTGTGCATATTCTTTCTGTTAAATCATTCTAAGTTGGTTCCCTTTTTTTAGCTTTCCTAAAAATGAAGCATTTCTGCTAAACCTGCTTACCAGGTACATCCTACAGAATTATTATTATATTTTAAAATTAGCTTCTCCTCTTTCACTTTCAAATGGATTGAAAGCAAAAAGCAACATCCATCAGATGAGGTCATCTCAGCAAGAAGCCCAATTAACTCAAAATAAAGTCCCAAATGGTAGATGAACCAGCACTCCTAATAAGCCTCCCCCAGTGTACCAGACCAATTTGTGCATTAAAATGCTTTAATGTGATCTTTTTCCAGTCCTGTCACCTCTTTTACCAATGTATTATTGTCTTTAATGTATAAACTAATAAACTATTAGGTAAATGCTTTAGTAAATGCACAGCCAATTTTTTTTTCAGTTCTATATGATTGGTTTGTTTACAGTTACTTGGACAGACACATCTGCTTTTGTCCCTTTGGAAAAAGTAAAGATTTAGGGGGCTTTTAAAATATTTGTCATTTCATAGTTATTTACTAGGATGTTGGCAAAGTGGGTGGAAGAAGGAGAAAGAGAGGGAAAGCGAGGGAAAGAGAGAGGGAGAGAGGAGTCTAATTATGAAGCAGATGTTGGGAGTGGTATTTATTCTCCAAAACCACACGGGTCATTCATTAAAATCTCAGTTTTAATTAGCAAACACCTGTTTTCTGTTTGATTTTACATTGATATCTACTGTCTGCAATTTGCTTTCTCCAGTACAAGCAATTAAATAGCCCTGACAGTAACAGTTAATCTAATTAGTCCAGAGGTGCCCTGGGAGGTGACTATCGACTTGAAGAAATTAGATACAAGCAAGCACAGCTCCATTCACCTGATTGGATAAGACTTGTACGCAATTGTTGTTGGGTGTCACCTTTTCCCTTGGCCCTTCCTTTTAAATTTGGATTTAAGAGGCATGAACTAATGAAAACTGTTGAATGTTTGCTGTGTACCGGTCACCAAGCTAGGTTCAGAAAGTAGAAAGAGGAAACCCTTTCAGCTCCCAGCCTAGAAGAGGTTAAAGTCTGATGAATAGGACAGATATGTACACAGATTATTATATATGTGAGGGCCTTGGGGGCCCAGAAAAGCAGGGATGAATCCAAGCGTTTATAAGCAAGAATTAAGATCATTCTCTAATAAATTCTGGTTACCGCTGCCAAGAACAGGATAACAATCCTGGCTTTTTCCAAACTGAGAAAGTTATGCTTGTTTTCAAATTGGTAGAAATTCATTTGTAATCATGTGATCTTAGTTACTCTATCAACATTTATCATGAAACTTAATGATGTCACCTGCTGTCTCTGTAAAGATTTTGGCATGTAGGATGTTCTCTTTCCTAATTCTGAGGTTTAAAGAGAGCTGTCACCAAGTCCTGAGATCTAGGAAATATACATCAAAGAGATATCAGTCATCAGTCCTAATTCCATATGCATATTTCAAAATGGTGTAGTTAGATGACTTAGGGTGGATATATCCATAAGTAAAGCAAAGGCCAGAAAGTGGTGCTGATAGAGATGTCTGGCAAAGCTGCCCTTCCTCTGCTCCAGTCTTATCTAATATACTTGTTTTGAAAAGATGAGAGCCCTGGACTTCACTTGACTCAATTCATAAATTGGGCCCACAAGGAGAAAACCAATCCATCACTCAAGGGCACAGAGGTTGATATCCCAGCTGGTTTAAGGAGGCATCCTCTATGCATGCACAAACTTAACGGAAACAGCCTCTGACTACGAGCATCACATTATGCTAAATGTTGAGAAAGAGGGAATGGCATGGGGACTTTAAACAATAGTCCTATAAAAATTAAGTTATGCTCTGCCTAAAACTTCCCAAAGGCTTTCTCTGAAAGACATTCATCTGCTGGTGTGTTGATAGTGGTAATTAATTGACTAGAATTTTGTTTCTTCTTTATAGAACAGAAATACCTCTAAAGTGGGTTGGAATTGGAGGTTTTCTAAGAGATTAGCTATTGATATATGGAAAGGTCATCACTTTGAAAAACTTCTTGTCCACAGAAATTGCAATTGTGATAACAAGGATGATCATTATGATTTAGGTGACCAAGATTCACAGCATTAGACAGTTTGTCTATATACAGCTTCTATCACATTGGAGAGTAGGGAAGGGAGTTAATATTTGTCAAGCATCTACTACATGCCAGCAATAGTGTTGGTTTGGAGCTTCCTGTATAATATCTCTTTGTAATTCTCATGCCTGTGAGCTAGGCTTTATATGTTTATAACTCAAAGTAGAAACAGGCTCAAAATGGCTATATGATTTTCTTAAAGGTTATATTGTTAAGCAGTGGCAAATTATTGTTTTGATGAAGATCCCTCTGATTCATTACACTGTCTCCAATTTACATCTAATAAATACAGTTATTCATATCATGCTCTGTATTTGTTGCACACTTTTAAAAATTATAGGTGAGGCCCCTACCTAAGAGAGTGGCTGATATTGGCATTCTATCATTTGATTCTCACAATAATCTCAAGACACTGTTGGAACACATGGTATTTCCACTCTGTTAGATGTAAAGAAATCAGAAAGTAGGAAGCCTAGAAACCATCAGGACTCTGCCATATACACTGAACACTAAATAAATGAAGAGAAACCATATATCATTCTACCTCTAAGGAACTCACTATGTCATGAACAAGATGAGCATAGGTAATAGATTATAATCACATAAGACAGTGATAGAGGCAAATACAGGGGTTTTTTGAATATAAAATGGAAATTTGCCCTTCAAAGCAATAGCATATACTGCCATTTCTACATTACCTGTGACCCACGAAATATTTACCTTCCCTGTGTTGCAGTCCCTCAGAATAAACTAAGCCAGTTTACGGTGTTCATATTAGCTTATAGCCATGTTATTTATGACCAGCCATAGTCGATGGAGGCTGGTAAATGTTTAACATCTGGCATTCTGGGCAAAAGCAGGAAAAAAAAGACCTGATTCGTAGCATACGCCAGTTTCTATGGTGTAAATACCCTCACAATTTCAAACCACCACCATTATGTAGTAGTATGTGGAACCGGGAAAAGATGTTCACAAATCAGCTTGCAAGAGCTGCAAGGAGCTGGCCTCATCACACCACCGGTATAGTTAATATGGGAGACTGGAACGTGTTTCCCTAGTAGCCCAAGGCTTTTGCAGTACTCAATCCTCCCTCCATGACACCTCAAACTCCCACATATACACACTCGTGCCCTCCCATACTCTCTTTCTCAGGGACAACATTTTCATCAGGAAAAAATTAAATCACTTAGTCATCTCACCTAGAGACTTTCATGCTTTACTAATTAGGGGAAAATGATGGTAAGAGTAAACAGGTAGGGAATAGATCTTTTTTTAAATGTTTTATTGTTATGTTAATCACCATACATCATTAGTTTTTGATGTAGTGTTCCATGATTCATTTTTTGTGTATCACACCCAGTGCTCCATGCAGAACATGCCCTCTTTAATACCCATCACCAGGCTAACCCATCCTCCCACCCCCTCCCCTCTAGAACCCTCAGTTTGTTTTTCAGAGTCCATCATCTCTCATGGTTCATCTCCCCCTCCGATTTCCCCCCCTTCATTCTTCTCCTCCTATCTTCTTCCTTTTTTAAAAAACATATATTGTATTATTTGTTTCAGAAGTATAGATCTGTGATTCAACAGACTTGCTCAATTCACAGGGAATAGATTTTATTTTTTATTTTATTTTTTAAAGGTTTTATTTATTTATTTGAGACAGAGAAAGAGAGAGAAAGAGCACAAACAGGGAGAAGGGTCAGAGGGAGAAGGAGCAGATTCCCCACTGAGCAGGGAGCTTGATGCGGGACTCCATCCCAAGATCCTGAGATCATGACCTGAGCTGAAGGCAGATGCTTAACCAACTGAGCCACCCAGGCACCCTGGGAATGGATTTTAAATGCAGACTCCCATCTTAGGGTTCATGTAATCACAAAAAATTAAGTGGTTGCCAGCATTAGCTGGACTTAAAGGGAAAGCCAGCAGTCCTAGCTCTTGCCTCTTACAGGGAAGGTATGTTTTTGTAGCAATATTTCAGCAGAATCAATGCACTAACACAAAGGAACAAACATAATGCAGAAAAACAGGCAAAAGAGATAATAAAGAGAAATAAATCCTTGTGTTGTTAGTCTCATCCAAACCTTCTGATTCTGCCAAGACACTGGAAGAGTCTTAAAAAGAATAAATCACTTTTTTAAAAAATTGTTTGTTTTCTTTCTTTTTCTTTTCAAGTAGACTTTATGCTCAGCATGGAGCCCAACAAAGGGCTTGAACTCAAGACCCTGAGATCAAGACCTGAGCTGAAATCAAGAGTCAGACACAACCGACTGAACCACCCAGGCACCCTCCCACCTTGTTTTCAATTGTGTCCCCTTTGTTATTTTACTATCGAAACTTTACCTTGGTAAAGTTGCCATTTTTATCTTTCCCTTCAGCCCAGACCACTTTGTTTATTTCTAGACATTGCTAGGATGCAGAACTGAAATACTCAGTGTCCCTATTCTGCTGGGGGATGTTGGGCAGGGCATGTAATGGATTCTAAGTTACTTCTCAGTATGTAGCACTGTGTTAAGTTATGCTATCTTTTTTTCCCCTTCTAGTCTTGTTTGTCAGGCAGAAAAACAACCGTGGCTACTTCCTCATTCATATTCAATGACTTGATTTGAGTGTTGTTTTAATTCTTCATCAGAAAAATTATCATTCTCTTTTTCCTTACACATGTAATTTCAAAAGCTTTGCTGAATTTAAAAATGTCTTTTTGTCATATCTCCAGTCTTATATTTTTTTCATGAAAAACACACCTCCAGTTCGATAGTAGGGGTGACTGAGGGATTTGTTTGGAAATGTACTCTTCAGCACCCTCTTTAATGAGAGTAACAGCAAGATGAACCATGATAGATGATGGACTCTGAAAAACAAACAGGGTTCTAGAGGGGAGGGGGTGGGAGGATGTGTTAGCCTGGTGATGGGTATTAAAGAGGGCACCTTCTGCATGGAGCACTGGGTGTTACGCACAAACAATGAATCATGGAACTCTACATCAAAAACTAATGATGTAATGTATGGTGATTAACAATAAAAAATAAAAAAAAATAGTAACAACAAACATATAGCACTTCCTCTGTGAGTCATTGTGCAAAACACTTAACATATAGAAACTCATTCATTCCTCACAACTACCTACTGGGAAGTATGACTATTTCCCCTATTTTATAAATGAGGAAATTGAGAGTCATAAGAGTAGCAAATGGTGGAGGTGACATTTGAGTCCAGCACAGCTAGAATATATGATTTTTAACTGCAACCTTATATTTTAACTAAAAACAAAAATCATGATCTTTGATTTAGCCTATTAAACTAAAAGTGCTAAAGACATTAAAGGGTTTTCAATATTTCAATCAGCTACAACAGTTCTTTTTTTTTAAGATTTATTTTGAGAGAGAGAGAGGAAGGGAGAGAAAGAGAAAAAATGAACAAGAGGGGCAGGGGGAGAGGGAGAAAAAATCTCAAGCAGACTCTGCACTAAGCATGGAGCCCAATGATGGGCTTGATCTCATCACCCTGAGATCAGGACCTGAGCCGAAACCAAGAGTTGGATGCTTTTTTTTTTTTTAATATTTTATTTATTTATTCATGAGAGTCAGAGAGAGAGAGAGGCAGAGGCAGAGGGAGAAGCAGGCTCCCTACCTAGCAGGGAGCCTGATGCGGGGCTCGATCCCAGGATCCCGGGATCATGACCTGAGCCGAAGGCAGATGCTTAACCATCTGAGCCACCCAGGTGCCCAAGAGTTGGATGCTTAACTAGGCATCCCTACTGTAGTTCTTCTAATGAAGAATGCACAGGATACTAGTTTGCAGTACAAAACCTATTCTCGGAGAGGAAAAAAGAGAGACAGAAGAGAATCTGATCAGAAAAGTAGGTGATTCAAATTTTGGAAAAATTTGAATATTTTGTGATGCTTGTATTGTTTCTTGGCTTCTTTTAAAAGTGTGCCATAAACCCCTAATGCCACGGAGAGAGCTACCCACTGTACCTGGCACATCGCCAAAGTAGTAGTGCCTCACAAGACCAGACTCATAATTAGTGCTTCATAGATGTTTGATGACTGAGTGAAATGAACATAAGTAGAATAGGTTGCTGCTGTTTAGGGAGGCTTCCTATCCTACACTTGGAACCAGAAAGTGGTCTCTCTGATTTGCAGAATATATGATCACTGATTAAAAGGTAAAATTCTTTAGGAGTATTAGTGCATTATAATGCTTTAGCATGCTTTAGTATGAGTACATATACCCATAGAAGTATACACCATATGTACACATGATATATATAAGCATAAGGTGCTCTCTTCTAGAGTGAATTGGTTCTTAGTGAAAACATGCAGCCAAGTGATGAGGTTGGGACTATTGTTGGGATAGAAATCAAAGATACATCCTATAGAAATCAATTCTGAGAACAAAATAAGTGGATATTGGGATGAAGGAGAGTACTGCATAAGCTTAGGTTTGAAAAAAATGAGTGAAATCAATTTCTTAAGATAAACGTAAGAGAGAACAAATGTTATCTAGAAAACTGCTTGATCCCAGAAAGTAAGTATAAAAAAATAATGGGCAATTAAGAATTTTACCCATGAGTTAGAGTTTGAAAGTTCAGGATTAACAAAGATGGTGTGGAGAAAAGGGCAAGTTCCCAAAATGGAGACCTATGAGCATGTGCAGAGAGCTGGTAATTTTGGAGAAACTCTGCGGAGTGATGAGGTACATTATCTTTCACCAGCCCAGCCAGAGTTCTCTCTGACAAACAGCTGAGGGGGACAGCTGTTGATTTGACTGCCTCATTTTTAAAGAGACAAAACATTTGTTTAAATACTTAGGTGAATCTGTGGACAAAGATGAACACCACCTTTTAGAAGCACATCAGATTAACTGAAAATATAGTTCACTGACTACTTTCAACAAGTTTTGATGAAAACTGAAATGCTCAGTAAATTATTTGAAGGTATAGCTAAAAAGAGTCAACAGCATAACATTAGTAAAATGTTGGTATTGAGAGTTATTATAAAGATATCTGGTGTGTGTGTGATTTAGTAAATGTGTATACTGTAAAGAAGAAATGTTCCAGTCTTATTCCAATGGACATAAAATTATACATGTTATAATACAATTATTTAGGACCCTCCATAACCTCCAGGAAACTCTTCAGAAAAATCATGAAGTGTATTTGATATAAAAGCTCATGTTCTTAGTCACTGCAGTATGCATGTAATTGGCATAAACTTTCATTAAAGAGCTCGATATGGCCAGCCAATTTTATTTTCTCTTTTTCTCTTCCCATCAAATGATGACCCCTGAGCAGAAGCCCTGTCTTCCTGCATTTGGAGCATGCCATATGACTCACAGATTTAAAGATCCAAGGTTGGGCATGAATGAGACTTTAGGGTTGTCCCAAATTAGATGTTTAATCAGTGAAGACTTTGATTTAACACCTTTCAAAGGAATTATTGTTTCTGGAAATTTTGGTTTTGTTGCTTTTTCTAGGATGTCTTCTCTGTGATTCTGCTTTTAGATTGGGGACTGAGTCTTTAATGCAAAACTTTAAATTTTAGCCTCTTATATTCCTGGCTGTATCTTGTTTCAGTGTGTTAATAACTAAATCCTTATTAAAATGTTAGGAGAAATGATGATTTACAATTGTTATATCTTCTTGTTGGATTGTCCCCTTAGTGATTATATAATGCCCTTCTTTGTCTTTTGTTACAGTCTTTCTCTTAAAGTCTACATATATTGCTACTCTGGCTTTCTTTTGACATCCATTTATGTGATAAATGTTTCTCCACCCTCACTTTCAATCTGCAGGTGTTTTTAAGGTCTAAAACGAGTCTCTTGTAGGCAACATATAGATAGGTCTTGCTTTTTCATCCATTCTGACACCCTATGTCTTTTGATTGCGGTGTTTAGTCCATTTACATTTGAAGTAATTATTGGTAGATTTGTATTTCTTGCCATTTTATTACTTTTCTCATCATTGTTTCTGGAGATTTTTTCTGATCCTTTCTTGTCTTTGCCAACTTTGGCCTCTCCTTTCCACTCAAAGAGTCCCCCTTAATATTTCTTGCAGGGCTGGTTTAATGGCCATGAACTCCTTTAGCTTTTATTTGTCTGGGAAACTCTTTATCTCTCCTCCTATTCTGAATGATAGCCTTGTTGGACAGAGTATTCACGGCTGCAGTTTTTTCTACTTAGCACTTCTAATATATCACACCACTTTCTTCTGTTGAGAAATCTAGCTTGCCTTATGGGTTTTCCCTGGTAAGTTTTGCCCTTCTTTTGTATTGTTGCTTTTAAGATTTTTTCTTTATCACTATATTTTGCAAACTTAATTATAATATGTCTTGATGTTGGCTTGCTTTTGTTGATTTGGATGGGAGTTCTGTGTGTCTTTTGTATCTGGATGTCTCTTTCCTTCCTCAGATTAGGGAAGTTTACAACTTTTATTTCTTGAAATAAATTTTCTGCCCTCTTTTCTCTCTTATTCTTCTGGGACTCCTATAATACTAATGTCATTATCTTTGATGGAGTCACTGAGTTCCCCAAGTCTATGCTTGGGTAGCCTAATTCTTTCTCTCCTTTGTTCAGCTTCATTATTTTCCAAAATTTTGCCTTCTAGGTCGCTAAGTTTTTCCTCTGCTTCTTCCAGTCTGCTGTTCATAGCATTATGCCTGTTTCCAATCTCATTTATTGCATTCTTCATCTCTGATTCTTTTTTAAATCTTTTACCTCTGTGGTAAAGGTCTCCCTGGCATTTTCTATTCTCTTCTCAAGTCCAGTGGGTATCCTTATAATTGTTGCTTGAAGTTCTCCATCAGGTGTGTTACTTATATCTGTTTCACATGGATCTATGGCCATGGCTTCATGTTATTCTTTCATTGGGATAAATTCCCCCCTCTTGTCATTTTCTGTCTAAGTCCCTGCCTCTTTCTCTGTGTTATAAGAGTCAGTTATGTCTCCTGCTCCTGAAAGTAATGGCCTTATGAAGAAGAGGTCATGTAATGCCCAGGGCCTAGCACTTCAGGGAACGCCTACAGTGTGTGCTGCGCATGATCCTCTGTTGTGTTTTAGCTGCTCTGTCCCTCAGACCAGTCATCTGCAGAGGCTCTTCTTGCCTGCTGCAGGCAGTGTTTGGTCCGTGGCCTGAATGTGGCAAGTTTTAACTAGGTGTGCTCTGGTCTGCTTGTGAAATGAGACCTGACACCACTTGCATCAGAACTGAGGCCCTGCAGAACTCTCTGGTCAGGAGTTTGTGCTGGTCTTCTGGGGCAGGGGCCCACTGCACTGAGACTGAGGCAAACTTGACTGAGAAGGGCAGTACCACCAGAGCACAGCGGATTGGGGCTTGGTGTAAGCAAGTTAGGCAGCCAGTGTCCATGCTGAGCTGCTTCCCTCAGGTGGCACTGTTTATGCTGAGGGGTGTGGGAGAGAAATGGTGCCAGCCACCTCCTCTGTCCCCAGAGAGGGGTCTCCATGAACACTTCTTCTTAGGGAAGCACTCCTAGAATAGTGAATAATTTCCTCCCTGTGTACCCCAGGCACTTTTCAGGCAGCTGTTTCCATTGTCTATTCCCAGGTTTTTTGGCTGCCTTCTCTCCAGGAGCAGTATAGTGCCCTCTGGGCTCTATCCCAGTCAAGCCTGTTGACCTTTCAAACTCCAGGTTTTAGAGAAGTGGGGTAGGCAGGGGCTTGTTCTGATCTTCTAGGGAAGAAATGAAGGGGCCCACTGCATTGGGACTGAGGCAAGCTTGACTGAGAAGGGCAGTCCCATTAGAGCCCAGGGGGTTGAGCCTTGGTGTATGGAAGTTAGTCAGCCAGTGTCAGCCCTGTGCTGCTTACAGCAGGTGGCTCTGTGGTTAAGTTGAGGGGCATGGAAGGGAAATGGCACCTGCCACTCTTTTGTTTCCCTAGAGTCATCTCTGTGAATGCTGCTTCTCAGGACCTGCTCTAAGAAGAGCAAATAATGCCCCCACTGTGCCCCAAGCATTTTTCAGATTGCTGTTTCCATGCTGTCCTCCCCTTGGGTTGTTTGCCTGCCTTCTCTCCAGGAGAAGCACAATGACCTCTGGGTTCTATCCCAGCCAAGCCCAGTGACCTTTAAAACTGCAGGCTTTAAGACCCACTGGTTGCAATAACTCACACAATTCAGCCCCTCTCATTTTCCAAGCCAGTGGCTTTGGGGAAATGTTCTCCTGTGTGTTCCCCTGTGTGCCCCTCTTTCCCTTGCCCTTCTCTGTGACCACAGCTTCCTCTCCTCTGCAGCACCCATGATCCATTTTTCCCCTAAACCATATACTTCCTACCTTCTTCAATGTGGTCTCTTCTCTCCCTTTAGCTGTGTAGTTTGTTCTGTCAGACTTTAGGTCAATATCTGGGTTATTTAGGATGATTTGGAAGCTATCTAGTTGTGTTTGTGGGACAAGATATGCACACAAAATTAGAGCATCCAAATATATAAAAGAAATTGATAACAAACATATAGGAACTAATTGATTATTCATTAAAAAATACATGGAAACAAATGAGATGAAAGCAGTAGTGCAAAAGTGGTACTAAGAGGGAAGTATATAGCAATATGGGTTTACCTCAAGAAGCAAGAAAAATCTCAAATAAACAACCTAACCTTACACCTAAAGGGGCTAGGAAAAGAACAACAGAGTCTAAAGCCAGCAAAAGAAAGGAAATAATAAACACTAGAGCAGAAATATATGATATGGAAACAACAATGACAACAACAAAAACCAGTAGAACAGATCAATGAAAGCAGAGGCTGATTCTTTGAAAAAATAAAATAAAATTAATAACCCCCTAGCCAGATTTATTAAAAGAGAAAGGACCCAAATAAATCAAATCACAGATGAGAAAGGAGAAATAACAACCAACGCCACAGAAATACAAACAATTATAGGAGAATACTATGAAAAACTATATGTCGACAAATTGGACAAGCTGGAAGAAATGGATAAATTCCTAGAAACATAGAAACAACAAAACTGAAACAGGAAGAAATAGAAAATTTGAAGACTGATAACCAGCAAAGAAATTGAATCAGTAATCATAAAACTCCCAACAAACAAAAGTTCAGGGCCAAATGGCTTCACAGGTGAATTCTACCAACATTTAAAGAGTTAATACCAACTCTTCTCAAACTATTCCAAAAAATAGAAAAGGAAGGAAAACTTCCAAATTCATTTTATGAGGGTAGCATTACCATGATACGAAAACCAGATAAAGACTCCATTCACCATGAGCAAGTGGGATTTATTCTTGGGTTGCTAGGGTAGTTCAGTATTTGCAAATCAAACAGTGTGATACACCACGTTATACAAGAAAGGATAAGTAACATATGATCATTTCAATAGACGTAGAAAAATCATTTGACAAAGTACAACATCCATTCATGATAAAAAGCCTCAACAAAGTAGGTTTAGATGGAACATATCTCAACATAACAAAGGCCATATATGAAATATCCACAAGTAATATCATCCTCAATGGGGAAAAATTGAAAGCTTTTCCTCTATGTTCAGGAACAAAACAAGGATGTCACTCTCACTGTTATTTAACATAGTAGTAGAAGTCGTAGCCTCAACAATCAGAAAACAAAAAGAAATAAAAGACATCCAAATTGGCAAGGAAGAAGTAAAACTTTCACTATTTGCAGATGGCATGATACTCTATATAGAAAACCCAAAAGGCTCTACCAAAAACCTGCTTGAATTGAAAAATGAATTTAGTAAATTTGCAGGATAAAAAATCAACATAAAGAAATCTGTTGCATTTCTATAGATCAATAAGGAAACAGCAGAAAGAGAGATGAAGGAATCAATCCCATTTACAATTGCACCCCAAACAATAAGATACCTAGGAATAAACCTAACCAAAGAGGTGGAAGACCCGTACTCATAACTATAAAACACTGATGAAAGAAATTGAAGACGGCACAAAGAAATGGAAAGATATTCCATGTTCACGGATTGGAAGAACAAACATTGTTGAAATGTCTATACTACCCAAAGCAACATACACATTTAATGCAATCCCTATCAAAATACCAATAGCATTTTCCTCAGAGGTAGAACAAACAATCCTAAAATTTCTATGGAACTAAGAGAGATCCAGAATAGCCAAAGCAACCTTAAAAAAGAAAAGCAAAGCTAGAGGCATCACAATCCCAGACTTCAAGTTATATTACAAAGCTGTAGTGATCAAAACAGTATGGTACTAGCACAAAACAGACACATAGATCAATAGGAAATCCAAAATCCAAAAATAAATCCACAATTACATGGTCAAATAATTTTTGACAAAGCAGGAGAGAATATGCAATGGGAAAAAGTCTTCAACAAATGGTGTTGGGAAAACTGGACAGCAACATGCGAAAGAATGAAACTAGACCATTTTCTTACACCAAACACAAAAACAAATTCAAATGGATTTAAGACATAAATGTGAGACCTGAAACCATAAAAATCCTAGAGGAGAACACAGGCAGTAATCTCTTTGATATCAACAACTTCTTACTAGATATGTCTCCTGAGGCAAGGGAAACAAAAGCAAAAATAAACTATTGGGACTTCATCAAAATAAAAAGCCTCTGCACAACAAAGGAAATGATTAACAAAACTATACAGCAACCTACGGGATGGGAGAAAATATTTGCAAATGACATATATGAAGGATTAGTATCCAAGATATATAAAGAACTTAGAAAACTCAACACCCAAAAGAGGTATAACCCAATTAAAAAATGGGCAGAAGATTTGAATAGACAGTTTTCCAAAGAAGACATTCAGATGGCCAACAGACACTTGAAAAGATGCTCAGTATCACTGATCATCATGGAAATACAAACCAAAACTATAATGATATATCACCTCACATCTGTCAGAATGGCTAAGATCAACAACACAAGAAACAACAGGTATTGGCAAGGATATGGAGAAAGGGGAACCCTCCTGCACTGTTGTAGGAATGCAAACTGGTACAGCCATTGTGGAAAACAGTATGGAGGTTCCTCAAAAAGTTAAAAATAGAACTACCAGCAATTGCACTTCTAGGTATTTACCTAAAAAGTATTCAAAAATACTAATTCAAAGGGATACATGCACCCCATTGTTTATAGCAGCTAGAGTATTATAGGAGTTAGAGATTATTATGCTAAGTGAAATAAGTCCGAGAAAGGCAAATACCATATGATTTTACTTATATGTGGAATTTAATAAAACAAATGAGCAAAGGGAAGAAAAAAAAGAGGGGGAGAAAACCAAAAAGCAGCTTCTTAACTATAGAGAACTGAGGGTTACTGGAGGTAGGTGAGGGATCCCCCCTCACCTTTTGACAGAACAAACAAAAGGTTAAATAGGTGATGGGAATTGAGGAGTGTACTTGTTGTGAAGAGCACCAGGTGTTGTATGGACATGTTGAATCACTATATTGTACACCTGAAACTAATATTACACTGTATGTTAACTAACTGGAATGTAAATAAAAACTTAAAAAACAGCAAGAAATAATGATTATTAAAAATGAATATTATAAATATAACTTCTCTAAGGAGAACCATAGAGGATGGAATGAGCTCACTTTTATTAATGATCTGACAAATAACACCCTCATTTCTGATTGGTTGGGACACACAGTCCATATTTTAATCACTTTTTCTCAGCTCTAAAACACATAAGAAATTTGTGACCAAATTCTAACAACCATGGACCATGGTTGTGATGTGGTATGAACATGGACTTTTGAGTCAGACAACCTGTTTTTTCCCAGCTCTTTCAAAACTAGCGGTAGCCTTTGGGCATGCTACTTAACATTTTAAACATCAATCATTCATAAAATGAAGATAATAGTATCTATCTCAGAGAATTGATGGAATTAGTTTAGCATAGGTCCTGGCACATATGCAAATACTCTGTAAATGTTTATACATGTTATCAGTTGCACACATTTAACTCCTCTATATCCAGTTCTTTCTGGACTCATTAAGCTGCAATATCCGGTCTGGCGGCATAGAACTAGTACCATGTATAAATGAAACATCAACCCTGAATCTCATGAGTTTAGCTAAGTTTAGTATTTAGTATTGTACCATACCTTAAACATCTCGCAGTACCATTGGCCTCTGAACATGTTCCTCATATACCTATTTTCCATGTTGAATTTATACTTGATGCCTGGATTATTTTCATAGCTACAATAATAATAGTGACTTGACCAAGGTCAAGTAGTAACGGCTGAGCCAGAAATCTGATGCACACAGTCTGAACCAGGACTGCTGTGTTGACCATTATCCTTGTTATTATGATTTTGACTCTATACTCAAATGCTATTTACCTTATTCGATGAGCTACATTTACTCAGTTCACCTTGAATAAGTATTCCATTATGCTCTGCTTTGGCCCCTGGGTGCCATTTTTATCAAATCCAAAGAGTTTAATATAAAGCCCATCCAACTAGCCAAGAATAAGCTTGAAGAAACCATCAACGTACCTGGCAAAGGTGCTCTCTAGCAAACTGAAAGCATGGATCACACAATTAATTGTTGGGTAAGGGGTGAAAAGTCATCAACTTTTCATTCTAGTCATCGACTTATATTCCATCAGTACCTTTGATGCTTTTGACTGAATGTTACTTGGATTCCTTATGGAAAATATTTTGAACAATCAAGTCCCCCAGTTTTTAGGAGGCAGAGTGAGAATTTTTGGTAACCTGCCTAATGGAGGAAACAAATATATCTTTTCTTACATGCAGTCATTCAGCCTCCTCCAAAGGGCTTTTATTGGCCTGCACTCTCTGTATACACTGGAAATCAATTACTGTGCTACTGGATTTCAGTTGTTGGTATAAGCGTTTTTCAGGAATAGTGGCATTCTTCCCACCTAATACCAGAAGGGATCGCTGATTTCTTTCATTAGTAAAAGAGCAGATAAGCTGCCCTAATACTGGTATTCATAAAAGCAGGTCCTGAGCATACTCTCATCATTCATATTCTCAGTTAGGAATTGCCTTCTCTAAAGTTTCGGTTCTTTGTCATGTTACCCATCTGACCTCTCTTTGTTCTTCCATTTACATTTTCACTCCAAAAACTTGAAACTTGACACTGTTTTCCTGGCTCTGATCACAGCTGTGCTCTCTGATCACAATTCAAGTTCTTGTTCCTTAGCTATATAATCTCAGATAATTCTGGATGAACATTCAGTCTGATGTGATTCAGTCTCTGAATCTGCTAGCTCAGCACAGCTTCCTTCCCCCTTTGAAGCCCAGCCCGTCTGCCAGTTTCACTCAAGCATCTGAGTGAGTGAGAAATGAGAACCCAGCATAGCATCCATGCTCCTCTCACCCTTTATCCCTGTTTCTTCTAAAACTCAAATCAGTCCTCCTCTGCCCCCAGCACAGACATAGGGAGCTCTGTACAGCCAATGCTCACTTGACAATTTCCATGTTATACATTCAGTGGATGAGGGAGAAAAGGGAGTCATGGAAGATTTGGGTTGCATTGGCCAGTTTTAAAACCCAAAGGCATCATTTCTCCCTGGGCAGAAAAAGAACATTTGGAAATAAAGGTGTCTGTTAATTAAATTTTTTATCCTGGGAAAGTTGGGCACAGCAGTTAATCCAGCCCTCTTCCAGGGCCGTGTGTGTGTGTGGGGGTCCCTTCCTGATGCTCTGGGTGTAAATTGATGAGAGAGACTGAAGTGATTTCACTGTCACTGACAGCAGGGTGAGGAGGCCCACCAGGGACCCAGAGCCCAGTGTAATTAAGATAGTTGTCTTTGCCTGGCAGAAGCCCCAAATTAATGCACACTAGAATCTGGAGCACAGATAAGGCAGATCAGAGACTATAAAACCATTTTCAAAATTGTCTCTAAGTGCTGCAGGCTCTTCTCTGCTACATCAGCTGAGCAAACTTTGACATCGGGGCTACTAAAAAAACCCTTGGAAATGTACCTACTTATTTAATTATTTAGAAAGTATTTATTATGTGACAGGCAGAGTTCTAGGGGATGGGGATATATTAGTGAATACAATAGACAAAATTTCCTGCCTTCATGGAGCTTATAGCCCAATAGCGGAAAAATAGCAGTAAATAAGATTAATAGATGCACTATATACCTCTTAGAAAGTGACTAAAATATGGAAGAGGGCATAAAATTCCATGAGTGGGATTGTGTGAAAGGTGGTGTAAAATTTTAAGCAGGGCATGAAGGAAGAGGGGAACTACCCGTGAGGATAGATCAGTCCAGGAAAAGAGAACAGCAAATGCAAAGGCCCTGAAACAGGATTCTCTCCACCACTGGAAAGTTTGAGAAACAACAAAGAAGATGGTGGAACTGGAATAGAGAGAGCTAAGGGGAGTCTGAGGAAATGAGATATGTTTGTGTCTAGGGGTAGGGTTTATGGGCATATTAAGAATTTTGACATTTACTATGAGACGAAGCTATCTATAAGTTTTAGCAGAGGTGTGACATTATCTGATATGATTTAACAAATGGCCTGGCTGTTCTGTCAAAAGCAAATTTTAAGGAGAATTGGAAGCAAGGAGACCAGATAGGAGATTAATGCAATATGCAGTGTGAGCTGATGATGGCCTGGACTGAAGCAGTGGCAATAAGGATACTAACAAATGGTAAGTTCAGGAGAGATGTTGAAGGTAAAGTCTATGGCTTTTATGATAAACTCACTATAGACTATGAAAGAAAAGTCAAGATGAAAAGCAAGGATTTGGGCCTGAGCAGCTGGAATAGCATTGTCATTGACAGACATGTGGAAGATGGCAAAAACTGTAAGTTGAGGAGGCAGAAAGTGAGGAGCTCGGTTTTGAGTATGCTCCTTGAGGTGCCTTTTAGACATCCAAAAGGAAAGTCGAGTAGGCAGTTTGACATCAAGAGTCCTCTCATTTTCATATTTTTATTCATAGTCCTTTTCAAAGGAAAAGGAAAATATGAGGTTGGATCAGAAGCCTTGGGTTCTCTCAACTTTTTGTTATTCTAAATAGCTCTTGGATTACAGCAGAACATCAATTTCCAGTGTGGTAGGAGACGAAGTTCTTAAATTGCCTATACTTCATTGAAAGGGCAGCTTTGTTACAATGGATTTTCAAAGCGATTATTACCCTGTGTTGTATTAGCTTCTAAACTTTTAGTTTTCTATCCAGTCCAAACATTAATGTAATAACTTTATCTTTCAATCTGGATATCAGCAAGCTTCACTTATGAAGACTCCACAATTACCCTGCAGAGTGGGAAACTGAGGCCAAATAGATTTCAGTATTCATGTCTTCATTCAGTGGCTCCAAATCAATGACAAGCTTGAAAGAGACCATGGGACATTCTGGTGGAATGTTATGAGTTTTCCTCTCTATGAAGAATTGAGTGCAGACTTAGATCTCATGACTAAAGTCACCTATTTGCCTTTTCCAAGTATCTGCCCCAGTCAACACAGATTAGGGATATCTATGGCTCTGGATTCTTCTCTCCTGATACAGCCCCTAAATGAGTCAAATACCAGCTTATTTACTGACCACATTTTGTGTGCCTCTATTCTGCCATCATACTTTGAGAAAGAGTTCCATAGCTTCCTGCATACTCCAAACTGGAAGGCATCCAATTTTTAGCAATATTCAAGTTCCCACCAACATGCAGCTTTTCATCATTGTTAACAAATGGCAATTATTTCCCCTCCAGCTTTTATTTTTTCCCATTTATTGCCTACCTACATGACCTTCATACTGCATTAGCCATTTATATTTTTAAATTGCCTTTTAATTTTAAAACTTGAACAAGATAAATAAATGTTTAGCCATTTCCCCCAATTACACTCCAACAGTGCCTCTCAACCTTTTATTCATTTAAACAATTTTCCCCTAATTATCCCCTGCCCATATAATTTTAATACACAGATGTTTATGTCATGTGGGTTTTTAGAGTAACATTTAAGATCCTTCTCCTCCGAAGAACCAAATTCTTCCCCTGTGGGAACAATATTGACCCTGTTGAAAATGCAGTGTGACTGTGTTTCGACTTCAGGACTGAGGAGGAAGGGAGGAGGGAAGGAAAGGAAGCTTGTTGCTTCTGCTGTTGACTTGGTTACCACTCTTCTCTTCTTCTGGGATGAGATGAGATGCTCTCTTAAAAGTTATCATTGATGAGATACATGAATTTTTGTGTGCCACGTACTTCATTTACATCAAACAATCTAATGTCACCTGGGACAGGTACACCTGCTACTCTGAAGCAGATGGCCAGAGTTTGTGATTTCTGTATTCAGAGATGATTTTCTAGTTTTGCCAACCAATAAGACTTCCTCACAGAATTAATTCCCCTGGAAGGATTAGAAACCAACTGGGGACTCTGCAAAAGTATCGGTGCTCCAAATCAGTCTGTATCCGTCTTTCTAAGAATGCGTTATAACTCAAGTCAAGATAGATGAAAGGTCAGTGATTAGGGTGACAAGGGAGATCTGGGAGCAAATGGCCTTAGTAAGGAGCTCCTACTTACAAGCTTTTTGGGTGAACCTGCATTTAAAAGATAAAAGGGAAGGAGCCATGGTCTGCTACATGCCAATATACTGGCCTTTATGACATCCATTGGGTTTTATTTCTAAAATTTCTTTTATAAGTTCCATGTTTACTATTGGATAACAATTTCTAACCAGAAAGTTTAAGACTGTGACTGTATTACAAAAGATTTTACATATCCAGTGTGAATAATATAGTCTGAGAGAATACTTTACATGCCTGCTATTTATAGTTTTGTATAAAAATAGCTCCATCTGAAGTAAAAAGTTAATTTTTTGTTAGTAGCATTTTAGGTGTTTTTAAATTAGGCAAATATAGTCAAGATGTGAAATAAAAGCACCTGAACATAATTTGTTCCTTCCTCACTAATCTTCTACCTTCAATATTACTTATATTATTCTAAGATGGGAGAATTTTTTTTTTATCCTTTTCTATTTTTTTTTAATTTCCTGAGGACTCACTTCTAGCTTTGATAGCACAGTTGCCTGACATCAAAAGCCCTGTCAGTAGTTTTTAGTGACCCACATATTTATAACTCACAATAAAAAGACTTTAAGCTTTTAAAATATATATATATTTGGCTTTTCTAATTGACCTCCTTGTTCATATCGATGTCTGGTTTTTCCACTTAGAATACAAGGAAAGTGCTTTATTCATTTTGATTTCAGTTCTATATAAGTTAAAAGCCAAAAGAAGGAATTTTTTTTCTTTCCCACATGGATGTGGGGGCCTAATGGCTTTCAGTTTCGATCTTTCATAATTAGAGGAATCATTTACACAGTGATCCCCTCCAATATTTAACTAACTCATAACTGACTTACTTGATATTTACTCTCATCTTTATCAGACACTAATGAATATTCTTGGTACTCAATGAACCGGCTTCCATTAATTTTATCATTTTGACAATTTGGAGCACACATTTTAAAATACATGTGATCAGACCACAGAAAGCATGCAATTTTAATACTGATATACAGTTATTCAAATAGGTATCATGTCATAACCACTATCAAAGGAATTTTATATCCAAATATTTTTTTCATATACAACTCCAGTCTGTCAAGGTAGAGCGTATTCTTCCTATTTGACAGATTAAAAAAAAAATTCAGAGGTTTTGTCACTTGTATAAAGTCAGTTGAGTCTGTGACAGAGAGGAGAATAAAATCCTCTTAGCTTCTTCCACAGGAATGTATTTTCTTTAGAAAGTAATCATAGGTAATGAAGAAGTAACATATTCAGTAAGCATTTGATGAGTGTGTTCTATTCCTAAAAATTGAGCAAAGGAGGCACAGTGGAGAGAGACACCACCTCCATCTCCCAGGCTCCCCATGTGATGTGTAATAGCTTTAACAGCAAGAAATGGTCTTCTCTTCCTCATGTCCAGATTATAAAATCAAGGCTGTCCTCACACCTTTACCTGTCTATGCAATGAGTTACTATGCACAAATAGAAGAGTAGAAGAATGGCACTTTACCTTCTCCTCATTTGTTAGCCTAATGGACCAGTACAGAGCACTAGTTTATGCTTGGCTGCTTTCTGTTTTCAGGCTCTGCCTACAGGATTAGGAACTTCCCAGGTGTTGAACAAAGAAGCAGTTTTTTTAAAATTTTTTTAAAGATTTTATTTATCTGACAGAGAAAGACACAGCGAGAGAGGGAACACAAGTAGGGGGAGTGGGAGGGGGAGAAGCAGGCTCCCTGCTGAGCAAGGAGTCCGATGTGGGGCTCGATCCCAGGACCCCAGGATCGTGACCTGAGCCAAAGGCAGACGCCTAACCAACTGAGCCACCCAGGCGCCCCTGAACAAATAAGCAGTTTAAAGGACATGAGACCACCTAAACCCCAGAAAGACTTGCATTCTCCCTTCTATTGGTAGAGTTCTTATTATATGGATACATTATTGAAAGATTGCTTGAAAATGTAAGTACATTTTGAGAGCTATCCTATCACCACGATAAAGAAAAACACCATGATATAATGAAGAGAACTGGTAATTTAAAACCATCTTGGCTCTAGTTGTACTTTCCCTCCTTCTTGTTGTGATATCTTTGGCAAAATATTTGAAAAGACTCACTTTCCACTTACATGTCCTTATGAAAGTCCTGGTAAATACTGAGAAAAACAGATAAGGCAGTATTTTGAGATAATAAATAGCCTTCACCTTATCTTACATTCAACCTCCAAATGTTCCATAAAAATACTCAAGACCTATACGAAAAGGAAATTGAACAGAATTGTAAACTAAAAATGGAAGAATTCATATAGTGAGGTCCAAAGAAATTTTCACAACTGTGAAGAAACACTTTTGCTTTACACTATAGTTGATCTACCTTCTGAACTAGGACAGGAGGGACATAATTTTACTCTTTTGACAATTTGTCCTGAAATCTCAGATAAAGGTCCTGCATTAATAAAAAACAAAAGCAAGCAAACAAGAAAAAACAACAAAACAAAACAAACAAACAACAACAACAAAACAAAAACCCGACAGGCAGTTGATCTCCCGCTGTCTGGGAACAATTTCTGAACAAGCTACAGCTATTACTTCTTTCCCGTATGTCCCCCATAATTATTAACAGACTGTTGAGACTCAACAGCTTACAATATTCAACAAAGCAAGTTGAGTTGGCTTGATGGAAGTTCACTGACTCAACTAAATCCTGAAATTCCTGTCAAAGAAAATAGTCATATACAAGAAAAGTGATAAAAAAATAAAAGTAAGCGGGGCATGCTGGGATACTGTAGGACACCACGCAAATATAGACAGACATCAGAGAGAGCAAATATAAACAATCATGGACTATCTGCCACTAGTTGGACCAACCTTAAACAATGTTAATGTCTAAAGTTATTAAGAATGTAGGAAATTGGTACTTAAAAATTCTCAGAGGGCTTATTGATTGACTTAACTTTAAAATTTTGATAATATCTATGAAAATTAGTGATTTACTTATTTATGGTTCCAGAAATTTTATCCTAGGTATCTGTCCTATGGAGGAAAAAACGCTACTCAGTTATGTGCATTAGGAAGACGCTTTCAAATTAATAGCTTTTAAATAATAAGCAAATAAATAAACCAGTGATCTAGAAGATTGAGAAATACCACCATAATTCAGGAGGAAAGCATAAACAAAGAAATATATTAAAAATATATAAAATTTAAGATAACTGAATGGAGATTTCATTTGAGAATTACAGACTTTGATGTGGAGAAAGAACTAATAAAAACTAAAATATAATAGAATATGATAAAAAAAGTTTGCTGAGCTAGAAATATAATTCAAGTTCTTTTTAAAATTTTCTTGTTTTGCTTTTGGCTTCTGTATTTTGTTTTGCTTTTTTATTCTTTAATCAAAGACCTTAAAGCATCAGAATCCTAGCACTGTCATTATACACACACACACACACACACACACACATATATAATGTTAAGCTTAATGTCACAAGTCCTGTATAATATGTGTGTGTGTGTGTATGTGTGTGTGTGTGTGTGTGTGTGTGTGTGTGTGTGTGTATAAAGAAATCCTTTGGAAACTTTTATTGGATGATTTTGAATCTATAGATCAATTTTGGGAGAGTTACTATCTTAACAATATTAAGTCTTCCAAACCACATGCACAGTATATCTTTCCATTTATTTTTTGATTATTCTCATTTTTCAATGTAGTGATCTTGGACACATTTTATTATGCTGAGTACTAAGTATTTTATTTTGAGGTGTTCACATACATTAATATTAATAAGTATATGTTAATATACTTATTTTAAATTTCATTTTCAATTAATTACTGCTAATCTATAAGAATGCATTTGGTATTGTAATATAATTCTTGTATTTTTGAAACATTTTTAAATTCATGTATTAGTTCTAGTACTTGTTTTGTAGGTTCCTTAAAATTTTCTACATAAGAAGTTATATAATCTAGACACAATAAATACTTACTTCTTTGTCAAAACTTATTCTGTTTATATCATCTTACTGCCTTATTGCACTGGCTAAGACCTACAGTACAATTTTGAATAGAAGTGCTTAAAGTGGGCAATCATGCCTTATTTTTAATGTTTGCAGGTAATCAAGTTAATTATTGTTAATTATGATATTATGATTCGTTATGAGCGACTTTATCAATTTGAATAATTTTCCTACTATTTCTGGTTTGTTGAGCATTTTGAATATCATTGTGTGTTGAATTGTTTTCAATGCTATTCAAAATCTATTGAAATAACCTTATTGTTTCCCCTACATTCTGTTAATGAGTGATTTTTGTTGATTGTTGTTGTTGTTATGTAAAATTAAATTTGCATTACTGGGATATATCATACTTAACCATGATATGTGATCCTTTTTACATATTGTTGAATTTGTTTTATTATTTTTAAAGAATATTTGCATCTATACTCATGAGGAATATCAGTGTGTAATTTTCTCTTTTAGTTGTTTTCTAGAATTTTGTAACTTAGAATAATGTTGGTCTAATAACATGATTTTGAGTAGTGTTTCTTCTTCTAATTTTTGAAAATGTTTCATTGGATAGGAGTTATCTTTTCCTTGAATGTTTGATGGAATTCTTTAGCAAAGCCATTTAAGCCTGGAGTTTTCTTTTGGGGAAGAGATTTGATATAAATTCAAATTTTTAAATAGAAACAAATATATTTATTCAGATTTTCCTTTTTTTCTTCTGCAAATTTTGACAACTTCTATTTTTCCCAGAACTAGTCCTTTTCATCTAAGTTATGTTTATTGGTATAAAATTGTTCATAGTGTTCTCTTACTATTTTAATATCTGTAAGATCTATAGTGATAACTTTTCATTTTTGACAATGATGATTTATGTTATTTTTAGATAATCTAGGTTATTTTATTTTATTGGTCTTATCAAAGAACTAGCATTAGACATTTCTTATTTTCTCTATTAAAAATCTTTTTAAGGGGTGCCTGGGTGGCTCAGTCATTAAGTGTCTGCCTTTGGCTCAGGTCATGATCCCAGGGTCCTGGGATCAAGCCCTGCATTGGGCTCCCTACTCCGCAGGAAGCCTGCTTCTCCCTCTCCCATTCTCCCTGCTTGTGTTCCCTCTCTCGCTGTTTCTCTCTGTCAAATAAATAAATAAAACCTTTAAAAAAAATCTTGTTAATTTTACTATTTTATTTATTTTTCTCTTGTTTTTATCATTTCTTGCATTCTATCTACTTTGGTTTTACTTTGTTACTTATTTTCTTCCTTCTTAAGTTGGAACCTTAGGTCATTAATTTTAGATCTGTCTTCTTTCCTAAAATACACATTTAAAGTTATAAATTTCTTAGGTGAAGGGGATTAAGAGTACATCTATTGTGATGAACACTGAGTAATATATAGAATTGTTGAATTACTATATTGTAGACTTGCAACTAATATAACAATATATGTTAATTACACTGGAATTAAACATTAAAAATGATAAAATAATAAAATTATGAGTTAAGGATTAAAAAAAAGTATTAAAATTAGATAAAATTCAAGAATAACACATGGCCCACTTAAACAAAGCTATAAATTTCTTAGTCTTGCTTTAGCTGCATCCCATAAATTTTTATTTTTTACCTTGTTGTTAATTTCAAAATGTTTTCTAGTTTTTCTGTCATTTCATCTGTAGTCCATGAATTATCTAGAATTGTGATGTTTAATTTGTAGATATTTGGAGCTTTCCTAGATATCTTGCTGTTATTGATTTCTAGTTTTACTCATATATTGGTCAGAGAACACTGTTTTATTTTTAAATTTGTAAGACTTATTTTATGATCTAGTTTATGATCTATTTTGGAAAATGTATCATGTATACTTAAAAGTAAAGTACTTTCTACAGTTGTTGGACGAAGTGTTCTAGAAATTCAATGAAATGACATTGGCTAATAGTGTTTTTCATATTTTCTCTTGATGTACTGATATTTTTCTAGTTGTTTTATCAGCTACTTGAGGAAGTGTTTTTTTTTTAATCTTCTAGTGATTCTATGATTATGGATTCTCTATTTCTCCTTTAAATCTTGGCAATTGTGGTTCATCTACATATATTTTTTTCTAAGTTGACTTCTCCTGTTTTATCACGTAAAATGTATGCTAGTTTATTTTATGAATTTGTTAAAGGCTAAACATCATTTTTATCTTGTTCTTCCACTACCCATAGAATAGGTCCTTTGTCTTTATCAACCCAGATGGCTCAAAAAACATCCATTTCCAGGACAAAAGAAAGAGAAAACAGATGAAGAAAAGGGCATGACCCTTTCTTTTTAGGTTACATAGAGAGTTGTACGCATTGCTTATATTTTAAGGAAGGCACGTATTGCATGGAGCACTGGGTGTTAAACACAAATAATGAATCATGGAACACTACATAAAAAACTAATGATGTACTGTATGGTGACTAGTATAATTTAAAAAATCCTATTTTTCAGAGCAACACATACAAACTGCAAGAAAAAAATAGCTTCTATTTTGGACAACTATGTAATTCACTAAAAACCGAGTCCCCTATTATTTTGGGGGAAGATAATAATATATTTTGGAGGATAGTTTGCTTTCTCCCTTATAAAAAGTAAATAATCTGCTCAAATTTAGGAAGGTGTTATTTGAATTTATATTCTAAACTTTGTTATATGTCAATTCTTTATGATTCCTTTTGTTTTGTGATACAGAAATTGTGGATGATGTTTTCCTTTATATTATCCTAAAATTTAGGAAATGAGATCTCTATACAGTCAGGAAACATTTTTAGATGTTTGTCTTACGTTGTTTTTGTTTCCCTGAAAATCCCTTGTACATTGCATGACATTAGGTATATACAAGATTCTCAACACATATTTGGTAAATAACAAAAATGGATAAATTGAAGAGCAATATAATTTTCTATATCTGGATAAGTTTTTTTTCTTTCTAATGGCCCAATTTTAATACAATCAACAAAGGGATACTCAATTATTTTAGTTCATTCATTCATTAATTTCACAAACATTTGTTGATAACAGATTTCCAGGTATGTAACTTTACGCAAGACAGACATGGTCACTGAACTTATGTAATTATGATCTAGTGAAAAATATTTACAGAAGAGAGACAATTAGAAGCAAGGTGGGTGCAATGAAGGGAAAGCACTGGTGCTATTTTAGGTGAAATTATTTGAATATTAACCTTTATAAATGTGAAATTCATTAGCCAGTGTTGAGTTTTCTGTGATCTTTAAATGAAACAAAATATTCACAAAAGTAATCTTAGTATTGGTAAACTAACTCACAAGAACTTCAGGAAAAATCAGTATTTCCTAGAATTTACTGCTTATTTCTAGTATTTAATGTCCCACTTCTCTTTCGTTCTTCCCCCTTGAAAAAAAGCCCCCTGAAGAATGTTCATTCATTCCTTAAGTCCCCAGTGGCTTAGGAAACCTCAAGCATTACTTTAGGGCAGCTCTTATCCTGATATACCCCAAATCAAGAATACCTGATCTCCCAAGACGATTATTTCCAAGATAGTCTTCAACACCATCCTTTCCCAATAAGACCTTGATACTGGCTTCCAAAATCTATTTTTCAAAGAATAATTCCTGATGGATGTTGGAGAAGAAAAGAATTTCTATTAGTGTAGCATCAGAAGTCTGAAACCATTTCCTAAATAAGGCCTATTAACTGAAAGCAAGATTAATGGGTAACCTCATCTTTGCACTTATACTTCCAAGAAGTTGAGTTTCTTACATCAGCAAACCATCTTTATAAATAAGACTTCATCTAGAAAATCTAAATGTTCAAAAATCACATCTTCTATGCTGATCTTCTTTCTGAAAATGTCTATACTGAAAAGCCACAGAACCACTGACACAGGAAATAATCTGAAATCTTTGCCTCCATACGAAAGACTCTTGCCCCCAGTACATGAAACATGCATATAACACATTAAGGCTGACTATATGTCAGACTTAGATGACTCTTCCTTAAAGATTACCTTCAACATGATTATTCTCTCCAGTAGACAGTTTTAGGGTCCCGGAATTCATAGTCTCCAAACGTATCATGACATATTTCAAAGAATGTCTTAAATAAGCACATAATGCCTTTAATGAGGTCAACTAAAATTTTTGGAATGTCCAGAAAAGAATATAATGCATGACCACCAATTCATAACATAACTTGGCTCTGAAAAACCAAAAAGCCCAAGCTCTCAGTATTCTGAGAAATATTTCATAAAAATTGATTACAACTCTTCTTCTCACCCCAGGGACATGATGCCATCCTGGACCTCAACAGTTTTATCATACAAAATGAGGCACTTTATTCTCAGGCTGTACCATATCTGAGAGACCCATCATTGTTATGCAAGAAATATTCAGGCTTCACATGGGATGAGATTAGATTATTTTAGACTGGACACCAATGTTCTCTTGTTTGTTGTAGACCCTTTCTGAAGTTCTCTAAACCAGAATCCACATCTACATTGTTAACTATCTAAAATCTGAGAATAAAAGCATATATTTTATAGGACTTCAGACAATTCTTAAAATGTTATACTTTATAACAGGAAGATGTGAATTATCTAGTAGTCCCCTGTAATGTTCTGCTGTAACAACCCAGTCCATGATACAACATCAAATCTCATTTTTTCCAGTAAATATAGATTTTTTCCTTAGTATTTCCCACCATCCAGAGATGTCCTCCAAGTAATTAAGTCACTGAACAGTTCATTGAAGGAGAATGAGAGAGAAATTTATAAACTACACAGTTTCCCATTGTTCAAAGCTTTGTGCCATGAGACAGTAAATCCACACCTCCTGGCTGCACATGCATGGGTGCAGAGCAACCTTGTAAAACTGCATGCTTGAGTGTCAACAGGAAAGCTCTAGGGCTGAAGGTGAAGGGTACATGACAGGTGTACTGCAAAGGGCTTTTGGACTATGCCCACATGTGTGGTTTGGAGTCCACATAAAATTGATCAACACAGTGGTTTCTGGAACTATAAAAGATAGTCAAAGTGTTCAGAGAAAAAGGAGGCCAAGAAGAGTTAAAATAAAGGGCAAGTAATGTTTGTTACAACAAGCGAGTTTCATCATGCGAGATGCTTATGCCTTACCCTGTTTCACTCACAAATACTTCTAGAGAATGAAACCAATCTGGGCACTTGTCAATCAGTATTAATGGCTCAAATAATTGAACCACTCTGACCTATATGACTCTCCCAGTAGGGTGGCTATCGGTCTATTACTGCATTATCTGAAGGTGTGTGTGTGCACGCAAGGAGGATGTACAAAGAAAAAGCTGTACTATCAAAGGTCACAAATATTTAAAGCACTCCTGGCTGGGAGCCAAACAAAAGCTGTGGGTCAGAGAAAAATGCAGCAGTAATCACACCATGACTATTCAGCAGAATGAAGCTGAATTGAAGCATGGCAAACCATTTCCAATGCCTATCCACTGTTCTCCATCCTTGCTCTCTCCCTTCAGCTCTGTGGTTACTCTCTTGAAGACTCTTCCCTGATGCTTATCTTCCTAACAATTACCCATCTATTCCACCAAATTCTTCAAACGTTCTTCTGTATTGATTTATCATTCCCATGCCTAATTCTATCATGTTCCCTCCCCACTCTCCTATACCCGGTTTGCTTTGAATTGTCAATATTAACCAGCTAAACACAGAGTGCAGAAAGCCATAGTAAAATGAGCCAGGAAAGTATTTTCATGACTGGATGCATTTGTTGTTTTATCTGCCACTACAAATAGAGGTACAAATGTTAGAGCAGTCATATGTGGCTATTTATGATCAAATGTGAGTGGTATAATGGCTCATGTGTGTGCCGTGGTGTCTTTCCAAGATCTCTCTCTTAGGACTCTGGGACAGTTAGCACCACTTCTGCATATTTCCTTTGAATGGAATATTTAAATAGAGTAAATATGGCCATTCTTTTCTTCCACTTAGTGCTGGCAGAACAAATAAGACCCTCCAAATTTATATGCCCAATTACTTTTAGGTTAACAAGCTCTGAAGTGCTGTGGAAATGCTCCCCTAGAGTTTCATTGTGGGTTAATGGAGAATCATCCAGACTTTCTTCAGGACTATTAGAACAATAAACACCAGGCAGTTCCATCAATTAGACATTGCACCAGGACCATCACTCAAGTGGACAAGTAATTCAGACCATTCCCCAAGGAAATTTGGCCTCAATGATCTCTGCTCTTTGCCAAAACCCAGGTAAGAGACAGTTAAGAATTACTCTTCCAGGGATACAAGGCACAGCCTGTGGGAGATGCTTTCACACTGCTTATCTTGGGGAAGTTGTGTAACGCCCAGGAACAGGGGCCTGATGCAGTCAGTAGGGATCCCTACTCTTTCTTTTCATAGACAAAGAAAGTCATAATCATCATACAATTTTCTTCTCTGGAAGGGAAAAGAATAAAGTAAATCCTCACTATTTCAGACTATGTGTGGGTAGATGTATGTGCGTGTGTGGAGGGGTGTGTAGGTTCCAGTTTGAACATGTAAATAAGTCCCAAACAGAACAAACCCCTGACTTTTAGAATGCTTGCAAGGCACTTTTGTAGTATGTCAATTAATTGTTTATAAATGGTAACTTCTCAAGTACTAGAGGGATTTTGAAAACAATTATTTCTTTTGACTATTTTAAATATCTTTCCAGCATACTTATTTATACAATGAATAATTTAGAAAACCCTCTCTCTCCTGCTAGCATAAAGATAAAATTCAGTCTAATTCTAACAAAAATTATTACAAATTTTTATTTGATGCTATCTGGTATACTCTACTACTGGATGACTCATACTCTGCAAGATTAGTTACCATTATAAACAGCTTCCACAGCAATGGATTTTTATTTCAGTAAGAAATGGGAAAAACCATCCAAAGTATGATGGAGTGGTTTGACATTTCCAAACCTAAAACTGAGGTTTTTTTTTTTTTTTCCTAGTGGTTATTATAAGGTCACATTTTAAATTAGAGACCAGAACTGTTGTGTGTATGTGTGTGTGTGTGGTGTGTGTGTGTGTGTACAGGCCAATTATTTTTCTGGTTCCTCTCATAATTAACAAGGCCATTTGCAATCATGCATTTTGTTAATGAGCTAAACTTCACAAACAAGGGCAGTATTGGTACAGCAGATACAAATTTTGAATTTTTGCTAACATTTCTATTGACCTAACTTGATGTCTTGATGTGTATATGAATACATTTTTTTGCAATGTTTCATTACTGAAAGAGATCAAATTTGACAATGCATCTTTCTCCCTTGAGAGTGGAAAGTAAGATAATATTTTCACTTTACTAAAGGAAAACAAAAAAGAGATTTAGATTGGTTTTGCATTCCTGGCAAAGGCATGAACTTTTTAAGAATCCCAAAGTAAAAGGACTATGTTCCTAGCCCTTCTAAAGAGAAGTGAGACAATTATTTATTTCTGCACTCAACAGTTATTTACTGAGAACTTACATGTGCCTGCCTGTTCTTTCAGTACTGAGGATATATCACTGAACAAAATAATGTCCTGGCCATTGGGAAGCTTGCGTTCAAGTACCTGTTTATTCCTTCACCACCTTTTAACTTCCTAATGACAATTCCTTATGAGATTTACATGTCTCTTTACAGTTTGCAATACATTTTCACATGTGTTATTCCCTTCTGATTATCATAAGAACAGTATGAATTAGACAATACCTTATTAACTCCAATATATGGGTACGCAAACAGAGGCTCAGTGAGATGAACTGATTTGTTTGTTGCCCAGCTAGTTAAAAGATCCAGGATTCTACCCAGGACTTCTGATCCCACATTTGGGATCTTCCAAATATAACAAATAGGATTGCTATTTCTTCACAACATTGAAGAGAAACACTCAATGATTATGTATTTTTTATTCATCTCAAGCCTGTAGTGAATTCTGCACTTGAAAATGTCAGTTTTTGATTCTACATCTAAAAATGCATCTGCCTTCCTCAAACTATAACTTCTCAGTCTTCTATCCCAATATTTAAAAAAAATGGGACAGCCATCCAAGTCCTTCTTTGATCTAGGCACAATTTTTCCAATGTAATTCTCTCCTCTTGGAATGAGTACTTGTCCACAGAGAAATGCCTTCAATTCCAAATTATTCAAAAGAAACCTCTCTAACACTAGGATGTCAGCAGGAATCCTTCCTATCAAAACTCAAGTGTCCCCAATTGGTGACATTATGATTCTATGTTAAAAGGGACTTAAAAAAATGTCTGAAGAAACTTGACCATTCTCTAACACGATACACAAAGACAAACTCAAAATGGATGAAAGACCGCACTGTGAGACAGGAATCCATCAAAATCCTAGAGGAGAACATAGGCAGTAACCTCTTTGACATCGGCCACAGGAACTTTTTTCAAGATTCATCTCCAAAGGCTAGTGCAACAAAAGTGAAAATGAACTTTTGGGACTTCATCAAGATAAAAAGCTTCTTCACAGCAAAGGAAACAGTCAACAAAACAAAGAGGTAACCTACAGAATGGGAGAAGATATTTGCAAATGACACTATAGATAAAGGGCTGGTATCCAAGATCTATAAAGAACTCAAACTCAACACCCAAAAAACAAATAATCAAGTCAAAAAATGGGCAGAAGACATGAACAGACACTTCTCCAAAGAAGACATACAAATGGCTGACAGACACATGAGAAAACGTTCATCATCATTAGCCATCAGGGAAATTCAAATGAAAACCACGTTGAGATACCACCTTACACCAGTTAGAATGGCAAAAATTGACAAGGCAAGAAACAACAAATGTTGGAGAGGTTGGGGGAAAGGGGAACCCTATTACACTGTTGGTGGGAATGCAAGTTGGTACAGCCACTTTGGGAAACAGTGTGGAGGTGCCTCAAAAAATTAAAAACAGAGCTTCCCTATGACCCAGCAATTGCACTCCTGGGTATTTACCCCAAAGACACAGATGTAGTGAAAAGAAGGGCCATACGCACCCCAATGTTCATAGCAGCAATGTCTGCAATAGCCAAACTGTGGAAAGAGCCAAGATGCCCTTCAACAGATGAATGGATAAAGATGGGGTCCATATATACAATGGAATATTCCTCAGCCATCAGGAAGGATGAATAGCCAACTTTTACATCAACATGGATGGGACTGGAGGAGATTATGCTAAGTGAAAGAAGTCAAGCAGAGAAAGTCAATTATCATATGGTTTCACTTATTTGTGGAACATAAGGAATAGCATGGAGGACATTAGGAGAAGGAAGGGAAAAATGAAGGGGGGCGGAATCGGAGGGAGAGATGAACCATGAGAGACGATGGACTCTGGGAAACAAACTGAGGGTTCTAGAGGGGAGGGGGGTGGGGGGATGGGTTAGCCTGGTGATGGGTATTAAGGAGGGCACGTACTGCACGGAGCACTGGGTGTTATACGAAAACAATGAATTGTGGATCACCACATCAAAAACTAATGATGTATTGGATGGTGATTAACATAACATGAGAGACAACGGACTCTGAGAAACAAACTGAGGGTTCTAGAGGGGAGAGGGGTGGGGGGATGGGTTAGCCTGGTGATGGGTATTAAAGAGGGCATATTCTGCGTGGAGCGCTGGGTGTTATGCGCAAACAATGAATCATGGAACACTACCTCAAAAACTAATGATGTCATGTATGGTGATTAACATAAAATACAAAAATAAAAAATACCATAATAAAAGAAAATTTAAAAAATGTCTGAAGAAATTCTTTTAAGAAGACAACTGTAGGTGCTTATATTTTCAAGCTAGCATTTCCACAGTAACACTGACATTAGGAATATAGGATGAAAGTTTCACTTTATTGCTTAAGCCTGTTATCTGAGGCTATCACAGATTTACTATATCTAGGATCCATTTCATCTTTCTCGCTTTATTATTTCCACACACTAAATCTTAGCATTTATTTAGGTGGCAGGTAACATTATTCTTGCTAAGAACTAGATCCCATTCTCAAGGGTTGTAGCAACCCAGATGGCTTAAATATTGCATTTGGGGGTCTTCTGATTTTCCTGAGCTTCTGATTCATGGATGAAAACCTAGGAATGGGATAGTGACTTACACCTAAGGCCATCAGTCCAATTTTCTCAAAGTGGAGGCATGCTGATACGTTGGAAACTAAACAAATATATATATGCTTATATGTATATATTTATATTTATATATATCCACACATTTTAAAAAAATGTAGAGGAAACTTACCCTTGCCCCTTTTGGAGCATTTTCTATGTTTTCTTTTCTTCTCCCTTTAAAACTCAGTTGCAGGTTTCCTAGGCTCCCTGAAATGGGACCCAAGAGTGACACAGTTGAACAGTCCCCACTTGATTACAGCATGTTCTTTTTAGGTTAAATGGCTGACAGCGCCACTAAGCATTGTGCCTTGTGTTATGAGCACAGCTGGATCTGGAGCTAAAATGCTAGGTCCCTGGGCAGCAGGGTAATTTCATCCTAAACCCAGGCAGCTAAACAATAACTAATAATGTGGCCATGGTTTGATCTGCCTTGAATAAAAGACCGGGGCTGTTTACTCTACAATGGAACACGCAGCAAGACTCTAACACTCTTAACCAAATCCTCCTTCCAGCTTTCACAACTGTGGAACAAAAACAAGGGCAATCCTTTTTTTCTCCCCCACAAGAAAGGGGTCTGGAAATAATTTTGAAATTTATTTTTAAATGTGATGCGATTAGCCAAAGGAGACACTGGAGGGTGAGTGACACAAATTCTCTATCAGTGTGTGTTTACGTATTTTATATTGTAATTTCTTGTGGCATAAGTGAATTTCTATCACCACATGACATTTTCTCTGAGGATAATGAGTGGACAGGCCTACCTAGCAATAACTGTACTCCCAATGAGTGCTCACTGCAGGAGACAAAATGTCTAAATTAGAAGGCTTGAAAGCAACTCTTCACAATAGCAAATAATTTATGCAGCTCTGAGAATCAGATGACAAAATAGGACCTTGGAGTAAATACCATTGTCACACTTAGCATAGGTTGCTTTCTTCCAGTATCCAATTAGAAAGGTACGTTTGGACATGATTTTTTTTTCCTACTGAGTCTCACGTTTTAGCAAAAACTTAAAATGTGAAATTTTGTTACTGTGATCATGGGCACAACTCTGAGAAAATACATATAAATCTGAAAGTCACAGAACTGGGTAGCAGATGCAGTGATATTTCCTTCACATATAAAGCAGTCATGTAGTGGTTAAGGGCATAGACTAAGGCTCAGACTCTGCTCTGCCACTTATAACTCTGTCACTCTAAGCATGTTACATTGATCCCACTGTGCTCTAGTTTCCCCATTCATAAAGTGGGGATAATAAGAGTAACTAAATTATAAGGGTGCTGTGAATATTAAATACATTAATCTATACAAAGGATTTTCAGCAGTATCTGGAACCTGACATCACATCAGTGTTTGTTCTTGTGGCACTGTCTGCGGTTGTAGTTAGAGTTATTATGATTATTTTATGGTAATTCAGTTGTCTAACTTCAAGTCTTGTGTTTTATGTTTTAAACACCTTAATTTTCTGCCTCCCTTCTGGAATTTTTGTCTCCTCGTCTCTCTCCTCTTCGATGGTTTTAAGACTTGTAAGTGGAGAGGGAAAATGGTAAGGCTTAAGAAACTACCGAAGCAATGTTGTTGGGAAAGTAGCAATAACTATAATTTAAAAAAAAATCCTCTGCTGCTTATTCCCAAGATTTCTACTTAAGATGAACCTTGTTTTATCTGGTAGTTGGTCCACTAATGGATAGGGGTCCTTGAATGGCACCTGGACAGCCCCTGATGCTGATGATCCTTTGAGATGAGGCAAGGAGACAGGATTCATATAATGCTCAAGAAGGAATGTGCAGGGGGGCGGAGCAAGATGGCGGAGGAGTAGGAGACCTAGATTTCGTCTGGTCTCAGGAATTCAGCTGAATAGGGATCAAACCATTCTGAACACCTACGAACTCAACAGGAGATCAAAGAGGAGAGTAGCAACAACTCTCTGAACAGAGAAGCGACCACTTACTGGAAGGTAGGACGTGCGGAGAAGTGAATCCGAGGCGATATTCGGGAGGATAGACGGTGGGGGAGGGGCCTCCGCCGGCCGCTTCTGGCAAGTGCTAGAGCCGCGGAGCACAAAATCGGACCTTTTAGAAGTCGGCTCCGCTGAGGGACGTCGCTCCAGTGGCTAAGCGGGGGTGGAACCCTCGCAGGACAGTGGGGTCTCAGGACCCTTGGGGTCACAGAAAGACCGGGGGAGCCTGAGTGTGCCAGAGCTCCCAGGGATCGGAGCGGGGAAGCCGGCTGCAGAGACAGAGCTGAGGCGCAGGCTCTCAGCTTGGGGTTGCCATAAACTGTGATCCGCGGCCCAGTCGGGCCACTGCTCCTGCAGCAGGGACCCAACAGGCGGCAGATCCGGGGAGACTCCCCTTCCTTCCCGGGGAGGAGCGGCACGGGATCGCACCGCAGGGATCTGCTGGGTTTGGAGACTCCACACGGGGTTGGGTGCCAGAGATACAAACGCTCGGTCACAGGCCGGGTGAGCACGGGGTGCGGCCGGAGACCAGGGACAAGGGAGTGACTGCTTTTCTCTGGGGGCACACTGAGGAGCTGGGCCCCGAGTTCTCAGCTCCTCCCGGTGGAGATTGGGAGGCCACCATTTTTGCCCTGGTCCTCCAAGGCTGTACGGAGAGCTTGCAGGGAACAAAAGCTCCTGAGATCAAACCCGAGCAGCTTGCTTAGCCCGGACCAACAAGGGCGGGGCAATTCAGCCTCCGGCAAAGACATTTGGAAACCACAGCAACAGGCCCCTCCCCCAGAAGATCAGCACGAACAGCCACCAAGCCAAGACCAAGTTTACCGATCAAGGAGAACGGGAGAACTCCAGCACTAGGGGAATACTGCACATAGAATTCATGGCTTTTTTTTTTTACCATGATTCATTAGTTCATCAAAGTTAATTTTTGTTAACTGTTTTTTTTTCTTTTTCTTCTTTTTCCCTTTTTCAACCAACATCTTATCAATCTCTTTTTTAAAAAAAAAAAAACATTTTTTATTTTTCATTTTTAGAGTCATATTTTATCCCTTCATAGTAGTTACCCTTATTTTTGGCATATATATATATAACTTGTTCTCTCTTCAAAATTTTGAGATACAGTTTCTTCTAACAGATAAAAATATACCCTAAATCACTAGTGTATGGTTCTGTTCTAGTCTCCTGCCTGATCACATTCTCTCCCTTTTTTATTTTTTAAATCTTCTTTCTTTTTTCAAACAACTTCTTATCTTATCAAGTCCTTCTATAAAATCTTTTATAATTTTCATCTTTACAGTCATCTTCTATCCCTTCATTGTATCAACCCTTATTTTGTACATATATGTCTTTCTTCCTTTAAAATTTTAGGAGGCACTTTTTTCTAACAGACCAAAATACGCCCAAAATCTAGTGTGTGGCACTGATCTATGCACTAGCCTGATCATATTTGATCATATTCTGCTTTTTTTGTATTGTTCTGTTTTTGTTTTTATCTTTTTTTTTCTTTTTCCTTTTTTCTTTTTTTTTCTCTTTCTTTTTTCTTTCTTTCCCTTTCTTTTCCCCTGGTTTCAGGTCTTTTCTGATTTGTATACAGTATATTTGCTGGGGACGTTGTAAACCTGTTAGCATTTTGTTCTCTCATTCATCTATTCTCCTCTGGACAAAATGACAAGACGAAAAAAATCACCTCAGCAAAAAGAACAAGAGGTAGTACCGTCAGCCAGGGACCTACTCAATATGGACATTAGTACGATGTCGGACCTAGAGTTCAGAATCATGACTTTAAAGATACTAGCTGGGCTTGAAAAAAGCGTGGAAGTTATTAGAGAAACCCTTTCTGGAGAAATAAAAGAACTAAAATCTAACCAAGTCGGAATCAAAAAGGCTATTGATGAGGTGCAATCAAAAATGGGGGCACTAACTGCTAGGATAAATGAGGCAGAAGAGAGAATCAGTGATATAGAAGACCAAATGATGGAAAGTAAAGAGGCTGAGAAAAAGAGGGAGAAACAACTACAGGATCACGAGGGCAGAATTCGACAGATAAGTGATTCGATAAGACGAAACAACATTAGAATAATTGGGATCCCAGAAGAAGAAGAAAGAGAGAGAGGGGCAGAAGGTATATTGGAGCAAATAATAGCAGAGAACTTCCCTAATGTGAGGAAGAAAACAGGCATCAAAATCCAGGAGGCACAGAGAACCCCTCTCAAAATCAATAAAAATAGGTCAACACCCCGACATCTAATAGGAAAACTTACGAGTCTCAGAGACAAAGAGAAAATCCTGAAAGCAGCTCGGGAGAAGAGATATGTAACCTACAATGGTAAAAATATTAGATTGGCAACAGACCTATCCACAGAGACCTGGCAGGCCAGAAAGGACTGGCAAGATATCTTCAGAGCGCTAAACGAGAAAAATATGCAGCCAAGAATTCTATATCCAGCTAGGCTGTCATTGAAAATAGAAGGAGAGATAAAAAGCTTCCAGAACAAACAAAAACTAAAGGAATTTGCAAACACGAAACCAGCCCTCCAAGAAATATTGAAAGGGGTCCTCTAAGCAAAGAGAGAGCCTAAAAGCAGCAAAGATCAGAAAGGAAAACAGACAACATACAGTAACAGCCACCTTACAGGCAATACAATGGGACTAAATTCATACCTTTCGATAGTTACCCCGAATGTAAATGGGCTAAATGCCCCAATCAAAAGACACAGGCTATCAGATTGGATTAAAAAACAAGACCCATCCATATGCTGTCTGCAAGAGACTCATTTGAGACCCAAAGACACCCCCAGATTGAAAGTGAGGGGGTGGAAAACCATTTACCATGCTAATGGACACCAAAAGAAAGCTGGGGTGGCAATCCTTATATCAGACAAACTAGATTTTAAAACAAAGACTGTAATAAGAGATGAGGAAGGACACTATATCCTACTTAAAGGGTCTATACAACAAGAAGATCTAACAATTGTAAATATCTATGCCCCGACCATGGGAGCAGCCAATTATATAAGGCAATTAATAACAAAAGCGAACAAACACATTGACAACAATACAATAATAGTGGGGGACTTTAACACCCCCCTGACTGAAATGGACAGATCATCTAAGCAAAAGATCAACAAGGAAATAAAGACTTTAAATGACACACTGGACCAAATGGACTTCACAGACATTCAGAAAATTCCATCCCAAAGCAACGGAATACACATTCTTCTCTAGTGCCCATGGAACATTCTCCAGAATTGATCACATCCTAGGTCACAAATCAGGTCTCAACCACTACCAAAAGATTGGGATCATTCCCTGCATATTTTCAGACCACAATGCTTTGAAACTAGAACTCAATCACAAGAGGAAAGTCGGAAAGAACTCAAATACATGGAGGCTAAAGAGCATCCTACTAAAGAATGAATGGGTCAACCAGGAAATTAAAGAAGAATTAAAAAAATTCATGGAAACCAATGAAAATGAAAACACAACTGTCCAAAATCTTTGGGATACAGCAAAGGCAGTCCTGAGAGGAAAGTATATAGCAATACAAGCCTTTCTCAAGAAACAAGAAAGGTCTCAAATACACAACCCAACCCTACACCTAAAGGAGGTGGAGAAAGAACAGCAAATAAAGCCTAAACCCAGCAGGAGAAGAGAAATAATAAAGATCAGAGCAGAAATCAATGAAATAGAAACCAAAAGAACAGTAGAACAGATCAACGAAACTAGGAGCTGGTTCTTGGAAAGAATTAACAAGATTGATAAACCCCTGGCCAGACTGATCAAAAAGAAAAGAGAAATGACCCAAATCAACAAAATCACGAATGAAAGAGGAGAGATCACAACCAACACCAAAGAAATACAAACAATTATAAGAACATATTATGAGCAACTCTATGCCAGCAAATTAGATAACCTGGAAGAAATGGGTGCATTCCTAGAGATGTATCAACTACCAAAATTGAACCAGGAAGAAATAGAAAACCTGAACAGACCTACAACCACTAAGGAAATTGAAGCAGTCATCAAAAATCTCCCAAGAAACAAAAGCCCAGGGCCAGATGGCTTCCCAGGGGAATTCTATCAGACATTTAAAGAAGAATTAATACCTATTCTCCTGAAACTGTTCCAAAAAATAGAAATGTAAGGAAAACTTCCAAATTCATTTTATGAGGCCACCATTACCTTGATCCCAAAACCAGACAAAGATCCCATCAAAAAGGAGAATTACAGACCAATATCCTTGATGAACATGGATGCAAAAATTCGCACCAAAATACTAGCCAATAGGATCCAACAGTACATTAAAAGGATTATTCACCACGACCAAGTGGGATTTATCCCTGGGCTGCAAGGCTGGTTCAACATCCGCAAATCAATCAACGTGATACAATACATTAACAAAAGAAAAACAAGAATCATATGATCCTCTCAATAGATGCAGAAAAAGCATTTGACAAAGTACAGCATCCTTTCTTGATCAAAACTCTTCAGAGTATAGGGATAGAGGGTACATACCTCAATATCATAAAAGCCATCTACGAAAAACCTACAGCGAATATCATTCTCAATGGGGAAAAGCTGAGAGCTTTTCCCCTAAGGTCAGGAACGCGGCAGGGATGTCCACTCTCACCACTGCTATTCAACATAGTATTAGAAGTCCTAGCCACAGCAATCAGACAACAAAAAGAAATCAAAGGCATCCAAATCGGCAAAGAGGAAGTCAAACTCTCACTCTTTGCAGATGATATGATACTATATGTGGAAAACCCGAAAGACTCCACCCCAAAACTCCTAGAACTCATACAGGAATTCAGTCAAGTAGCAGGCTATAAAATCAATGCACAGAAATCAGTGGCATTCCTATACACCAACAACAAGACAGAAGAGAGACAAATCAAGGAGTCGATCCCATTCACAATTGCACCCAAAACCATAAGATACCTAGGAATAAATTTAACCAAAGAGGCAAAGGATCTGTACTCAGAAAACTATAAAATACTCAGGAAAGAAATTGAAGAAGACACAAAGAAATGGAAAAACTTTCCATGCTCATGGATTGGAAGAACCAACATTGTGAAGATGTCAATGCTACCTAGAGCAATCTACACATTCAATGCAATCCCCATCAAAATACCATCCACTTTTTTCAAAGAAATGGAACAAATAATCCTAAAATTTGTATGGAACCAGAAGAGACCCCGAATAGCCAGAGGAATATTGAAAAAGAAAAGCAAAGCTGGCGGCATCACAATTCCGGACTTCCGGCTCTATTACAAAGCTGTCATCATCAAGACAGTATGGTACTGGCACAAAAACAGACCCATAGATCAATGGAACAGAATCAAGAGCCCAGAAATGGACCCTCAACTCTATGGTCAACTTATCTTTGACAAAGCAGGAAAGAATGTCCAGTGGAAAAAAGACAGTCTCTTCAACAAATGGTGTTGGGAAAATTGGACAGCCACATGCAGAAGAATGAAACTGGACCATTTCCTTACACCACACACAAAAATAGACTCCAAATGGTTGGAAGACCTAAACGTGAGACAGGAGTCCATCAAAATCCTAGAGAACACAGGTAGCAACCTCTTCGACCTCAGCCGCAGCAACTTCTTCCTAGAAACACCACCAAAGGCACAGGAAGCCAGGGCAAAAGTGAACTATTGGGATTTCATCAAGATAAAAAGCTTTTGCACAGCAAAAGAAACAGTCCACAAAACCAAAAGACAACCGACAGAATGGGAGAAAATATTTGCAAGTGACATATCAGATAAAGGGCTAGTATCCAAAATCTATAAAGAACTTATCAAACTCAACACCCAAAGAACAAATAATCCAATCAAGAAATGGGCAGAAGACATGAACAGACATTTTTCCAAAGAGGACATCCAAATGGCCAACAGGCACATGAAAAAGTGCTCAACATCGCTCGGCATCAGGGAAATCCAAATCAAAACCTCAATGAGATACCACCTCACACCAGTCAGAATGGCTAAAATTAACAAGTCAGGGAACGACAGATGTTGGCGGGGATGTGGAGAAAGGGGAACCCTCCTACACTGTTGGTGGAAATGCAAGCTGGTGCAACCCCTCTGGAAAACAGTATGGAGGTTCCTCAGACAGTTGAAATTAGAGCTACCATTCGATCCAGCAATTGCACTACTGGGTATTTACCCCAAAGATACAAATGTAGGGACCCGAAGGGGTACGTGCACCCCAATGTTTATAGCAGCAATGTCTACAATAGCCAAACTGTGGAAAGAGTCAAGATGTCCATCGACAGATGAATGGATAAAGAAGAGGTGGTATATATACACAATGGAATATTATGCAGCCATCAAAAGGAATGAGATCTTGCCTTTTGCAACGACGTGGATAGAACTGGAGGGTGTTATGCTGAGTGAAATAAGTCAATCAGAGAAAGACATGTATCATATGACCTCACTGATATGAGGAATTCTTAATCTCAGGAACAAACTGAGGGTTGCTGGAGTGGTCGGGGGTGGGAGGGATAGGGTGGCTGGGTGATGGACATTGGGGAAGATATGTGCTATGGTGAGCGCTGTGAATTGTGTAAGACTGTTGAATCACAGATCTGTACTTCTGAAACAAATAACGCAACATATTTTAAGAAAAAAGAAAAGGAAGAAGATAGCAGGAGAGGAAGAATGAAGGGGAGTAAGTCAGAGGGGGAGACGAACCAGGAGAGATGATGGACTCTGAGAAACAAACTGAGGTTTCTAGAGGGGAGGAGGGTAGGGGGATGGGTTAGCCTGGTGATGGGTATTAAGGAGGGCACGTTCTGCATGGAGCACTGGGTGTTATGAACAAACAATGAATCATGGAACACTGCACCAAAACAAATTATGTAATATACGGTGATTAACATAACAATAAAAAAAGAAGGAATGTGCACACCACGTGATGTTGGAGCATGTCCCCTGATCCCCATAATAAAATTCTCCTTGCCTCTCTCAATCTTCTTTCCCCTCTCTAACCTCTCTCTTTTCTCCTCCCAGCAATCATCTGCTCTCCCTACTGAGTTTATAGGAAATTTTGAATGCTACCCCGTGACATTTGGGTGCTACAGGAAGCTCAGGGCTGTGAGTGGGCATTCTCTGCTTCTAATATCTCTCTTAGCTATTTATTAGATTTCTAGAACTTTTCGGTATAGCCCAGATTTCTCCTGTCTCCCAAACTTCAAAGGAAGTGTTCTATCACCATTCCCTCATCATCTCCCAGCTTAGTCCTTGACAGAGAGGTTTGGGGAAGACCACAATGACAGACTTTTTGCTAAGTGTTTCAGACCTTTCCAACTGAGCCTTCTCTCATGGAGAGATCTTCAAGGATTTAGGAGGTTAGTGAAAGGGATGAAGAAAGAAATGATTTACTGTATCTTCCAAATAACTTCTTTCTCTCACATACCTTCCTCTTTAGCTCTTAAACTTAAAAACATAGAGTTCAGCATATTTATTTTCCAGCATTGATCTGACAATTTTTTCTGAGGTTGACATCAAGCCATGTTGTGTAACCAGCATATGGGTAGTTGGAGGGGGGAAAAATAGCACACTGGTTAGGAAGTCAAATTTTACTCTGCCACAGAAGAATTAATACAATTAACACTGTCTAGTAGGAAAGAGGGATTGGCACACTTTCTTAATTGTCACACAAACATTTCTAAGAAATGTCCTAAGTCCCCAGAAATATCTCTTACACATCAAAAATTTTTATAAGTTATTCCCAACTTTAAAATCTTAGTATAGACAGTGATCATACAAATAGATGTGATTTAAAAATAGTAATACCAACAAAAAAGATAATTGTGGCAAACTTTTATTTTTTGTAGTTATCTCTACACCAAACATGGGGGTCAAACTCATGACTCCGAGATCAAGAGTTGCACGATCTTCCAACTGAGCCAGCCAGGTGCCCCAATTGTGGTAAATTTTTAGCATTCTCCCTGCAGTCCTACATGTGGGTACTAATTCTATTTTAATGAAGAAGGAAGAAGCTCAATGGTATTAGATGATTTGCCCAAGTTTACAGTTAATGAGTAGAAGAGCCAGAATTTGAGCAACAGTCTGCTTGACTCCAAAACTCTTTCCAATAACACACACTGTCTCTCGTTAGAAAAGCCCAGACTCTTCAGCCTTAGTCAGCTGATACAAGAAATGATATACTGACTGTGCTCCACTTAAGTCAAAACCACTTCCTGTGGATTTTCCCACATTAGGAATAAATAATGAATTTATTTGCTTCCTTCTTTCAGAAGTCCTGTTGATAAAGGACTGTCAGAAGATACCAGTTATTGGAAGAGTAGAAACCGGGGAAGTCTCCAGGGAGTCAACAATTATTTCGACTCTCTTTCTGTAAAATTTTCTCACATTTTGAGTATCTTGAGCAGGTCTGTGAGAAAAATGGGTTTTAAATTAATTTTCTCCTGGCAGTTTGTATCTGTGATAAATGGAAGAACTCCACAAAATCATCCACATGGAGAGGTGTTTAATAGCTCAGGCACTCCAATGCCCATTGGGGTCATTTTAGGTTCTTTTTCCCCCCTCTTTCTATCCAGAATAACATGGAGTCTTAACAAGACTTGGAAGCAATTTTGATATCAAAAACTAAGAGACAGCTTTACTTTTAATAAGCTTTAATATCAGGGTATCAGCAGTACCCTTGGTGCTATGGCTGGAAATGACAGTTTTATTATCCTTTCCTTTGAAACTGATAAATTGGTTCAGGCTAAGGGCAGCCTTTTTAGCTGCCACCAAAAAAGCAAGAAAAAAGAAACTATCACTAGACTTATTTAAAGTTCTATAGAAAATTCTAATAGACAGGAAATTTTATGTGGTTATTGTCAGTGAGTGTTGATTCCTGGATGTTTACCAAATGCAAAGGGACATGTGTGTGTGTGTTTGAGAGAGAAAGAGTAAGAAAAAGAGGCACTAAAAGATAATATTTAGATTTGGGCTCACTTTCAACTTCGCCTTTGCCTACCGCAGTCTCCTCTATCGCTTAGAGGAGATAATGATACTAAACTTGGGTCCATATTGTTAATAGTGTGACATTGTTAAAATGCTAATCAGTTGATGAGTTCCAATTCCCATTTGCCCAAATTGGCTACCACCTCTTAAGTGCAGTCTTCAAATATCTATATGTCTTTTGATGGTGAGTGGAAATAGTGTAATTTTATAAAAAAAAAAAAAGCTTAAGTTGTCTTGAGTATTTCAGCATGGAATCTCTGAAGATACAGAGGATTTTGTGTGCACTGGCATTTAGCACTTCCTAATTTCAAACTTAGGGAGCTATTTGTGAAAGATCTCTGTCACTTCTCTGGACAGGAAGCCATGTAATTCCAGAGGCTCAAATTCCTGGCAGTCTGCTTTTCAGACCATATTACCTAATTGGAGCACTGGAAGACAGGTGTGCTGGTTCTTTCTTTCTCTAAAATGGTACACTCCATTCCTGCTCTTGTCATTGTTACAACTTGCTTATAGATTTTTTTTCCAGGTACCATAATTTTATTGTTTAAATAATACTTTTGGAACTGAAAAGGTCTTAAAATTATCTAGTTTATTCAGTTACAGAAAGAGAGCTGAGGCCTAGAAAAGATTTTAAAAAGATGGAAAGAAATTGGTTTAAGACCCAGGGATTAGATATTAGTTCTCTTAAACCACTTGACAATTGTCTCACCATGGATATGCCCTAGTTGGTGAGACAGTTTGTTTTTAGAATAGAAGAGAATAGCATCCATATGACAGAATATCTGGTATACTGACAAGGGATCCTATGCATTTCCCAGTAGCACCAGTGTCTATGCAATTCATCACATACCCTACCTGGAACACTAGCATGCCTCCACCTGACAATTTTAGTAGATACTCACTATGAGTTGCTTGGTACTCAGAGCATTAAGGGTAATGATTGATGTAGTCTCTTTAGACACTTGTGGAAGCCTTGCTGGGTCAGGTGAAATACCACCCAAATTATCCAAGCACTCTCATCACATCATGAGGATCAGAGTTGTCAAGACTGTGAGCTTAGGGGGGCCTGGGTGGCTCAGTTGTTAAGCGTCTGCCTTCGACGGCTCAGGTCATGATCTCAGGGTCCTGGGATGGAACCCCACATCAGGCTCCCTGCTCGGCGGGAGGCCTGCTTCTCCCTCTCCTACTCCCCCTGCTTGTGTTCCCTCTCTCGCTGTGTCTCTGTCAAATAAATAAATAAAATCTTGAAAAAAACCACAACAGATCGTGAGTTTAACAGATCAAATGTCATAGTAATGTGACCATGACAGAGCACTCTTGTCCATCAATTTTCACAGAGTAGAGATGAGGAAGGCTGTGTAGAATAGTGGCAAAGAGAACAGGCTGGAGTGATTTGGACACAACTTTGAATCTAGTCTTTTAATGAAACTCTGAACTTATTTTCATATCTGTACAATGACAACAAAATACTACTGCATTATAAGAAGTAAATGAATAAATTGTTAACAAAGGATCTGGCACATATAATGCAGTTTAAAATGGCATTTGATATTATCGTTATATTTTGACTTCATATAGTCCTTAGATAAATCAATAAAGAAATATGTATTAAGCACCACACATGTTGAACTGAGTTCGTGACTTCTGGATAGAACAAATAAACACAACTTTTTCCTCCCTGTCAGGCTAATAACAATGTTCTTTGGTGTATTTGTTAGTTTCACAAAGCTGATGAAATTATGCCAGGGGAAAAAAAAGTTTTGCATCAACTATATGAAGTCCTCAGTTGTCACTTTTAGTAGATGTCTCTTATTATAATATCATTTATACTTCTATTCAGGGATTTTTTTTTTTTTTGGCATGGAATTAAGGAAAAGTTATGAACTTTGAAGTCTGACACACCCAGATGGGATGTCCTGTTTCACAATTCTCAGTGGTCTTGGGAAAATTAATTCACCTACTTGAATATATTCCGTCAAGTGGGATAGGGTGGTTGCCATCTCAGTGCAAAATGTCTTTCTCCTACCCCACAAGCTCCTAAAAATGCACTACCAAAGTTGTGTTGGCCATCTTTTTTCCCTGCACCTCAACCCTCATTTCCTCTTACCCTCTAGAGAGGGCCTAATTAAAACCCAAGGCCCTATGTTAACAATGTGGGGAAAACGGGAAGCAGAGAGGAAAACAAACCACCACATGTAGTAAGCATGCCAGGCTGGCTGGCCACACTCTGGGGCTGCCAGCACGCTCCCCTGGAAGCATTACCTGACCAGCCTTACTTTATCAGATGGCTCTTATCTCACTTTGACAGGTCCCACCTTGCCAATACTTCTATCAAAAACAACCATTTGGCAATATAAATGAGTTGGGAACTAGTATTTTCGTTTGTTTTCTTTGAAATCACAACTGTCAGTAATGTTGATAGACTTAAGGCAGTCTACGGACATAACTGTTTAATTTAATAAATTTGGCTTTTTGCCTGGCTAAATGTAGTATGTAAACTGCAGCATCTGCAGCAGCATGGCACAAAGGACCAAGTTGCGCCAAACACTGTGTGTTCCAGTCTGCAAATATTTGACACTCTGGTCGTGAAGGTTGACATAGCATTGCAATCAATTAAACAAACAAGCTACAAGGGTACTATTGACTGGGAGCACAACGCTTCAGCAAATCTGGGCATTGGAGTGCATGTGTTAAAAAAAATCCATCATGCTCTTTCTCTGCCATTTATATATTCAAAATAAGAGCTCAATACAGTGTTTAATACACTACAGTGTTCCATAGACCAAATGGACCCTTCCTCTAAAGGACTTCTCCTAACACTGCATTTTAACAGACACTTAGCCCCATGTTATATATTGGTTCCTTTGCTTGTCTTACTGATTAGTCTTGTCCTTTCTTGAAGCTTGGAAAGATGGACTTATTTCTTTGATCACTTTGGTTATTTTTTTCATATGTATACACTGATTTTTCTTTAGCCAGAGGCATTGAACTCAACACTCTTTTTCATTTTATTGGTCTTGATAGCTTCCTTACACATGATTATATCATCAGGATGTCAGCAAGGCGTGGGAATAGAATTTAACTGAATAAATGAAAGAACATTCTTAGTTTCTTATATCCTATCTCTTGTTCTCTACAGAATATATTGTAGGCCTCTAAAATAGCATATTGATCATATACATCATTTTTTAAAAAATTAATATTAAATTATACATTTAGATCATAATCTGGTGCCTTTTGTCCTTCAAAACAGAATTATCTGAAAACCAATTTTGGAACAGAGGGGAGCTGCTAATGACAGTTTTCATTCAAAGTTTATCCAGAGTGTTTTTCTACTAGAAATGTGATGGGATTCTGACTTGCGTTGACCAATAGAATGTAGCAAAAGTGATATTGCATGACTTTGGAGAACATAGGACAAAGTGTTGTAGCTTCCATATGGATATTTGAAACACTCACTCTTGGGAGGACTCCTTAGGAATTTGCCATACTATTAGAGAACTGCATGAAGATATCATGAATAAGGCTCTGGTTCACAGCATCAGCCACCCCTGCAGCCAGTAGTCAGTTTTAGCTGCCATTCATGTAAGTAAGCCATCTTGGATGTCCAGCCTTTGATTGAATGTGTCAGTCTTCAACTGAATGCAACCCCAGCTAGTATCAGACTGCAAACCATGAGGGATCTCAGCCAGGAATCACCATTGATTCCAGTCAACAAACTTTTCCACAGGAAAATTTTAAGCCAGTGAGTTATACATAAGAAGAGTAACTGAAATGGGTATTTTAACTGACAAGAGTTTGATCACACACAAGTCTTTACTAAGGAAATTTTATCTAAATTTTCTTAAAAATAGTAAAGGGCAACCCTGTTTATTATCATTCTCCTTCATTTTATTCACTCCACTGCAACTAGTCTTATGATACACCCCACCGATGCTGATCTTCTGAAGGTCATCTGTGACCATCTCTTAATTGCTAATCACATCTTTATAGAGAAGTCCTATGATTCTGTTCTATCCCCTTACCTTTGTGGCTTCTATATAGAATTTGCCATGTCTCCAGTCTTAAAACTCTATTATTCTTTGATCTCACCACATACCATTTTTTTCTTAATTCTCTTCCTTAAACTAGGAGAAATATGAGGTATGTCACCTCTTCCTAAATGCAGAAATAGCTGTGTACCTGTATTACAAAAGCAAGAAGAGAAGGGAAGAAAAGCAAAGAAATCCAGAAAGGGAAGAATTTTACAAAAGCTAAGCTAAGGGGCAAAAGAATATTATCCTTTTTGATTGATTCACTATACCTTTGGCCCAATTCTATGTGCTTGACCGATATGCAGAGGTCAAGAGAAAGAGAGGAGAGGAAAGGAAAAAAAAAGTCTTGATATTTTTCTGGAAGTTAGAATGTGAAGCCAACATTTTCTTAAAAACTATTGAAAAGATAATAAAACATGATTTTATATCAGAAGTATTTATTTGACCATCTTCTCCTCATTACATTATGAGCTCCTATCATATCTGTAATAAATGCTTGAATAATAATATTCAACAATGCAAAACACTCTTCTTCATTTTTGAATCAATGCGAGTAAAGAATACTGTCATCATCTCTACTAGAAGAAATTGTGTCATCACTCACTCATCAGATGGGATGGGAAACGGGTAATGGATCAGGAGGTGAGGTGGATTTGGGATCTCTTCCTCCCCTGTGATCACATTTAGTAGAACTTCTTTTCTTCCTTTTTTCCTTTCCTTCCTTCTTCCCTCCTTTTTCTCTCTTCCTCTCTTCATGCTTTTTCTATTTTCTTTGTTCCTTAAATATAGGAAGTAGGTTTAAAAGACAATTTTTTTTGATACTGAAAACTTTTCCTAAGCACAATCCACTGCAGCACAAATCTGTGGATGAACAGTGCAAAAATTGAGATACCAATTTGTATCCCTCTGTGTTATTATACACAACTCTAGGAAAATGAACAATTCTTGTGTTTGAACATCTATCAGCTTCATGGCTTCTAGATCAAATAGACATCCCGAGGAGATGTTTTAATACTCTGAAGCTGCTTTTCTGTGATATCTGTAGTCCCCAATCCACCTTAATACCAGGTATCATGATGTCTGCATCAGAGAACTGAAAAGCACAGTTCTCTTCCCTGCAACCCTAAGGGCAGGAAAGAGAATTTTTTTCAGCAGAAGAGGAGTATGAACATTGGAACTTCAGGGTTTTAGTCCTGGTTCTGAATTTTACTAGCTGTGGGACCTTGATAAAAAAAAATTTGCCTCTCTGAGTTTTGATCTTTTCATTAATAAAATAGAAAAATTAGCATATAAAAATATGTTGAGTATTAAACAACACCAGGAAACACCAAGGATTTGCAATGCATATATACTTCTTGATGAGTTTTATTATACAAAGAGTAAAAAGCTTGGTCTTCAAGTGGTATGAAAGAACTGACCCTGTGAAACTGACTTTTTTGTGCTGAGTTACATTTTTAGGAGAAAATACACCTTGGCACCCCCCCCCCCCATACACTTTGATTATCTGATCTCTGTACACATGAATATCTTCCCTTGTTTCTACTTAGCATAACAAGGGAAGGCTGAAGTTTTCCAAAGAACTTTTAAAGTACCAAGGGAGAATAAAAATTATGATACCAACATTATAAAAACATAGAATACATATATACATATGTTTCTGATACTGCCTTCAGTGAATGGTACCCAGGGATGGATCTACCCTTGAGGGAGACGAGAGATGGGGTTATACAGATACAGATACACACACACGTACACACCAAAGAATAGATAAAAGTTATGTTTTTCTTATTTGTTAGCTCCTAGGCTGTCTGCATATTTCAGGAGCTATTATTGAATCCACGACACAAAAACGATTTCATAGATATCTCGGCTCTTTTGTTCAAGCACAAGAATGAGTTCTTAATCTTCCTTTACCTAGGACTTACTGCTGGGATCACAACTGAGAGAAGTACTACTTTCCTATACAAAAAAAAAAAAAAAAAGAGTCTCTTTCTATAAATCGGGTCCTACCACCTGTATATAGAGAGAAATTTTTTCTAGTATAAGTCCAATACAAAGCAGGAAAATCCAAAAAATAAGTACTTCATGTACAATGGGCAGGCAGGGGTATGGAATGCTATTCCAACAAGTGACACCTCCCACTTCATAGTTCACGGGTTGGTTATGAAGGTCAAATACAATAGCATCCAGGAAGATGCTTAGTAAATTGTAAAGAAATATAAGAAGTCAGTTTAAATTGTAGAGAAGATAGTTTTACTTTATGGGGAAGAAGGTTCATTTGGGAGCTGGATCATGTCTCTTCAACCTCAGGCACTCTTCATATTCAGAAGCTGCTGCCTGCTCACTTTTCTCTCTAATCAATTTCTTTTCTCTATGGCCATATTTATTCTTTGATAATATCTATCCCCAAGGGATAATCAAAATACCAGACAATAATAGGGCAAAGGCACTGATCAGTCAAAATGAATGCTACCTATAAACAGCCCTTGTTACTGACACACATGGGTTGAACATCAGGCCAGCTACATCAGAGTAGAGGTGGAAGGAGGCGAATGCTCCATTTTGGATCTGATTCATTTATTATCTGACTTAATATCTACTAAAGAAATATGTTTTTAATATTAGCTAATGGTGATATTTAGAGGAGGTTATCTGCTGAGTTTTGTGGTGGGTTGGAGAAGTAAGACGAGAAGAAAACACAAGCAGTACCTGTACAGGGAGAGGTAATGCTTCACTTCCCCTTGGGCAATGTGATTGTACTCAGCAATTATGCCATAGCATTCCGTATCGTCTCACTGACTTATCACAACGTCCTTATGAGGTACATAATTTAATTTTATTTCATATTAAAAAAGCTGTGAGGCATGTAGAGATGAAGAGCTTTCCCACATCTGTAATCCCTGGTGCCAAGAACAGCTATACACGTTCCCAGTGTTGACATCTGTTCTTCTTCCCTTGATGTGGTGAACATGGTGAATTGGCACACAACTGTTTTCTATGCTTTCCTTAACTTTAAAAGAGAGAAAGCAAAAAACTTCATTTCCCAAATTTCTCTGAAGGTAGTTTACAAACTATGGTTTATGTTTGGCCGATTAGATTATTATTATGAATTCTGGAGGGTGGAGGCAAAGGCTTCATTTTTGCTGCTTCTGAGTTCCTGTTGGTAAGAGGCAATCAATGGGCCATTAGATTTTTCTGTGTCAGGATTAGCAGAGATGTTGGTAAACCATCTAGTCACTGGCTTCCTAGGGGTCTAGAGGAAGGTGAAATATGTCATTTCTGTGAGTATGACTCAGACAGTGTGGCATGGTTCCTGTGTTTTCTGAGAAGATTTGTTGTTGTGGTTACTTCCTGACCAGAGCATTTTCTAGATATTAATAGCTTCCCCATAGTGGCAACAGTAATGTAAATTAGTGGTCAGATTCTAGAGTATAGATGTCTTGATGTCAGTCCTGAATGTTCAATTAGAATCTGTTTCTTCAGCCCTACCAATTCTAGAAGTTATTTTCTAAAATTTAAGGAAACATATTGTTCAAACTTGTCATAGTACATTTTGTTTTCTAAAACTAAACCCTGATTGACACTATAATTGAAACCAGTGAGGGTTGTAGGTAGGAGATGAAAGGACATAGGAATTTAATTCTATTCATCCAACCAACTTGTGTGAACACAGATGATCCCATTAGCATAGCAGTCCAAGCGACCAATGGCAGACATTATATTTGATGATATAAAGGGTGATTGAAGGCAAAGATTTGGTGGACAAGTGGCTGTCACTGTGAATCCTTATTGCACAAATGAATACAAGAAATGTGAATGCAATAGAGAGTTTAAAGAAAGTAAATGGCAAATTCATAATTTTAAATCCTCAACTGAACCATGGAAAGGAGACCAGGGAAGCTCCTATGACTAGTCCCAAATAATTTCTTACCTCTTCTCACTTCAGTGTAGACATACATTTAAATCAGAATCTGAGTCTGCTTCAAAGTGCTATTCACAACAAATTTGAATGTATAGACTGACTAGTTCTGAGTGAAAGTTGGGGAACATTTGGGAAAGATGTAAACTGCAAAAATTTAAGAACTTTCAAATAGATTTGCATGATTTAGAGTTTTCCAGCCCTGGAACCTTGCTGAATTGCCATTGCCAGCAGAAACAAACCCTTTTCCCTCTGGTGAGGCCAGTTCAGGTTATTTAGGCTTGGACCCTAAAATGACTTAACTTGATGATTTTTCTTATAAAGAGAAACCATTTATTCTCACCTGTTACCACCTCTCAGCACACTACAGGCGGACAAGAATCAAGTCTTTTTTTTTGTTAAGATTGTTTTATTTATTTGTTCAAGAAAGAGGGGAGGGGAGGAGCAGAGGGAGAGGGACAAACAGACTCTGTGCTGAGCATGGAGCCCACCAGAGAGCTCAATCCCAGGACCCTGAGATATGACCTGAGCCTAAATCAAGAGTTGGATGCTTAACCATCAAGTCTGACTTTCAAGGAGAGTTACCAAAAATTGTAAGACTTTGCTAATTTACATCAAGAGAATATGTCTAGAAATTAATTTTTTGGCCTTAGAGTAGGTAGAAGGAACAGAATTTTATACTAAGCCAAGTTTAAGAAAACTTTATCAGAGATTCTGTATTCAAAGGATTAATTTATACAGCTGAGAGTGGTTATAACAGCTGCTAAACTGGTGGATTGAGATCGAGACTCAGGGGCAGACTATATAGCTGAGATGCCAGAAACTTCTTGGTATAATATAAAGAAAGGAATCTAAATATTCAGGAAGCAAGGTAAGTTTATCATGTGTAACCGACATATTAGGCCAAATACATATAACCCCTTGGAGGATCTAGAAGACTAGATTCCTTCACTAAAGCTTAGGAAATACATGAGTGAAGAGAGAACCAGCATTCAATCAACCAACCAACCAACCAGCCAGCCAATCAAATCTATAGTGGCTATCTTCTAGAACCCAAGGATGAATTTAGGAAATGCTCCACTTAATGTTATTCCTTAATTTTGGTGGGGATGATCAGATCCCAGAATACCAGAAGCTACATGGCAACACTTCTTAACCACCAGACTTCAGGTGAACATAAACTTAACTTGAGTGACCCAGTCCCAGATTTGACTTAGTTTACAGGCAGAGCCTTTTGCATGAAGGAGAGCCTGTGAAACTATCAATGACTATACTGTGATAGCACAGAAATTATGACTCCAATCCTTCCTCACAGCCATCTCAAAGGGACCTGTAAACATTTGCCAGGGAATCTGTACATAGATTGAAAGTAAATCCTCAATCTTTTGCAGCTCTGAGTAAATGCTAATCTCTATGGATAAAAAAACATCACGTAGATCCACTTTTCAGAGTCAAGGTTATGAGGTTCAGGTGATAAATAACTTACTGTCTCAAGCAAAATCAACTAGAGGTCCAAGATGTCTGCAAAACCAGGCTCTGGTTATTTCTTTAATTGCTAAATGCATAGTTGAAATAAGCTACTGGCAAACTTCCCACACTGGCTTCTGGACCATGGTATGAATGATAATATGGTATCAAGGAGCAAGCGCAAACACCTAGAAATAATGCCACTTACCAAAATAGCAAACAAAAGTCAATACTATGTTCTATTGAAATAACAAAGATTAGGGCTCTCATTCAATAATTGAAAGTTTCAGGTTAGTGATGCTTATCACAATTCCATCTAATTTTTCTTTTTGCATTATGGGTAAAGTAAGTAGGTAAAATAGAAAATGACGGTGAATTTCACAAGTTTCATCAGGTGATGAACAAATTGTAATTACTATTCTTTATGTTGTCCCTTTTTTGGAGTTAACAACATATGGACAACATACCTCTGGAATGCAGATATCAGGCTGACTTCCCCACCCCTCCCCCATCTGTGCCATTATCAGAGAACAGTAGAATAAGTTCCCACTCACCAGAGACACAACACTATCACTCTCTTATCTCAAGGCTATGTGAACATCTGGTTCTCTTTCATAATTTATTCTCCAAGAGTTTAGATTATCTCCTCATATCAAAGGACATCCCTCTGGTCTACTATATTGATAGCATCATGCCAATGATAAGGATTAAGCAGATACCATTCAAAGTTTTCAGGATTCTGCCATGCCTGTGGCACTCTTGGAGATGGAGGAAACCAATGGTTTATAATACTTCGGTATATCACCACCAGAGTGAAAGCAAAACTGTTACACCATATTACACTTACCACCATGAAAGGAGGCACAATCCTCAATGCGTTGTCTTCGAACCTTGAAGACCGATATCACATTGATCCATTTGCCAAGTAAATTATAAAGCACCAGCTTTAGGTGGGACTCCTCAGCTTTGAGTAGGGCCCTTGAATGAGCTTCGGAGCAAGAAGCTCTACCACTTGGCTAATGCATCAAATAGTGCTTGAATTATCTATGGCATATCAGGTGTGGATATTTAATGAAGCCTGTGGCAAACACTCATGGGAGAATCACAGCCCAAGCTACTAGGGTTTAGAACAGTATACTCTTTGACAGGTGATTCTTCACTCTATGAGAAACAACTTCTGCTTGTTACGGTGAGAATAAGGCAAAAGGAGAGAAGGGGAGCATTTCACATAGGGAGGTTATCTTGAGCTAAGAGAAGGCAAAATACACATGGACTGCTCTGGAAACCATAAATCTTTTAACGCTGGAGCTCAGAGTTTCTGCATGTGAGGAGATTTATTAACTGGGAGGAAAAGATCTTCCTGTTATGTTGTATAAAATGTGTCCAGATGAATTTGAATTAGTCTGATTTGTTCCTGGTTTTAAAATTCTATAGCCAAGAATGCTTGGTGGAAGATATTTTTCACTTTGGTCAGGACAAAGTATTTTACTGTGAGCCATACTTGTGTACTAGGAAATTCAGTACATACCTTGACACAGCTGGAAATGACTCTATGCTGAAATCAACTCTGTCCTGTAGTGGCTTAGGAAAAAATATACAGCACAGGGCATTTAAGCTCATGATAAACTCACAGTTCTAAAACAGGCCTCATACAAAGAAGGTGCCTTTGAATTTGGAATACACACACACACACACATAAATATATAATCATATCTGATATATAATTATATATATATGTTTATAATGCAATTATATATTACATATAATTATATATAATGATGAATATATGTATAATGACTTTAAACACTAACAATTGAACATTTTTAATAAATGCTATAATGCTATATTGCTACAGACCAAACACTATATGGCCATAATAACTGTCTTTAGGTACATATGCTATGTCAATTGGGATTTGAGTTCTTGGAGATGAAATATAAAATATTCATTTTCTTACTGTTTTTTTTTGTTCCAGAAATAAAAACTTTCAAAAATTTTTTTTTTCAGTCACCAACTTAAGCTATCAGTAGGAAAAGAAAAAGTCAGTTCCTCTAGTCTTTCCCTCTTTCTTATTTTTGAGGGCAAAATGTAATGAATGAGCTAACTATAAACTCAGTCCACATTGGTGAATGTTGGATGGGTAATCTACAATGACCAACTTCATGGGCACTTCTTTTTTTTTATTTAAATGGGTACTTTTTCATATTAAGTACCCAAAAGAATATAATACAGTCTAAATTTATATACACATATATAATCTCTATCTGTTAGCATCACAAAACTCTTAGTACAGCATTTAAAGAGTTAAGTTTTGTTCCATTTTTACCATGTTTTCTCTTCTATTTGTCTGAGAGACAGAGCATAATCATATAACCACTGAGACACATAAAATAAAAATTATGTTGAGTATGCTAATGTAAAAAGCGTGTGCAACTCCATACCATCAAACTGATGTTCCAGTTTACATCTGTGAGATGATCAAATCAACCATTAGACAATAATGCATACTCTCTTTATCCACTCTGAACCAGGCTTACTTTGTGTAATATGTAGTTGCTCATGGATGGACAAAACATGGCTTTTTAAAAATTTCTCTGTAGATTTTACTTCTTAGAGCAGTGTTAGGTTCAAGCAACAAACACGGCTTTTTGAATCTTTGGATCATCTACACAGCCCAACACCACATTTTTCCCATAAAGATATTAGGATTGTTTTTATTATTTTTAATATGTGTAGTTAAAAAATAAATAGGAAACAAACTGAAGGTTGCTAGAAGGGAGGGGGTGGAGGGATAGGGTAACTGGGTGAGAGACATTGGGGAGGGTATGTGTTGGAATGAGCACTGGGTAGTATATAAGACTGATAAATCACAGACCTGTACCCCTGAAATAAATATACATTATATGTTAATTGATTGAATTGAAGGTAAAAAATCCTCAAAAAAATAATGGAAATAAATTATTATAATTTTTGTCTAAACTAGAAAAAGTGATATTTTTAAAAGCAGAAGAAACTATAAGAGCAAGAGAAGAAATAAATATTAGAAAATAGGACAAGGAAATGATGATAATTCTAAAACACTACTTAATCTAATTTTCTAAATGGGGAAAAGAGAATAAAAAATTATGCAAAATAAATGAAACAGAAGATAAAAAATATAAGAGACTATTGGCATACCTCTATGCAAAAAAATTGGAAAACCTGCATAAAATGACTAATTTTCCAGGGAATTATAATTTATCCAAACATCCTGGTATACATAGAATGTTTAAGACAACCAAATACCAGAGGAAAAATATGGAGAAAGTTACTAAAGAACTATCCACAGAATTACCAAGCCTTGATTCTTTCACTAGAGAATTCTATCAGAGTTTCAGAGACCATATAATCCCAATACTCTTAAACTATTGCAGGAAATAAAAAAATCCTTAAAAAAAGAAAAATTGAACCCCAAATATTACCTATTACACTTTTGGAACTATCCTAAACAAAATATCATTGAAGAGAATTAAACAAACATATCAAAAGATGATATATCACAACCAAATGGGAATTTATTTCACAAATTCAAAAATGTTTCAATTTTAGGATATCCATTAATGTAATTATCTATGTTAATAAACATAAAGAGAACAAATAAAACATTTGATTATATTTTGTACTAGAGATGACTTTAATAAGTCAACACCTATTTCTGATTCAAAGTATTATTAAATAAACAATTAATTGAAACATCCTTAAAATGATAAAACATATATACCCTATTCCAAAAGCCATTGTCCTACTTAATGGAAAAATACTAGAGTCCTGCTTGCTAAAATCAAGAACAAGACAAGAATGCTTCTATTTTTACTCCTTTTTAATGTTGCATTGAAGATACCAGACTTTGCAGACAAAAGGAAGAAAACAATTAGAGACGTTAATATTAAAAAAGTTTTTAAAATATCTCCTTGGAGGTGATATAATTTTATGTCTGAAAAACCCAGAAGGTTTAATGCTAAAACTAAAACAAATGATAAGAAAATGTAGTCATATAGAAGAATATAAAATTAATATAAAAGATTTAGTAATAGTTGCCTATACAAACACTAGTAGTTAATAAATATAATGGATGAGAGTTTATAACAACACAAAAAAGATGAAATACTTAGAAATAAACCTGATGAGAAATGTACAAAACTTGCATGTAGAGAACTTTAAAAATCTCCTGAGAGTCACAGGACTAGTTCTGAGAAAATAGACATCTTTGTTTTGGATAAGAAACTCATCATAAAAATGTCAGTTCTCCCAAAGTTAATATATAAATTTGTCACAATCTCAAATAAAACTATCCACAAGTACTTTTTATTCTGAAGCTAGCAACCTGATTCTGGAATTTATATAGAAAAATAAATAAGCAATAACGGTTAGGAAAACCCTGCAGAAGAAAAAGTAACAAAGGAAATGTGGCTTATACAATATAATAAGATATATTATATTGTACTATATTATACAATGCTATGTTACACTGTACTTAAAACCAAGTGATATTACAGACAGATGCAACTGAATAGAAAATCCAGGGTAGACAGAGGTACCAAGAAGCATTTAGTGTACTATAAAAGCAGCATTTCAAATCACTGAAATATGAGATGTTGAATAAATGAAATATGGACAATTAAATAGCCATTTGGGAAAAAAAAAAATCATTGCAGCCACAACTGAGACTCTGTCCTTCCAGGCCACATGGATTTCTCAGTGTTTGGAGGAAGTGTAGGAACAATGTTTCAGAGATTTCCTCTATGGTGTACTGAAAGTAAATGTCAATTCTTGCACATTTTCTGAACTAGCAAATATTCTTGACTTAATTTCCAGTTTCTAGGAAATGGAGAGGAAAGAAAATAAGTCAAAATACTCCATGAGGAGTATCCAGTGTGTGGAGCACTTTAAATTAAAACAATTGTCCTGGGCTCTTCCAAATGTTAATGTCATGGAACAAACAAGAGATGACTGTCTAGATTAAAGGGGGGGGGGGAAGAAATACCTAACAACGTAATGCAAAATGTTAGCCATGATTGGGTCATTGTGTGAAAATTTAAAAAAAATCTATTAAAACATTCTTGGGATTGTTTTAAATTTGTTCGGTGAAATAATGGTATGGTTACATAAGAAAATGTCTTATTCTTAGGAGAAAATTATTCTAGACACAAAGTCTACAATCTGTTTTCAAGTGGTTTAGTTATAGAAACAAATATGGCTACATGTCACTAGTTGTAAATAACAACTGTACAATTCCACTAGCCTTTCTGAATGTTTCAGATTTTTCATAATAAACTACTCAGGAAATGTGATCCTTTTGAATTTTTTAACCATGTTTATGATCTTTTAGTTGCACTGTCTTGACATGGCCCTTTGGTTTTGTTTGTTCATTTTTTTTTATTCTGTTTGCGTGTTTACAACTCATTGAAGCCTGAAGTTTGTTCATGAACAGTAAGAATCCATTCTCCTCGGTTACCTTCACTGTCTACAAGGTCTTTATTAAATTACCTTCAGAACTTAAGGTACAGGGTTTGCTGATTTGAAATTAAGTAATTTAAAAATGTAATAGTTTAAAGGAATGAGGATATATTTGAAAGTTTAATTCTGTACCTTCTTATTCCCCCCTTTTTTTCTTTGGCCTTCCTTGATTTGGCACTCAGTATTTTTAATACTATTTTGTTACAATGGAAAAAGGCTTTTCTTTCTCCTTCTGTTATTTCCTTTTGTATCTAGAAAGCTCCAGTAATACTTATTGGTGCATTTAGAGGAAGCAAGTGGGCACATGCAATGCATCTCATTTCTGTTCTACTTTTCATACTATAAGTATACAAGGGGCTTGAATTTATAGGGGGGGAAAAAAACCTGAATCATGGGAGACAAGTTCATTTAAAAGTTCAGCCTTTGCTGCATGGACCCAGAATATCAATAAAAAAGCAGGGAATGAAATTTAAAGGAAAAAAATATTGTGAAGTGTTTGGGTTCTAAAACGATTGAAGGAAATGAGAAATTAAGAATTAAACCTACACACAGATTGTCAACTAATTTATGACAGAGGAGTCAAGAATATATAATGGGGAGGGGCGCCTGGGTGGCTCAGTCGTTAAGCGTCTGCCTTCAGCTCAGGTCGTGATCCCAGGGTCCTGGGATCGAGCCCCGCATCAGGCTCCCTGCTTGGGCGGGAAGCCTGCTTCTCCCGTCTCCCACTCCCCCTGCTTGTGTTCCCTCTCTCGCTGTGTCTCTCTCTGTCAAATAAATAAATAAAATCTTAAAAAAAAAAAAAAAGAATATATAATGGGGAAAGGATAGTCTCTTCAATAAACGGTGTTGAAAAAAGTGGGCAATCACACCTAAAACAATGAAACTGGACACCTATCTTATACCACACACAAAAATCAACTCAAACTGAAGACATGAACATAGGGCTTGAAACCATAAAAATCCTAGAAGAAAATATAGGTGCTAAGTCCCTTCACATTGGTCTTGACGATGATTTTTTGAATTTGACACAAAAACACAAACAACAAAAGAAAATACAGTGGGAACTTTCAAACTAAAAACTTCTACACAGAAAAAAACCACAACCAAATGAAAAGGCAGCCTACAGAATGGGAGAAAATATTTGCAAATCATATATCTGATAAGGGGTTAATATCCAAAATATATAAGAAGACATACAGATAACTAACAGGTACATGAAAAGGTGCTTAACATCACTAGTAATCAGTGAAATGCAATTCAAAACCATGACAAGGTATCACCTCAAAAGTGTTAGAGTGTTTATTATTAAAAAAGACAAGAGATAACAAGTGCTGATGAGGATGTGAGAAAAAGGAATTTGTGTACTTCTGGTGGGAACATAGCTTGGTCCAACAACTTATGGAAAACAGTATGGAGTTTCCTCAAAATTTAAAAATAGAACTTCCACTTGATTTAGCAATTCCACTTGTGTGTGTATATCTGAAGCTAATAAAATCACTATCTAGAAAAGATATCTGTACCCCCATGTTCATTGTAGAATCATTTACAATAGCCAAGACATGGAAACAACTTAAATGTCTACTAATGGAGGAAAGAACAAAGAAAATATGGTGTGTGTACATATGTAAGTATGTGCATATATATATATAGTGGAATATGATTCAACCATAAGAAATAAGGAAATCCTGTCATTTGCAAAAAAAAAAAAAAAAGGAAATCCTGTCATTTGTGACAACATGGATGAAACTTGAGGTCATTCTGCTAAGTGAAGTAAATCAGACAGAAAAAGACAAATACTGTATGACCTCAATTATATGAAGAATCTAAAAAGACTGAACTCATAGATACAGAAAACCGATTGGTGGTTGCCAGAGGCAGCAATGGGCAGCAGGGGGCAGGGGATGGATGAATATGGTTAAGAGGTAAAAATTTCCAGATGTAAAATAAGTAAGTCCTGGGTCTGTAATGTATAGCCTGGTGACTATATTCTTTTCACTTTAAGATTTAATGTGTTTATATCTTGTCAATCTGTAGATTTTATTATATTGAGTCATATATTGTCTTCTTATAACCAGACATTTGGCCTTTAACTATTGCAAATTGGGCACATTACATTAGCTTTAGTGTTTGCCTCTGTAGGATTTCTTTTTTGGGTGGGAGAAGTTCACTGATACTCCTCTTGGCTTAATACCAGGACTGTGGCTATTTATTTTTATTTATTTATTTGTCAGAGAGAGAGAGTGTGCACAAGCAGGGAGAGAGGCAGGCTCCCCTCTGAGCAAGGAGTCCGACATGGGACTCGATCCCTGGACCCTGAGATTATGACCTGAGCCGAAGGCAGACTCTTAACCAACTGAGCCACCCAGGTGACCCTGTGACTATTTTTATAAAGGCAAGGCAACTGACCTGAACTTTAAGTTACTTGCCTATAGACTTTTCCCTCTTTTAGCAAAAGAAAGTGCCTCATGACAGTTGGAGTCTATAAACCTTATGAAAAGTGAGAATATGGAGTTTCAGAGCAGTAGGCTATGTACTCGCCAAAAAGGACTTTCCTCAGGAATGGCACAGACTCTGGGGACCTCAATCAGATGCTACTGTGCAGATGACTCTTCCAGTTGTGGATAATGTGGTGTAGAGCTGAGTTCAGTCATACTACTTTGGCAAATGTAAGAGTGTCAATGAAGGCAGAGAATCAAACAGTGGAAACTTTGAGGTATAAGCTGCTGCAGCTTGATCTTGAATTCAAAGGCACTGGCCTTAGCATGTTCATGGGCATTGCAAAAAACTTCGATGGATGCGAGAAAGCTATAGATGCAAAAAATCTTAGTTAGCAAAGATAACTGAAGCAAATATTCATTATAGGACAAGATGGTATTTCCATAATCAGGTCTTTCAGTCACTGATGAGCAGGATGGTATGTGCTGCTCTTCAGTTCCTGAGCTACGGAGCGCTACTGAGTTTACAGTTTTAAATTGTTGATGCCCAGCATAGTCTGTTGATGTAGGTCAGCTGTCCAAAATTTGATTCTTTGTTTAGACTCAAGAAAGGAATTACAGAGATATTACTTTTGCCTGAGAGATCATGTCCATGGAATATTTGGATTTCAGACTCTAGGAAACAAATAAGCCATATTAAACAAAAGCCAAGAAGGATAAAGATGATAATAGACCCAGTTAAGGACTATTTAAATGATGGAGCAATGAGAGGTAATTCCCTGGGTGGGAATATTCAACTCTAGAAAGAAAAGATTTGTTGGAATGGCAACTGTTGTGGTGGGCACAGAAGTCATTGATTTGGAGTTATTCATACCTACTTGGGAGTCTTCTGCAGACAAAATCTCAAATCCCTACCAGTGGTTCCAGGAGGATATCCTCAGATAAGTGATTGGTTCCCTCAAGAAGGTGAGAATGGATTTGTTCTGATGCACTGCTGATCTCCCCACAGCCCTGGTTGGCCATAGGTTTAAGCCCAATTTAAGAAAACAAAAGAGTTGGAGAAGGTAGTAGTGGGTGGAGAAGCAGAGGACACTTCCTCATTACTAAGGTTGTCATCCATAGGGAGGTAGTACCAGTAATGTAATACACTTTCTTCTCTCCATCTTTTCACTCTCTTCTCCAGGGAGGAAGAGAGAATTAATTGGATTAATAATTTTGGAGAAATGAAATGGACATATGTTGCCTACCTTCCTCTTCCTTTCTCTTGAGAGTAAGCTTTCCACAGACATTATGCATTTGGCTCCTTTTCCCCATTCTGAATTTTTGCCAGGGTCAGTCTCTTTCCCTGTGTGTGAGTTCTGTTCCAGCCCAGAATTGTGATAGATGGGCAACTGTCCATAAATGGGACTCAGAATTAGGACTTGCCCACAGATGAAGGCATAGTCTCTAATATTAGAAAAGGGGTAAACCATAATGATGAAGAGCTAGGAGCCTACCATGGTTCAGATCTGAGCTCTACAATTTACCAGTATTGTGACTTTGGTCAAATTATTTAATATCTCCCTGAATCAGTTTTGTGTATATGTAAAATAGGAAAATATTACCTTTCATAGGGCTTTAATGAGGATGAAATGAGTTAACATGTAAATCCCTTAGAACTGTACTTTGACCATGGAAACATTCAATATGTTTGAGCTGTTATTATAAGTTTTACCAGCTATAAATAATATTTTGGTCTTTGTAGGCTTTTTCTTTTGTCTTATTTTTCTGTTGGTTCTCAAGTCAGGTGGAAAAGGGTGCTGTTTTGTTATGAATTTAAAACTCACATGCCATATATAAACTACAAAATATGCCCAGCTTTTTTCTGCTTGCTCTGCCTCTATAAAGGCCCAAATTCTCTATGCCCTTCTAGGTATGTATTATATAGAGCCTGTGTGACAATTTTGGGTACCATTAATGTCACACCTTTCAAATGTTGCTAGTGAAATAAAATCTCATGATGATCTCCTTATCTGGATCATGCAATGAACTTGACATTAGACCCAGTCAATCCTTCTCTAATTATGCTTGCAATTATAGAAGAATCTTGTCTACTTACTTTTTACCAATTAAATGAACTAACTTTAACGATAACATTCAACTGGGTGTGATTTTGCTATGTGCCAAAAAAAATGATAAAGACAAACAAGTAAGAAATAGACAAAATTCTCCTTTCTTATTCAGGACACCATATGCCTATTTATCCACCATAAATTAGATTAAGCTTTTAGGAAACAATGTCACAATTTGGCTTAAAGCTACTTTAATGCCAAATTAAATTCAAATTCCTATATCACCCCTCTCCTATACTTTTATAATTGGTTTGTGGGTCCTCAAAATTGGCAGGAACAGTTAAAGCTAGATAAGAAGTTTAAAGGACATTTAGCACAATTTCCTTAATTTAAAAATTTTAAGGTTCAGGATCAGAGGTTACATCTTGTCAAGATTTTATAAATGGTATGATGAAGTTCAGTTTTCCTTCCCAGGTTATTTTCTGTTGGATCTTCTACTTGGTTTCTTTGAAAGATCATCATCTGGTTATTTGTGTATTGATAATCTTCCCAGATAATTTAGCTTAAAATTTTCTCTCATGTGCTTCATATTCCAGTGTTAACATCAAGACTGAGAGCTTGTTAGTAGGACTAATAAAAAATGTCTGTGTCTTAAGAATTGTTTCTGATATGGGACATCTGGGTGTCTCAGTCAGTTAAGTGTCTGCCTTAGGCTCAAGTCATTATCCCAGGGTCCTGGAATCAAGCCTCTGCATTGGGCTCCTTGCTTAGTGGGAAGCCTGCTTCTCTCTCTGCCTGCAGCTCCCACTGCTTGTGTGTTCTCTTTCTCTCTGTCAAATAAATAAATAAATAAATAAATCTTAAAGAATTGTTTCTGATAAAAATTCCATATCAGCTTAGTCCTCCAAGTATTAGTGCTCCTTACTATCTCTTTAAGTGTTATTATTATTATTCATATTTTCTTTAGTTATACTGGATAATTTAAGAGTATCTCTTTAAAAATCATTAAAGCAGTGTTAGCCCTCACAAACAGGCTTCAGCCCTCAACAAAAAAATCCCAATTTCTTCTACAGTAAATAGTTTTCTTGCTAGAAAACTGACCCCACAGAGCCCATATTCGTTTTGGAATTGCCCTGTGTAGTAATGACAGCCAGCCTGCTATGTTCTTTACAGCTAATAGAGAAGAGCATATGACCAAATTTTGGCAGGTGACTGTCAAAACTACATGCTACACAGAGGAGAACTGGAGGGAGAAAGACCAGTTGGGATTATTTAAGGAAATTTTGTGTGATGCCAAGCATATCATAGACACGAGATATCCACTGAGTGGTTCACAGTGAGTAGATGGTATCACTTTTTGACAGCAGGGTGATTGGTTCAGTCATGGTAGCAGGCTGTATTGAATACTACAAATCTCAGTTGAATTCATAAGTACTACCTTAGGAATGAATAAAAGTTCTTCTTCCCCAGTCTAAAAATGGTTCTTGCACTGATAAAGAAAACTAGGTAGGAGAGGAGGCAAATCATTATGCATTTTTCTAACATTTATTTACTTACTTTGTCCGCTTCTAAGTCAGAGAGACAAACAAAAGGACTGCAGTATACCAATATTCTCACTTGTGCCGGCTTGGATTCTTACAGGACATACATCCATACCTCTTCCTTTCTTGTTTCCTTCCGCTAACTTCACCTTGGTTTTCTATCTAGTACCTCACACTGGGACTTGTGTAGCAATCTCTGGGTAATCCCGCAGCTCCCTTACTCTTATACCCAACTCAGCTATGTAAACCTACCACTTTGTATTACTGCAGGATTATAACATGGATAGATAGAAGAGACCTTTCTTCATGGTAAATGTGGTGCCAGTTGGATTTGTTCCAAGCACATATAAACCTTATGATGTTTCATAATCTAAATTTTGCAAAAACCAGATACCATTTAGTTTTCATTATATTTCATACACATTACATTTTAAAACTTTCTCTCCTGTGAGAATCTGTTTTTTTTTTTTCATATATTTACGGTGAATCTCATGCCCTAACAATTTATTCCTAAAACTAATTAGCATCTAGGCGTTGATCATGTAACTGTCAATTCCAAAGAAGAAACTAAGTGTATCTTATTTCTTCTCTTTACCCACTTCACATTTCCTTCTTTTCTATGAGATCTTAGATCACTACTATAAAGTGATATTGCCATGTAGAATCCTGTGTTCAAAATGGGCTGAGAATATGACTGAATAGAATCCACCTTCAGATAATGTAGGGTCTACAGAAGACACAAATCCTGATTAGTTATCCTCCCCCAAATATGTCTTTATCTCTATTTTGCTTTAATTTAGCTCTGAAAAATCAGTGCTACACTCAGTGTCACATAAGCCTTGCATAGGAAAAAGCCCAGAAATGATTTATTCCAATTTCTGGCTATACAGAAGTCACATCAGCTACCTACTTGACACCTGGTTACCAGATTCTGTTAGATACACTTGCAGTGGCAAGCACTTGGGTTTTACAACATTGCTGGATGGCATTAATCATTAAAAAAAAATCTTTGAGTTCATAACTTCATTACTGTATTTTCCATCTATTGGTCTTTTGCTATCCTCTAGGATACTACAGAAGTTAACCTTCTCTTTTCCAAAGGATAGAATCTAAATAATATGCCCAGTGTTCCCTCTCTTACTGTCTCTCTCCGTCAAATAAATAAAAAATCTTTATAAAAAAAAGAAGAAAATAATCTCTCATGTTTAACATTGCATGAGGATAATAATGGTGAGAACCATGATTTTCTAAACCTAATTTGTAAAAAGGGATATGAGTTGTCTGGTTCATTTTCTTTTTTTGGTTCACTTTCTTTTTCTGCAGAAAAAGCAAATTCTCATATTAAAAATGTATGCATTTAGCTTTAAATTGATGTAAATATACATCAAGCTTTAAAATTCCTTCAGTGCTCTTTGCATTTTGTGATTTGTACAACCATCTATGTTTATATTTGTATTTACATGAATCTTATTATATAAATAACTTCTAGTTTGAAATTGCATTTACCAAAGCGGGGCTTTAGATTTTCTTATTCAAATTTTCTTTTTCTCTTTTATTTTCATTTTCTTTTTATCTTAATGCAGAAAGTGGCCTACTTTCTTATTCAATAGATAGGAATTTACATATTGCAAGCTTAATAAAGTTTTTAAGCCATTTTATTATGTTTTGGTTGGTTGACATAGGCTTTGAGTAAAATTTATTCACCATTAGTTTCTCATCCTTAGGGAGCTGCACTTAAATAATTTGCTTTGAGGATAAGATTAAAAAATGATATAGTTTATGAGTAAAATGACTGTTTACTGGATGTGACATTTTTTACCTGCTATATGGAATTTGTTAGCATATTTGTCAGTAGTGAGTATAGTATCAGAGGGTGTGCAAATATATGGGCTTATACAGCAATGGGAGAGTTCAATCGAAAGACAAACTAAGAAAAAATACACTTGGAACAAGGGCAAAGACCTTCATTATGAACCAATTTAGCTGGTCAAAGAAGAGCATGTGTTTTGAAGACACAGGTACTTAAATCTTGTAGGTACCTGGAAATTTGGGTCATGAAACTATGATCTCAGAGTTCTTAACCCAATTGTAACCTCTGTCATTCTGGGTTCTCTAAGCTGACAATCAAAAGTATTTTGGTTTCTCTAAGCCTTTAAAGAAAAATCAAGTGTCTTATCCTTTCCATTTAGTATGAGTTCTTTCTACCTAATATTTCAAATAAGGAGAAAACCTAGCAGTTACATAAACAGTTAACATTGAAACAAACAAAAAAAGAAACAAAATATGGTAGATATATAAATCTTTCTTATAATTGACTATGGACAAAATGTTTAATGAAGGTAAATAATGTGAATGAAACATGATTAGATTTGAAGGGTGCTAAAGTCTTCCCTACACTTGCAAAGGACAAAGAAACCCACAGATAATGAGTACCTACATTTTTCCAGATACTGTGTCAATCATTTTATATTCATGAACTTATACTCTCAAAAGTCTCATGAAGTAGCTTTTAATCTAGTTTTCATAAATGTATAAACTAGGTAAGATAAAGTAAAGCTACGTAAAGTTAATTGACTTGTCCCAGCTCATAGAAGAAAAATTGTCAGATATAATAAGACCAGGATACACTCATGTCTAATGTAGAGCCCACACTGAAAGTTCTTTATTTAAATGTACATACTACCCATAGAACTAATAAATGGTATGTATACAAAAATTCAGTAGGAAATATCTGGCTCACTGGAAAGAAGATCAGTTAAAACAGAAATATGCAAAAACTGGTTGCTGAGATGATAAGAACAGGTCAAGATGGCTAAACCATCAGGCGGGAAGACATAGGGCATTAGCAGATTAGGAGACAGCATCATGATCCAAGATGAGAGCCCCCAAAGACAAATTTCACCAACTTCATAATTTTTGAGGGCTATCCAACTAAGAAAATGTAAAAAATCTACTCTTCAAGTTTCAAGTTTTTAAAAATTATTTTAGTATTTTAAATATATTTTGAATGTTCAATAGGCAAAAGACAATTGAATAATTTTTGTCAGAAAAAAATTTCTACATATCAACAGAAGGAATTGTATGTAAGTCAGACACTGAAGAGTGTGGAAGGCAAGCGTTATTATCCAGGGCAAAACAATTGTTATACTTTTTGTTGGATTCAAAGAATGATAGATGACTGAAAGCTGTCATCCAGGCAACATATTGTTTGGAGAATTATTAAGTTATGAGATTGTCTGTAAACACATGTAGATTGGGATGAGATGGGGATATATGGAAAAAGAAAATTCTATCTAATATTCTGTTTTAACTTCAGAGAATACTCTCTTTTGGAAGGGACATTTTGAAAGCCCAGTTTGTGAACAGAAAGTCAGCCAAAAGTTTTAACTTCATAGCTATTGAGTTGATAAGTATATCTTATATTAAAATGTGATTATTCTTTTTATATTATGTACTTTTAAATAAAAATAATGATTCTTTTTAAATAAAATTTGAAAGGGTGAAGTAAAATATCTGTGAAGTGCATCAGGCAATAGTTATATTTCTAAAAGGAACTGGAAATGGCTTTAGTAGTCAAAACAGTTAAGAAGTAACAAGCAGAGCTGTCCCTATCTAATTCAACTATTTAAAAGATAAAAAGAGGAAAATAACACACAAAAATCTCAACAATCACCACAATAGAAACAAAAACTACTTAGCACTGAATTAAGCCCTAACTGAGAACAGTTGAAATGTATGTAACTAAGGTGAACTCCAGAAGAAAAAAAAATGGAATAAGACCTGTTAGAATCTTGGCATAGAAGTTAATGGATTACAGAAGAATAGCCTTGAAATGAGGAGGCCCAAGGATAAGGAAAATTGCATCCATGTAGTACAGGTAAACAATTTAAGTGAATATAAGTTTCTTATTTTTCATTTGGAGACAAATGCAACTAAGTATCCACAGTAAGGCTTCAGGAATTCTAAACAGTAGATAATTCTTGGTACCTTTATCAGAAGGCACTGATAAGTCAGTGTATATGGCTATAACAGGAAAAGTCCTATCAGGCATGGACCCTGGGAAGGGTGAGAAATTAACTTTCTCTAATATCAAATTGGGACCCACCCCCAGAGGAAGGAACAAGTTTTTTAGGGAGGGTAATTGATTTGACATAATGGGCAGGGAAAAAGTATGGGCTCCATGGCTCTTCAAGCAATTTGCCTGTCAGATTCAAAGTCTACTAGGCAGCAAAGGAAGCCATGCTAGAATTAACATTTGTAACAGGACAGCTTAATTTCAGAAAGGAGATAATTACTTCATTATAAGCCATGATGATTTAGTTGCAGGGATTGAGCTTATGATAAAAGGTGACAAACGAGATGACTGAAAAACTAGAAAAACTAAATCTTACAGATGAGGATTATTAGTAAACCTATCTGGGGATGAAAGAGAAAGAAGCTGAAGAAATTAGAGAAAGATATGGATAGACAATTTATTTCTTCAATCCCAAAATAAAGAATGGGTTTTAAACCAAACACGAAGTCCTATTTGAGTGTTATTATTTCAATAGAAAAGGTATCATTGACTATGAGACATGAGCTATTCAAACCTCGTGCCCAGAGTGATCTATCCTAACAGGTGTCACAATCTACCTGGTGACACTTTACAAAACAGTAATTAAACCCACTCCTCCTTCAAGATGCAATTGCTGAATACACACTGTATACTTAGGACTTGGGTTACAACTGAAAATAAATAAACATCCTTGCTTTCTTGCAGTTTACATTCCAGTGAGGGACAAAAACAAATAAGCAAATAATAATATCAGGTAGTAAAATTAAAATAGCTATATTAAAATAAAAAGTGAGGAAAAAAAAGTAAATGGAGAGTTACAAGAGTCATTATTATAAGTAAAGGGCCATAGGATACCTCTGTGAAGAAGTGACACTTAAGTAGAAACTCCAATGCAGCAAGACCCATTATACAACTGTGAAAATAATGTTCCATGTAGAAGGAACAGAAATAGCAGAGGTCCTAAAGCCAGAGGATGCATGACTACTTAAGAAATAGCAAGGAGATCAGGGTAACTATGGTGACATGAGTAAGGGAGAATGTGGTTAGAAATAAGCTTGGAAAGAATGCAAGGGACCAGATGTTTTAGGGCTTTGTAGAGCTTTTTATTTTCTTCATAGTGTGAATGGAAACCATTTCAGATCTAAGCAGCTGAGTGGCATCATCAGTCATGTGTTAAAGGGATAATTTTGAATGCACTATAAAGAATAAGCTTGGGTGACAAAAATTAAAACAGGGACACAAGTTAAAAAACTATTGCAGAATTCTATGTAGGTAATGATGTGATTAAGACTGAGGTTGTAACAGTACAAGTGGTGAGAAACAGCCAGATCCAGGATATATGTGAAAAGTTGAATACACAAGCAGTTCTGATTACTTGGATGCGGGTTATAAAAGACAGTCAAGGATGATTCCAAGGCTTAGCCTCTGCAACTAGAGAATGATTGTACCTTTTATGGCGTGGAACTCATTAGGCTAGAGAAGGTTTTGATAACAAATCATGAGTTCTATTTTTTACAGGTTAAGATGGAAAGTCTTATTAGACACCCAAATGGAAAAGTTCTGTTTAAAGCCATGAAACTGTGAGACAAACCAGAGAGTGAGAAAAGACAGAGATGTGGAGGAAAAAAAAAAAAAAAGAATTCTAATCCAACATTTAGGAGTTTAGAAGAAGAGATAGGTCCAGCACGGAGACTGAGAAAAGGCAGTCAGTGTGGTAATAAGTAAAACAAAATGGTACAGTATTGCTGTGGTCAATTTGGGGGGTGGTGGTGTTTCAAAAAAGGAGTGGGTTTCTTCTTCCATTCATGAGATGCTAACTAAAATAAAACTTTCTCAAAAATAAAAATAAAAACTTTCTCTACCTCCATAAACAAGTGGAAAATCAGATTAAATATGCAAAATAACTCTTCAGGCACTAGCAAATGACAATGCAAACATATGATTCCTGAAAAAGAAATAGAAAAGAAATGAGGTGATCTCTGGATGGTCCTAGGTTACTGTGGGGAAATTGCCAGGCTGCAGAGAGGGAACAGTAGATCACACATTGCTCTGTGATTTCCCTGTGATGAGAGAGAGATCAACGTTTAGGAAGGTCAAGTTAGAATTTGTAGAGAAAACTTCCACACAGGAGAAAACTAAACTGAGTTAGAGTTCCATGAGCCTACATAAGTTTCTGCTTGACTGCCAATCTGCTCAAAGTTAAGGTTACTATTCCAAGTAAGGAAAAAACCTGCTAAGAAGAGAAAAATAATCAAGAAGCTATAAGAAAAATTTCCAGAACTTACACAGAACTAGGAACCATTTTACTGTCCTCCAAATAAAATGGAAATACCTTCTTGAATAAGCATTCAGTAGACAATCTAGAAGGGCCAAATGAAGAAATGGGATTAAATTCATTCTCAAAAAAGGTATTCTATACCTTCTCTGAAAAATATTAAAATTAAACCTCAGAAAAATCAAGGAAATCTTCAAGTCTTTAACTGAGGACTGAAAAAAAAAAAGAAAGAAACATGAAATCCAGCATATGTAAAAGCAGTCAATAATAACCAAAAAGGAAAAGTCTATAGACACAGATCAGAAATGATTAATGTGATGAAATTAGCAGCATACTTCTAACACTGAAAAAAGCAAAATACCATATAAACATAATAAAAAGAAAAATGGGATATATAAAAAGGGACTTAAATGGAATATCTATAAATGGAAATTGTCCTAATGGAAAGGAAATATATTTGGGATGGGATGAACAGCAGATTGGATATGGCAAAAAGAAAAATCAATAAACTTAAAGATAGGAAATAAAACTACTCAAGATGAACCTCAGAGAGAAAGAAGATTGAAAAACTTAACACAGCATCAGTAGATTAAGGAAAAAATATCAGGCAGTCTGACATACATATAATTAGACTCTAAGATGGTGGAGGGCCTGATGCCGAAAAACCATTTGAGGTAATATGGCTCAAATTTTTCAAAATGTATGAAACCATAAATCCACATATTCAAGAATATCAAGTTTCAAGGCGACTAAAAGTGAAACATGCCAAGACGAATCATAATCAAATTGTCCCCCAAAAATGATAAAAAATGAAAATCTTTAAAGCAATTAAAGGAAGAAACACATTACGTGTGTAGCAAAAGGATAAGAATTAATGACTAAAGTTTGCCAGAATGTATGCTTGGAAAAACACAATAGAATGCTATGTTTAAAGCACCAAAGAGGAAAAAAAATACATACATATGTATATTTTGTCAGCATAGAATACCCATAATTATACCTTTCAAAAATAATAACGAAACCCTTTTCAGACAAGAAAAAGGTGAAATTATTACCAGCAGAATTTAAAAAAAAAAATATTAGAGGGATCTTCTGAAGTCAAAAGGAAAAAATGACACTAGATGGAAACTTGGCTCTAGACAAAGAACATGCAGAATGATAAATGTAGATAAACATAAACATATTTTTAATTTTTAGCACCTGTAAAAACTATTGACAATTTAAAGCAATAAGAATGAAAATATTTTGTGGGCTTTATAGCATATAGAGAAGTAAAATGCATGGCAATAATAGCAGAAATGAGAGAGAAAATGAACTATATTATTGTAAGGTTCTTACACTACAAGTGATAGGCATAACATTATTTGAACACACAATATTATAAGGTAAACATATGCATTATAAACATGACCAACCATTAAAAAATATATGCAATAAAGTTAATAGTATTATAAAATAAAATCATAAAATTTCAATCCAAAGGAGAGCAGGAAAAGAGAAAAAAAAGGAACAAAATAATATGTGCAAATAGCAATCAAACAGCAAGATGGTGGATTCAACCCCAATCATGTCAATAATTACATTAACATGAATATCTAAACACTTCACTTAAATGTCCCAGGTGGTCAAATTGGATAAATACCAAGACCTGACTATTTCACATCTACAAGAGGTTTACTTTAAGTACAAAAACACACATAGCTAAAAAATAGATGGATGGAAACAAATATTCAATGTAAACAGTACCAAAGGATTCTAGAGTTACAATGTTAATATCATACAAAATAAAATTCAGCACATGGAATATTACATGAATAAAGAGGAATTTTTCTTACTGCTGAAGAGGTCACCTCATCAACATAGTACTATTACCTATAATCCTAAATGTGAACGCACCTAATAAAAGAGCTCCAAAATACATGAAGCATAATCTAATATAATTAAAAAGTAAAATTAAAAAAATTACAATGAAAAATTGGAAATTGTAACACTCCCCTATTTGATGAAACATACATAATATCAGTAAAGATTAGGTATCACATTCCTTGATTTCAAAGTATACTACTCATCTATAGTAGTCAAAGCAATATGGTACTGGTATGAAAACAAACTCATTTATTGGTGGAATAGAATAGAGAACTCAGAAATAAACCCACACCTACATGATCAATTGACCTATGACAAAGGAGACAAAAATATATGATAGGGAAAAGACAGTCTGTTCAATAAATGGTGCTGGGAAAACTGGAAAGTGACATGCAAAAGAATAAAACTGGTCCATTATCTTACACCAATCACAAAAATAAATTCAAAGTGTATTAAATATTTGAATGTAAGATCTGAAACAATAAAATCCTAAAGAAAACATATGCATAAGCTCTTTGATATGTCTCAGAAATATATATTTTATTACTCTCCTCAAGCAAGGGTGACAAAAGCTAAAATTAAACAAATGGGATTACATGAAACTAAAAATCTTTTGCACAGCAAAGGAAACCATCAACAAAATGAAAAGGCAACCTGCTGAACAGGAGAAATATTTGCAAATCATATATCTGATGAGGGGGTCAATACCCAACATATATAAAGAATTTAACAACTTAACATATATTTTAAAAAAGGAACATTTTCCAAAGAAGACATACAGATGGACAACAGACACATGAAAAGATGCTCAACATCATGCATCATCAGGGAAGTGTTAATCAAAACCACAATGAGATATTACCTAACACCTGTCAGATTGTCTATTATCAAAGAGACTAAAAAATAAAGTGCTGGCAAAGATGTGAAGAAAAGGGAACTTTCATAAACTGTTGGTGAGGATGTAAATTGGTGCAACCACCATGGAAAACATGGAGTTTCCTCAAAAAAAAAAAAAAAATTAAAAATAGAACTACCATATTATCCAGCAATTCTACTTCTAGGGTATTTATCCAGAGAAAACGAAAACACCAATTTGAAGAGATATATACACCCCTGTGTTTATTTCAGCATTATTTGCAATAGCCAAGATATTTTTGAGCTATAAAAAAGAATCTTGTCATTTGTAACAACATGGATTGACCTAGAGGGTATTATGCCAAGTAAAATAAGTCAGACAAAGAAAGATAAATACTGTATGATTTCAGTTATATGCAGAATCTAAATCAAAACAAAAGAACAAATAGAACAGAAACAAACTCATGGATACAGGAAAGAAACTCTTGATTACCAAAGGGAGGAGGGCTGGGGTAGCAGGCAAAGTAGGTGAAGGGAATTAAGAGGTAAAAGATTCCAGTTATAAAATAAACAAATCATGGGACTATAATATACAGCATAGAAAGTATAGTCAATAATATTGTAATAACCTTGTATGGTAACAGATAGTAACTAGACTTATCATGGGAATCATTTGTAATGTATAAAAATATTGGATCAGAAATAATGCACACCAAAAACAAACAGAATATTGTATCTCAATTATACTTCAATAAAAATATCAGTAAAGATATAGAAGGATTTAATATCCTCAATCAACTAAACCCAATTTCCATTTATAAGTTGTTTAACTTCAAAATAGCAAAATATGCATTAGTTTTATGTGCACACAGAAGAGTCACCAAAATAGACCATCTTCAGAACCTTAAACAAAAGAAGTCAGTAAATTTAAATGAAATAAAAGCATACTAAGTGATCTCTGACCATAATGGAATTATTATACTAAAAACCAACAAAAAAAGATTTCTCAAAAATCCTCCAAAAAATGGTAAAATAGAAAGCCCCAAATCCTTCTTTCCTCATTAGGATGCCAATTCGACAACCATATAAAACCAATTATCTTTATAAGAAATCCAGACAGACATCAGTTAAGAGGTTCCTGCACCCCCAAGTGAGCATGGCAATATGTGCTTTGATGCTAGTAGGATAACTTGTGACACTCACTTGCTAAAACCTCTTGTTCAGGAATAACACAATGCAATCAGTCAGGAGGAAACTTTCAACTCCCAGCTTTTCCCTGAAGAAGAAAAGAGACTAGGACACATGCCTAATGTTTAGACTTTGGGGAGCTACTCAAAGGACTACTTTGTGTCTTCCCTGAATCTAAGGACTGACAAGAAAGGGCACTAGGTTGGGAGCCATTGACAAAAAAGGGCAAAGTTTTGAGCTAGCAGGCACACACTTACCATTGTCCCCCCCTCTGGCTCATGATGGAGCAAATGAGGGCCCCCAACTCCTGGTTTCTCCCCGGATAGAAAAAGAGTGGGAACTGTGTCTAATGTTTTAGTCTTTCATGGGGGCTGCCCAAAGAATTGGTTTCTGTCTGGCCCAATTTGAAGTGTTTATGGGAGGCATACTCAAGATGCCTGAGGGCCACAGAGAATGAAGAAAAATAAAAAGATCCGGGTGGCTAGACATGAAAATAGCTTAAGAATCAACTGATGGATGAATAAAATATATACTTACATTGGCAACAACATGGAGAAACCTTAAAGACATAATGTTAAGTCAGACAAAGAAAGACTAATACCGTATTATCTCACTTATATGTGAAATCTAAAATAATAACAAAAACACCAAATTCCAAACTTACAGAAAAAGAGATCAGATTTGTTGTTACCAGAGATGGGGTTACCAGGGTGGGGGAATTGGAGAAGGGTGCAAACATCCAGTTGTAAGATAAATAGGTTATTAGCAATATAATGTACAACATGATAACCATAGTTAACACTGCTCTATGGTACGTGGGAACATTTTTAAGAGTTCTTATCACAAGGAGAATTTTTTTTTCTTTTTACTGTATCTATATGAGATAATGGATGTTAACTAAATGTACTGTGATAATCATTTCAAAATATATGTAAATAAAACCATCATGCTGTATACCTTAAACGTATACAGTGATATATATCAAATATTTCTCAATAAAAGTAGACCAAGAAGAACAAGAAGAACAGCAGCAGTAGCAACTACTACTACTACTACTACTATACTACTGAGTGGCTGATGGTAGCTCCAGAGAACTATAGTACCACAGGTAGACATTAAAGGGAGCAAGATATTATGAACAGCTTAAGCAGACAAACAAACGAGCAAAACCTCTCTAAATTTCTCTAGAAATTTATACACACAAATCCAGAGAAGTTGCATTCACAGAACATGTTTGAGAGGTCACCAAAATGTCTAGCCAGAAAATTAACAAGTCAGGAAATGAGAGATGTTGGCGGGGATGTGGAGAAAGGGGAACCCTCCTACACTGTTGGTGGGAATGCAAGCTGGTGCAACCACTCTGGAAAACAGTATGGAGGTTCCTCAAAAAGTTGAATATAGAGCTACCATACGATCCAACAATTGCACTACTGGGTATTTACCCCAAAGATACAAATGTAGGGATCCAAAGGGGTATGTGCACCCCAATGTTTATAGCAGCAATGTCCACAATAGCCAAACTGTGGAAAGAGCCAAGATGTCCATCGACAGATGAAAGGATAAAGAAGATGTGGTATATATATATACAATGGAATATTATGCAGCCATCAAAAGGAATGAGATCTTGCCATTTGCAACGACGTGGATGGAACTGGAGTGTATTATGCTGAGCGAAATAAGTCAATCAGAGAAAGACATGTATCATATGACCTCACTGATATGAGGAATTCTTAATCTCAGGAAACAAACTGAGAGTTGCTGGAATGGTGGGGGAGATGGGGAGTCTGGGTGATAGACATTGGGGAGGGTATGTGCCATGGTGAGCATTGTGAAGTGTGCAAGACTGTTGAATCACAGATCTGTACCACTGAAGCAAATAATACATTATATGTTAGAAAAAAAAAAAAAAGAAGATAGCAGGAGGGGAAGAATGAAGGGGGGAAAATCAGAGGGGAAGATGAACCATGAGTGACTGTGGACTCTGAAAACCAAACTGAGGTTTCTAGAGGGGAAGGGGGTGGGAGGATGGGTTAGCCTGGTGATGGGTATTAAAGAGGGCACGTTCTGCATGGGAGAAAAAAAAAGTCTAGCCAGGCTGATTAATGAAGATCGTCTCTGTACAAAGCCATTTAATAAAGCCAGAAGTGACAGTTTTTCAAATGTGTGGATTCCAACACAAAGTAACAAGGCACACAAATAATAATAATAATTAAAAAATATTATAGCCCAACCAAAAGAACAAAACATATCTCCTGAAACTGATCCTAAAGAAATTGAGACATATGAATTACCTGATAAAGAACTGAAAATAAGGCATGATAAAGATTCACAAAGAACTCAGGAAAAAGAAAAGATGCACAAAGAACTCAGATCCATGAACAAAATAGGAATATCAACAAGGAGACAGAAAATACAAAAAGAATCAAACAAATTTTGGAGCTGAAGAAAACAACATGTGAATTGAAAAATTCACTAGAGGGGTTGACCAACAGGCTAATCAAATGGAAGAATCAGTGAATTTGAATATAGTTCATTTGAAATCCCCCAGTCAGAGGAGCAAAAAGTAAAAAGAATAAAGAGTAAATAAAGCCTAAGAGACATGGTATAACACCAATCAGATCAGTGTGTGTATTATGGGAGTCCCAGAAAGGGGCAGAAAGCTTATTTGAAGAAATAATGGACAGAAACTTCCCAAATCTGGGAAAGAAAATGAATGTGTAGATGCAAGAGGCCTAATGAATACCAAATAATATTAACTCAAAGAAAATTGCACTGAGACACATTATCATCAAATTGTCAAGAGTCAGAGAGAATTTTGTAAGTAGCAGTGAAAGCTGATGTAGCATCAAAAAAAAAAAAAAAAAAAAAGGTTGGGGGGAGACCCATAAGACTACCTGTGAATTTCTCAGCAGAAAAATTGCAGGGCAGAAGAGAATGGGTTAATATATTCAAAGTGCTGAATGAAAGAAAGAAAGAAAAAAAACTACCAGCAAAGAATATCATATCCAGCAAAAATTTATTTCAAAAAGGGAGAAATAAAGACTTTTCTAGCTAAATAAATGCTGAGGAAGCTCATTGCCAGTATACCTGCCTTACAAGATGCTAAAGGGAGTCATTAAAGTTGAAATAAAGAGATGGTAGACAGCAACATGAAATTATATGAAAGTTTAAAGCTTTCTGGTAGAGGTTAAGCATATAGATAAATGTAGAATACTGTAAAACTGTAATGGGATTAATAAATCACTTTTATTTTTTACCGGTAGAATTGTATCCATTTTTTTCAATTACTCTATTTTATATTTGAAAAGTTCTATATTTTGTTTCCAGATTATTTGTTTACTAAGATTTTATTTTATTTTTTAAAAGATTGTTTATTATTTAAGAGGGCTAGCATGAATTGGGGGGAGGGGCAGAAGGAGAGGGGGCCTGACACAGGGGCTCTATCCCTGGACCCTGAGATCATGACCTGAGCCAAAAGCAGATGCTCAACCAACTGAGCCACCCAGGAACGTCAAGACTTTTTAAGAGAAGTTTTAGGTTCACAGCAAAAGGAGGGACAGGCACAGAGACTCCCCCCTGCTGCTACACACGCAGAACCTCACAATTATTAGCATCTTTACCAGAGTGGTACATTTGTAACAACTGATAAATCTACATTGACATCTCATAATCACCCAAAGACCATAATTTGCATTATGGTTCACTTCTAGTTTTATATATTCTATGGTTTTGGACAAATATATAATAACAAATATATAATATGTCAACGTTATATTATCATACAGAATATTTTCACTGCCCTAAAAATCATCTGTGCTCCACCTGTTCATCACTTCATCTCAATCCTTAGAAACCACTGATATTTGTATTGTCTTCATAGTTTTGCTTGGCTAGAATGTCACAGTTGAAATCAGACAGTATGAAGACATTTTAGATCGGCTTCTTTAACTTAGTAATATGCACTTAAATTTCTTTCATGCCTTTTTACTACTTGATTATTAATATATAATATTCCATTATCTGAATGTACCACAAATTCATTATATATTCACCTATTAAAGGATTCTTGTTTGCTTCCAAATTTGTTCAATTATGAATAAAGCTGCTATAAACATTTGTGTGTAGGTTTTTATGTATATATAAACATTCCATTTCTTCAGTTAGATACCAATGAGCACAACTGCTTGATTCAATGATAAGAATGGGTTTAGTTTTGTAAGAAGCTGTCAAACTGCCTTCTAATGTGACTGTGACATTTTGCATTCCCACTAGCATTGAATGAAAGTCTTCTTGCTCCAAATTCCTTCCAGCATTTGAGTTTATCATTTTTCCTCATTTAGACCTTTCTAATAGACATATAATGGTCTCTCACTGTTGTTTTAATTTGCATTTTCCTGAAGATTTATGGTGTGGAGCTTCTTTCATATTTATATATTTTCTTTTTTTCATATTTATATATTTTCTTTAGAGAGGTGTTCTGCTAAGGTCTTTTGTCCATTTTTTTTAAATCAGGGTGTCTGTTTTATTGTTCAGTTTTAAGAGTTCTTTGTATATTTTAGATAACATTCCTTTAGCAGATGTGTCTTTTGCAAGTATTTTCTCCTAGTCTGAGACTTTTATTCTCATTCTCTTGACACTGTCTTTCACAAAGTTTTTTTATTTTAATGAAGTTCAGCTTATAAATTATGTTTCATGGATCATTGCTGTTATATCTAAAATGTCATCACAATCATGGTCATTTAGGTTTTCTCCTATGTTATCTTCTAGGAGTTTTATATGTTTGCATTTTACCTTTAGGTTTTGGGTTATTTTTTGAGAAGTGTATAAAGTGTGTCTCTAAATTATTATTAGTAGTAGTAGTATGTGGATGTCTAATTTTTCCATGCTCATTTGTATAAAAGAATATCATTGCTCATTGTATTGTCTTTGTTCTTTTTCCAAAGACCAAATGAGTATATTTATATTAGTCTACTTTGGGGATTTCTATTGTTTCAGTAAGTCACCTTTAACCATGCTATAGAATTTAAAATACAAAAGTGTAAAGAATTACTATAACAATAAAAATATTTTAATACATATACCATATAAAAGATGTAATTTATCACATCAATAACTTAAAATATGGTAGGGAGAATTAAAAATACTTTTTGTATGCAATTGAACTTAAGTTGCCACCAAGTTAAAGTGGATTGTTATGATCATAAAATATTTTATGTAAGTCCCATGGAACCCACAAACTACCTATAAAAGATGAAACAAGAGAAAATGAGGAATAAATCAAAGCATGCCACTACAAAAAAATCCATGAAACGCACAGTAAAACATCAAGAGGCAGAAAAAAGAGACAAAAAGCTATAAAATAGAAAATAATTAATAAAATGGCAATAAGGTTTTTCTCTATTTTAAATATAAATATTTTAATTTTAAACATAAGTGGATTTAGAGAAATAATAGCTGAAAACTCCCCTATTCTGGCAAAGGAAACACACATCTAGATCCAAAAAGCACAGAGAGCCCCCAACAAAGTTAACCTAAGGGGGTCCACACCAAGACACATATTAAATAAAATGGCAAAAAGCAGTGATAAACAGGGAGTAAGAGAGTAATTTTACTCTCTCAAGGGGGTAATTTTAAAAGCAGAAAGAGGAAAGAAAACAGTTACATATGAGGGCAACCTCATAAGGCTATCAACTGATTTTTCAGCAGAAACTTTTAAGGCCAGAAGAGAGCGGCATAATATATTCAAAGTACTAAAATGAAAAAAACCCTGCAACCAAGATTCTCTACTCAGAAAGGCTATCACTGAGAATAGAGATAAAGAGCTTCTCAGACAAACAAAACCTAAAGGAGTTCATCACCACCAAACCAGACTTATAAGAAACATTAGTGAAATTCTTTGAAAGGAAAGAAAAGACCATAATCAGGAGAGAAAAAAATTGGAAAAGGAAAAAATTTCTCAGATAAATGCAAACATACAATAAAAGTGGTAGATTAACACTTATAAAACCAGTATGAGGGTTAAAGCACAAAAGCAGTAGAATCAAATATATTTATAAAAATCAGTACAGGATTCACAAAATAAAAAAATTCACAAAATAAAAGATGTAAAGTATGACATCATGTACATAAAATGTGGAAAGGGATTAAACATTTAGTGCTTTTAAATGGGTTCAAACTTAAGTGACCATCAACTTAATATTGACTGCTGTATCTATGTTATATATGAACCTAACCACAAATCAAAAACCTGTAATGGATACACACACACACACACACACACACACACACACACACACACACACACAATAAATTAATAAAGAGAAAGGAATTCAAGCGTATGATGTCAAGAAAGACATCAAACCTCAAGGGAAGAGAACAAGAGAAGAAGAAAGGAACAGAGAACTACAAAAACTACCATAAAACAAGTAATAAAATAGCAATAAGTACATACCTATCAATAATTACTTTAAAAGTAAATGGAATAAATGCTCCAAACAAGATATAGGATGACTGAATGAATAAAAAAGCAAGACCCATTGGGGCGCCTGCGTGGCTCAGTCAGTTAAGTGTCTGCCTTCTGCTTAGGTCATGATCTCAGGGTCCTGGAATCCAGCCCTGCACTGGGCTCTCTGCTTTGCGGGGAGCCTGCTTCTCCCTCGCCCTCTGCCTGCCACTCCCCCCGCTTGTGCTCTCTTTCTCTAATAAATAAATAAAAGCTTAAAGAAAAAGCAAGACCCATCTCTATGCTGCCTAAGAGACTCATTTCAGAACTAAAGACATATGCAAATGGGAAGTGAAAGAATAGAAAAACCTTTAACATGCAAATGTAAAGAAATGAAAAGAGAGCTAAGGTAGCGATACTTAAATCGGACAAAACAGACATTTTTTAAGAGAATTTATTTATTTATTTATTTATTTATTTATTTATTTATTTGACAGAGTTGTGGGGGAGCATGAGGCAGAGGGAGAAGCAGACTCCCCACTGAGCAGGGAGCCCGACATGCGGATAGATCCAGGAACTCTGTGATCATGACCTGAGCCAAAGGCAGATACTCAACAAACTGAACCACCCAGGTGCTCCAACAAAACAGACTTTAAAACAAAGACTATAAGACACAAAGAAGGACACTACATAATAAAAAAGGGAACAATCCAACCAGAAGATGTAACAACTGTAAATATTTCTGCACACAATATGGGAGCACCTAAATATACAAAGCAATTATTAGCAGTATACAGAAAGAAATTGAAGTAACATAAAAATAATAGAGGGCTTTAACACCCCATTTACATTACTGTATAGATCATCCAGACAGAAAACCAACAAGGAAACAGCAGCTTTGAATGACACATTGGACCAGATGGACCTAACAGATATATTAAGAATATTCCATTCAAAAAGAGAAAAATACACATTTATTTCAAGGGCACATGGAAAATTCTTTAGAACAGATCACATGTTAGGCTACAAAACAAATCTCAATGTATTCAAAAAGACTGAACTCATATTGTGCATCTTTTCTGACCACAATGGTATGAAACTAGAAATAAATCATGAGAAAAAAATCTGGGAGGAATATAAATACATGAAGGCTAAATAACATGCTCCTAAACAATGAGTGGGTCAACCAAGAAATCAAAAAGGAAATAAAAAATACATAGAGATAAATGAAAATGAAAACACAATGGTACAAAATCTGTTCTAAGAGGTATGAGATTATAGCAAACAGGCATACCTCAGGATGCAAGAAAAATCTCAAATAAATGACTTAACCTGACAGTTAAAGGAGCTAGAAAAAGAAGAACAAAGCCCAAAGCCAGTAGAAGGAAGGAAATAATAAAGACTAGGGCAGAAATAAATGAAATAGAGACAAACAAAACATCAACAATAGAACAGATCAATGAAACCAGTACCTGGTTGTTTGAAGATTTAAAAAAAAAATGATTAACCTTTAGTCAGACTCATCAAGAAGAAAATAAGACTCAAACAAAATTAGAAATAAAGGAGGAGAAATAACAACCAACACCAAGAAATGTGATGGATTGTAAGAGAATACTGTGAAAAAGTATATACATACCAACAAATTGGATAAGTGTGAGGAAAATGGATAAATCCCTAGAAACATAACTTTCCAAAACTGAATCAGGAAGAAATAGAAAATTTGGACAGACTGATTACTAGCAATGAATCTGATTCAGTAATCAAAAAAAAAAAAAAAATCCCAACAAACAGAAGTCCAGGACCAGATGCCTTCACAAGTGAATCCTACCAACCATTTAAGGAGAATACCCATCATTCTCAAACTATTCCAAAAAATACAAGAGGAAGTAAAGCTTCCAAATTCATTCCATAGGCCTGCATTACCCTGAAACCACATAGACACTACCAAAAAAGAAAGAAAGAAAGAAAGAAAGAAAGAAAGAAAGAAAGAAAGAGAGAGAGAGAGAGAGAGAGAGAGAGAGAGAGAGGAAGAAAGAAAGAAAGAAAGAAAGAAAGAAAGAAAGAAAGAAAGAAAGAAAGAAAGAAAGAAAGAAAGAAAGAAAGAAAGAAAGAAAGAAAGAAAAGAAAAGAAAAGAAAAAAGAAAGAAAGAAAGAAAATGACAGGTCAGTATCTCTGATGAACATAGATGCAAGAATCTTCATGAAAATATTAACAAGTTTAATTAATACACTAAAAAAGTCATTTGCCATAATCAAGTGAGATTTGTTCTAGGGTTGCAAGGTGATTTGATAGTCACAAATCAATGTGATACATCAGTAACAGAAGAAAGAAAAAAACATATGATCATCTCAGTAGATGCAGAAAAAGCAATTGCCAAAATATATCCATTCATGATAAAAACTTTCAGCAAAGTAGTTTTACAGGGAGCATACCCCAATATAATAAAGGCCATATATTAAAATGCTTTATCTAGGATTATACTGAATGGTGGAAAAACTGAGAGATTTCCTAGAGGAACAAGACAAGGATGTTTACTCTCACCACTTGTATTCAACATAATAATGGAAGTCCTAGTCACAGCTATCAGACAATTAAAAGAAATAAGAGGCATCCAAAATGGTAAGGAAGATGCAAAACTCAGTATCTGCAGAGGACATACTATATATAGAGAACCCTAAAGACTCCATCAAAAAACAACTAGAACTGATAATTAAATTCAGTAAGGTCACAGTATACAAAATCAATATGCAGAAATCTGTTTCAATTCTATAGATTAATAATGAAGTAGCAGAAAGTGAAATTAAGAAAACAATCCCATTTACAATTGCACCAAAAATAATAAAATACCTAGGAATAAACTGAATTAAGGAGGTGAAAGACCTATACTCTAAAAACTATAAAACACTGATGAAAGAAATTGAAGTTGACACAAAGAAATGAAAAGACATTCCATGCTCATGGTTTGGAAGAACGAATAGTGTTAAAATGCCCATGCTACTCAAAGCAATCTAGATATTTAATGCAATCTCTATCAAAATACCAACATTTTTTCACAAAACTAAAACTAATTATCCTGAAATTTGTATGGAAGCCCCAAAACTCCGAATAGCCAAAGCAATCTTGAGAAAGAAGAACAAAGCTGGAAATATCACAATCCCAAATTTCAATATATATCACAAGGGTGCAGTAATTAAGACAGTATGATACTGGTACAAAAATAGACACATAGTTCAATAGAATAAAATAGAAAGGCCAGAAATAAACCCACAATTATATGTCAATTAATGTTCAACAAAAGGGAGGCAAGAATGAAATGGGAAAAAGATAGTCTCTTTCACAAATGGTGTTGGGAAAACTAGACACCTACACACAAAAGAATGAAACCGGTCCACTTTTTTACACAATACACAAAATAAACTCAAAATGGATTAAGGACCTAAGTGTGAGAGCTGAAACCATAAAACTTCTAGAAGAAAGCATAGGTAGTAATTTCTTTGACATCAGCCATAGATTTTCCTAGATATACCTCTGAAGGCAAGGGACATACAAGCAAAATTAAACTATTGGGGCTACACGAAAAAAAAAAAAAGCTTTTGTACACAAAGGAAACCATCCACAAAACTGAAAGGCAACCTCTGAATAGGAGAAGAAATTTGCAAATGATATATCTGATAGGGGTTAATATCCAAAATAAATAAAGTGCTTATACAACTCAACACCAACAAAATAAATAATCTGAATTTAAAAATGGGCAGAGGAACCGAATAGACGTTTTTTCAAAGAAGAAAAACAAATAGCCAATGAAACATGAAAGGATGCTCAACATCACTAATGATCAGGGAAATGCAAATTAAAACCACAATGAGATATCACCCTTCCCCTGTCAGAATGGCTAAAATCAACAACACTAGAAATAAAAAATGTCTGTGAGGATATGGAGAAAAAGAAACCCTACCTCACTCTTGATGGGAATGCATATTGGTGCAGCCACTAAAGAACAATAGAGTGGTTCTTTAAAAAATAAAAATAGAATTACCATATGATCCAGGATGGATATTCACCAAAAGAAAATGAAAAAAAAAAATGAAAATATATATGCACCCATATGAGTCATTGCAGCATTATTTACAATAGCCAAGATATGGAAGTAACCCAAGTGTCCATCCATAGTTGAATAGATAAAGAAGATGTGATATATGTATTTATATATAATTGCATATTACTCAACCAAAGAAAAGAATAAAATCTTACCATATGTGACAACATGGATGGACCTAGAGGGTATAATGTTAAGTGAAATAAGTCAGACTGAGAAAGATAAATGCCATACAATTTCTTTCAAATGTGGAATTTAAGAAACAAATAAACAATAAAGAAAGAGACAGACAAAAAAACAGACTCTTAAATACAGGGAACAAACTGTTGGTTGCCAGAGGGGAGGTGGGTGGCAGGACAGGTAAAATAGATAAGAATACACTTATCTTGATGACCACTGAGTACCAAATGAAACTGTTTATGTATAGGTATATGTATATATACAGACATGTATGTATATATATGGATCAAACTTCCCAATCAAAAGACATACTGTGGCTTCATGAATAAAAAAAATAAAAATAAGAAAAAGTAAAATCAAATTATGTTATGTACAATTTACTTACCTTGGATTTAAGGATACACATAGGCTAAATGTAAAAGGATAGAAAAATATATTCTATGTGAGTGACAATTAAATGAGAGCAAAGGTGGTCATACTTATATCAAAGTATCCTTTAAATCAAGAACTGTCAGAAGAGACAAAGAAAGATATGATGTCGTGATAAAAGGGTAAAGTCTCCAGGAAGTTATAACAGGTACAAATGTATATGTACCTAACATCAGAGCACCCAAATATATAAAGCAAACAGTGACAGACCCAAAGGGAGAAATAGATAGTAATATAGTCATAGTAGGAGGTTTCAGTACTCCACTTTCAATAATGGATAGAACAACTAGACAGAATCTCAGTAAAGAAACAAAAGACTTGAATAACACTGTAGACCAAATGGACCTAACAGACATATACAGAATATTCCACTTAGAACAGAAAATTATGCAACCATCAAAAGGAATGAAATCTTGCCATTTACAATGACGTGGATGGAACTGGAAGGTATTATGCTGAGTGAAATTAGTCAATCAGAGAAAGACATGTATCCTATGATCTCACTGATATGAGGAAGTCTTAATCTCAGGAAACAAACTGAGGGTTACTGGAGTGGTGGAAGTGGGAGGCATTGGGTGGCTGGGTGATAGACATTGGGGAGGGTATGTGCTATGGTGAGCACTGTGAATTGTGTAAGACTGTTGAATCACAGACCTGTACCTCTGAAACAAATAATACATTATATGTTAAAAAGAAGAAGAAGAAGAACATAGTAGGAAGGGAAAAATGAAGGGGGGGCGGAACTGGAGGGGGAGACGAACCATGAGAGACTATGGACTCTGAGAAACAAACTGAGGGTTCTAGAGGGGAGAGGGGTGGGGGGATGGGTTAGCCTGGTGATGGGTACTAAAGAGGGCACGTACTGAACGGAACACTGGGTGTTATATGCAAACAATGAATCATGGAACACTACATCAATAACTAATGATGTAATGTATGGTGATTAACATAACATAATAAAATTAAAAAATACAAAAAAAAAGAGAGAACAGAATATGCATTCTTAAGAGCATATGAAACATTGTGCAGAATAAATTACATGTTAGACCAAAAACCAGTCTTAATAAATTTCAGAAGACTGAAATCATATAAAGTATTTTTCCAACCACAATGGAAGGAAACTAGAAATTAACAGAAGAAAAAACTGGAAAATGCACAGATATGTGGAAATTAAACATTCTTGAGCCATTGAAAAAATTTTAAAAAGATTACCCAATGAATAAATAAAAAGTAAATTAGAAATTATCTTAATTCAAAGAAAAATAAAAACACAATATATCAAAACTTAGGGAATGCAGCAAAATCAGTACTAAGGAGAAAGTTTATAGTGGCAAATGTCTAAAATGAAAAGAAGATCTCAAATAAGCAACCTAATTTTACATCTCAAGAAACTAGAAAAAGTAGAGCAAACTAAGCCCAAAGTTAGCCAAAAAGGGGGGGGGGGGGCATTAAAAAGTCAGAGCAGAAATAAATGAAATAAAGATCAGAAAACAATAGAAAAATTCAACAAAACTAAGTGCTGTTTTTTTGAAAAGATAAAGAAGACTGACAAACTTTAGCTAGACTAACAAAAAGAGAGAGAAGGTGCAAATAAATAAAATCAGAAATTAAAGGGGACACATTACAACTAATACTGCAGAAATACAAAGAATTAGGAGACTACTTCGAACAATCATGCACCCAAAAATGGGATAACCTAAAAGAACTGGATGAATTCCTTGAAACATACAATGTACCAAGACTCAACCATAACGAAATAAAAACCTGAGCAGACAGAACTAATAAAGAGATTGAATCAGTAATCAAATTTCTTCCAACAAAGAAAAGCTGACGACCAGATGGCTTCTTTGGAGAATTTTACCGAATGTTTAAAGAATTAATGTCAGTGTTTCTGAAATTCTTCCAAAAAATTGAAGAGGAAGAAACACTTCCAAACTCATTTTATAAAGCTAGCATTATTCTGATACTAAAACCAAAGACACTACAAAAAAAAAAAAAAAAAAAAGCTGCAGGCCAATATCCCTGATGAATATAGATGCAAAAATCTTAAAAATGCTAGCAGACTGAATTTAACAGCACATTAAAAGGATCATACAGCATGACCAATTGGGATTTATCTTTGGGAATGTAAAGATGATACAACATACAAAGACCAATAAATGTGATATACTACTTCAACATAATGAAGAAAAAAAATCATATGATCATCTCAACAGACATAGAAAAAGCAACTGACAAAATTCAACAGATTTTCATGATAAGAACACTCAACAAACTATGAATAGGTGGAATTTAGTTCAACATAATGAAAGCCACATATGAAAATCCCACAGATAACATTATACTCAACAGTGAAAAATTGAAACTTTTCCAATAAGATATAAAATATGGCAAGGATGCCCACTCTCACACTTTTATTTAACATACTACTGAAAGTCCTAGCTGTAGCAGTCAGATAAAAAGAAATACAAGGAATCCGAATCAGAAAGAAAGAAAGTAAAATTATCTGTTTGCAGACTGTATGATTTTATATGCACAAAACCCTAAAGATTTCACAAATAAAACTGTTAAAACTAATAAAACAATTGCATAAAATTTCAGAATACAAAATCAACACACAAAAATCAGTTGTGTTTCTGTACTCTGACAATGAACTATCTGAAGAAGATATTAATAAAGCAGTCCAAATTACTATAGCATCAAAATAAAATACTAAGGAATAAATTTAACCAAGCAGACAAAACACTTGCACACTAAATATTAGAAAATATCACTAAAAGAAATTAAACAAGACACAAATAAATGGAAAGACTTCTTGAGATGACAGACTGGGTGTGTTAATATTGTTAAAATGTTCATACAACCCAAAGTAATTTACAGATTCAATGTAATCCCTACAAAAATCTTACTATCATTTTTTACAGAAATAGAATGCTATAAATCAGATGGAACCACAGAGGACACTGAATAGCCAAAACAACGTTAAGAAAGAACAAAGCTGGCGGTCTTATACTTTCTGAGTTGAAAACATACCACAAAGTAACAGTAATGAAAACAACATGGTACTGGCAGAAAGGCAATTATATAAATCAATGGAACAAAATAGAGAGCCCAGAAATGAAATAACACAAATAAGGCCTAATGATCTTTGACAAGAGTGCCAAGGCAACACAATGGGGAATGGATAGTCTCTTCAACAAATGATGCTAGGAAAACTGGATATCCACATGCAAAAGAATGAAATTGGGTCCTCATCTTACAAAACAAAAATCAAAATCAAAAACAAAAATCAAAAAACAAACCAAAAATAAAAAAACAAAAAAAACATATGATCTGTAATTATAAAACTTCTAAAAGACAAAGGAGGAAGGTTCATAACATTGGTCTTTAAAATGATCTCTTAGTGGCACCTGGGTGACTCAGTCGGTTAAGCATCTGCCTTTGGCTCAGGTCATGATCCCAGGGTCATGGGATGAAGCCCAGCATTGGGCTCCCTGCTCAGCGAGGAGTCTGCTTCACTCTCTCCCTCTGCCTCCCCTTCCCCCACCCAGTGTGCTCTCTCTCTCTTGCACTCTCTCTCTCTCAAATAAATAAATAAAAATAAAAATAAAATGATTTCTTGGACATGACACCAAAAGTATAGACAACAAAAACAAAAATAAACAAAGGATACTGCATCAAACTAAAAAGCTTTTGCATAACAAAGGAAACAACAGAGTAAAAAGGCAACCTATGAAATGGGAGAAATATTTGTAGACTATATATCTGATAAAGGGTTAATATCCAAAATATATAAGGTCCTACAACTCAAAATAAATAAATAAATAATCCAACTAAAAAAAAGACAAAGGACTTGAACTCACATTTCTCCAAAGACATATAAACGTCCAACAGGTATACAAAAAGATACTCAACATAACTTATCATATCAGGGAAATGCAAATCAAAAACTCAGTGAGGATCACCTCACTTCTGTTAAGATGGACATTTATTTATTTTTTTAAAGATTTTATTTATTTGACAGAGAGAGAGACAGAGTGAGAGAGGGAACACAAGCAGGGGGAGTGGGAGAGGGAGAAGCAGGCCTCCCGCTGAGCAGGGAGCCCAACGCAGGGCTCAATCCCAGGACACCAGGACCATGACCTGAGCCGTAGGCAGACGCTTAATGACTGAGCCACCCAGGCGCCCCAAGATGGACATTTATTTATTTATTTTTTAAAGATTTTATTTATTTATTCATGAAAGACAGAGAGAGAGAGGCAGAGGGAGAAGCAGGCTCCCAAGGAGCAGGGATCCCGATGCAGGACTCGATCCCAGGACCCTGGGATCACGACCCGAGCCGAAGGCAGACGCTTAACCATCTGAGCCACCCAGGCGCCCCAAGATGGACATTTAAAAACAAAAACAAAATAAAGTATTGCTGAGAATGCAGTTTAATAATTAATAATGAATGCACTCTTGTGCATTATTTATAGGAATGTAAAATGATGCAGGAACTTAGAAAACAGTATGAATGTTTTTCAAAAAATTAAAATAGAACTGATATGATCCAGTAATCATATTTCTTGGTATGTATCTAAAATAATTAAAAACAAGTTTTCCGTAAAATACTTTCACTCCCGTATTCATTGCAGTATTATTTCTTTCTTTTCTTTTCTTTTTTTTTTTTGAAAGAGAGAGAGCACGTATGTGCACACGAGTGGTGGGAGAGGGGCAGACAGAATCTTAAGCAGGCTCCATGCCCAGCACCGAGCCCAAAATGGGGCTCAATCTCATAATCCTGAGATCATAAAAAAGTCTAGCCAGACTGATTAATGAAGATCGTCTCTGTACAAAGCCATTTAATAAAGCCAGAAGTGACTGTTTTTCAAATGTGTGGATTCCAACACAAAGTAACAAGGCACACAAATAATGATAATAATTAAAAAATATTATAGCCCAACCAAAGGTACAAAACATATCTCCTGAAACTGATCCTAAAGAAATGGAGACATATGAAATACCTGATAAAGAACTGAAAATAAGGCATGATAAAGATTCACAAAGAACTCAGATCAATGAACAAAATAGGAATATCAACAAGGAGACAGAAAATACAAAAAGAATCAAACAAATTTTGGAGCTGAAGAAAACAACATGTGAATTGCTATACATGGATGAAGCTTGAGGACATTATGCTAAGTGAAATAAGCTAGTTATTGAAGAACAAATATGAATAACTCCACTTAGATGAAGTACCTGCAATAGTCAAACTCAAGAGAAAAACTAACATGAGAATCAGAGTCATACAATCTATTAAACAAATTTCATACCTAAAATTTCCACACAACGAAAGGCTCTAGGCTGAGATTGCTAAATTAGTTAACGTTACCAAATATTAAATAAGTAAATACTACCTATTAAAAAGAAATTTTTGCAACAAGTAAGAAAAGGTAGAAATACTTCTCAACTCACTTCATGTGATCAATAATACCCCGATAGCTAAACCACTCAAAAAGATACAGGGAACAGTAAAACACTGACAAACAGCCTTCATAAATTAAAAGATTAAAAGATTCTTAACATGATGTTAGCAAATTAAAACCAGTAGTATATAAAAGTACATAATGGCCAAGAACAATTTTGGGAATATTAACATTCAAACTACAGTTTAATTATCACATTACCTAACTAACCAAATAAATAAACAAAATGAAAATGTAAAAAGAAATGACATATAATCACGATAGATGCAGAAAAAGTTATAAACTTAACCCAACACTTATTCATGATAATAACAGTCATTGACTTTGGAATAGAAGTACTTCAAAGTGATAAAGAGTATTTGTGAAAAATTGAGCTAATATCAGTTAATGGTGGAAGCCTGATTGCTTTTTTGTTAAGTTCTACAAGAAGACAAGGATATTTTCTTTTGCCATTAGTCAATATTGTACTAGAGTTCCTATTAAGTGTGATAGGGTAAGAAAAACAAAGACATGTAGTTTGGAAAAGAAAATGTAAAACTATTTGAAAATGGAAAATTTGTTTATATAGTAATTCCTATGGAATCTTAAAAATAACTACTAGAACATTAAGTTGGTTTAGCAAATTTGCAAGATATAAGGTAAATATACAAAAACCAAATGAACTTATGTATATTATCCACTAATGATTTAATTGAAATGAAGTAAATTAGTGCCATTTATAATAGCATCAAAAACAGGAGATACCTAAGAATGAATTTAAGAAAACATAGATTGTAAAAGAATAGGCTGATAAATTCAATTTCAACAAAATTGTTTTTTTTTTCTTCCTTTCCAAAAGCTTTGTTAAGCAAGTTGAAAGGCAAACCACAAACTGGGAGGAAACATTTCAAACCACAAAACTAATAAAGATGTCTTACAAGTCAATAGGAAGACAACTTAATTTAAGAAAAATGAGAATAATATTTGAAGAGATACAACACCAAAGAAGATGCAAAAATGGCACAAAATACACAACAAAGTCTTTAACTATCATTCATTAGAGAAATGAAAATCAAGGGGAGGAGCAAAATTTTGTAGGAGTAGGAGACCTAAATTTCATCTGGTCCCAGGAATTCAGCTAGACAGGGATCAAACCATTTTGAACACCTACGAACTCAACAGGTTGAGATCAAAGAAAAGAATAGCAGCAACTCTCTGAACAGAAAAGCGACCATTTTCTAGAAGGTAGGACATGCGGAGAAGTGAATTCGAGGTGAAATTCAGGAGGATAGATGGCGGAGAGGGGGGCCTCCATCAGCCACTTCTGGCAAGTGATAGAGCAGCGGAGCACAAAATCAGAACTTTTAGAAGTCTGCCCTGCTGAGGGACGTCGCTCCAGTGGCTAAGCAGCGGGTGGAACCCTCGCTGGGACAGTGTGGTCTCAGGACCCTCAGGGTCACAGAAAGACCGGGGGTGCCTGAGGGCGTCAGAGCTCCCAGGTATCAGAGCAGGAAAGCCGGCTGCAGAGACAGAGCCAAGGAATGGGATCTCAGCTCGGGGTTGCCATAAACCATGATCCCCGGCACAGTCGGGCCACTGCTCTTCCAGCAGGGACCCAACAAGCAGCAGATCCAGGGAGACTCCCCTTCCTAACCCCAGGAGGAGCAACATGGGAGCGCACCACAAGGATCTGCTGGGTTTGGAGACTCCACACAGGGTCGTGTGCCAGAGATAGAAATGCTTGGTCACAGGCCAGATGAGCACGGAGTGCAGCCAGAGACCGGGGAGACGGGAGTGATTCTACTTTTCTCTGGGAGCTCACTGAGGAGTGGGGTCCCGAGTTCTCAGGTCCTCCAAGGAGGAGACTGGGAGGCTGCCATTTTCACTCTCGTCCTCTAAAGCTGTACCGAAAGCTTGCAGGGAACAAAAGCTCCTGAGAGCAAACCCAAGCAGATTACTTAGCCCGGACCGGCAAGGGTGGGGCAATTCTGCCTCCCGCAAAGACATTTGGGAACCAAGGCAATAGGCCCCTCCCCTAGAAGATCAGCAAGAACAGCCTGCCAAGACCAAGTTTACTGATCAATGAGAACGGTAGAACTCCAGTGCTAGGGGAATACTGCACATAGAATTCATGGCTTTTTTCCCATAATTCTTTAGTGTTTCAAAGTTAATTGTTTTTACCTTATTTTTTTTTGAATTTTTCTTTTTCCCTTTTTCAACCAACATTGTATCAATCCCTTTTTTAAAAAAATCTTTTTTTATTTTTCGTTTTTAGAGTCATATCCTATCCCTTCGTATAGTTAACCTTATTTTTGGTATATATATATATATATATATATATATATATATATAGTTCTCTCTTTAAAATTTTGGGATACAGTTTCTTCTAACAGGCCAAAAATAACCCTAAATCTCTAGTGTATGGCTTTGTTCTAGTCTCCTGCCTGATCACATTCTCTCCCTTTTTTTTTTTTTTAAGATTTTATTTATTCACTTGCTAGATAGACAGAAAGAGAACAAGCAGGGGGAGAGGCAGAGGGAGAGGGAGAAGCAGAATCCCTGCTGAGCAAGGAGCCCGATGCGGGACTCAATCCCAGGACCCTGGGATCATGACCTGAGCCAAAGGCAGATGCCCAACCATCTGAGCCACCCAGGCACCCTCTCCCTTTTTATTTTTGAAATCCTCTTTTCTTTTTTCAACCAACTTATCAATTCCTTTTATAATTTTCATCTTTACAGTCGTATTCCATCCCTTCATCGTATTAACCCTTATTTTTGTACATATATAAGTTTTTCTTTCTTTAAAATTTTGGGAGGCACTTTCTTCTAACAGACCAAAATACACCCAGAATCTAGTGTGTGGCACTGATCTATGCACTAGCCTGTTCATATTTGATCATTATTCTGTTTTATTTGTTTTGTTCTGTTTTTGTTTGTTATTATCTTTTTCTTTTTCTTTTCTTTTTTGCTATTTCTTTTTTCCTTCTTTCCCTTTCTTTCCCCTGGTTTCAGGTCTTTTCTGATTTCTTTAGTGTATATTTTCTGGGGACGTTGTTACCCTGTTAGCATTTTGTTCTCTAATTCAACTATTCTCCTCTGGACAAAATGACAAGATGGAAAAAATCACCTCAACAAAAAGAACAAGAGGCAGTACCGACTGTCAGGAACCTAATCAATATGGACATTAGTACGATGTCGGAACTAGAGTTCAGAATGATGGTTTTAAAGATACTAGCTGGGCTTGAAAAAAGCATGGAAGATATTAGAGAAATAAAAGAGAAATTTCTTTTATTTTCTTTCTGGGAAAATAAAAGAACTAAAATCTAACCAAGTTGAAATTGAAAAGGCTATTAATGAGGTGAAATAAAAAATGGAGGCTCTAACTGCTAGGGTAAATGAGGCAGAAGAGAGAATTAGTGATATAGAAGACCAAATGATGGAAAATAAAGAAGCTGAGAAAAAGAGAGAAAAACAATACTGGATCACGAGGGCAGAATTTGAGAGATAAGCAATACTATAAGATGAAACAACATTAGAATAACTGGGATCCCAGAAGAAGAAGAAAGAGAGAGAGGGGCAAAAGGTATATTGGAGCAAATTATAGCAGAGAACTTCCCTAATTTGGGATGCCTGGGTGGCTCAGTCGGTTAAGTGGCTGCCTTTGGCCCGGGTCATGATCCCAGGGTCCTGGGGTCAAGTCCCACATCGGGCTCCTTGCTCAGAAGGGAGCCTGCTTCTCCCTCTCTCTCCCTTTGCTTGTGCTCTGTCAGATAAGTAAATAAAATCTTAAGAAAAGAAAAAAAAATTGGGGAAGAAAACAGCCATCAAAATCCAGGAGGCACAGAGAACCCCACCTCAAAATCAATAAAAAAGGTCAACACCCCGACATCTGATAGTAAAACTTACGAGTCTCAGAGACAAAGAGAAAATCCTGAAAGCAGCTCAGGACAAGAGATCTGTAACCTACAATGGTAAAAATATTAGATTGGCAACCTATTCACAGAGACCTGGCAGGCCAGAAAGGACTGGCATGATATCTTCAGAGCACTGAATGAGAAAAATATGCAGCCAAGAATACTCTATCCAGCTAGGCTGTCATTGAAAATAGAAGGAGAGATAAAAAGCTTCCAGGACAAACAAAAACTAAAGGAATTTTCAAACATGAAACCAGCCCTACAAGAAATATTAAAAAGGGTCCTCTAAGCAAAGAGGAGCCTAAAAGTAAAATAGACCAGAAAGGAACACAGACAATATACAGTAACAGTAACCCTACAGGCAATACAATGGCACTAAATACATATCTTTCAATAGTTACCCTGAATGAAAATGGGCTAAATGCCCCAATCAAAAGACACAGGCTATCAGATTAGATAAAGAAAAAAAAAAAACCATCGATATGTTGTCTGCAAAAGACTTATTTTAGACCCAAAGACACCCCCAGATTGAAAGTGAGGGGGTGGAAAACCATTTACCATGCTCATGGACACCAAAAGAAACACCAAATGGTGTTGGGAAAATTGGACAGCCAAAATGCAGAAGAACGAAAGTGGACCATTTCCTGACACCACACACAAAAATAGACTCAAAGGTTTAAAGACATAAATGTGAGACAGGAGTCCATCAAAATCCTAAAGGAGAACACAGGCAGCAACCTTTTCGACCTCAGCTGCAGCAACTCTTCCTAGAAACAATGCCAAAGGCAAGGAAAGCAAGGGCAAAAAGGAACTATGGGGACTTCATCAAGATAAAAAGCTTTTGTACAGCAAAAGAAAGTCAACAAAACCAAAAGACAACTGACAGAATGGGAGAATATATTTGCAAATGACATATCAGATAAAGGGCTAGTATCCAAAATCTAGAAAGAACTTATCAAACTCTACACCCAAAGAACAAATGATCCAATCAAGAAATGGGCAGAAGACATGAACAGATATTTTCCAAAGAAGACATCCTAATGGCCAACAGACACATGAAAAAGTGCTCAGCATCACTCAGCATCAGGGAAATCCAAATCAAAACCTCAATGAGATACCACCTCACACCAGTCAGAATGGCTAAAATTAACAAGTCAGGAAACAACAGATGTTGGCAGGGGCACGGAGAAAGGGGAACTCTCCTACACTGTTGGTCGGAATGCAAGCTGGTGCAGCCACTCTGGGAAACAGTATGGAGGTTCCTCAAAAAGTTGAAAATAGAGCTACCATACGATCCAGCAATTGCACTACTGGGTATTTATCCCAAAGATACAAATGTAGGGATCTGAAGGGGTATGTGCACCCCGATGTTTATAGCAGCAATGTCCACAATAGCGAAACTATGGAAAGAGCCAAGATGTCCATAGACAGATGAATGGATAAAGAAGTTGTGGTATACATACACACACACACACACACACACACACACACACACACACACACACACACACACACTAGAATATTATGCAGCCATCAAAAGGAATGAAATCTTGCCACTTGCAATGACATGGATGGAACTGGAGGGTATTATGCTGAGTGAAATAAGTCAATCAGAGAAAGACATGTATCATATGATCTCACTCATAGGAGGAATTCTTAATCTCAGGAAACAAACTGAAGGTTGCTGGAGTGGTGGGGGGTGGGAGGGATGGGTGGCTGGGTGATAGACTTTGGGGAGAGTATGTGCTATGGTGAGCACTGTGAATTGTGTAAGACTGTTGAAACACAGACCTGTACCTCTGAAACAAATAATACATTATATGTTTAAAAAAAAAGAAGAAGAAGAAGATGAAGATGATGATGATGATGATGATGGTGATGATGATAGCAGGAAGGGAAGAATGAAGAGGGGAAAATCGGAGGGGGAGATGAACCATGAGAGACTATGGACTCTGAGAAACAAACTGAGGGTTCTAGAGGGGAAAGGGGTGGGGCATGGGTTAGCCTGGTGATGGGTATTAAAGAGGGCACGTACTGCATGGAGCACTGGGTGTTATATGCAAACAATGAATCATGGAACACTACATCAAAAAGTAATGATGTAGTGTATGGTGATTAATGTAATTAAAAAAAAAGAAATGAAAATCAAAATCTAAATGAGGTGCCACTATACCCCTGCTAGAATGGCTAAAATTAAAAAAAAACTAACAATACCATGTGTTGATAAGGATTAGGAGCAACTGTAATATTTCTTGTGGGAATATAAAGTAGTACAACAGCTTTGTAAACTGTTTTACAGTTTCCTTTACATTTAAACATACACATAGCATATAACCCAAAATTCAATTCCCAGATATATACCCAATAAAATGAAAACAAATGTTCATATGAAAATTTCAACATGTGTATTCTTTTCATTCATAGTGGAAACAATCCAAATTTTCATCAGCAGGATAAATTTTAAAATGTGGTATATCTGAACAAGAAAATCATATTCAGTAATAAAAAGGAATGAATTATTGATATATTCCATAAAATGAATCTCAAAAATTATGCTGAGGGACACAGCAGATACAAAAAAGTTCATACCGTCTAGTTTGATTTATATAATCAAACTTTTTATAACTTTATATAATTTATATATATAAAAGACAAATTTAATAGATATGATAAAAAAACAAATAAATGATTACCCAAAGCTGAGTGGGACACAATTGACTGGAATTGTGACTTTTGGGGATGCCTATATTTTTATTGTGTTGGTGGTTGTAGAGATTACACATTTGTATGTACCCATTTCTCAAAATTCATCAAACTGGGACTGAAATTGGATGCATTTTATAGTGAATAAATTATACATCAATATATTTTTTTTTTAAAAAAGGAGGGCCTTGTACTGCCAGATGCTGCTGAGCAGTCCAGGTAGGTGAGGACTGAGGAGAGTCCCTTGGATTCTGCAATGTGGAGCCTACTGGTGACCTTGGTGATATGTTTCATAAAAGGGGTGAAGACTAAATCCTGATTCATTTCCAGAGAAATGGACATAAAGTAAAAGTAATGAGTAAAAACAACGATACAAACACTTTTTTTTCTGTCAAGTGGAGGAATTGGGTGGCAGCTGGTGTGGTTTTGCTTATTTGTAAGGCTTGAAGTAACATGGCACATTTATATATTTCTGAGAATGATGAGGTAGAGAAGGAAAAACGGATAGAGCAGGAGAATGAAGGGATGGTAGAAAGGTTTTGAACAGATTAAGGTAGAAAGCTTAGACTTAAAAGAGGTCATCATAAAAGAAGGGAAAGTGGAGTTTAAGGAAACAAAACACGAAGGCAAGTAGAAATGATGAGGAGAGTAAAGAAGTTATGTAATAAATAATCTGAGAGTAGCACATAAAATAGGAATAGGCAGCACTAAAAATAATTTACATTTATAGGTCAAAAAATTCATTCTATACACATCTCTTAGGCATTGAATATATTCTAGGTACTGCACTAGTGATTGGGGATACAGTGGTGTGAAGAACAGAGATACGTTTTTGTTCTCATGAAGCTTAGAGGGCAGGACAAATAATGTATCAGTAAATAATGAACAGATAAATAATATTTTATAAATTGATAAATACTATGAAGAAAATGAAGCACAGTAATAGGCTAGAAAGTCCCTGGGGCATTGAGTGAAAATGATTTTAGATAAGGTGTTTGGAGAAGACCTCTGATGTGGTTTCATTTGAGGAGAGATCTGAATGAGAGGAAGCCTAAGGTACGTTAACTGGCCACAGGGAAATAAAAATTGTGAATTCAAGGGAAATAATAAAGCAAATGATGAGTTTTATAAAGGCTTGCAAGCTGCACCTCATCCCTGGCTCTATACAATCTTATTCCCAACTTGATACCCAAACTTGCAAGGTCCAGACCAAGTCCAATGCTACTTTTCTACAAGAGCCCCCACCTGGTGGGCAATGTACAATTTTTAAATCTAGGAGAGAAAGGCACAGTAGTAGCGAAAACATAACAAGACACAGAGGCTGTGTTAATTTTCCACCTTCCCCTAGGGCCTTGAGCCTCATTCTGTTCTGTTCCCTAATAGCTGACAGGCTTTTGTTCTTTTCCTCTGTTAAGTGTTTCTCCAGCAGGTAAAGCTCCATTTGGCATCCAGGGCATATGATTGTTATAAGCAGTGTCCCCATGACATTTCATTAAGCTGGTCTTTCTACACTTACCATCAGACTACTAGAGCCTTGTTAGAAGCACTTAATTGCATCCTATTTTTGAGGCTGTAGCTGTACATCAAGATTGTGCCCTCATGTTAATTTCTTTGTAGTTTTTCCCCAAGATCTTCCTGCTGAATAGAGTTTTAATAATGACTTTCTCGTTCTACCTTTCCTTCTTTATCCCTGTCTCTCTCCCTGCTTCCCTATAATTTGGGACTATGCTGTTGGCTGTAATAGGCATTGCTTTTCTGTTGATGTAATTTGTGTCTACCTGGGTGTCAAGCATCTCTAAGTCCTCATGGGATGTTGAGGTCAGGAAATCAAGATGATGCCCACTGTACAACTTTCTCAGGGCATTATCTCTTCCCCATTCATTGATTGAATAAACTTCTTGAATATAACAAAAAATGGCTTTTTAAAATGTGCTGCTTCTATGTTTAATTGGTCCTCTTGGGATTCCATGTCCATTAAAATACAAAACAGATCATCTGGATATCTTAGGGTAAAGAGGATGAACTGGTTATCAGTGTGTCTTTTGAGATTGATCGTATTTACTGCTGCTTTTAACAGCTGATTCCTTTTGAGCCTTTCAGATGTGCCAGGCACTCTTCTCATCCCTCACAAGTCTCACTTTTTATGAAGCATATTATGGTGATGATCCTCACTTTACAGATGAACAGTGCAAAGCACAGCAATATTAAGTTCCTTGACCAAGTTGCCCAGTTATTACATGGTGGAAATGGATTCAAACCCATATATTCTGATTCTAAAGCCTAGGGTCTTAAAGCCACACACTCCCAGGAGGGTGGGCCATATTTTTCACAGGATGAGATGCTCTTTGACCCGAAGCACATGTTTCTCCTCTGTTTTGTAAGACACTTCTTTGTGTCTTCCCATCTAGTTATGTATTTCTTCACCTTGACTGAGAGTATTCCAACAGGACTTCAGACTTCCAGGTTGAGTTAGACATAAACTGGGGGGCATGTTCAGACTGCCCCACTGCCATCTTTCCTGTTTCAGTGTTCAGCCTCTTTTCTGAGATACCACAACTGCCTCAGCTGTTCCTGCTTCTAGCAATACCATCACTATCCTTTACCAGTTGCCAGTGAATTTTGTAACATATAGCTCTGATGATACTCCTCCTGCTCCCCCCATTTCCTTGATGGCCTGTGCTAAAGGCTAGAGTTCACCTTGCTTTAGTCATGGGTTTATTTACAGTCCTGGCTTGAATCTACCACTGAAGCCATATTCCCTGACAACTCGCACCCCTTTTTACATCATATCCTATGCTTAATCATACCAATCTACTCATTTTTCCCCAAAACACCCAGGCCATTGTTCATGCTATTTCTGTCTCCAAGAGTGCCTTTTTTTTTTTCTAGCCAAATCATTTGAGGTCTTTGAAACCCAGCTCATGAGTCACCTCTTCTGAGATGGATTTTGTGATCTTCCTGCTTTCAGGCAGAACTAATGGATACAGGCTTTCCTGTCTGTTCATAATTCTTTGTGAATGTAATCAGTGTGTAAGAATTGCCATCTTTTTATCATAGTTAATCACATTTCTGCCTCTCACAACAGATTGTGAGTTTCTCAAAGGTAGTTATGTCTTAGACACACAGTAGGTGCTCATAAATCCTTCACATAAATAAAAGCATGAATAAGCATTATATATTGCTGTACCACAAACCAAATAGATTAATCCAGCAGGCAGTATTTGCATAGAACACAATAGTACCAATTACTGAGATTCCAGTCTCATTAGATTGGGTTGGTGCCTTTCTTTTAAGAAATACCCTCTAGCACAGATCTGAGAGTGATTACTAATGCCTCTTTCTTGGAATAAGGAAAATCACACATAATAAATTATGGTGGAGTTCTCTGGGAAGGAAGAAAGAACAGATGTCTTGAATCAGAGGTACAATGCCAGTTGGGGAACCTTCTGTACCAAGTGTTGATCATGCCTCTTCCTCATTTCCTTGAATCATCCTTGCTTCTCCTACAGCCTAGAGATTTCCTTTCCCATTCCATCTTCTAAATGAGCCAGTTTATTTGTCTTTCACTGCCTTTCTGAGCCACTCCCCCCAACCCCCACTGCTATTTCAGCCTTGAACCATCTCACTCTTTTCCTCTACTGCAATTAAATAACTTCCTGAGATTTTATTAGGTTATTCTTCCAGAAGGTGGACTAGTGCCTAGGGATATTGTGGAATAAAAATACCAAAAAGGACAGCCTCGTTATTTTCTATGGAAGGTAGTCACCATACAACACACAGAGCACACTGGGATGGAGAAAGAGGGAGGAAATTTAAGGATTATGAAGCTTGCATATTTTATTTAACTGCTCTTTCCACCTGCATAAACACAATATGTCAAGTAGCTTTAAGGGGAGTTGTCCTCCATCTTTGCATATTAAGACCTGTGTTTGAGAGCCTCAGATGGAGCATTAAGAGTGCAGAGTAGGAGCTGGGCAGTGGGCCATGTATAACTCCCTAGGTATAGAATCTTCAGGTCTCTCTGTGGAGCAACCACACTCTTAAAATCTGTAATCAAAATAGCCATTGTCTGAAAACCTGGAGTGGGGGAGGGGAGATCTTCATTGCACTTTGCAGAGTCTAGGTAAAAAATTAGAAATAGTTCAAATGTGTGTTTTATCCTTTCCTATTGCCTCTTTTCTGCCTCTCCTCCTGTACCTAGGTACCCCATCTTTCCTTCCTCACCCTAGGAATATTCTTCAGTATAGTATTCATGGTACCTCTGGTTTCTTGAAACCCCACCCTGATTGAGCAAATAATACTCTGAAAACTAGCTCCTGGAAGTTCTTGTATTCTAAAATCGTTCAGTTTCTCTCTATATATCTCACTCCTATTTTATCATCGGGATTCATATTACTTATTGATTTCTAATTAATACTTTTTTTTAACTAACACAAATAAAACCTGAAGAACTGGATGTTGATTCAGTGCTTGTACTCTTCCATGTGAATTTGAATTCTTATCCCACATTTTATGACTGAAAACAGACACATATCCAGAAGATATAGAAGAAGAGTTTCTTAGTACCTTATAAGATTTCTTGTGGGTACTGATAACTGATACCTGATCTATCGATCTGAGTCATATTAGTCACTAGCTTCTTTTCAAATAGGAGTTGGTAAAAATCATCCATCTTTTGTTTGTTTTGTCCATCTACTCAGACTTCAAATAAACAATACATATATTTATCATAATAGGAAGCCAATATAATGCAAATCCTCCAAAGCAGTATCAGTGATATTAGACTTCTACTTTTTCCAGGATATGCTCCTAAATATCTGCACTTTTGAATTTAAATTCTTCTATCCTCCTCTAAATGGACTGATTTCTAATACAAACTATTTGGCATCAATATAGGTGTTCTCTTATCTCAAAAATGCCTGTATTAAGAAATGGATGTCAGGGCACCTGGGTGACTCAGTCAGTTAAGCATCCAACTCTTGGTTTCAGCTCAGGCAGGTCATGATCTTTTATGGGGTCATGGGATCGAGCCCCGTGTCGGGCTTTAGGCTTGGCAGGGAGTTTGCTTGAGATTCTCTCCTTCTACCCCTCCCCCCAATCTCTTTCTCTTTCTCCCTAAAATATAAATATACAAATATATAAATAAATAATAAAGTCTAGATATTAATTTCTGTCCTTACCAATTATTATATTTGGATTTAACTTGGGCCTTCTTGAGATGACTCATAGTAATCCAAATGGAAGATTCAAAAAGTACAAATTTCTGTGCTTGAAATGAAGAAATCCTCAAAGATATCAAAAGAGGATAACTAACTCTTTCCTAAAATGGCATAGGATTATATATACACAACTTTTAAGACTGATCTCATGCCTGAAAACAATGGAAATCACTACTCCCACATCATGGTATCAGCACACAAATGCTTTTTAATGTTTGTATCCTGTATTTCCAAAAAGGATTATAGAGTGGATTTGAAATGTATAACTTTGTGTGTAAATGTAATATATTTTAATAAAACATACTGATTTTTAACGTGTTAAAAATGAAACAACAAAAAAAAAAGTACAAATTTCTGGGTCTAAGATTTTGCCTTTCACATTTTGTCAAATTTTCACATGAGATGACACCTATTCTGCTTATATAAAGGGCAGAACCAGCCCCACCAAGAACATAAATGGGAAGACCCACCTCTGAAGGAGTTGTCATGTTCTTATTGATGATACTGGTCTCTCTAAGGCAACTGGAAGTCAGGAAAGGATCCTTTCCTACTTGATGGAGGCTTTGGAATTGGAGCTCTTGGTGACTTGACCTCTCTCCCCTACCCCTGAGGTAACTCAGATAGTTGGTAATAGTTATTCAAAATCACTTTGTGCTGAATCCTCCACTCTCTGCCTCATAAACAGAACACCCCAAATAATCAAAGAAATTGCCTTCTAATTCTTCAGTTCCTCTAAATCTTCAGTTCCTATTTATCACTTGACCCAAGCTGTAGAAGCACCACATTTCCAGGTCCCAGGAAAATTTATAGGTTTCCATTTAGATTATGTTCCAGCTACAGATACATCTTTTCTACCACACCCTCCAAGAACCCATTTGCTCTCTGAGTGCTCCTAGTAAGGCAAACATTCATGACTTTTGGAGGCATTTCAAATCTTTATGGGGTGGAAGCAAGCCTGGTACTAATCCACCATTCACTGAGAAATTAGTAATCAGGTATGCTGATCAATTTACTCTCTTGGCTTTTCAGATATCATGTGTGCCTTACCCTTTTCATTCACCCTCTTCATAGTACAGTAGTAACAAGAAGTTACTAAAATCCATCAGTTGAGCTCTGAGGGCACTAGTGGTAAAAGATGAGGATATGCTGAGAGAGAGGATTTACATTATGTTTTGATTTAAGTATGGACACATAATGTTATCACTTTTGACCACCTTACACCAAAAACTGGGAAGGAAATGAAACTGACATTTACTGAGCTTGTATTAACCACAAGGTCAGGCATTAAGTGTTTCGTGTTGAATATTTCAGATCATGTTGTTGCCTTTATTACTCAGAACAACCCTTCACAGTGTGTGCTCTTATACCTATTTTAACAGAAGATAAATCAGCAATGATATATTCTGATAAGTGGCAGCATTTGAATACAAATCCATGACTATCTAACTCCAAGTCCATGCTTTTCTATCATATGATTTTTGCTATGCCTAAGACTACATGGGATGTTTGCAAACAGTGGCTGTGTTTTCTTCTATATGGTACAAAACTGTCTGAAAACCATCAACTTCCTTTTGTGGGTAAGCAACATGGAAAACAGCCATTTCAGAAGGTAGAACCAACCAAGGAAATGAGGTAGCAGGAAGTGGGGGAGAAAAAAAAAACATCTTTGAAGTCAGCATTGAGAAGAAAGAATTTGTTCTGCAGCCTCTGTCTGTAGAATCCCAAAGTAATCAGGTCATAAAACTACACCCCTTCAAGGCAGATGCTGAGTAAAAGGCCAGGACAGGGCAGGGAGAGCTCTCCAAAGCCTTCATTCCAGCACATTGTTTTGAGCATAGCAAGCCCTGAGCTATAGTGCTCTGAATGCTGTTCAATGCAATATCATGTGGCTTTACGTTTACCTTGGGCATTTTTGTTAGCCTTATACAATTTTAATTAACCCATTATAAACTATGGTGAGAGAAATGCCAAGTAGCTGAATTTCTACTTCCCGTTCCTGGCCATGACTGTTGACCATAAAATAGTCTGTCTTCTAAGTATGGTAGGACTTCATCTGCCCTAATATTATGCCTTCTTCATTTAAGAGTAGCACAGCAGCACATACTTACTCTTTTAATAGCACAGTTGTTTCCTTGGACCAACCCAATGATGTGCTAAAGAGTTTGAGGGAGTCTTAAATTCCCAGGTTTTAGCTTCTATCCCAACTGGAGTTCTCAGTATCTCCCACTCCCCTCCCATAGCCTGCACACAACTGTGAGATTCTGACTCTAGTGTGGGTTGCTTCCTTTCAGTCAGTGCTGAACTCCCCACATGTGAAACCATCTCTCAAGGATGCCCTCTGGAGATTTTTGGATAACAGGCAGATGGAGTCAGGGTACTTGGGTGGCTCAGTTGGATAAGCATCCCAAGTCTCGGTTTTGGCTCATGTCATGATCTCAGAGTCCAGAGATCAAGATCCTCACTGGCCTCCCTGCTCAGCAGGGACTCTACTTCCCCTCTCACCTTGCTTCTCCCCCTGTTCACACCTCTCTAAAATAAATTAAATCTTAAAAACAACGACAACAACAGGTAGATGGAGTCAGGGAGAAGGCTGTTTATACGCCACAGACACTGTTGTAAAATGCTTTCATACATACTTTAAGGCCATAGTGACTGAGTTTATGGCATGGCACCTTTTTCCCCCCAACCCTTTTATCATAATCTCTGCAGTTTGATTTAATCTTGATTTAGACTGCCTTAAATTTTATTTTAACCATACTTGCTCTGAGGAAATATATTCAAAGGAAAGACTGCAAAACCAAGAGATGTGCTAAATAAGCAGAGACAGCCTAAGAACATACTGGTTTAGTGGTGCTTGATGCTATGCTCATGAAATAAGGAGGTTCTATTAACTGATAATGGCTAGGGTTGTGCTGACATACAAATCCCCAACAGAACATGAAGGGGGTGTTGGTCAAGAAATGTTGCTGCAAATCCTAAGAGACAGAGCCTATGCTTGAGATTAGTGTCCCTCAATAGTCTCATGACTTCACTTAACATTGTTTAAAAATTATAGTAAATTCTATGTGACAAAGACAAATTAGAGAAATTTTATCAACTTTTTCAAAATCAGCCTGAATTTCCTCTTATATTTTAATATCCTACCTTAATCTCTTTTTGGCACCCATCCCAACAACTGAGAACCACTTGCCTATATAGTTTCCTTGTTCACCCAAAGGGTTATTCTTTTATTAGAGGAAAATCATCTCCAACTATCTGTTTATTTGTATCTCTTTGAGAAAAAAGATCACCATATGCAGATTAGGAAAATATATGTGAATGCTTGCAAATGTGATTAGCACAAACATGAGAGGAAAATGCCCCATGTTAAAAACAACTGAGTTATATAAGAAAAACATGAGAGTAGGCAGAAAACTAACTCATACAGCAAAGATCAAGAAGAGCAGAGAACTAAAATCCAAAACTAAAAACTAGGGGCCCCTGGGTGGCTCAGTTGGCTACCTTCAGCCCAGGTCATGATCCTGGGGTCCGGGGATTTAGTCCCATATCAGCGGGGAGTCTGCTTCTCCCTCTGCCCCTCCCTGCCCCCGCTCTCTCTCTCTCTCTCTCTCCCAAATAAATAAAATCTTTAAAATAAATTAATTAATAATAAATAAATCTAAAAACTAAAATTAATAGGCAGGAAATAGCCAGGTCTTAAAGATATCATGAAGCCTGCAGAAGAGTTTAGATATAAATTGATAGGTGATAGGCAAAGAGATGTCAAGGAAAGTTTTGAGCAGAAGAAGGAAATGACTAGATGTACATGGTATATAGGTTTCATTGATGGCAGGGTCAAAGATAAAGTGTAGAGTGAAATAAAGATAGGGAGATCATTGTCTTTGATCCAGTTTAGAGGTGATGAAGGCCTGCTTCTTAGGGTAGTAGCCAGATTCAGAAGAGAAGATAATGTGAAACTATATAAAGGATTAGCAAGATTTAAAAACAAGATAGATGTGAAAAGTAAGGGAGCTTCAGCCATTCAGAATGCTTCTCAAGATTGAAGCAGGTTTTGATTTGAAAACAGAATAAAAATCTCAAAGAAAGAGTTGTTTTACTCTTATAGAGTTGAGGTGTCGGGGGTGGGGGGTAGATTTCAATAAGGAGGATGAGGTTGCAGAACGTAACAACACTGACTATGTGCAAGATCTACTATACAACAGCCTTGATAGAGAGCAAAATAAAGAACAGCAAATGCTGCAGAGACGTCAAAAAGGATGAGAACTAAAACATTCTCATGACAGCAACGATGTGGTCATCAGTCAATTTTGCTAAGCCTTGTGGGCAGAAGACTGATTGCAGCTGTATGAGGAGAGAATGTGAAGTGAGGAAATGAAGACAAAGGAAGAGAGTATCAACAAAGAAAAGAACCAATTATGTAGCCTAGTTCTCCCTCCTTTGGAGCAAAGGTTTCCATACATAGACATCCAGGCAAAAAACTGCTTGTTTGCTTGAGAGAAATTAGGCATAAAAATCTCATCTCTTGGTGTGCCAAATAGGATGATGGCTTAAATATGAAAGGTGAACTTTATATTATCCCTCTTGTCACTAATTTATTGACCTTAATATAGTGTGTACTTCAAGATTCTATTTCTTCTTAGAAAGATCTGAATGGCTGAGGAGGCTGATATTTCTGATGAGAAAGTAAATAGGGGGATATTGAACAAAATTAGACTCAGAGCTGTCTTCCCAAAGCTAAAATCTAAAGAAAAGTAGATCCATCCATTTATCCAATCATTGGTGGAACTGAAAACAATTAGAACTTTAAAAAGGATGTCTCTAACATCATTAACAGATCTGGAACTGTATCAGCAATTTTTAATGTGAATTCAGATGGATGGATATAGAAATGGATATAAGACTGTGTGAGTTTACAGGCATATATTTTCTGCATCTCTCTGCTGAAAGGACCAATGAGCAATAATATTCCAATACTAATAGGTTTAATTTCTAAATGCTATTTTTTATGAAAGAGAATCCAGGGCCCTTGGGAAAATTGCTGATTCCTGGGTTTAGGCAAGTATAAGAAGCACTTAGAACAACTTGTGGTGCCCAGAAATAAGAAACTTCTCAAAAAATTACAGAGACATGACAAAGGACACAGAAGCCAACTTGAAGGTGCTCCCAAGGGTCAAATCTGGAACAATTTGAGAAATAATGATAATGGTAAAAATGGACTGTAATCCATATAACAGATAAGAATTCATAAATAATGATAAAAATGGATTATAATCCATATAATAGATAAGAATTCATGTGTTCATTCAAATATAAATAGTTGAATACATAACCAAGTGGGAGATAACATAAAGCTCCTCCTCACAGTAAAAGTCTCATTAGTAAATGTAAAAGATATTATAAAATAGAAAATATTATTTGGCTAACATCAAGATAAACATCACTTCAGAAAATACAATGAATGAATGAATGTTATAATTAGTTTACAAAAGTAAAAGAAACAATATTTACAGTCTCAAATTATCTTTCCAGAAGATATTTGTTAATTTCAAAGGGGAAAAAATGTCAATTTTACAGTGGAGAAACCTGGAGGAAACCACCTTAAAGAAATAAAGTTAACCTCACCATTAATAGATTACATTGACATCATGTGTCTCCTGATAACAATGCACTAAAAAGGATACAGCATCACATTGGTAGTATTCTTGCATAACTGCATAACTCATAATAAAGCATTAGGCAAACATAAATCAAAGGATATTCTACAAAGTAACTGACCAAGTGTTATTTTTTTTAATTGTTGAAATCAATAAAAGAGAGAAAAAGCCTGAGGAATTCTCACAGATGAAATGAGTAAGGAAGTAGGACAACTAAATGCAGTGTAGGATATTGGAATGAACCTTGGACAAGCTAGAATTGTCACAGATAGAAAAATTCAAATGAGGTCTCCACATTTTGCTTAATAAAATTGTATCAGTACTAATTTTCTGGTTTTGATCATTTTACCATAGTTATGAAAGCTGTTAACAGAGAAAAATTTCAAAATTTGAAGATAAAATGTATTTAAATATATTCTTTTGTCATCTTGTAATTTAATCTGTACTTCTAACTTGATTTTCTATTTTTATTCTATTTCATTCCTAGGTTCAATGAGTTCTCATTTAATTTCTTGTTTGTTTCCATTTCTGTCTTTAATCTTAAAAATTTTTATTCATTTTTTTTCATATACTAAAATGTCTAAGGATATGTAATTTAGTTTGAAATGTTACTGAAGTATTGAAGTATATTACAATTTTCTTTGCTTCTTGATTATTTGGGGGCAGAATTTTATCAGCTGAATGTTTGATTGATATTTTGTTTTGTTGTCTTTTAGTGGCTACAGTAAACAGGATTAGGGCTTTAGGGTGTCCTTCTCTGTCTTGTAGCAAAATGCAGTTTGATTCATGAGTGGCTTTTTTGGGAAGTGAGGGTAGGTGATATATTCAACTATTTTGGTTTTCTTTGGTATCATAAAATGCTAATTTTTCCCATCTTGCTTATTTTCCTTTTTATATTCTATTCTCCAAAGAGAGACTCAATTTTTACTCCTCTTTTTCAGTAACATTGCTTTTCCAGTATTGCCACTTCTTAGTCTCGTGAGCTTGTATTTCTCTCCCTTATAGTCACTGATCAACCAGTGCCCTTTCACAGATATCTTTTTTTTCCTTCCATGCCTTTTTTCTGTACCCATAATTCCCAACACAGCTTGCAATAGGAGTTCTGCTGGAAACTGTGTGTGTGCTTGTGTATTTCTTTTTTTACTTATGGGTAATTTGAATCTTTTACTTATGCTTAAGGTGTGGAATTGTGATTTTCATTTTTGTTTACTTATTCAGTTTATTGGAGATGAGTGGAGAAATTTGGAATTAACTCATCATTATCTTACTATGACATGGTTAGTTTTAAACCTTATTTCTTTTCTAAAATAATATTCAGGCTATGTTTTCCCTAAGAAAGAAATCTATAAATTTCCATTAATTGTTGTTTTTGCCATGTTCCATTTTTATATATATTTTCAATATGATTCACATTGAAATATTTTCTAATTTCCTTCATAATTGTCAGATTATATAGAAGACTGTATAGAAATATATCATTATACCATAGACTATACAGAAGTATAGACAATATAAAAGTATGTCATTTATCTTAAAAGTATATGGGGGATTTTCTAAATATTTTAGTGCTTTTGATTTCTAAACTAATGTCACTCTAGTCTGTAAATATGCTCTGCAAGATTTCAACACTTTTGAATTTGAGATGTGAGTCAACATAGGTATAGATCTTGCTTCTATTTGCAATTGAAAAGACGGTGACTTCTTTAGTTGTTGAATGTGGTATTTGATAAGTGTCAGAATGGATTATTGCTACCGATTTGCTTTTAGCTTACTGTCTCCAATCTGCTGACAAAAGTATCCATGAATTTTTCATTTCAATTGTTTTAATTTTAGATGTAGTATTTCCATTTGTTTATAATTTATTTTTCTCTGCTAAAATTCCCCATCTATATTTATCATTATGATTATGTTTTCCTTTACATCCTTGAAAATATTTATAATGGCTGCTTTATGATTCTGGCTGTTAATTTCAACATCTGCCTATATTATATTTTGTTCCTATTTACTCCTTTGAAGAGGTCTATGATCCTGTTTCTTCACATGCATATTAACTATGAATTGTATGTTGACATTATGAATAATATGCTGTAAGGATTTGTGATTCTGCTGTTTTCTATCAAAAGGCTATAAGTTTTGGGGTGCCTGGGTAGCTCAGTAGGTTAAGCGTCTGCCTTCAGCTCAGGTCATCATCCTAGAGTCCTGGGATCAAGTCCCTAATCAGGCTCCCCACTCAGTGAGGAGTCTGCTTCTCCCTCTGCCCCTCCCCCTACTCTCTCTCTCAAATAAATAAAATCTTTAAACAAAAAAAGGTTATAAGTTTTGTTGTAATAGGCAGTTAAATTACTAATAGTTCTTTCTCACTTAGATTAATTCTCTGTTGCAGAGAATCCAGTTAGTCTTGGGTCATGGCCCTTCCTTTAGGTTGTGTTTCTTACTCTCTAGGCATGGCCATTCTGGTGTCCCCACTAAATATCTGAAATATTCATCAATGTCTCTTCACTCTCACTGGGCCAAAACAATATCTCCAAGAATTGTACTATTTTTGTGTGTCATTTTACCTCTCAGCCCTGCAACAGCTGATTTTCTATATGCCTCACAGAATGCCTTCCTGCTTATAAATAGCCAACAATTGACCCAGGACCCATGGTACTCCTACATGGAGAGTCCTTGGCCACCCCTCTCTAACTAGTGTAACTTTCTTCTCTCCAACACCCTGCCCTAAAAGTTTTAGCCAGTTCACTTGAAGTTCAGAGCTTTAACTCTGCCTCCTCAGTTCAGTGAGACTTTAACACTTTGGCTCCACCATTCCTGTCCCATATAGGAAGCATACCCCAGCAAAGAAAGCCTGGATAAGTATGGAACTCAAAATGGTTATGTGCCACCTCTCAAGGATCACAATTTTGCACTGCCTGTCATTCAGTGCTTGAAAGAGTTGCCTCATATACTTTGTCCAGTTTTATATTTGTTTATGGTAGAAGGCATTTCCTCAGTCTAGGCCTAGGCTCTCCTAAGAGACATTTTGATGAGTGATACTTTCTCCACGTAATTACATATTTATGTAATTGGAAGAAAAATAGTGTTTTTTTTTTAAGATTTATTTATTTGAGAGAGAGAGAAAGAGAACACAAGTGGGAGGTGGGAGGGTCAGAGGGAGAGGGAGAATCTCTACCAGACTCTGTGCTGAGCAAGGAGCCGACGTGGGGCTAGATCTCAGGACCCTGAGATTACGACCTGAGCTGACACCAAGAGTCAACACTTAACTCTTAACTGACTGCACTACCCAAGCACCCCAAATAGTGTTTTCTTAATGTGGAGATAAGAACAATGACTCGGGGTCAAGTATCACTCTACTTATCAAGACACATTTCATAATAAGATACATAATATTAAGATAGTGCCAAAATGTTTGCTCTGCTCTGGTGGAATAATGATTATCCTTATTTTCAAAAGTGAAAAACAGAATAATTCTACATTATGTTGTAATTAATACATGTCAACTAACAAAAAAACAAGGCTGAGCACAGAATGCAATCACTTCTAATTCTAGCTCCCTACATCACCAGCCACTTAGTCCTCAATAGCTATTTATTATATTACAGGCTCAACTCACACTCAAGAATATCTCAGATGTTTAAAATATTTAAATTAAAATTTTAAATACTTAAATTTAGATTAAATATTAAAATATGAAAATATAGGGAAATTATTGTAGAATGTGTGGTTTTGAAGAGTTTTCTAAAAACAGCAACAAAAGTAAAGCCATAAATGTCAAAGTCAATATATTTCACTATATAATTTTCTAATTAAAAAGGATTTGTTGTCAAGTATACATGAAAATGTTGAATGACAAATGGTAACCTGGAAAAATTATTTGTAACATAGGCAAAAAGAAAACATATATCCTTAATATGTATTAAGTTATTACATATTTTTAAAATATACATATAACCAGAAATAGAGTAATGAACCACAAAAAGGGGAATTCAGAAACAGAAATATATATATCAAGAATATGAAAAAAATACACACGCACACTTGTAGCAAAAAACAATCCATTGACACATAAAAAACCTTAAGTTTTTCACTTATGAATTTGAAAAAGATATAACTATTCTGTTTCCAAGAATGCTAAGAAATGAGTATTCTTATGTATTGCCATTAAGTTATAAGTTAATGATTAGTAAATGTAGCAAAAGCTGTAAAAAATGTGCAAATTCTGTTACTTAGAAATTTTGCTTCTAGAAATTAGTCCTGGGTACATTACATCTATATATTTGTAGATTTGTAGATATATAGACATATCCCTTTATCATTGTATAAATTATGATAGCAAAAGTTTAGAAGCTACTAAATATCCAACAGTAGGTGTGAGTTAAATGGTTTATCATATATTTATATTATGCAACAATTACAAATTTCAAATACAATAATTACAAATACTATTGAATACTATTTTATGTGATAGGGAAAAATGTCATAATGTATTTTAATTGGAAAAAGTTAAAATTATATAGACAAATCATTGTCAATCATTTCGTCTCATTTGTGTCATATTCACCCATACAGGCCTAGCATACAGGTCTAGGGGTTGTTTCTAGATAGTGGAGAATATCTTATTATTTTGAGTGTCTTAATTTCTACAGTACTGAATACATATTACCATGTAAAATGTTATTTTAAAATTTTATACACACATACAGAATTCTATAAGATTGAGATCTGGAGTAGTAATAAATCTTTTGGAAATATCTTTTAATATTTTAATATGTACATTTTACCTTCCAAACTAGTCTTCTTTGAGATGGAATCTTTTTAAAAATCTCTCTTCCCTGGAGCTTCATACTGGTATCTGCATTAGTATCTCTAAGCAAAAGCTCAGTGAACGTGACTGTCTATGAAAGGAAGCATCATAACTGCTCCTGAGGGAGGATGTGCGTATGTGTGTGTGTGTGTGTGTGCGCGCACACGCACAATGATAGGAGATGCCTAGAAAAATACAGGTCATTATGGACTCCCCAAATTCTACCACATGTGATACATGAAGTTGAAATATTTCTAGGAATTTGTACTGCAGGCAGCTCCATGAGGAGATACTCCAGAGCAAGGGACCAAAAGGGAAAAAGCAGACAGTCTTAAAATCAATAAGCTCTTTTCCAAGAACCAAAGACACTTGGGGATCATTTGACAAGCCTAATTTTAAAGAGACTCCACATGCTTCAGCTTTGCCTGCTGTGCATTGAATAAAGTGGTCGCTGATGCTCTGAAATCTATCCCAGCACCTTGTGTTGGCAGTCACTTGCCAAATAAATTCAAGAGGTAGCAGCTACCTCAGAACAACAGTGTGGCTGCCACCTCCCTGGACCGAAAAGCAAGAACTGGAACCCATCATGACTGTTTCAGTGAGCAGAAGGAGCTGAATGGGAGGAGGGCTGTCCAGAGTCAGAAAATATTTGCCAGCTGAGATACTGGATCATTACTCTTAGAGCTTCTTTTCTAACCCATCAACATCTTTGGGGGCTGCCTCCATGGGATCTGCAGATTGCCAAACAAAATTTGAATTAGGCACAGAGTGAGGGAAAACTCAGATGCTTTATTTTGCTTCTAGGCAAACATATGCCTATTTAAAACTTAGTTTCTTCTGTGAATTTATTTGAGAGAATGTTGTGAATTCAGTTATTTTTCAAGGAAGAATGAGTTCAAGTTCTTGCTCCACACCAGAATTTTGCCGCAGTTTGGATCAGGAGAACATTGCATATGCAGACTTACAGTCCTTCAGTGTGAAGGTCATTAGGATAAACAGTATAACATGCAGCACTTTTCTGCATGAGCAATGAGATACTCACTTTTGTGCAGCAAATTTACACTCAGGCTACCTAGGTAATAGTTCCATCTTCTCAGCTCAAGTCCCAAAGGGGACCTGTGTCCCTTCACCCAGAACAATTCCCAGCCCCAGGGTGAATTTTGAGAATGGGTTTGCTATTCAGTGAATTACTTCCCTTCTCTGGTACTTGGGGTGAGCTCTAGGAGGTTCATAAATTTTACCTCTGCTGATGGGCTACTTAATTCTCCGGCCACCATGTGGAGTTGGAGATTTATGGGACAGAAACTCTACCAGATGCTTTTCTGCAGACTGGTCAGGGGCTTCACTTAAATCATTATGGGCTTAGAGAATTGGGGGCAGGGTATGAATGAAACCTCAATACTTCTTCAAAAAGAAATCCTTAAGGAAATAGTCTTTGCTTTTCAGAATTCCCAGTCACGATAGTAGGTTATGGGTCATGGGCCAATTTGGGGAGCATTTGGGGTTCTGAGGTTGGCTATGCAATTTCTAGAGCATCCTTTAATCTTTAGAATTTAGTGATCATTTAGGAATCCCTTCGATCAGGTGTTTTGTATATTCACCTTAGCCCTGCATGGGGGCGGGGGTGAAAGGAGTGGAGGAATGAGGATAGAGAAGAGAGCTAGCTGATTATGGGCTTGAGAAGATTCTGCAACCAGCTCGTTTGATTTTGTCCTTTTTCCAGCCTAATTGCAAGTGCTGTACGAGTCGAGCCCACCTGCCTTTGCATAAACACTCGGGAAGATGAAAACAAAAACTACTCGAGGGAAGATTTGGAACCAAGGGTCCTCTCTGGGCACAGATGCTAAAACAGGAAGGGCTCAACAGCTCCCCAACCTCTGTCTTGTGAGGAAGACGGCCCCTGCTGCCTTATAACTGAAATGTATGGGCTATTTTTGTCAAGTTGGCAGGATTGCTGTAGCTTTGCAGCAGCTTGCTCTTTGAGTTTCTGTGAGAATAGCAGAGAGCTAGGTGCAACAAAGAAACTGCTATGTTTGATTAATGCACAAGATACTGCACCAGAGTTCTGCCAAAGCCTCATTTCAAGACTCAGCATTGTACTCTTGCAAGGAGCAAATATTCAGTATAGCTCTCCTCTTTGTAACTTGTCATACAAAGGAATCAACAAATTCCAGGACTGTCAGGAAGGCTGTAAGTGAAGATAATTGCTCTCCTTTGCACCTGCCTCAGCCCCTGCCATCATTGTGCAGCAAGAAGGTCTAAATATTGTGATTTACTTGCATGGCAGTATGTCTTTTTAAAATGATTCCCTTTTATGCTCACCTGAAGGCTTGAAAATTTCAACAGTGGCTAAGGAGCAGTGAATGTGTCGAAGCATGAGACCCTCACATTGCTAATGGCCTATCATCAATGGTGGGTACCAGAAGCTATGGAAGGTCCCTCATGGAAAGTTTGAGTTTAGTACTATGACACGGAGATAAGCCTTATTATTCCTGTTTTCCTGAATGAAGGAGAAAGGTAGGCAGGCTGCTGAGATACATACCATTGGAGGGAGGATAGTAGAACCACTTACTATCACTTACATTACAACACAACCAGTTGGAGGAACTGAACATGCCACAGTGACCCATTCAATTTGGACATAATATTTAAGGATAAGAGAAAGTACATGGAACTTGAGGTACCTAGGTTTGGGGATTGCAGAGTGAGTATGCCCAAAAAGACAAAGGAATAACGTATTCTGGGTAACTAAATTTATAATAGAAATGAATGCATGTAGGAATTAGACAAGGAATTAGAAATTTTTACTAGGCCTGATTCCTTGTCCATAAATCAATTTAAAGACCATGGGGGTTCCTTTCTCTGTTCTTTCTTGATAGAATATTGAGGCCCTTTCCATGGTCCTTGCCAGTATACCAAGTTCCAACTCTGATAGCCAACTTATGCATCCAATACACGTGGGATATTTGTTCAAGAGACTCAGAAGTTCTGGAGTTTCCTTCCCAGTCCATATTTGCTAGCTGGGAGATGAAAAGCACTTTTCAGAAGCTGCCAAGATACTCAGTTCTCATATTTGTGTTGCTGACATATATTCCTAAAATATACAGACACCCAAGAAACAGGTCTGTTTTTTTTTCTCTTGCCCTGTTTTTCAAATTGGCCTTCAGAGAGTTCTCAATCTCAACATGATCACTAAAGAATAAATCTCAACAATAATCTCTAGTGTACCATGAAAACTGACACTGCCAAAACAAGTAACTCAAACTTCTGTGTCTAATAGGGGAAAAGATTAAGTTAAAGAGAATTTGATATAGGTGTCAAGAACGGTGTGAAAGCTTCTCTATTCCAACCAATTAGTCTGGCTGTTTTTGGTCAACACCCTGGTCCCAGGTCCTTGTGGACTTCTGGGGTTACATCATGCTAAGTAGAACTCAACTCCTGATTATGAGGCAGTGACTGGAAGTTGATTAACTCTATGGATGATTGTGAGGATTGAATTATTTGGCTTCTATAGAATGCAGAATTTCCTATTCACAAACTTATTGTGCTTTATTCTTTGACCGGCTCATAGATTGTGCTTTCACTGAGGTCTCTCCATTGGCTAGACATGGGGATAAGCTGTCAGAACTCCAGCAGAAGCACAAGAGATAATGGTGTACACACTATACATACATGGCCAATGTCACATAGCAAAAATACACTGGACAGAGTCATCTGGAGGGTGCCTGCCCCTTCACTTGGGATCAGAAGCAAGCCAGTTTATCTGATAGAAGTAGCAAAGCCTGTCTATCCAGTTTGCATGTGCAAGTAAGTGTGTGTGTGTGTGTGTGTGTGTGTGTGTGTGTGTGTGTGTGTGTGTGTATTTGTTTAACATTATTATAGGTCGATTTTTCTTACTGATACAACTAGACAGATCAGGGAGATTTCATGATAAATGTAGAACTTGAATTTGATCTTGTAAGATAAACAGGAATTCTATAGGTGGGGAAGAGAACCAGGGGGAGGATAGAAGATAAAAGGAGAGGAGGGGACACAGTTGAAACAGTATTATGTGCCAGAATATACAAAGCATGTTGGAAGTCTGTATAATAAGCCTACCTAGCTGGACTGTGGGAAGACTACAGGAGGCCCTAGATTCTTATAAAAGATTACCTATGGGACCAAGTGTTCTGAACAGAGAAGTGATGCTCAAATAAGAGAATACTGGTCATTGATGATACTGTGCCATTCTTTGCCTGTTGTCAAAACAGTTTTCATTCTCAAAGCCAGCTAAATGAAAAATGTAAGTCTAAAAGTCCATCGCATTGTATTAATAGTTGATGAAGGTTTGATGTGTTCCATTATGTCAATAACATAGTTTTCTTTGTGTTATGTGCTTAGCATCTTAAAGGAATGAGGGAATGTGGCAAAATCAAATAGTACCCAAGACCAGCAAGAGTGCCCTGAGGTGCTGGGTCCTGGATAACCTCTGCACGGATCTCAAGCTGACATCACAAGAGACATTGATTCCATTTAGTTCATTAAATACTTTCTCATGTTGTAAAAGTGGTTTAAATTCAATGTAAAGGATTTATCAAATACAACAAAAAATATTAACCCATAACCCCACTGATGATATTCTCTTCTTTCAACACTGATAATATTCTTCTCTTCTTTCTTCTAGGTCAAAATTTCCAAAAGGAACTTTTAGGAATCTAGTATCCTCTGAAATCTCTGTGAGTGGGATGGGTTAATAGGTGCTATAGAAAAAAAAAATTAAGTGGATAAATAGGTTTGGAAAATGCTAAGTTAAACAACAAAAAAAAAACCTTAATATATTAATACTAATTTATTATTTTAAAATTACACAAAAGTAAATCAAATAGGTTTAAGGGAATATGTGTCTGTGTGTGTGTGTATTTTTTCCCAAATATGTTGGATCGTATGAATCTGACTGGTTTAGTGTTCCACAGAGCAGAACCAGGGGAGTGGAGGTGGTGGTGAGTGGAAACAGGATTCTGGGATTCCATCTTTTTATGTATGGTGTGTGCATAGGGTGTGTGTGTGGTCTATTCTTTTATCCTGCCAATCCACAAGAGAGGAAATTATTCTGTATATATAAGTAGATGTTCTTCAAATGTCAAGTGACATATCTTCATAAATAGGCAATATTTTATTATATAAATTGATCTGCATATTTTCTTAACTTTCCTTTATTCTTCTGACTGTCCCATCAAGAGGAGAAAGTTGGTATCTCAAGACAGTTGTCTCAGGATTGCACAGATTTCAGTTCTAAATCATAAAATGAAATCTGAGAACTCCTAGCAATAGGCAATGGTTCAGTTTCATAGGTAAAGTATATACTATGGAGATAGAATCTCAAAGTTTTAGTAAAGTTTGTAACAATTAGGGTGAAAAGCAAGGATGAAAGGAAGTAAGAGTTTTTAAAAACTTCTCTTTAGTTAAATTCTTATCTCTATTTCCCTATTCCATTTGTGTGTATGTATGTGTACATGTGTCTATTTCAAGTTAAAAAAGATGAATATTTATCGTGTGTGTGTGTGTGTGTGTGTGTGTGTGTGTGTGACCTTTACAGAAAGAGCATCATACAATTTATGGAATTCCAGTAGTTACAAAAATCCTCTTAAAGCTAAAAAAAGAAAAAAAAAGGAAGAAAAAGGAAGGAAGGGAGGGAGAGAAATGGGAAAAGAAAAATATGCTATAGTCAGTGAAACAAGAGAATTCTTGATGAAGTGTGAATTGGACAACTTTGGCCAATTTACAGACTCTAGTGAACACTGCAAACTAAATAGCCCTTTACAGGCTCCCCAAGATTCCTTTAGCCTTAGCTTCTAAATCAACCTGAACAGGGTGTCCTGGAAACAAGCCTGCTCCTGCTGATGTTTTTCTTGCATCTGGATTTACCTCTTTATCTGGAGCAAGAACAAACAAACCACTTAATCTCAATCCCCTATCATAATTTGACTTTTTGTAGAATGGATCAAGAGAGTTGCCAATTCCGTCCTTTTTTCCACTGTGTCTTAACTGCAGATGCTTTAGTTTCACTATGGGGAGCTCCCTTACTGCTCCAAACCAGTCTATCATTGCATACAAACCAAAACAACACAGAAAATTGGTGGAAAAACTTGTTTGGGGGTCTATTTTGATTTGTAGAAATATCTTACAGAAAGAATAAGTACCTAGCATATTGTGATGTCAGGATCAAGAGGAGAGATTCAGTTCATTCCATGCCCAAACTCCTACCTTCTAAAATGTAGGCCTTATGGACTTCCTGAAGACCTAAATTATATTGTTGAAAGCTGATTCCTTCAGTTTTATCTTTAAAAAAAAATTAAGTAATCTCCATGCCCAAGGTGAGGTTCAAACTCACAACAGATCAAGAGTCACATGCTCCCCTGACTGATCCAGCCAGGTGCTCCCAGTTTTAATTTTTAATTCCTGTGACAACAGAACACCTTAAAATTTCGGTAGTTGAAAGGGCACTCTGCTCAGTGAGTGAGGGACATGTGTTTCTTTTCTGGCTGGACCAGTAAATAGCTGTGTAAACTTTTTCTTACCGAGTCTCACTACTTTCTTATTTATAAAATATAAGGATTAGATTTTAAGAGTTCAAACTTTGAAATTCCACCTATGTGTTGGTGTCTGGGTAAGTTTCAGATGCTTTCCTGGGAAAAGATTTGTCAAGGCAGGAAGAATTAGGATTTTTTAGGTTTCATGTGGAGAATGGGTACAGAGGTACAAATGATATAACTAAGAGTGCTAAGGCAAATTTTACAGGCTAATTGTGTGTGTGTGCAGATACACACATGTGCGTGTACGTGCACGCTGCTGATACAACATACAGAAAATATTTTTAAGGTCAGCTGAAAAGGTTGATTGCCAAGTCTTAGTTCTTTACCAAACTGACCCATCTCCTTGCATTCTCTGCCATGCTTTGAGATGGGAGTGGAAGGAACTTATCAGGATTCAAATTTGAAAAACCTTATCATTGCTTTATTGTATGTTTTGCCTTGTTTTACTAATGCTTTTCTCAAGTTTCCCATCTCAGCAAACATGTCAAGAAATATTTTGAAATGCTTCTGAAACCTAATGATATCTAATAGTCACGTTTGTTCTCCCACCCAATATGGAAAACTTTGTTCCACATATCCCTGATGCCTACCGCTAAAGAACTTATTGTATAAATAAAACTAGTTAATAGGAGATGGGGGAGGGAAAAAAAAAAAAAACCCTAAACAGCTGCAATGCTGAGCTATTTGCATTGGAAGATTAAGATTTACTCATAAACTGAAAATAATCATAACAACAATATAAGGGTAAGAAAGAAGAAAAGGACAGCATTGGGAACTGTAAGGTAAAAGAGGGAGAAGAGAGTGAGGGTAAGGGGTAGAAGAAGAGAGACTTCTAAGCAGGTGAAAACTATAAAAAGGTTGGAGAGAGAGAGAAATGAGGGAAAGATGACTTGAAGTGTTGTTTGCTTTATGAAATAGATCCCCTTTAATGGTAACATAGAGATGTATGTAACGATTAGAATTACTTTAAGTCATTTTCAATTGTTTAACTAGTTTTTGTTTTTCAATTTTGCTTTTTAATTAATTACAGAGACCCAGAATTTTCTTTATAGGTGTTATATTCCTGCCAATCTGGTCTTGGATTTATTGCAATGGCATCTCTTTGTTGGTTCACATGAAGTGTGTATAGTCTATAAAACCTGTTAAATGTTTTGAACATGAAATGCTAAGTCTAGTCACTCCTTTATTTAAGTACCTGATTAGAAATGTATATATAAAAGTTTACAATTTCTGTTAAGTTTATTACTGTGAATTTTGTGCTGTGATATGAACATGTCAAGAAATTTGCAGTATTTTCTCTGATAGCCCATACTTTCTCCCAATTAGAATGTCTTGAGCTTCAAGTAACAGCTAGCTATGTGTATGAAATTCATTTGAATAAGGAAAATGATGGGTTCATATATCATCAATGTAAAGTAGACGTCAAAATCATGGACCAAGCGGTTGAACAATATCATTGGTGTTTCACGTTTGTCTTTTCTCTCCAGTGTTCATTCCTCAGCTTTGTCATAGATGATCTACCCTCATGGTGACCAAGAAGCTGCCAGGCAAGGTCATAGCACCACTCCCTTGGCAAAAGTAGCTTTCATGTCTCTCCCTGAAGAGATAAAGATTTTCTGGGTGTCTGGGTGACTCAGTCAGTTAAGCGTCTGCCTTTGGCTCAGGTCATGATCCCAGAATCCTGGGATCAAGTCCCACATTGGGATCCCTGCTCAGCAGGGAGCCTGCTTCTCCCTCTCCCACACCCCCTGCTTGTGTTCCCACTCTCTCTGCCAAATAAATAAATAAAATCTTAAAAAAAAGAGTTTGAGATTTTCTTAGATGCCCCCAGCAAAGCTCTTCTTAGTGATCAGATTAGGATGATGTACTGATTTCTGAACAATCTCTGGCAAAGAAACAGGATCTTCTTTAGACTACTCATATTTTCACCTGTAAGAGCAAAATCCACTTCCTTCAAATAAAATTATACTTGTATGTTTGGGGCGCAGGTGCAATGAGTGTGAGAGAACTGGGCTCACCAGGTGTTCGAGGGGAAGGCCAAAGGAACTCAGAGTAGGTCTCTTCTGATTTCTTTAGTGTATATTTTCTGGGGACATTGTTACCCTGTTAGCATTTTGTTCTCTCATTCATCTATTCTCCTCTGGACAAAATGACAAGATGGAAAAAAAGCACCTCAAAAAAAAGAACAAGAGGCAGTGCCGACTGCCAGGGACCTAATCAATATGGACATTAGAAAGATGTCGGAACTAGAGTTCAGAATGATGATTTTAAAGATACTAGCTGGGCTTGAAAAAAGCAAGGAAGATATTAGAGAAACCCTTTCTGGAGAAATAAAAGAACTAAAATCTAACCAAGTCAAAATAAAAAAGGCTATTAATGAGGTGAAATAAAAAATGGAGGCTCTAACTGCTAGGGTAAATGAGGCAGAAGAGAGAATTAGTGATATAGAAGACCAAATGATGGAAAATAAAGAAGCTGAGAAAAAGAGAGAAAAACAACTACTGGATCACAAGGGCAAAATTCGAGAGATAAGTGATACTATAAGATGAAATAATATTAGAATAATTGGGATCCCAGAAGAAGAAGAAGAAAGAGAGAGAGGGGCAGAAGGTATACTGGAGCAAATTATAGCAGAGAACTTCCCTAATTTGGGGAAGAAAACAGGCATCAAAACCCAGGAGGCACAGAGAATACCCCTCAAAATCAATAAAAATAAGTCAACACCCCAACATCCAATAGTAAAACTTACGAGTCTCAGAGAAAAAGAGAAAATCCTGAAAGCAGCTCGGGACAAGAGATCTGTAACCTACAATGGTAGAAATATTAGATTGGCAACAGACCTATTCACAGAGACCTGGCAGGCCAGAAAGGACTGGCAAGATATCTTCAGAGCACTAAATGAGAAAAATATGCAGCCAAGAATACATTATCCAGCTAGGCTGTCATTGAAAGTAGAAGGAGAGATAAAAACCTTCCAGGACAAACAAAAACTAAAGGAATTTGCAAACACGAAACCAGGCCTACAAGAAATACTGAAAGGGGTCCTCTAAGCAAAGAGAAGCCTAAAAGTAACATAGACCAGAAAGGAACACAGACAATACACAGTAACAGTCACTTTAGAGACAATACAGTGGCACTAAATTCATATTTCAATAGTTACCCTGAATGTAAATGGGCTAAATGCCCCAATCAAAAGACACAGGGTATCAGATTGGATAAAAAAACAAGACCCATCGATATGCTGTCTGCAAGAGACTCATTTTAGACCCAAAGACACCTCCAGATTGAAAGTGAGAGGGTGGAAAACCATTTACCATGCTAATGGACACCAAAAGAAAGCTGGGGTGGCAATCCTTATAACAGACAAATTAGATTTTAAACGAAAGACTGTAATAAGAGATGAGGAAGGACACTATATCCTACTTAAAGGTTCTATCCAACAAGAAGATCTAACAATTGTAAATATCTATGCCCCTAACATGGGAGCAGCCACTTATATATGCCAGTTAATAACAAAAACAGAGAAACACATCAATAACAATACAATAACAGTGGGGGACATTAACATCCCCCTCACTGAAATGGACAGATCATCTAAGCAAAAGATCAACAAGGAAATAGACTTTAAATGACACACTAGACCAGATGGACTTCACAGATATATTCAGAACATTCCATCCCAAAGGAACAGAATACACATTCTTCTCTAGTGCCCTTGGAACATTCTCCAGAATAGATCACATCCTAGGTCACAAATCAGGTCTCAACCGGTACCAAAAGAATGGGATCATTCCCTGCATAATTTCAGACCACAATCCTTTGAAACTAGAACTCAATCACAAGAGGAAAGTTGGAAAGAACTCAAATGCATGGAGGCTAAAGGGCATCCTACTAATGAATGAATGGGTCAACCAGGAAATTAAAGAAGAATTTAAAAAATTCACGGAAACCAATGAAAATGAAAACACAACTATTCAAAATCTTTGGGATGCAGCAAAGCAGTCCTACGAGGAAAGTATATAGCAATACAAGCCTTTCTCAAGAAACAAGAAAGGTCTCAAATACACAACATAACCCTCCACCTAAAGGAACTGGAGACATAACAGCAAATAAAGCCTAAACCCAGCAGGAGAAGAGAAATAATAAAGATCAGAGCAGAAATCAATGAAATAGAAACCAGAAGAACAGTAGAAGAGATCAACGAAACTAGGAGCTGGTTCTTTGAAAGAATTAACAAGATTAATAAACCCCTGGCCAGACTTACCAAAAAGAAAAGAGAAATGACCCAAATAAATAAAATCATGAATGAAAGAGAGATCACAACCAACACCAAAGAAATACAATTATAAGAACTTATTATGAGCAACACTATGCCAGCAAATTAGATAACTTGGAAGAAATGGATGCATTCCTAGAGATGTATCAACTACTAAAACTGAACCAGGAAGAAATAGAAAACCTGAACAGACCTATAACCACTAAGGAAATTGAAGCAGTCATCAAAAATCTCCCAACAAATAAAAGCCCAGGTCCAGACGGCTTCCCAGGGGAATTCTACCAAACATTTAAAGAAGAATTAATACCTATTCTTCTGAAACTGTTCCAAAAAATAGAAATGGAAGGAAAACTTCCAAACTCGTTTTATGAGGCCAGGATTACCTTGATCCCCAAACCATACAGAGACCCCATCAAAAAGGAGAATTACAGACCAATATCCTTGATGAACATGGATGCAAAAATTCTCACCAAAATACTAGCCAATAGGATGCAACAGTACATTGAAAGGATTATTCATCACAACCAAATGGGATTTATCCCTGGGCTGCAAGTTTGGTTCAACATCCACAAATCAATCAACATGATACATTAATAAAAGAAAGAACAAGAGCCATATGGTCCTCTCAATATACAGAAAAAGTATTTGACAAAGTACAGCATCCTTTCTTGATCAAAACCTCTTCAGAGTATAGGGATAGTGGGTACATACCTCAATATCATAAAAGCCATCTATGAAAAACCCACAGCGAATATCATTCTCAATGGGGAAAAACTGAGAGCTTCCCCCCAAGGTCAGGAACACGGCAGGGATGTCCACTCTCACCACTGCTATTCAACATAGTATTAGAAGTCCTAGGCACAGCAATCAGACAACAAAAAAGAAATCAAAGGCATCCAAATCAGCAAAGAAGAAGTCAAACTCTCACTGTTTGCAGATGATGTGATACTTTATGTGGAAAACCCAAAAGACTCCACCCCAAAACTGCTAGAACTCATACAGGAATTCAGTCAAGTGGCAGGACATAAAATCAATGCACAGAAATCAGTGGCATTCCTATACACCAACAAGAGAGAAGAGAAATTAAGGAGTCGATCCCATTTACATTGCACCCAAAACCATAAGTTACCTAGGAATAAATCTAACCAAAGAAGCAAAGAATCTGTACTCAGAAAACTATAAAATACTCATGAAAGAAACTGAGGAAGACAAAAAGAAATGGAAAAACGTTCCATGCTCGTGGAGTGGAAGAACAAATATTGAGATGTCAATGCTACCTAGAGCAATCTACACATTCAATACAATCCCTATCAAAATACCATCCACTTTTTTCAAGGAAATGGAACAAATAATCCTAAAATTTGTATGGAACCAAAAAAGATCCCGAATAGCCAAAGGAATGTTGAAAAAGAAAAGCAAAGCTGGTGGCATCACAATTCCGGACCTCAAGCTCTATTACAAAGCTGTCATCATCAAGACAGCATGGTACTGGCACAAAAACAGACATATAGATCAATGGAACAGAACAGAGAGCCCAGAAATGGACCCTCAACTCTACGGTCAACTAATCTTTGACAAAGCAGGTAAGAATGTCCAATGGAGAAAAGACAGTCTCTTGAACAAATGGTGTGGGAAAATTGGACAGCCACATGCAGAAGAATGAAACTGGACCATTTCCTTACACCACACACAAAAATAGACTCAAATGGTTGAAAGGCCTAAATGTGAGGCAGGAGTTCATCAAAATCCTAAAGGAGAACACAGGCAGCAACCTCTTCGACCTCAGCCGCAGCAACTTCTTAGGAACATTGCCAAAGGCAAGTGAAGCAAGGGCAAAAATGAACTATTGGGACCTCATCAAGATAAAAAGTTTTGCACAGCAAAGGAAACAGTCCACAAAACCAAAAGACAACCAACAGAATGGGAGAAGATATTTGCAAATGACATATCAGATAAAGGGACAGTATCCAGAATCTATAAAGAACTTATGAAACTCAACACCCAAAGAACAAATGATCCAATCAAGAAATGGGCAGAAGACATGAACAGACATTTTTCCAAAGACGACATCCAAATGGCCAACAGACACATGAAAAAGGGCTCAGCATCACTCGGCATCAGGGAAATCCAAATCAAAACCTCAATGAGATACCACCTCACACCAGTCAGAATGGCTAAAATTAACAATTCACAAAAGGACAGATGTTGGCGGTGATGCGGAGAAAGGGGAACCCTCCTACACTCTAGGTGGGAAGGCAAGCTGGTTCAGCCACTCTGGAAAACAGTATGGGGGTTCCTCAAAAAGTTGAAAATAAAGCTACCATACGATCCAGCAATTGCACTACTGGGTATTTACCCCAAAGATACAAATGTAGGGATCCGAAGGGGTACGTGGACCCTGATGTTTATAGCAGCAATGTCTACAATAGCCAAATTGTGGAAAGAGCCACGATGTCCATCAACAGAGGAATGGATAAAGGAGTTGTGGTATATATATATACAATGGAATATTATGCAACCATCAAAAGGAATGAAATCTTGCCATTTGCAACAACATGGATGGAACTAGAGAGGGTTATGCTGAGTAAAATGTCAATCAAAGACATGTATCATATGATCTCACTGATATGAGGAATACTTAATCTCAGGAAACAACTCAGGGTTGCTGGAGTGGAGCAGGGTGGGAGGGATGGGGTGGCTCTGTGATAGACACTGGGGAGAGTGTGTGCTATGGTGAGCACTGTGAATTGTGCAAGATTGTTGAATCACTGATCTGTACCTCTGAAACAAATAATACATTATATGTAAAAAAAAAAAAACAAAAAGAAGAAGAAGATAGCAGGAGGGGAAGAATGAAGGGGGGGAATCAGAGGGGCTGAGGACCCATGAGAGACGATGGACTCTGAAAAACAAACTGAGGGTTCTAGAGGGGAGGAGGGTGGGGGGATGGGTTAGCCTGGTGATGGGTATTAAAGAGGGCACATTCTGCGTGGAGCACTGGGTGTTATACACAAACAATGAATCATGGACAATGAATCATGGAACACTACATCAAAAACTAATGATGTAATGTATGGTGATTAACATAACAATAAAAAATTTAAAGAAAAAAAAGAAGTGATAATTCAGGAGTTGGCAAGTATGTGGAACAATTAAAGTTCGCAACCACGGCTGGTGGGATTACAAACAAGCACAAGCACCCTAGAAGGAAAATTAGTAAAATACATTAAATTTGAGGGGATGCACATGGTAGTCACTGCGTGGCATATTTGCTATGGTAGTGGTTCTTTGCCTATCAGATCCAACGCTCCCTTTTTATAACAAATATTTTGTGGCCCTCCCAACATAGTTTCCGTTTTGATTACAAGCAGAAATCAGTATAATGCCACCACATAAACACAAGAGAGAAATAAAGCAACATCATGAAACAGGTTTTTTAATACATACATGCTTGTGTATGTTGAACTAGAAGAAATAACGAGCAAATGAGCCTGCTTATATCATGTGAATGGGACTTTTAAAAATGCAGACCATTGTTTGGGCAACTGAAATGTGATGTTACTGTTGAAGATGTGATTTTTCAAAGTGGCGTGCAACTATTAATGAAGGTGTAAATAAAATACAATCTTTCTTCAAAAAAAAAAGATAGAGACAATATGCTTGTGCATTAATAAGAGGCACAGAAGAGTAAAAGATGATGTGAGAGAGGGCAGAATTCCAGGCACAATGCCAATGTCCTTTAAAGAGGTGCTATGACATTTAGTGCATACTTGTTCTAAATGTGAATAGCTAGCAAATGAGCTGTCGAGAGATGCCACCAGGAGATTAAGAAGCAGTAGCAGGTAAGTATCTTTAACGTGTATAGCCCATTCACAGATGAATGATATATTTTCTCTCCTCAAAAAGTTAGTTTTATACTAAAAATACATTACTACAGGTGATTACACAAGATTATAATGCATTATACGTCCATAAAAATATCTTTAGAGTGTGTTAAAATTAATTTTGTGATTGATTTGAGAATGATATAATTAAAAAGACATACAGGGATAATGGGTCCATTTAAAGAGAGGGGCAAGAAGCCAACTAACTTGGACTTCCCAGACTGTTAGATGTTATCAGTGGAGTTAAGGTCTATGAGAGTTTCAGTGTATTAGTTTCTGTTGCTGCATAAGCAAAATTAAGTTAGAGGCTAAAAACAAGACAAATATATTATTTTAGTTTCTATGGGTCAGGAGTCCGGATTTGGGTTAGCTGGGTCCTCTGCTCAGGGTCTCAGGCAGATAGAATTCAAAGTTTCAGCCATGACTGTGATTGTCTGCTGAGGTGCAGGGTCCTCTCCCAAACACTGGTTGTGGGCAGAAATCATTTCCTTGAAGCAGTATGACCAATATCCCCATTTTTTAAAGTTTATTTACTTATTTTAGAGAGGGGGAGGGGCAGGCGGAGAGAATCCTCAAGCAGACCCCCTGCTGCGCGCTGAGTGCAGAGCCTGAACAGGGCTTGATCCCAGAACCCTGAGATCATGACCTGAGCTGAAATCAAGTTAGACATTTAACCGACTAAGCCACCCAGGTGCCTCAATATCCCCATTTTCTTCCTAGCTTTCAGTTCCTAGAGACTGCTTTCAGGTCCTAGAGGCCACCAGGGTTCTTTACCACATGACCCCAATAGGTAGTTAAAAGTATGGTGATTTGCTTTCTTCCAGGCCAGCAGGAGTACATTTTTAGGATACTTCACCTTCTTTTAAAGGATCCTCTGATCAGGCCAGGCCTACCCAGAATAATTTTTTAATTCAAGTAACCTGATTAGCAGCTAATTCTAGGAGTGCTACCCCATCATATTCATAGAGTTCACATACTCTCAAAGAAAGGGACTACACATGATGTGTATACCAGGGGGTGGAAATTTGGGAGGACATCTTAGAATCCTGCCTACCAGATAGTAAATTACTTAATGAACACCCCTCACCATTCTTTGTTTTTTGGCCTTATCTACCTGGGAAGGGGAATGAAGATAGAGCTTTAGGAAGAGTATTACACGATGGACAATCCCAGTTGTAGTAAGAGACTACATTGAATAAGGATGGCCTATAGTCATGGGAAAGGAGATGCAGACACTCTTGTAAATATCATTTTATTCTCAGACTTTCATTGACCTCAGCTTCATTAAGAATTTCATCAAATGCTGCACTGAGATGCAATCAAAACAATATTTTATTTCAGTATTTGTTGGCTTGGTTTGTGTCTTTACATGGCTTTAGCATTAGAGATTTACTAAGTTCGATTGATACATGTAACATACAAGGTCTCCAAAGGATGAGTCAGAAGGACTGGTGGGAGGAATGGTATAAGGGCAGGAAACAGGAAAATCAGTGGTGCCCAGAGAGTGAGTAGGGAATGAGGAAGCTAGCCAAGAGGCTAGGGAGTCTATCCAGATGGTGAACAGAGAACATCTCAAGTCAGAATGATGGCAGGACAGCAGAAGCAAATGCAGTTATTTTTTTACTGTGGCTAATAGAACCTCAGTCAGATAATTCACACCACAAAACAAAAAATGTCATGAAGCTCTTAAGGCTGAATATACCTACCTCAAGGTAGACAAAGTACTTTTCCTACCTGAACTCTAAAACAGCAAGGTCTGGAAAGCACAGAATGGACTAGGAAGCAAAAAATGCTCAGGCCCTAGTAGTCTTGGTTATAAAAGTAAATTGGTAAATTTTCTGGAATTTTTGCAACCTGGTTGTTATACACAGTTGTTATTAAAAATTAAATTATAAAAGCTTACAATTAATATATTAAAAGCAAAGGTAATAAACATATGAAACTCCTTACTTCCTAATTACTATATTTTACTATTACAAATTGTGTTGAGTTATGTCTATTATATCCATAGAGTGGAAATACTCGATAACACTGCATTTCTTTCCAACTCTGTGTTTAATAATGTCACATTACTGGTGGCTTGAATTTGTCTGTGGAGTATTTACCCCACTGAAATCAGGAAAAACAACAAATCAGGATTGATTTAGTGCTAAAGTTGAAAAAGGTTTCTATTTAACTAATATAATTTACAGAAAGGTGAAAAATAGCTTCATAGTACATCACATATCAGATTTAATGATAATAAATTTATTAAGAAAGAGCTAGTATAGTAGGAAGAAGCCCTATTTGTCAAATCATGCTTTAAATGTTGTTTGGCTTCAAATATAAAAATCTGGCGTAGATCAAAAAACAAAACAAAACAAAACATTTCGCAGGAATCAGCGGGCTATGGAAATTTACAATAAAGAGTAATGCATGCTTGTATTATGATTTATAAATGTTCTGTTATACACCCATAAAACAAAGATATCAGGCTGATATTCCTGCCTGATAGGATTGCTGTGGGGAACCAGTAAAGTAATGGATATAAATGTTCTTTGAAAAATTTTAGTGGACAGGAAAGCCAAAGTGCTTGCCCTCATGGAGCTTACATCTCTGCATTCACTGAAGATTCCTGGAGTGTGTGAGCCAGAGGCCATCCAGAGATCACCTGGCCCAAGTCCTTCACTTTACAAATGAGAGAAGACTACCAGATTGAACTGATGAATTCGTGCTTAAGTGTGAGCATAGCGTGTGTACATATCCAAAATGGCATTTTTCCATTCTTCACCTAATTTCCAGGGACAATTCAATAATCTAAACTAATTGGGAGAAAATAACATATCCCAATAAACTATTCAACATATAGACCCAGAAGAGCACCCCTGCACATCACAAGCTCTGTGATCTATTTAACTAAGAGCATTTAAGAAATCACCTCGCCAACACAGCACTTCTTAAAAGTTAGAGAGTAGGGTTGCTCTTTCAGGATCCTTGACACTAGAAAGATTGAATATTTAAATTATAAGAAACAAAGTGCCCATAAGAATTATTTAATTCAAGGTAAATATCTCTTGCCAACTCTAGTCTGAATATTAAAATCTCTTTCAATATTACAATTCAACACTCATAGTGATTTAACTTGTCTGATTCAAAAGTTTTCTTTGCCTTTGCTTTGTAAAAGTCTTTTATCCTTTACAATTGTGCAGGTCAACATTCATTTTTAAGTGCACAGCAATTCAGTGCCTTTCTAATAGGGCAAGAGTCTACATTGACCAGCCGATATACATTGTATGGCACTTGATATATCCAAATTTTTGCTGCAATCTTTTTAAACACCTAGACTATAAGGCTACCAGATCTCAATGAAATATAGACAACATGAACCCCTGCCTCAAAGAGACAGCATTCTTCCTGGTAAGTGCTGATTGGTGCATGAATGGAACGTGTACCTATGAACTAGAGAGCTCATAAAGCAGAAGAGCTTTCCGCTGTCACATTTTCATAGCTCCACAAAAAGAACTGGGGTGAAGTCCTGAGTTGCTGCTGGGGGCTGCAAGCAATTCAGACTCTTACTCTAATAGGTGAAACAGTGTCTGTCTATAGTCCTAAATTCTCACCCATGTTATTCAAATGAGATTTGAATAAGATATCCCCTGCCTTAAAGCAGGATCCCCCCCAACCCTCCCAAAATGAAAACCACATCTCTGGTTATTTCCCACTTACTTAATTTCTTTTGCCTGTTTGGAGCTAAGAGTCTAGTCATTGCATTAACATGCTAGCGGCTGATTGCACTTCAGGTTTTCTTCTCCTCTATGATTTCAGGTAATATAGAGGTAGAAGAGAATATGATTAATGACAGAGAATCATTTCAACACTTCAGAGTTTATTAATCAAGTGTTTGATACACTGGGGCTCTAACTGGAATGCCAAATTGCAGGTGTTCGTGTGCCATTTCTAAATGAATCTTAGCACATGAAAATCTGCTGTATGTGAAGATGTAATTTTGAAATGATGATAGGATGACTCAGGGACAAGGTGATGTCTGGTTGTTGTCAGAGTTTATTCCTGAGTCACTTACAATTCACTCAGCGCTGGGGTGCTGGGAAAGGGCTAGTCCATATTCAAGCTCCAGTAAAGCTGCTCACTCAGTTTCTGTTTTTCCTCTTTCACCTAAGTCCTGAGGGAATACTGGCACTGAAACTAAACTCAATGCAAAATAAGCAGTGAGGACCATTGAAAAAAGTCAAAAGGATGTGAATGTGATTAAATAGCTTGTTACAGCTGGTCTGGCCTGGCTCTTCTAAGACATAGCTATAAAACAGTGACAGTTCCATCATTCATGCCCAAAAGACTTCCATGGTGGCGGGAGGGACCTTCCCATAGGATTTCCGCAACTGTCTCCCAATCAAGCTATTTTTAGTTTATTTGATTTTGTATGATCAGGGTAGATAAGTTCAAATCCCTTGTTATTTCATAGCACAGAAAAACAATTTTGAATTTCTGTTGATTTTTTTCCCCAGGTGTGAGTGTAAAAATATCACAAAGCCCAAATCTTCATGAGTCTTGCCCTCATGGAACTCTAGAGTCACTGCCGGATTCACTTTTGGGGGGAATCCAGGCTTAAGAATGTTCAAATCTCAAAGCAAAAATCAAGTTTCACTCAAAGATTATCTTAAAAATATTTTGGATGTCTGAATTTTTTTTTTTTTTTATTTGCAGGTTGGGGGGAAGTAGATTTCTACCCAAATATTTTTGTCCAAAAAAAGTAAAACTAAAGCTCTGACCTAAGCCTGGACCTGAAGCTTATAATAAAATGCCCCATTACTTTACATCCTTTGCAGAAGTACCTTAATGGCAACAGACTATGATGCTTTAATCATGAGTAGTTTTAAAATTAAAAATTAGATGTCACTTCAGCATGCTATGCCTATAGACATATCTGCCTTCTTTGGTGAACTGATAATTAAGAAAGTCCTCGCCTCTGTAGTAGATCATAACATGTCTGTCCTTCCATCATCTACAATGATAGAGATCCTGCAGAGCCATGGAATATGGATTTATGATTCTCAGGGTTTCAATTCTATACATAGGTTGAGAGTGTTCACATAGGAAACCACTCAATAAGGCAGAGAAAAACCATTGTTGAAATTGGTCATTTACAATTTGAAAAGAACTTGCCTAGCTTTAGCATTCTTCCTCGGTAGCATTCCAATTTCCTGGGTCACCCCAGGAAACCACGTTCTTCTCCAGCTGTTCATCTTCTCAAGACAAAAATGTCTTTCCTAGGCAGGTATCTGCAAAGAGATATCTCTGTAAGAGTCCTTGAGAAGAGACCCAGGCCAGGTCTCAAGTATTTGCCGTTCAGTTTCTAGCCAACTGTCAGACACAGTCAAAGTAATATTGAGCTTTTCCCCTAGGGGTTTCTGAATCTCTCTTGTAAACAGATCCCGGATGAATCTATAAACCCTTAGTGCAGTGGTATCCAAATTTTTTATTATAAATTCCTAACTGTAAAAAAAAAAATAAGCATTCAATGTGCATTTGTGTGTGTGTGTGTATACTTATTCATAAGTGATGTGTGATACTGGGTATGTACATTAAAAATAAACTCCAGTTTAAATGTGATAGATGAGGTTGAAGGTACATATAAATAGCCGTTGTAGTGTCCCTCTTGTGCTTCCCTCATCACAGGGAACAATCAAGCATGGCCCCTGGGGTCTTTTCTGCACATGGAGACCAGGGCAAGACTCCCCTGACACAGCTTACAATTTTGAGTGCAGAGCACTGCTAAAACAAGAGTGAGTCAAGACCAGTGCAAGAGAGACATTCCTTTCAATTGATGTCAGGTTTGTGAATTTAGGATATGACTGTTGTTCTCTGTATATACTTTATTTCCTGAGTGTACTTTTCTTCGAGTGATTTTCCTTGTCTTTATTCTTCCCTGCCTAAAGATCTGAGGTAGATACTGAGCATCCCTTATGTTAGAAAATCGAGTTTTTCTTTGCCTCTGTACCTCTGTATCATGAGGCTTGGGGACTGGGTTTCCTTTTGGTGGACTTACTATAAATGCCCCTTTAATTCATATTACATTCCTGTAGGAGGTGATAAAACGAAGGTGTGCAACATCTGCCTGGGTTTCCCTGCTGAACAGCCCAAGCAGCTGTTACAGCAGATTTGGAAGTAGTGCTTCTGAAAAAGTGCTGTGAATAGTTATTTCTACAGCTCCTTAGAGACTATGGAGGAGATGTGCTAGCATCAGTTGTTTTATGGCTGAATTATCCAGTTTGAGAATTAGTCAATCTCCTGATTCCTTTTCTCTCCTGCTGCCTCCCTAATGTCATCCGCATGTAATGCCTTCATCAACATGTGGCTGGGGGCAGAGAATTAAAATCCAAATCAGCCCATGGGACTGCTTCACACTATCTGGGCATGTCTAATCTTAGGCTGCTCCCAATATGGGTGAAACTCTGCACTAAGTTGTATGCTTAATTTGTTTAATAAAAATATTAAGTAACCATAAAAATGTGTGATGCACACTTAGGCTCTGTCACTAAGTATGTACCTGAAAAACAGCTGCTACCATAGGTAAGAACCAGCAAAAGAAGAAGAAAGGAAAGAAAGGAAAGAAGGAAGGAAGGGAAGGAAGGGAAGGAAGGAAAGGAAGGAAGGAAGGAAAGGAAGGAAGGAAGGAAGAAAGAAAGGAAGAAAGGCAGAAAGAAAGGAAGAAAGACACTTTAAGGGAAACTTTGCTGAGATTTCAGTGGATGGAGAGATTTGCTTCAAACAATGCAAATACCTTAAAATATTGCTTGGTCTAAAATCAGGTCCCTCAGTCATTTCCAAGAGACTTTCAGTCTCTGGTCCTCTTGCTCAGGCTTTTTCCTTCTCTCCTCATTGTCCTCTCCCTTTCAGCAACAAACCACATACTCCTCATTTCCTTCTTAAGAGCAATTTTGTTCTTTTCATCCCTTAGCTCCCAAACACAGGTAGTGATGTCTCTGCTAAAACTTTGAAATTTTGATTGGCAAGAACCCACCACATTGAAGCCAGAGGGTTCCCAGAGCTCTGCTGGTTTATCCTCCATGAATCCCCATACCCCCCTTGCCCATCTACCCATATACCACGGAGGCTTCTGAGAACACCAACACAGGGACAATTCAAAAACCACTAGTGTCAGTCTTTTTTTATGGATCAACAAAGTGGTAATGTTCTCTTCCTCTCCACCTTTATTTACCTCACCCGTGGCCCAAGGGCTGATAGTTTCCAGCTTCCTGTAGCATACACTGATACCATCTGAGTCTATTTTGTGAGAATCCATTCATTTTGTTCTACTTCATCTGCAAACTCCTTCTGGCCACTTCTCCAATTTGAGGGGAGAGAAGAGAATTTGTGGGTGATTCCATTTAAGCTTCTGGTATTTTGCTGAAAGGTGTTTCAGGACTATACCACCACATGTGTTTAAGTGTGTTTAAAATTAAGTATCTAAACTGTAGACTTTTCCAAAGGGGTTCATATAGCGTAATCATATAATATATTCAGGAATCCTGAAAGGTAGGGATTATTTTTTTCTCATTTCATTGATAAAGAATCAGATGATCAGGAAACTCAAACTACCTAACACATCATGGAATTAATTTATGCCAGGGCTTGAGTCTGGATTTCCTCACCTTATCTATTAACACCGTACCATTCTGCAAAGCTAAAGGCAATCACAACTCCCATCTTCTTCCTTGAGCTACCTCACTCTAATTTCAATCACGATCCCAACTTTGAAAAGAAAGAACAAATTCTCAAGCCAGGTATAAGCTGAACACTGAAATAACCCAAAGGTGCATAAACCATAAGCCCACCCTCTTGGGTAGATTGAACCAACAGAGGCATGGGAAAGGCTTAGACCAATGAGGATTCACTCTGCCCTGGGCTCAATTCCTCAAGCCATCTTCCTGTTTCAAACTCAAACTAGTATCATGGATTTTGGGAAGTTAACTACAGTGCCCATTACAGAACTGTGTGTTCATGTGGAGAAACAAGAGCCTGAGTGCGGCACTGCATGTCAAGCCTACTGTCCCCACACGAGCCTGAAGAAGATATGCCATCTCCTGATGGCACCTCCACAGTCTTAGGGCAACCCTGCAGAGGAGGCTTATATATTAGGGGGTGTTCTCTCAAGCACCGAGGCTTGGAAGCAACCACATGGGCATCCTTTTTTAGAGGTGGGTCTTAGGGGGGAGTCAGAGCAGTCAGGTAGTATATAGAAGGCACTGGAGGAAAGGCAAAGGATAATATTTCTCAGAACTCAGAAATTCTTGATTCTTCTCTTTTTGAACCAGTGTGAGGAATTTGAACAGACTGAAGCACAAATCGATGCTGTGCTGTTAATTCACACCCTGACTGTAAGTTGACCTGTGGGTAGTGGGGAAGTAGGTGAGTCTGAATTTATTTCTGCTCTTTTTGATATCCTTAATCTGCCAGAGATCACTACTGACCACATCCTCACTTCCATTTTCAGGTACTCAGAAGATTAATATTTGTAAAAACATGAGTGAGCTCCTGCTGGGAAAACCACCTTTTTGAAAAGAATGGATCACATTAGCTTTTGCCTGAAATTTCCTCATGTTTTTCAGAATTAGTGAAATTACTTTAAAAAAATATTTGCATAATTATAAGATTCTAAAGCCTTATATACTGGCCTATTACTAGTTGACTAGTAGTTCTGACTCTGAGAGACTCATTCTCTATTTGGTCTCTCAATTATCTAGATAAGCAGCCAGCTTCATGACCCAAACTCAAACATTAAAAGGATGGGGCATAGGGCTGTGTGTGCGGACAACTCACCGATGTTTTAAAGAACCTTCTTTTATGACATGGAAAAGGTAATGCATTATTTTTCAAGTGAAATGTTAATCTCTCCTAAAAGTTGGCATGGTTAAAAAAAAATGAAAGTAGATTCAAGATGTTTCGGCTCAGTGATTTTCAAAACTGTTTCTCATGGTCCTAGGTTTTCTCAAAAATGCCTTTGGGACTTCCTCAGATGCGAAGAGAGAGGTTAAGTCAGAGATATCAATTGGTAAAAAGAGTTCCAATGCTTAAAAAAGTTTGAAAAACACCAGTGTATCTAAATTCCTCAATGATAGCTACACAAAGAACTCAAGGGAAGCTAATTCATCTTCTTTGTCATCTTCATCTTCTAATGCAAAACTTTTAATGGCTCTGCATTACCTAATGAATTAGGTTAAAGTTCCTAATTAAAGCATTCAAAACTCTTCATTGTCTTTTCAACTTTATCTACCAGATTCTCTTGTTCTGTTCCAAACAACCAGACTTGCGCTAGGCACCATCCACTACCCCATTTTCATCTTCCCATCTTGATTCATGCTGTATCCTCAGCTTGTAATGGGCTCCCAAGCAGCCATCTCTACTTGTCAGCAACCTGCTCTTCCTTTACTCCCAGTCTGTAGATCACTTCTGCATCATCCATGTCTGCATCCTTCAGCAAACTATATCCATCTTCCCACTGAACGTCCCCAGCACCCTTTCCAGCTTCAATGGCATATTCAGTTTCATTAATCTTTTCTTTTAGTAGTCTTATTTTTTTCATTCCCTCTTTTTTTTTTTTATGTCATTCATTTCAAAATTAGTCTCTGCTTCACTGGTAGGTCTTCCAGAACCTTGCATACAATCAGTGCTTAGTCAATTTAGATTGAAATTAAGACATATTCCTGGCCTGAGTTGGACTGAATTTGACTTTTCTTTCATTGTTGAGAAAATTTAATGTTTCCAGATTATGCAGCCATTTATCAGTCTTGATAGAATAAATTGTTCTCTTTCTCCTGTCACTGGAATTGCAATTCTACTTATATAGGAACTAGAAATAATCATTATCTATAACTATGTGCTCATCTCCTACTATTCTCAGCCACCGTCACTGTTCTGGACACGCTGGCCTCATTGCTATTCTGTGAACAGAAACACACAACATTTATTTTTGCCTCAGGGCCTTTGCAATTTTCCTCTCTGTGGCTTGTTTTTCACCCTCAGTTCAGCCAAATCACTGTTCTTGTAAACATAGCCTCAAAGAGCCTTTTTCTAACACTGTATCTTAAAGGACACCCTGTTACTCTCCAGTCTCATTATCCTGACTCATTTTACTTAATCTTATATGATATACTTTTAAATTGATTTGTTAGTTGACCTAGCTAGAACTTAAGTTCCATGAAGGTAGGGACTTAGTCTTATTCATTGATCTAACTCCAGCACTACAATAGCACCTGGCATAAAAGAAGAGCTCAGTAAATATTAGGTAAATGGAGAACTGAAGAAATTAACATATGCAGAACACCAGAGAAGCAGAGTGATTTCTCAGACTACTAGAATGGAAGATGGAAGATCTGGGGTTCCCATCCCTGTTCTGTCCTTAACTAAAATGTAGACTGAGGTAATGTTCCAATTTCAATATTTTTTGGTTCTTTGTTAAACAAATGAAGAAAATTAGGGAAAAAAAGACATTTTTAAAAATCTAACTTTTTAATGATTTTTTTGATTTAATTATATTGCCTTTTCATTTAGACTCATGGTACCTTCTTATACAGTGAAGACTTGTAAGCTGCTGGCTTTGAGAAGAAATTGTGACATAGACAAGAAGTGACCAGAATTCACCCTGGAGCTATTGATATGTGTGGAGCAGCTTAATGAAATGACAGCCCTTGTTTTGTAAAGCAGCTAACGGACTTGACAAGAATCAGAGTTTCCATTACAAGGACACTAGCAGTCCAAATAATAAGTCTTTAACTCACTCACCAGGACTGTCATATCCTCAAAATGCATTTGTTAGGAGCTATATTGGGCCAAATGCTTAATAAATTCAATCATCTTCTCACTAAGTGTATTAGCAGTGCCAAGCTATGATCTTGTTGGATTGTATTAGTTGTGCTTAAACAATTACCAATAGGGCAGTTATTCCAAGAAAGTAGGAAGGAATGGGAAACAAGATCTAATTGGTTGCTTTTCTGAACTGGGATGGGGCAACAAACCTGACTGGGATGCAAAGCTAATTACAAAATCCATTTAAGTGTAACAAATGAAGGTCTGGAAGACTAAACTACTAATTAAGGGCAGGAACATTAAAATTAAAAAGGTGACCATTTAACCTTAGTCCAATGATGCATATCTCTTGCCGAGTAAATTGGCAATAGAATTCTGGGAGGAAGACCTTTCTAGAACTCTGAAGTACTAACAGGAGGCCAGGACAGGAGGCATGAAATCAAGAAGTCCAACTTTCAGTGGCTTCTTGACTTCCTGGCTGATTCTCAGAATCAGGGATTTTTTCTTTCCTCTGCAAGTTATTACTGGCCCATAAGTCAAGGACTCAAAAAATAGCAGACATCAAGCAAGGCACAATTAAGTAAAAAACTGGGATCAAGACTCAGAGCCAAAGCTCTGTATTGTTAGGCTCCCTGAGTATTAGGACTAGGCAGAGCCACTTCAAGAAACAGTTTCTAAATATGGCATCCCTATTGTCCATCTCTCGCCTCTCATCTATAGTTAGTACAGATATTTTTTTTAAAGATTTATTTATTTATTTAGGGGGAGAGGGGCAGAGAATCCTCAAGCAAACTCCCCCACTGAGCATGGAGCCTCATATAGGGCTCAATGCCAGGACCCTGAGATCATGACCCAAGCCAAAACCAAGAGTCAGACACCCAACTGAGCCACCCAGGTGCCCCTACTCAGCACATATTGTTCCTCTGTTCTGTATTTCATCTTCTTGACACTCAGAGAGATCACACGTTCTCTAAAGGGCTCTAAGTGTAGTTTTCTGTAGCAGCTCACTACCCTCCCAAACAACAGACTATTCTTTCATCCATTCCCTACTGTAACCTCACAATTACTTGCCCATTCTACCCCATTTGTTCAACAGGCAGCTCCTAGATGGTAAGAGACTGATATACAGATATTAACCCTACTAATTTGTGAGAGGCTAATATGTTATCTTTCCAGAAAAAACAGTCTTAATACAAATAGCATCAAACACATATTGAATTTTATAAGGAAAGGAAAACTTGAAGGCCATTTATTCTAGAACCTTCTGCCCCCCCCCCCACTCACCCACAATGAGCCTGAAGTCCAAACATCTGGCTATTCTGACTATTGTGACACAGTGCACTTTCCAGTAACCCAAACTGACACCTTACCAAGATATAATGTTAGCATAATAGATTTTTAGAATATTAGATTTTTAGACTTTCTGGCAGGATTGAGGGAAGGACAAGCAATTTGATACCCCTTCAATCATGCCCAATGTCTCCATTCACCTGTGGATAAGAATTGCTAGCAGACAGAAGATATTGGGAACATTTATACATCAATACAAGCATGGTCTTCTTAGGGACTTAATATGCTTCAAGTCATACCCAATATCTAGCAGGAATACAGCCTACTAAAAAGAAGCACAGCTCTAGGGACCAGCTAGCCTTGAGTATACATGCTGGCCTCATCATTTTCTTGAACAGCTGTTTATGCTCATTTCACCTCAGTATCTTTATCTATGGAGATAATAATGGTATGAGAATGAAAAAATATTATATGTACATATGTATACTTATGTATACACACATATAACAAAGATTCTGGCATGCAGTAGATAGTGAAGAGTGATTATTTTTTTTATTTTTATTAAAGTATAAGGAAAAACTTTCTTAGTTATTGTGAAGGATGAATTGCCTGAATAGCCACCAAACTACAAATGGCAGCGTTTTCCGAGTCGCACACATCTACCTTGGCAGTGTTATCCAATTTGGACCTGTCAGAAAAGATAAGACTTTGAATGGCACTTGTCCCAAATTAGGTGCCCTTTCCAGTCCACACACACACACTGAAAATTCATTTTTAAGCAGGGAGATTATGAAAACTGGAGAGAAACACATCACCCTTCTCCTCAACCACTTGCAAGGGTGATGTCACTGCAGTGGACCCCCACCCCCAACCCCCAAGAATGATCCTCCCAGAAGCTGTCCTGCCTTTCCTCTCCCAGCTGCATAGCCAGTTGATCAGTTTCTGCCAGTTAGCATCTGGAATGTGCTCTGGACACAGTCCCTAGTAAGGTATGGTACTCCTTTCGTGAGTACCAGACCACAGATTGATCTAGGAGAGGCCATGGTTTCCTTTGCTATTTCTGCAATTTTATTCCCCACAACACAGCCTTACAAAGCTCTATGGGTATTAATGCTTTTACTGAAGGATTGCAGTGATTTTGATGAACTATAACAAAAGAAAAAATTCAAACTGTGTGCCAACTATTGCTTTTCCCACCATTCTGGAGAAGTACCCAAGAAGCCGATCCTTTGCTGGAATGTTTTCCTGAGTACATTCATCTTCCTAACCTTTCTCCCCTGCTTTAAGGATTCTGCTCAGAGAGCATTTCCTTCTAATCTGCACGGTGCAAATTGATGCTCATCTTTTGGGATGCCTATCTCCTATACTGAGGGTAACAGTAGATTCCACAGGTTTGAGTTACTAAGTCAGGGTAATGAACAGGGTGAAGGTCAGGCTTCACATTCTGTCATAGCTATTCACTGACACCTCAAATCTCAAGAATAACTCGGAGGGCTTTTCCATCTTCAGTGGCACAGAACACTCTACACCTGACAAGGAAACATTGAGGCTGATTCTCTTTGAGATCTGTGTTCTGTGTGAGTTATGGGCACACTTATTCATCATCCTAATTGTCTAATAACCGGGAGGTCAAGTGCACATGCATGTCAACACAAACACATGGAATTTTCCAGATGGTAATTATCAATGCCAGTGAAGCGTAAACCCATCAAAGGCAAAAGAATATATATCTTTTGGTCTCATATGTTTCAAGGTGCTTCTCTATACAATGGTGTAAATATTTTATGTACTTTTGCACAAATAATTATCTCCTGTTTTCAAATTTTGCCCTTTCAGGTCTTTACGTATGATTTCTCTTAATAGCCACTCCTGTAGGTACCAAAGACCTGGTCAAAGATTTGAAATTCTCTGATAGGATTATATGAAGTTCATGCCACACTCATGCTCATCAATTTCTATTTGGTATGGGATGGGAAGGATTTATTTTGTTTCCAAATGGAGGAGTATTTAAAGAAGTAAATTTCCTTCTAGGGTGCCTGGGTGGCTCAGATGGTTAAGAAGTAAATTTCCTTCTAGAAATCCAGTTAAATGGCCTTTTCTCCCTGGATTGACATGTTACAGGCTCTTCACTAGAAATTTGCCTTTTCTAGATCTAGTTTAAACTCAACTGATGTCTAAACTAAAATCCCTTTCCTTTTAAATGTTATTGATGTGCTCACTGGAATAAACTGGAGTGAAAAATAAAACAAAGAGTCTTTGTTGCATAATGGACCAAGCTTTTAGTCAAAGACTGAAAGAAATAAAGGGATTTCCAGGCTTCTTTAAAAATGGGTCCTACAATATCTAGCCTGGTGCTCAAATGCCTCCCAAATCCCCTTTGAGTGCTTTTTAATCCCTACTAACATGGAGCAGTAGGTCAAGGAATTGTGTATCTTTTTCCATCTACGTATTTGTCTAGCAAGAAGCACTAAATATCCTAGGTACTATTAGACTCGGAGCTATTAGAGGAGGACATGCATCTGAGCAGACAGTAAGGAGGGTGGGGAAAACATTTAACCAAATACGTATTTTAGACATGAAGCACTGATGTCTGCAGTTAACAAGACGTATGGATGTATTGAGCAGGGAGAAAGCTTTTCAATTCAGTTAAATGTCTATTTCTACAACATATATAATTGAATTACATAACTGATTTAATCAGAAAATGGGAAAATCTTTGGATATACAGCACCTGTCCTGACTACCTTAAACACAAGCTCACTTGCTACCTCACTGCCAGCTTTAATATGGCAATTAGTGCTGGCAAAATTCTATTTGCTTATAGACCTAATTAGAGATCAAGAGAGTGGCTTACTTTTGATAATTGCATGGCTGTGGCCCATCTATCAGCCATTGTTAAATTGTTGTTATATTAATGTAAAGCTTATAATCACCGCTGTTCCAAATTGAATAAAATGTTCTTGCCAATTCTCCAATGCAATTAATTTACATAAAAGCCTCTGGAACCAAAATTAAAATGATATACATCTTTGCAAAGGCTTCAGTTAAAGCTAAGTAATAAGAAGCTCATACATCTTTTTCCCCTGCATTTTTGTTTACCGGAGTTAATGGCCAAACAATCATTAAAATGTGCCTAAAACTAATTAAAATTGTTATGCTCATACCTCATTTACTATGTACTCTAATTTATTATTCAAAGCATTAATATTTTAAACTCCCCGTTCCAGAGTCCAGGGAGATTCCAGGCAGTGGAACAGGAGGTCAGCAGTTCCCCTTCCTTCCAAGAATCTGCATATAAATCACATTAATCTCACTGAGGCATTTGATAGTGGCTCAGAAGAAATGATGATATAGGTAAGCTTGTCTGGTTTGTTCCTTCTGCTTAAACTTAATAAATAAAATCAAACGCAGTCACGCATCATCTGAGGATCTGTACAAGACTGCAAGCAAGGAACATTACATAATAGACGCCACATTTATATCAACTCCAAAATAGAGAAAATTAAAAAAAAATGTTATATGCTGTGTGCCAGGCATCTCCCCATTAAGACTAGGAGAGACAGGTATACGGTGTAGTGTTAGGAGTCTTCAGAGTTCCATCACAAATATTCAATTGATGCGATCATTTATATAAGAGCCAGATAAGAGAATTCAGTCTGTGGGTCTGACATTAAAAGTCATATTAATAATGGAATATGCTATCTGCTAATTTTATGTCATTGATCTAGTTATGTCATTACTCAATTACTAATATCTACCATTTATTTAGAGACTACTCTGAGGCAGTGTTTCTTACCTAATTTATCTAATTGTATATATACAATAATACTATTATTGCTGCCATGTTAATGTATTATGAGGAACCAAAGCTCAGAAATAGTAAGTAGCTTGCCCAAGGTCACAACTGTTGATGACAGAGCAGGATATTGAGCTCATATGTGTTTGTTTCCAAAACCCATGATCTTTCTCTTAGACTCTATTGATCCTTCTCAATAATATTGACTCTTCTGGAGCTGATAAGTAAACCATTCCTTACTCACACATCTTCTACACAATCCACCTTCATGGTCCCTGTTCTTTAGACCTTCTTTATTATCTCTTTGCTGCCATGTCTCCATAATTCAGGTCTAAAAATGGCACTTTAAATAGATCAAACATGTGTGGATATCTTCAGCTATGGAAATAGCTGTTAGGAACCTAAGCCTGTTCAAAGCACAATACTTGGTAAATCCCTGACTTACCTTGAGTCGAGTTTCACTGCTCTATGGACTGAGAAATATTTCAAGCTAACTTAAGGTAAAAGAAAATACTAGTTATTTTGGCAAGTTGGAGTAGAAAATGTGCATTTTTCTTGAAACCCATTTCTGATTTTTGATCTGTTGACTTTTGTACTCAGTAGCACTGTGAATGTGAACAAATCAATCCCTTTTAGGGCTTATTTTCATCATCTGTGAAAACAGATGCTGTACAAGAAGTTCAAAAAACATCCTTGAAGCTCTATTATCTATAATTTTATTTAGAAGAACTTGAACTTAGACAATGACCATAACTTAGGCCTCACAAAGTTGAAAAAGGAGTCATAAATGTCCTTCAGAGTGTGGTTCAAAAGGAAATTGGAAATTGAAAATTGATCTGCTAATAGGTAGTCATCTCCTTTGATTTTAAAAATATATTTAAAAACAGAATAATTTTGTTAAAGAAAAGGTATCCATGTGTACATGCATACATGTGCAAATATGAGTGTTTGCACATATATTGACCAGGTATAGCAAAAACAGGTGTGGGGGCTAAAGCTGTGGATATGGAAAAAGTCTAAGAATTCCTAGTTCCTGACTTCCTTCTTTATCTTTACAACAAGAAATTCTGTGAAACCCCAGGTCTCTGAAGACCTTCAAATGGCAAATTATTCCAATGAGAGAAGGGGGAGGTTGTGGGGAGGGGGAGGAACCTAAAAAAAAAAAAAAAATAGAAATACATGAAGCTCCCTGGGGCTCTCTGTAAGTTTAGTTTACAAAAAATGAAAGAACCAAAGAGTGATGAAAAAGAAATCAAGAAGAAATAGAGACAAGTGGTATAATACTATAGCAAGAGAGCCAAACCTAAGGTGTGTCAAGATTCAAGATGACATTACTGACCTGACAGACAGTGCTCAGAATGAGAATAAAAATGGAGAGAGCTCACTGCTGGTGGGGGATGGACACCATGGAGGAATGTTATAGTTGTTCAGAAGGAGAGAGATTACTCCCAACTGTGGCAAATCTGTGACAAGGATCAGAATAAAACCAAGAACTCTTTGGTTGTAAAGGTGTTGAAAAGTAGCAATGGACAATGCAAACTTTTTGAAGGGATGTGAAGAGTTTATGAAATTTGGCCTTGCAAAGATTTAGGGACAGGCTGAAAGATGTTCCTAGCAAAGGAAAAGAAGGAAAGGAAGAGAGCATAATGTAGACCTGGGAACAGAATATCTAGGGGTTTTTTTTAGAAGCAAAGGCCGAAAAGTAGTGAAAGGTACATTTATTCATTCAACAATTAATTTTTGAACACCTACTATGTGTTCTAGGTGCCAGGGGCACAGTAATGGACAAAATAGACAAAAAAAATTCTTCTCATTCTATGAGGTGACAGATATTATGCAAGATTGTGGACAAGATGAAAATGCATCTAAAATATAAAAAGGAAAAGAAGTAAAAAAAATAGAAACCTGAATATTGAGGAGAGAATTGAATGGGAAGCCTCACTGCGAAGGTGAATTTTGAATCAAAACCTGAACAAGTTACATGAACCTGTGGGTGAAAAGCATCCTCATCAGAGAAAAAAAACACCTCTGCCAAGATTCTAAAATGGGAATAAGCCAGGAAGAGATAGGTAATATAACTGGACAAAGAGTGAGGGGGAACTTAGAAGATAAGGGGAGCAAGGTAACCAGGGACCAGTTCCTGTAGGGCCTATAGAAGACAGTAAGTGCATGGATACTTATTCTGAGACAATTAAGACATTCGGGGGTTTTAACCAGAAGAGGAGCTTGGGTCAATCTGTATTTTTAAATGACAAATTTATCTACTGTGTTGAAAGAAAAGGCAGGAGGCAAGAACAGAAACAGGGAGATCGGTTAGAAAGCTAGACCAGTAACCTAACAGAGAGAAGATGGTGATTGGGTCAAGATGGGGAGGGGGGTGCACGCATAAGTGGTCAAATTCTGGATATATGTTGAAGATTTGGTGTGCGAAAGGGAGAGAGGCATCAAATAAGACTTCTAGGTTTTTAGCCTCAGCAACTAAAAGAAAGACAAATGATTGACATGGGAAGACAGAGAGGAATTACCTTTTGTTTCATGTTGCTAAGCTTTTGGATGGAACAATGTCAGAAACTCAATTTGGATGTGTTCATCTTGATATGGATATCAGAAATCAGGTAGAGTTCTTACTTGGGCAGTTAGATATATCAGACTGAAGTTTAGGGGAGAATCTCAACGTGAGATATAGATACAACAGAAATGTGATATAAAACCATGAAAGATGATCTGACAAATAAGTGTAGGTGGAAAAGAAAAGTGTGACAGACTCAGCCCTGGAGTTCCCCAACATTTTAGAGCTGGAGATGTAATGGAACACCAGTGAAAATAATCTAAGAAAGAGAGATAAGAAAAGTGGAAGAAAAATCAGGAGAGTGTAGAAGCCAAGAGAAGAAAGTGTTCCAAGAAGGGGAAAGTCAAATGCTTTTGACAGATCAAGTTAAATTAATTTTGAAAAATAACCATGGCATCTAGCAACACAGAAACTATGAACTTTAGGAGGGCAAGTTTGGGGACATAGGGAAAAATCTGGTTGGAGTGTGTTCAAGTAAGTGTGTCAAGAGAAAAGTAGAGATGATCAGTATAGACCCTGTTAAGAAGGGTCTAGAAGGAAAAGTAATGGGGCAGGTGATAGAGGAAGAAGAGAAACCCAGGTAGGATTTTCCTTTCCTTTACATTTTTTTTAAGATGCAAAAATATAAACATGTTCATGTGATGATGAAAATCATCCACTCAAGTTAAAATTGGGAGAAGATAAAACCAACTCAAGAAGATGTTAAATATGAGGTTAATAAATTTGAGTTTTGTTTCAAAGGCAATAAGGACACACCGGAGTCAGCAGGTATAACATGTTTGAAACTGACACAAATTAGTATTGTTAAAAATGTAGGCTATAGTGGGAATAGTGGTCTAAATTACATTATTTAAATCACCTTCCCTCTGCATTCCTAACTTTATAAAAACAGAATCTGGCATACATAACAAATACTGTGGGTTGGAAGCATTTGTTTCCAAAGTCCATGGTCTTTATATTAGACCCTGTTGATCCTTTTCAGTAATGTTTATTCTTCTGGAGCTGATAAACTATTCCGTCCTCACACATTTTCTACACAATCCACCTTCACAGTCCCTTTTCTTTAGTCCTTCCTTGTTATCTCTTTGCCGCCATGTCTCCACACTTCAGATCTAAAAATGGTACTTAGAATAGATCAAACATGCATAGATATCTTCTGCTATGAAAATAGCTTCTAGGGCAATTGAGAGAATAATGGAAGTATTCATTGAAATAGGGAAATTGGTAAGGGGGGTGGGTCGTAGACCACGGTAACTGGTTGAATTCGGCAAGTATAGCTGTGCTCAAAGGCATCTACATGGAACATTCTAACAGGCAGTGGAGAATAATTACCATGTTGAAGAGAATTAGCTTTAAAAAAAAAAAACAACTCTTGGGCTGTTGTGAATGTTTAAAAATCATAAGAGTTTAGTAAACTACATTAAAATAAAAACATAGCCAATGATTTGGGGCTCATTTCCCTTTAATGTGATTTTGAAGGCAATGAATGATGAACATGAACAGTTATGCAAGAATCCTTTAATATTTGCCTAACAAGAGACAGTATCACTTAAGAAGGAAAAAGTACTATGCACTAATTGAAAACATAGAAGAATATACTCCCTGACATTTTGATTCCAATCGATATAGCTAGTTTTATGGTGTCTGACATATGAAAAAGCCCTTGTCAAAAATGAGAGCATAATCAACAATACCTAAAACCTTGAGAATTCTCAAATACATGTAAACAATCATAACCAATCACTGCCCAAGGATATTACTCCCGTCCTCACCTCAGCCCCACTGTCCACACCAGACCTATGGTTTTCCTCTACCATGAAGGCTCTTTTATGTGGCTTTTGGTGTCAATTCCTAGCCTTCTGATGCCTGACATTCCAACATGGCCACACCCTCATCCCAATTTTGTTTTTTTAAAGATTTTATTTATTTATTTGAGAGAGAGAGAAGGAAAGCACAAGCAGGGGGAGTGGCAGAAGGAGAGGGAGAAGCAGACTCCCTGATGAGCAGGTAGCCTGACATGAGGCTCAATCCCTGAGATCATGACCTGAGCTGAAGGCAGATGCTTAACTGACTAAGCCACCCCGGTGTCCCTCACCCCAATTTTACACTTGGCCCTTCGGTCCTGTTCTCTGTGCTAAGGATCTCCCTCCCTTTACCCCAACTGCTTTTCACTTGGTCTTCCCCAGCCCAGTACTCAAAGCTTGTTTCATTGCTTACTTGAATAGGCAACCTAGGTAGGACCTATTTAAACAACTCTAGAAAAGCTCCTAATCCAGTTATCAGTAACCTTGACAACCTCATGGTACAAAATGAGTTATGCCCATTGTATCTCAAGGCATGGGCAGATAAGAAAGAAGAAGAGGAAGGGGGAGAGGAGAAAAGGAAAGGAAAACTGGAAAAGGAAAACTGTAAAAAACACACATAGAAGCAGAAAGAGAGGATACATTTATCCTAGTCTGTATCCTTGTTCCATGTGTCATAATAATCCAAATGCCAATGCAAGGATGGGTGCCAATCCATAATTAATTTCTCAAATGTGTGTGGCATAAGAAAATAAGGTCAACTTAATGAATTTTTCAGAATTCAAATTTGTCCAATTTATAGCTCTGGCATTTATTATGAAAACATACCCTTCCTAAGTTTTGAATTAAAATGCTCTATTTGAAAGATTAAACCAAATGATACCATTTACTTTATTTTTCATTCCTGGCAAAACTAAAAGTAAACAATTATGTGTATGAGAGTGCCTGTGTGTTTATATATTACTTATTCTAAAAAATCCAAAAACCTAGCAACTACTGTCTGAATCAACTTACTTCTGTATCAACATATCTTGATATCCAAGTTTGGCCGAGGCATTTTTGAGTAGCTAAAATAACTCATCAACATAGTCTTAGTACACATATACTTCAGTGAGTTTAGTTAGCAGCTACTGTTGTCTTCATGTAAGTGGCTAAATCACACAGAAATAAGGCAAGCTGCATTCTAAAGAGGTAAAGAGTAAAGAAGATAAAACATCATGAGAGAGCCACCATCACCTTAGCTGCCCTAACATCTGTAAATGTGGGTACCAGCCTGGCTGGTAATCTGTAACACTGGAGGAATGCTTTCATAGGAGTTTAGGTTGTTCCCTGAATCTTTCTTATTTTTATGAAAGTGCCTGTTCGGATTTGTACATGCCTTCATCTTACTCAGGCTGAACTGAAATGTTTCCTACAGCTTAAAGGGTTCTTGCCTGGTTGTCTTTTGTGTATCAATCTCCCCATTGTTTTGTTTTCTCTCCACTTTCCTTCCCAGGCAGGAACTTCTAGGGAAGCCAAATTTTGTTTGCCTAAGTAGGACTGACCCTGGTTAATAGGTCACAGGACCTCCTAATAATCACTCATGTTCTTCTGCTGTCCCTGAATCATCATTCTGAGCAAACTTTGGTATAACTTCCCTCTTTTGGTAGGGTCTTATCCAATGTGACAGCAGTGTCAGCAGAGCGTGAGCCCTCAGTTCAAGAACGTGAATCAACTTCTATTCTAGCTCAATCTCTTTTGCCTATAAAAATACAAGTGAAAAAGAAATGCATCCACCTCCCTTTAACAAGCTCACTTTTGACCTTTCACATTTTCACAAGTCAACATTTGCAAAGGCAATAGTACAAAAGGAAAAAAAAATTCAGAGGGAAGGCAAAAAGTAATAATCTAGCATTTTTACTCTGCCAGAGAAGTATATTTACTCACAGCAACAGCTGACCTTTTTCAAGAAGGACATCTTTAGACAGGTGGTTTTCCTGTTAATCATGAATTATCATTCTGCTCCTAGCTTCCAGGCCTGCTCTCCTCACAAACACCAGAGATAACGCAGTAACACAGGGGCATGCCAAATTCTCTTAGAATCATTGAATGCTAGCACTGAAAATGCATTTAGAGGTCATCCGATACAGAAAGTCATTCATTTCAATAAAAACGTGCCTTGAGAACCTCTCTTTTTATGTGTGCGTATTGGGGCGGGGTGTGAGTGGTTGGTATCTGCCAGGCAGTGTACCAGGTGATGGGAATACACAGATGAAATAAACAGCTTCTGTCCTCTTGAATAAATACTATCCAGAAAGGTTAAGTCACTTAGCTGAGGTTATTATACATGTAGTGGCTATACTATGAGGTACTCTGATCCAGTATTACCCTACCCTCCTCTACTTCTTTCTTCAAAGCATATTTATTTATCCTTCTAATTTCAAGGGTATTAATAACATCTTCCCTCATGTTCCTAATGAATTATCTTTATATCATCCTTATTTATCCTTGTGCCCACCGCTAGTTAGTGAGATGCCTTGAACATTGCACATACTTCTGTTTCCTCTTAAATGTGTATATGGTTTCTCTGGGTGTAGACACCACCATAACCCATGTTGATGGAATTGTGTGTCCTGCAGAAGTGGGTATGGGGAAAATATGCAGTTATGGGGGATTGGTCCACTGTCCTACTGATTTCATGGTTCAGTGATTTGGAGTTCAATAGAAAGGTTTGAATTGATTCATCATACACCAGTAAAGGACAGTCCTTTCCAACTTGCTTCATCCTTGTCTGCTTTGTGACTTTTAACAAGACCTGAACTACTGACGGCATAGCTTCTCAAGCTATATAGGAAAATAAATAAAGCTTGAGAAGCACGGTTTTCTTGGCCTCACAGGCTATAAAAGTTTTTCCATACCATCCATGACCCTGGTAGATTAAAAGATGTTTTTAGGCTCCTTATTATAAACATATAAGGTTTCATATACACATACCTATGAAATGTTAAAGTATAGCAAAAACAACTGGCTAAAGCTAATCAGAAATAATCTAGAACATGGACATGGATAATTTTGATATATAAAAGTCTCATTTAACTTTTAAGATACTATTTTGCCTTAGAAAGTGTTTTGTGGGAGTATAATAAATGATTTTACTTTCCATAAGTGAGACTATTACAGCTTAGAGAATTTGCTACAAATCAAATTAGTTTTGAAGAAGCACAAGTTGGTAATAAAAATAGAACTTACTAAAAATGGGAAAAAGTACAAAGTTTATTTTTTTTAAAGATTTTATTTATTTGAGAGAGAGAATGAGAGATAGAGAGCACGAGAGGGAAGAGGGCCAGAGAGAGAAGCAGACTCCCTGCTGAGCAAGGAGCCCGATGTGGGACTCGATCCCGGGACTCCAGGACCATGACCTGAGCCGAAGGCAGTCGCTTAACCAACTGAGCCACCCAGGCGCCCAAAAGTACAAAGTTTAGAAGTTGTTTTGTTTTAATAGGGAAAAAAAAAGACCATGTTAGAAGTGAAACCCTCAGAATCATATCTTAATATTCAAAACTTTTAACTGTGACATTTCTATTTCCTGGTTCAAAGTTAGTCATATAACCTAAACTGGTTCAGTGTGATGTAAATCCAGGTCTTTGTGGAAATATTCGCTCTCCTCTGCAGGGTACAGTGAGGGAACAGGTTCCTATATAGCCATTTTAAGACAACCATAGGGGAAGGCTGCTAAGAATCGTCTGAACTCCTGGGAGCAAACTAAACAGGGAGATAGAAAAACCTAGTCCTGGCCAATTTTGCAAGGAAGCCACAAGCTTCCCCTAAAGTCAGAACTAACTCTTCCATTTTTAGGTAAGTCTAAAACTATTTTGTATTGTTTAAATTAAACTGAGTCTATTTCTTGATTCTTGCCAAAGTATCATCACTAACTTGGAGGGTCACCACAGCTCAAAATCTGGCCCTTGGTATGTCTACAACCCATTTTTAACCTTACGCCTAGAAATGACCAAATTCTTGGAGAATAACTCATGCTAACTAAATAACAAAAAGAATTTTAAATTAGAGCAATCCCTATCAAAATACCATCGACTTTTTTCAAAGTATGGAATAAATAATCTGAAAATTTGTATGGAACCAGAAAAGACCCCGAATAGCAGAGGAATTTTGAAAAAGAAAAGCAAAGCTGGTGGCATCACAATTCTGGACTTCAAGCTCTATTACAAACCTGTCATCATCAAGACTGTATGGTACTGGCACAAAAACAGACACATAGATCAATGGAACAGAGAGCCCAGAAATGGACCCTCAACCCTATGGTCAACTAATCTTTGACAAAGTAGGAAAGAATGTCCAATGGAAAAAAAGTCTCTTCAACAAATAGTGTTGGGAAAATTGGACAGCCACATGCAGAAGAATGAAACTAGACCATTTCCTTACACCACACACAAAAATAGACTCAAAATGGATGAAAGACCTAAATTTGAGACAGGAGTCCATCAAAATCCTTGAGGAGAACACAGGCAGCAATCTCTTCAACTTCAGCCGCAGCAACTTCTTCCTAGAAACATCACCAAAGGCAAGGGAAGCAAGGGCAAAAATGAACTATTGGGACTTCATCAAGATAAAAAACTTTTGCACAGCAAAGGAAACAGTCAACAAAACCAAAAGACAACCGACAGAATGGGAGAAGATATTTGCAAATGACATATCAGGTAAAGGGCTAGTATCCAAAATCTATAAAGAACTTCTCAAACTCAACACCCAAAGAACAAATGATCCATTCAAGAAATGGGCAGAAGACATGAACAGACATTTCTGCAAAGAAGACGTACAAATGGCCAACAGACACATGAAAAAGTGTTCAGCATCACTCGGCATCAGGGAAATCCAAATCAAAACCTCAGTGAGATACCACCTCACACCAGTCAGAATGGCTAAAATTAACAAGTCAGGAAATGACAGATGTTGGTGAGGATGTGGAGAAAGGGGAACCCTCCTACACTGTTGGTGGGAATGCAAGCTGGTGTAGCCACTCTGCAAAACAGTATGATTCCTCAAAAAGTTGAAAATAGAGCTACCCTATAACCCAGCAATTGCCCTACTGGGTACTTACCCCAAAGATACAAATGTAGTGATCTGAAGGGGCACGTGCATCCCAATGTTCATAGCAGCAATGTCCACAATAGCCAAACTATGGAAAGAGCCTAGATGTCCATTAACAGATGAATGGATAAAGAAGAAGTGCTATATATATATATATATATATATATATATATATATATATATATATATATATATACACACACACACACATATACACACAATGGAATATTACACAGCCATCAAAAAACAACAAAATCTTGCCATTTGCAACGACATAGTATTATGCTAAGCGAAATAAGTTAATCAAAGACAATTATCATATGATCTCACTCATATGAGGAATTTGAGAAACAAGAGAGAGGATCATAGGGGAAGGGAGGGAAAAATAAAACAAGATGAAACCAGAGAGGGAGACAAACCTTAAGAGACTCTTAATCTCAGGAAACAAACTGAGGGTTGCTTGAATGGATGGGGTTTGGAGGGATGGGGTGGCTGAGTGATGGACATTGGGGAGGGTATGTGCTATGGTGAGCGTTGTGAATTGTGTAAGACTGATGAATCACAGACCTGTACTGCTGAAACAAATAATACATTATATGTTAATAAAAAATAAAATATAAAAAAAGGAATTTTGAATTTTAAATTAGAATTACATTTTCTAATAATAAATGGTCAAAGAAGTAGGTTTTGTTTCTTTGACAATTACCTTATCTCCTTAACCAAAATTTATATAAGAAACCAAATTTTATCTAGCAGTATACATGGTGACCATGAATTTGGAATAATGATGTTTGTATAACTTAAATGAAGAATTTTGTGAAGTATATTTATAGAGTACAACTTCTGGTTGTTATTAATAACTTACATGAAAAAAAGGATTCTCAAAGTCAAACTGGATTTGAGAAATTCTAGGTTAAATATTTTAAAGTGTTTTTACTTGCAGGATTTCTAAGAACCTTACTAAATTAACGTGCTTTATAAATACCAAGAGGAAGATACATTGTGGGTTATACAGATTTGACTTTCATTTTTCTATGGACTGTCATGAGATATAACCATGTAGGGTTATTTCTTGTTCTTGTCCTATTAATTCTTACTTTAAAATATATCCCAGGGGTGCCTGGGTGGCTCAGTTGGTTGAACGTCTGACTCTTGGTTTCTGCTCAGGTCATGATCTCCTGGTTGGGAGATGGAGCCGCACTTTGGGCTCCCCGCTCAGTGGGGAGTCTGCTTCCCTCTCCCTTTGGCTCACAGACTATCCCTCCCACCACTCACTCACATATGCTCTCTCTTTCAAATAAATAAATCTTTCAAAAATAATAAAAAAATAAAAAATAAAATATATCTCAAATCCAATATTCTCACAATTTCCGTTACTTATGCCATGGGCCAGCTCAATGCCATCTTTCACCTGGACTATTGCAATAGCCTCCTGACTGGCCTTACTCTTTCTACTCTTCACCTTGAGTTATTTATTCTCCACAGAATAGCCAGAATGATTCTTTCAAAACTGAAGCCAAATCATATCATTCATCTGCATAAAACCATTAGAGGTGATAGGTATGTGTATGGCACTGAGTGTGGTGATGGTTTCATGGATGCATACTGATCTCCAAGCTCATCAAGTTGTATACATTACATGTGGACAGCTTTACAAAGTGAAAAAAAGATTTCTAAGAGCCTTAAAAAAAAAAAAATTCAACAAACAGAAAAACAAAACCCAATGGCTTCACATGACACAGTAAAATGTAAAATGTAAAATTTCTAAATTCATGGATTTAGAAAACTTTAGATTTAGAAAACTCTTTTTTATCTGTCCTATACCCTACGCCTTCATCTCCCACCCTTCTAGACCACCCAGGTCTTCTCGTTACCCCTCAAAAACACATATGCACCCTTGCCTCAGACTCTCTGCCTTTTCTGCTCCGTTTGTCAGCAGCATGCTCCTTGACCACAGATCCTCCTGACCTATGTTCTTAATTTATTCTCATCTCTCATCTGATACCACCTTCCCAAGCTACCCTATCAATAATAGCATCCTCTGTCATCTCTATCCCCTTAGCATGGTTTATTTTACTTCAAAGCACTTTTCAGTATCTTACATTATATATTTGTTATTTATTTTATTTTGTTATTTGTTAGTTATTTTATTTTATGTTACCTCTCCTAGGTAACATAATCCACCAGGACAAGGATTCTCTTTTGCTAACAGCTCCTTAACCATGGCCTTATAGGATAAGCATAGAATAAACTTTGTCAAATCAGTGAAAACTCAAAGCACCCTCTCCTCAGAAGAGTAGAGAAATACCGACAAATTCTTCTTAGTACCATGTTGACCATTTTTTGGTCTGTTAGCAAAATTTCACAGAATATTTCTTCAGGGTTTCTTCTTCCTGATTATAGCCAATCATGTTTTTCTTGATTAAACTTTTTTTTTCCATAAAGCACCTTTACCTACACAGGTTAATTTTAGAATAGGTTCTTTTTCCAGAAATATAATCTCACTCATTATGTAACTTTTAAAGATAATTTCATTTTCTGGGCACATTTTAAACCATTAGCTCTACTTTGCAGATAGCTTCATGGACAGACCACACTTATTCACTGAAGACATTTTAAGAAATTTTTTTAATTAACATATAATGTATTATTTGTTTCAGGGGTACAGGTCTGTGATTCATCAGTCTTACGCAATTCACAGCGCTCACCATAGCACATATCCTCCCCAATGTCCATCGTTTTAAGAAATTTTTTGTACACTTTTAGTTCATAGGCAGTAGATACCTTGTGTGAGATATAGCTTGTAATTAGGAACTGGCTTTTTGTGGGTGGACCTGGGGTCAAGCCCTATCATGCATGTGTTATTTCTGCTGTTTTATGTCTCAGGTTTTTCATTAGTAAATTATCAGTAATTTAAAAAAAAAACAACATATCTTACAATAGCATTAGGGAGCCTAAATGAAAGAAGGCATTCAAAGTGCTTAGCACAGCTCTCCATACATGCTAAACATTCAAATGTTAAAGGTTTCGCCATTAGTATCACTGTTGAGCCTATTATTATGTACCAACACTTAATCAGAGATTCTTGATGAAAGACTCTATGCTGGTTCAGTATGGTTATTTATATTCTATGGAGCAAAGCACTGATTCTAATATAAATGAACTCAACATACAGCCATAGCAACAACCTATAGATAAAAACTGAGCGTAACAACTGCACTCCTACAGATTCTATAATCAAAAATAGTTCTCAAAGCCAAACCTCTAAATTGAGCTGATAGTCATTTTTAAAGGCACAAGGAATATTCTTAGTTTCTGTTTCTGGCTGTAAAAAACAACCAAAAGTAATGATGAAAAGACGGTATTGAAGATGACATCATTCTTCATGCACATAGGATGTTGTTATTTTCAAAAGGGTTTCTCATAAAGAAAAGACAGCACTAGAGCATAGTGGTCCAGAGGTTCTGGACACAGAGTACCTGGGTTCAATGCAAGTCCTGTAGCTTTTCAGATATGTGATCTCAGGCAGTTTCCTCACCTCTTTATGTCCCCAGTTCTTTTGTTTATAAAATGGAGAAAAGATTAGCAGCCGTATCATAAGAATGTTATGAAACTTCAATGAGTTATTTCTTAAGTATCCCCAGTAAGCCTAGGACAATATTGATAGTATTAACTACTAGTAACTTCTACAACATATTTAAATAGCCAAGACAAATATTATGACCCTCATTCTATAGAAAGAGAAACTGACTTTAAGGAGACAAAGTGCTTTGACCAAATTCACAGCACTTATTTTGTGACGGTGCTGGAATTAGAATACCTTCAAACTTCTAAACTAGTCATATGAATGTGTTTCCCATCAGTGTAAAAACAAACAAACAGACAAACAACTACAGAGAATAGGACACATGAGCAGATAACAGATTCAGGAAATACTACCAAGGTAGGTAGTCACCACCAAGTACCAGCGTGCTATACCCATTGTTACAATAATGAAATTTTTCCACACTGGTTGACAAATAGCCACTGCCCTGCACCCGCCGTCAGGTGCTCTCCCACAATTCTGCCTGCACCAGTGCCTGTACCCATCTAGTCCTTTCCTCTGAAACACTTGGATCCCTTATCTTTAGCAACTAAAGGGTCAATGCCTACCTACTACAGGAGCCTTTGGGTGCTGACTGCTACCTCCTCTGTTCTGATTATTTAGTGCAGGCACAGTTTCTGTTTTTAATATTTTTAAAACCATCACAGGCTGCTGAAGTCTTCACAGAAATGTTATGAAGATCAAAGAAAGTTATGTTTATGATAGCAACAAGAAACTAGAAGATGCTGGATATAAAGATGAGCCCTCTTGGTCTATTCTAGGCACTGAGCCACATTCCCACGATACAAGCATGAACATCCCCTGAAGGGTATCCTAGTATTAACTCCTGATTTTTGTATTTTAATACTGGTAATACTGATTAGTTTATTTTTAGGAATCAAAAGTTAACAATGAGTTTGAAATCAACTGATGATAAAATAAAAATATTAGTCTGCAATTCTTGTCAAAATTATCTATCTGGTCAATTTCATTCCCTACCAAAGTGTCCAGCAAACGGCAGCTTTTGGTGACATTGCAGCAAAGAAGTGGCTGTCTGAAAGAGAAGGTAGGGGCAGGGTGGCTTCAAATTAGAAATAATGTGTGAGGGGTGCCTGGGTGGCTCAGTTGGTTAAGAATCAGACTCCTGGTTTCAGCTCAGGTTGTGATCTCATGGGTCATGAAATCCAGCTGTGTTGGGCTTGACACTCAGCCCGGAGTTTGCTTGAAAGATTCTTTTCCCCTGCCCCTCCCCCCAGCTCTCTCCCTCTAAAATCAATAAATCTTAAAGAAAAAAAAGAAATCACGAGTGAATGTCAAAGTACTTAAAAGAGGTGGTGTGGGATGGGGAGTTACAGGGAAACACACTACTCTCCTGTTCAGAGATCAACAGAATTAGAGGTTTTATAGTTTAATTCAATGAATTTGGCTTTGAGAAGGGTCTCCTCTCCTCAGGAATCATAATGTAAAATTGTCAGAGTTTAATTTCTAGGCAATTTTCTTGATAGATAGAAATAAATATATATGTGTTAAAAAAAATTAGAACATTCTATATATAGTCATAGGATTGTTTTTCTTTTTCCAAAGCTCCAAATTTTGTTCTGGTTATTTATGTTCCTAATTTCATTTCCCATTTTAACATGTTTAACCACATGACATATTTGCTTCACTAAAGAATGGAGTAGAATATAGAAAAATATATTATGGTAATGTGGAAAAATGCACATTTCTTGAACTAAGAAAATAGGTCACTTAAAATGTAATTCAGTATGCAGTATACTGGGGGCACTCTGGAAGTTGAGTGTAATGTGTGCACTGCAGTTCGTCCATACCCATTAAAGTTTATTTACATCTAACCATCATTGCTTTAAAGATAATTATTATTCTACTTTAGAGGGAAAACAACTTAAACGTTTTGGAAACTGCCTTTTGTCATAGTTTTAAGGGTATTAATGTGAGAAGCTGTGCTTCAAGAAGGGATAAGAAAACAGAAAAGAGATTTAAATGATTGTGAGAAGTGGGGCAGAGAATCTGAATTTACAGAAAGCTACATACCTAAATATAGCTTTCAACAACATTCCATATTACATTTCTTCACTGTACAAAATAAAACGAATTTGTCGCAGATTATGCTGACATAACACTAATTCTAGTAGCTCAGTAGTAAATGCTATCGGGGTATTTCCATGAACTTATAACTGGTTTGATTAAATTTATTGAATTAACTATTTACTTTAGTGTGTCGACAAACGCTTCATGGCACAGAAATGCAGACATGATTTTCAACTTATATTGGTGGTGTTTGATGTCAAGCAGTAGAGAAAAAAATAAAAAAATTCCTACTATATAGACACCTAATTATTAGCCCATCACAGAAGAATCTGTTTTCTTTAAGCCTAATAGAGCATGAGGATACCATAACCAGGAACCAGCAAACATCTATTTATGCTAGTCAGGAGATGGCACTGGAGCCCCTGTATGCTGTTTATAGTCCTTCGGGGAAATGATTAGTGGAGCAAACAGGCGATATACTGCTGCAAGCACAATCCATTATCACCCAAGGCTGTCTTAAAATGACAAAATTGGAAAATATCAGAATAACCTCTTTAGAAAGGAAACAGGTATTCCTACGTAATGGGGTCAACAGGTAAACACAGCCACCATAAACTCTAATCATACAGTTTCATCTCTTCCTTTGGACAGTCATTTGAAATAGAAGAGAAAAACCACTCCTGGTGTTTGCAGATGACACCCCAATATTCACAAGTATCATGCTGCTTAATGCATGCTAGGCTTCCTTAGAGGCCAGTGTGTTTGCAAACTTGCTTTCTTCCTGACTGACTTCACAGTGGGGTGTACAATTTTTGTACACAATGCAGGATTCATTGGAACTATAATTTAGCAAATTTTCAAAATGGGGCACGCTGTCACCTTTTTCATCTAATTCCTTTTTAAAAAGCAAATTCCATTCTTGGAGTAATTCATCCATGTTTCCTTTTCTTCTTAAGTAAATGGAAAAGTTGGAAATAAAGTGTATTATTTCCCCATCCACCTTAATCCTATCAATCTTGCCACCTGCTACAATTATTTTTCATATACCCTGCATGAACCTGAGGGACAGCCATTAAAACACTACCACACACACTGGGGCCAAGGCTGCTCCAGCCCACAGCTGAACTTATAAAACCGTTAATGTCAGAGCCTGCCGGCTAGCTTCCCAGGAATGCCACTTGCTCAAAACCCTTTCATTCCAGCCATGCGTGTGGCATTTCATCCTTTTCCCCATGCAGAACCATGCCATCTGCTATGAGACACAGATATAGCACATGGCAGGTGACATTTTCCTTTAAATTCCCCCCTTTTTTTTATTTACTAGGAAATAAGCTCAACAGAGAGCAAGAAGAAATCTGAGCTCTACCTAGGCCTGCTCCTCCAATCTCTTGATATTTATTATATTCTGGCTCTGCATTTGAACGGTTGGTGAGTAATTTGTGGGCAGACATCCTTAAGAATAAGTCTGTAGATAAGTAATAAAAGGCCCTGAGCACTGACACTCTAATAAACCAAGGGGTAACTGTGGAGTTGAATTAAAAAAAAAAAAAAAAAGAAGTGTAAAGAGTCATTAAATCAATAATACTGAGGTCTGATGGAGCTGTGTGAAGTCAATAACATCATAAACTTTTATACTGACTTCAGCATGGGAACATGCTATTATCTGTGGCAAGCGATGGTGAAAGAATTGAGCTCTGATACATCTGATCTCACAGAAAAATAGATGGAGAGGTTTTGGAGATGCTTCATGCCTTTGTCCATTTTGGATAAAGGTTGAATTCTACATACATAGATAACCATGCATTTAAAGTCAGACTGTGGTGGGGTCAAAGGAAAAGAGAGTCTATTTTTAAAAATAAAGATTAATCCTTACCTCCATGTTTAATTCAGATTATGAATATGATAGGTCTTCCCTTCAGGGATATCTGCAACAATCTAAAGTTATAGATTTGGAGTGTTTATATGTAACAAGTAAATTACGAAGTTCATGTGTAGGGTCACAGTAGCCCCTCTGGGGGAGGAAGCATGTTCACGTAAGCACCAGGGCTGGTCTAAAAAACCAGATCAGCTAGATCAGCTATACATATTATATTTGGTACATACCATATGACTATCATATTGATCATTATTTGGCCTAATTATGAACGCTGGTTGTGGAACACCTAGATAACATTAGATTGAGTATATGTAATGAGCCTGGCACTCAAGCCTAAATACAATCAGAATTAATTTTCTCCATTTCTCCATATACAATTACTTGGTCAATTGTTTAAACATATACAAATTATTTCACAATTTACTACTCTTGGAAGTGACTAATAAACAATAGATCTATATTTAATGAATTCTTACTTTCCTCCATGTGCTATGTCTTTCTATTAACTATTTATTCCCTCCTTGACTTCATGCATCCAAATAGCCACCTACCTCACCTCACTAAAGCTCACCCTAAGGTTATCAATGACCTCCCCATGACCAAACTCCATAATGTCCCCTTAGGCAGACAGATGGATTCCTTCAAAACATAGTCTGATTATGTCAGTTCTCACTGATTGACACCTTCTCCTACCCTCCTCTCTCAGCCTTGACAAAATATGTACATGCTGATGTCTTATGGTTCTTGCCTCTGGTCTGTACATACCCCTCCAGGTGCCCCCACACCAGAGTCCTTCCTGCTTAACAGTCCAGTCACACTAGCCTGCCCTTACTTTCTTGTACCTGTCATGTTCCCTCCCACCTTTGCTTATGATGCTCCTTTCCTAAATGCTCTCTTTTCTCCCCCTGATGAGGCCCTCTCATGGCACTTATGACTTCGCAGTTGTAGCCTTCACTGTAACTTCAAATTTATAAAATTTTTTGACTATTGTTCTTTTGAAGTAGTTTGTATACTTCCTGAATGTATGAGAAACATCTGAATTTCTAGCATCTAGCACTCTGCTTAGCACATGCTAAGCACATAATAAAAATCCATTTCACGAATGGATGGTTTCTGCCATGTTTCTTTGGACTCTTATTCCACTACTGTTCACTAAGTGCAAGAAAGTTTAGAAATGGACTTGAGGGGCACCTGGGTGGTTGAGTTGGTTAAGCACCTGACTCTTGGTTTTGGTTCAGGTCATGATCTCAGGGTCTTGAGATCAAGCTCCATGTCAGGCTCTGTGCTCAGTATGGGATCTGCTTGGAATTTTTTCCTTCTCCCTCTCCCAGCTCGCACTCTCTCTTGCTCTCTCAAATAAATAAAATCGCTCCCTGCTCAGCAGGGAGTCTGCTTCTTCCTCTGACCCTCCCCCCTCTCATGCTCTCTGTCTCATTCTCTCTCTCAAATAAATAAAATCACACAAAAAAATAAAATCTAAAAATAAATAAATAAATAAATAAATAAATAAATAAGAAGAAAGAAATGGACTTGAGATCAGGATGCAAAAAATTAACTATTGATTCACTCATAAAATGTTTATTGTGCCTTTTCCAAAAAGGGGTTAATAAGACAGTTATGATTACTGTACTCAGAGAATTTATGTTCTAGTGTGATAAGCGAAAAATGAAAAAAAATACACATTGTGATCAGTGATAAAAAGGAGAATACATAAGAGAATGGGATAAGTCAAAGACCAGGAGTGTCCTTGGGGTGATCAGTAAAAATATCTGAGAAGAGCAAGCTGAGAAACTGAGTATGAGCTGTACAGAGAAGGAAAGGGGAGAACATTCCAAGCAGAGGGAATAGCATAATCAAAAGGCCTAAATAATCACTGATCTGGCATCTTCCAGAAATAAAAACGTTTACTGAACTAACCACAGAGTGGGAAGGGATAAGATCATAGATGGTCAGGGCTCTGCAGGCCAACATAAAAAAGTATACATTGTATTTAAGAGGTGATGATAGTCATTGAAGGATTTTAAACAGGCAGTACCATCCTCTGGTTTACATTTGAGCAAGATTATTATTGCTTCTGTGTGAAGGATGCATTAAAGTGGGCAAGAGCGGAAGGAAACAGGCCAACTAAGAGGCTTAGGGACTTGTAGACATAACATGGTGTGGAAAAGGAGGTAACAGTGGGAATGGAGTGCCATGGACAGATTTGAAATATATTTTGAAGATAGAAAAAAAGGACTTGTTAATGGTTATGAGTGTTGAGGGGAATAACAAAAAAAAAAAAATAAGGATGACTCTGGGTCTCCAACTTCAACACCTGGGTAGATGGTGGTAGTATTTGCTGAAATGGAAAGCTTGGGAGGAGAGAAGAGGGAAGACGAGAGAACCAAGTAATAGAGATGAGAGCAGGAATCTGGGGTCAGCCTTTTTAAATCAAGACAGTTGTCTTTCTGTCTTTGTAGATATCTCTACAAAGCTTTCCCTATGCATTTTTACCATCCAGTGAAAAATACAGGTCTTTATTTGTCCTATATTGGTTACTGGAAAACAGGATTTTACATTTCTCAATAATATTGACTATATAACCAATAGGTTCTAAAGCTGATACAAAGACTAGATTCAGTGAAATTCTTTCAACATATAAGGTCAGTTTCTGCCCTGAGTCTATAAACATCAACAGGAAACAACATCACTGTAACAGGCCCACTGGAGTGAAAAGTGGAAAGCTAGCAGGATAAAGGACTGAAGGTGTCCCCTACTAATTAAAAAAAAAAAAGTCCATTTAGCAATGGAGTAGAGAAGTGAGCTCCAGCTGATCCAAAGTTGTACCATCGGAAGAGTCCAAAATGTTCCGTAAGGTTAACAGAGCCTGTGATAGCATCTAGTCAATATAATTCAATTAAAGAAAATAGGCTCCAACAGGGTTAGCAGCATATGAAGATTACTGGTGCAGATTTTTAGTAGATAAAATCTATGGCAAGACTAGAAGTCTAGAAATGCAGTAACCCTTGTAAAAAAAAAAAAAAGTCAGAAAAAGCCCCCTTTGAAAAGTACAAAATAAAGACATCACCGTCCTCCATGCATGCAGTTTGCAACAGGATGGGGAGGCCACAGGAGACAGCTGGTAAGGATTCTACCTTCCCTCTTACTAAATGCCTTCTTACCCTCTCCAGTCAAAATAGAGGCCCCCAGGTGATTAGCTGAATCCCAGCCATGACATCATAAATTATTTTAGACACTAGTTCCCCCTTTAAGACCAATCATTCCTGATTTTTGTAAGACACAGAACCCTCTGAAATGGTGATGAAACTAGAGACTCTCCCCTCAGGAAAAACATGTTTAGAATCACACCTTCATTTTCATACAGTGTCAGGGTATTCCCAGCCCTCCTTCCCCATCCTCAAACCAAACTCTCAGGAATGGAAGGATATCAGATTGATAGGAGCTCCTCTATTTTAGCCAAAATGGAAATGATCTGATAATAAAAATCTGTTCTTTTTGGATCAGTCTAGTAACAATCTGTAAGATACCCATGGTTGAGTTGGCAGCTGAGGCAGACCCTCTTTCCTCATCTTCTATGGCTATAAAGTAAAAATTCTTTCCGTAGGTCCCTTTCAGTCTATGGGCCTCCCGATATTTCAAGAATTTTTGTTGTTACTGCAAATAGAGTTTGGTCTAAAAAGCCATCGTATTACATTTCCAAGGATAATAACTAACATTTATCACATACTTCCCACAGTCAGGCATACTCATGCCAACCTAGGATGTCAGTGCCACTATTAGTTCCATCTTACACTTGAAGAAAGCTCAATAAAGGAACTTTCCCAGTATTAACCATTCAATTTTCTCCTCAGAACATGGAAGACTATAAGTCCCATTGTAATTGCATATAGCTTGAGCCATATTTCTGGGGATGGCCAATAGAATGTAAATGGAAATAATGTTATTTACTTGTCCCCCAAATGTTCTGTGTGATATTTTATGGTTTACTACACACTCATCAACCGGATGAATGTAGATATTCAGCAGGGCACCTAAGGGATGCCAGAAGCCAGTAAATGGAAGGGGCATGGAAACTTTAATCACTATCTAGAGTAGAGCTACCCGGGGAAGTCACTCAGTAAGGAACACCTGAACTGCATTTTCTGAGTGCTAGGAATATACTTATTTGTTAAGCCACTGAAATTGTAAGGTGGTTTGCTATGTTAGTGTGTATTGACCACCCTGATGAAGACAATTATACACAATCATTTGATGCAATGGGACTGAAATCCAGGTTTTTTTTTTTTTTTTAAGATTTCATCTATTTATTTGAGAGAGAGAGAGGGAGGGAGGGAGCCAGTGAGAGAGAAATTATGAGCAGGGGGGAAGAGCAGAGGGAGAAGCAGACTCCCTGCTGAGCAGGGAGCCCGATACGGTACTACATCCCAGACCCTGGGATTACGACCTGAACTGAAAGCAGACGCTTAACTGACTGAGCCACCCAGGCGCCCTGAAACCCAGATTTTCTTATTTCAAAACACTCAAGTTCAATGGCAACACTATGCAGCTTCCTATCTAAATGCTCAGCACTTATGTTTTTGATAAAGATACAGTATTTGATTAGTTACTTGAGAAATACAGATTTTTAAGGACAGCTAAGAAGAGCCTGTCCCAGGGAATTTGTGAATAGAGTAAAATAGTGGAATATTTGGGCAGTGTGTCTTAGCAGTGGAAGAACAGAGATGCTTTCAGAGTGTTTGCTCAGCCTCTATCTTAATCATATGATGGTATGGCTGTAACAGCCTTCCCATAGTCAGCCAGCAAACAGCAAACAAAACAACTTGAAATCTCAAAAAGAAATCACAATCATTTCCACAGAATGGGTCTCTGAACCTTTAGGATAAAAAGAGCTTTCTCTGGGAATTAAGATAATTACTGAAGGAAGATTGACAGAAATTGTTACACTAGCGTGAGTGACATCTGGAGCTGTGTTAATGAGAACTGGGACATGGGAATATAGGGAAGAAAATCTTGATGATATATAAGAGAAATAAGTGGCTATCACTTCAAATGGAATGCTCTTAGGTCATGGGCTCTTCCAGGAGTTAGAAAAAAAACAAAACAGAATTTGCTTGAGTAAAGGAGGAAAAAAAAATTAGAGGATCTGGAATTGAACTCTACTCTGTATCCTGGGAAACGGAAAATGAACAGATGGTCATAAAAAATGCAGAGATTTACAAATATGGGAAAAAAACAAAGAATTTTATAACTATAAAAGGGGATCAAGTTGGCTCTTCATACTGAGAGATGTTAAAACAGAGGATGTCAGAAGAGCAGTTGGCAGTGGAGAGAATAGTAGGTAACCTCTTTGTTAATAGCTTAAACTAGTTCCAGATAACTAACTGATTTCTGGTTTTCTCATTAGATCAGTGGAACATATTGTTAGAGTGATTTCTTTCTGTTAGTGAAAAAGAAAATGGGGCAATGACATCGCATCCTCTTTCTTTGTGGAGGAGGTGAAGCAATTTCTACCAACAATGGGCTCCATTCTTACCCTGGAGATCTGTAAGCCCACAGGAAATAAAGACTAAAAGGCCTCCAGTATCTCTTCTGTCATCAACCTCTGCTCCAAGCAAGGCTTGGAGAGTGACACCGTGCTATCAGGTATTCCTTATTCTCTTTCTTCAGAGATAAATCTCTTATGAAACTATAGGAGTCAAAAGACTACAGATAACTCATTTATAAAGATGCCACTTCTGTGCATTTTGATCTATAGGTTCAAAGCAATTCCAATCAAAATGAAAATTTTTGCTGTTGTTCATCTAATTTTAAATCTCCATATAGATTTTATATATATATTTTCTGACTTCTTTTTAGAATATAAAAAGAACATCTACAAACCAGTAAGAAAAAAATAGGTAGTAAGTTAGAAAACTGAGCAAAGGCTAAAATAGGATTCACAAAAGTAGATATCCAAACTATCATTACCTATTTGAAAAAAAAACTGCTTAACTCCATCAATAATCACAGAAATGCTAATTTAAAACAAAATGATACACTACTACACAAACTCTAATAACAAGTGTTGCTACACTACAAAAGCCAGGATACCAGATGGGTGCACAAGCTCTTTCTAGGGAGACACTGACAATTCATTTCAATGTGAGTTTTTTTCCCCATTCACCTGATTTATAGGAATCAATCAGCTAGTTTCTGGATTTCTTTGAATTATTTCATGTGTAGCTGTTGATTCAGTGTGTCCATGGGAGGAAGTGAATTTAGGAGTTACATATGTCACCATCTCAGACCAGATGATATAGCAATAAAATGAGAAAATTACATCTATATAGGGGCACCTGGGTGGCTCAGTCGTTAAGCATCTGCCTTCGGCTCAGGTCATGATCCCAGGGTCCTGGGATCGAGCCCCACATCGGGCTCCCTGCTCGGCGGGAAGCCTGCTTCTCCCTCTCCCACCCCCCTGCTTGTGTTCTCTCTCGCGTTGTGTCTCTGTCAAATAAATAAATAAAAATCTTGAAAAAAATTACATTTATATATACAATATAGATGTAGAGTGATCATTTTTATAGTAATAATTTGACTGTACATTGTTTTATACAGTCTTCTATATGTGTAATACTACTTCATTTTAAAAACTTAAATTTCCATGCTAGTTGCATATATGCATTTTTCCACCACAAAGACAGAGTCCCTTCAGATATAAAGCAGAGGAAGAAACACTGAAAATTCTCCCCAGGTAGGTTACTCTGTATTCCCCCAGATGGCCTTCATACCTATCAAATAAATCCTGCAATGGAGCAGGTTTCACCTACAACACCAATTCCAATCCAACTGCTTTGAATGTTTGGGGCTCTATGTTGGGAAGGATTATGAAGTCTTTATACTCAACAAAAACAACACAACATTGTAATCAAATAACATTATCTGCCATGGGAATTAGAAGGGGAAGAATAGTAAGTGTTATGTATGGGTTTTCTGGGAGGAAAAACCCAGAGTTACAACAAAGGAAAAAAAAAAAAAACAAGCAAACAAACATATTTGCAATTAGGAAATTCATTTGACTTGGGGAGGAGAAAGAAAAAGTTTGCATGAGACTGTGGACTTCTAGATGTGATATTGAGAATAGAATTAAGAGGAAGGAGCAAGAGAGAAGAAACAAAGATCATAAGGCTGCATTGGGCTTTTTCTGCTTCAGCTTAACATTAAGACTTATTTAAAAAAAAAAAGATCAAAGGGGAAAACTCTAAACTATGTACCTCTAGTCACTTTGGAGAAGACTATATTAATTTCTAAATAACTCAAAGGCAAAACACTTCTACTTTCTCATACTTTTAGATAACATCATCAATCCAAAAAATTAACTGTAGTCTCAGGCTCTGGCATTAGAGATGACTGGGTGTTTTATGGAATTATTCTACTTTAGAATAAATATATCCTGTATTTGACAAAACTCTGAACCAATCTCACCAGCAGTAGTGGAGTTTTGTCCAAAGATATTCCTCCCTTTCTAAAATATGATCTGGGGAAGATAGCATCAAGGAATTATAGCTAGAGTGGCTAGAAGTCTAAAGGGACAGGCTTACTTGGAAGGTGATGTTAATAGCAGCATAGCCCTCATGATATGAAATTTTATTCCTCCTGCAAACTGGGCCACTTAAGCATGATAAACATCTGGGATAAGCTAAACTCTTAAAGCAGGTGCAGTAATCCCAGGTGGGTTGAATAACCTGACTAAGGAGATTGAGCAATAGTCCCTGCCTGGATAAAATTCTCAATTCAGGTGATCTAGGTTAAGATCAAACAATTTGTTTACAATTCAACATCGTCAAGCTGTTAAAGTGACTACTGTGAAAGAGTCAGAACAAGTAACAAATTTAGACACTAAGAACTTTAAACATTGAGATTATTAGACCCGAATATAGACAGTTATATGTGGAACACGTACAAAAATGAATGTTATAATCTTAAAGATAAGTTTGCAATAAGAAACTATCAGTAAATAATAGATGTGAAAAAATAATAAAAACATCTAGAAGTGCAAAATATAGCTGTTCAAATAAAAAATAAGACAAGTTAAACAGCAGACTTAACACCCCTGAAGAAAAGTCCGAATAAAATACAGAATGCAGCACATAGAGACAAAATTAAAAATTTTAAAAATATTTAAAAAATAGGCAAAATAGAACAAAAAAGCATATACAAAATAGAGTGAAAGGTATATACATACAAATTGAGTCCCACAGGAAAAAAAGGATGGAGGAGGCATAGTACTTATACATATAATGGATGAAAATTTTTTAAACTAATGAAAATAGTATATAACATCCACAAAACCAGGAATCATAGCCCATATAGAGCAGGATAAATGAAAAGAAATTCCTCTCTAGACCTGTTGTCATGCGCTGCAGAACATCAAAGATAGGAATATTTTTTAAAAAGCAACCAGAGAGGAAAAAAAAAAAAAAAACACCTGATTTTCCAAAAGAAATAAAATCAGAACAGCAGAAATCAAAACCAACCACAACAGAAGCTGGTAAGCAATGGAATTCAATGCACAAATTATTTTACTTAAAATAATTTTAATCTAGAAAATGAAACTTGAACCCAGCAGAACAAAAGCAAAATTATAAGCATAATCAGAAAAGAAATTATTCAGCGCCACCCATGAAGCTAATCACTAGACCTAGAACACTGCCACTAAAACGCCCATGTTTCAGTGCCTTTTACTTACCACAGAAAGCACCTAAACAGCAGGAGAATGGCTTTCACCTCCTTTCCACCATATAAATCTTATATAAATAGATTTAAGTGCTGGAACCCAAAATCACATCATAAAGCTTACCTACAAGGAAACCAGTAAAAGAAAGTTTTTGCCTTTTCACCATCTATAATCAAGAAAAAACAAATAAAAATTGAAGAGTGATGCGCAAATTGATCATATCTGCCCAAATGTGCCAAGGCCTCTGGCATGAAGGAAAGGAAAAAGGGCTAAGAAAAAGACAATGTGGCTAATGTGTAGGAAACCAGGGAAAATGTTGCAAGGTAAGTTCATAGCAAAGTGGAGGATCTACACTACAAAAGAGTCTTAAAGTCTACACTAAGCATTTTGTTCTTTCCTCAAAGAGCAAAGGAAGTCAACTGAATTCTTTGGACTTTTGTTGTAGAGTGTTTATATTACATTTGAAAGATGTCACTCTGGGTTCAAATGTGGAAAACAGATTATGACAGATGCAGCTACTCCCATCGTTTTATTAGCTCAGTGCCTGTGCTCGGGAATCATTTCTGGAAAAGCTGACCAGATCCTCCTTTGATCATTCAGCGATACCACCAGCACCTGTTCCCTATTCCCCATATTACATCCCTTTCTGCTTAAAAAAATCTAAAATGATAGTTTTCTGTAACTAGAATCTGATATATATATTATACGTGTGTATATATGGTTATATTTTATATTTTCATATATTTATATTATTGTATTAACATATATTAACATATTATGATTTAAATCATATTAATCACATTAAATCATCTTTAATCAGATTTAAACTTCAAGGAAATGAAATCCAGAGGTTTGGAGAAAATATGATATTGATGATCATCCAAGAGATACAGCATTAAGACAGTTATTAAAATATTAAAATTAAAACTGTTTCCTTTGGTGCTATCACCTAGAAGGAAGTGCCTATTAAAGGAAGCTTTAGCATATCAAGAATTTATTGCAATAGACTACTACATAAAAATTCAGAAAAAGGGAACATGCTTTTATCTGCATTTAAAGAAAAAGTTATAAACTAAAAATTTGAAATTCTTAACTTAAATCATAGTCAAAGCATCAGCAAATCACAAAAGACTTTATTCTCTTTAATAGCTAAAGGCTAGCATGGTCAAAAATCAGATTCAAAATCATCGGGTTGCTGAATTATGGAATAATTCACAGTCTCATTAGCTCTTTTATCTGAGAAGAGCAATTGCCAAATATTGCAATCCTAAGTTTTGGTTTGGGAGTATTTAGTTAGATTCAGAGAACTCTGCATTACTTGGACCTCATGAAACTGTAATAGCCAGGGAACATTCCTTGCTAGCAGAACTACCTAACATCTATTCTCTTGACTTGTTGGAAGATCTTAAACTCATGTGGGGAAAGAGCATATTAATTGTCCCAAAACCCCACCTCTGTACTTCGAGATATATATATGTATAGATAGATATATATAGATGATATAGATACACACACACACACACACACACACACACACACACAATTCAAGGCAGGTCTCTCCCTGGAAAATGTCTGACATGTCTTCATAATCACAATGGTGGGAGATACAGTTAGTTAACATTATGAAGAAACTTTAATGCATTTTTCACTGTTTAAGGACTCATTCATCTGAGACATATTATTGAGCGCTTACTATATGCCAGGCAGTGTTCTCAATATTGATATAGAGTAGTAAATGACATGAACACAATCCTTGCTTTCAAAATAAAGTATTTGAATGAAGTGAAGAAATGAGTACACCATGTGTAGATCTAGTGGAAGAGCATCCTGGCAGATGGAGGAGCACTTACAAATGTCCTGGGGTAGAAATTAACTTCTCCCTATTAGGAAGACCAATGTGTCTGAAGCAGAATGGACCTCACTGAGAGTAATAGAAGATGGAATCAGAGAAATAGGCAAGACTCCAAGCAGTGTAGAACGCTGTGGGCCACATTTTGTGCAATCATAATACGGCAACCTTGGTTATCGCTATTAATTATCGAGGAGTATGCTCTAGAAACTCATAATGAAAACAGTATAATACACTATATAAAACTCTTTACACATATATAAAAAGAAAAATTCAATTTGGCTTAAACATTAAAAGCTATTTATTTTTTTATAAACAGAATATCCCAGAAGTTTTCCAATCAGAGTTTGAGAATTTAAAAGATGTAACTAAGATTCGGTTTTCCTGAATGTGTCTGCACTGATTGTCTGTTGGCTGCATCCTCAAACTTTTCTCTCCTGGTAATGAAAGAACCATCAGGAGTACCCAGAGACCCATCATTCTCTAAGCATGTCCAGGAGAAAGAGGATGTCCTCTTTTTACAATCTCATGGGGAAAGGAAACTTTTCTAACCTAGCAGCTTTATAAATAGCTCACTAGAATAACCTAGAAGAATATTACTGGCTCTGGTCATTTTAAACACCTGCCCCAAAACACAGAAGATTGGGCTATGATTGCACAAACCAGAGTCCACTGACTCAGCAGGGAGATAAGTTAGACAGAACTAATTGGCTAAAGATAGAAAAATGGTTAATTTCCAAACTAAATCAGGGTATTCTTATTGGAAAAAGGTTGTCCCAAAAAGGGCGGTAGTGGGATACCAGCAAATGCCTATCAGAATAACTTTTGGAGTAACCAAGTGCATTAGTTTGTTCAAGCTGCCATAACAAAGTATCACAGACTGGGGGGTGGGGGGGGCTCACAGAAATTTATTTTCTTACAGTTCTAGAGGCTAGAAGTCTGAGACAGAGTCTGAGGCCGCTCTCTTAGACTTATAGATGGTAGTATTCTCCCTGTGTCTTCACATCACCTTCCTTCTATACGTGTCTGTATCCATGACACCAGTCATGTTGCATTAGGGCCTACCCTCATGACCTTACTTTAACTTCTTTCTTTAAGGACGCTTTCTCCAAGTAGAGTTACATTCTGAAGCATTGAGAATGACTTCAACATATAGATTTTTTGAGGAGGGGACACAATTCAGTGAATAACACTTATTAATAACAGATATTTTTCTTCTGTGTCTAGTTCATGAACATTGATAAACAGATTCAAGATGCTTTTTTGTTTGTAACAGCTAACCTAATATTGAGTGTTACTGTGCTCTAGGCTTTGTGTTAAATGCTTCACATATATTATCTGATTGAATCCTCACATTAAATCTTGAGTTGTTCCAACCTAAAAAAAAATTAAAAAAAAAAAGCAGCTTTCATGAGTCCCTAGACCCTAAATTAAGAAAAGATCTGGGTTAATAGAGGATAGGAATCAATCTCTGGATCTTAATAGCAGCAGCAGAACTTTCCCTGAGCTATCCTAATTTCAGGACTTGCTAATATCTGTAGGGTGGAAATTGCCACCTGGATTTGAGCAGTGACTTAATCCTGTGAAGAAGTGGGAAGCTAAGCCAGAGTGGCAGGGATCTATAAAAATGATCTTTGTGTCACCATAAAATATGTTTCATCTAAAAAACAAAATACGTTTAAGTAATACCAGAGCAGTGGCTTTCATCCTTGGTTGCATACCCCAGAATGTCCAGGCCCCACCCCAGAATCTCTAGGAGTGAAGCCTGACCATTAGTATCTTTTATAAACTCTGCAGGTAATTTGAATATACAGCCTTGGTTGAGAAACATTTTCGTAGAGATAATATGCTAACATATCTGAAGAGTATCTTTTGGAAAGATTGAAGAGAGAATAGCTCCTGATTTCCATTTGTCCTAGACCCAACAATCTGATTCAGTTTCTGAGATGAAGGGTTTCCAGTCATCTTACACATGGGCACCCCTGCAACAGTGGCCTGTGCCTGTTGAAATAACTAACGAGCCCCTCCCCCCAGCAATTAGCTCCTGGGGTTTCTAAAATATTTATGAAGCATATATCATTTCTTGGTGTTACACATATCATAATATTTGCCCTGAAGGTACTTATATTCCAAAACAGATAAATTTAAGAATAGACTCAAAAACTCCCGGGAAGTATTTTCATTATTTATTAGAAGTGCAAAGTTTTATTTTTCTCCAAATAGCTCAAGGCGAGACCTCTTCTCTCACTGGGTGACAGGGTGGACAAAACCTCCTGGATAGCTGATGTCAAATAACTTGTTTTTACTGAGGATCTATCTACCTTGTTTTTGCTTGTTGGTTTTTGCCCAGGACCACCTAAAAACCCTCCTCACTGAACTGTTCTTTCAATTGAGTTGAAGCAGCAGAACTTTGAACAGTGACTTAATTTTCATGGCTATGAAATCCTCAGGCACTAGAAATAAGATTCTGCCACTCTGGGATACAGACTTGAAACTGACTTCTGGTCAGAATGCTACCATATGTCTGCATGGAATGCTCAGCATTGATGCTGATATTACCCAGAAGGCATTGCTGCTTCATCTGTCTCCCCCTAAGAGCCTGGCACTGGGAGAGCAAATATCTTTTACCTAGCTTGTAATCTTGGAGCTCAATAAGCATTATCTCTCTTCTATTCACTACAAGGGAGAAGTTAAACATCTGGAAGATCTCTGTCTGCCCTGACTTAAAGAGTTTAGTTCAGTTAACTTAGCTGAACCTTCTTTTAGCAACTGAACGTAACCACACTGAGGAGGAAACAAGGTAATGTCTTGGTCACTGATGTAGTGCCAGCACCTCATGAACCATACAGAATCTTCCAACTAAATTTCAGTCAAATATCTACCTAAACATAGGGAGTTTATACACAATAAATTAATAATATTCTTCAATGCATTTACCATAGCATGCTTTGAAGAGGGAATCATGTATGTCTTGCTCGCCATTGTAGCTCTCAGTATGAGCAATTTACTTCACACAGATTGCAGCTGAATATTTAAGCATGGGGGTAGTTTAACTTACATTTTAATGTATACTTTGAGGAAATGAATGCCCTTCTAATAACAGATTCAGAAACTGTCCCAAAGAAATACACTGAGGCCAATCTTAAAAGAAGAAGAGTTCACTAAGAAAAAGGAAAAAAAAAAAATGTACCCTGGTGAGAGGAACAGTTACACAAAGTCACAAATTTAAGAAAGTGGTGACACAATCTTGGATACAGAAGAGATCATGGCTTGATCATAGTGTGCAGTAGGTAGAAGCCTGAAAGTAGACTGGAAAAAAAAATGTGAGGACTTAATCATCTGGGCTGGACTAGAAAATCTAACTCTATTCTATAGATTAAGGAAGACTGTTCAAGTATTTTAAGCCTGGTGCTGCCAAGATTATGTTTGCACTTTAGAAGAATCACTCTTGGGACTCTAAGATTGGAAGGACAAACAGAGTGGACAGAACAATACTACCAGGAGATAAAGGAGGAATCTGACTAAAGAGCATGAGTGGGATATTAGACATTCAAGAGCTATTAGGTGTTAGTACAAAAGGGTTTTGTTGCCATTTGCATGCAAGCAGTTGGTGGACAAGAAGTCTTGAGTGACCACTAGATATATGCCTTATAAGACTAGGGGCTAGAATTGCCATTATTCTAAAAAGAAAACCAGATGAGAAGCATCCAAAATGGGGGAAGATATGGCAAACTGAATCTAAAATATATACCTGCGTGGTAGCTAGGTGGCACACTCCAGTGAGCAAATGGAAATGACTGCAATCCATGAAAACCTACCAGACACCAAATGTTACCTTGCTGTAAACCTTACCTAATTTGCATTTTTTTTTTTTTTTTTTAGAGAGGGAGTGGGGAGGGGAAGAGGAAGATGGAGAGAGAGAGACTCTGAAGCAGGTTCCACGTCCACAGGGCTCAATCTTACAACCCTGAGATCATAACCTGAGCTGAAATCAAGAGTCTGACGCTTAACCTACTGAGCCACGCTGGTGCCTCTAATTTGTAACTTTTAAATCTTCATGACAAGAATTATTCTTTCAGGACCAATGATCTGATTTTTAAAATATTTCAGTTAAGACTAATGCAAAAGTAATGTTGAAGGCCAGAGTCACACTAAGAATGCAGATCTATACGTATCAAAACACCATATTTCTCCTTTTCAGTTCCTCACTGATATTTAGGGGATATATCAAGACTGAAAATATTGATTTAGAAGTCATCTAACTGTAGGTAGCAGCTGGAGTCCTAAGAGGAAAAGAAATCCATGCAGTAGAGTCTATATGGTGACATAGTAATTATTACTGGTAAGACCAAAATGTCTGTGTCATTGCCTGCTCACCACATTTCAGTATTCTTTCTTCTCCCCTAATCCATTCTCACTGCTGTTATATTAGCTCTAAAGCACAGCCCAAATCATGCCACACACTGGCTTAAGCATCCATTTATTCAACAGACATTTGAACATTCATTGTAAGACTGCTAGATAAAAAGAAGAGTCAAAACCCCTGCCCTCAGGGAGGTCACAGTCTAAAGGGGAAAACCTGTAATCAAGGGGGCAATTGGGAAATAATATAACTGTCAAAACAGAAATAATTCCATGATTCTACAATAACACAGGGGAGAAAGATCTAAGCTACACTGTCATTGCAGGGAGTGGACATCCAAAAGAAAATGCTCTATATGTTCCATTTAGAGAGGAAAGGTAGGTGAAAATCCCATTAGGAAGACCTTTTTGGCAGAGAGGGCTTTATTGTAAAGCAAGGCAGTACCATGCTCTTAAGAAACTTAAGAAACTAACAGATCCGGTAGGGATAAATGAAGTGAGCTGTGGGAGAAATCAGGTGATGTATCATGAATGGTCTTGCGTGATTAACTCAGGAGTTTGGATTTTCTCCTGAAAGGAATGAGAAACCATAGAAAGGTATATAATAGAATGATTTGAACAGATTTGCAATTCGGAAAACTACTCTTGCTTTGATGGATAGGTGTTAGATAAGCCCGGAAACAAGGATATCAGTTAGGAAACTAGACCAATAGTCCGGGTGGAAGCTGATAACATTATTGATCCAAATGAATTCCTTAGCCTAACATTCAATGCACCCCACATTCTGGCTGTAAGCTCTCTTCCCAACCTTCTGTCCAATATCCCCCTTCCAACAGACTATGCTTCTATCAAAACCCATCTGGCTATTTTAGAAGCATTACTCTCATAATCTGTGTTCTTTACTCCTGACCCCTGTTCAGATTATCTTTATAGTTTAGCACATACCTGCCTGGCAGGTAGTGGCAGGCTCAATACAAATTGAGAAGGTTAATTTTAAAAAGAGCAGATACTGTTTAAAATTAGGTTCAGATATTTTATAGTCACAGTAACATCTTAACTTGAATTCTGCCCAAATCTTTTGAGAACAATTTCTCTAAAACCTAAAATAATTTGAGAATCCCTATGTTTAACCTTTTGAAATTGATTTCAATTGAGCTAGTGGTACTTCAGCTACTATTGGACAAATAAATTCCTTTGCATCCTAATTGATAAAATTGTCCAAAATGATACCAATTCTGACTAAATGTCATAAATAAATTCATTAAGTGTGACTGTATTTCCAATGCCAGGACATCAAATTCCATCTGATTGAAATTTTAGACTATGCTCCCCACTGCAGCTGCTATAGAATTATTTTCTAAATTCTTGTTAGGTACCAATAGGACTTAGGAAACTCCAGCAATTAGTGCAGCTGTTTGGCTTTTTAAAATGTAGGGCGCCTGGGTGGCTCAATCGGTTAAGCAGCTGACTTCCATTCAGGTCATGATTTCAGGTTCCTGGGATCCAGACCGGTCTCTGGTTCTGTGGGGAGTCTGCTTCTCCTTCTGCGCCTCCCCCTACTCATGCATGCACTCTCTCTCTCAAAATCTTAATAAAAATAAATAAAATGTTCTTTGAGATCCAAGGAGGTTAAAAGAAACTTCAAAACATGGATGCAAATTCAATGTCTTGAAGAAATGTGTTTTATGTCAAAAAGTAATAAATAAACTTTCCAAGACCAAACTTCATTTTTACATGGTTGTAGAAATTATAGTGTAGCTAATAAAATGAGGGTGTCATATACCTACTAGAGTATTGTACAAATCATGAATTATACAACAGGCAAAAATGAGAAACTGCAATGGAATCAAACCTATATGGAAATAAATAAAACATATAAGCAAAGTAGCAATCATGCCAGTTCTGTTAATAAAATGTGCATGCACAGGGGGCTCCTCAGGAAATGAATGCAATATGTTAATAGTAATTATTATTTTAGGACTCCAATGTAACTATGAAATAGTTGGTAATTACCAAGTAATTAGTGCTGCGAGTTCTTTGAAAGATAAAGTAGTTTATAAAAGACCCATATGCATTGAATGGGTTCTGAGAATGAAGAGAATAATCAGACCTAATAGACACTTTCTGCATTGAATATAGAGCTTTTTAAGTTTCCGGTTATCAAAATTATTGTTAATGGAAGTCTAGTGTCTTGTTCCGGTTTTGTATGTCTGTGCATCTACTTATATTATTGGGGGTTGGGGGTGGTTGTGTGCATTTTGTGATTTACAATAAGAAATTTTTATTTGATCTTATTTCCATTCCATCCTTGGAAATCCCTAAGCGATAAGAGCTGTAAAGTGTTTTATTCATAACAAGTCCCTTTCAACCACACCTGAGTACATCAGTGCAGTGACTTTTGGAAAGCCTTTAAGTATGGTGGCTGGTAGCCTGGGGAACCAACCATGTGATTAGAGAGTTCCAAACAGTTCCATCTGTTTGTTCCCGAGGTCTAGCTTTTTATAATAACCTGGTAATCTATTAAATAAACAGTTTTCCTGACTTCTGTGAGCCTTTCTGTCAAGTTAATGCAAACTTAGGAGGTCAAACAAACCTTTGATTTATAGCCAGCTGGTGGTCATAAGTACAGGTGACAACCTGGATTTGGGATTGGCATCTGAAGTGTCAGAAGTATGGAGTGCGAGTCAAAGGAAACATGGGAAGAGGTGAATTTTTTTCTGCATGGAAGGAAAAAAAAATCATTCCCCCTCCTCCCCGGAGGAATCAGGAAAAATTCATTTGATCTCATCCTCATTGTCATTTGTGAGGAAGTTTGTTTTATGTGATGAATAATGTTGACTTACATTTAGGTCTGTCTTTAGGGTCCTTAAACAATGCAAAGAAACTGCTTTGCCTGAAACCACAGACCTTGACACTTGATGTGATGAACTGTATGACCGTCTTTTCTTCCCATGTCCCACCACTCCTGCATGGCCCAACCACCCTGCTCAACCACAAATGCCCCTTTAAGGTTGAATGCTAAAAATAATTCAGTCAAAACTTTTTTTTTTTTTTAAATGGAGGCATTTAGCTGGAATCTGGAGAAGACAGGAGTTATCAACCCTCCTGCACTGCATTCACAAGTGTATCCCTGATGGGCTGTACAGTGTAGCCAAATTTTGTCACTATGATTTCCCTAGGGAACAGAGTATTTTGATGCCTTCTGAAAGAATCAATGAACCACTTATGTGACTCACTTTTCACCTTTATTAATCTGTCCCACAAGTAAGGGCAGGGTTGGGCTGAAGGAACTTACTACATTTATTGGCCTGAATAAAATTAACAACTCAGACTTGTAAAGAGGCCACAATATCGACCAAGGTAGCCTTCTCTAAGCTAAGAGGAGTCAAACTTCAGTTTTGGGGAAGTATTAATTGGTTATTTAAAAAAAAAAGGCAGGGAAGGCACTTTATCCCAAGGGTTTCCTGGAAACATGGAGTATTCTCGCAGATCTCAGCACTCACACCGAAAATCATCTTGTTGAACACCCAACTGACAAGTGGCAATAGGCTTGGAGTAACTTCCATAGCTCTATCAGTTTAATTAGATATAAACCAGGAAGCAGTGTCCATGCTGTCCCACTGTTCAATGTTACTTTATATAGGGCTCTCATTTTTCTTCTCACAGTACTTTGCAATCAATATAAAGGATTGCTTGCAAATTCCCTAAAAGGATCTACTTACAATGTCCAACTCAGTGACTAACAGTTATCAATATCTTCAAGTCACATAAACTCCAAATACACTTAATGACTCTAGAAATCTGACATTTCCAGCAGACATGCTAGAATTAAGATCATCCCTCAAAGATTAATACCGCCTCGATGCCCAGACCCACCTTCCCTAGGCTCTAACCCCACTCAGAAATTAATAGGAACTATTAGGAATTATTAAACAAGGCTTGACATTTGTTAAGGAAATAATTTATTGAAATATAACCCCTAGTGTATAACTAATTCAATCAATTTTCACAAAATGAACCCACTGTTGTATTCAGAACAAAGATTCAAGAAGATGAGTCCAGGGCACATGGGTGGCTCAGTCGTTAAGCGTCTGCCTTCAGCTCAGGTCATGATCCCAGGGTCCTGGGATCGAGCCCTGCGTCGGGCTCCCTGCTCTGCGGGAAGCCTGCTTCTCCCTCTCCCACTCTCCCTGCTTGTGTTCCCTCTCTCACTGTGTCTCTCTCTGTCAAATAAATAAAAATTAAAAAAAAAAAAAAAAAGAGTCCAGGCCCTTTCCCCCAGTCACTTAATATCTTGACTTCAATTATGGATTAGTTTTGCCTGCTTTTAAATTTTGTGTAAGTCGAACCATGTTGTAGATGCTCTTGTGTCTGCAATATTTTTTTCTAGGTTGTACTTAGATTTCATGATGTATGCAGTAAGTAGCTCATTCACGCTTATTGCTGTGTAGTAGTCCATTGTATGAGTATACAATAGTATTATGTAACTATTCCACTGATGATAAAAATTTAGGTTTTTGTCAGTTTGAGGGTAATTATAAACAGTATGGTTATATACGTTATAGTAGATCCTTTTGTGCATAGATGTACATTTCTGAAAGTATAGACTTAGCAGTAGAATCACTGACAGTTTTGCCTATGTTAAGCTCTAGCAGACACTGACAAGTGGTTTTCCAAAGTGATTGTACCAATTCACATTCTAGCTAGGGTATTTTCAGTATGACATCTTTGTCATCGAGAATTATAGTGTTTAATTCATTTGCATTTACTACAATTAGTGATATATATGGACATGTATCTACAGTCTTCCCTTTTGTCTTGTTTCCCTTTGCTCTCCTTTCCTGCCTTCTTTTGAGTTAATCTTTTCAATTACACAGTTTTCCTCTGTACCAGCTTGTTAATTATATATCTTTTAACTATGAGTTTAAAACTGCACATTTGATTTATTGCAAGTTAATATAAATTAAGATTCTATCACTTCCTAGACAATGCCAGGATCTTGGACCATTTTAACTCCATTTATAATTTTCCATCTTTTTGTATTATTGTTATATTACATTTTAATTGTATATACATTTCAAACCCCACCAAGACAGATTACTGTTTTGTATCATTAATACAATGACTTTATCTGGAATTATTTACATTTATCCTATTTCCATTGCTCTCTGTTTTTTGCATTTTTCTAGTTCTAACTCAGGTATTTCCCTTACTGCCTAATCAAATCTCTTTAGTATTTTTCTTAGTGTGGCTTTTACAGCAATGAATTCTCTCAGGTTGGTTTTTTTTAATGTCTTTACTTTTCTTTGAATTATGAAAAATATTTCCACTGGGCATAGATATGTAGGTCAGTGGTTAGTTTATTTCAGTACTTTAAAGATCTCACTCTATTGTCTTCTGCCTTCCATATTTTGCTGAGAAGTAGGTTGTTCATCTTTCAATTACCTGCTAAAGAGAATTTTTTTTTGGACCATTTAAATTTTTTTTTTCCTTTTCATTTTCTTCTGATGTGCCTCATAAAATTTGCATTGTATATATCTAGCTTGGGGATATTAGTGCTTTTGGTCTGTTTCAAAGTTTTTCTTCAGTTTCAGAAAAGTATAGGCCACTAGCTCTTCAGTATAATTTGTCCTATTCTTACTCTTTGTTCCTTTGGCACTTCAATTTCATGTATATTCGATGACCCCATGTCTAACATTGCTCCTTTGTTAAATACATTATATATACACATACACATTTACATATACATGTATATTTAATCTTTTTTTTGTACCTCTGAAACAAATACATTATATGTAATTTTTTTTTTAAAGGGGAATAGGGAGTGGGCTTTCTCTGCTTCATCCTGGATATTCTCAACATACTCCATTTTATTAATTTCTTTTACTTTGTCCAATTTGTTTTTAAATTCATGCATTTAATTTATAATTTCAGCTATTGTTTTTATTAGATCTGGGATACCAATTACATTCTTACAGATTCTATTTCTCTGGTGAAAGCTACCATCTTACCATTTGTTGTTAATATATCATTCTGAGTTGATTATTTCTAATCTGTTATTTTAAAGTCAATGTTGGATAACTCCAAAACTGGGACATTTATAAATCTGATTCTATTGTCTATTTTTTTTATTGATAAGCCTAGTGATTTTTGACTCAATTCCAGGTATTTTCTAAGAATATTTTGCCAAGACTAGAGGTGATGATATTTCCTTCGAGATACCTTATCTACTGCTGGGCAGTTACAGTGGAGGGTATATCACCTAAATTCCACCTGGGCCTATGCTGATTTGAATCTGGTTTTTGAATTTTAAAATGTTCATTCCATTTTTATCTGAATCAGTCACACTTCTAGGTTTCTGCCCTTCAGGGAATTCCTAACAGAGACCCTTCCTGGGTGTTTACTAAGGCCCTGTCTCCTTGATTTTAAACAGAGTTCTACTTAAGTTTGGTTTGTTTGTTTTTGTTTATTTTTAAGTTTTAAGTAATCTCTGTACCCAGGGTGGGGCTCAAACTCACAACCCAGAGATCAAGAGTCACATGCTCCTCTGAGCCAGCCAGGTGCCTCCAGAGTTCTGTTTAAATTCTCAACCTCTCGGGGTACCTGGATGGCTCAGTTAAGTGTCTACCTTGGGCTCAGGTCATGAACTCAGGGTTCTGGGATCGAGCCCCTTGTTGGGCTCTATGCTCAGTGGGAAGTCTGCTTCTCCTTCTACTCCCTGCTCCTACGTGCTTTCTCTCTCTCATAAATAAAATCTTAAACAACAACAACAAAGTAATTCTCAACCTCTCACACTTAAGACAAGCAAAATTTTGACAGGCCAAAAAAAAAAAAAAAGTTACTTTTGAGGATTTTGTCTATGCTCAGTTTTCTTGTTGCTTCATTGACAGTTTTGGGTGATATCATTAGCAAAATTTCAGTAATATCCTATGTTCTTATGATTCCTGAATGTAAATCTCTGGTTCCAATCTCTCCATCTCTTTACCCAGATATGAAAGGATCATTTCCACCCAAATAGTCTGTGGGATATGTAATTATCACAGCCAAAATTAATATCCATCAAATTATACCAAATGTACCAGTTGCCCATCTATGTTACCAAATCTTTTTAATTCCAAATTTAGTTATGCCTTCTTTTCATGTTCCCTTTATTTCTACTGATTTGCTCTGAGATTCTTTTAATTATTCAACACTATTTCCAGAACTTTCTAAGGCACAGATTATCTTCTCATCCACAGCCCTTCACTGGCTTCTAATTCTTGAAAAAGTAACTTTTTAAATTCCTAAGCCTTAGTGTTTTACAAGTGCTTTCACAATTTTCCCCAATTCTTCCTCATATTTTCTTCTTCTTACCCTCTTATGTCTACCCCATTTGTGTGAAACCTCATTGACACGCCAGGTCTTTCCTCATGCTATTAAAGCCAGCTAGAATGAGATTTCCTTCCTTTTTCTTCATTTGGAAAACTTCAAGGTTCATAATATATATTCAGCCTCTGAAGCCTCCATTTTCCTGCTACCAGCAGAATCATCTTCTCTGTGCACACCTTGAAAATACTATTTTTGAATTTAGAATCTGGAATTCTTTTTATGTATTTATCCTTATTTAACTAAATTCTTCCTTAAAAATAACCATCTTATTAAATTTAGTATTTCCAGAACCTAGCATAGTACGTAACACATTAAAAATTTAATATATGTTAGAATGAAAGTAAATAAAGTTAAGCTTAATATGTCAAAGTCAGTTGTTCTGGGGTCTTACTGTTGAGCTGAGAGACCATCAAATAGCTGACCCAGACTCAATTTCTAGTCAAAGCAACAGTCAATTTGTCTCAAGTTTAGTCCCTTAGAGTACATTGTAAAAGGCCACATTTTCCAGTTTGAGCCTTACTTTTGTCAATTAACTTTTCTCCAATTCTCACTGTTATTTCATAGATTATGCCATTTAACCTGAATTAGTTATCTCACCAATGCCTTGGTCACAATGACAAATTGAAGAAAAGCAAAATCATTGATGAGCAAAGTAACCCCCAGGACAGAAATAATAACCTCAAAATGCATCCTCTATAGGTCATCAGCAGGTCTTCTTTTAAATACACTCAAAGTGGTACATGGTAATGACATTGCAGCAAGGTAAGTTACTTATATTAAAAGAAGTTCCAGTGGAAATATCCAGCCCTAGCTCCCTAGTGGTATGATCAATGATGAAGTTTTCCCAATCTGAACAATTCTAAACCAACAGGATATCTACCCACCCTAAAATGTGAAGCTGGTAGAAGTTTCTACAAAATTAGTATGTTTTAAGATTCAAATATGAAAAGCTATGAAATTTGTTTTGTTTTGTTTTTAAGAGAGAAAGCCTGTGTGCAATGGGGGGCAGGGAGAATGGGCAGAGGGAGAGAGAATTTTTTTAAGATTTTATTTGAGAGAAAGAGAGAGCACGAGAGAGCATGTGAGCATGAACCAGGGAGAGAGGCAGAGGAAGAGGGAGAAGCAGACTCCTTGCTGAGCCGGGAGCCTGACATCAGAGCTTAATCCAGGAACCCTGGGATCATGATCTGAGCCAAAGGCAGATGCTTAACTGACTGAGCCACCCAGGTGCCCCAAGAGAGAATTCTAAGGAGGCTCCATACTCAGCGCAGAGCCTGATTTGCGGCTCCATCCCACAATCCTGAGATCATGACCTGAACCTAAATCAAAAGTTAGCCAACTGAGCCACCCAGGAACCCCATGAAATTCAAATTTTAATTCTTTTTCCTTATGAGCATAGAGCTTCATTCAAAAGAAAGCTTGTGAGTTGGGATATATCAGAAGATGTTATTTTCATTAAAATCATTTTTCTTTACCTTCCATTTTCTCCTTGACATCTACCCTCTTTTGCATACAAATTCCTTCCTTAAAGAGGTGTTTTATTCATTTGTATGTTTATCCCCCACATAACTTGATTCTTTCTCCTTAGTATTTAATAGAATTGCACCTATCTTTCCAAATCTGGCTGAAATTCTTTTCATAATCATTCCAACTTAAAGCTCTCACTTTTACCTGAATTTTGGCATCATTTATTGGAACTACTACATGCTTGTTAATAATCACATATTGCTTTTATATCTGGCTATTTTTCCCCAAATGGACTTTGAGTGATGAAAACACAACTACAACAAAATAGTTAATGTTTCCTTTTTTCATCCCCACACATATCACAGATGCAAGTAACCTAAACAGGCACTCAAACATTAGCAGTGTTTAAATGACTTTACATCAAAAAGAATCAGCAAACATTCAGAACTACAAATTAAGCACCCAAAAGCACACATTTCATATGAAGTGTCTAATAAGATTATTACCAATATTTACCAGTATTATTTTCTTCCTAAGATTTTAATATTTTCTGTTAATTGAAATGTTTTCTGTATGTTTAACACCTTTTATATTCTATGATTATTTTACAGTCCTTATTTATGGTTATTTTTAAAGATTAAGTTATCCAGCTTTGTTCTCCTTCTGAAATAGACATTCTTTGGGTAACTTTTACTGAAGTCAACAGGACTCCACGCATGGGATTTTCACTGTTTACCTTTGCCTTTTCTGTTTTTTTTTTATAATATTCATTGAGCTTAGACACAATTTTTAATTTCTCAGGTGCTTATACTTATTTCATTTTTCCTCTTTTTTGAACTTCTGCGAGTGGAAAAAGAAATACCCTGACAAAGTTTGGTTCAAAAGGGTAAAGTAGTACTAAAAATGCTGGGGGTGGGGGAAGGCAAAGTAGTATTCAACATTTGTCAAGAAAATGTTTCAAGAGACAGGAACAATTTTGCTACAAGATATTAAACAGAATTTTCCAAGGAGCTCCGAGAAGAGATACAGAGGATCTTGGCCAGCCCGAACATCATGGTAACACCTTACCTCCAGCAGTCATGGTTAGTTAGAATGCAATTAAGATAGCATATTCTATTTTAGGATAAGGGATAAGTTAATTTGTGTAAAATACAACATTTTCTATACCCAGTTTCTTTGAAACACATACAATAGGAGTTACTCACTGAAAGATTTCTAAGAATACATTAATTTAGAGTGAACTAAAAATTGCTGCATAGTTGCAACATGATTGTTCACTTATACAGAATCTGCCCTTTACTTTTTTTTTTTTTCCCAAAGGGTATCAGAGTAACTAACCCATCGATGTTAACAGGTTTAAGGAGCAGAAGGAAGAAGGGGAAGATACCTCTCATTCGATTCAATTATAGTTGCCCAGAACAATTTCCCTCAGCCTTGGCTCTCCTAAATGAAAGTATATTCTTTTACAACTCTCTCCCCTTTTTCCATATTCTAATATACCCTGTTCCAGCTTCTACTACACATTCAGAAACAAGAAAATCTTTTCTTGAGCAGAAAAGAATATGATTGAGCCAGGAAGTAGAGGAGGAGAGAAATAAGAGAAGGAAAATAAGAGAAGAGTAAGGAAGAAAGGCAGGAGAATTGCGGGGAAGATGCTTCTCAGAAGCCAGGAACAGAAGGAAAGAAGGTTGTTGTAGAATGAGAGACATGGGAGCCTCTCATCCCAGAGCCCAGCATGTTCTCTTCAAGGATATGAGGAATCAGGCATCTGGGCTCTCCAACAAGCACAGGTGTTGAAATCTGAATGCAAGTTATTTCTACTGCTAATGCAGTGCATTTATCCTGCACAATTCTTCCGCCTGAACCGAATATCTATCCAAAGGAACACAGGGTGCCAGTATGGTTTTAATAATAAGGAATCAGTGTCTTTGGAAATATATCAAAAGAAATTTTAATGTAGTAAAAGGTCAAAATAGTAAAATCAAAGAATTCATTATTAACATTTCAGAGCCTGTACATAGTAAAAAAAAAAAAAAATGCCTATTTCAAAGAGAAACTAATTGCAGCTAAAATTGCTAATCATAAAATAGCTAATAAAATTAGAATATGTAGTTTTTTAAGCTTTTATAATTCCATTTAATTACGTCTATTAGTTGCTTCGTGGAAGTTTCCCCTTAGTTATCTACATTTTCCCAACATGTTTTCCACTTTGGGTATTACATGGGGGGGGGGGGGTCTATGGACTTCAATATCTGATACTAGTATACAAATGGGATGTTTTAACTTCATTGGAGGTCAAGGTCCTGAAAAGTCCTATTAGAGTTCCATGAAGAAATTGCTTTCTTTTAACTTTCTATAAAATTAAACAGTTAGTGATTTCATTCCAAACCTGACAAGCACACAAGTGCTAGTGTTTCCCTCTCTGGAGAGAGGGATGAAAATTTCTATTTAAGAGATGAACAGCCAGACTTTGGGTATTACATCCTCCTGTTTTTTTCACAACATTTATAGATAGGTCTCAATACCCTCCCCTGACCCTCACCACTACCACCAGTCTTTCTCTCTGGAGAAGTCCCATAATCAAAGAAACAGCATCATAAATTATGGCAGGTATTCCAAGATAGGAATGAGTTATAGAAATTTCGAAACCAGACCAAAGCACTGAAATGACAGGACTCCAAGCAAATAAGGCATTCCTTCTACATCCAAAATGGCTCCTCTGGAACTTAAGCAGGCTCTTAGAGAAAGAGAAAACCAAACAAAACAAGCCACTAAAACAAATCCTGGTATTTTAAATCCCCTTGACAAATTTCTTTTCACATTTATTAAAAGGGTCCAGGAATATAACCCTTCTAAAACTCCATGAATGAGAGTACACCAAGAAGTTGAGGAAATGAAATGTTTTAGGATGGCGTGCTCTGAAATAGGCAACATTCTTGGGTGTAGTAGGATAAGGGTGGCAATACTTCATGTGGACCCATCCAGAAAAAGGAACCCATGGGATTCGGGAACTCTGAGGTCCTGAGCTCCAGAAAATGAAGCCAAACATGACCAAAGAGGCACTGTCCTAGCAATAAGGCCATAGTCTGAGAGCTTTGGTAGGGTAGCCAACCTTCCCAGCTTGCTTGAGTCTGTCCCAGCACTGAAAGTTCAGCAAGGAATCCTGGTATTCAGAGATGGGTGTAAGAAGTTTGGGGAGAAAACAGAAAAACTCATTGGACACTCCAAGAAATAGTGAAAGCAACACTTTTTAGTGTTAAATGAATATGGCACAGATTGCTCACCTTCTGTATTGCCGTCACCGATTTTCCTGACTGCTAATATTGGCAGTCGTGATTTGTAGATCGCCATAATGTATCGCCCATTGTTGTGTCAATCGAGTGATGTAAGTGTACAGCCTAAGGAAGTTGTAATCATGGAAATTAACTGTCCATCTTTGACAATGCCTGAGGACAAACTATTCTGTTTTTTATCCAGATGGTGCTAGTTTAATTTTTAACATCATAAATATTATGACTAGGCTTTCCAAGAGGTCAGAGAATGAAAAAGAGAATGAAGACAATATCAACACTAGCATGACCCCAACTCACCAAAAAGAGAGCTATAGAGCTGTGTAATTTAATGATCAGTGGAAGGATTCAGAAGAGGAAAAAAAAAAAGAACAAAAAACAAAAACATCCTGCCAATATGCCAAAAGAGAATTTTAGATTGAGCATGGAGAAAGGCAAGTGAAAGCAAATATGAATCTCATAAGTTAGGTATGGGATAGGCCAGTAGGTCTTAAATCAGTAACTTTTTCTCAACTTCCCAAGTAAAACCAATGCTCATTTGACACCACCAGTCATGGGATTAGCCCAGGCATATCACAGGAATACACATATACAGTCTGATCATTCCCTGGATTTCTCAATGAAACACTGAAGTGACAACTCCTGATGCAGATATGGCAACTAAAATATGGACAAAACAGAGGGAATTCTGATAGTTGTTAGCCCCTTACAGTGTGGAGATGGATTTGTCAGAACTTACCAGCCATCATGGTTAAAACAGTGTATCAACAAAAACCTGAATCATAGCACGGTCACAAATGTTCTCTAGCTCTTGAGTAATTTGCTTTGAAAATGGGGTTTCAAATACAACTTGATGTCTATGAAGATTTTAGTAAAGCCTCAGAAGATTGTTGATATCCTGTCCAATACAAACTAGACTGTGCTTATCTATCCTCATATTGGACAGGCATGTGTAATTTTGCCAAATTTGGCAAACAAATTTTGGCAAATTCCATTCAGGTTATGATGTCTTGCCCAAGAAGAGAAAAGATCTGCCAAATATCCTGCACTCAACACTGCTACAAGGGGGGTTATTATTTTATGCCTGATATGATGCCTCTGTCCTAAAGTTTTTGGTCACTTATCAGGCTTCTTAAAATATGTGGAAGCACTTCTCAGAGAAGCACTTAATGTGTCTAAGGATAGAACCTTAGACATGTGCTGACAAGATAGCCAGCCATAGAAATGATGCTAAAATGTCAGCCCTTGAGAAAATCATATCCTTAAAGTGTGGGAGAAGGAAAAGGACTTTCGCTAATTTGAAAATGCATTGAGGATGAAAATGAAGCAAATTACAGTAGGACAGAAATTTTATAAATTTTTTTTAACTACTTGGTAATCCTTGATGAGGCATAAAGAGACTAGAAAAAGATGGACTGATTGTATTTGAGTTCTTCAATATCACATGTAGAATGAGACCAAAACATACTATAATAAATTGACTTATCATTGGAAATAAGATTATTTAGAACTCAAAAAATGTCCTCAGAAAAGGGCAGTGCAGTTAAACAGGACATTTTCCGTCTCTTTACAAAAACTAATTTGACTTTACAAGTTCAGGTTACTCTGTGCTTTAAAACCATTTTCCTTGGGGTGCGTGGGTGGCTCAATTGGTTAAGCATCTGCCTTCCGCTCAGGTCATGATCCTTGCAGGATCCCAGGGTCCTGCTCATACAGGGGCCTGATTCTCCTCCTTCTGCCCCCCCCCCCTCCCGGCTTCTTGTACTATCTGGCTCTCTCTGTCAAATAAATAAAATCTTAAAAACAAACAAAAACATTTTCCTTGAGAAACAAAAGTTTAAGAGGACACTCAACATTTTTTAAATGATGGCATATTAGACATAGAGAGTAAATTTATAAGTACAATTGATAAATTGTACAATTGATAAATAGCTAATTTACCAAAACAAGCCTGGAGCTACAAGTACATATTTTTAGAAAGGTGGAAATTGATTTCTACAAGTTTAAAAACTTGTTGTTACCAATAAGTAAAATCCTAAATATTCTATGCTTCTTAGACACTTTTGTGGAAAAGCTATTTGGCTTTATGTCCTCACTTTGGACAGACACCAGGATTCCACATAAGCTGGACTTGAGAAAACCAAAGCTGCAAGTCAGAGTGAATTGTACAGTTGACTGTACTAAGCTTTATCACTACATAAAAGAAAAATGTTCTAAGATCTGCAGGCAAGTCAAAGTAATATTACTAGGAAAAGACATGAGGAAAATAAAAATATCCTATAACATGGCAAAGAAATATGTAGCTCTGTAAAGTTAAATATAGGTAAACATCTGTGTAATTACTCCTATTAAATGTAATATATTTAAAAAGAATATAAATTCATGTATCTCAAATAACATAGCCTACAAATTTATATACCCAATAAAGTTTTTTAAAACATTAAAAATAAACCACCACAAAGGGTAAAAAGAAACATTACAAAATATTTGTTTGAATTAATCCTATTACTGTCACTGTTAACTAGTCCTATTTTGCTTAAAAGTTACGTAACAGAATATAATTTTATAAATGCTTATTTTATGTTTATGATTAAGTCATAACATATATGTGTACAATTATTACATATTATGTTATTTGTTTGGTATGGCTATGTCCTGGGTCAGCTTTCTAAACAGTTGGTCACTCCAGTTGGTAGAGAAAGAGAATCCAGATTTGAAGGAAAACATGTATCCATCAGTTTTAACAAGTGTTCACAAGCAACTCCCAAATATCACTGGCTTAAGACAACAAAGGTTTACCTCATGGATGCCTTTACTCATTGTTCTTTAGCTGTAACTCTTCTGTTATTTGTCTTTATTCTAGAAACAAGGCTGAAACTGCCCCTATCTGGGGCATACTGCTGTGGTCGTGGCAGAGAGAAAACAAAGCTTTCCCCTATGTACTACATACCCCCTTTTACTGACATCTTATTGACCAAGTGAGTCAACATTGCAATAGCAAATCCCATGAGAAAAACAGGATTTCCTGACTCTTCTGCCTCGGTCACTCCCTTCTACTCCCATAGTACACTTACCCCCTCCCCAAGGTAAACCTCATCTACACCCACTGGAGGTAGCTCTGCTCTTCGTCTTATTTGGATACGAAGGCTGAAGGAGAGGGCCCTATATAGGGCACGCTGCTTTTATGATAAAAGGAAAGAATAAGGATAGAACTGGGGTATGGCTTTGCTCACACAAAACATGTGTTATTCTGGTCACACTTTATTAACCAGTTTAAGTCCCATCAATGCACCTGCTATCAGCACTGGGATTATGGCATTTCCTTGGTTATCAAGTAGGGCAAAAGATACTTGGAAACAATTGTCAACCTTCTCAGAAGGGGAAGAAGAGATGCCAAAGTAGAAAGAAAGTTGGCAGTAAAGGTGAAGACAGAACATAGTGTGATCCTGTGAGGCCCTGGAACAATAGCCCTTTTTATTAGGTACCTGAAGCTTTGGTTTCAAATGAAGAAAGGACTGATGCAGGCAGTAAACTGCCTCACACATAGCACATGAGCTTAAAATAGTTTCCATCAAAGCATCCTAGACATGATACCAATAGGTACACCTCAAATCTATATTATTTGTGTGGTACCTACAATTCACAAACTACTTTCCTTAATAATATTAAGCAGGTATTTGTAACTACTATCTCTTATTCTTCCAAGGTTATTTAAAATAGTTTGTGACTGTGCACCTGGATGGCGCAGTCAGTTGAGCATCTCACTATTGATTTTGGCTCAGGTCATGATCTTGGGGTCCTGGGACCGAGCCCCGTGTTGGGCTCTGCACTCAGAGGGAGTCTGCTTACGGATTCGTTCACTCCCGGGGCAGATGGTTAAGCATCTGCCTTCGGCTCAGGTCATGATCTCAGGGTCCTGGGATCGAGCCCCACATCGGGCTCCCTGCTTGGCAGGGAGGCTGCTTCTCCCTCTCCCTCTACTGTTCCCCCTGCTTGTGCTCTCTCGCTCTGTCAAATAAATAAAATCTTAAAAAAAAAAAAAAAAGGATTCTCTCACTCCCTCTGCCCCTCCCTCTCTTGTGTGCACTCTTTCAAAATAAATCTCAAAAAAAGGTCTTTAAAAATAAAACAGTATGTGGAGATAATTGATAAATGCCAGTATTCTTGGTCAAAAAACAAACAAAAAATAAAAAACACAACCCACAGAACTATAAGAGGATACTTTTAAACACTATAGAGATCATACATTTTAAGTCCACAGTGAATAAAGAATGACCATTAAAAACTTCCCCATAAATGGTGTAAACTATTTGCTTTGCTATCTCTACTATCAAGTAATTTTTTAAGATCTTATTTATTTGAGAGACAGAGATAGAGTATGAGCTGGGCGGAGGGCCAAAGGGAGAGGGAGAAGCAGACTCCCCACTAAGCAGGGAGCAGGACATGGGCTCAATCCCCAGACTCTGGGATCATCACCTGAGCCCAAGGCAGATGCTTAACTGACTGAGGCACCCAGGTGCCCCACTATTAAATATTTTCTGAAATTTCTCCTCCGTATGATAAGTTCTGACAGGAGATTTGAAATATTTGAAACAAGATTTGAAATAAATAGGACAAAGCTTATGTGATAGGCTATACAATATTTAAAAATGAATAGTTTCTTATATATCTACAGTTAGAAAATGTGATTGGAAAATAATATTCCATTTGTAAAACTTCAGACTGTAAGGAGAGATTGAACCTTAAATGTGTTGTCAAATGGAACCGAATTTGTATCCCACTTCTGCCACTTACTATGTCTCTCATCAAATTGTGTAGCTTTCTAAGTTTCAATTTCTTCCACTTGTATAATGTAGATAGCAATAATTCTTATCTCACAAGATTGTTGTAAGGAATAAGTAATAACTAAAACTTTTGGAGAACTTGCTGTATGTACAGTGCAATTCTAAGGAATTTGCACAGGTTATCTCAATTCTAACAATGACCCTATGGGGTAGATAACTTCATTAACCATTTTTTTTCCCCAGATAATAGGAGACCACAAAATGCCAAGTAGCTTCCACAGGGTCACTTGGCTACAAAAAGCAGTGGTGGGATATGAATCCAGGCTGTTTGACTCCAAAACCCAGATACCCAACAACTGCATATCATCCACTGATATTTACTGAGGGGTTACTAAGTTCTTAGGATATATCAAAGGACAAAAGATAGATTTAGGACCCCAAGGAGGTTGCATTCTAGGCAGTGGAAAGAGATAGAAAATACAAACACAAACAATAAATAGGTTATATAGTATGCTAGAAGTCAGTAAATGCTATGGAAAAAGATAAAGGAATCAGAATAAGGAGGCATGGAATAAGCCTGATTGGGAAGGTGATGCATGAGCAAAGACTTGAGAGATAGGAGGAAGTTAGCAAAGCAGGCCTCGCGGGAGGGTATTCCAGGCAAAGAGAACTAGAGCAAAAGGCCTAAAGCAGGGTCACTCCTAAGAAAGGAGCTAAGGACAAACACTGCAAAAATGAACTGAGCAAGCAGGACAGCAATAGGAGATGGAACCACACGTAGAGGAACGAGTTCTTTATGAGATTTTACACGTGTTTTGGTTTTTACTCTAAAATGGAGAGCCGTTGCAGTACTTTGAACAGGAATGACAACAATCTAACTTATATTTTAGATTTCACTCTAGTTGCTGTGTTGAGAATGGATTACAGGGGAGCAAGAGAAATCAGGGAGACCTGACCGGAGCTACTGCTGTAATCCAGAAGTAATTGTGTGATGCTAACAAAATGGTAGTTGGAGAAGTGGGGAAACACGGTTGTATTCTATACATAGAAAAGTAATTCCAACACTAAGATGGGTTAAACGTGAAATGTAAGAGAAGTGGAATAGCCAAAGATGTCAAATTTTCTACCTGATTGGACCTGAGCAACTAAAAGTGCGGGGAGGTTATCAGTGGAGTTGGGAAAGCTACAAAAGAAACATGTTTGGTAAGAAAGGCCAGGGTTTGGGGAGCCTGGGTGGCTCCATCAGTTAAGCATCTGCTTTCGGCTCAGGTCATGATCTCAGGGTCCTGGGATCAGGTCCCGCGTCGGTCTCCCTGCTCAGCCGGGAGTCTGCTTCTCCTACCCTCCCCCCACCCCCGCTCCTCTCTAATAAATAAAATCTTAAAAAAAAAAAAAGGCCAGGGTTCATTTTGGACATGTAGAATCTGAGCTTTTAATCATCGGATGGAGTTGTGAGATCAGCACTTGGATACATGACTGAAGAGGTTTATAGAAGAGTCTGTGCTAGAGACATAAAACCATGAGACTTGATGAGATCAAGGATGCTAGTATGAAAAAGAGATGAGGACCAAGGACTAAGTCTGGGAATGTGGCAACATTGGGACATTTTTAGAAAGAGACAGACCCAGCAAAGAAGATTAAGGAGCAACAAGTCATATATACCAGGAGAATATGTATGTCCTACGGGCCAAGTGAAGAAAGTTCATCAAAAAGAGGAAGGTAAGGGGCACCTGGGTGGCTCAGTCACTTAAGCATCTGACTCTTGATTTCAGCTCAGGTCATAATCTCAGGGTCATGAGATGGCACCCCACATGCTTATCCCTCTCCCTCTGCTGCTCCTGCTCCACCCCCAGTAAAATCTTTTAAATAAAATTTTTTTAAAAAAGGATAATTGTGCTCAATGTTGGTGGATCAAATGCTTCTGATAAGGAAAACTAGAAGAAAATTGATCTTTGACTATTAGATTTAGCAACATGTGGATCACTGAGTTGGCATCGTGGTGGCAAAAGCCTAATTCAAGTGCATTTAAGAAAATGGGGGCAAATTTTATGGTTTGTGAATTATTACCCAGAGAGAGAGAGAGAGAGAGAGAGAGAGAGAGAGAGAAATAGGAGGTAAGAAATTGGAGATAGCAGCTCATCCAAGGAGATTTACTACAGAGGTGGGCAAATGAATAAATAGCATGCAAGTTGGCAAAAAATGAAATAAAAATATTTTTTTCCCTTCCTTTGCTTCCTTTTTTTTAAAAGATGGAAGTTTATTTTTGTGGGATGGGTAGGGTAGAAAAATTTAATATACTACAAAGTAGGGAAAATGACTGCAGTGATATCCTCAAGTCAGTAAAAGAGATGAGAAAGAATGTGCAAGTGTTGACATTGACTTGAGTTAAAAGCACAGATATCGCATGACTGGTAAAGATAGGGAGGCAGAGCATAGGAGTGCAGGTGTTTCTAGATCTGTGTATGTGGTAGTCAAAGTCTCTTCTGTTTGATTTTTCAATGAGGAAACAAAGTCATTAGTTAATAAGGAGGGATACAGAGGAGGTGGTGTGAGTTTTGGGAAAAAGTGGAGAAGGGGTAAAATGGTCACCTGAAAAAGTAGAAATGTAAATGGGCTAGGACGTGTATCTAGTTGCTTGGCATCACTGTCCCACGTAAGGTCTGTGTATTACACTACAGGACAAATAGGTACTATGTGCTTAGGGCTTTACATATCATTTGTTCTTTATTCATTGAGCCATTTAGCATGTATTACTGCATGCCATCCCTTCACTAGGCTAATCCTAAGCACTGGGAATGTAGCATGGATAAGAAAAAAAAATACCTCTGCTTTATGTACTTTATACTGTAGAGAGAGGAGTTAAACTGAAAGTATACAAAATAGCCAAGGACTTGGTTCAGTTAGTAAGAAGTGATAGGAAGGAAAAGCATTAGAGCGGCAAGGTGTGGTGTCTTCTAGAAAGTGGTATTTACTTTGAAACATAAACAGAAGCAGGCAGCTTCTGAGGAAATAGCATCCAAGACAAAGGGGAAAACAAGTCAAATGCTCTGAGTCAGAAATGAATGGGCTGTGATGGGGGCAAGGAAAAGGCTAGACTGGTTGAGTTCAGTGAGGCAAAGCCTGAGAAACCTTGGTCAGCCCTGGTCAGAGAGTTTGGATGCTTCTTCATGGCAAAGGATTGCATTTGGTTCTAAGTGCCCAGTACATTCATTGCTGTTTAGGGTACATGGTGGGGTGCAAAAAGGGTTGCAAGGAAGTCAGTTAGGAAGCTGCTGGGTAAAAATGGAAGCTGGTTAGGACCAGGGTTATAACAGTGGAGATGATGACAAGTGATAGGATCTCAGGCAAATTTCGGAGGACATGCTGATGGAGTGGATGGACATATGAAGATAATGTATATGAAAAAAGTACAGCACTTAGAACATCTGACCTTAGAAACAGGCTGATACAGTTAAAGATAAGAAAAGAAAAACAACAGCAGACTTGGGAAAGGTCAGAGGCCAGTGAAATCAAGATCTTTTATGGACATGCCAATTTTTAGATGCTTAATAGACTTCCATGTAGAAATGTTGAGGAAGCAACTAGTCATTTAATCTAGAAGTCAAGAGTAGTATTAGGGCAAAAGATAAAGATTTATGAGTAATTTCCAGACTTAACAAGTTAAAAACAAAACAGGATGTCCAGTTAACTTTGAATTTCAGATGAAGTATTTTCTTAGAAGTGTCTCATGAAACATGTACTAAAAATCTATTTATCTGAAATTTAAATTTAACTGGATGCCCTGTATTTAATCTGATGATCTGTGTCATCAGCATATATTATACTTGTCTTAAAACACCTTCAAAAGAAATGTGTAGAAATGTATAGGCAGAAAATTGGAAAAAAAAGGTAATTTAAAATCTGAAGAGGATTCAAAGAAATTGAAATTTTTTAAAAAGATGTATTTTTGCCCATTAAAATATCTTCCATCAATGACTGTAGGAGATGATGGAAATCTGTGTATTTGGTTAGTATAGCCAAATTAAATATTCCTAAAAACAATTTGGCAGTATGTATCAAAAATCAGTTAGAAAATGCCAGGAATTCCAGAATGGTCCACTTCAAACCAAGATATACTCTGACATAAAAGGACCTGACTTGCCACCATTATTCAGTGTTAAGGTGCAAATATCACTGGGAAGGGCAATAGGTCAGTTGCTATCAGTCATAAGTTCTCAGTGGTATTGGAACCATTTTCCAGGGCAACTAGTTGGTAACAACATCCCATAGAGAAAACACATGATACCTAAGTTTTAATAAAAGAAACAACCCTGAGAACAGTTTGGAGAGCGAATCCCACCCAGAGTCAAGATGATGCTTTGTAACTAGGAGAGCATCATGAGAACAAGTACACCCACATGTGATAGTCTAGCCCCTGGGGTAGAACCATCACCAAGAAATGGTCAGAACACTTCTAAGTGTAGAGGGCACCACAACTTGAGCCTTTGATTATCCCACTTGGAAGAAAAACTAAAAAGAAAATATATTGCAGAGGAAGACGGCATGAGTAAGAAAAGGCATTTAGTTCAATCAAGGCAGATCACCATAGTGGTATGGTAAAGGACTCCCCTCTCACCCCTTCTGGATTGTGTGTCTGGTCTCAGCACCAACCCTATAATAATGTAAACATAGGTTGTGCAGATGTTCGGTAGAACTCACTAGCAGATGCAATCAAGAAAGGGACCCAGGTGAGAACTCACCTAGGGCCTTCTGTTCTCACGTTTGTTAATTTGATAAATGAGTTTTTTGGCACTAGTTCCTTCTTTTTCCCTCCACACTCCACAATACTTCCAGAAGAACTTCCTAATTGCCTCTGTACATTAAATCTTTCTAATGATAACAGCATTAACTCAGGCTCACTTTTATTTTGGGCCAAATTATCATCGTTGTACCATACGGAATTAATTAAAATGTAGCCAGGAAAGGCTGCTTTGAACGACAGAGGCAGAGTTTGAGTCTAAAAACCTGTGGGAATCGTGAGATGTGAAGAACAGCCAGCAGTCCTGCGCCAGAGCCCTGGCTGGTATTTTGAATGCTATTTGTAAGGGAGGGCATGGTGGGCTAGGGGAAGGGGACAAGGAGACAGAGGAAACATGAGTAAGAAATTGAGTTAACAGTTTTAAAAATGAGCTTGGGCTGTTAGAGTGGGGAGCATCATTCGGTGTAATTGCATATGTTCAGCATTTAACATCTCCCGAGATTTAGCTTGAGTTGCGACTTCTCACATTTAATGAAGCGAAACTCTCTCAGGCCACCGCAAGACATATCTAAGGATGAAAACCAGTAATTTACAGCTTTAGTGACCTTATTACAGTGTACTTTGTGCTTGGCTGCTCTTCACTCTTATCTGGACCATTATCAAATGCTCTGTGGAATAGTGGCCATTAGCTACATGCAGACCAAGGGGCTTTGTCTTCGAGGCAGTGACAGGAGGGGGGAAAATTTTGAATATTTTACCTTAACTCCTAAGGAAAAAAAAAAAATAGCAACCTACTCTTTGAAACACTAATATGCATGTGAATGGTAGTGATGAAGCAAAGTCTCCAATAACAAACAAGCCTTGGTGCAAAGGCTTCTCAAAGATGAGCTAATTACACTGACAGCCCAAATAACAATGAGTATTCTCCACTAGCTGATGAATAGCTCCTGATTTTGAGATGCCTAACCTACATCTGCGCTATGGAGATGGAAATAACAACAGGATCGAAAACACCATCGTATTAGCCAGATGCCAGTGGCTCACAGTGGGGTGGGGTGGGGTGGGGGGACCAGGAGTTCAGGTTTTTCTCATTTGGATGGGTGTTACTGCCAGAAATTAGCTCCATGGAAGAAGATCCACTTCAGCACACATGCACACATTCATTCAATATGTGGAGCTCCTACCAAGTACTGAGCAAATTTCTAGGCCAGGAAGTAGACTTTCTGTAAGGAGCTAGATGGAAAATATTTTAGGGCTTGTAAGCCACACATGGTGTTTGTCACAGATTCTTCTTTTTTTAAACAACCATTTTAGAAATGTAAAAACAATTCTTTGAGAGGCCATGCAAAAACCAACTGCAAGTTATTGTTTGCAGACCCTTGTTGTAGGCACTTGACCCCGACTCCATGACCAAAGTAAAACAAAAAATTGCCGTGTCCTTAAGGAGGGTGAAGGAAGGTATGCAACAGAAAACACATGATTAATATCATAAAAAAGATATTAGCGGGTTATTAGTACCAGGGCAAAAAGAACAAAGTAGATCAGGAGGATAATAAAAATATATTTGGAAGAAAAAGACTCTTTGAGATTTCACAATTTGAGATCACGATGAGAACACATCTTAGGAGTTTTTCTGTTGAAGAGGCAATATGGTGCATGGAAAGCCCAGATATTTTAGAGCCCACACACTTGAAATAACAGCTCTGCCAGTTCAGAGTTGTATGGCCACAAAAAACGTGGCTTAATATGGTTGGACATTTTTTGCATCTGAAAAATGGGAATCCTGATGCATGACCTGCCATCCTACAAGTTTGCTGTGAGTCTCAGCTGAATTTGTGACAGCACTTTGTCATTAGGAAAGCAAGACAGATTTTTGTAACATCCTCATCAGAGCTGTAGCTACTTAGAAACATGGGTTTTGTTGTTGGTTTGCTTATCAATTACATGAACATGGACGGTGTGCTTACAACAAGGGATGAGAACATAGTTTTAGGTTTCTATGATAAAGACAAGGGTATAAGGAAAGAGTAGCCTGTGAGTCAAGAGAAAAGGCATCCCCTCCTATGCAAAGTGGCTTAAAGGACACCATCCACAAGTTTCATGTAACATTCTTTTATAGGATTCTTAAAGTATCTACAATCCCAAGTATTTGTTTTTACGTATTACGCTTTTGACAACTGAGTCATGTGCCATCATTAAGGCTCCCATAAATATGAAGAAATTGACTTGTGATGGTTAATGCTGTGCATTCTAATCTGTTGTTAGGGAATAATTAACTAAAGCAGGGATGGCCTCCTGGATGAAGATTTATCCAAATAGTGAAACACTTGGTCAGAAGTCAGATGTTAGGGAGTTCCAATAAAGTGTTTGTACAATTAGGTCCAAGAATTACCAGGACAGCAATCTAGATAGCTTGGGCAAGGCAGAAGTTTACTGGGCCCCCTTGGCTAGTGATGGATGCTGGAAGGTGAAGGTCAACAGCAAAAGGAAAGCACACGGGCCCCAAACACATGAAGAAACTGACAAGGCCAAAGCCAGGAGTCCAATCTTGGGAACCTAGCAAAAAATAATGTGTGAGTTGAAGAAAAACCTGCCTTAGCCTTCGTGGAATTTCCGCTAACTCTTCAATCACCCACATATCCCTTGAAACTGAAAAGTAAGCAGATGTTCTATCCTAGCTCCTCCACTTAGCAGATACTACAGTTTTCCCATGTATAATCTAGTAGTTCCATCCTAAAATATTACCGAAGCTAGACTATCAAAGAGAAAATGCTTTAGAGTCCGTTTCCTTGAGGGAGTCTCTATGATCATCTCAATAGTCCATTTGAAGGGAAGAAAAAGGTACCACAAAATTCACAAATAGGGAGTATACCTTATAAATGCCAGACCTTTAAGAGGCATTCATGATGTGAAGGCATGTCAAAAGAAACAGCTTCATAAAAATGGCACTAAAGAACAGACCTGAGCCTATAATTAATCCATTAAATAAAGAGCTCTTCTTTGTAGTTAATCAAAAAGGAGTTCTTGGCCCTACACTCACACACTCACACAGACATGAAAAAATATATACCTGTTTAAAAGCTATCTTTTTCAGAAGCCATGAAAGAGAAGGTTTACTTTCAGAGACTTCCTGACAAGCTGTTATAAAATTATTCCCTTTAACTCAGCCTGAGGCCATTTCATTTCTAAAGATTTCTTCCTGTATAATTAAAGAACCACTGCCACACTCTGGCAAGCTCTACCAAATGTACTTTAAAAACAAAACAAAACAACCTTCTAACTATTTTAACTGGCATTTGTCTGTTTCCTCTCTGTCATCACTGATTAACAGTCACTTCTCTGTAAACAAAAGCTGTCTAGGTTCTACTCAGCTTGCCCCACTCCCTCTGGTGAGGCACTAAGATGCACCAGTAATGCAAATTCTCTCTGCAATGTCCCAGGCTCTGCCCTGGCCACAGCTGTGAAGCCGAGTTGTCTAGAGAGGGGTCTTGTTGAAGTACACATATGAGGCCTTCTCTAGTTAGCCAAAAAGTATGGCATAGGGTCACAGACTTTACACACATTATTTTTGAAGTCACAATATCCACATGAAAAAGCTATTCATATTCACTTTTTAGTGATCATGCAGTCTCTGGCACATAGAAGGAATCCAATAAATATTATTGAATAAATATTAAATGATTTTTTTTCTTCCTGATATAGAAACTCAAATTCAGCAGGGTTAACCAACTTGGTATCAGATGAAAATAGAGATCTGAGAATTTATAGCCCACCCAACCTGGAGCATAGACTCCAAATTGTAAAAGATTTCAGTTTACAAAGCAAACTGGGTTTGTTAAATACATTGGCTGGTCATATTTTAGATATTAGAGATATAAAACTGCCCGAGGAATCTGAATAAAATAATCAGCCTTACCACTTGGAATTGATCTACCTTCCATCAAAATGAGAAATCGGAGATTTATTTGGCCTGTGCCGTTTATCATATTAGAATATTTAAGAGAATTAAAAGAGCTCCCAAGCCCAACTTCCTAGAAGTGCAGAGATCTTGAATGGGGACTTAAGAGCTAAATACAATTCTTACAGATGAGACTGTTGTCACTGGGAATAGAGACCTCCAAGTGGGTGTCCAGCTTCATGATAGGGCTACAGCACCAATTGTGTATGTAAGGGGAATAGTAAAACATCAGAATAAGTCAGATGATCTGGATGCCTACCCTTTAAAAAAAAAAGATTCCTAATTTTAATTTGACTGCTAGCTAGCAATTTAGGCAGGTCACTTATCAGAGTGATCACTTTGTGTGCAAAAGCTGAAGATAGGTATGAATATCCTGGGTACTATAGAAAGTTAAGTCTCTGAAATTATCTTTAAGCTAGAAAATACTAACTTAGACATTATAAAATGGTATAATTATTTAGTAAAGATCTGGGGGAAAGGGCTGAATTTTCTTGTAAACTTCACCTATCATACTTGCCAAACATTTGATGAACCATGGATAAATGACAATGGGGAAAACGGGTAATATTGATTTGCAATTTTAAGAACAAAAATATTTGATTACCATTACATTTGATAGCCTCTGGTGAGAGGTACTATAGAATACTGATCATTCTTTCCATAATGAGGCCTCATCTCAGCACCAGCAGCTGAAGGATGAAGGGAAGAACTTGATTAACAAAAGTCTGAGTGACCATGTGTGGTTGAAGAAAAAGAAATGCACTCAAAAGAAAAGGCTCATTTTTCCAAATATTTTTTCAAAATAATCTGGAAATTTTTTTTCTAATTCAAAAAACACATTACCTTTGATTTTTAAATAATTTCTTACTCATCCGGATATATGAAACACATTCTGCTTTCTCCTGGATTCACCTTCTCATAAATACTAACACTCCTGGGGTACCTGAGTAGCTCAGTCAGTAAAACATCAGACTCTTGATTTCAGCTCAGTTCATGATCTTGGGGTTCCAGGATAGAACCCCATGTTGGGCTCCACGCTCAGCAGGGAATCTGCTGCTTGAGGATTCACACCCTCCTTTTCTCTCTGCCCCTCACTGCCCCCCAACCCACACACGCTAAAATGAAAACAAATAAATCTAATAACTAATTAAAAACACTTCATTAAAATGTCCAGATTGGGATTCACCACAATTTCTCCCTCTCCCTCAACCCTTCTTTCAATTGTATCACACAATCTAGTTGATTACACCTCCAAGTTATGTTTTGAATCTAGATGCTCCTTTTGTCTACAAAGCCTTAAGTGAGGTCCTCATTATGTACAATCACCTCCAGGCTGTTCCTCTTTATTTATTTTTATTTATATATTTATTTGATAGAGAGAGACATAGCAAAAGAGGGAACACAAGCAGGGGGAGTGGGAGAGGTTGAGAAGCAGGCTTCCCGTGGAGCAAGGAGCCCGATGTGGGGCTAGATCCCAGGAGTCTGGGATCATGAGCCCAAGGCAGACGCTTAAGGACTGAGCCACCCAGGTGCCCCTGTTCCTCTTTTTATTCATCTTTCATGTAGAGTTTTTTTTTTTTTCCCTCCAGTGAACTGTCAAACTAATTTTCAAATACATATTTTTATCAGGTTAATTCCCTGCTTGTAAATGGTTCCTTACCACCTGAAGGATACGATAAAAATAACGCTTCATATATACAGTTTGTCCCGATCTAATTTTCTGCTGCCATTCTACCTAAGTGTCTTCTCCTTGCCTTGTTTTTGATAACTAAAAGGGTGTCTGTATTAATAGGCCAGGATTTAGTAGGTGCTCCCCCACTATATTTCTTTCTAAATTCAAACTGAAATTCTACAAGTTAGATAGATCTCCAACATCAAAATTATATAATGTGGTTTTTTTAATTAAGATTATGTTATGACATATGACCAGTGTAGAATCTAACACATTATATATAATACCCAATGTTATATATTTATTTATGTATACAGTGGATTTAAAATTATCCTTATGTGTGCATCCTAATGTTTTTTCTTACTATATTTTTGGACACTGTCACTGCTTTTGTCCTGATCTGATATAATGGGGTTAATAATGTTCATAAACAATTTATGTCTTTTTTTTAAAAAAAGCCTGATATCTCCACTTAAAATTCAGAAAGCTGAACTAAGACTTCAGCAAAGGCCAGATAAACTACAAAAATTCCCACTTTTCTAGACTGAATCAGAAAGCTGCTTCATGGGGCAACCAAATAGCCTAAATTCTATGAACAACAAAATGCCTACTGCAAAACATGTGGGGTTTCAGTGGCTGCTTATTGGTAAAATCCTTTAAAAATGAGGATGGTGACCACTTTGCCAGTGAAAGTTCCCCTTGACTTATTTGCTAGTTCACAGATAGCACTTCCATTCTTTGGTTAAGTAATGTGTCCTTGCATTAAAAGGACTGAAAACTCAGTGCATTCAAAGACAAAGAATGCGAAGCAAAAGAAGGAAGGAGGGAACAGTGAGGACTATGGCACACTGGCAAATTCCAATCCTTTCTGACACCGTTTGTTGCTCTGTGCCATAGGAGGATGTGAGCCAAGTTTTGTCCATTCCTACAATTTCTCAAGAGGAAATAGAAATTTCGGATTTTGTATGAAATCTCACAGTTTGAAGACAGGGCAACTCTTTACCTTTTTCTTTAACCCCTGTGGAAACAAAACCCTGCTCTCTGCTCCAAAGTTTATTTCTTATTTAAAATCATCCCTGTTTTAGTCTTAAGTATAGTTGCACATTGGGGCACCTGGGTGGCTTAGTGGGTTAAGCGTGGACCCTTGGTTTCAGCTCAGGTCCTGATCTCATGGTTGTGAGATGGAGCCCCATGTAGGGCTCTGTGCCCTACACAGAGTCTGCTTCAGATTCTCTCTCCCTCTGCCCCTCCCACTAGTGCTCTCTAAAATAAATAAATCTTAAGAAAAAATAGTATAGGGCACATAACACAATGTAGGTTTCTCCCCAAAAGAGCATGTAGATCAAATAGATCATCAAATCAAGTTCTAAGTTATCAGGGATGCCTGTGATTTAAAGGAAGCCCATAATAGATTCCTTTGTCTTAGAATTATTCCCACATTTGGTTTGATGATTTGCTGCAGGAGTAGAAAGTGATTACAGAGTAAATAGCAAAAGCAATGGAATCAAACAAATATGGAGCCATGCACTAGTTCTGCCACACACAAGGTGTGGGGACAAAACCAGCTATAGTTCTGCTTCCATTTTATAGAATATGTGAAAATTAAATCAGATTATATACATACACACACATATATAGAATATGTGAAAATATCAGATTTTATATAATATATAAAATCAGATATATATCTAATTTAATTTCACATACATATGGTTTTCATATATGTACGAAACCATTTCATTTAGATTTCGAAATATATGGTTTTAGTGAAAATTATGTGAGATAATATATTTAAACACTAGCAAAATGATTAATAGTAGATAGTACTCATAAGCATGGCAAATGTGTAGTTTGTACAAGGAATATTTCATAAACATCAATTCCAAATTTAGGGAAATTTGAGCATAAGAGAAAGGATTGCTTAGGTGTATCATTACTGTTTCTAGGTACTAAAGTATCTATGAAGCTGACAATGTACTTCAGGTTTTAGTGTTTTGTTTTTTTTTTTTTTTAAGAGATTTTATTTATTTGACAGAGAGAAAGGACAAGCAGGGGGAGCAGCAGAGGGAGGGGGAGAAGCAGGCTCTCCACTGAGCAGGGAGTCCAACATGGGGCTCCATCCCAGGACCCTGGGATCATGACCTGAGCCAAAGGCAGACACTTAACCGACTGAGCCACCCAGGTGCCCTAACAATGTACTTCAGTTTAAGTCTGTTCCTATGCTTGGTCTTGAGGCCACAGGAAGACTGTCAGCATTTAGTGAAACATTAGTAATGTCTTTGATCTAAAGGTTATTAAATACCATAGCAGGTCATCACTGTCTCGAGAGACCTTTAAGAAATTGGATAGACAATTTTATCTTGTAGGGATTAGGTGTTGACTCACCAGGACAGGACAAGGACAAGCTAGTTGCCCTCTAGCGATTTCTTCCTTCCGCTGCTTTTGATTGACTACTATGCCATCTTGGACAAAAACACCTGGCATTGCTGTGACTTCATCTTATGTCTCAGCATCAAAGAATGATCATGTCCTCCTACTTCCAACCTCATAGGAATTAGGAGATAGAAGGGACTTGAAAGGACTTCATGAGAAGCCCCAGGGCAGTGTGGAGATGGATATGTTGATGCCATCCATGTTTAAGGTTGGCACTGAATCACAGAATACTGGCTGATACTTAGAATTTAGTCTGTGATACAAACAGACACCTAGTCCACAGACATGCAAAACCTCTCAATTTTTAAAGATATTCACAAAGATTTTTCATTTACAATGTTTATTATTTGACTGTTTATTAAGCAGTATATGTAGAATTGGGGTCATAAAATACATTCCCAGTTTTGTAAAATATCCACTCTGGAAAATACTATGGAGGTTCCTCAAACAGTTGAAAATAGAGCTACCATATGATGCAGCAATTGCACTACTGGGTATTTACCCCAAAGATACCAATGTAGGGATCCGAAGGGGTATGTGCACCTGATGTTTATAGCAGCAATGTCCACAATAGCCAAACTGTGGAAAGAGCCAAGATGTCCATGGACAGATGAATGGATAAAGAAGTGGTGTGTATATATATATATACAATGGAATATTAAGCAGCCATCAAAAGGAATGAGATCTTGCCATTTGCAATGATGTAGATGGAACTGGAGGGTGTTATGCTGAGCAAAATAAGTCAATCAGAGAAATACATGTATCATATGACCTCACTGATATGAAGAATTCTTAATCTCAGGAAACAAACTGAAAGTTGCTGGAGTGGGGGTGGGTGGGAGGGATGGGGTGGCTGGGTGATAGACATTGGGGAGGCTATGTGCTATGGTGAGCGCTGTGAATTGTGCAAGACTGTTGAATCACAGATCTGTACCTCTGAAACAAATAATGCAATATATGTTAAGAAAAAAAAAAGATAGCAGGAGGGGAAGAATGAAGGGGGGGAATCAGATAGGGAGACGAGCCATGAGAGATGATGGACTCTGAAAAACAAGCTGAGGGTTCTAGAGGGGAGGGGGGTGGGAGGATGGGTTAGCCTTGGTGATGGTATTAAATAGGGCACATTCTGCATGGAGCACTGGGTGTTATGCACAAACAATGAATCATGGAACACTATATCAAAAACTAATGATGTAATGTATGGTGATTAACATAATAAAATATTTTTAAAAAATTCTGTGGTACTCTAGGTCCTCATGCAAAACACTGCAGCAGTCAGGCAAAGAGTGGGACAAAACAATAAGGGAGAATATCTGCTGGAGGTAAAAGGGAAGGATAGGACTTGGGAGCAATCAGAATTCCCCAGAAACTGAAAACCTCCCAACAATGCTCTAAAATGAGAAGTGACGTCCCTTCTTCCCGCTCATATCCATAGCTTTGCTAAATGGGAAGTTTTAGCCCCACCCTTAATATATTTGAAGCATTGACAGGATCTAAAGCTGCTACAAGCCCAAAGCCAGATCTGCTATTAGTTTTATTAACACTAGTGGTCTGACAGAAGAAGAGACTTGAACTTTTCTGGATATATTGTTTACTTCAGTCCCAGTTCTATTTTACAAAAAACAGTCAAAACAAAAACAAAATACACAACAACAAAAAAGCAAGAAAGCATGGCCCATGGTTGAAAGAGAATGTGATTATTAGAAGTAGTTCTATAATTTTGAGACTCAGCTATTGGAATTATCAGGTGAGAATTTTATAAGGACAATTAGTTTTTAAAAGTTTTGGGAAAGGTGAACAAGGTGAGAATAAGTGGGAAAGATCACAAAAGAAATGGAAACTATTAAAAAAACCAAAAATGCTATAAATATTTGCAAACCACATATCAGAGAGGGGATTAATATCTAATACATAAGGAACTTCTACAACAAATCTGATTTTAAAATGGGGAGCGGACCTGAGTAGACATTTTTCCAAAGACGACATACAAATGGCCAACAGGTACATGAAAAGATGTCCAGCATCACTGGTCAGGGAAATGCCAATCAAAATCACAATGAGATGTCACCGAACACGTTAGAATGGCTATTATCAAAAAGACAAAAGATAGCCAGTGTTGACAAGGATGTGGATAAAAGGGAACCATTGGGCACAGTTAGTGAGAATGTAAACTAGTGCAGTCACTATAGAAGTTCCTCAAAAAATTAAACCTAGATCTACCATATAGGACTGATGTACACAAAGGAAACGAAATCAAGATCCTGAAAAGCTATCTCTACCTCCATGCTCACTGGAGCATTATTCAAAATAGCCAAAACATGAAAACAACCTAAGTGTTCATCAATGGATGAATAAATATGGTAGATATGTATGCAATGGAATATTATGCAGCCATGAGAAAAAAAATTCTGACTTTTATGACAAGGCAGAGAGACCTTGAAGGCTTTATGTTAAGTGAAATAAGTCAGAAAAATACTGTATGATCTTTTATGTGGAATCTGAAAAATCCAAACCTATAGAAACGGAGTAGAGTGGCAGTTGTCAGGGGGGTGGGTGGTTGGGGAAATGGAGAAAGGTTGATCGAAGAGTATACATTTCCAGTTTTATGATGATTAAGTTCTAGAGCTCTAATGTAAACATGGTGACTTTAGTTAACAATACAGTATTACATACTTGAAAGTTGCTTAGAGAGTAGATATTAAAATGTTCTCAACACACACAGCTATGATTATGGGAAATGATGAATGTGGTAACTAACCTTATTGTAGTAATCAGTATACAATATCTATGTGTATCAAAGCATCATTTTGTACACCTTAAAGGGGGAAGAGAGAGAGGGGGGGAGGGGAGAGAGGGGGGGAGAGAGGGGAGAGGGGGGAGAGAGAGGGGAGAGGGGGGAGAGAGAGGGGGGGGGGGGGAGAGAGAGGGGGGAGGGGGGAGAGAGAGGGGGGAGGGGGGAGAGAGAGGGGGGAGGGGGGAGAGAGAGGGGGGAGGGGGGAGAGAGAGGGGGAGGGGGGAGAGAGAGGGGGAGGGGGGAGAGAGAGGGGGAGGGGGGAGAGAGAGGGGGAGGGGGGAGAGAGACGGGGGAGGGGGGAGAGAGACGGGGGAGGGGGGAGAGAGACGGGGGGGGGGGAGAGAGACGGGGGAGGGGGAGAGAGACGGGGGAGGGGGAGAGAGACGGGGGAGGGGGAGAGAGACGGGGGAGGGGGGAGAGAGACGGGGGGAGGGGGGAGAGAGACGGGGGAGGGGGGAGAGAGACGGGGGAGGGGGGAGAGAGACGGGGAGGGGGGAGAGAGACGGGGGAGGGGGGAGAGAGACGGGGGAGGGGGGAGAGAGACGGGGGAGGGGGGAGAGAGACGGGGGAGGGGGGAGAGAGACGGGGGAGGGGGGAGAGAGACGGGGGAGGGGGGAGAGAGACGGGGGAGGGGGGAGAGAGACGGGGGAGGGGGGAGAGAGACGGGGGAGGGGGGAGAGAGACGGGGGAGGGGGGAGAGAGACGGGGGAGGGGGGAGAGAGACGGGGGAGGGGGGAGAGAGACGGGGGAGGGGGGAGAGAGACGGGGGAGGGGGGAGAGAGACGGGGGAGGGGGGAGAGAGACGGGGGAGGGGGGAGAGAGACGGGGGAGGGGGGAGAGAGACGGGGGAGGGGGGAGAGAGACGGGGGAGGGGGGAGAGAGACGGGGGAGGGGGGGGAGAGAGACGGGGGAGGGGGGAGAGAGACGGGGGAGGGGGGAGAGAGACGGGGGAGGGGGGAGAGCAAGCACACAAAGAGGCAGAGGGAGAAGGAAGGAGAGAATCCCAAGCAGGCCCCATGCTTAGCAGCTCAGAGCCCAACGCAGGGCTCTATCTCAGGACTCAGATCATGACCTGAGCTGAAATCAGGAGTTGGATGCTTATAAACAACTGAGCCACCAAGGTAGCCCCCCCCCTTTTTTTTTTTTAACTTTAAGTAAGCTCTACACCCAATGTAAAGCTTGAACTTCCACCCCGAGATCAAAAACCGTATACTCTAACAACTGAGCCAGCCAGGCACCTCTCCTTCAATGTGTTTAAAACACATTTGACAGAGAGGAAGAATTAATGAATTCAAGGAAAGCTCAATAGAAATTAACTAAACAAATAATAAGAGTATCAGAAATCAGTGGGACAATATCAAAGTGCCTAATATATGTATATTTGGTGTATCAGAAAAAAATGAATGAATAGGGTACTAGCAATATTTGAGAGCTAATGGCTGAGAATTTACCAAAAATATGAATGATCACCTACTCCTTTTCAGAAGTAACAGGGGTCATAAAAATAAATGACATCTCTAAGATATAGAATTTTGGGTTGGAAAAATCCTCCATATTGAATAAAAACATCCTTCAAAAATGAAAGCATATTCAAAAAGATGCCATCTGACAGATTGGTCTCTAGTGGACCTATACTTCAAGAAACTCTAAGAGGATCTCCAGGCCCAAGGGAAATACTAACAGATGGAAGTCTGAATCTGCAGGAAGTAATGAAAAGCACTAGTATATATGCGGTAAGTAAAAAACACTTCTCTCATTCTTTCTAGAGCTAAATACATTGATGGATAGTTACATAGATTCATAGAGAAATACATCTACACTCAACTTTATTTTAAAAACCGTTAACTGTTTAAGTAAAAACATATGTTATTTGTAAGTATACCATATAGGGCAACAGAAGTATAAATGGCTAAGAAATTTATACCATAGATGGGTTAATGGAATAAGAAAATTTCATTTAAAAAAAGGTGAAAGGAAAGGGGTCACAGGGAAACAACAGATGAGACAAATACAAAACACATATCAAGATGGTAGACTTAATATTTAATATATTTTTGACACAGTTAAATTTAAGACACTAACCAATCCTAATAAAAGTAACAGACTGAATAAAAAAGCAATAAATGATTTTATGAGGTTTGTAATAAGCATACTTGAAATATGAAAACATGAAAATAGGATAAAATATGTACAATGCTGCTACTAAGCCTAATAAATCAAGATAAAAAAATACTATCAGACATAATAAAGAACATTCTATAATGGTAAAGGAGAGTATTCATCAAGAAGATATAAAAATCATAATTGTTGGTACACCAAATAGAGCTTTAAAAAATCAATAAAGCAAAATTGATAAAGCTAAAGAGATAGGTGAATATACTTTACTTGGAAACTTTAACATTACTTTGAGTAACTGATCAAATGAGCAGACACACAAAAAAGTAAAGTTAGAATTTGAACAGCACTGTCAACCAGTTAGATCTAGCTGATATTCATAGTCATTCAAGTTATCCAATAACTTCAGAGTAGGCCTTCAGTGCATGTGGAACCTTAACTAGGATATCCTAACACCATTAAGTCTCAATATTTTTCAAAAAATCATGTTCTTACAGAGGTGATTCTCCAGTGACTATAAAATTGAATTTGAAATCAATAATAAAGTTACCTGGAAAATTCCCAAACATTTGGATATTGGCCAAAAACACTTCAAAATAATGCATAAATCACAAAAAAAATCCCCACAAAAATTAAAATATTTTGGACTGAAAATATCAAAGTTTGTATATGGTAGCTAAAGCAGCTCCCAGAAGGACATTTTTACCTTTAAGAGCATATATTAGAAAAGAAAGGTGGGGAAAAAATGGAAATAAATGGCAAATTAAAATCACGGTAGAAAATGAAAATAGACTAGAGGGGCGCCTGGGTGGCTCAGTCGTTAAGTGTCTGCCTTCGGCTCGGGTCATGATCCCGGGGTCCTGGAATCGAGCCCCGCATCAGGCTCCCTGCTTGGCGGGAAGCCTGCTTCTCCCTCTCCCACTCCCCCTGCTTGTGTTCCCTCTCTCGCTGTGTCTCTCTCTGTCAAATGAATAAAATCTTAAAAAAAAAAAAAAAAGAAAGAAAATAGACTAGAAATAATTGAAATAGAAAATATACAAGCAATAGACGGTCAACAAAGTAAAAATTGGCTTTTTGTACCAATGAACATTGAAAAACCCCCTAACAATACTGATCAATAAAAAGGTATCAAGAAAGAGGATCCATCACCCAAAATACTACAGATATTAAATATATATGCAGATAAACATCTTCTTGCCAATAAAATTTGACAATTTAGATAAAATGAATACCTTAGAAAATGTAACTATCCAAAACTAAAAAAAAAAAAAAAAAAAGCCTATCACTGTATCTATCAAAGAAATTAAAATCGTAGTAAAGAAAACCTCAGAGGTCTTCACTGGTTAAATTCTAGAAAATACTTAAGTGAGAAAGAATACGAATATTGCACAAATTCAGAAAAGAGATTGAGGATATAGTTCCTGACTCATTAACAATCTAAGCATACTTTTAATACCATTAGAAAAATTGCAGATAAATCTCTCTCATTAAATAGGAAATACAATCCAGCAATTATTGAAAAGCTAATACATCATGACCAGTAAGATCACAGGAATGCTTACTTGAATTAACATTTGAAAATTAATTAAGGTAGAGGCATCTGACGGGCTCAGTTGGTAGAGCATGTGACTCTTGAACAGGTTCTAGGTTCCTCCCCATGTTGGGTGTGGAGATTACTTAAAAATAAAATCTTGGCATACCTGGGTGGCTCAGTTGGTTAAGCATCTGACTTGATTTCAGCTCAGGTCATGATATCAGGATCATGGGATTGTGTCTCAGTTTCCATGCCCAGCAGGGAGTCCGCTTGAGATTCCTTCTCTCCCTCTCCCTCTGACCCTCCCCCTACTCTCAAATAAACAAATCTTAATAAAATCTTTAAAAAAAATTAATCACTGTAAAAACACCACACTAAAAGAATAAAAGAGAATGCGCTCTTCAGAAGTGATGGAGAAAAAAAGACATTTGGCTAAATTCAATTACCGTTCATGATAAAGACTTTCAGCCATCTAAAGATAATTTCTTTAACCTTATAAGATGTGCTTATGAGATACTTACAGGTAATACCATAGTTAATGGTGAAACAACCAACAATTTTTCTTTACAATTGAGAAGACAAGGATACTCTACTTCTACTTAACCTTTTATTGTAGGTCTTAGTACAATAAGAAATACATTTCATAAATATCTAAAAGGAGTGAAATTGTCTTTATGCTTGGATTAAATTGTTGTGTATCTAGAATACATAAAGTACCTCAGTGGCTCAGTCTACCTCCAGCTCAGGTCACGATCCCAGGATCCTTGGATCGAGTCCTGTGTCAGCCTCCCTCTCCCTCTGCCCCTACCCCCGCTTGTGCTCTCTCTCTCTTGCTCTCTTTCTCACAAATAAATAAGATTTAAAAAAAAAAAACTTCACAAATCAACAAAAAAAATACAACCCAATTAAAAATGTGCAGCAATCTTAAACATACATTTCACAAAGATATAGGAATGACCAATAAACACATGAAAACATGAAAATTCCTCAACATCATTAGTCATCCAGGAAATACAAACTAAAACCACAATAAAATACGATTTCAGGCAGTTAGAATGGCTGTAATCAAAAAAGAATGACTATAAGAAACTTTGGCTAAAACGTGAATTTTGGTTTACAAACTGCCCCCGCACACAGAGGCCAAGGAGAGAACACTAGGCAGGAGAGAGGAAGAGCACAGGGAGGGAGGTGGACAAGGAGAGACCCAAGAAAGAGGCAAGGCCACTCCAAATCAGTAGGTAGCAGGTATAATAAGCAAGGAAACTTACCTAGGAGACTTGTTTTGGGCAGCCACAAGCTGAGTAGATCCACAAGCCAACCAGCCAGAACCTTAAGGGTTTATACAGGGGCCTTAACTGGGCGGAGTCAAGTATAGCACCCAGATGATCTCAATGACTCATTACTTTCTCAAGGCTATCCTTGAAAATGGATTCAGCTGTGGGCTTGGTGGTGGGGGGAAGGTACATTGGTGAGGAGCCTCTGACTGCCTGATTACAGCTTGCAGGTCAACCAGAGGTCATGTCCTCTGAATGACCTCTCCCAATGATTAAAAAAACAAAATAGAAAAGCAGAAAATCTCAACTCTCATTGCTAATGGAGTGCAGAATCATTCAATCGCTTGAAAATTGCTCAGCAGCTTCTTATAAGTGGCTACCATATGAGCCAGCAATTCACCTTTTAGGAAAATATAAGAGAAATGAAAACATGTGTTTTGTATATGAACATCTTTTATAAGAACTATTCATAATAGTCCCCGAGTGTAAATAACCCAAATGCCCACTGACAAAGGCATGAACTGACAAGTTGCTATATAATCACAGAATGAGATACTATAAAGCAAAAAAATGGAACACAACTAGTTCTACACTTAACATGGATGAATCTGAAAATGTTATGTTGAGCAACAAACGCAAACTCAAACAAGGTAGCTGTTTATATAAGAGCCAAGAACAGGCAAAGCTAATCCGTGGTGAAATCCCAAAGTGGTTGCCTCTGGGCTGTGAGTGGGATGGGGAAAAACATTAGACAAATTAACCTAAAAAACGGTACAAAGGGCCTTTCCTTTTTCCATCATAATACTGATGGAAGTATTCTATCTTGGTTGGTGTGGTCATTTTATGGATGTATGCTTTACGGTACATACAGTTGTCAAAATCATCAAACTGAATATTTACTATCTGTATTTTATTGTATGAAAGTTATATCTCAATAAATGAGAATAAAGAAACATGAAGAAAAAAGGAATTAGTGATCAAATTGAAAAGATCCAAGAGTAGTGATAATGTTATTCATACCACCCTGTGGAAAAGTGAACTCTCACATATAAACATTCATCTGCTCTGTGGGAGGCTTGCAGTGGGAGAGCATATTGTATAGACAGCCTCCAAAGCGGCTGTGTTTATTTTCGGTTTAAGACAATGAGACAATAACAGGCTGTGAATTTGAGAGGAGAAAAATTACTGTGTGATCTGTTAGGTATATGAGAAATGGCAAGTAGAATGCTCTCAGAAAAGAGGAGTCTGAGTGTTTCCTCAGGTAGCTAAGCTTATAAGAGAACAGGAATCAGATGGTCTTTGGTGGATGTATCGATTTGCACAATCCTCAGATTCAAGCACAATCCCGTCAAGAAGGGTAGACACCACTTGGGCCAAACTCAATCTGCAAAGTAAAGAAAACCCTCCCTGGAACATACATCCAACTCCTTTTATGAAGTTCTAAACTCCTGAGGGCCATTTATCACATGAGGAAAAATGGCCTTTATAGTCATCATTGTTTGCCTCCATATTAATATAAGTAGTACATTCCTGCAGTTACTACCTGGACCAAAGTAATTTGGGGAACAGCTGATGTTCAAACATTTTTAAAATCTAAACAGATCAAGCAATTAGTGAACTCTGGCCAACTTGCTGTGATGATATCCTGTGCCAAATAAAAGAATTGATCAATGATTTAGAAAGCAACACTGAATCCTTTCTCCACTTTTGATGGGAAAAGAGGAAATCATATACTTGAGCCAGTAATCAATTACACACACCGCTTTAAACATCTTAAAGTGCTCATATATTATTATTTCAGTTTTTCTTATTCCAAATCTCTGAGGAAAACAGAGTGTTTTAATTGGCCTCAGCTTTGGTTTTCTCACTTATAGATGGAGGTAAATGGCTTGCCCAGCTCATGTGGTGACCCATCCAGCCTGGATGGGAAGGAAGCCTGCAGAAAGGGGTGAGCTCCATAGCCTAGGAAGATAACTTCAGCTGCATAGCCAATGTTTAATATAAATTCTAAATATTTATTGAGAATATTCCATTTACCAGACAGAGTGCTCAGTGCTAGGGAAGCAATTGTAAAGAAGACCATCGTGAGGTATAAATGATCACCTTTGCATAATCTGAGAGATGCATGGCCATGTCAAGAGTATGAAGAAAATGTAGAAACATGGAGACAGGGGCTAATATATTTCTTTCTTCTTTTCTCTTTTTTGTTGTTGTTTTATTTTGTTTTAGTTTCAGGCTCTCTGAATGACTCTATTGAAATTCTATTTTGAAAATCCATATCACCTGTCCCTAATTTCAGAGCATGGTTAATCTGTTTCTTTAAGAATCACACACACAAAAATTAGTTTAATTATATGGTGGTTTTCTTCAACAAGTTCCTTTCTCAGTACATGGGATTAGAACTATTTTTTCCTGCTGCTCTGTTGCATTCTTCATTCTATTGTATCCGTCTCATGTCCAGAGGTCCCATCTCATTAGATGCTACAGCTCTGTGTGCCGGAAGGTGGCATTATTATGATTGGAACATTATTTATTCCTATTAAGCAAAAGGTGGTTTTATGTAAGTGTTAAAACATTATTGCTTTTTGACTCCCTTGATCCATCAAATACCAGCTTGTGCTGTATGGCCTGGCAGGGAGTAATCATATGTTAACATTCAGCCCTGGTGTACCCAGAAATTGAAACCAGTATTGGTTGTCTTTAAATGTTAGAAACGGGGGCACCTGGGTGGCTCAGTCATTAAGTTTCTGCCTTTGGCTCGGGTCATGATCCCGGGGTTCTGGGATTGAGCCCCGCATTGGGCTCCCTGCTCTGCAGGAGGCCTGCTTCTCCCTCTCCCTCTCCCACTCCCCATGCTTGTGTTCCCTCTCTCGCTGTGTCTCTATCTGTCAAATAAATAAATAAAATCTTTAACAAATAAATAAATAAAATAAATGTTGGAAACGTGTTCCCTTCTGACGGCTGTTTCTTCCCCAGAACCAGCTAGGAGGAAGTAAACAGATAGCTTTCCTAAATCCTGTGCATGGGGGGAAAATGGACAAAATCTGTCAGAAACCTAAGCTTCACTCCCCAGCAGGTCAGGAGACAGAAACTTGGGGGCTTTGCAAAAGCTTTGGAAAAATCTCAAGGAAAAGATGCCGAATTAATATCAGCAGGGACATGGCCAGAGAGAAGTGGACAAGGTCTGTCTATAATCCCCAGACAAGCAAACTGGTCAGCCTCCCCTGATCCAAAGGATATTCTTAAAAGAAGGGAGGATACTTTTTCTACCTTCATTTTTGCCTTAGATTTTTTCATTTCTTGAATGCAATTCTAAAAACCAGCAATTAACTTTCATGATCTTTTTAATATTTGTAAATGTTTCAGTCATTGTCATGATCATTCATGCTGGCATGAATAACCATGGGCAACAACCTCAGTGTGGCACCATAAGGAGACTGGAATCCTAGTCTTGCTGTGCCACTGAATGAATATCAGTGTGACATGAGGCTGGTGTTTCCCATTGTGAGGTTCTTAGTCAGCAGCATCAGCTCGACTGGGAATATGTTACAAATGCAAATTCTCAGGCCCTGGACATACTGCAGCAGAAACTCTAGGGGTGGGGTCTCACAATTTGTGTTCAACAATCTTTGCTCTATGTAAAGAATCACTCACTGCTTTGAGCGATAAAGTTTTCTGTGACTCAGTTTTCTTATCTACAAAATGAAGGTATTTATCTAGATGACATTTCAGATGTATCTGATTCTAATACATAACTGATTTTGTAACATTTTAAGCTGGATTGAGTATCTTTATTGGTCTGGGCCTGTAGGCAGCACTATAGTGCCTGGTACCTAGTATGTGCTGATGAAACAAGATGGTTAAAACATGGTTTCTGTTCTGACCTGAACATATACAGCTTAATACGGAAATACTTCAACCCTGTGACCATTTGTTTATTCCCCAAAGGGCCAAGAAATTGCCCTAAAGGAAATGTACGTTTCACATGGCTCTTAAGAGTGAGTTCATCAGAGAGTGGGAGAAAGCCAAAGAATACAACAGATACAAAGAAATTAGATATGGAAAAGCATTTTGTTTGGGGGGTTTGGAAAATAGTATGTAGTAAGACAAAAAAAAAAAAAAAAGATTTCCACTTAGAATTAAGGAGGATTAAGGAGGATTGTGTGTATCACCGAGATTTCTGTAGCCAGTATATATATGCAATCACAACTTTGGATATATGAGAACTATCACATTTTTTTTCTTTTAAAGCAAGTCATATTTGACTCCAAGTGTCCATTCTGTGAGGCTGGCAAGAGATTCAGTAACCTCACCTCTATGCACACCTGTCCCCTTCCCCCAAAGATGGACAATATTCAAGAGATAGTGGGCCAAACTGAGTATTCTAAAAAGCTTTAAGTCCATATTACATCTCTCAAGTCTGATGCCTCTGTGGTTTCTGTGCCTCCTAGAGCAGAAAAAAGATCTTTGCCAGGATTGGGAACATAGTGCCTAATGTGTGAGGGAATTGCCAGAAAGTAGGTTGTATGTTTCTTTTGATCTAGGGATATGTAATCCTCTACCACATGACAATCTAAAGAAATCTCTCCCCTTTCTTGCTGCCTTCTAAGATACCCAGCCCTTTATGGAGCACCCTATATAATTTCAAATACAGATCAGAGGTTAACTGTGAGCAGCTTCTGTGAGGGCTCGCTGTGGAAACATGACAGAAGGAAAAAAAACAGAGAGAAAAATATAAGCGAATGCAGTTATAATCTTTAAAGCAAAATGAGTGGGACTGAGTTCTTTTCGATGTTTGGATGATGTAACGGTATCCACAAAATAAAACCAAGATAGGGCCACATATTCCAAAGGACTGTTGTTGTCATAGTTTGAAGAGGAATCTATGAACTAGAATGTCTCCACTACCAGTTCATGGCTTTGTAGTAGATGAAAGTGTATTAATAAGAGCCCCACAATGATTTTATCTAACCAAACCCAAATGTCCTTTAAGGCACCACAAACTAAAGAATCTCAAGGAATGTGTAGCTTTCTCCTGACAGTGATAGGACATAAACCATACTTCTGGGTTGCAGGCTTATTTTCTGATAGTTTCAAGACAGTCTTGGTAAGGTACAGAAGGATTATTTTTGGAAGAAAGGTCTGCTCGGTATGATGTTCATGCAGTTTCTGTGAAAGGGAGATTCATGCCGTTAGACATAAATCACTTGATTTGCTAAACACTAAACCCTCACATTCAAGCCACTTCTTGGTTCCTAGACCTTCCTCTTCAGAAAATTTTAAAAGGATAACTATTTTTAATAATCTCAGCTTTACAACAACCAGTAATTTTCCCTCTTACCTTTAAAAAAAAGTTTTCATCTGTATCTTCCCATCCCCTTCCCTTACACCCCAGGGAAGCAGTCTGAGATGAAGACATGACATTGAGGAGAAGAGTGAGGACGTTCGCTTAGGAAATCTTTGGAAGCTTCTCTGAAGAGTCACTGTAATTCCGATCTTCCTTTGTGATTTATCACCATTAGAATAAATTTCTCCTGGCTCTTCTCTTTAGAGGGAAAAAAATGGCTTTTTCTTCCATTTTCAAAGAAGCAATATGTATCAATTATAAAATATTGAACAAATTCAGAAAAGCAGGCACAGTCACATATATACATTCAAAAATCATCCATAATTATAATTTTATCTTTCAGAATTAACCAGTACTAACATTTTAGTGCTGAGTGTACTGGACTTTTCTCTTGCATAGGCACACATGCACACAAAATCACCCATTATGCCATCATGTAATCACTTAGACTTAACCATTGTGGAAATCATAAATAGATTTTTGATACAACTTACATACACACCCACTTTAGAAAATTGGGAACATACTTAAAATATTCAGTTGCTACTTACTTTTTTCCACTTATACTATATCATGAACATGTTCCAAAACCCTTACTAGTGTCCTTGAGTTAAATGATGTAAATAGAATGTAATTTGTTTAATCTGTTGTTGTCTTCAGATTTTCCACTATTATTAATATCATTGTGATTAACATTCTTAGAGTTAAGTCATTACAAACATCATCAATTTATTCCTTAGGATGAAAGCCAGAAATTGCATTGCTGATTAAAGCTATGTACATTTTAAATGTATTTGAACAAAAATGCATTTCGAATAGGATCTATCAATATATATTCCTAAGGAAAATCTGAATACCATTTTTCTCATTCCCACAAACACCAGGTATTATCTTCCTTTACTCTTGAATAATTGATAGTTGAAAATGGATACAATTGTCATTTAAGTTCCATTCAAAGAATTACTAGTGAAATTGAGTTTTTGTCAAAATTTTTCCTTGTTGATTTGTATTTCTTCTTTGATGAATTGCCTCTTCGTGTCTGTTCAGTTTGACCCACTTTCACTTTATCTTTTTTTATGGTTTATTTTATTTAAGTAAACTAGCAAAATATTGGCAGCAATAAATATGGCTCTGTAAGCCATGCTGGTTAATGGACCACCCAGGAACTTACTTCCTACCTGTGAAGGAGGGACTTGGGGCTCCTCTGGCTACTGACCATCATACCTGGGTGAAAAGGAACATGTTTTGAAATTTCTACTAGAGAAAATATCCTATAGGGCTTTCTATTCTAATACCATAAATTGAGTAAATTTCCTTTTGTTTCTACTGAGTGTAGTCCTCTCATCTCTTCTCCAGAAAACAAGCAAACATGACCTAAAAACTCTTGGAAAATACTACCAGAAATCTCAGTTTCTGAGTTCTGTTATTTTCAAGCTGTTTCCTTAACATTTTGAGATTTCCTCTATGACTTCTTTTCGTTTTGAGAATATGTGCTCACAGATATGTTTTACCAAAAAAGGGGAGATGAGCAGAAGTGCAAATGATTTTTTCCCCCTTTTCCTAGGCTTCTGCTATTTCTGCTTCTTGAATTATGGTGCAATTTTGCCATGAGAAGTGATTCTCGGTTCCTTTTTTTTTTCTTGATATCTGTGTCACAAGACTATAGTATCAAATATTTAAGGTCCTGTATATTCCATGAATAATAGCACAGTCGATGAGATACAATGACCTTTTCAGTATTCTGTATTGTGACTAGCTATAGTCAATCCATTCATTTCACTCTTTTATGGCCTCCCTGAGCTTGAGAGCAGAGAGTGAAATGGCCATCTGAATCAGAATATGATGTGCCAAAAGGTCAAAATAGTAAAGTACACTAGTATATTTCATAGAATATATTAAGGCATTAAAATCCGAATATCCTGCCCTAGTGCCAGAATCTATAATGGGAAAAGAAAATGGCAGTTTAGGAATTTGCCCTTGTGAAAACTGGAATGAATCCAAATGGGTAATGACTATTTCTCATCTTAATTACAGAGAAATTTTATTTCCTATATTCAAAAGTCTATATACGGTGTTACATTTGTTAAAAGCATATGTGTTGGGGGTTTGTTGACACATAACAGTCTCACCATTGAAGGTGAGAGAACTTGTCTCCTCTTTAGCTCCTGCCATATGGTACATTATTTCTTATAGTTTCCCACATCTTTCTAATTTCATCTCACTCTTAGGAAAAAAAAGTGTGTTTATCTGTATATCTGAAGACAGATATACAGAGATAGGTAGATAGAAAGACAGTTAACACCATTGGGCTTTCTTATTTATTTCCTTTGCTTTTTATATGTGATAAAAAAATTAACTTAATTTCACTAATGATACTCTAATACAACACCCTAAGGTCAGAATACTAGCTCAAGAATGTTGTTTTCATTTATTTTTTCTCCTAATCTTGTGAGAAATGAAATCTCAGCATGTTTTATCTAGAAATATTTCAACCAAAAAATGATATCAAGTGTTGAGCCAATTCTACAATGGTTTAAGGAAAAATTATCCTTCAACTAGATGTTATAAAATTAATTCAGGACAAAAATTGCTATTAGATTTATGCTGAAATTTATATTGAATCACATAAGTGTGGTAGCTAGATCTTTTGGTGCTTTGTGTGTTTTCTTCCCAACACTATATATATATATATATATATATATACACACACACACATATATATGTATATATGTATGACACTATATATATGTGTGTGTATACATATATACACACACACACATATACACACACATATATATGAGAGGAAATACACTTGTTTTATTTGTTTTTTATAGAATCAAATATTTACAATTTACAAATTAAATTCTATTTGAAACAGCAAGGGAGGACTGGGGAAAGAGATTCAAAATTATAATTAATGAAGAAAAAACACTTATTAAGCCTTTCTTACCAAGACTCAAGTTGAATAAATTTGTTTTAAATAATCTATAATTAAAGGATTATGCCATTTCAATTTTTATTTTTTTAAAATTCCATCAACTTTGAAGCTACTCAAGGACATACTAGTCTGAACCAATATTATGGTGAAGAATAGATAAATGATTTTTATGCTATGTGCCTGCGAAAAATTAGAAGAAAAATAAGCATCCTTAGGTTATTTATATAACTAATATAGTCAAGATCATGAACTTTCTCTTTGATCCCATTTAAGCCTATTTTGATAAATTGCAAGCATTTGTGGTCACTAATGACAATATCAAATTACCCAGCTGGTGGAGTGGTCCCAACTTCTCTGTCTAATCTTCTGACTCTCGCTTGGACAGTTAATGAGCTCATTTTCTACTACCATCCTTGTTGCCGACCACTGGCTCCCGTGCAAAGTGTGCAAAGAGAAAGGTAGAGGAAAAAGTAGTTTTCAGTTTTGTTACTTTCCCTTGCATGTACAGGTTATCTGCACAGAAACACCATATGTTTCCACAGTTAGCCTGTCTTTGGAATGTGTATGTTAAATAACCTACTGTAGTAGTGAAAAGACAGTGACCACAGCAGAAAAGAAAAAGAAGACGACGGAGGAGGAAGAAGAGGAGAATATGAAATCCTCAAGGACAGGCCCACACTCCCCATTACTGCAAGAGAATATAGAAGTTTAAAATAGCTGGCCAGTTCCTCCACAATGCCCTGAAAATAGGGTCCTCTTGGTTTATGGTGTCACTTTGTATAATTTACTTTGCACTGTGATGAAATAGGATAATAGACATGTTTCGGATAACTGATGAATACTCCTTGATTAGCACACTTTAAGAAAAATCAATCAGTTGGCATGGTATCCTTAGGAAACCACTCCTGTTTTCCTATCCTTAAAACAAATTATTCAGTGAATAATGACTTTTCTTTGGAAACGTCAAGTGGTCACTGTGAACATGCCATGTGATAAGCAATAACACTATTGAAGCAGACTGCTGGATTTGGTGTTCTCACACTTGAGATACAGAGAGATACTATCTTCTGTCTATATTCGCTGTAAGGGAAGTTCTCTTTCACCAAATAGTAGATGTCCTCTCATCTTTTTTACTTCCTAAGTCTTCTTTACTTCCTAGCCCTGCCAGTGGTTGAGTCTCTGACATAGAGATATGTGAAGAATTCCTGTATTGCCCAAACTCCCAGGTAGCTACATCATTCAGTATCTCTAAAATATATTCCCCAAATATTTGCTCAATATTTATTTAGACATCAGGCTGCATAGTGCCGTAGGGAAGGACAGAGAAAGGAGCTCATGTTTTCTTCTGCTGCCCTGACCTATTATTCACTTGTCCCTCAATTTTTGTATCTTATCAAGCAACCTTTGCTTTCTATTATAGGAAAGTGGGGTGAATGAAATAGCCAGATATCAGTTCTTTAATGACTGTGAATGGGTTGTCATATCTGCATAATCTATTTTATTTTGCTGCTGTACTTTGAAGCAAATTACAGACAGCAGGACACTTCTGTCCTCTGTATTTCAACATCATCTTCATAAAATAAGAGAATTCTCCTGTGTAAACACAAAATCGTTCTTACACCTCGGATAATTAAAAATATTTTAAATGGTCATCTGACAGGGTGCACTTACCCAGACACACCTTCCCTCGATTGTGGCTTAGACATGGATCATCTGTTATTACTCACACCTGCATTTTGGAGTTCTATTCTAACTCTGAGGCCAACTCCAGCCTCTCAAAGCTGTGCTCCCAAATGCAAGGAGTGTTTCTTCTGGGAAATGATCCTGGTGAGTGAGATCACCTCATTGTATTACAAGCTCAGTAATAGCTTTGCGCAGTGACAGTATCGTAGCCAATGAGGTTTATCTGAGGCGTGATTATTACTACAAGCTCAGTAATATTTTAGTGTAGCTGTGGCCCCTGAGCAGCCTCCTCTCTCTTTGTCATCCTAGGCCTTATAGCTTTTCCAGGAGGGCCCCCATTTTGTTTGGGGGAAAGGAATCACCAGAACTCAGGACCATAACTGGAGTTTAGGAGACTAAGAAATGAAACAGGGACAAAGACATATGTTGTGATGTAGCTCATGAAGTGGAAAGAAAGCTAAAACATTTAACATCTGTACAAAGGCCTCCTGCACATGGAATTCTAAGCTTTATGAGTCAGCTGCTTAAATAAACCACAATATGAATATTAGAGATTTGGTCAAAATTAGCTTACGAGCCTCTGTTCCCTGAGCAGTTCGCTCTGCTGTTCTTCCTCTTTGGCAGCAGTTTTAATGATTTTACTGGATCTGAAACCTCGTGCACCAAATGCTAACTATAGGCATTAAAGGCGGTCATGAATCAAGGCAAAGACAGACATATCTTCAAGGTTCTGTGCCCTGTGATGTGCAGTGGGAATGGAAATTACAGATATTATACACATGTATCCCTGAAGAGAATATGAATTTGGAAGAGCAGAACCTGGCACCAAGACCCACAAGTAGAAGATAAAATCTTTTTTCATCTAGAGGACAAAAGCTGATGTTCACACTAAAGATTTCCAAGAAGTATACTAATAAAAATAACTGTAGCACTGTACACATTTGTGATGATGGTATTACAGCCTATGCTTTACTGACGGCAAATAGGAGATATTTTTCCTTTGAAAACTAAATATTCCACAGTGGTGATGCTCAACCACAGAGTTAGCTTATCTACTAAAGGATCAATGGAAAAGAAACTGTGGGAGAAGGGGGTCATCCATCGAGGTGGCAGAATATTGCACATAATTTGCAGCCTGTCTTAGTACAGAAATCAAAATGAATGAATGACTATTATAATGAGGATGGATATCCTTATAAACATTGTCCTATCGGGAAAGTCAAGGTGAAAAGAATGTCATATATTATTGTACAGAAATTCAAATAGGATCAGCATTGCCCTGATTGCATTTAAAAATCTAGTCTTGCATCTTACTAGTTGTGTAATATTGAATAAATTACTAAATTTTTTTAAAATCTCAGCTTCATCATCTATAAAATGGAATATCTACCAAAGAAGTGGTTATGAAGGTTTGTTAAGTAAATATAAGAAAGAAAAAAACATATAACACATGTTAGCTGTTATCCATGTGATTTCTTTTGGAGGGTGGAGAGGTGGTAGGTATCAGTTTGATATTCTATCACTGTGACAAACATCTCTGACTGCCTTACCGGGGCAGCCAGGCTCCAAGATTACCCCAATAATCCCTATCCCTGGCATTCATGGCCTTGTATAGCCATTTCCACAATGAATGACACCGAACCATTTAACACTAGGATACTGTAAGAGTTGAAAGTGTATGGCTTCCAAGTCTAGATAATGAAAGACATCATGGCTTCTGCCTTCCTCTCCCTTGGATCACTCTGGGGAAAGCCAAATACCACACTGTGAGGACACTCAAGCCATCTTATGGAGAGACCCATAGGGCAAGGAACTGAGGCCCCCTGTCAACAACCATGTAAGTAAGCCATCTTGGAAATTAATCCTTCAAACCCTGCCAATCAAACCCCTGCAGAGGACAAATTCTTGAGTACAATTTCATCAAAGCCTCTGGGCCAGAATCACATAGCTAAGCCACTCCTGAGTTCAGGACCCACAGAAATCACAAGATAATAAGTGCTTGTTTTTTTAATCACTATGTTAAAGTAATTTGTTAAGTGGGAATAAATAACTAAATACCTCTCATCTTCTGCTAGACTGGAAATGAATAAGATCCATGTGATCTTGTTATAACATGATCAAAATTATGTATCAAGATGTTTTCAAGTTGGTTGAGTCCCAATTTCATTAAAGGGGTTTGTTATTAATACCTGGCAAATACCCTGTCAGGAATAAACCACTTAATATAAAAAGATGATAGGAAGTAAGAGGGTTGAGAACTAGGAGAACAGGTGGGTTAAAAGCAATTGAAGCTGTAAAGGTAATGTAGAAAAGAATCTGAAAGACCACTGATAAGTAGGAATTCTAATCATAAGATTTCTTCACAGTAAGGCTTATGATAGCATATGTCAACAGCCAGCCAAAATCATCTATTTAAGAAGATTTGGTGAGGTAGTTTTTTATAAAGAATAATCTAGGGTTTACATATGCCTGGGCAATGTGACAAGTCCTCATTGCCTATCGCTCCCTTTGGGATATATGTTTGACGGTTCTGAAACTCTGCCTGGACTCCAGATCCACTAGTGGGCTCAACCCGTTATTGGTACTGAATGAAGGCAGCCTGTGCATCCTTTGCAGAGCCCCTTCCAGATCTCATTACTCTATCAGGTCAAAGACTAGAATTTTAACAATCATTCTTTACCCATGAGCCAGGAAATCTGAAAAGTCATATGAATTTAAGTGCATCAGGCACCAGTCAGTTGTATAGTATCATCCTGAAGAGATTTTTTTTTTAAAGACTTCATTTTGAGGGGCACCTGGGTGGCTCAGTCGTTAAGCGTCTGCCTTCAGCTCAGGTCATGATCCCAGGGTCCTGGGATCGAGCCCCGCATCGGGATCCCTGCTCAGCGGGAAGCCTGCTTCTCCCTCTCCCACTCCCCCTGCTTGTGTTCCTGCTCTCGCTATCTGCTATCTCTCTCTCTGTCAAATAAATAAATAAATAAATCTTTAAAAAAAAAAAGGGAAAAGACTTCATTTTGAGGGCAGTTTTAGGTTCAGAGCAAAACTGAGAAAAAAGTATAGAGATTTCCTATGCATCTCTTGCCCCCACACATACACAGCATCTCCCATTACTAGCATCCCCCACCACAGTGGGACAGCATTTGGTGTCATCATTGTTCCTTATTTTGGCCATTCTAATAAGTGGTATTTCACTATTGTTTTAATTTGCATTTCCTTCATGACAGATGATGTGAATCATCTTTTCATATGTTTATTTGCCATCTGTGTATCTTCTTTGGTGAGGTGTTTGGTAAGGTCTTTGTCCCATCTTGTAATTGGGGTTGCTTGATTTCTTACTGAATTTTAAGAGTTCTTTGTATATTTCCAATTACAGTCCTTTAACAGGTGTGTTTTTGGCAAACATTTTCTCCCAGTATGTGGCTTGCATTTCATTCTCTTGATGTTATCTATTGCAAAGCAAAAGTTTTTCATCTTAATGAAGTCCAGTTTATCAATTATTTCTTTCATAGATTATGTCTCTGGTATTGTATCTAAAAACCATCATCATACCCAAGATCATCTGCATTTTCTTAAATGTTATCTTTTAGGAGATTTATAGTTTTGCATTTTATGTTGAGGTCTATGATCCATTTTGAGTTAATTTTTGTGAAGGGTATAAGAACAGTGTCTAATTCATTTTTTTATTTGCATGTGGGTGTCCAGTTTTTCCAATACGTATCTTTGCTCCTTTGTCAAATGTCAGTTGACTTTCTTTATGTGGGTCTATTTCTGGGCTCTATTCTGTCCCATTCATCAATTTGTCTCTTCTTCTTTTGCCAATACCACATTATTTTGATTACTCTAATAATCTTATAGTAAGTCTTAAAACCAAGTAGTGTTAGTCCTCCAACTTATTCTTCAATGTCATGTTAGCTCTTCTCGTTCTTTTGCCTCTTCATATCAAGTTTATAATCAGTTTGTTAATATCCACAAAATATCATGCTGGAATTTTGATTGGGATTGGGATTGAACTTCTGATCAAGTTGGGAAGAACTGACATCTTTAAAATATTGAGTCTTCTTGTCCACAAACATACAATATCTTCCTTTACTTACTTCTTTGATTTCTTTCATCAGAGTTTCATAGTTTTGCTCAAATAGATTTTGTACTTATTCTGTTAGATTTTTTTTTACCTAGGTATTTCCTTTCTCAGCAGGGCAGGGATGCCAGTATTTTTTATCTCAAATTCCATTTGTCATCATTGTTATAGAAGAAGGCAATTGATTTTTGTACATTAACCTTGTATCCTACAACCTTGGTGTAATCACTTATTAGTTTTAGAGGTTTTTGGGTCAATTCTTTCAGATTTTCTAAATAGATGATCATGTCATCTGTGAACAAAAACAGTTTTACTTATTCGTTCTTCATCTGTATGCTTTTTATTTCTTTTCCTTGTTTTGGTGCATTACCTAGAACTTCCAGTACAATGTTGAAAAGGAGTGGTGAAAGGGGAAACCTTTGCCTTGTTTCTGATCGTAGTGGGAAAACTTTGAGCTTCTCACAATTAAGTATGATGTTAGCTGTAGGCATTTTGCACATATTCTTTGTTAAGTTGAGGAAGTTTCCCTCTCTTCCTAGTTTACTGGCAGTTTTATCATGAAAAAGTGTTAGATTTTGTCAAATGTTTTTTCTGTTTCTATGATATAATCATGTTTTTTTCTTTAGCCTCTTGATGTGATAGATTATATTAATTGGTTTTTGAGTATTGAAGCAGCCTTGTATACACCTGAAATAAATCCCACTTGGTTAGTGGTAGATAATTCTTTTTCTACATTAATTTAATTTGTTAAAATTATGTTTAGGTCTTTTCCATCTATATTCATGAGAGATATTCGTTCATAGTTTCCCATTCTTATAATGTATGCATCAAGATTTGGTGTTAGTGTAGTTCTGGCCTCATAGATTGAGTTAAGAAGTAGCACCTCTTCTTGTATTTTCTAGAAGAGATAAAGAATTGGTATCTCTTTCTTCCTTAAATGTTTTGTTGAATTAACCATCCACGTATGGTTCTTTCTATTTTGGAAAGTTATCAATTATTCAATTTATTTAATAGATGCAGACCTATTCAGATTATCTACTTCTCTTTGGGTGAGTTTCAGTAGGTTGTGTCTATCACAGAAATCGATCCATTTCATCAAGGTTATCAAATGTGTGAACACAGAGTTGTTCATTATATTTCTTTATTTTCCTTTCAATGGCCATGGGATCAGTAGTGATAGCTTCTTTTTCATCTTTTTTTTCATTTTTGATATTAGTAATTTGTGTCTTGTTTCTTAATTTGATGAGATTCTGTTAGATTTTTTTTTACCTAGGTATTTCCTTTCTCAGCAGGGCAGGGATGCCAGTATTTTTATCTCAAATAAAAATACATATCCATTTTACTGACTTTTTTTTTCAAAGGAACAGGTTACTTTTAGGCTTTCTCTTTGCTTAGAGGACCCCTTTCAATATTTCTTGTAGGGCTGGTTTCGTGTTTGCAAATTCCTTTAGTTTTTGTCTTGGAAGGTTTTTAAAATAACTTTTTATTGTTATGTTAATCACCATACATTACATCATTAGTTTTTGATGTAGTGTTCTATGATTCATTGTGCATAACACCCAGTGCTCCATGCAGAATGTGCCCTCTTTAATACCCATCACCAGGCTAGCCCATCCTCCCACCCCCCTCCCCTTGTCCTGGAAGCTTTTTATCTCTCCTTCAATTTTCAATGACAGCCTAGCTGGATATAGTATTCTGAGCTGCATATTTTTCTCATTTAGTGCCCTGAATCTATCATGTCAGTCCTTTCTGGCCTGCCAGGTCTCTGTGGATAGGTCTGTTGCCAATCTGATGTTTCTACCATTGTAGGTTACATATCTCTTCTCCTGAGCTGCTTTCAGGATTTTCTCTTTGTCTCTGAGACTTGTAAGTTTTCTATTAGATGTTGTGGTGTTGACCTATTTTTATTGATTTTTAGAGGGGTTCTTTGTACCTCCTGGATTTTGATGCCTGTTTTCTTCCCCACATTAGGGAAGTTCTCTGCTATAATTTGCTCCAATATACCTTCTGCCCCTTTCTCTCTGTTCTTCTTCTGGGATCTCAATTATTCTAATATTGTTTTGTCTTATGGTATCACTTATCTCTCGAATTCTGCCCTTGTGATCCAGTAGTTGTTTTTCTCTCTTCTTCTCAGCTTCTTTATTTTCAATCATTTGGTCTTCTATATCACTAATTCTCTCTTCTGCCTCATTTACCCTAGCAGTTAGAGCCTCCATTTTGGATTGCACCTAATTAATAGCCTTTTTGATTTCGACTTGGTTAGATTTTAGTTCTTTTATTTCTCCAGAAAGTGTTTCTCTAATAACTTCCATGTTTTTTTATGCCCAGCTAGTATGTTTAAAATCATTCTGAACTCTAGTTCCGACATCTTACTAATGTCCGTGTTGATTAGGTCCCTGGCAGTTGGTACTGCCTCTTGTTCTTTTTGTTGAGGTGATTTTTTCCATCTTGTCATTTTGTCCACAGGAGAATAGATGAATGAGAGAACAAAATGCTAACAGGGTAACAACGTCCCCAGAAAATATACACTAAACAAATCAGAAAAGCCCTGATACCAGGGGGAAAGAAAGGGAAAGAAAGAAGAAAAAGGAAAAAAAAAAGAAAAACAAAAAGATAAAAACAAACAAAAACAAAACAAAACAAAAAAAACAGAATTTGATCAGATAAGATCAGGCTGGTGCATAGATCAGTGCCACACACTAGATTTTGGGCATATTTTGGTCTGTTAGAAGAAAGTGCCTCCCAAAATTTTAAAGACAGAAAAACTTGTATATGTACAAAAATAAGGGTTAATATGATGAAGGGATGGAATATGACTGTAAAGATGAAATTATAGAAGATTTTATAAAAGGAATTGGTAAGATAAGAAGTTGGTTGAAAAAAGAAAGAGGATTAAAAAAAAAGAAAAAGAAGGGGATGTGATCAGGCAGGAGACTAGAACAAAGCCATACAATAGAGATTTAGGGTATATTTTGATCTGTTAGAAGAAACTATATCCAAAATTTTAATGAGAGAACAACTTTGGAGGACGAGAGTGAAAATGGTGGCCTCCCAATCTCTGCCCTGGAGGAGCTGAGAACTCGGGGCCCCACTTCTCAGTGAGCCCCCAGAGAAAAGCAATCAGTCACTCCCATCTCCCCGGTCTCTGGCCGCACTCTGGGCTCACCTGGCCTGTGACTGAGCATTTCTATATCTGGCACCCGATTTGGTGTGAAGTCTCCAAACCCAGCAGATCCCTGTGGTGCACTCCTGCACCGCTCCTCCCAGGGGAGGAAGGGGAGTCTCCCCAGATCTGCCGCTTGTTGGGTCCCTGCTGGAGGAGCAGTGGCCTGACTGTGCTGCGGATCATGGTTTATGGCAACCCCAAGCTGAGAGCCTGCACTTCAACTCCATCTCTGCAGCCAGCTTCCCCGCTCCAATACCTGGGAGCTCTGCCATACTCAGGCACCCCCGGTCTTTCTGTGACCCCGAGGGTCCTGAGACCGCACTGTCCCAGCGAGGGTTCCACCCCCCACTTAGCCACTGGAGCCACGTCCCTCAGCAGAGCCGACTTCTAAAAGTTCCGATTTTGTGCTCCGCGGCTCTATCACTTGCCAGAAGTGGCCGACGGAGGCCCCCTCCCCCACTGTCTATCCTCCCGAATATCGCCATGGATTCACTTCTCCTCACGTCCTACCTTCCAGAAAGTGGTCGTTTTTCTGTTCAGAGACTTGTTGCTATTCTTTTCTTTGATCTCCTGTGGAGTTCCTAGGTGTTCAGAATGGTTTGATCCCTATCCAGCTGAATTCCTGGGAGCAAACAAAATCCAGGTCTCCTACTCCTCTGCCATCTTGCTCCTCCCCCTGCTCAAATTTTATTATACCTTTTTTTCCTGCTTACTTGGGATTTAAATTCTCTTCTTTTTCTAGTTTCCTAAGATGGATGATTATATTATTTGTTTTAAATACATCTTCTTTTCTAGTATATATATTCAATGCTAATAATTTCCCTCAAAAACTGCTTTTTTCTACAATCCACAAATTTTGGTAAGTTGTGCTTTAATTTTCATTTAGTTCAAAATACTTTTAAATTTCTCTTAGGATTTTGTCATTGACCCATGTGTTATTTAGAAGTATGTTATTTAATCTCCAAGTATTTTGAGGTTCTCCAGCTCTCTTTTTGCTACTGATGTTATTTTAATATCATGTGACCTATAACTGAACCTTGCTTAATTTCTATTATTTGAAATTTGTTAAGATGTATTTTATGGTCTAGAATTGGTTGTCTGTCTTGGTAAATGTTACATGTGAACTTAAGAGGAATGTATATTCTGCTGTTGTTAGATGAAGTAGTGTATAAATTAATTAGTTAATTAATTAATAGCTCCATCTGATTGGTGATGCTGTTCAGTTCAACTCCGTTCTTACTGATTTTCTGCTTTCTGGGCCAGTCAGTAGATACAGTAGAAGTTTGTTGAAGTCTCTAACTATAACAATGCATTCATCTATTTCTCCTTGCAGTTTTATTAGTTACTGCCTAACGTATAATGATGCTCTGTTATTCAGTACATACACATTAAAGATTGTTGTTGTCTTGAAGACTTATCCCTTTTATCATTACTAATGGCCCTCTTCATTTCTTATTATTTTCTTTGAAGTTAGTTTACTCTGAAATTAATATAGCTATTCTGGCTTCCTTTTGATTAATATTTGCATGATTTATCTCTCTTCATCTTTTTACTTTTAATCTCCTTGTCTTTATATTTAAAGTGGATTTCTTGGAGACAACATATTTGGATCTTTTTTTTTAATCAGCACTGACAATCTCTTATTTACATTAAATGTAATTAATGATATAGTTAGATTAATATCTATATTTATTATTGTTTCCTATATATTGTCACTGTTCTTTGTAATTTTTTTTTGTCTTCACCCTTTCCGCCTTCTCTGGTTTAAATTGACCGTTTTGTAAGATTCCCTTTCCTCTCCTTTCATCATATCAATTTTTACTTCACTTTTACTATTTTTGGTTGCCCTGTGGTTGCAATATGCACTTACAACTAATCCAAATTCACTTCAAATAGCACTGTACCACTTCACTGGTAGCAAAATGTCCTCATAACAGAGTATTTGTAATTCCTTCCTTGCATCTCTTATGACATGTGACATTCATTTCACTTATTTATAAGGTATAATCACTGACTATATTGTTGCTATTTTTAATTTCAAGAAACTTATCTCTTAGACCTATTAAGAATAAGAAAAATAAACTTTATTTCACCTTCATTTATTCCTCTTAAAAGGTGTTTATGTAGATGTAAGTACCTGACCTATATAATTTTCCTTATTTCTGCGGAACTTTTACCATTTCTTGCAACGTGGATTTCTTTCTGAAAAATATCCTCAATTTTTATTTAACTGAGAAAGTTTTTGGTGCCTGAGTGGCTCAGTAGGTTAAGCGTCTGCCTTTGGCTCAGATCATGATCTCAGGGTCCTGGGATTGAGCCCTGCATCGGCTCCCTGCTCATTGGGGAGTCTGCCTCTCCCTTTGTCCCCCCCCTCCTTGTACTCGCTTGCTCTCTTCTCTCTCTTTCTCTCAAATAAATAAATAAATAAAAATCTTAAAAAAAAAAGCGTTTAAAAAAAGTTGTTTCTCCTTCACTTTTTTTTGCACTTTTATCAAGTATAATTAACATAGAGTGTTATATTAGTTTCAAGTGTTGTACAATATAGTGATTCAAACTTTCCATACATTTCTCAGTGTTCATCAGAATAAGTGTACTCTTAATCCCCTTCACCTATTTCAGCCATCCCTCCACCCAGTTTCCTTCTTGCAACCGCCAGCTTGTTCTCTATATTTAAGAATCTTTTTTTTATTTGTTTGTTCATTTGTTTCTTAAATTCCACATATGAGTGAAATCATATGGTATTTATCTTTCTCTGACTGATTTATTTCACTTAGCATTATATCCTCTGGGGCAATCCATGATATTGCAAATGGCAAGATTTCATTCTCTTTTATGGCTAATATCCCATTGTATTTATATACTACATCTTCTTTATCCATTCATCAATCAGTGGACATTTGATCTTTTCATTTGTATCATCTTCAATTTCTTTTGCCAATGCTTTATAGTGTTCAAAGTACCAAGGAGTTCCACCTCCTTGGTTAAGTTTATTTCTAGGTATTTTATTATTTTTTGTGCAATCACACATGGGATTGTTTTAATTTCTCTTTTTGCTATTCCATTATTAGTGTATAGAAATGCAACAGATTTTGTATATTAATTTTGTATCCTACAACTTTCATGAATTCATTTATCATTTATCAGGAGTCTTAAGATTTTTCTATATATAGTATCATGTCATCTGCAAATAGTGAAAGTTTTACTTCTTCCTAACCTATTTGGAAGATTTTATTTCTTTTTTTTTTTTTTTTTTGTCAGATTGCTGTAGCTAGAACTTCCAGTATTATGTTGAATAGAAGTGGTGAGAGTGGACATCTTTGTCTTGTTCCTGATCTTAATGGAAAAGCTCTCAGTTTTTCACCATTGAGTATGATGTCAGATGTGGGGTTTTTTATATATGGCTTTTATTATGTTGAGATTATGTTCCCTCTAAGCCTACCTTTTGGAGAGTTTTTACCATGAATGAATTTTGTCTTTGTCAAATGTTTTTACTACATTTATTGAGATAATAATGTGGTTTTTATCCTTTCTTTTGTTAATGTGTTGCATCATGTTGATTCATTTGTGAATATTGAACCACACTTGCATCCCAGGAATAAATCCTACTTGATCGCGGTGAATGGGTTTTTTCATGTATTATTGAATTTGCTTTGCTAATATTTCATCAAGGATTTTTTCATCTATGTTTATCAGAAAATTGGCCTGTGGTTTTCTTTTTCTGAAGTGCCTTTATCTGGTTTTGGTATCAGGGTAATGCTGGTATCATAAAATGAATTTAGGAGCTTTTCTTCCTCTTTTGTTTTTTTGAGTTAGTTTGAGAAGAATAGGTATTAACTCTTATTTAAATACTTTGTAGAATTCACCTATGAAACTACCTGTTCCTGGACTTTTGTTTGTTGTTTTTTTTTTTTTTTTTATTACTGATTCAATTTTATTGCTCATAATGTTCAAATCTTCTATTTCTTCCTGATTCAGTTTTGGAAGATTATATATTTGTAGAAACTTATCCATTTCTCCTAGGTTGTCCAATTGGTCAGCATATAATTTTTCATAGTATTCTCTTATAATCCTTTGTATTTCTATGGTGTTGACTGTTATTTCTCCTCCTTCATTTCCAATTTTTTTTATTTGAGTCCTCTTTCTTTTTTCTTGATGAGTCTGGCTAAAGGTTTATTAGTTTTGTTTAACTTTTCAAAGACACATCTCCTGGCTTAATTGATCTGTTCTATTCTTTTTCTAGTCTCTATTTCATTTATTTCTGCTCTAATCTTTATTTTCTTCCTTCTACTGGCTTTGGAATGTTCTTCTTTTTCTAGTTCCTTTAGGTGCCAGGTTAAGTCATTTATTTGAAATTTTACTTGCTTCTTGAGGTAGGCATGGATTTCTATAATCTTTCCTCTTAGAACAGATTTTGCTGTATCTCAAAGATTTTGGATAGTTGTATTTTCATTTTCATTTGTCTCCGTGTAGTTTTGACTTCTTTGATTTCATGGTTGAAACCATGAAATCAAACCATTCATGGTTTAGTAGTCTATTATTTAGCATCCATAATGTATAATGTGATGTCAATTTCTGTGAATTTATTGAGACTTGTTTTGTGGCCTAACATGTGATCTCTTCTGGAGAATGTTCCACATGTCCTTGGAAAGATTGTACATTCTGCTGGTTTTTGTTGGAATGTTCTAAAAATATGTTAGGTCCATCTAGTCCAATGTGTCATTGAAAGCCATTGTTTTCTTGTTGATTTTCTGTCTGGGTCATCTATCCACAGATGTGGTGTTAAATTCTCCTCCTGTTGTATTAATTTCTCCCTTTATATTTGTTAAGAGTTGCTTTATGTATTTAGGTGCTCCCATGTTGGGTGTATAAATACTTATAATTGTTATATCCTCTTGTTGAATTGTTCCCTTTATCATCATGTAGTGTTTTTCTTTGTCCCTTTGTTTTAAAGTCTACTTTGTCCAATATTAAGTATTACTATCCAGGCTTCCTTTTCACTTTCATTTGCATGTAAATGTTTTTCCGTCCCTTCACTTTGAATCTGCATGCATCTTTAGGTCTGAAATGAGTCTCTTGTGGACAGCATATAGATGGGTCTTATTTTTTTATTCATTCTGTCACCATAAGTCTTCTGATTGGAGTACTTAGTCCATTTACGTTCAAAGTAATTAGTGGTAAGTATGTACTTATTGCCATTTTATTACATGTGTTATGGTTGTTTTTTAATTCTTCTCTGTTCGTTTCTTCTTGTGCTCTCTTCTCTTGTAGTTTGATGGCTTTCTTTAGTAATATTCTTGGATTCCTTTCCCTTTATGTTTTGCATATCTATTACAAGTTTTTGATTTGTGGTTACCGTTAGGCTCATACACAACATCTTATGCATATAGCAGTCTATATTAAGTTGGTTGCTTATGTTTGAACCCATTCTAAAAGCACTAAATCCTCCCCACCACAACCTACATTTTATGTATATAATGTCCTACTTTGTATCCTTCTATTTTGTGAATTCCTGGATTGACTTTTTATAGGTATAACTGATTTTACTGCTTTTGTGCTTCAAATTCTATACTGGCTTTTGTAAGTGATTAATATACTACTACTTTTATTATATTTATATTAACCTGTGATTTTTTTCTTCTCATAATTTTCTTATTCCTGATTATGGACTATTCTTTTCACTCAAAGAATTTCCTTTAATATTTCTTGTAAGTCTGGTTTGGTGGTGATGAACTCCATCAACTTTTGTTTGTTTGGGAAACTCTTTATCTCTCCTTCTATTCTCAATGATATCCTTGCTGGGTAGAGTATTCTTGGTTGCAGGACTTTTATCATTTCAGCACTTTGAATATATCATGCCACTCTCTTCTGGCCTGCAAAGCTTTTGCTAAAAAAATCAGCTAACAGTCCTATGGGGGGTTTCCCCTTGTATGTAACTATGTTCTTTTCTCTTGCTACTTTTACAATTCTCTTTTTATCACTACTTTTGCCATTTTAGTTATTATATGTCTTGGTGTGGACCTCCTTGGGTTGATTTTCTTGGGATCTCTGTGTGCCTTATGGATCTGAGTGTCTATTGCCTTCCCCAGATTAGGGAAATTTTCAGCTATTATTTCTTCAAATACATTTTCTGCCCCCTTTTCTCTCTCTTTGCCTTCTGCGATTTCTAAATGCAAATGTTATCATGCTTGATGATGTCACTAAGTTTTCTTAATCTATTCTCATTTTTTATTCTTTTTTTCTTTTTCCTGTGCAACGTGGTTGTTTTCCATTATTCTGTCTTCTAGTTCACTGATCCATTCTTTTGCCTCCTGAATTCTACTATTAATTACCTCTAGTGTATTTTTAATTTCGGTTATTAGTTCTTCACTTCTGACTGGTTTTTATATTTTCTATCTCTTTGTGGAAAGTCTCACTGAGATCCTCCACACTTTTCTCAAGTCCAGTGAGTGTCATTATGACCATTTCTTTGAATTCTTTATCAGTCATATGGCTTATCTCTATTTCATTTAGCTCTTTTACTATTGTTTTGTCCTATTCTTTCATTTGGGACATATTCCTCTGTATCCTCATTTTGTTTAACTATCTGTGTTTGTTTCTATGTGTTAGGAAAATTTGTTATATCTCCTGATCTTGAAAGTATTAACCTTATGAAGAAGAGGTCCTATGGTGTCCTCTAGCACAATGACCCTGTTCACCAGAACCAGGTGCTTGAAGGGTGTCTCCTATATGGGTTTCATGCACTGTACTGTTGTGTCTGAGTTATGTTTGCCTTCAGTCCAGTTGACTGCAAAGGCCCACTTTGCCTGTTATGAGCCAGGTTTTGTCCCTGTGCTGTTAAGAGGCCAGTTTAGGGCTGGTGTGGGCTTATAGTTGGACAGTGTAAGCAGTCAGGCCAGAGGCTTGCCCTTAGCCTGTATGCAAGGACTGCAGTTGCCCCAAACTTCAGGGTACTCTCTCTGCCTTGTCTCCTGAGAAGATTTTGTTGGTGGGTGGGGCCAACAGTCAGGCCAGATGCCTGTTGGGGCTGCACATGCATTGATCAGCAAGTCACTCTCTCTGCATTGCCAGTTATAAAGTTCAGTTGCTGGGGCTATAGTCAAACTTGCGTGTGTGTTTGTATTTTCCCGTCCCCAAAGCATGAGTCACTTTGGGGTGGTACAGGTCCCTTCCAGGGCTGCTCACAAAATGAAAAAGGACAGGAGCTGTTTTGGAGGGACTCCTATCATGTGGGGTGGATTAGATGGGGCAGAAACATAGGAAAATATAGGGGAGAGCTATGTGATGTTGGCAAGGTAGGTGGAGCATATTCCTGCTGTTTCTCACAGGTGTCTGGCTATATAGGTGGGGGGGCAAAGAAATGGTGCCTGCCTGTTCTTTTCTTCTTGGGGAAATCTTCTAAAGATCCCTGTCCCTCCAGCACATGTTCTGAGATTAATAAATAAGTCTCCTTCGTATATACCCCAGGCACTCTTCAAACTATAGCTTCTATGTAGTATCTCAGTGGGGTTGTGTACCCTGGCTCTTTAAAGGTGGGGATGCAGTTTCAGCCTGCTGATTTTTCAAGTACCCAGAGTTAACCGTGCTGTAAAAACCTTGCAGAATTAAGCTCCATTGGTTTTCACAGCTAAATGTTATGGGGATTCATCTTCCCAGGCAGGTCCTCGTGTCTGGGGTACCTGCTGTGGGTCTGATCCTCCCTCCCCTGTACTGTAATGTCCTTCCTGTTTGTAGTTAGTCTTGCCTGGAGTTTTGTTCCTGATGGCATCTGCCTCTCCTACTTTTTTATATGCCCTCTTCTCTATAATTAACTGTGTAAAGTCTGTTCTGCCAGTCTTTGGGTCATTTCCTGGGTTGGATGCACTGATGTATCTATCAATCTATCATCTAGGTGTGTCATGGGACAAGGTGAATTTAGGATTCTCCTACTCTGCCATCTTCCTAGAATTTCCCACTTTTTTTTTTAATTGAAGTATGGCTGACACACAGTGTTATATTAGTTTCAGGGGTGCAATGTAGTGATTCAACAACTATACATTATACTGTACTAACAAGTGTAGCTACCAACTGTCACCATAGAACACTACTACAATACCACTGATATATTCTCTATGCTGTAACCTTTCATCTCTGTAGCTTAGTCATTCCATTTCCTTCACTTTGGAAGTATAATTTTGCTGGATACAGAATTGTAGATTGGTGATAAAATTTTGTTTTTTCTTTTCAAAATTTTCAGTATCTCATTCTACTGTCTTCTTGTGAGCATAATTTATGAGATGTTTGATTCAATTCTTATCCATGCTCTTCCATAGTTAAGATGTTCACTCTCTTCTCCCTCCCAGACCATCTGTCTTTCAAGATTTTCTCATGTCTTGACAATCTGCATTTGAGTATGATACATGTTTGTATAGTTTGTTTTGTTTTGTTTTGGTATTTATCATGGTTGGTGTTATATCAGCTTCCTGGATTTATGGTTTTTTTTTAATCCTTCATTAATTTTGAAAAAAATTTCAGTCGTTACCATCTCAAATATTTCTTCTGTTCCTTTTTCTCTCCCTTTTCCTTCTAGTATTTTCATTATATATATGTTACACCTTTTATAATTGTTCCATAGTTCTTAGATGTTCTATTATTTTAAATTATTCTGTTTGCTCTTAAATTTTGGATATTTCTATTGATATTTCTTCAAGCTTACCGATTATTTCATTGGCCATGTTCAGTACACTGATGAGCTCATCAAAGACATTCTTCATTTCTGTTACAATCATTTTGATCTTTGGTATTTTTTTTAAAATTCTTTCTTAGAGTTTCCATCCCTCTACTTACATTACACATTTGTTCTCGCATGTTGTCTGTTTTTCAATTAAAGCTCTTAGAATATTAATCACAGTTATTTTAAATTCTTGGTATGACAGTTGCAAAATTTCTGCCATATATTACTTCTGTGTCAACAAACTATTTTTGTCTTTTAGTATTCCTTTTTTTTTTTTATAGAAAGCTGATCATAATGTATTAGTAAAAGAGGCTGAGGTAAATAGACCTTTGGTTTGAGGCCTTTTGTTTGTTTTTCTGGCTATGAGTTAGACTGTGCTTACCGTTGGCTGTAGCTTTATGTGTCAGAAAAATTAAAAGTTCCTCTGGTGTTCTTGTTTTTATCTTCCCAGTTGTCTTTCAATTTCCCTAGAGGTTTCTTCTTAAATAAGATCTGACATGGGCAGTTTTTACAGTTGCACTCATCTGTTTATACAGCAGCCCTACTGATGTGATGATAAACTATACAAGGAAAGGAAGCATTCTCTTGTCCTATTATTAGGTCTCATCTTGATCCTTTTGTGAGCTTTTTGTGCCTCTGTGTACAAGTACTGGGCACAAAGTTCACAAGTACATCTTGGTCTTTTTTTCCACTCACTAGTTAAGATAGGAAGTCTTGGGAGGGTGTAGAGTTAGGAATTTACTGTCTCATACATGGAGGCTAGAGTGAGCTAGTTGGGTATTTCTCTTCCTCCAAGTTTGTTAGGCTCTGGTAAACCCCAATGAGGCTCGGAAAAATACTTTCCTTCAAGGGCAGTCTTCACTAAGAAAGAGAATGTTTAAGGCATATTTCAAAATGGCTACCTTTTCCTTTCCTGTGCCAGAAGCACAAGGGGGATTTCTCTCCAATACTCCCTGTCAGAATCTGGAAGAGCTCTTAGAAGTCAAACTCATGCAAGTCTGGGGGTCCTGTTAAGACAGGATATTTTTAATTTTTGAGTCCCCAGTGAACCTCAAACACATTATCAATTAGTTAAGATTTCCTGCCCCAGTACTGTTCTAGTGTTTTCTTTTCTGCTCCAGTCAACTGTGACTCTCTTTTCCAACTATTTGTCTCTTCAATTTTGGGAGCAGCAGTTTACCTTTTAATCTCAATTATCTGATGGTTCTAAGAAGAGCTGATTATTTTCAGTTTGTTCAAGCCTTTTTGTTGTTGTTGTTATGAAGATGAGAGTGATGTCTTCTAAGCTCCTTACATGGTGGAGTGGAAGCCTGAGGTCCTGAAGAGTTTTGAATTGAATAATGAGGGAGGCAGCACATCCGGAAGAGACTTCATGAACAGAGCTGCTAGTTTTAGCCACCTTCTACATTTGGCCCATAACCGGTATTCTCTACTTCTGAGACTTTAAAACCTCTTAAAAATTATTTAGTAAGAAAGATAGATTTCAGGGTGCATAAAAATCAAAAGCCAAACAACTGGGAATTATAAGTGTCTTACAAAATCTTCACTCTGAAACTAGATGAAGAAGAGGATATGGACCAAGAACTGGACTTTGCCAAGATATAAAAGTCTAAGAGTGAGCACTAACTTTTGAATTATCCTGGGGTCATGTCAAAGGGAAATCATTACCAAATCACCACTGGGTAGAGAAAATATGTAGAAACTGTGCCACGAAATGAAAGCAAAAGAGTTCAGTCCCCTGTAGAGTTGTCCAAGAGTATATTGACCTAGCAGAGGAGAAGAATGAACTGAGAGTTAGAAAAAGAGTGGATAAAGTCAATACAAGTAGAGAAGGGGACCAGGGCAGGTCCACCAATAATTCTATAAACATAATCTGTCAGCTTCAATGTCCCTCTTATGTTCTCATGGGTCTCTTTCAAAGGACCATGGTTATATCCACTAAGGAACAGTTGTCAATGTCCTCTGTCATGTTTTACAAGAAGTCAGAAAACTATTCACCCTCCCACTTCAAAACATTCTCTAGTCTAATGCAATGGAGTCTGAAATCCTACCTCTGTTAAGGAATTCTTGAGGTTTCCTCTTTCATTGATACTTTTTAAAAACACAAATACTTCTGAGAGGACAAAAAGATTTATTTCACCAGTATTTTTTTCAATTGTTTACTAATGCTGCATTCTTCACAACAAGAACTAGATTCTGAAAATAGGGTGCTCAGAAAGAGAATAGAGAAGGAGGAAAAAGAGTTTTGAAAGTCACTCATGCCTTATTAATAGGGAAGGTTGGAAGATAATTTGATTTTTTGCACATTTGCACACATATGTGTAAATGTATGTGCCTACATACACACAACTGAGAAGTTGTCACGCCAGCCTCAAAATCCCATGATGTTTTATTTGAACCCTTTATATAATACTTATTACTTACAAATATATATTGCGTATGATGTCTGTGTTTTATTTTCCCTAATAGACCTTAAAGTCCTTGAGATGAAAAGTTGGGCTTCATAGAATTATGGTTGAATGAAACAATCCATTAGTTACTTATATAGGCATTTTTTTTATATGCAAGGTGTATAAGGTACTAGATATAATATATCAAGGTGACTATTAATATTTCATGGTAACAATTCATTCACAGATGATTGCTATAGGAACTAAACCTTTTCATACACAGAAGACTTAGTACTAAGTTCAGAAATGCAACCAAAGGAAGTAGACTTGAGGACCATACATGTATCATAAATTGGAAAATGCCCTTGGAAATTCTTTTTAGTCCCTTTCAGGAACTTACTCAAGGGCAAGTTCAGTGCAAGAAGAAAGGAGTAAAAGATTCTCAAAACTTTTCCACCAGGTCTTTCTCTTGCTGGTAATGAATTATATATGCATTACTTTGTAACTGCAGTCAACTGAAAGTAGAGAATGGATGGCTCTTGGAATGTTAGAGATTCAAAGCAATTTGTCTGCTAACTAGTTGCTGACTTATAAGGAAAATAGCATCTCAATTTTATCAATTCAGTTTCAACTAAACACAGCCAATAAATTAATAGTCCTGAAGGTTTAAATATATGCCTTATATGCCAATATTAATTGGTATCTTTGCAGTTTTATGTTTCTAATCACAGTTATGTGAGAAAACACTACCTTTAATTTAAATAATTAATTATGATGTTAATGAATTTGCCATTATAACATACAATATATATATTATATAATATATATAATATATAATATAATAACTATAATATACTTGCTCCTTGTCTCTCCTCTCTCTCTCTCCCTCTCTATCTCCTTGTTTCTCTCTTTCTTTATTATATTGAGGTTTATTATATTTAAATACGATAATAATAGAACAGCCTATGATTAGAATTATGATTTGAGACCAATTTTGCATCAGCTCCCAAACCAAGTAAATAAATGGATAGGTATCTAGATAGACAAAAACAAAACAAATCTCTCCATCTTTACCTCACAATACAGTACATTTGGACAACAAGACACTACTATCTCCCTCACACAAATGAGAACCAAAAGGAAAGAGAGAACATCTTGCCACCTCTTTCCTAGTTTAAGCCAGCACTCCTTGGTTCTCACAATATTGACTAATACTACCATTACATAGCACTGTTATATCATTGTCTTCCAAATCTGCCTGAATTACAAATAAATCCTGGTTATTTGTTAAAAACATAAATTCTGGTCACCAAACAGAACCTACTAAAACAGAATTTCTCAGGGTGAATCTTTATTACCTGTATGACAGAAACCCTACATAATTCCTATTATCAGAAAAGATTGGGAAATGTTGATTGTTTCATTTTATTTAAAATTTACCTGAACAACTATCTGAAGTGAGAGTTAAGGAGCTGGGAAACATCTGAATTATTACAAATGAGAAAACGGACACGTAGAGACATTAAATGCTTGATGAAGTTCACACAGCTAAAAAAGGGGGCCAGGGCTAGCTCTTAACCCCATATAATCTAGCTCTATTTTTTTTTTCCACTACTAAACCAAATTCTCAGTTGTTTCCCTACACGCTGGTCACGTGGCTGCTAGCCAAGATAAAGGTTCTGGATAACACCGAAAAGTAAGAAATCTCTTTATAATACATTGAGTCTCTCTGCTACATACTAGTATCTGCATTGCTTACACAGATTTCTTGATCCCTCTGGATCTCTGAAGCATTCCTTTGCAATCTCTTGCTGTCACTACCCTGCCTACTTTTTGAAGGGTCCAGACTCAATAAAACTCTTTCTTGCCTGGTCTCCTCTTCCCTGGTACCCATCTATCCAGCAATGATGGTCAATGTCTTCAGATGGACAGAAAGTCCGTAATAGAAGGCTAAAATATAGGATATAAAAATCACTGAGTATTTGATGGAACTAGAGCTAGAAAACTGGACTCTCTGTGACCCAAGGCAAAACATTTCACTTCTTTCGGTCTCCCATGTGAATTATTTTAATTTGACCAGAGGTTCTAGAGTTAGAAAAATGTAGACCATCTGATCAAGTCTCTTACATTAGAAGAAGGGAAATTAAGATGCTAAAAGTTAATTTAGTAATTCACATGAAATTACAAAACTAAAAGGTATAAAGTAATATTTTTGAGGATATAATGCCTTTCTTTGTCTCTTGCCTAAGCTGGATTCCTCTTTTTCTAAGCCCATGCAAACCAGGAAGTAACTCATTCTCTCTTTTGTGTAACTTCACCATACCAAACTTTGCACTGAGTGCTTTATGTAAATTATATTTTACTAAACCTCAAAACAAACTTTCAAACTAAATATTGCAATCTCCCATTGATTTATGAGGAAACTGACTCACACATTAAAAGCCTGTTACTTTTTGCAAAAACAAGAATATGGTTCATATTTAGTTTTTTTTTAATTCAAAATATATCCCTAGCCCTTTCTCATGTAGTTGTCACCTTACAGCTCTACTTTTCAAAATGCACAAATGCTTCTAAAAAACATTTGAAATAAATAAACAGTAGAAAAGAGAGTACATTTATGTATGAAGCTAAAGAAATAGAGCTAACAGGGAAGGTAATAGATAAAGGGAGAATCATATATACAGTTCAATGGGCCAGAACAATGACCACAATCAACAGAGTGAAATGCTGACCCATAGTAAGGAGCCTACATTTAGGTGCTTGCATAGCAGATGCACAAATACTGGATAAGAAATGCTAGTGTGACTGTTGGCCAGAAAATATTGAGTGTTTATTACTTGTCAGGTTCATTTATAGGCCCTGGAAATATAGCACCTAATATTTACAGGAACTTAGGTTTCATTGGGGAGTGTAGGGATGAAAAATGTGATAAACCCATAGAACAAAAATCAAATAAGCCAATTTCAACAACTGAAAAATGAGAAAATAGAGTAATGTGGTAATAAGTGACTAAGAGGGCCCCTATAGCTAGAGCTATCAGGGAAGCCCTTTGATGAGGAGGTAGCATTTGCATTAAGTGCTGAATAAGAAGCAGGAAGCTAAGCAAAAATATGGAAGGAAGAAGGTGGTGCAAGCAAAAGAAACAGCAAGTGCAAAGGCTTGAAAATGGAGAAGACCTGGGTATGTTCAAGGGACAGAAAGTATGCCAGTGTGGTTGTTGTATCACAAACAACTGAGAGAATGACTATATATGAATTTGGAGATATACAGAGGCTAGATCATGTAGGGCCTTATAAGTTACAGCAAGATTTTATCCTAGGCATAATGAAAAACAATTGTAGGTTTTTATACTAAGGACATGCACTGATTTACTTTTGGAAAATATCACTGTGGCTGCTTTGTGGAGAATGGCCTATGGGAAGATGAGAGAGGAAACAGGGAGATATCTAAGCAGGCTTCTGCTTGAGTTCCATTAGGTGATGGTTTCTGGGACTATATATATATAGTAGTGGAGATAGTGAGAACTGGTTGAAGTTTGGTTATGTTTTGGCAGAAGACCTAGCTTAATTAATAGACTGGGTCTAGAATATGAAAGAAAGAAGAATCAAGCATTACTAACTCCTAGATTTATAGCTTGAACACCTAGGTGGCAGTGGTAGTACCCAGTACTAGTACTGCTAGTACACCTAGCAGTAGGTGATGGGATAGTATGGACTGAGGTAGAGGACTACAATTGATAGTTCTGCTACGGCCATGTTCAATTTGAGATGCCTATTAAATAGTCTGGTAGTGATTATCCAGCTATATTAGTTGACTATCTTAGATTTGAGCACTTGAGAGATGTTTGAATGGGAAAATTGAGAGTTCAGCAGAACACAAATAGTATTTGAAACAATGGGATCAGTTGCAATCACCTAGTGATATATATATAAAGAGGATCAGAAGGCTGAGAGCTGAGGCCTGAGTCCTAGGGCAATTCTACCAACTGGAGATTTCATAGATAACATGAAGCTATGAAAGAAGATTGAAAAGTGCAGTTAGCAAAGTAAGAGGAAAGTCAGGAGAGCCTCGTGTCCTGGAAGCAAAAGGAAAAACGTGTTTCAGGATGGATGGAATCATATATCATGTTAAATACTGTAGAGGGCATTAGCAATATGATGGAAAACTAACCATTAGTCATGGGAAGATGTAGATTAATGGTGACCTTGTTCAGAACTGTTCACAAAGAACGACAAAGTCCAAAGTCCAATTGAAATGCGTATGGGTGAGAAACAAAATGTGAGGTGAGTACACGGAGAACACAAATATAAAGAACTCGTGATTTATTTTTCTGTGAATAAAAGCAGAGCAATATAGCCTTAACTGCAAGGTTATATGAGGGTAAGGGACAATATTTTAAAGGATATTTTGAAGGAACCAGTAAAGAGTGGAAGCTTGATGATTCAGAGGAGAAAGAGTTTAATTGCAGAAATTAAATCCTTAAGATGGTAATAGTGGATGGACACAAATTAACTTGGTCTTATGTAAGGACATGATTTTTTTCTATAATAAGGGAAACCACAATAAAGAATACTAAAATAAGGGAAACAACACAGTAGGGTGGTAGAATTTCTGGTCAAGGTGAATTAATTATCATCAAATTCCATTTATTTTGTGCAAGGTTATCAGCTAAGAGAGTATGCAGGGAGTAGATATTGAAGATTTCAGAAGGCATGAAACTGCCACTTCAGAAAGTAGGAAGATAAATTTAATAGGAAAATTTAGCAGGATTGTCTGTCAGTGCTGAGATTCCTTTTGATATGGTGGACATAAATTTAAAGTAAGTCCAATTAGTGAATTTTCTCTGATTGTTAAGCTTTTCATTCATAGATGCAAAATAAAAGGATGATCAGGATTGGGACATTCCAGTGAGTAGGATGTTGGGTGAGAGAGGACAGAGAACTTAGAAGGTTTCAAAGAGAACACAGGGCTGAAATAAAGAATCTATGTTTCTAGGGAAAGTGAGGCCCTAGAGTGACTGATGGATAGTATCAAAGTTCTACAATAAACAACTGCAGGTTTTCATGAGTTTGGGGAATGGTTGGAATAAAATTATTAGAGCAAGTTGGAAGAAGAGAAGTTGATAATCAGAGATTATTGAAATATTTGAAACTAACATTTTGAGAATAGTGTAGGTATAGGTAATGATCACATGACCATGTGGCCAAGAGGGATTCAAAGAAATGTGGGAAGCAAGTAGATGAGGGTTCTAGGAATGTAGGGGTTAGATATATTATCCATTTAATGAGAAAAATCTCAAAATATAGCTGCAGAGAGAGAGACAAGAGCTAGATGCTCTATGAATAACAAGAGCAAACCAGGTCTCAGTAGTTGATAGCATGGAAGTGAAAGCTAGTAAAATTTGGTGAGTTGAATTTGAAAAAAAAACTAGCGTTTTTCAGGAGGAAGGAGAAGGAATGGTTTTCAAGTAATGAAAGGGAATAGAGAAGACACGAGTTATGTGGAGTGAAGAAATAAAAACCCTCTCCATTCAAGAAGTTACAGACATGTAGTATCGTCAGTGTGGCCATGTTTCAGTGAAGCAAGAGGATAAAGAGTCCATTCAAAGAAGCCAAGCAGAGGAAGTCAATTATCATATGGTTTCACTTATTTGTGGAACGTAAGGAATACATGGAGGGCATCAAGAGAAGGAAGGGAAAAATGAACGGAGGGAAATCGGAGCGAGATGAACCATGAGAGCCTATGGACTCTGAGAAACCAACAAGGTTTTAGAGGGGAGGTGGGAGGGGGACGGGTTAGCCCGGTGATGGATATTAAGGAGGGCAGGTACTGCATGGAGCACAGGGTGTTATAGGAAAACAATGGATCGTGGATCACCACATCAAAAACTAATGATGACTAACATAACATAATAAAAAAAAAAAAAGAAGGGGGTAGAACAGAATGGGATATGTCTGTGATAGTGATTCCGATGATACTGAAGGATTAGAGCATGCTGGGGGTTGGGAGATAGGATCAGATCAGTGAATGTGAACAATTGCAAGGGGATAATCATTTGTATTATGATGTATGGCACTGAAACTTGGATTTCTGATAACATCCAAGGATGTAGGAAGGTACAGTAGATTAATTCTGGAAATGAGAAATAGGATTGAAGACTTTGTAGCAGTGTTTACGGCCCCCGGGGAGGAATCAACTCAGCAAAACGTGGAATAACTAGAGACTGAGAATTTGGCTTGGCTGTTCCCTTGAGTAAAGGAGCTGACTTACCCCCTTCACAGAGGTGACTGGATGATACAATTTCATTTAAGAAATACATGAAAGATATGGAGGTTATAACTGACTACCATATTAATAAAAGCTGAAAACATGACTTCACTAAAGAGAACAAAATAAAGGAGTATTCTTTGACTGCATCAATAAAACTTCACTGTCCAGAAAAAGTGAATATACCCACTAGTAGTAGAATGTATCTAAAGCACCATGGCTAATTCTGGGATTTATCTTTAAAGAATAATGTTGGCAAGTGGAAGTCTATCCCCAGGTCTCTAAAGTGTGGTTGAAAACACAAAGTGATTGTGACCATGTTGAATAATAAAGAGATTGTTAGGGCATTGAACAAGCCATGTATTAATAAACAGAAAGTACTGCTTTAGCAGATAAAGGAATCCAGGCTTTTCTAAACATAAGAGGACCCTCTAAGAGTATAAAGGGCAGATTGCTTGGGAAATTTGATTTCTCCTTCTAAAATGCTCTTTCTAGACCTATAATCTATAGGGTCTTGTGTTTCAGAATAATCTAGCAAGGTTATTAAGTGTATGTTTTTGGGTCTCATGCCAGACCTATTTAACCAAAATTACTGAGAATGGATTCAGAAATCTGTATGAGTTAACATGCTATATATCATAACCTCTTCCCCAATTTAATCATAGGAATAATTAATAAGATCATTAATGTGCTAATAGATGCTTGACAGGTGGTAGTTTTGGTATACTATGCTATATTAAATTAAAGCCTACAATTATTTTGACTTACTCATATATCCCAGTGCCTAAATAGTGCCTGGCACAGGGTGGGTACTTGATAAACATTTGGTGAATTAATGATTGAAGAAGTAAATATTCTCTCTAATCTAGATTTAAACCCTCTGTATTCTCAACTCTAACTTGGGATATTACTACTGATTAAACATCTCTGTTTCTCAGTCTCTACAGAGACTTCTCCCTATCTAGCCTAGTGGCTAGATTTGTACTTGGCTCTCTAGTAGCCAAATCTACTTGTTCTAGAAAGGAGTCTCTAGAAAGGAGTTTAAAATGTCCATGTTACCTTTCTTTAATCCACTCTTATCTTTCATTCTGACCCTCTTCGTCTAACCAATAAAAGGTCAGTCCTTCCAGTTGATTATCCAATTTGATGCCAGTGCACACTTACCCTAATCATCAGGCTGGATTTTAGCTGTTCAGTCACAAATAGCTTAGGACGGTCTCACATGGTCTGAGAAATCCTCAGGGCTTCAATCAAACCTGCCATGGTTAAACAAGGCCATGTCATGACCACTTCTAACAAAAGAATAAATAAAATTTGCCAAGGCTTAATGTGGTTATTCATTTCAAATAGCTTAAAGAACTAGCTCATGAATAAAAAAAGTTATTCTGAGCTTTTCTCAGGACAGATTTAAGACTAGTAGGAATAAGCTATGGAAAGGAGATTTTGATTCAAAATAAAGGAGAGCAATCTAAAATTAATCTCCCTACTATAGCATTGACTGTCTTAAAGTAGCCAGCTCCCTTTTACTAAGAGAATTCAAATAGAAGTAAAACAATAATTTATCAAGAATAGAATCATAAAGCTTGAAGGAACTTTAGAGATCAATTTAACATACTATTTCAACCTCATCTTTTTATAAGTGTAGAATCTAAGGTCTAGAAAAATTAAAATCTATCTAGCTTTATATAGCTTATTAAGGCCAACGGTATGAATACAAGCTGGTCTTACAGCTTTGTCTACATATCTTTTCTAATTATAGAAGTGGTACCTGCTTTGGTTTACAGGACTCTGTCTTGTATAAATTCTAAAACTAACTCATTCTTTTCTTTTCTGTTTATATCCGGAATTTTATAGTTAATTAATTTTACATGGGAATGAAGTGAATCATGACTCTCAATTTGCATATTTGCAAATTGAAAAAAAAAACAAACAAATCTGCCTGAAAACAGCTTATGACAACCTGTTATTTACTGACAAAGAAGTAACTCTCTTTTTTTTGGCAGGTGAAACAAATGAAATGACATCCACCTTCTTGTTGTGTATAACAGGATCCTCCCCTTGGGCCTGAGAATATGATTTTGCCAATGGTAGAGAAAGGAAATAACATTTACAGAACGTCTGCTAGGTAGGTGTTTCATATATGTAATCACATCTAATTTCATTTAATCTGCACAATATCTCTGTGAAATGGGATGGTACAGCCATTTTACAAATGAGGAAATTGTATCTTATAACGGTTTAGTGCAGGGTTTAAAGCCCTATAGCTAATACATGATAGAACAAGATTTGAAATTAGGTCTAGTTAGGGGGACCAACTGTTCCAATTTGCTCAGAACTCGGGAGTTTCCCAGGACATGGAAGTTTTAGTGTTAAAATCCCACTCAGAGATGATTGCTCACCCCAGTTAGTCCAAAATCCAGGGAAAAGAGAAGGAAGTTGTTTCCCAAGCTCATCAAACACCAGTGACTCAACTTGGGTGGTATAAGGAAGGAGAGCGAGGACAGGGGTTGTGATATAGCATGTTAGGACACAGATTTCTGGATCCATTCTCTGTGATTTTGACTGAATGGGTTAGGAGTCCAAAATTATTCTGATATACATCATCTATAAATTATGTTTTTAGAAATAACATTTTAGAAGTAAATATCAGACTTTCCAAGCAATCTATCCTTTATACTCAAAATGGATCCTACTATGTCCAGAGGAGCCTAGACACCTGTATTTGCAGGCCTCATTAGTAACATTTGATTAGTAGCATTTAAAGATCATCAACATTATGGAAGCTTCTGTTCCAATCATGTTTAGCAGTTAGCAGATAAATGTAGTGTTCTCCTTAGAAAAAGATAGAAAGTCATTCTATGGTCTTTGCAGCCAAAGGCCAAGGTTGAGGAACATCAGATATGCACAAAAGCCATTAATCATGTATCTGAATGATCCCTTTGGGCCAGTAGTTCTTAAACTATGCCATGTGTATAAGGAGAACTGTGGGGATCAAATATAGCATGCACAGTCTTGTGGTCAACGTTCTGAGTCTGATTTCATTTGTCTGAAGTAAGGCCCCTGTGATGCTTCATTTTTTGTGCCAACTTGACTGGGGGGTGGTGCTGGTGTGTCTTGAGAGTGTTTCTGAATGAGATTAATATTTGAATCAGCAGACTAATTAAAGTAGATTGCCCTCCCCGATATAGGTGGGCATCATACAATCCACTGAAGGTCTGAATAGAACAAAAATGCAGAGGAAGGGTGAATTCACTCTCTGCTGGCTGTGTGAGCTGAGACATCTTCTGCCCTTGGACTTGGCTTACATCATCAGCACTCCCAGTTCTGAGTTCTTTAGACTCAGGATGAAATTTACAGCAGGGAGTTTCCTGGGTCTCCGGCTTGCAGATGGCAGATTATGGGACTTCTCAACTACAATAATAATATGAGCAATTCTTTATAATAAATCTTATTATATATATATATATAGCCATTGATCACCTATCTATCTATTTATCTATCTATCTATCTATCTATCTATCTATCTATCTATATCCTATTGGTTCTGTTCCTCTAGAGAACCTTGATTAATATATACAAGAATATATATTTTACCTCCCCCTTTCTCCCAACTAGTTAATTCTGACACTTCTGGATTGCCTAAATTACAATCTTACATTCATTCTCTCCTTATTCTCTGCCTAACACAATACTGGACACTAATTGGTGGAGGGGGTTTGGCCTAATTTTATAAAAGCAGACTACAAACTAAAGAAATTTTTAACCTAGATGACAATAGATTGAATCATATGTCCGTTTTGTTGTTGCTGTTGTTGTTGTTTTTCTGGTGGCAAAAATCCATTTTGAAACTGTCCCAAGAGAAAAGCATCTGGATGGGAAGAGATTTTAGATTAGACATTTTACTGATTTCTTCTTGTCATTCATATTTCAGTGCTAATTTTCTAAAGTCTTTTACACAAAACAGTTTCAAATTCCATACAAGGCAAATTGGGCAAATTCCATTTCAGAATTGCAGTTGTGTTGACACGCGGTAATCTCATTAGCAATAAGAGGATATTACCTATAACTGAATAGCTCTGCAATTAGCAAATTTCAGAGCCAGAGAACACCATCATTCTTTAGTTTTACATTTGTTTTTACCCACAGCAGGAAATGTTTGAATTACCAACAAAACTATTAGCATGTTCTTGCTCTACTAAATGAAAACATAACTTAATAAAAAACTGCTTCACCCAGAATAAATATTAACTACAGTTCATGCAGATAAGCTTAACTTTAGCAATTAGGACTGTGTTACACTCATACTTCGATAAATAATGTGTCCATTTACTTCAAGCAATGTAACATGCGTGTCACCCCAAAATCTGATTGGGTTAAAATTCTGTGTTGATAATAAAGACCAGGTCTCCATTTATTTAAAGAAATATATCTACAGGGAAAATAATTAAAGTATTCATCTGGGGAAGTTATATTTGGTATCTTCATGACAGCTGTATAATTGGGTCATTCTAATATTATAACACACACACACACACACACACACACACACACACACACACACACATTTCTTTTAAAATGGATTTAGTTATGTTCCAGGGCTCAACATCACCCATGGAACAAATTACATTAAAATTACAATTAACTTCCGCTCAACTGTCAGCAGAAATCGATGTTGCTGTGTACATACCGCCTCTTCCTCACTTTTATTAAGCCCCTTTCAATTATGAGGAAACATAAATTGGAAGGATGTCGCTATGTCATCTACAGTATTAAAATGTACGAGGAACATTGACCCTGGCCTCTAGAGATTATGTGAAAAGCCATTTATATGCACAGCTGTACAAATTGCCTGAGTTTAATGCTAAATTCTGTGGAAAATCATCTTTGCTGCTCTGCATCTGAGGAAGGACAAGGTTTAAATATTTAATGTGTTCCCTTACCAGACAAGCCCAGTCAGCAGTGAATTAGTGAACTGGCCAGTACAGAGAGCTCCTTTTGGGAATGACACATTTTGCCTTTAAATGCAAGAAGTGACCTGAGTTCACACTTTGCCAGAAATAGCAGCCAGGAGAAGAGCCAACTGGGTTAGTCCACCTTGTCCTCACCAATGTTGTCTTCCATAAAACTACTCCCAGATTGATTCCTAGATCCAGTTTCCAGTCTGTTCTTGAATGTTGGTTGCAACAGCATCCCTTCACCTCTATCAGACCTTTCTTCATAGATATGTACTAGTCATGAAAATATATTTTGGACATATTATTGAAAGAGCACCTCTTCATATTAAACAGACAATAATGAATCTAGCCATAAATGGAAATCTTATGTCCAAATGTAGCTATCAGAGTGATTTGCAATAGTTCAAATCCCATTTGACCATTTACTAACTCTGTCATTTTACTTATCTTCCATGGGCCTCTGCTTTCTCATATGCAAAAGTCATATATGCTTTTTATGTAAAAAGCAAAGATGATCAGAACATCTCCACAGGATTGTCTTGAAGTAAAAGGCTTAACAAATGAAATATAGTAAGTATTAAAAGAAAACATCAGCTATTTTCAAGAGACATTGTAACTTAAGTCATGATTTGCTTTTGTATTACCACACACAATCTTCTTTATATTGAGCTGACGTAAAGGTGTTCAAACAGAAGTTGTGGCATTAATGTGGCAGAGGGCACATTGAAGCTTTGAAGGTATAGTCGCACCAGGTCAACTCTCAACTGGAAAGGCAGAAGGAGATCAGAACAATGAAAGTGGGGTGGAGAGTGCAAAAGAACAGAATATGAGAATCACTAGAGGATATTTTCAAAATGTCCATGTTAAGGCCTCATCTTGACGGAGAGGGAGAAGGATGCAGGAGTTAGAAGACAGACTAACCCTCTTTTCCAACCCTGTTTTGGAAATTACTAGACCAATGCCAATTTGGAATTACTCAGGCTGAGTGACATCTTGAGTCAGGACTGGAGATGTTTACCTAGATTGGTGAGTCTCAACCCTGTACACATTAGAGTTACCTGGGGAGCTTTTCAAAAGTACTAATGATCAGGCCTCACACCAGATCAGTTAAATCAAAATCTCTGGGAGATGGGCCAGAGCACTGAAGCTTTTAAAAAGCTCCCGAGGTAATTCTAATGTGCAGCCAAAGTTGAGAACCAATGATCTATAGATACTTACCTAGATAACCTTAAATGTTCTTTTTTAATCTGCAAATCTATGACTTATAGCATTTCAAACTAAGCAAACACAAATCTCCAAAATAATAATTATAATATAGATTAGTATATGTTTTGAGATGCATCCTAATGATAATAGTAATAATAGTAAATAATATCAGTTTTCATTTGTAGAGTGAATTAAGCTCATTCAAGTCTCTAAACACCCACAGCGGCTGTAGTTTAGAAAGTATAACCATCTTGAGCAAGATTCCATAGTTGATTAGAGGTCAAGCTGGGACTCAAGTCTGGTTCTTCACATTATCAAATTAGTTCTGTTTCTGCTCTAGCACTATTAGCTAGTTTCTCAGGTCCTCTAGTGCCTAATTCTGTTTGCATTAACAGATCATGCTCTGTCTCCTTTAAAGTATTCCATACAATTTCAGCTATCAGTTATGACTCTAAGACAATCTCTAGTTTCTAACAGATACTTCCAGAATAAAGATCCTTTATGTTTACTTTTGATGACAAATTGTAGTCTCAGAGAACTGGCAACTAGTTAGAGTTCAGTGAATCAAGGATTTGATTACCTTTATGTCAATTACATATGAAATAATTCTTAATGTAATAAAACAATCAACTTACCTTTAAAAAAAGCAAGAGGCAACACTGTCTCTTACTCCAACACACAGAAATCAGATTTTTGTTGTTGTTGTTAAATGTAAAAGATAATGAAAATTTTACTAGCCAAGCCATAGTGCAAAAATTGAGTTTGACATTTCCTAGTTACTTGCATCAACAATTAAAGCACTTAGAACCCTTAAAAACTTACCCAACTTTCACTTCCAGGAAATGAAACAGATGTACTTTTCCTTATTCCTTCAAGTAAGTACAACTAAAATCCTTGTTCATATGTAAAACAAATAGAGAAGGCACTGAAAGGTAAAGGAAGAAGAGAAGGAATACCAACAAGAGGAGTCAGGACCTGAAGAATGATACAGTGGTGAATTTCTGGACTTTCTTTTTGCCTCATTTAACCCAGCTAAAGAAGCCAGAAACTGGAAATGTCAATAGGCACAGACCAAAAAAGACAAAACAAGATCTAATCTCCCTAAATCAAAGGACCAAGAAATGGGCAGCCAAGCAAGTCAAGAAACTTTGATATAATAACTGCTCTACTGTAGCCAAATACCACAGGAAATGAAGCTGTAATTCTACTCCCACCCACACCAGGAATTGCCATGTAGAGAGTTTAAACTTCCACCCTCCCTAAACTGTAATTATGCACCCTAAATACTCTCCCAAATGGTATCAGAAAAGCAAAACATGGAGATGGAAATTTGATCACCAGTAGATGGTAACAAGGGTCCCCCCACTGCAATATCAGTGGAAACCACATGGGGAGTCTGGACATCCCACCCCCACAGAACAGTAATAAGATGACCTTCACCTTTTTCCTCAGGTGTTTTCAGAGGAGATGGGACCTCCCTACCACCCAGTGGTAACAAGACCACACCTTCCGATGATCTCAGTGGAGGCCATGTAGGGAGGAGTAATGAGGTAGGTACTCCTACCCTCAAACAAATACCAATGAAGGGGGCAAATGGGGACCTAGCCTAGTAATGAAAAGTACCCCTTCAGTTGTCAATAGTGGCCAACTGGGAAAAATTGACTTCTACTTCCACCTGGCAGTGAAGATGCATCCTCCTCTGTCCCCTGCTAGAGCCATGCCAGTGGAAGCCAACTAAAATAGAACCTTAAAATAAGATCCAGAGTCTTGTAACATAATAACAATTCGAAAAAAAATCTCTAAATTTCAGTTGAAAACACCTTATCTTATGAAGAAACAAGAGGATCTTAAACTCAATTTAAAAAGAATCATAAAGCCGTATCAGTTTGCTAGGGCTGCCATAATAAATACCACAGACTGGGTAGTTTAACAGAGAATTATTTCCTCACAGTCTTGGAGGCTGAAAGTCCAGCATAAAGGTGTCAGTAGGGTTGGCTTCATTCTGAGACCTCTCTCCTTGGCTTGTAAGTGGCATCTTCTTCCAGTGTCTTCACATGATCTTCCACTATGTATGTCCATGTCCTCTCTTCTTCTTGTTAGAATTCAGTCATATTGGATTAAAGCCCATCTATATGATCTCATTTTACCTTAACCTCCTCTTTACATTTCCTTTCTTCAAATGGAGTCACAATCTGAAGTACTGGGGATTAGGGCTTCCACCTATGAATTTTGAGGAAGGGGGAAAAAACAATTCAACCCATAACAGATGCCAATTCTAACATGACAGAGACCTTAGAATTATTTGAAAAATATTTTAAAGCAGCCACCATAAAAATGCTTCAATGAGCAATTGCAAACACAGTTGAAAAAGAAAAAATAGAAAATCTCAGCCAAGACATAGAAGATAATGAGGAAAAACCAAATGGAAATTTTAGAACTGAAAAACATAATAACTGAAATTAAAAATTCAATGGATGGGATCCATGGCAGAGTAGAGAAGGCAGTGGCAAGAATCACTGAACTAACAGATGGAACAATAGAAACCACCATCTGAAGAACAATGAGTATTAAAAACAGTAACAATGAAAATAACAGAGGCCTCAGGGACCTGTAAAACTATGACAAAGATTATCATTCATGTCATCTAAGTCCAAGAAGGAGAGAAGAAAAAAAGAATATAGTTCAAAAAAAAAAAAGCCTCAAAGAAAATGGCTAATAGCATTCCAAATATGGCAAAAGATAGAAAGCTATAGAGAAGGTGACCAAACACTACACAGGAAGAGCATAAAGAAATCCACACCAAGACACATCAGAGTCCAATCTCTAAGGACTAAAAATAAGTTTAAAATCTCAAAAGCAATATAGGAGGAAAAAGTAAATGGCAGTGAATTTCTTAAGTAAAGCCATGGAGGGCAAAAGGAAGTGTCACAACATTTTTTAAGTACTGAAAGAAAAGAACTGTCAACACTAAATCCTATATCCAGTGAAAATATCCTTCAGCAATGAAAGGAAATACTGCCTAAAGCAATCTACACATTTAATGCAATCTCCATAAAAATACCACCAGCATTTTTTCACAGAACTAGAACAAACAATCCTAAAATTTGTATGGAACGACAAAAGGCCCAGAACAGCCAAAGAAATTCTGAAAAAGAAAAACAAAACTGGAGGCATAACGATTCCAGATTTCAAGTTATATTACAAAGCTGTAGTTATCAAGACAGTATGGTACTGGCACAAAAACAGACATATAGATCAACAAAATGGGATAGAGAACCCAGAAATGGACCCACAACTATATAGTCAACTAATCTGCGACAAAGTACAAAAGGATAGCCAATGGAAAAAAGACAGTTTCTTCAACAAATGATATTGGGAAAACTGGACAGCACATGTAGAAGAATGAAACTGGACCACTTTCATACATGATACAAAAAAATAAACTCAAAATGAATGAAAGACCTAAATGTGAGACAGGAAACCATCATAATTTGAGAAGAACACAGGCAGAAACCTCTTTGACCTCAGCCATAGCAACTTCTTTTTTTTTTAAGATTTTATTTATTTATTTGACAGAGAGAGACACAGTGAGAGAGAGAACACAAGCAGAGGGAGTGGGAAAGGGAGAAGCAGGCTTCCCACTGAGCAGGGAGCCCGATGCAGGGCTCAATCCCAGGACCCTGGGATCATGGCCTGAGCTGAAGGCAGATGCTTAACCGACTGAGCCACCCAGGCGCCCCAGCCATAGCAACTTCTTAACTAGACATGTCTCCATAGGCAAGGGAACAAAAGCAAAAATGAACTATTGGGACTTCATCAAGATAAAAAGCTTCTGAACAGTAAAGGAAACAATCAACAAAACTAAAAGGCATTGTACAGAACGGGAGAAGATATTTGTAAACAACATATCTGATAAAGGTTTAGTATCCAAAATCTACAAAGAATTTATCAAACTCAACACCCCTCCCAAAAAAGACCAAATAACCCAGTTAAGAAATGGGCAGAAGACATGAATGGACACTTTTCTAATAAAGACATCCAGATGGCTAACAGACACATGAAAAGATGCTCAACATCACCCATCATCAGGGGAATACAAATCAAAACGATGATGAGATACCATCTCATACCAGTCAAGATGGCTAAAATTAACAACACAAGAAACAACAGGAGTTGGCAAGGGTGCAGAGAAAGGGAAACCCTCTCGCACTGTTGGTGGGAATGTAAACTTGTCTAGTCACTGTGGAGAACAGTATGGAGGTTCCTCAAAAAGTTAAAAATAGAACTACCCAAGGATCCAGCCATTGCACTACTAGGTATTTACCCAAAGGATACAAAAATACAGATTCAAAGGGATACATGCACCCCAAGGTTTATAATAGCATCATCAACAATAGCCAAACTATGGAGAGAGCCCAAATGTCCATTGACTGATGAATGGATAAAGAAGATATGGTGATGTATATGCAATGTAATATTATTCAGCCCTCAAAAACTATAATATCTTGTCATTTGCTATGACATGGATGGAGCTAGAGTATATTATGCTAAGGGAAATAAGTCAGTCAGAGAAAGACAAACACCATATGATCTAACTCAGATGTGGAATTTAAGAAAGAAAACAGATGAACATATGGGAAGGAAGAAAAGAAAAAAAGGAGAGAGGGAAACTAACTGTAAGAGACTCAATGATAGAGAACAAACTGAGGGTTGATGGGGGGGATGAGCTAGATGGGTGATGAACATTAAGGAGGACATTCATGATGAACATTGGGTGTTGTATGTAAGTGATGAATCACTGAATTCTACTCCAGAAACCAATATTGCACTGTATGTTAAATACCTAAAATTAAAAAAAAATAAAGTAAAAACAAAAATAAAAGCATGCAAAACAAAACAAAACAAAACAAAAACCCCACAAGAAATGAAAGGAAAATCAAGACATTTTCAGATGAAGGGAAACTAAGAGAATGTGTCACCCACAGATATTTCAAAAGAATAGCTAAAAAACTGGAAAGAAAGAAAAATAAAGCAATTCTGGAACATCAAGAAGGAAGGAAAAACATGGTAAAAAAAATTTCTCTTCTGGAATTTTCTCAATTATGTTTGAAAATTGAAGCAAAAATTAGTATGTTTTATGTGGTTCTAAACGTATGTAGAGGAAATATTTAAGACAATGATATTACAAATGAGGGAGGGTAAAGGTTTCTATGCTTCAATTAAACTGGTAAAATGGTGACACCAGTAAACTCTGATGTTATGTATATATAATGTCATACCTACAGAAAGCATTAAAAAAGCTATGCAAAGAGATACAATCAACACCCCTTTTTTAAGAAGTTATAGAACAACTAGGCTGAAAGTCGGCAAGGATGTAGAAGAACTCAACAATACTATCAACTGACAGAATTTAATCCACATTTATGGAACATTCCCTTAACAACAGCAAAATACACATTTTTTTCAAGTACCCCCAGAACAGATGCCAAAATAGACCACATTCTAGGCACAAAACAAACCTCAAAATTTTTAAAGAATTTAAACCATACAGATGTTTTTTTCTCTGAAAACAATGGCAACAAACCATCTACCAAGAACTAAAATATAACAGGAAAATCTCCAATCATTTGGAAAATAAACAGCACACTTTTAAATAATCCATGTGTCAAAGAGAATACCTCAAGGGGAATAAAAAATACATTGAACTGAATGAAAATGAAAATAGAATATATCAAAATTTATAGAACACAGTTAGAACAGTACAAGAGGGAAATTTATACCAGTTAATGTACAAACATTTTTAGAAAAGAGGAAGGCTCAAATAAAGAAATATCTAAGTTCTTACCTAAAGAACTTAGAAGAATAAAAGCCAACTAAAGTAAGCAGAAGGAAGGAAATAATATAGATAAGAGCAGAATTCAATGAAATCGAAAGGAAAACAATGGAGAAAATCAATGAAGTGGAGAGCTGATTTTTTTAAAAGATCAATAAAATTGACAAACTGCTAGCAAGACTAAAAAAAAAGATACAAATTACTAATATCAGTAATGAAACAGAAGATATTACTGCAGACATTGCAGACATCAGGGGATATCACTTACATGCATTGAAGGCATCCAAAGATAATAAGGAATTTGACATCTAGGACAAGGTAGATCAATTCCTCAAAATCTACCATAACCCTCTCAACATGAAATAGATAATTCTAGTCCTAAAACTAGTAAGGAAATAGAATTCATAGTTTCAAAAAATTCCCAAAATATAATCTCCAGGCCCAGATGGTTTCAAGGAGAATTCTGCCAAATGTTTAAAGAAGAACTGCACCAATTCTAAACACTCTCTTCCAAAAAATAGGAGGGAAAACTTCCTAATTCATTTTAGTAAACTAGTATAGGACACTATTAAGCTATTGTAGGACCTAAGATAAACTTGCAAAAATCAACTGTATTTTTTTATACTAGCATGTGTACTTGTACACTGAAATTAAATATATGACATCATTATAATCAGTCAAAAAATACATAACTATCAATCTAGTAATTTATGTATACCACTTCTATACTAAAAGTATGAAATGCTGATGAGAGAAATCAAAGAAAATCTCAATATATAATGCGTTCATGGATTGGAAGACTCAACATAATAAAGATGTCAACTTTACCCAAATTGATACGTAAGTCTTAGAAAATTCCTATCAAAATCTCAGAAATATTATTTTGTAAATCTAGAGATTATTTAAAAATTTACATGAAAAAGCAAAAGAACTAGAATAGCTTTGAAAAAGAAAAATCAAGTTGGAGGAATCAGTCAATCCAATTTCAAGACTTCTTATATATAGATAGCAATCAAGACAATGTGTTATTGGTGAAGACACAGACACATAGAACAGAATAGAACAAAACACAGAAATAGACCCACACAAATATATCCCATTGATTTTCAACAATGATTCAAAGAAATTCAGTGAGAAAAAGTAGCCTTTTCAAAAAATGGTATTAGAGTTTGGACATCTATAGATAAAAATATTAACCTCAACTAAAGTCTCATATCTTATTCAAAGATTAAACTCAAAATGGATCATGGATTCAAATGTAAAATGTTATACTATAAACTTTCATGGAAAAAACCATACCAGGAAATATTTGGATCAGTGGCAAGGCAGAGTTCTTAGAGTGAGCACCAAAAGCACAATTCACAAAAGAAAAAAAAATGATGTTGGATTTCATAAAAATTAAAAAACTTTTGCTTAGTAAAAGACTTTGTTAAAAGAGTGAAAAGGCAAGGTACACTCTGGAAGAAAATATTTGCCAACTACACTTTCCAGTGAAGACCAGCATCTAGAATATATAAAGAACAGTCAAAACTCAACAGTAAAAAAACAATCCAACCAGATATGAACAGACATTTCACTAAAGAGGATATACAGAAATTCATGGCTAATAAACACGTGAAAAGATGTTCATCATTACTATCTGTGAGGTAAATACAAATTAAAACTATAACAAGGTATCACAAACACTTATCAAAATAGCTAAAATAAAAAAATGGTGACAACACCTAATTCCAGTGAGAATTTGGAGAAACTAGATCACAATCTCTGCTACATTGCTAATGGGAATGTAATGTGGTACAGCCAGTCTAGAAAACAGTTTGGCTTTTCCTTAAACAACTAAATATGCAACTGTAATTTGATCTAACAATTGCACCCCTGGACATTTTCCTAGATAAAAGCTAATGTTCACACAAAATTCTGTAATATTAACATTCATAGCAGCTTTACTTGTGATCCCCCCAACCTGAAAATGACCCAGATATCCTTTAAAGGGTGAATGGTTAACGAGACTGTATTACATGAACGCCACAGACTGCTATTCAGTAATAAAAAGAACAAGCTATTGGTACACACATCTGGATGAAACTCCAGACAATTACACTGAAAAAAAAAAATCCCTGAAGTTTACATACTGTATGACTCCATTATATAACATTCCCTAATGTACATAATTTTAAGAAATGGAGAACAGATTAGTGGTTGCTGGGAGTTATGAAGGTGGTGGAATGGGAGGAAAGGGATGTAGCTTTAAAAGGCAACAGGAGGGACACCTGGGTGGCTCAGTCAGTTAAGCATCTGCTTTCTGCTCAAGTCATGATCCCAGAGTCCTGGGATCAAGTCCCACATGGGGCTCCCCACTCAGCAGGGAGCCTGCTTCCCTCTCTGCCTCCCACTCCCCCTGGTTGTGCTTTTTCTCTCTCTCTCTCTCTCTGACAAATAAAATCTTTTAAATAAACAAATAAATAAAAGGCAGCAGGAGGGGTGCCAGGTGGCTCACTCAGTTAAGCATTGGACTCTTGATTTCAGGTCAGGTCATGATCTCAGGATCCTGGGATTGAGCCCCATGTTTGGTCCGTGCTCAGCAGGAAGTCGGCTTCTCTGCCCCACCCCCTACTCTCTCTCTCTAAAAATAAATAAATAAAATCTTTTTAAAAAATAAAAGGCAACAGGAAGGATCTCTGTGATGATGGAAATGTTCTGAATCTTGACTGTATCAATATTAATACCCTGCTTGTGTCATTTTACTACAGTTTTGTGATGTCACTTACCATTGCAGAAACTTCTTAAAGGGTACATAATGTCTCTCTGTATGTTCTTTTACAATTGCCTCTGAACCTACAACAATCTCAAAATAAATAGCTTAATTGAATAATATTCCCTTTTCCTCAATTTGAGCTTCATAATGAATTAATCCACTTTTAATTTATAATTAATGTTTAATGTTTTAGAATTGATAAAGATATGAAAACTTCTGTAGTGTCTGCCATATCTTTCCCAGTATTTGGAAGCCTGGGATGAAATGCCTTCATGTTCAATGGGTCTTGGAGGATTAAAATAAATATTTAACATGACTTTAAAAAAAAAAAAAACTACTCAGGTCACAGACATTTCTTTTTCTCGAGGGATTCTCATTCTTTCCCTCCAAGTACTAAGTCTTATAATCATACTAACAGATTGCAAAAGTGACAAATATTTCCATTGATATTCATCGAGTTCATATTATAATTAAGGAACTGAAGTTCATTATATAACCTTGGAAAGCAGGACCACATAAATGTCTGTTCAGAACCTACATGGAATCAATAAAATTTTCTAGACCAGCATAATGTTGAGGACCCTATGTTCATGTTTTCTCTTTATGTAAAAATATAATGGTATTAAGAGTTAATATTTATTGCAATATTTCTTTATGTCAAGTACTATTTTAATTGCTTTACAAGTATTAATCATTCAACCCTACAGCAACTCTACGTACAGAACTATTTTTTATAAACATTTTACAGTTAATGAAACTGAGTCATAGAGAGTTTACTTAACTTGCCTAAGATCATATAGCTAATAAGTTTAAAAGTTTAATTATAATCCAGGGCTGTCTGGCCCCAAAGAGTACATTATTAACCATTAATATTATATAATATTTAACAAATATAGGCTGTTTGCCATAGCTGTAGGAATCAAAAGGCAATTTGGGAAGATCATTGTCAGCTGTTGCAGTGATATTATTAATCAGTCTGTTGCATACATGCTAGCTATTTGAAATCAGTTACACTAGCGAGGAATATGAAAACTTTAGAATAAAAGAAACAAAAGGAACCTTAGTTTTCTCCTTGGTAATAGGAGTTAATATAAATGTATAATCCAAGCTCCAAGTGGTAAATAGCTTGGGAAATTGGTAGCCAAACTGGAAAGCAAATGGGTCTCCTCTGTTCCTAATCTGCATGTGTTACCCCAGTAGTCCTCTCTTAGGGAAGGAAATGTGATCTAGTGAAATGATGTTATGACATCTGCCACTGGACACCCCAGCTTGTCCCTTAAAGCTGTAAGGTATCTGAGCTGAAAAGTGATCTATAAATACACTGGGGAAAAAGGAGTGTCCCTGTCTGTGATGCCATGTTAGAGGGGTCTCAGAATAGCACAGTTGTACCCCAAAGTGATACAAAGATTAGCAAAAAGGTCATTTAATTCCTCCCTTAACCTGTGTCTATTGCTAATACCATGATATACCCAGGGCACAGGACAAGCGATGGATAGTTTCTTTCTTCCTTCAGATAAATTTGTCCAAGAGGCTCTGAGGGCCTCATGCGAATGAGCTTCTGCTGGGCCTGCTCCTTCAGCATGCCCAACATGCCCAGACAGTGCTGATTATCAGACCTGATACTGTTACTGTTATCTTGAAACCTGGAAGATGAATATGTACACTGCACCATGCAAAAGGTATCTATCTGCTTTGCCAATTATCTACAAAATTAAAAGTGCTAACATTTCACTCACACCCTTCTAAATTATTAGGAACCTTATAAAAATCTAAAGAAAAAGCACAAACTTATATTCAATTCAACATATATGAATATATATGTATATATATATAAAACACAGATTTCTTTCCTCTCAAGCACATTTTTTTTATTGTCTAAAATATTAGTATGTTGAACTTAATACTGTTTTGTTAAACAACCAAAAAGGTCAAGAACTCAATGATCCGAGCAAAATTTATAATGAAATTTTTACATAATGAAATCTATGACTCTGGGAGACAGTGATTTGCAGAGATAAGGTGTGATACATCTTGTGCTGCAGGTGTTTTCCTTTTATGCATGGGTCTATATACAAGCAGATACAAATTCATTGTTCTGCATATCAGATATGAGCTCCTTGCCGAATGCATTCTGATTAAAATGAAGTGTTGAACTGACAGTGAATGAGCTACACAAATAATCTTCACTAGTTTCTTTTAGAACAAAAGGGTTCTGTCTAGTCAGTGACTACACTTACTGACATCATAATAAAGATTCATTTCAATTTTGCAAAGCCTTTCTGAGAAGGCCCACCTACCACCTTTAGCTCCATAATAACATGGTGCTCAGTACACCTAGTGAACCATGGAAGAATGGACCTAGATGGAGATCCATCCTGAATCAGCATGATTGTGCAGGTCAGTTATCAAGGCTTGATGACAGGTGCAAAGATCAGACTGGCTGTGTAACAGGCTTGGTCACTGGTCAAACATAAACAAAGCATCATGACTCAACCTGAACCATAAAACTGTTAAAACTTTGCCAAATTTGCCTCTGACCCTGGCCCTCTACAAAAGCTGGAACAGCTTGTAAGGCTCGGAAGGAAGAGCTTGGGAGACTTGTGATCATCGGATGATAAACCTTTACTGTCTTGAGCAAGATTAGACTATTTTGACATCAGAGTGACTAGGTGGTCTCCCTTGACACTGAGAACACTTACCTTATCATGCAATTCTAGGGCAGTTATTTAACTAAATGTAATTATAACAAAGAACCAGGGAACCCACAGAAAGGAATGCTTCTGAATTATAATATCACCATGCACTTCCCTGTAATTGCAATTTAATCAAGTTCCAAAGAATTTCTTTCTAATTTGTATACATAGAGATACGATATATGAAATGAATAACTCAGGGCTGAGTACAATATTCCAAGACCCAGTGTAATTTACACAGAAAGCTAGATATTTATTACTGATGCTAGAGGTTATTAAGTTATCTGAAAGGTATAGACTTCATTTCTCTTTTCAATAAATAGAGATTTATATTGCTTATTTATTCCCAGCTGTTGAATATCTGAGTTGTGCTCAGAAAAGAGATTAAAAATATTTGATGATACCAGTGGCTGACAAAGCAGCAACTTGGGGAATTTCACCCATTTTTTTTATCTAGAAGAGGTTTCTGAGTGTGTGTATGCGTCTGCATTTATATGTCTGATTGTGTCCGATCCAATAAAAGACATATGTTTTGACAGTCTATCATGAAATACTCTATTGTTTCATTTTTTTAAAGATTTTATTTACTTGAGAGAGAGAGAGAGAGAGAGTTGGGGGGAGGGGCAAAGGGAGAGGAAGAGAGAAACCCAAGCAGACTCTGCACTGAGTGCGGAGCCCAATGCAGGGCTCAATCCCATGACCCTGAGATCATGACCTGAGCTGAAACCAAGAGTCGAACACTTAACCAACTGTGCCACCCAGGTGACCCTCTATTGTTTCATTTTTTTATGTGAAAAAGTCAGTTATTCAAGATATTTTCCTGACTTAGGTTTTTTCCATTGGAATAGCATGAATCCTCATATGAGCCCTGACCACTGGACTAAGTCCTTGGACCTGGATTCCATCATAACTTTGCTACAGTCTGTGTGGCCTCAAGTGAGCCATTCATCTTTTGGTATCATCTATCTATTTTTATTGGTAAAAAGGAGGAATTAAGTTTTTTAGAATCTCATTATTCTATTTGTGAACTGAGCTATAATGAACTGGGAGTAATTCCTGGATAGCTTTTTTTTCAGACATGGAGCAGATGAATCTGACCTGTTGGCACTCCACTCCATGTCTCAGGTTCCTCATTAACACATGTGGAATTACTCATTCCACAGAATTTTGAGCACAAGACCTACTAAGGTGACCATCGATGTGTCTACACAATCTCGGGAATAACACTTTGGCAATGACTAAAACCAGAAGACAGTTTTGCAACATGTATTTCTTCTTGAAATGGAAAGCACTCCAGGTTATACATCAATCTTTTTAACCTCTTGGGTAGTAACAATGCCAGCACAGGATTACAGAAAACAATGATATATACTATAAGAAAAGATCACTGTCTGTAGATAGAAACACACATCTATATTTCTGTCCAAAACTTTACTAGAGCATGCTTAAAGAGGTCTGGAAACACCTGGGAGTATGAGCATACGTTTAGAAATCATGGCAGAGATTTAATCACGCTTCTGGTTTGTGCTATGACTGCAGGCAGGTTATGTTCTCACTTATAGTGCCCATAACCAGAAACATAAAAGATGTCCTGGAGGGGTGGAAAGAACCAAGGGCCAAAAGCCAGAGGCCTTCAGCTCAGTCCCGAATCTAATACCAACTACCTCTGTGTTAAGAGCAAGTCATTTACATGCTTTGGTCACAGAATTAAGAGAAAATTTAGTATATTAATCTTCAAACTAAAATTAGATTATCTCTAATATTCCCTTTTATGCAATTGCTGCCTCTTACATGGGGGAAGGGGAGCTTGCAAAGATTAGTGTGTTGAGTGCTGTAAAAATTTCCAATTAAGGTGGGGTTTAAACCAGAGTGCAGAGGTCAGCTTCTGTTTCAAGATCCCTCCCTTCTCTCAGTGCCCCATTTTGCTTTATGGTATTACCTATTTCTCAGGCCACTTCAATGTTGTAGGCCTGCTCACGCCAATGGTACACCATGCTCCAGAACTCCCCAACCCTTTCTTCTAAAAAAGTTTTCTTTTCTACTTTCTATTCTCCTCAGTTCAATGTTCACTGAACAAAACCAGCACGTAAACTAATTCTTCATTCATTCAATGAATGAAATTCATTCAAAATCTGAAATTTAAACAAAACTGAAGTGAATGGTGCCCCAAAACAAAAGGTTTCTAATGAAATGTTTTAAATGAAGAGGGAGAATCAAATGATGGGAATTTTAGCCATTAATAGCTAACAAAGGATATGTGTTGATGTTTTTTGATGTCCCTTAAAACATACCACAAAACACCCAATTTAACCGTAACTTTATATTATGAATAGCATTTTACTATTTAAAAGTGCTTTCACATATATATGTGTTAGGTAAACAAATGAATTATTTCCCATATGTACTTATTAGTAGAAAAATAATGAGGTTCAGAAAATTATAACTTCCGCATGTTCTTACACTACTTAGAATAAAAAGAGTTCTCTTCTGGTTCTGTTTCATCCTGGTCCCATGTGGTTGTCACCAGTATTCCTGCCTTTCTGCCAAGAAGGTGCTGGATACATCCAGGTCATGGTAGTAAGAGGATTTTTAAAAATACCAGTCAATTCATTTTTAAGAGCTAATTGTAGACAAAGTGTAAATTTGAAGCACCATAAATATATATCCTTTAAAGCTGTTTTGGAGGCCTGATATCAATCACATGAAAATCTGAAATTTAAACAAAACTGAAGTGAATGGTGCCCCAAAACAAAAGGTTTCTAATCATCTTATCCGCTTCTTCCTCTGTGCCTTAGAGATCTGATACTGTCCTCGAAAATGTAGAGTATCTTTGAATGTCCCTAAATTTACATAGTGGCTTTTCTCTGTTCCTTGATTATGTTTTTATGATGTAGAATAACTGTACTATTTTCAATAGTTACTCATTTAAAATATTCTGATAATGTTCTAGATTCCCCACTTTTTGTACTACAGATTCTGCATAACTTTATAGATTTACTGGTGGATGCAATGCCTTGGAAATAAAGATAAAGATTTAGAGTAATATCTTAGAAAACAGTAACTATGGAATATTTAGAAACAGGCTGAATTGTTAGAAGACTAAATAAATATCAAAATAAATCTTCCAGTTGAAGTCATTAGGCAATAACCAATATTGTACTTATCATTTCACCACAAGGAACCCTAAATTTAGACACAATATATGAAGCAATTCCTTTCAGACAATGGAAAACAGACAGTGCAGGAATGTAATTCTTGAGATAAGGAAAATATATAATGTGAACTCCAAATGCACCAGACTTTCTGCCTGGAGCCAAAATCCAAATCACAGTATAAGGAAGGGGAGTACAAAAGAGAGAGACAGTCTTGTTAGTCAGGAGAAAGACATGAAAGTCCAGCATTTCTGGGAAGACTGTTATATGTGGCTCAGGGAACCAGAGAGGAGGGAGCTGCATAAATAAGGAGCCCCATAAATCTAGAAAGAACTCCTCTTATGCTTTTGGCCAAATACAAAGTTGTACAAATGCAAGAATGCTATGCAAGATCTCTAGGGCACAACTAGTGGGGACCTGTGAGCCAAATGAAGATCCTGGGAGTTGAACAATACTGGCAGACATTGGAGTTCTGACTAGCCAGAGTGGAAAGGCCTCATTGCACACACTCAGTCTTTGTTTGAGATCCTGGACTCTAGAAAAGTCTCATTTGAGGAGCTAGGCTACTCTAGACCTACTGCAGCAAAACCTAAAACCAAACTCTGACCAGAGCAAGCTGAGGTTGACAATGAGATTTTCAATAATGTACATTCTCATTGTCTACCCCCAAGTAAAAATCTATTAGATATAATTAGAAGCAAGATAATGTGACTCTTAATCAGGGGGAAAGAAAGTTAATACAGACAATTACATAGAGATTGCACAAATGTTTAAATGGTCATATCAAGGTTTTAAAAGAGCCATCATAAATAACTCCAACGCCTTAAAGGAAGAGATGGAGATTATCAGTTAACAAATAAATGATCACAAGAATGAAATGGAAACTATTTTTAAAAATGGAAATTCTAAAGTGAAAGTTCAATACCCATAGTGAAATTAGCTTAACAGCAAATTGGACATTGGATATAGAAAATATCAGTAAACTTAAAGATTGGTCAAATGAAACTATTGAAATTGTAACACACAGAGATAAAACAAACATACAAACACATACAACAAAAAATACATACAACAAATACAAAAACACATACACATACAAAAACAAACATACAAACACATACACGAAAACAAAGTCCTACTCACCAATGCAATGGTCTAATGATGTAATTCAAATCTCAGAAGGAGAAAAGAGAGAAAATAAGTTTTTTTTAAAGCATTTGAAGAAATAGCCAAAAAAATTCCCAAAACTGATGATGATTATCAATGCATAAATCCAATTAACTCAAGAAAAACCAATCTAGATAAATACAAAGAAAAACACACCTAAGAGCATTAGAGTCAAGTTGCTAAAATCCAAATTTAAAAAGAAAATCTGGAACACAGTCACTATCTATAAGGGCATGATAACAACTACTAACTTCTCATCAGAAACAATGCAAGCCAAAATAAAATGGAAGGAAATATTAAAATACTGAAAGCAAATAAAACTTTTTCAACCGGGAATATTATATTCATCAAAGACATCCTTCAAAAAATGAAGGCAAAACAAAGACATTTTTCAGTTAACAAAAACTGAGAGAATTTGTCGCAGGTAGAGTTATGATTTGAGAAATGTTAAATGTAAAGGAACTTCTTCAAATGGCAGGAATTCCAAATAACTTATATAGATAATAATATCCAGGAAATAGAGCTTCACTATTCTCTTCCAAGTCTGAGTATGGGCTGTGCCAAATGACTTTCTTTCAAAGAGTAAAGGGGTGGGGAAGTATCTTTACAGGGAGAAACCTGGCAAACACTACCTTGGCCAGGTGCTGAAAGTTAACATCACTGATAGCATGTAGACCAAACCTCTGTGGTCTTCCTTCGAAAAACCCATAATCCCAGTCTAATTATGAAAAAACATCCAACAAGCCCAATTAACATTCTACAAAAGAGCCCATCATTACTCCTCAAAACTCTCAATGTCATCAAAATCAAGGAAGTTCTGTGAAACTGTCATAGACCAGACAAAACTAGTAAGACGTGATGTCTAAATGCAATGTCATATCCTGGATGGGATCCTAGAGCAGAAAAATGACATTAGGGAAAAACTAGTGGAATCAGAATTAGTTAATAGTAGCATACTAATGTTGATTGCTTATTTGTGACAAATTTATCACAGTAAGTTAGCAATAGGGGAAACTAGGTGACAAGTATACTAAAACCCTCGGTACTATGTTTGCAAATTTTCTGTATATCTAAGCCTATTCTAAAATTGAAACTGTTTTAAACAGAGAGAGAGAGAATAGAGACCCCACTTCTTGCCCTGATACTAACTACAGGAGATGTGGGTAAGAAAAGAACTCCTTTGCCCTGGTGATTAAGAGATCATGAATAAGATGCGATTTAAGAGCCACCTAGATTTAGAATTTGGTTTGGTTTCTATCAATTGGCAGGGTCATCTCTTTTTGCTTTGATAAGCTTCCTCTCTCAGCCACTTCCTGGCCTCCTTTCTGCCTAACCAAGGGTGATATTTTAGTAAACTCTGCCCCAAACATGGAAGCACCACTGAGTTTTCAAATTGGGTTTCTGGGAGGGGCACAGAGGGGGGTCTAGAGGACTCTAACCTACCACCCACATGCATGTGTATATCTGCGCCTACATACACAAATGTGCACAGCATATGTGCCGATGGAGGAACATTCTATAGCACTGATATATCAAGGTTGCAATTATTTTCCCAGCTTCCAAGTTTCCCATCCCATCTCCACCAGCATTCCCTAATAGGAAAATGACCTGGGAACATGGCAATTTCCCCCACCTTTTAGCAGCCATGAATGCTATATGGATTGATATAAATTTATGAGGGCACAGAAATAGTAGAATGTGATCATATAATGAGCACCCAAAATTTTTCAATGGACCAACCCTTGTTTTTATCCTTTGGTCATTCATAACCTCCTAACTCCTATAACTTGCACCTTCCCCATAAAATAATCATAACTTTCTATTTCCAGAATATTCTTATTGATCAAGGTGTTAGCTTCTGTAGCACTCAGAAATCTTAGGTAAAGTCCAGATGGCTTATTCAGATGACCTAGATGAGAGATAACATTTTCAGGTAACATCTGACTCTTTAACCAGGTCCTAACCACGCACTGTCTTTGGGGGCAGTGTAAGAAAGTAACAAGTTTGAGCTCTCGGAAAAGTGAGGTTCAAATCTCTTCTCAGCCACTTACGAACTATGTGACTATGGACAAATTACATAATATCTTTGTGTCCTACATATTTTTATTTGTAAGATACTTCTATCTACCTTATACAGATGTTTTGAGATTCTGAGTTTATACACAAGCAAGTGTTTATAATCTTCTACAAAAATGTAAAGTTTTGGTAGGCCAGGGGGGCACAAATATGATGATGACAATAACACCACATGATTGTGCAGAGCATCACCAATGCCATTTGACAGACATTAGATTCTTGTCCCTGCTTACGATTTAGAATGTGTCTGAACTTGTCCTATTTAGACAGCATATTTGCTCTGACAAAGTATTTCATGCTTATACTTCCTGCTCCTGTTGAAAAAAATATAAATGAAATAGGAAACATATAGCTATGGAGAGAAGTTTCTCCCCCTAAATTTCTTCCAAATTGTTTCTCACTTACACTAGGACCTAATTTCCGTATCAGTATTGCTACTTAAGTATATTGATTCTGACTCCTCTCTGGTGTCTACTGAGATATAGCTCAAGCAGATCAAGGGAAATGCAAAAATGATTCCCAAAAGTGAAATCAGCAAACTATTCATGGCAGTAAAAAGAAAGCTGGTGAGAGGAAAGGACAGAAAATAAACATAATTGAGGCAAAGATACAATGAATTCACCCCCCTCAGCCCTGTTTTAGTGAATTCTGTGGGGTGGATGGATAGATGCATGTGGACATAAGTATGTAGAGAATGTTTAAGAAACAAACATTAAACTCATGTACGAATAAACTTCAAACTTATATTATGCAAAATGGCTGTTTATATATCAAATCTTCTGCAACTGGGAACTGGAGAAGTAAAGGAGTATATTTTGTGGTATGACTCAAAACAAAAACAAATTATGGCTGGATAGTTAGCTCAGGGATTAGAAAAAATTCTGTGTGTGTGGCTATTAATGCTCTGGTTGGTTTCTACCATACAGTAGTTTATGATTATTTTAATTATCTATGCAGTTTCCCAGATATTTTGGAAAGGCTTCATACATAAGTGGATACATCTGCCATTTTAGCCTTTATTACTGTCCCTGGAAACAATGACAGACTTGATTCACAAGGTCACCTAACATTCTCCTACCATTCTTTGTACCTTAAGATATCCCATAAGTTTAATGTCTTTTCTTCCATCTCATCAAAGGTATAAATGATATTTTGCTGGGTCACAGAGATGATGTCCCTATTATATTCTCTCATCAGATCACTGACACCATAAACTATAATGGTTTCTTCAGAACTAATAACATATCTGGCTTCAGCCTGTATTGGGGAAGTCCTTAATCCTGTAAATGGTTGATAATAACTTACATTTACACAGAGCATTTTCATCTCCATCTTAAAGTGATATATGTACAGAAAGTGTGAATCCACTCACTGTTGCAAGACAGCCATTTCTAAAATGGAATGTAATGGCTATGTAGCTACTGTTCTGTCAAAGGGCCAGAGATGAACATTGTATTTCATATGAGCTGAGTTGAGCTCCTGAAATCTACTCTTACTTTTAAGAGAGGATCAAATCAGGTCACTGTGGCCAATATCTCCATATTTGTATAAGGTAAAAAGCTACTGGGTTTGGTATAGTTCAAGGGAAAGAGTTTAGAACACCAACAATGAAGCTCAAGAGTGGAGAACTGTATCAGGTGCTTGTACTATTGGTGTTTGAATACAACAATGCCCATTCTGTGACCTGCAGTCATGAATAATGGAAGCATTCACCTGGATGAATAAATTAGAAAGGACGATTGCCTTTTTTTAAACCTTAGCATGGACTCTTCTGTGTTATGTGGTGAAAGTACACTGGTTTCGATGTATCCTAGCAATTGATCCATATGAAGCATACATAGTTAAAATTTGTACTTTTAAATTAATATGTGGTGGTTATTCTTGTCTCCTCTATGAATATAGAGAACACATCAGGCCTCTAGTTAAGATCAAACAAACATTAATATATACTGAGGGGTTTTTGTTGTTGTAGTTGCTGTTAGAGGAGGAGAGGGGCAAAGGGAGAGGGAGAGAATCTTAAACAGACTCCACACCTAGCGCAGAGCCTGACTCGGGGCTTGATATCCCAACCCATCAGGGATCATGACCTGAAATGAAATCAAGAGTCAGACACTTAATTGAGCCACGGAGGCACCCCTACACATTGAGTTTTCTAAACATATATTAAAACTAACACAAAACAGTGCTCTTCTAGAAAAAACAAAAACAAAAATTAAAAAAAATACTGGATTTAGAAGAAGACTTGATTTTCAGTTTGAGCCCTATGTGATTTGGACTATGATTTGGGGCCTGAACATTCTCATATTAAAAGTGAAAACAGCAATACCTAACTCAGTTTATTATATTAAAGATCAAATGAATTAATGTATATAAATTAATTGGCAAAATGGAGACACCATACAAATATGATAGCTCACCAATAGCTTGAGAAGGGATAGGTTTCTTTACCTAACTTCAGATCACTAATCTATGTAACCTGAAATAGAATTACAAACACACCTAGGTGAGTTATTTCTGAATTATCAGGAAAAAAAAAACCTTTTCCTTGAATATGGTATTTAATGGTGGGATCCTTTAATATTTATACCTGCATTCTTGAAATATTAAATGACTGATATATGCCATAAAACATTTTAGAGGTAAAATACATACAAGGCCTCTTGACCTTTAAAAGAGTCATATGAATGCTAATGAGAATATATTAACTATATAATGGTCTATTATAAAACTATTTGGTCTGTCTTCATGTCTGATTCATCAAGCAGATTTTGACTGAAAAGAGGTCAAGATCAAAGGAGATTATTCTGATTAACAATTTATAAGGAACTTAAATATCTATTATTTAGAAAGTTCTAGGACAAAATTGTATAAACAATGGAAATCTCCAACATTAAGAACTTACAATATATTGAGCTTCCACTCACCTACTGAATTACATTTCTTTTCATAACCCTTTTATGATGAAGACTTTCCCTCCATCTAACATAACTTAATGGGGTTATATCCTGAGCAGCAAATGTAGCTGAAGCACTAACCTCATTAGTTGCCTGACTCCACCTGTCAAAAATTCTGGCTCCAGACCAATTCAAGGTAAATTTATACTGGAAGGAAGGTTACAAATAAAGTTGTAAATAAACATATTTAGAGAACAGAGTGGTGGCTTAAATTCTTTTATATGAAAATGTGATAATACAGGATTGTTTTGAGGACTTAAGTGCTCTTAAATTCTTAATCAACTATATAACCAAACTAGACTGGAGATAAGGTAAATAAGCTCCATTTTTCCTGACCAAATCCACAGGTGATAAGAGATAAAGAACCCCTCACCTCAGCCTACAACACACTACTCTTCTATCAATGTTCCCCTAGTTAATCAAATACATTGTAGTATCAGCCTTGGAAACTACACAAGAGTCAGTTCTAATGCTTTCTATATTTCTGCCACGAGAACCATACCTATATTGCACACTTAAATTTTATCTTGATAGAAAATAATTAATTCTATCTTTCTCGGCTGATAATTATCTCTTATTTTTCCATAGTACATTATTTTGAATATAGGATATGACTTTTTGCATGCAAATCAAGACATGGTATATAGTTAGTGGGGGGTCACTCATCTATTGCTCATACCAGGACACCTTTGAGAGTGCAAGGGCAACAGGAATAAACCAGGATAGTATGGACACCTTGGGAAGTCAGTATAGGTACACACGGCGCTAAAGGGTTCAGCTCCAAAGACTTATATGCATCTAAATAATATTTACTATTTACTTATGCAACCAGTATCTATGTCTATATCAAAGTGATTCAAAGATTTTTTAAAGTGTAATCTAATGACTCAATACCTTATATACAATGTGACATTAAATTTTCACCATATACAGACTATAATATACAATACAGAATTGCTCATTTTTCTGTTCTGATGGCCTCTTAATGAGTACAATTTTTAAAATAAATTCTCAGATTCCTTTCCTTTCTTGGAATTCTTTTTTAGTGAATTATTTATTTGGGGAATGATGCTGACTTATTCCTAAAGATCCTAAATCCTTTTCTCCTGAAAGCATAATGCAGAGTTTTAATAATCAAAGAAAAAGTCCCAGAGGGTTGTACAAATAAAAAGAACAATGTGTCTTTCACTTTTGATGGTGTCTCCTCTTATTCACTAAAATAGGTACACATAAAAATAAAAGAAATGAAACAAACTTGTTGGACAAGGTAATTAACTTCTCTGTGTCTCTGTTCCCTCCTCTGTAAGGATTGCTATTATTAAGAATATCTGTAAGGGTCGTAAGGGTATGGGAGTAATAAAGCCTCCTTCATAAGGTAGTTATGAAGCTTAAGTAAGATGTTATATGTAAAGCATTTAGAATAGTGCTTGGCAAATGTTGCTTAAGAAACATTATATTTCATGTGTCCCAGATCAACCCTCCTCTTTTATACCTGAATTTTGAAACAGTGGAGGATAAGACAAGGAATTCACCGATTAGAGCCAAATCATTTTTATCACTTATAAAGGCAAAGTTGGAAGATTTAATTTATATCTGCAAACAATGAGCTTTCTGATAACACCTCCCCCAGGCATCACTGAATCTTTAAGACTTGTGGTATGCAGGAACAGACCACATATCCTCTACAGGCAGGTTTGTCTCAAGAAGACGGAAAGAGAAATGGCCAGGGCTATTGTACTAAGCAGGCTGGGCAAAGTTGATTTCTGGCCCATACACATTTCTAGTATAGTTAGCTTTAGGGGTGTGCTTCGCATGAATCTGACTCCCAGACTCAAGCTGATGGAGTAGCCAGTATCTGGACCGCTGGGGATAGCTGTGACGATGGTGAGGAGGGGTTGGCGAAGCACACTGGTTGGTAAGGCTTGTTACTGGAAGTGATACTCATTGGTTCTTCCCACATAATATTGAGAAAAGCAAGCCATATGGTCAAATGAAACCTAACTAGGTAGGGAAGTTCAGTCTTTGCTATGTTTAGGGAATGAAAGAGAAGCAGCTTATTTGTGAACAGCCCTACAAACTCATGGTTTGCCTTTCTTGCCACCAAATGTTTGGCTCACTACACTTTATACACAAAAATAGATTCACCTCTTTCCCTAGGAAGGCAACCCAAGTCCCATTTAGTCAAAGAATCAGTCAAAGTCTAGGATCTGGGTAAAATAGCAGTCTGCATCAAAGATGATGTGAGAAACGTTTATATTGGTCCAGATATGATCTTCTTGCTCCAGACACTTATGAAGTATAAAGATAAGTTATTTCTCCACATCCTCAGTTCTTCCACCTGTATGTACACTATGAAACCATGAAACACAAACAGGACAACCTAGCATTCCCATTCAGAAAGGGATACACTCAAGGATAGAAGACATTCTGTATCACAGTTCACAATGATTCTAAATCCCACTCAGCAAATGCTAGATGGGCCCTTTTCCCTGACAGGTAATGTTCCTTGATTATACTTCAATTCTGATTCCCGGTAACACTTCATAGTCCAGCAATTTCTATGGCAATTGGCTTTGCTTTTTGGAAAGATATTCTTTGTTCATTATTCACCTTGACCACATCTGAAGAGGACATTGGAGAACATAACCTCTTGGGATGCAGAGCCTCTTTTTCATGAGCCTTTCATGAGCTTCCTGCTCATTGGAGAATAGGGTTTCAAGGGTAATTTTTTATTAGCCTCAAAGAGTCTGAAATTATTTTAGTACTGTTTCATAGTTTACCAAATAGTACAATTCTCAAAAAAAAAGACATTTTTTTTTTTTCTATTTGATTCTACTCAGATCCACATGCCAATAGCCAAGATTGCATTTTTTTTTTTTCCCAAAGGCATTCCTCTCTGTCTGGACTTACCAGTAAGTACTTGAAGCTTATCATGCTCTGTGGTGAGAACCACATCTTTAGCCTCAATTCCCTGAGCCGAGTTGTCTAACTGAAAGGATTTACTGGATGCTACATTAATCTATATTTTTTTCAAGTTTTAACAATGGTTGTGATGACTAAAATTCTTGATTTTTTCCTTACCAGTGGGGCTGAGGCCTATCAGTCTTTCAGTTTTGCTGCTCAAAGAGTTCCTATGACTTATAGTTTGTCTGTTAGACAAAGATGTTAATGGCCCTTCTAATCTTACATGGCATTTCTGTATTTGCATTGTTTCTTACAAAGTAGTTCATCTTTTCTGAGACTGTAGTACCTTTTCAAATGCAATAAACAGTACGCAACATGTGGTACTAGTGTTCTTTTTTCTAACCTCCTCACTAAGACCTATAAGCTCATTGGATACATTATCACTGAATAGGTTCATAATATTTCCAACCTTCAATATTAGTTGCCCCACTCTTCATTACCTGGGCTTAAAGGCAATGCTACATAGTTTAGTTTTTTGATTTGGGCATTTCTAGGAGCTAATTTCTGCTTCAGATAAGATAGGCTACATATAGCATGACAGCAAAACTTTCCAAGTTACAGATCCTTGTGCAATATGATCATCAGGGGTTATCTGGGGGCTCTACTCAACACCAGCCTCCTGGCTTCTGGAACAAGCCCTATTTGGTCCTCATGGCAGGAGAAAAGTCAATAGCCTAAGTTCATTTGTGAGGAGAGTTGCACTCTATCATGTATCTAACAGGTTAGAACAGCCCTAATTAGTTCATAGCTACTCATGCCCAGGTTCTTCTTCTAACTAGTTGAAGGAATTATATCTCCTTCCTGGGAAGGAATGACTGAATGAAGGGATGGGCAGAGGTGTGGAATGCTATGCCAATAAAACACCTTTCATATGAAAGCAGTCCCCAAACCCAGGAAAGAAGTAGCATTCCCCCACTCTCTCTAAATAATTCACTATTTGTTCTTTTAACCCATTCATTTTAACCAAGAAGTTCATGGTCAATGAAGATGTAGCTATTCCTCTCTGGGAAAAGAGGTGGTCTGTCTATTAAACAGACCTGCTCCTAGTTTTATGAAGCTGCCCTCCACCCTCCATCCAAGCACAAACCAAGTACAAATCCTTTAGGTATTTTTCTGAGACCACTGGTGTGCAAGGTCAACTTTTCCCTCCAAAGACTCCAGAACAGGCCACAAAAATACACTTATTAGATTAACACCAGACTCAAACCTGAAAACTTAATCCCCATTTTAATATTCCCAGTTATGTCCAGTTGCATTGACCAATAAGGCCCATCAGAAATGAGACAGTTATTTCAGATGTCTTTCTTTTTCCACTGGGCATATTCAAATTTTAACTTCTTCCCTGAGGACCATGGTTTTGTCAACCGAGTGACATATTGAGGGTGGACTCTACCTAGTGACAGATTTAAATATTATTAGTGGATAGCCATTTCCTCACTGAAAGTCTCATGAACTTATCCTATAGACATCAAATTTGAAACCATGTAGACAAGCCATTTGAATTCAAGTGTACTGTCCACAGTATTCTCTTTGGCCCTAAATGAGACATAAGACCTAGTACCACCTACTTAGGCCTGACAATAAAATGCACAGAAGTCGAGAGAGTCATGCAATTATTCTTTCTGATCCATTGATCTCCTTGCTTCAACAACTATCTGCATTTTTTTCACTCCGTTTGCACCAATCCCCCACCCATCCACTTCCTCTGCTGTTGCTGTTGTTGTTTATATGAAAATGAAGAAAAAAGCACTTTGTCATTTCACTCATTGACACTTTCACTGGCATTAACCACTTAAAGCTAGAACCTCACTAGAGTTCTGTAGAAATCTGCACTTTACAGTTTGGAAGCAGCAAAAATTACTCATCCTCCAAAGTGAAAAAGACCAGTAAGACTCTGTGCTGTGTGACTGAAAACTTGTGTGTCTGAGCCTGCCTACTGAGATCTCTATGAATGGCAAAGGAGTGGGGATCCCAGTTCCTGCAGAACCTGTGAGGTCAAGTTGCTGAAGAGGGCACCCAGACTGCCCACACTTACACATGGCTGGGTCTTTGCTGATACAGTCAGGGCCACCTGGTTGGATAATTCCCCCAAGGCTCATTGCCTAGATTGGGCTGAGGTCTTCCCTCCTCAATCTTTGCTGATGCTCCATTCTTTGCTGAAGCTCACTGTTCAATATGGCCAAAACCTTCATTAATGCCATAGCTCTTCCTGAGGCCTGTGTTTTTGCTGATGTCTGTGTGCCTTTGTTCAAGAAGGGAAAGTCTGACACATCATCTATTGAATACCCAATGTATTTCAGTGAAGCGTTTCCAAAACCCAACCTACCTGCTCCAGGTATGCAAAAAGCCTCAATTACTCCTCACATATTTTGATATTCCACCTTTCACTTATTGCCTTTTTTTCAAATTCATCAATCCATGCAGCAGATATTGGGATGTTTTGGTAAGTTCAATAAAGCATCACTCCTGCCTCACTAAGTTCTAAACTAGGTGAGAAGTTAAATAAATGGAGTGAGGAAATGGGGTTGAGGACAAAATCTCTCCTTTATTTACTGAAAAAGCTGAAATTGTAGAATGCTGGTCACATATACAGTCAACTGTGCTTCCTAATATTAAACCTGAAACCAGACAGATTCACCCAATCTCAGGCATCTCCCCACATTCATGCAGATCCCTATAAAATATACGAAAAGGAGGAACAGAAGACAGTGCATAATCTTTGTGAGCAAGCCTGCTTCTAAGAGGAGGGAACCAGGAAGAGGCTGGCTATGCATTCTTCATTTATCTTTCCAACTACAATAATCTGATTAAGTTACTTCTCTTGGAAAGGAGTAAAGAGATAATCAGGGACCTCAAGCTCCCTTCACATAGAATACCAGGAAGGGGAAGGAATTAAATCTGTTGTTTTTGTTTTTTGTTGTAGATAACCATGCCTGACTGTGGACAAATCTTAACATTAAAAAAATAAAAAAGGACAATTCCTAGGTCGTGCAACATAGACACAGCAAAATAAAGTTTCTTCATGTGCAGCAAAGATATGGAAAAAGAGCTTGTACAACATTGGCACAGCAAGACATTTCAGGCCTTATTACCAAGACATTAGGCCAGGAGCTGGCTGAGTTGGTGATAAATCTATTGTCTTACCTGATAGAAGTGGTGCCTTGCCATTGATAGGTCTCTTCTTCAGAGGAGAGGATAAAAATCAAGATTTTTTTTTTGGAGGGTTTTTCAGGTATGACAGATTCCTCATGCCAAACAGGGTGCTGAATATGACCACGGGTCCACCCTGAGTATATTCTTATAAATAGAAATTCCCATAATGCCTGAGAGACAGACTTGTTTAGGTGTATTCTTTTTTTATGCCATTCTCATGTCCTTTTTTTTAAAAAAAATTTTGTGGTAAAACATATATAACATAAAATTTACCATTTTAACCATTTTTGAGTGGACAACTCAGTGGCATTAAGTACATTCACACTGTTGGGTAAGTATCACCACTAAACACTTCCAGAACCCATGTCTTTATTTGATGCTTTAATAATCCTTGTATACCTAATTGAGCAGAGTCCATGGTTTCTAGGTTCAATATCTTCAAGACTGATCTCGACCTTCTTGGATTTGGGACAAAGAAAATGATCAGGATGGTGATCATCACAACCATTGTCATCCAAATTCTTCCCATTAATGACAGAACTGGGTATAGAATCCAGGCCTTTTGATTCTATTTTTTTTAAAGATTTTATTTATTTATTTGACAGAGAGAGTGCACAAGCAGGGGCAGCAGCAGAGGGAGAGGGAGAAGCAGGCTCTCTGCTGAGCAGGGAGCCTGATGTGGGGCTCGATTCCAGGACCCTGAGATCATGACCTTAGCCGAAGGCAGATGCTTAACTGACTGAGCCACCCCAGTGCCCCAAGCCTTATGATTCTTAATCTCCCATTCTCTCCACAGGTCCATCCCCACTAAGCTATTGTGCTGCTTGCAAAAGATGCTTTAAATTCAACTGTGAGAGAAGAGATTCAAAGGTCCAACCAATTGCTTTAGTACTGGAAGAACTTTATAAGTAAATATTCTTTTATGAGAAGAATATTGGGACTTTAATCATTTCATCTCCTGGTTTTTATCCAAAAGGTAAATACACTGAAATAGTGGATGCTAGATAAAATGTAATTCCAGGAAGAAATATTAGGCAACTTTAATGTAAAGACATGTGTATAATAACAGAATATTTTATCCATTGTTTCTTAATCTCCTTCTGTGAGCAACCATGCTGTTTAAATCCAGATGTGCCGCTTTGCACCTGATGCATTGGAACTGAGAAGAACTTTGATATGTTGAGCGTGAATGGTACAGGCATGTCATCCAAATAATTCATGTGCTTCAGGACTCCACTTCTGTTTTTATTTCTTCTAATATCTTTTCTTATTCTCTCCCATCTAAACCTAGGACCTTGTGATAATCTGAATAGACACAAGTTGACTTATTTTTTTAATCAATTGTGCAAAAAAGGAAAAGTGGTCTCTCAATGTTTTAAACAAGTTAATGAGAGTTTAATGCACATGTGAACACCTCATTCCGTATCACTCTAAAACAGACTCATTTTATTTTTTTTAATTTACAAATAATAAAATTCACCGTCTTGCCATATAGTTCCATGAGTTTTTACACACATGTAGGTTTTTGTAATCACTACAACAGACAGTATGCAGAGCATTTCCAACACCCCAAAGAAATCTTCATGCTGTCCCTTTGTATTTGGTGCCTCCTTCCAAGTCTGAACCCTTGGAAACCACTGATTTGCTCTCCTTTCTTATGTTTCAGCCTTTCCCAAATGTTAGTGGAATTATTTTAATAAAAAGAATTTTGTTTTACTAAAAGGGTGATGCTGTTTATAAACTTTCACCAAAGGATCTACAACATACTTGGTTCAATAATCAATATGTGATATATTGGTCAGATACTAAATCTAGTTTGTTTACTCATTTTATATTGAATTTAAAAACCCATAATTATAGGCCTTTGGAATGGAAACAAGTTTTTGTGTCTCTGATAGATTATTCTGAATATTTGGTTTTTAAATGGACTTTGAATTTCAAAGTAATTTCTCCCTTAAGTCTATTTTCAGTGCCCTATCAAAGGGCAAAATCATAAACATTTACATTCAAAAGGAAGAATTTTGAATATTTCAGGTTGGAAGGAAACTGTAAGAAGATATCTCTATTCTATCACTGATGTATATATTTTTTCTCTAATGCTTAAATAAAATCATCAATTTGGAGACAATTCTCAACTCTCAGTTATTTTGATAATGATTCAGTCTTCTTAAATCCTTTCATTTTGCCTAAAAGTTAAATATTTGTTCTGTTCATTAATGAAAGAAATGGAAGATGACACAAACAACTGGAAAGACATCTCATGCTCATGGATTGGAAGAAATAATATTGTTAAAATGTCCATACTACCCAAAGCAATCTATAGATTCAGTGAAATCTCTATCAAAATACCAAAAGAATTTTTCACAAAACTAGGACAAACAATACTAAAATTTGCATGGAACCACAAAAGACCCCAGATAGCCAAAGCAATCTTGAGAAAGAAAAACGAAGCTGGAAATATCACAATTCCAAATTTCAGGATATAATACAAAGCTGCAGTAATCAAAATAGTAGAGTAGTGGCACAAAAACTGACACATAGATCAATAGAACAGAATTGGGTCCAGAAATAAACTTATGTTTGTATGGTCAATTAACCCATAATAAAGCAGGTAAGAATATACAATGGGGAAAAGACAGTCTTCAATAAATGGTGCTAAGAAGACTGGACAGCTATGTGCAAGAGAATGAACTGGATCACTTTCTAACACCGTATACAAAGATAAGCTCAAAATAGATTAAAGACCTCAATTTGAGACCTGAAACCATAAAAATCCTAGAAAAGAGCATAGGCAGCCATTTTTCTGACAATGGCCATAGCAACATTTTTCTAGATATGCCTCCTAAGACAAGGGAAACAAAAGCAAAAACAAATTATTGGTACTTCATCAAAATAAAAAGCTTTTGTACAACAAAGGAAACAATCAACAAAACAAAAAAGCAACCTACTGAATGGGAGAATATATTTGCAAATGATATATACAATAAAGGGTTAAAATCTAAAATATATAAGCAACTTCTACAACTCAAAACAAAACAAAAAAATCCAATTAAAAAATAAGCAGAGGACATGAATAGGCATTTTACCAAAGAAGATCTACAGATGGCCAACAGACACATGAATGGATGCTCAACATCACTCATCATCAGGGAAGTGCAAATCAAAACCACAATGAGATATCACCTCACACATGTCAGAATGGTTAAAATAAAAAGATAAGAAATAACAAATGTTGGTGAGGATGTAGAGAAAAAGGAACTCTCCTGCATGTTGGTGGGAATGTAAATTGGTATAGCCACTGTGGAAGACATTATGGAGATTCCTCAAAAAATTAAAAATAGAAATATTATGATCCAATAATTCCACTACTGGATGTTTACCCAAAGAAAATGAAAACACTGATTTGAAAAGATATATGCACCCCATGTTAATTGTAGCATTTATTATTTAACAAAATATGGAAGCAACCTAAGTGTACACTGATAGATGAATGGATAAAGAAGTGTTATATACACACAATGGAATATTACTCAGCAATAAAAAAGAATGAGATTGTGCCATTTGAGACAACTTGGAAGGACCTAGAGGGTATTATGCAAGGTGAAATAAGTCAGACTGAGAAAGACAAATACCATATGATTTCACTCAAATGTGTAATCTAAAAAAATAAATGAATAAATAAATAAGCAGAATCAGATCTATAAATACAGAGAACAAACAGATGGCTGCCAGAGGGGAAGAGGGTGGACAAAATGGGTGAAGTGGAGTCATAGATACAGGCTTCCAGTTATAGAATGAATAAGTCATGGAAATAAAAGGCACAGCATAGAGAATATAGTCAGTGATATTGTAATAGCATCGTATGGTGACAGATGGTAGCTACACTTGTGGTGAGCACAGTATAAGGTATAGAGAAGTTGGATCACTATGTTGTACACCTGCAACTAATGTAACATGTATGTCAACTGTTCTCAAAAAAACCTTTTAAAACAACTGAAATAAATGTGTTTTATTGTGCTAGTGAAGTGATATATTCAGATAATTCAAGATGTGAATGTATTGCCACTTGACCATGCCACTTGAAATAATAAAAACGTTCTTGGAATTTCAGAATTAATGGTAAATATTTTGAATCTCCTCTTAAACTTTAAACATCACATGTGATTGCCATTCTCTAGATGGTCAGTGTGCAAAATTGATATGCTGCTTCAGGCAACACGATAAAAACATTAACTCTCAACAGTTAAGAACTGATGTTCTTCCCAATGTTTGGGGTTTGTGTGCACACTGAATAAAGTGTATCATTGCTCCCCACATTTCTTGTGACTAGAGCAGTGTTTATTCTTGTAGCAGTACCTTCCTCCCCACACAAAGAATGGGCACACAACCTACATAATCTGTGCCAAGCCCAATGGACTGGTAGTAGTCTACATCGTGGTTTATAAAGTAATTATAAAGTAAACTAAAAGTATTTTCCTCTATAGGTTGTGCTTTCAATGCTAAAAAGAACAGAAAGTTATTAAGCATATCTCTCTTACATGTGAATCCCTCAACATGTACCAGCTGATTCATCTTTTGCCTTTTGTGATATTTTCCAAATTTCAGGCCAAATTTCTACTCTATTGGCCAAATTGCACACATTAGTAATCAGATTTCTTCTCCATATGACATGTAATATTCATTAGGGTCACTTGTAAAGGAATTTTAGCAATAAGGTTCAGAGTATAATATTTGTTAATAACTCATCAGCTGATTTTACAAGCTTCGTTTTATTGTGAGTTATACCTCATTTTTGTTAAGAAAAGAACAACTTTGGTGCCTTGTCGACATCAATTTTTACTTGAAAACTGTTTTGCACTTGTTAAAAGAAGTCATTTGGATTACTAAAGAGGTTATTTTGCTTTGTTTGAAATGACATGAAAGGCTCCATAAATTTTATGCTACCATTTGACCAAATTTCTTAACAGCAAATAAACTGGTCTGAATTTTCAAATATTTAAATTTATACTTTTTCAATTTTACTCTTTTTTTCAGTTAAAAATCACACAGCCTCATTTGTCTCAGTATATAAGAAAAACACATTCCATGTTTGCACTGAAATTTTTGTCAATATTCATATTGGTATTTTTGAAGTTGGAATATTTCCATTAAAAAACTGTTTTATTACTTTTATTTTTCAACCATCCATTGTTTTATTGTATGAATTGAAGATTTAAGAAACATAAAAAAGAAAACTTCAGCAAATATACATAACGCACAAATTATATGGAATTATTATGGTTGAGATGAATGAAATCTCCTGACTGAGCCAAGTGTTCTGGTTATATATTATGGTATAACAAACTATACCCACTACTTCATAAAACAACCTCTAAATTATATTTCATAGTTTCATGGGTCAGGAATCAAAATGGGCTGGACAGCTGTCGGCTCTACGTGTTGTTGAAGAAAGTCCTCAGTATTCAGTTGGCAGATAGCGTGGTCTGGAAGGGCCAGGACAACTTCACTCTCATGTCTGGGTCCTTGTCAGGGTTGGCTGGAAGGCTGGGCTCACCTGGATTCTCTATCAGAGCATTTATAAGTAGTCTTTCCAGAATGACCATCTCAGGGGAATCAGAGTTCTTACCTGGTGGTTCAGGGCTTCCAGAGAAAGTGTTCTTAGGAACAGGATGTGGAAACAGGCCTCCAAAACCTGGACCTAGAAACTGGCTGTCAGTTCCCTCATACTCTGTATTCACTACCACCATTTCTGTTTCAAGGGATGATGGGGAATTAGAATTCACTGCTCAGTGAGAAGAGTGACAAAATATACCTGGAGCCCTTTTTCGTGTATCACACCAAGGCTGACTGATCAAGGCAATCCTGGTGACACATGGGTGAGTTTTTAGGATGACAATTATTATGAACACTGGAGGACTTCTCTCTAACGTTCATAGCTAATCATATATTTCATGTTCATACACACACATATACATTCGTGTATATGTACTAAAGTTATTTAAGTTCTCTCTCTTCTGAAACTGTCCAACTACTTATGGGTTTGGTAAAACACTAGGGACCAGCACTGGTCACCAGACCAGTGTACGAGAAACAAATATCATATATTTCTATTTCTTGTAGCACTTAGAAGAACATGTTCATCTTGTCCTAGGAGCACTAAACCTTTTCCATGATCCATGTATGTTTTCCAACACCAAGGACAATGGTAATTCATTCACCTATTTTACAAATCTGTGACACAGGGATGAGGAACTTAATGTCAAATTACCTTAAATTTGCATTATATTCAGCAGTTTACAAAGTCCTTACATTTATATCATTGTATTTGCAGTTTATAAAAGCCCTTTGGCATTGAAGGACAGTAAGTACTATCATTTTCTTTTTATGGATTTGTGCTTGGCAGTTCAGGAGGAATAAATAATTCCCTAAATACACAGTATAGGTAAATATGGCTTTTAAAATTTCATTTAGTATTGATTTATTTGATATTTAATGAACACCTACTATATGCTACATTTTTCACAAGGGGCTGGAAATATGGACAAGACAAAGGCCTCTAAGTTCCCTGACTTGACCTTCTATAGTTTATTTTCTGGTGTGCCTGTGTGTGTTTATGTGTGTGTGTGTGTGTGTGTGTGTGTGTGTGTGTGTGTGTTTTCCAGATTTCATTAATGTATCACTATCATGATTTTTGTTACATCTGGATACCACCTACACAAGTACTAATAATATTTTTAATCAGCTCGCATATTCAATACATAAATGAACTTGGCCTTACCTTATGTAATATTCCCTTTAAATCAAAGGCATGTTGTATTGTTTATTAAAATAATAAACTTTTCTTAATACACACACACACACACACACACACACACACACACACATATATATAGTACTACCAAAACCAAATCATCTCCCATACCACCAGATGCACACATACACCATGCTGGGAAAAGCCAGTTTAACGGTCGCAATAGTATTAATACAGTATTTTGGAGGTCTTTCCACTACATGACCATAAGCTGGTAAAACAATGTAAATATATTCCCCAAAGTTCATCTTTTTTTTTTAAGATTGTATTTATTTGAGAGAGAGAGAGACAACGTGTGCACACACAAGAGGGAGAGAACGAGAGAGAGAGAGAGAGAGAGCGCGCGCACAAGCAGGGGAAAGGAAAGGGGCAGAAGGAGAAGCAGACTCCCTGCTCAGGACCCTGGAATCATGACCTGAGCCGAAGGCAGTCGCTTAACCGACTGAGCCACCCAGGCGCCCCCCCAAAGTTCATCTTTTTTTTTTAAGATTTTATTTATTTATTCATGAGAGACAGAGAGAGAGTGAGAGAGAGAAGCAGAGGGAGAAGCAGGCTCCCAAGGAGCAGGGAGCCCGATGCGGGACCTGATCCCAGGACTCTGGGATCGTGACCTGAGCCGAAGGCAGACGCTTAACCATCTGAGCCACCCAGGCGCCCCCAAAGTTCATCTTTAAGAACTATTTTTCAACAGTTTCATGCCAAGCAGTTGCATATCGTCTAAGTGTAGGTGCATGGTAAACACAAGCCACCACCTACCTATTGCGCCTCTATGTAATATAATTCAACCAGCCCTCACATCTTCACAGTCCTTCAAATGCTAACCTGTGAATGTTCCTTTTGCTTCATACATTGGAGAGGAGCAATTGGGAATAGTAAGGTAAAACAAGTTTTGTTGTTATTTGCTATTTGCCATTTTGTTTTGCTTTGCCTTTCTCATTCACATTTATTTTCTCAAAAAAATGTACGGATCACATCGTATATAATCAACGTAGTACCTGTCACTGTTTCTCTTCAGTTCTATTGAACAGAAGTAAATTTCAACTAGGTCATTCTGTCCAAAGCCACTCTGAACAACAGGATGTTTTGTACACATATAGAATATGAAGAAAAATATGGCAACAGCAGTCACTGCCCCTCTTTTCTCCTTGCCCTTCTTTTTCTCTTCCACTTTTCTCTCTTCCAAGTGTATTTAATTTGTATTCACACAGAACTGGATATATATTACTTCTTCTACTAGTTGGACTAACTTGAACCAGTAATTTAGCCTGTTTGAACTCCAGAGTCCTTCTCAATAATGATGTGTCTTTCACTAAGTTACTAGATTCCTTGAAATAATGTACTTACATGCCTAATCCTAAAAAATAGTATTCCTTACTTCTTTTTCCTTATCATTAAATATTACTCTGAATAGGGTCACTGGCTGGCTCAGTTGGTTAAGCATCTGCCTTGATTTAGGCTCTGGTCATGATCTCAGATCATGGGATCAAGCCCTTCATCCTGCTCTGTGCTCTGTGGGAAGTCTGCTTGAGATTCTTCCTCCTTCTCCCTTTGCCCCTCCCCCCACTCACTCACACTCTCTCTCTCATAAAAAAATAAGTATTTTTTAAATAATAAATAAATATTACTCTGAGTAAAATATCTAATTAAACCAATTCACACTGATGACAAGACTTAATAAGGCATGTGTTTTGAGATATATGTACATCGACCTGTAATGAATTCCTCTAAATTAGAGGGTTATTTCTTCAGGTATCTAATTTCAGGAAGAAGGGAGTTGGTGGGAAAAGGGGAATTTGGCATAGAAAGGTTCATGTTTCATAAATCACATCTTATAAGGGAAAAAAATGTATTCTACCTACATTTGCAAGAGAATCAAAGCTGTCTTGAAATATTTATGCTAGTTTGTCCCAAACTCTGGGAGTGCTCTGGAAGGCTTTGTGTCAGTTTGTGGATCAGCGAGGGTGAAGAGGCAGATGCTGCACTACTTGGTCTGTCCTGCCTCACAGCGTCTGCTCAGAATGGAGTCTCGGGGTGAACAGAACAAAGGCATATCGAAGGTCATTGTGCTCATTCGGAGTTATGTTGTACAGTGGCCTGATTCCATTCTACAGGGTTTTTCATTTGTTTATTTCTTCATGCTTATTGCCTGACTTGTGATTATTAAAGCTCAAAATGAAAAAAATGGGATGTTCTATGTAGCAGTCTCTTTGTTCTACTTTCTCATGAATTCGGGGAAAGGAAATTTAGGTATGGGAACTCCATAATCTCCACCAATAATTTCATCTCCACCAAGAAACAAGCTCTTCAGAGCTGCATATTTCCAGAAATACCTTGCCTATCGCATCTAAGATGAGAATTGCCACCAAATGATGTCTAATTGAAATGTTAATTCCTAATTCCCATGATCAGAATGGTTTCCCTTAGAATCCTCATGCTATTTTGCTTATGGTGATCTTATAGATTTTTCTCTTAAATGATTTTGTTAAAATTATTAATTAAATTGTTTCCTGGTAGTGTGTAAACACGTTGACGTCATGCAGTGTCTTTTTCATTATTATGTCTTCAAATTGTAAAAGTGAATAAATTATTAGTGAGAGAATACCAAAACTAAATTAACTCCATGCTGTCACAGAGTACTGTAGTTGATGGAGTCACCAAAATTATATGTAGAACATCTCAGGCTAACAGGAGACAAGAATGATCCAAGAACCCATAGAAATGCCTTCAGGTCCAAGAAAGAAGGGAGCCAAAGATCTAATTTGTTTTAGAAAAGCTCACTACAATCCAGGTTGAGCAAAGCACAGACACAGTCCTGGATTCCATAGACTGAATGTTTGTGAATTGGGATCAGTCAAGATTCTAAGAAATAAAGATGTGTTGTTCCCTTAGATTCTCCTTAAAGGATAAGAGAACAAAAGAAATGGCAACTCTTTTTCTTGGGGAAGAATCTAAAATGCATGTGCTCACACCCTGAAGGATGTGTTCCCCAACTCTACAAAAATATTAAAGTGCACCAACACGTTTCAAAACCCTTTTTTCAAATTAGAAAATTTTGTAAGTAGTCAGTTTTATAGAAATTGTTTCCTTTTCTGTGATAATATAAATACATGCCTTTTAAGGCTGGGTTTCTCTCCCTTTTTATAAAGAAATTCAAAATAGAGGAATTATCATAGAGTAGCTCACAATTCCAATGCCAAATATTCAACTTAAAACCAGAGAAATTGCCTAATAAGTATGTTGAAGGGATATATGTGTTGCTATCCTAAATTCAAATAGTTTCCAATATCACTGAAGAGTTGGCAATGTTCGCTGCCCCTTTCTGCTCTCTTTCCTTGTTTCTCTGAGGAATATTTCTACCCATAACTTCTAGAATGTTTGAGAGTCAAGGGGGAAAGAAGTGAAATATATCTGCAATATTATTTCAGAGAAAAGGGGCTGGTTAAACTGGCTTTGAAGCATTCCATATTTATCTTATAACAAAATTATAAATCAATATAGCTGATTTTTTTTTAACCCCTGCCTACTCTGATGCTGAAAAATCCACTTGGAATTCAGAATTCCATCTGTGTTCTTCTGGTTTCCTACATTGTCATTTGTAATGAAGAGTCTGAAACAGTTTTTTTTCTTTTTTTTAAGATTTTATTTATTTATTCATGAGAGACAGAGAGAAAGAGAGGCAGAGGGAGAAGCAGGCTCCCAAGGAGCAGGGAGCCAGATGCGGGACTTGATCCCAGGACCCTGGGATCATGACCTGAGCCGAAGGCAGACGCTTAACCATCTGAGCCACCCAGGCACCCAGAGTCTGCAACAGTTTTTCAGGAGGATCACTTTGGATGTCAATTTGTGATATAGAATGGAATCCAGATCAGTTTATGAATGGCTACCTAGGTCTTGAGATGCTATAACAAAATTAAAACCATCTTATCCAAGTTAAAAACAAACAGAACAACCAGAAAACAGTGATACGCAGACAGAAACTACTCCTGAGTGAGATGGAATCATTTTGCCTAACTCTCTTCTTGACAATGGAAGGGGGAAATTTTCCTTGGAATTAATTCACACTAATAGAAAAATGCTCATTTTCATATCCATGATTCTGAAATACATCCATGTGACACATAAACCACCCAAAAAACTGATGACACACTGTTTTGTTCTTGCCTTGGTTTGTTTTTCAAAATGAAAGACAGGTTTTATTACAAGGAATTAAAAGAGATCTCTCTTTAAACATGATTAAAAATAAGAGCTGAACTCAATACCTTCACAAGGGCCAGTCAAGCCCTCATAACTTTATTTCTGAGCAATGTTTTCGTAGCAGGACTACATCCTAGGGTTTGCAGCAGAGATCTGAGCAGGTAAGCCTCTGAATTCCAAATGAGCTTTCTCTTTGGCTTCAGAGGTGAGGCTGCTCACAAGGGTTCAGTGACCCTGGAAACTAATTCGTCAGCAGCAAACCTTTCAAAAGGAAGCCTGTGATTAAACTGATGACATGGCAATTGGTGGTTTGATTAAAGTGGGAGGATGGGTTTGCAGGGGAAGCAGGGGAGCTCTACCTTTGGAAACAGAGAAAAATCCTCTAATGCTAATTGACCCAGCCTTGGCTCAAAAGTGGGGCATTTTAACTCTTTTTTTCTCTACATGAAGAGACAGAGATTTGGTGACAGAGAACCAATCACCTGCCTCTCCTGTCCAGAAAGGAAGGGTACAGGGAGTAGGGAATGTTTCAAGGTTTTTCAATGGCTTTCTTGGAAATTATAAAATAAGATAACAGCACAAAAGGAAAAAAAAAAGAAGAAGAAGTAACTACCTCTCCTCCCATCTTCATCTTCCGCCAAAGTTATCTGTGATCTTAGTTCAGTGGATCTCAACTTAGAATTATCTAAGAAGCATGTTCAAATTCTGGAGCCCAAGCTCCTCATCCAGAGGTTCTGCTTTAATTACCCTAGGGAGATGTGAGTTACCAGTGTATGTGTTTTCACATGTGTATATATGCATGTGTGTAAACAGAATCCATATTTTTTAAAAATAGGCAGCCAAATTTAAGATCCGCTGTACTTCATTCCAGCCCTTACTACTCTTTTATCTGCCTCTCCCCTAAACCTAAGAGACAACATGTGTCTTGGTTAATATTACCACCTGTGAATTCCTTGAAGTCTCCTATGTCTTTTTCATTCCAAACATCTCCTATGAGGTCTTAGCCAGAAGCTTACACAATCTTTTCAATAGATAAAAATGTTCCATCCTTCTTTCAATAGGCCAAATGAACTCTCTAATAGTAGATTTATATTAGACAAAAATGACTAAGTCCAGTTGGGATTTTTTTAAAGGGAATTCTTCCTCAAATGTTACTATGTTGTTTGTTTTCCATCGTGTTTACTACTTGCATTAAAGGGGGGAAAAAAGGAACCGAAAAGGCGGCTTGAAGCACACAAAAGGTTTATTGCTAACATGAATTATCTGGAGGCAGAAACTATCTCATCTTCGCTCCCTCAACCTCAAGGGACTTCACTGACTTAACAAGGTGATTTCCTTCAACGCAGAGGGCAGGTAGACTATTAAGCCAACAAAGGATTCATGTACAGTCTCAGTTTCACTTGCACTTGTGGGCTACACTGTTAGCTCTTTTATCCTTTCAGGGACAATGGGCTGCAACCTTCTTTCCATAAAAGGAACCTAAACTCCCCAAGCAGATACCATGACCTGTAAACTTTATTGTAAAATAATGACCTTAATGATCATTATCAGAACATGGACCTTTGGTTTTCATGGTAGAATAAAGACATGTGTGTCCCCTTTTCTACTTGAGAGTCACTCACCCTCAAACAACAATCATAATGGACACAGAAACAAAAACTTTCTCTTCAGTGAATTTATTCGGTGAACAAGGAGATATCTGTAACCAAAGCATAATGATGACAATGGAAAGCTGTTAGTCAGGAATGGCGAGTGAGTTAACAGGGCAGATAATACTCAACATATGAATGCGAAGATAAACAAGTAGGTTTTCCTCATAAAATCCCCCAAAAGCTGATAAGCTAGAGGGACAGAGCATTAAAGGGGTAGGCAAGGTGGGGCATTAACAAGGTGAGTCTGATTTAGACTATAGGAGAGCATTTGAAAGCCCAGCTTCCCAACACCACTGGAACAGAGAGGCAACCACTTCTGCACTCTATTCATAGGAGACAAGAGGGTCTTTTTCCAGAAAAAAAAAAATTAGACTAAGAGACCCCAGACTTGGAGTTACAGGCAGAAGACAGTACAGGTAGGGGGCTGGTCTGAAGACAGAATGATTAAGTGAAAGTCTATATATTTTATGGTAAAGGTCTTCAGATTACTTTCTCCAACAAGCTCCACGATAGCCACAGCCACTGTCTGGTTTAAACTTCCCCTCCTCCCTCCCTGCCCCTAGGCAGGAGATTAAAGAATTCATATGGAGAAACTAAATCACCAAGTCTTATCAGACCCAAGACAGCCTAACGGAAGCCAACAGTTAGGAAAGCCTATGGTCTGATCTCGGAAGCTAAGCAGGGTCGGGCCTGGTTAGTACTTGGATGGGAGACAAGTCATTTTATATAAAAGAATACCAATAAGGTTGTAAAATTGAGGCATAGGTGTCTCTGATAGTGAGGGTACAAGTAATGAAGAAAATAGGTAAGTTAATTGCAGATATTTGAAGCGTTCAGACACCCTAAATCCTCTACAACTGTGGTAGGTTGAATTCTACAATGGCCTTCCAGATTCCTCTCCCTGCTCTCGAGTCTCTACAGGATGTGTATCTGAGGGAATAGGAATCTTGAATTTCAGAAAAATTTGTGGGTGTACTGGGATGTCTCTCCCTTGGTTAGGTCACTTTACATGGCAAAGGTAATGGCATAGCTACTCATGTAATTACATTATATAATTTTGGACTCTGCAATAGCCCCCTGGAGAGATATCTTCTGCTGGCTTTGAAGAAGTGGCTGTCATGTTCTGAGAGGGCCATGTAGCTGGTACCTGACGACAGCCTCTAGGAGCTGAGAGGGACCACCACCCAACAGCCAGCAAGAAAAGACCTCAGACCTATAACCACAAGGAATTAAATTCTGCCAACAATCTAAATGCACTTGGGAGAGGATTTCAACCTCCTGATGAGAACTTAGTCAGCTGATACCTTGATGTCAACCTGATGAGCCCCTGAGCAGTGGACCCAGTTATGCTGAGCCCAGATTTCTGACCTAGAGAAATATGAGATAATAAATGGGTGACTTTTAAGCTCCTATGATTGTGTTAATTTGTTACTCAGTAATACCAACCAAAGCAAGACTCTCAGGACAGGGTAAGATACTCACAGGGATTCTGTATTTGGAGACACCACGGGCAGCTGAGAGTGAGCATACCATATGGCAAATTTAGTGCATTGCCAGGAAACTGGTAATAAAAACAGTAGCATACCCAAACTGGGTAATTACAGAGATTTTAATGAAATGTGTGGACATCAGAGAAATAGACAAATGATGGGGCTCACAATAGCAAGGAGCCGTGACCACGCCTATCACTGAAGGGATGGAGTAGATACTAGAACTCTGGAAGAAGCTGTACAGAAAGGGCTGTCTGGCAGGAGTTGTGTTCTTCAGTGGAGGCATGAAGCCAACTTGAGATAAAGCAGCATGGAAAGAACCTGGAGAACATAAGCTCAGAACTCATTCTCCTCTCTCCCCCTAATCTCCTGATAGTGTCTGCCAGAGTGAACCAAACTGGAAGCTGGATGTGAAGATGCTTATCGGTGTATTATGTACAAGTCAGCCTTCCAGGGGGAAAAAAAAATGGTGGAATGGGATATAGAGGGTTAGACAGAACGTATCCAGCGAAGTCCAAAACATGTGCTCCTTAGCATGTCTGCCCCTTGCCCAGGAGACAAATTTGTGTCCCTAACATAGGGGCTAGACAAAGTCCTAAAAGTTTCTGTGTCACCACAGGGTGATATAAATTTGGATACAATCCTACCACTGTATTCTTAAATAAATTAGTAAGAGAAAAGGGGAAAAAAAAACAATTAACAGACACAAAAACATAGCCATAAAGGTCCCTACTTCTAAAGCCAGTCTCAAGGTCTAAATTGATTATCACAGCTACTTTTTTCCATTACCCATTTTACCCTGTCCAGGCAAGATGCTAACAGAGGGTAATGGGAATATTACCAGAACTTAAGCACCAGCCTACCCATTTATAAAGATTATTAAATACAGATTTTATTCCAGATAGCCATGTACCCAGCTACAGTTTGAAGGTTATGTTGCTAAAAGAGAGGGAGAAAAGAAAAAATCTTTCCTTAAAGAAATATATTAATTTAATATGGTTATATTTAACACAATTACATTTAATATAATTCATTTAATACAATTACTTTGGACTTCCAACAGGATGTTGGTATATTATTCATTTGCTTTTGTTCCTATTATTTGTTTTGAATTGGATTTAAAAAATGATCTTAAATATTTTAAGGAAAGATGCATGCCCAAGATTAGCAAGGAGAGCAAAGGGGAAGTCATCTAATCAAAAATCAGAACATAGCATAAAGCATTAAAATAATATAACTGTAGTATTAATAGAACCATAGACAAATATATCAGAAGACAATAGAAAATCCAAAAGTAGATCCTGCTATATTTTTAAATTTCATACATGACCAATGTTATAGTTTAGAGGTGTAAGTGTATATTATTTAATAAATGAAACTACAGCTAGCTGTACGCAATCATAGAAAGTATATTAAGAACTTTATTTTACATCATATACAAAAATAAATTCCAGAAAGGATTATGAAATAATAAACTAAAATTTTATGAGCATTAGAAATCCACATGAGCAACCTAGGTGCGTAAGAGACCTCCTTTATGAAGACTAGAAATTCAGGAGCTCTGTAAGAATAGGCATCTTCAACTACATAAAAGTGGGAAAAAAAATATGGCAGGACACATCAGAAACTAAATCAATAAAAAATTGATAGGTTGGGAAAATATATTTGTAACACAGATGACAGAGGATTAGTATCTATAATAAAGACCATTTACACATTGATAATGAAAAGATAACCAATCCAATAGAAGCAATATGAATAATTTATGAAAAAGCAAATTTAAATAACGAATAATCATAAGGAAAGTCGTTTAGCATCTCTGATGAGCAAGGAAACATAAGTTAAAGTAACAGTGAATTATATTAAACTCTATGCCCAAAACCTGGCAGCAGACTGGAAATGAGATCTATTACCAGTATTAATACCAGAAAGGTACCTTGGTGGTTGGGGTGTGGCTATGGGCAGAAGAGAGAGGACAGGGAACATACAATTTGATTGTACCTATGCATTTATGGGAAACATATGTATGAGTATTTTCAAGAATTTAAATAATGTTTTAAAACTAGCACGTCGATTTGTACTCTCAGAAATCCCTTCCAGAGAGATAGATTTGTAAGGATGCACAAAGATGCTCACTGTGGCATTGTTTATAACAACAAAATTCATATACACCTTAAAATTCACCATGAAGGAATGGGATTTATAAATTATATTTCCATTATAAAACAGCACAAAATAAGGAATAAGGTAGAGATACACTTATTCAGGGAAAATAACTATTTGAAATGTCCAAGTTATAAAATGATATGAGTGGCATAATAAATGTTATGTTAAATATATGTTATATGTGTGAATATATATTTATATGTTTGAAAATGGATCTTAATTTTTTAAGATGTATTTATTTTAGAGAGAGCATGTATGCAAGTGGAGGGAGGGGCAGGATGAGAGGGAGAGAGAAAATTTCAAGCAGACTCCCCATTGAGTATGGAGCCCAATGCAGGCCTCGATCTCACGACCCTGAGATCAAGACCTGAGCCAAAATCAAGAGTCAGATGCTTAACCGACTGAGCCACCCAGGCTCCCCAAAATGAATTTTAAAAACTCTGCTAGAATTCATGTTAAACTTTTAACAGTAGTTACCTCTAGGGGGAGTGGAATTTAGGGACACACACACACACACACACACACACACACATTGGTAAATAAATAAATGCAGGTGTGTTTGGGAGTTGTTTTTTATAAGGAGAACAGATTCGTACATTATATTATCTGCATATTAAAATAATCCTAATAATTGCATCAGAAATTATATAGTAAGTTCTTTAAAAGGCATAGTTTATATTTGTGGTAGGCAAGATAATGCCCCCCTCCCAAGATGTCCATAATCTAATGACTGGAATCTGTGAATATGTTATGTTACTTGGCACAGGGGAATTAGGTTGCTAATCAGCTGACTTTAAAGTCAGTAGGTTTGTACAGATTATCTGGGTGGGCCCAATGTAATCATGAGAGTCCTTAACAGCAGACACAGGAGGCAGAAGAGTCAATGACAAACTGACAACTGGCACAGTATGGCAAAGGACTCAACTAGCCCACTGCTGGCTTTGAAAATGGTAGAAGAGGCCCTGAGCAGGGCAATGCGGATGTCCTCCAGAAGCTGGGAAAGGGAAAGAAACAGATTCTCCAGTAGGGGTTCTAGAAGAAACATAGCCCTATTGATATCTTGATTTTATTTTTTTTTTTTTTTTTTTTTTTTTTTTTTAAGATTTTATTTATTTGAGAGAGAGAGAATGAGAGATAGAGAGCACGAGAGGGAAGAGGGTCAGAGGGAGAAGCAGACTCCCTGCTGAGCAGGGAGCCCGATGTGGGACTCGATCCTGGGACTCCAGGATCATGACCTGAGCCGAAGGCAGTCGCTTAACCAACTGAGCCACCCAGGCGCCCCTTGATATCTTGATTTTAGCCAGCAGGACCCATTTCAGTTTTCAGGCCTACAGAAATGGTAAGATGATCAATTCGTGTTGTTTTAAGCCACGAAATTTGATGTAATCTATTTCAGCACCAATAGGGAACTTGTACAACATGCTTTATCTCATTGAAAATGGACAAGAACACTAGAAGATCTATACAATTGTGGGCCTCAGTTTGCAAATGAAGAAACCATGGCTCAGCGTCTGATGAAGGCGACACGGCTGGGAAGTGCTCCAGATGGGACTTGAATTCCAGAGGACTCTAGAGCTTGTGCTTCATTCTACTATTTTGTGTTCTTTATCCTCTAAACTATAACCCCAATGTACCTGGCTCAGGGCTTGGCCACACGCAGATATTTAATATTAGGTGAGTCAGTAAGAATACAGATTTAGGGTCAGACAAATCTTCATTTGAATCCAATTACTAGCTGTGTGGCTAAAAACAAATTACCCAATTTGAGCTTGTTTCCTTATCTATAAAACAGGAGAAATAATTTCTACCTTGTATGGTGAGAGAAAGCATTCAGTGAAATAATGTATGAAAAATGTCCAACAAAGAGCTTAGTATAGATTTTGTTTTTAATAAATGTTATTTATTGTTGGTGAGGACTATTACTTTGTTATAATGACTCTAGAAAGAGTGTTTTTCCTCTAGATGAGGTTTTAGTTTTGTTCCTATCTTTTTCATATCTGTCAGCTGCTGATTCAGAGATGGTAGTTAGCGCCTGTGGCATAGAATTACAACTACAAACTAGGGAAATATTAGCTGAGTACAAATGCAGAGGAAGTGGCTTTTAGTGGTATGGGCGCCAGTGATCCATAATATGAATCCAATAAATGGCAAAGACGTACTATTAATAATATATATTTATCACATGGGATCACATCGCAGAAGAACAAGATGGGGAGGGAACCTCTGAAAACTCATTCTAAACTTATACATGGTCAGTATGCTATGGGAACCTAGAAAAGTGTGCATCTCTCTAATAGATTCCAGATTATTTTGGCCTTCTGTTTTCTGATTATGGAGCCCCAGACTGTATTTTCTCAAAATATCATTTGTCCTTCATTCAATAAACATATTCTGTTGGTCTACAGATTTCACAACCACTATTTCTTTTGAAAAATTCCTTTCAGCTCTTTACCAGGGACATTTGCTCTTGAAATGTTTAAAAATGTGTCTCATATCTTTTTAGCTTTGAATGGTTATTTTCAAAGATAATTCTTGATGATTATCTAGGTCATCTACACTGCTTTCAGGATTGTCCCAAGGGCACCTGGGTGGCTCAGTTGGTTAAGCAACTGCCTTGGGCTCAGGTCATAATCCTGGAGTCTCAGGATTGAGTCCTGCATTGGGCTCCCTGCTCAGCAGGGAGTCTGCTTCTCCCTCTGACCTTCCCCCCCTCTAATGCTCTCTCTCTCTCTCTCTCATTCTCTCCCTCTCAAATAAATAAAATCTTAAAAAAATAATAAAAATAAAAAAATAAAAAAGATTGTCCTGCTAGTGCCATGTTGCCCACTGCCTGGTGTGATGTCTGATACATGTATCAATCTAAATACACAGAATGAGTGAATCATCAAATGAACAATGAGGGGAGGCTAGAGTTGTGGTCATCAACAACTCATTTGTGGAGAGAGACCCCTCCCCCAGCTGAAAGGGAAGTAAGTCATGGTGCATGCACATCCCCAGGGGACCTCAACTTAGTGGTCCAAAAGTCATCAGATCATTTTGACCATTTGTATATGTGCCCCTTGTGCCTTATAAGAGATAACTGAGGAAGGAAATAAAAAAAATTAAAAAAAAAACCTCCTTAGGAATTTTGTTCCATTCCCCCAAAACTCAGAGGTAATAAAGTATTTGCATTGCTAATGGCTTTTTCAAAGTGTGTGGATGCCCATGTAGGTTTGGGAGTGTAGTTTTTACCTGTGGGAAATACCACCATGACCTAGGTAATGTGATTCTTGGTTTTTCTGTGAAGTGTTTGTACTTGTGGTGCCCTTCATTCGAATAACCTTTGTCCTGCTTCTTGTTTTAGATGATTTGAACCAGCTGCAGAGGCAATGAAAACAGTAGGATAACTGAACAGAATGGAACATTTATAGCAATAACAAGTTATTAAGATCATCATAATTAACCATGACATGGGGTTTTCTTAATCACATCTATGATTATTAGAACTCTGAATGGTACTGTATCATTTGTACTCAAATACTCCAGAGTGTTTACTACATGTTACAAAGCAATTAAAACACAAATCTACAGAGTCATTGATAAAGTGTTTCTGATCTTTTCATTGTTCCAGCCACAATTGCACATTTTAAAATCTGCTATACAGAATGTATAAATGAACACAAAATCATACCTTTGAAGAAGACTTCCAAAAAGTAATTTTATCCAGTCCACTGCCTTAAACAGTTAATTACCCAAACCATCAAAGGCATATATGATTGTATTTCCCATTTAAAAAGTAACAAGGCATGGAGTCTCCATAATACCCTAAATACACTGTTTCAGTACTTGATAACTATTTGGTCAGCAAATATTTCTGTAAGTTGAGTAAGCTAGAACAAATACACATACATGTATATAGGAATATAGTCACTCCTTTGGGGGGACTGAAAAAATATTTCACACCTCATTTATCAACACAGAACTTTCTCAACTGCCTTAACCTTTTCTTACCATTAACATTATGACTGAGTTCATTCCCTTTGGACATTCTTTGGTTCCTAAAGGCAAATTCTGTTATTTGTATGTAAGAGAAATGGAAACAAATCAGATACAGAAAGAGGAGAAATTGAGTGGGGGGCTCTAGGCACATCTTCAGTTTAGTTGTATTGATTTATAAACACTAACCAAATACATATATTGACTGCTTAAAATCAAAATCAGTCCATATGCAAAATCTTGAACTAGAACGTTGAGCTCTTAATTGACGTGAAAGTTATTAACCTTTAACCTTTTCTTTAACTGAAAGAGTATTGACAGAAGAATGTTTCACAAAGAAACCTGAAAGAGCCTGAGGCATTAGGTAACCTCAGGAACTACAAAAACGGGGCGGGGGTGGAGGATGGGGGTGGAAAACAGAGTGAAAGTGAACTGCTCCTGGAGAGCTGGGATTATTACTCTCTAGAGGCGACAGTAACACTAACGACACAGAGTAGCTCTGTTTGAGTATCTTGTCCATTCAAATGCTGGCTTCCATTTTTCTTACTCAAGAGACCCCTCCTTACATGTGACTCAGTGTCTCCTTGTCTCTTCCTCTCTCTTTGATCGAATTTTCTCTCCACCTCTCCAGTGTTACTATGACTTCTTCAAACTTCCTGCTGCTTCTGTCTCTTATACGCAAAATTCCATAAAAAGGAATATTTGGTTGAAGCCAGTAGTTCCATCCAGGAAGGAGGAATACTACTGCTGAAGATTCTTATGCCACCTCCCATCACAGATGACTGATTCAGCCTTCTGATATGTCCTCAACTCCTCATCCCAGAAAAACTGGGTAGAGTAACAGAAGCTCATGATACGCAAGACCCCAAGGTGCAGGGAACTGACTGTGATGACTTATCTCAAATGAGATCATGCAAAACACTTCATGTAATCAGTGCCTCGTTAAAAACAAAACAACAACAACAAAAAAAAACCCATAGAAACAAAAACAAACTTCTTCCCAACTTAAATACAAACTTTTTAAGAATGGTGACTAAACAACAATCTCTCAGCATCAGGGAAATCCAAATCAAAACCTCCATGAGATACCACCTCACACCAGTCAGAATGGCTAAAATTAACAAGTCAGGAAACGACAGATGTTGGCGGGGATGTGGAGAAAGGGGAACCCTCCTACACTGTTGGTGGGAATGCAAGCTGGTGCAACCACTCTGGAAAACAGTATGGAGCTTCCTCAAACAGTTGAAAATAGAGCTACCATACAATTCAGCAATTGCACTACTGGGTATTTACCCCAAAGATACAAATGTAGGGATCCGAAGGTGTACGTGCACCCCAATGTTTATAGCAGCAATGTCCACAATAGCCAAACTGTGGAAAGAGCCAAGATGTCCATCGACAGATGAATGGATAAAGAAGAGGTGGTATATATACACAATGGACTATTATGCAGCCATCAAAAGGAATGAGATCTTGCCATTTGCAACGACGTGGATGGAACTGGAGGGTGTTATGCTGAGTGAAATACATCAATCAGAGAAAGACATGTATCATATGACCTCCCTGATATGAGGAATTCTTAATCTCAGGAAACAAACTGAGGGTTGCTGGAGTGGTTGGGGGTGGGAGGGATGGGGTGGCTGGGTGATAGACATTGGGTAGGGTATGTGCTATGGTGAGCGCTGTGAATTGTGGAAGACTGTTGAATCACAGGTCCGTACTTCTGAAACAAATAATGCAACATATGTTAAGAAAAAAGAAAAAGAAGAAGATAGGAGGGGAAGAATGAAGGGGAGTAAGTCAGAGGGGGAGATGAACCATGAGAGACGATGGACTCTGAAAAACAAACTGAGGGTTCTAGAGGGGAGGAGCCTAGGGGGATGGGTTTGCCTGGTGATGGGTATTAAAGAGGGCACATTCTGCATGGAGCACTGGGTGTTATGCACAAACAATGAATCATGGAACACTACATCAAAAACTAATGATGTAATATATGGTGATTAATATAACAATAAAAAATTTAAAAAAAAAAGAATGGTGACTAAAAATTTCTTCTTCCACAGTAGTAATGTGTGCGATATACCATGAAGAATGTAATGCACTGGCATGCCTGCAATGCACTGCTATGCTATATTACATTTTGTATAGAGACTGACCAGAGACAGTCATTTTATTTCATAACTTAGGAATGACCTATGAAGAACACTGTGCTGAGTTCTGCATGAAGGCGGTGACGAAGAAAGGTGATATAAAAAAAAATGAGTAAGTCGTTATATTTGTCCTCACCCCACAAGAAGCTCATTACATCATAGGCTAAACCAAAAACCATACAAATATAAATAATGCAAGGGAGTGAATAGTAGCAGGGAAGGAAAGGAGTACAGAATCTCTCTAGCAACTTCCAAAACTTCCGTTGTACTCATTTCCAATTGGAGCTGTTGTGTGTGTGTTGCCGGGGCGGGGGGGGGGGGAGGTGGATAGGAAATGTCACTCTACAACTAAAAGCCATCTCCAGCTTCGAGGAATAAAACCTTCTTCATGCTGAGGTCTGAAGGCTGGAGAGATAAATGTGCTGCAGAATGGACCAGATTAGAGCATCGGAGCTGGTCTTCAATCACCTCCTTTACTTGCTGGTAAAGTGCCCTCTGGGGTCTGGGAACAGAATAATGGGCCAGGTGGAGAGACTGTTTTGAAACCACAGTAAACAGTTCACACTTTCAAGTTGTGGAAATTTTCAGTGGTCATCATTCATTTATATATTTACTCATTCAACTAGCTTTTATTGCAGATCTAATACACATTGGAGTATATAAAGGTGAATCATATAGAATCCTTGCTCTACAAGACATATAAAGAGATAATTGCAGCACATTTTACGTTTTTTTAAATATAACCCTATAATGAAATTTTTTATTCAAAATGCTCCAGAGGCTCGGAGGAGAAAATGGGATACAACTGGGTAAGAAAGTCAGGGATGAGAGGAAAGTTAGACCCTCAAAGATGAGTAAAAATTCTACAGATGAGAAGCAATGAAGAGATTATTATAAAAAAATGGAACAGACTTCAAAAATGCACACTGTGAAAGAAATGATTATTTCTAGATTATTGAGATTATTATTGTTATGGGATCAGAGGGTCAGGTTTATAAGCTACGTGGCAAAAGACATGGCCAGACAAATGATGTGAATCAATCATCACCATATAACACTCTAAATAAAGTTCCTCTAGGAAAATTAATTGGGACTGTATTTATCTCAAACTGTATCTTCATTATTGCATTTAATATGAATTTTATTTTTCCCAAAATAGACATTTTGTTCGGATTTTTTGATATTGCACTCAAGCTAATGCAGAGTTTAGAATTACTTGATAGTCACACTTTTGAAGGAAGTAAGATGTTGAAATATCAGCCTGGCCATTTACTAGCTAGGTGACATTAACAAGTTACTTAACCTTTCTGTTTCACACATAGAGGATAATATGACTACCAAAGGTTTTTGAGAAGATTAAAATTGTTAATACCTGTAACTATCTGTTATGTGGTGAATACTCCCTGAGTATAGCTATAATGAACTTTCTAGGGTAGTCATTTTCACATATATTTTAGCCATGAGAATTTCTTCAAAAGTTAGAAATCCCTTATGTAAAATGGATTAACTCTGAGCTGCCCTGTTTGAAGCAGGAGTGGGCATCTGAAGCCTGACTGGTTCTATTTTCTCCCAACCTCGCTTCCACCCACATAACCCCTAAAGAGCTCTGCAGATCACAACTTGAAAAGTACTATACTACCATACAGCCGCTTTTCTTCAAAATGAATTATTGAATAAACAGATGAATTGATCTTTATCCAGGGTTCTCTTCTCTAGATTTTATTTCACTTTTTTTTTTTTTTTTTTTTTTTGACAGAGAGATAGAAGCACTAGTAGGCAGAGAGGCAGGCAGAGGGAGAAGCAGGCTCCCTGTGCGGCACTTGATCCCAGGACCCTGGGATCATGACCTGAGCTGAAGGCAGCCGCCTAACTGACTGAGCCACCCAGGTGCCCCTTTTATTTCACTTTTTATCAATGCTTTGGGCATCAGCATTCAAGACAGTCTTCTTTTATACATGCATAGAGTGTCCCTTAAATCCTATGGTGAGTAATTTCAGCCCCTCCTACTTTATGTTCCTTAAGTCAGTAATTGTAATAAAGTGTCATTCCAAAAATGTTTGCTACATATCTACCCATGATATTTTCAAGCAAATCAGAAAAGCTTTCCCCTCTGTGTAGCCTTCCTTTAAAGGGAAAAGCTCCCATGACAATATGATTTGGCAAGCCAATGGCATCTTTATGTTGATTAGGAACTGCCCTTACTTTGAATAACCCAGACCTGAGTTCTGCATGGCTTAGTGGGCTGAGCAATGGTTAGATTTCAGCCCTCATCTGACCCTGTGGGGGCCTTGGTTTAGCAAACTCAGCACATGAGGCCTGAAAGCCCTATTTATAGATTACTTTTAGCCCCAACTCTAATACATCAAGAGATATTTTTTCCTTTAAATTTTTTTTATTGTTGTGTTCATCACCATACATTACATCATTAGTTTTGGATGTAGTGTTCCATGATTCATTGTTTGTGCATAACACCCAGTGCTCCATGCAGAACATGCCCTCTTTAATACCCATCACCAGGCTAACCCATCCCCTCACCCCCCTCCCCTCTAGAACCCTCAGTTTGTTTCTCAGAGTCCATCGTCTCTTATGGTTTGTCTCCCCCTCCGATTTCCCCCCTTTATTCTTCCCCTCCTACTACTACCATACGATCCAGCAATTGCACTACTGGGTATTTACCCCAAAGATACAAATGTAGGGATCCGAAGGGGTACATGCACCCCAATATTTATAGCAGCAATGTCCACAATAGCCAAACTGTGGAAAGAGCCAAGATGTCTACTGATAGATGAATGAATAAAGAAGATGTGGTGTATATATATACAATGGAATATTATGCAGCCATCAAAAGGAATGAGATCTGGCCATTTGCAATGACGTGGATGGAACTGGAGGGTGTTATGCTGAGTGAAATAAGTCAATCAGAGAAAGACATGTATCATATGACCTCACTGATATGAGGAATTCTTAATCTCAGGAAACAAACTGAGGATTGCTGGAGTGGGGGTGGGGTGGGAGGGATGGGGTGGCTGGGTGATAGACATTGGGGAGGGTATGTGCTATGGTGAGTGCTGTGAGTTGTGCAAGACTGTTGAATCACAGATCTGTACCTCTGAAACAAATAATGCAATATATGTTAAGAAAAAAAAATCAAGAGATATTTTGGAAACAAAAAATGAGTTCAAATGCATTCTAGATCCTGTTTAAAATCTCATCTTTTAGAGAATTCCAAGCATAGGCAATATTTTAAAACCATTTTTATGCCATGAGATGATTATAATAAGGACTTTCTTATACCTCAATTTTTCCCCTGAAATATCCTCAGTAGTATCATTTCAAACAATTCTAAACAACGATGCCAAAGCAATGAGGCACCATTGGCAGGCAGAACAAGAGAAATAGGAATAAGCCTTACAATTGTTGAACATTGGCTATCTTCAGGCAAGCCTTTATGCAAGAAGTCCCATTATTGGGGGCACAAACATATGAGAAAATAGTCAGAAAATAGTTACTCTATACCTAACAATGAATAAGAAAACTTTTTTTTTTAAAGATTTTTTTTATTTATTTTTTAACAGAGAGAGAGACAGTGAGAGAGGGAACACAAGCAGGGAGCGTGGGAGAAGGAGAAGCAGGCTTCCCGCTGAGCGGGGAGCCTGACGTGGGATCGATCCCAGGACCCTGGGATCACGACCTGAGCCGAAGGCAGATGCTTAACAACTGAGCCACCCAGGCGCCCATAAGAAACCTTTGATAGTAGAGAGCTTTAATATTACATTTTCAAGGAGAATGTAAACCTGGAGCATTAGAATAGGAAAAGCAGCTTAGAATAGTTAAGAGCACTCACTAGGTAGGCATGGTCCAGATCTGGGTTTGGAAGCACAGGTTATACTAAAATTTGTCACCTGAATTCTGTAAAATGAAGATAATATATTCCTCACACAACTGTTAGAAGGAATAAATAAGATAACCTATATGACAGTGCCTAAGGTGAAGAAATATTACTTTGTTCTAAATAACTTGTTATTTAGAATCATTTCATCTACATTTTATCTTTATTCACTTAAAGCCTGGAGCACCTGCTCAGGATGGTAATGCCCAATGGAAATTTCTTCAGTGATGGAAATATTCTGTGTTTGTGCTATTCAGTCTGACAGGCACTAGTTGCATGCAGCTATCAAGCATGTGAAATGCAGTCAGTGTGACTTAAGCACTGAATTTTTAGTTGCTTAGTTTTAATTAATTCATATTCAAATTCAATGGGCACATGTAGTGAATAGCTACTGTATGGTGTAGCACGGCTCCAGAATAGAATTGGACACCAATATGGCAGTCATGTAATAGATAAGTATTTTTTCAGCAGTAAGTTTCTAAGAAAGACAATATATTTTTTTTCTGCAAACGTTTTTAGGGTGAGAGATTCTTCAAGTGAAATCAATGGGCTCCCTAAACACCTAAAATTACATAATCATATTAGGTTTGAAGTGTATATTTTTCTGGGGAGAGGATTCACACATACCATTGGATTTAGAAAGAGGACTATGTCTCACAAAATAACAGTCAGTAAATAAATAAATAAATAAATAAATAAATAAATAAATAAATAAATAAATAATAATATAAATGGAATATACCTTTAAGTTTCTTAAAATCTTCTTTGTGTTTAAAATGACCAAACTATTGTTCAGAAGACAGAGGTGCCTGAGCTACTGCATTCGCTCATATAACTATAATCAATTATTTCGAACACTAAAATGTAAGCAGGGTTTTCAGTAAAAAATATGTAAAATACAGAATTCATAGAAGTGTTCAATTGCTCTATTGAGATCAAAACTAGTAAACATATTCTTGACATATTTAATTACATGTTAACTCTGTTTAATGTCATTAATTTCCTCTAAGACATTTAATAGTGCAAAATAGCACAGAAATGTACGAACTGGAAAATACAATTCTCTCCCACCTCCTTCCCTGTCTTCTACTCCCATTCCCTAGGGATAATTATGTCAATAATTTATTACATCCTCCTCCAGACCTTTTCTCATGCACCCTTATCTATGTTGTATTTACACACATGTGTGTGCATGTTTATGTGTATATATATTGACTGCTATTATACTACTCCTGGTAGGCTGATTAATGATCCAAAGATGACCACATTCCCGTCACTGGAACCTGTGAACATATTACCTTAAATGGTAAAAAGATCTTTGCAGGTATGATTAAGTTAAGGATTTGGGGATGGGGAGATTATCCTGGAATATAAGGGTGAGCCTAATGTAATCTCAAGGATCCACAGAAGAGGGAGGCAGGAGGGTCAGTCAATACTAGGAAATGCCATGATGGAAGCAAGAGGCTGGAATGATTCGAGGAACGGCCGCAAACTAAGGAATGCATGTAGCCCCCAGAAATACAAGAAAGCAAAGAAACTGATTCTTCCCCGATGCCTCCGGAAGAAACACTGCTGTGCTGACACCTTGATTTTAGACTTCTAACCTCCAGAAATGTAAGAGAATAAATGTTTTTTTAAGTGTATTTTTTAAAGATTTTTTTAAAAATTTATTCATTTGAGAGCGATACAAAGACAGAGAGAGCACAAGAAGGGGGAGAAGAAGAAGGAGAGGAAGAAGCAGACTCCCCGCTGAACTGGGAGCCCGATGCAGGGCTTGATCCCAGGACCTGGAGATCATGACCCGAGCCGAAGGCAGATGTTTAACCATCTGAGCCACCCAGGCGCCCCTTAAATGTGTATGGTTTTAAGTCACCAAGTTTACTGTAATTTGCTACAGCAGCTACCGGAAACTAGTACACTATTCTATAACGTATTTTTTTCCACTTAGTGTAAACTGCCCATCTCTTCACATAAGCACACTAGTACATGCAGCGCTACTCCCTCTTTAGAGTGGTTGCCAGTCTCCTTTTTATACTATTACACATAAAGTTTAAATGCACATCCTTGGACTTAAAACTTTGATCATTTGTTCAGATGGTTTTGTGAATAGATGACTTCAGAGAAGAGCTACTTGATGAAAAAGTAAAGGTGTACATGATAACTATATTGTTATTCAGAACATTTGCCCTCCTCTCTGCAGAGTGTCTTGTTCAGGAGAGATTAAGCTTCCCTGCTGCATAGACAACAGGCTTGGTCATATGACTCACTCTGGCCAATCAAATGCCAACAGATGAGATAAAGTGGGCACTTTATTTCTTTATTTTAAAGATTTTAGTTTTAAGTAATCTCTATAGCCAACATGGGGCTTGAACTTATAACCCCAAGATCAAGAGTTGCATGCTCCACTGACTGAGCCAACCAGGCACCCCTGTAAGTGGATACTTTAGAAGCTAGGATGTGTATGTTCTCTTTCATCCTTCCATAAGATGCCCCATACAGAACCTGTATCATCAAACTGGATGCCAGAGGACTCATGATGGACATGTAGGGATACAAAAACAGTAAGTCTTTTTGGTCATAAATGACTGCTCTTCAGGGGTTCTTGGACATGAGAAGATAACTTAGACTAAACAGCCTGATGTAGTATGTGCATTGAAAATTTCATATTTATTACCATATAGCCTTCTAAAGAACTATACATGTACATCAACACTGTTTAAAGTACCTTTTTTCCATACGCTTGCCCACAATACATACAGCAATCACTGCCAACTTTTATCTTTCTCATGGAAAAAAAATGGTATCTCACTATTTTAACCTGCATTTTTCTGATTTCATACAAGGTTCTTTCATACACATTATTTCATTGCATTTCTTCTTCTACAAAATCTTTACATGGCCATTGTCCATTTTCATCTAGAATTATTCATCATTTTCATACAAATTTTCTAGAGCAGTTATAGATGTTAGTTTGCTTTGTCTATATACATTTTTTAAAGATTTTATTTATTTATTTGAAAGAGAGAGAGCTAGAGCAAGAGAGAGAGAGAGCACTAGCGGCAGGGGAGGGGCAGAGGGAGAGAGAGAAGTAGACTCCCCGCTGATACAGGGCTTGATCACTATAGGGATCATGGACTACCCAGAATGGCTCACATAGAAGTCTGAGTGAAAACAGCCAATGCAATATCGGATTCTGAGGCACGGTGCCCACCGAGAATGTTCAGGACAGTTACATGATCAGAAAAATGGGAAAGAAGATAAGACCAGGACAAAAAAGACCAATTGCCAAAAATATTAAAAGACAAAGCAAAGAGCAAAGTGAAAGCAGAAATCACAAATGCATATAATTATAATAAAGGTAATCATAATCATAATAATTGGATAACATATATCAACAGTCATGACAATGTTTATAACTGTGTACATATTGTAGTTTTTTCTTCATTTTAAACACTTTCTTTTAGCTAAATTCTTAGGGGTAGGATTTTTTAATTAAAGCTGATCATAATAGCGCTTCTGAAGGTAGTGAAAGCTTGAGAGTAACTAAGACATAGACATTGTTAATAATTAGACAATTAGGTCAAGTAAAATCTGACATATCAATCAATTGGAATATAGTGAAGCTGTTAAAAATTAATCAGTGTAATGATATAGAATCCTGAGCCAATCTAAATGTAAATTTTTTTTGGTAAAGTCTCTTCTATTTTGTCCAGTTTTTTTCTACTTTCTTTTTTTATAGAACTTTGTCCCTCTATTCTAACATTTATCAAGATGCAGCCTGTTTATTGTTTCCTTCTCTAGACTTCAAGGTCTCCAGAGCTAGATTTATGTCTTTCCTTTTTTTTTTTAAGATTTTATTTATTTATTTGACAGAGAGAGACAGCGAGAGAGGGAACACAAGCAGGGGGAGTGGGAGAGGGAGAAGCAGGCTTCCAGCCTAGCAGGGAGCCTGATGTGTGATCCCAGGACCCCAGGATCATGACCTGAGCCGAAGGCAGACGCTTAACAACTGAGCCACCCAGGTGCCCCTATGTCTTTCCTTTTTTGACACACAATTCATGTTTTCTTATCTAAAATATATTTATCCATTTCTTCAAGAAAAGTAGAACCCAAAATTGCATGCAGATATAATTATACACAAATATAATTATGTAAAATCATATATGTTGATATGGGTTAGAAAGGAACAAAGAAATGAAAATAATTCTTAAAGCATGACCAGAGCCTTATAGACGCTGTTTCAAAAGATTTTTTATATGTGGGTTTTTTTAATACAAAATGGCATAAAGAAGAAAATTTACATAATCCATATTTTTTCCACCCAGAGATAACTGTGGATAGTATCATGGCCCATTCTTTTTAAACTTTTCTGTGCTCCTTTTTTAACATGATTGAGATCATCATACCTATACTTTTTTTACCGTACTTTTCCCAACATTTTCACTTTAAAATTATTATTTTTCTTTTACAATTTATGACTAATGCACACAAATAGTCTAACCTAAGTGATCTCTAGCACTCAAAGGAAGAGAGCAAGACAAATCAAAGCTCTCAGGAGAGTTGAGGGACCCCAAACAAAGGTCTCATTCATGGGAATGAAATGAGACCTTTCAAGAAGTTGAATTTGTTTTGTATTTTGTTTTGTTTTCTGTCAGAATGGACAATTTCTAGGCCTGACACACGTGTAGGTAAAACAATTGAGAACAAATAGCCAGTGGAGAAAATGAGAAATTTTAGAAAATGTTCCCGAAACCAACTCTTGGAAAGAGAGACAGTGGAGTAAACTGTGGTGTTTATAGTGCTGTCTAGGCTAATCTGGCCTTGTTAAGAAGTAAGGTGAAGATAAGGAACATGATCTTATTTTGGTCTGTAAATCCAAGTACAAAATACACTATGGTGGGGGTGGAGAGTCTCACTAAACTGCAGGGTAAGAACAATCTCTTATAAACAGATAATAGGCCGTCAGTATGCGCTGGATTTAGCATTCCCATGATAAAAAATAAAGCCTCTGACAACGAGGAGATCTCTTCTTACGCCAGAAAATTCCTTTGTGACCTCATCCTTCCATATCTGGGAATAAAGTTACGCCACCCCCTCTCCCACCCACAAAAACCTCAATTCACTATAAAGATGGGTTGCTTTTTCAGATGGAAAGGGAAGTTCCCATCTAGATGACTTTGGTGGTTTCTTTTAATATGGCTGCTTCAAGGACAGAAAGACTAGAATATTCTATCTGGGGACAGAGCTACCTTGAGTGCTCTGACTGTCCATAAAACAGTAACACTCTGTCAGTGCTGTTTAATACATTTTCTGCAAGGAAGGGCTTAGTCTGTAGCTATCCTGTCTGGTACAGTGGCCACTAACCACTTAGAGCTACCAAATACTTTAAATGAGGCTATTGTGATTTCAGGAACTGAATTTTTAATTTTACCTAAATGTAATCAGTTGAAAATTGTACAACACAACTATAAGGATTGCCTTTATGTTTATCACTTAAGCTGTAGCTTTCCCTGGTCTAAATCAAAGTCATTCCAGATATACCATTCCAATCAAATCACATTCCTTCATAATGGCCTCAATCTAATCTGACCCACTCCTGCCCCTGATGGGGCTTGCATGTGCAAAGAGCATAATGCCTATGCTGGACATACACAGCTATCATGATGCCAAAATCCAGGCATGTGTCAACTCTGTACATAGAGCTTTTATGTTTGAAAATAAAAAGTCTCAGGACTATATATTCCCTTTCCTAGGTTGGACATATGTTCCCTAGTACTGCAGATATTGACAACCTATTTGGGCTCTAACCTTTATTGTTCAATGTAGCTAATGAGAAATATATAATATTTATTTATTTAGCATCTGAAAAGGGAAATTGAAGCCTTAAATCAGGTCTGAGTTATTCACCGCAAACAAATCATCTAAGTGACCAGGAAGCAAATATTCTAAGTACACCCAGATTCCCAAGACCATATTTTTCCTCATCTCTCCACTCTAGCTGATGAGACCTCTTAAGCCATTTCTCATGATGAGCCACAGTATCCACTTGTCTTTCTTCCTTTGCTTAACCATCAGAACAAATGGAAGAAAAGATGTGGGGTGATGAAGTCAGTGAGATGAAACTACAATATACTGCTGAGTAGCTAAATAGAAGGGATGAACTTTAGGAAAACCCTTGAATGGATAAGAAATTAAGAAAGTCAAATTAAGCTTACGGGAAAGATGTATCTGTAGAGACAATGCTTCCTTGTTTCTTAATGACATGCTTTAAAAGAAATTCAGCTCAGGGATCTTTTTCTTCCTTTGGCTTCTTGCTGTTCTGCCTTCCAGCAGGACCAGCTCCGCTCTGAGTGCAGCAAGGCCTTTTGTGGATGAAGGTGAGGTTTTGGAAGGCTGGATTTTTTAAAATGTGGTTTTCTTAGAACCTGAACTGATTAGGGGAGTAAATGAGAGACAAACTGCTGCAGGGCTCTGAATAGGAAATGATCTGTGAGTAAATTGAACAGGCAGGGAGACAGTAAATAGGCAATTAACATTCATTTTGGCAAATCTGCAACTGTTGGAGCTGAAAATACAAAGGGAAACGTGAAGAATGACAGAAACGTCATATAGTATGGAAAGATGTTAAATCCTGAGCTTCGTGAAATCATGTGTGTCAATTATATGAACCTGCAAAATTGGCTAGGGATCAAGAGAGAGACAATCCACAATGAAAGCTTTCATTCAGCCACCTTCTCTCCACCCAAAGTGTGGCTGGTGAGTTGTAGTGGATTCAGTGCAGCAATGGTGCTCTTTTAGATGACTGTAATCCTCAGGGACTCAAAAGTCTTGATAGATTTTGTTAAGGGCAGGACTGTTCACAGAGAAAATGATTGAGGTGCTCCCTTCATTCTCTTCTCCATCTCCTGTCACTTTCCCATTTTGGAGGACTCCCTGCCTCACCATCCCACAAAGACCCACTGCCTGAAAGAAGCCTTCTGGAAATGTTAGAAACATGCTTTGGAACTTCACTAACTCTGCTTTCCTGGGAAGAGTGCCATGTTCCATACCTTTAGGTCATTTCTCTTAGGATTCCTTCTGAACCATCTAAATTCTAAATGTCTCTGATAAATCCAATCCCTGGGATTTATGACTGTGCTTTGCAAGTTTTGGCTCCATTTTAACTGAGCCTTCTAGAAATGATTCCCTAAGACAAACATAAAACAAATGTTTGGAGCTCCAGACCCCAAGGCTGGCCTGTGAAAAAGATATTCTAATGTAGGTGGGCATTTGGCTTTTGTTTAACTACATGGATTCGGGAAGCAACTGCTTTAGCATGAGGGAGTCCACGTGACATAAGGCATTCCAACTGTAAAGAACCCAATGTAATAGGAAGGTTGATAAGGAACTGTCTTCTCTAAAGACAATTTAGATAACTAAACACTTCCATAATTCTGAAATTGTATATATGTACTCATTCAAGAGGCAGAGGAATGAGCTGGAATTACCTTCTAAGATTATGCTTTAATACCATATATCCCAAGTGATACTCGATAGAATATTGATATTCTGGGACATACTGACAGATATTCTCCATAATCAATTAGCCTTTAGGAAATTGTATCTATTTCCTTAAGAATGCTAACCTTGAGAATTAATACTGTATAACCCAATGAAATTGACAAGAAAACGCACACCTCATTGCAACACCATTAACTTCACAAAGGACTCCATTGTTCCACAAAGCACAGTTTGGATAGTTCTGATTTCAGTTGTAGTTTGGGGCATGATTTTATCCACTTTCTTGCTGGGGAATCATATTGATTGTCTATAGAAAAGGCAACCATAGCACGCCTGGGTGGCTCAGTTGGTTAAGCATCTGCCTTCTGCCTTCTGCCTTCTGCTCAGGTCATGATCTCAGGGTCCTGGGATAGAGTCCCACGTCGGGCTCCTTGCTCAGCATGGAGTCTGCTTCTCCCTCTGCCTGCCACTCCTCCTGCTTGTGCTCTCTCTCTCTATATCTGACAAATAGATAAATATAATCTTTTAAAAAAGGGGGGGGAGGGGGCAACCAAACAGCCTTTACTCTAAATACCAGCTGCCTGCTTCTTTTAACCAAATACACAACTCCATCCCTAGCCTGAGGTTTTTGACTGCAGGTCCCAGCAACCTGGTTCCCTAGCAGAATTAGCCTCCTTCAGCATCTTTTCTTGCCCTGTGATGCCACCTCCATTGGAAGTAAAGCATAAGTCAGTTCTTACACATATTTGCCCAGTGAATTTTTCACCTGATCACACAGGTGTACACTACAGGTATGCAGGACTAAGGAAAACATCAGGTAAAACAAGGTCAGACCATTATCAGTACTTGTCTCTGCAGATCCTGGAAAAAAGCCTTGCAGAGAAGCAATTCTTTCTTCTACCTTAATTTTTAAAATTCACTTCAATTATTTACATAGACCAGCTTGAGCTATTTGCTTCTTCAAGTCAATTAGATCCTAAAAATCAGAGTTCTTTTTTTTAATATGTTTCCTAGTCATGAGGTTCAAGTTTGTTTTAATTTTCCTATACTGAGGAAGTACTGACTTCCAGTTAAATCCAGCGGCATTTTGTGGCAAAACATGGCAGCAGACCTCTGGGAACCAGGGAAGGTATTGGAGAAGCTGCCCAAGGAAAGCCATACTCGACACTCTAATGAATCCCCTGAGAAACAGGAAGCTAGAGCCAATGTCCATCGTGAGAAACCCCTAGAAGCAAAGGTAGGAACAGGACAATAAATGAGGCTCTAATTTGCTCCTAACCAGCCTCCCTACTTTCAATCTTGTTTCTCTCAACTCCATTTCCCACATGAAAACCAGAGCTTGCTTGCTTGCTTTTTTGTACTATACTTTCTCTTTATTTATAAATTTAAAATTCTTTCTCTGGAAAATTTCCAGATATATAAATTACTCCCTAATTACCTCATTTGGTAAATTTCTTTTCTTTTTTTTAAAGATTTTATTTATTTATTTGAGAGCGAGAGAATGAGAGATAGAGAGCACGAGAGGGAAGAGGGTCAGAGGGAGAAGCAGACTCCCTGCTGAGCAGGGAGCCCAATGTGGGACTCGATCCCGGGACTCCAGGATCATGACCTGAGCCGAAGGCAGTCGCTTAACCAACTGAGCCACCCAAGCGCCCTCTTTTTTTTTTTTTTAAAGCTAAAGCAGGATTCCCCTTACACCCAAGTTAGTTTCCTAGGGCTGCCATAACAAAGTACTACAAACTGAATGGCTTAACACAGCAGAAATGTATTTTCTCACTGTTCTGGGGACTAGAAGTCTGAAATCAAGATGGCAGTAGGGTTGGTTACTTCTGAGGTCTGAGGGAGGATCTCTTCCATACCTCTCTCCTAGCTTCCGGTGACTGCCAGCAATCCTTGGCATTCCGTGGCTTGTAGACACATCACTCTTGTCTCTGTCTCTGCATTCACCTGGCATTTTCCCTGTGTCTCCTCATAGCTGTCTTCTGGTAAAGACACTTAGTCATACTGGAGTAGAGACCAACCCTCCAGTATGACCTCATCAAAAAGAATTATATCTGCGATGACCATATTTCTAAATAAGGTCACATTCTGAGTTACTGGGAGTTAGACTTTCAACATGTCTTTTGTTTTTGCCAGATGCAATTCAATACACCTCCCCTCCCCCCATCCTAGTCAAAACTTCGATGGCTCCCTTTGCATTTAGGATAAAATCCAATCTCCAGCTACACAAAACTTCTGACCATTTTCTTGCATATATTATGTTCTCTTATTTTGCCATATGTTGTAATAATGATAACTGACATTTATATTACACTGCATGTGCCAGGCACCTGTTAATACATTCATTTTTATATGACACAACACTATAACATGGGTAATTTCATTTACTCCCATTTTGCAGAGGGCCAGAGAAATTAAACAAATTACCAAAGCCACATGACTAGTAGGTAGTAGAGCCAGGATGAGAACCAAGGCAGCCAGGACCTGAGGCCATACTCTTAAATCTGTGTTACATGGTCTTTCAGGTACAAGGATTCCAGAGAGACCATAAAGGAAACATCCCGCACATTCTTTAGGATTCAGTTCAGTAGTTCCTTCTTTTAAATGTTTCCTATCACTCCAGAATCTCTGTCCTTCACTGCCCACCCCCCAGCACCACCCCTGTTTTCAGTATAATCTTTGTGCCTCTAATAAATACCCCTCTACTATTCTGTGTATCTATGTAGCCTGAACACTTCCCAGGACTGCACATTATTCAGTGTCTCCATGGAGTATTATTAAAAAAAAAAAAAAAAAAAGACAGGGCAGCAACTAAAAGTAATTGAAAACAAACTCCATTTCTTTCTTTTCTTTTCTTTTTTTTTTTTTAATTTGTGATTTGTGAAGAACAGGAAGGCAGATCCAATTAACAATCCACAATTCTCCAAAGTCTCCATCCTAAACAACCTTAGTCTCCCATTCCCCAGAGCTGGGGCAAGCCACTCATTCAATTCTCCAATCAAAACAAAACAAAACATGACTCCTTCTCTCTTTGTCTGCCACATTCTATCTTTACCCATACTTTATCTGGCAGATTTTCTGGTGTTTGTTTTTGTTTCTATGGCAGACAGGAATTCTTTAAGGGATCCTAGTCATGCTAATCAGTCTTGTCCCCACCACACTTGTCCTAAAGCATTTATCATATTATATATTATCACTGGCTACCCAGGCATACTTTATTCCAATACTTTCCCTCATGTGGGAAAACTTAAATGACCATTAACTCCCTTCATAATTAATTTTAAAGCTGCAGTGTTTCAATCAATGCAAATCTAAGCCCAAGTATCAAGCTGGTAATATTGATAGTATGTACTTATAATTACATATTCCAGTTCACTATAAAATCTATTATTGCATTAATAAAGTGTGTGAAACTCCTTAACCATTCAGAAACTTAGAACAACTACATCATTGGCACTTGCCTTATCACAGTTACTCAAAGATAGAAATTAATGTGTAAAAGGAGTTATACAAAGTACTGAGAAGCTATTTTTGCATAAAATCTCAGCATATTGTTATATTAAACACTAAATTTCCATGCAAGACCTTGGTTTAGAAAAACACAACAAATAGCGATCTGTACACCAAACAAATATTTAGAACAAAAGCAGAGCAGAAGAACTGAAGACACTGTTTAATAGTAGCCTGCTCATAAGCTCTTAATTAATAGGTGCTACTTCCCCCCAAAATATGTTCACATAGCAAAGCTAGAAATACATGTTCCATGCTCCATAGAAAAAGCAAAACTTATAAGGACATGGGATGCCTGGGTGGCTCCGTCAGTTAAGTGTCTGCCTTCAGCTCAGGTCATGATCCCAGGATCCTGGGATCAAGCCCCATATCAGGCTCTTTGTTCATCAGGGAGTCTGCTTCTCCTTCTGCCTGCCTCTGCTTGTGCTCTCTCTCTCTCCCTGACAAATAAATAAATAAAATCTTAAAAAAAATTATGACAGGACTCCTTTCAGGGAGGAGATAGGATTTTTGTGTTATTGGATACAGCACATGAGGCACAGACTGGTATAAAGTATTCACTAACCAGTAACTGGGGTCATTTTATTTGTAGAATGAATAAACCAAGAGGAAATGAAAGAGATCCAGGGAACAACAAAGGAGAGATAGAAGCCAAGACCCGAGCCAAGGAAGTGTCTCAGTAAGACAGGAGGAAGACTCAAGTATGGAGAGGAGCCAGATGAATATCCTGGTCTGATGGGTGCTGAAGTTCAGGGCAGAGTCTCTGTTCCTGCCCTTCCTGGTCTTCCGCAGTTCCCCTTGGGAGCCACTGAACCAAGTGGCAATGGTTTGAGGGCCAGTATTGCTCTGAATCTTAGTCCTTCTTGGGCCCCCCAGAACTTCCACCTCACTCCGCGCAACCATGTCCCTCCCACTGCCCTCATCTGTGCTAAGCTTTCCATCATCTATCCCTTGTTCATTCTGTTCCAAATGCCTCATTCCCACTTTTCTCATTACCCCCACCACAATTTATTTCTGGAGTCTGAATTTTCTTGTATCCTTTTTCCTTATCCTTCCATATAAACTTCTTGGTTATTACAGATTACCAATCGTGCAGAACCTCTTGTGTAGCAATTTTTCATCATTTGCATGCAAAATGGTTGCATTTTATTTGAGAGATGGAATCCTGAAGACCACACTTAGTTTGAAATGTGCATTTGTAAAACTAATCCTGTCAAATGATGGCAGATATCTCTGTTTACCAGCTAAAGTGGCACTGCCATGTGGCAGTCACAATGTCAACACAGCTCTTTCAGCCTGCCAACTCTGGAATTCTGTGATTCTTGAACAAAAAATTTCAATTCAGGGCATCTGCATAATTTCAAAGTATGTTCATGAAAGTCAGACTTCATTTATATTTTAATCACACAACTTTGGATTTACATCTTTCACAATTATATCCATATGATTATATATTACTTGGTGGTAGGGTTATTCATTTCAGAGGTAAATTCAAAGAGTCAAATAGAGCCTTGGAAGGACTCAAGAAGACCTAAATAAGGTGAGAGCTACAGCTAACTTTCCAGTTATCTGAGCTGTGCAAGCTACTGTTTTATGCAGATGACTGGTAAGGAGGCAAATGACCTGATTCTGGGAATGACTCAGCAAATGAGTGAGAAACTAGAACTGCCATCCTGCAGGATGACATCCAGGGAGTAGCAGTCATATGATTCCTGAGAAAACCAGTCCCTATTTTTTATGTAAATCAATAGAAATTCTCTCCAATTCAGCGGTGCCTGGGTGGCTCAGTCAGTTAAGTGTCCAACTTCAGTTCAGGTCATGATTTCAGGGTCCTCTCACATTGGGCTCCGTGCTCAGCAGGGAGTCTGCTTGTCCCTTCCCCTCTATCCCTCCCCCAGCTCACGCTCACGCTCTCTCTCTCTCGAATAAAATCTTTAAAAAAAAATAAAAAAAGAAATTCTCTCCAATTCCAAAATTTCCAGGAGCTCAAATATATGTATTTCTTTCCAATACAAACAAGACTCAAGACTAAAGTTCTTAAAGTAAGTACCACTCCTATCCTGGCTTGGAAAAAAAAAAAAAAGTCAAGGAAAGCAACAAAACAGTGGTTTGTAACCTTATCAGAATTATCATTCAGCTTTTCTGTGAGGAGCAAAGGACAGTTCCACTGCTTTTTAAATTCTTCCTCCAAAATAATCAACACACATCACAATTAAACTTAGACTTATAAGAACAAAGGAGCCTATTTTTCTTCTTTTCTGTTATAGAAGGAATATAGTCAAAACAGTCATAATAGCCTTTTAGAACAATGAAAATGTGAAAGGGAATTGGGCCATTTCTGATGAAGAAACTGAATTATCAAAGACATGGCAATTTCTAACACATGGGCAATTTGGGGTGTCGAAAGAGCTAATTGTGAGCCTGGAAAGACAAGTCATGACCAAGTATACACAACTCCATTTGATGATCAAAGGAGGGCGATTCTGTCCACAAATATACAAAACCAATCTTTGTTGGGTAACCCACTATATTTCAGAAATTATTGTAGGTATTAATGACATGGAAAAAAAAAGAAAAACTTTGCTATCAAGATGTTAGTAAAATAGTAGAGAATGGAGTTTGCTTCTGGATATTGTTGAGATTGAGGAAGGAATTTCTCATGGAGATTTCCATTGGACATTTGGAAATGATGATGTCAAGTTTAGGAGGGGAGTTAAAAGCAGAGATATCTATTAAAGTATCACAGTTAAAGCTATAAAAATAGAATGATATCATCAAGGGACATCTTGCAGAGAATAAGCTAAGGGCAGAAACCAAAGAAAGTATAGCTACCAGGGATAGAAATAAGAATCATGGAAGTTCAGTGTTGTCTAGGTGAAAGCAGGTGAGTTTCAAGCAAGGTATAACCAACTTTCTTAAATATTATGGAGAAGTCAGAAATACAAGACTTCAGTAAAAAAAGTAACTCAATTTAGTGAATGCAGGACCATAAATGACCTACCTTTTGGAAGGCAGCTTCATCAGAACCACAGGAGCCAGATTACAGAACAGTGGTGGGTGAAAAACCTACTGCTCTTTAGGGAAATAAAAGACTAGCAGAAAAATAGCCCCGAACTCTGCATACTGGGTATCTCTCTCAAGATATGCAGTGGGGGGGGGGGGGGGGAGGAAAAACAAACAAACAAAAAGCCAAGACTTGCTCTCATACCACTGGATATTAGCAGAGAAAAGATACCAAGCTAGGAGGCAACCTGTCTATGACCAGGTCTTTATTCCACCCAAGTCCACTGACAAGGGTCTGAACCTACAGTCAAATGGAAGCTAGAAAAGGCAAGAGAAGTAGTGGGGGAGTTTTGCTAGAGAACGGATACTTTATATTTGCATTTTCTTTTGAAATCTATTTCTGAATTTTTGTGCCTTCCCAATTTGCATCCCTGATAAATAACTCAGGTGGACTGTCTCTAGATTTTTCTCTGGATAGTTCAAATGGGTAGCAAATTAAAGAATAATGTCTTGGTCTGGTGTTTGTTTTCTCAATTGTTTTGTTGTTTGAGGAGGACTTGTTTCTTTGTTCCTTGAACACTAGGAAGAAATGATATTTGTTGGTGGTAAGGGAAGGTCTTTGAAGAATGGACTGCTCAGTATCAGAGTGGTGCATTAAGGCCAGCAGGACGGCAAGCTGCAGGGAATGAGATTAGATGCATGGGGGAAAGGTGTAGAACCTTTAAAGAGAGAAGACACACGAGAGGAAAACAAGAAAGACTATGTGAAGATAGTGAAAGATTTTGACATGGAGAAGAGGGTTAAAAGAACGCATACCAAGAACCCTTGATTCTTGGTCATGTAAGAGTCAAGAGGGACTACAAGGAAATCAAATAAAAATGAAGAGTCAGAGTTTGAGGTCCTCAGAAAAGGTTTAAAACAGACATTGAAGTGAAAGTAGTATAGCACTGGGGACCCAAAGAGGGTTCCACAGAGACTGATTGTACCCTCCAGGTGAAGGGGAGATATAGAGAATCCATACACCATGTCCTGAAGCCCAGGAGTCTCATGATTTGTTTATTTTGTTGGGTTTTTTCTCCTCCCTGCCCCCGAATCTTCAGGGGCCTATTCTTGCAAAGCCCACACCAGATTCTCTGACAAAGTAATCCAACAACACATTCATGCATCTGTGTTGCAGATTTTTGTTTCCCTACAAGATTCAGTCAGAGAGGCAATGGTATTAGCTTTTTTGGTCAAACTTCCTGTAGTTTCTATTGCTACATAACAAGTTACCAGAAACTTAATACCTTGAAACAAGACATACTCCTTATCTCACAAGTTCTATGGGTTAGGAATCCATGAACAGCTCAGCTGGGTTGTCTACAGTGAAGGAATCAGTCATGGCTAGGATTGCATCTGGGGTTCAGCTGGGGAAGGATTTTTTTCCAAGGTCACATGGGTTTTGGGAGGAATTTCCAGTTCCTTGCAGGTTACTGGGACTCAGTTCCTTGGCAACTGTGAGCCAGAGGCTGCCCTCAATCCCTTGTAGTATAGGCCCCTCTATATGGTAGCTTACTTCATCAAAGCCAGCAAGGAAGGAGTCAATAGAGAGAGTCTGCTAACAAGACGGAAGTTATAATGTTATGTAACATAACCACAGAAGTGACATCCCATACCTCTGCTGTATCCTATTAATAAAAGCAAGTCCTGGGATTTGCCCCACTCAAGGAGACTAGATTATGCAAAGGCATGGCTACCAAGAGGTGGGATTAATTAAGGGCCATCTTCAAATATGTCCATGTTAGTTTATCATCGCAAAGAAGTAGCATTCTCTAGATAGCAACAAGGTGACCTAAAGAACCATGAAGAAAGAGAAATTTGAGTGGTATAAACATTTGCATTGTGAAATAACACATTTCGTACGTGGGGAAAACAAAGTGAGTGAAAAGTACAGATGAGGAAAGCATTTGATTTTACTTCAAACATCTGGATATTGCCAGAAATCCAATCAGTAAGATTTATTCTGAAACTGGACATAGGTTATAACAGTTGTTTAAATTTAGGAAATTGTAGGTTTTACTATTGATACCTACCTATTCTTGAAGAGGAATAGAGATCTGTCCTTTAAGTAAAAGAAATGTGATAATAAGTAATGACACTAAGAACTAAACTTTAAAATGTAATACCTATCAGTTGTCTAGCATAAAAGATATCCCCTGGATTTAGTTAGAAACCTGATTTAGATGCCAGATGAAAATATAAACTGAAACATAGAAGTGAGTGGAGAACATGTCAGATGTCAGCCGTTTTACATACATGCTAATTTCATCCTTCAAACTTATATGTCATAACATTTCTCCCATCTAACAAAATTCTACCTCTTTTTCTAAAGTATTAGGCAGGTTATCTCTATAGACCAACACTGGTAATAACATAGCAATATAAATTATGTTTTTCTCCTCAGCCCCCATACCTACCCCATCTTCCTAGTATATTAGAGTCAACAGCAATCCTACGTAAAATCTTACGGCCAAAGAGAAAGAAAACTTCACACACACACACACACACACACACATGCATATCAATAAAAAAGACAAACAACCAAGATAAAAAACAAAACAAAACAAAAACAGGAAGGATATGAACAGAAAATTCATGGTAAAAGAAATACAATTTGGGCAAGAAGCACTCCAAAAAGATATTCAATCTCATTAGTAATTAGGGATATAACATAAATGATAAGAGGCAATATTTTTCAGTTATAATTTAGCAAATATATTTATAATATCCAGTACTGGCAAGTATGTGGGGGAAATGGTATTCTTTTATACTGTGAAAAGCAGTTTGTCAAGATTTATCAAAGTTTTAAATCTCTAAGTCATAACCAACACAGCTATTTTACTTCTTGACGTCTATCCTGATGCATTTACAAATACACACACATACACATTTTACTGTAGCATTGCATCTCAAAGTTAAAATCTGGAAACCATTTAAATGTTCTTCAGTAAAAACAAAACATGAAGTAAATTACTATATTTACTCCATTGCTGCAAGTTGAATACATTTAAATAGAATGAGGTAGCCATATATACATATATGTGCCCTATTATAGATATAAATCATATTATATATTAGACATATTATATATATGTATATAATGACAGAGAAATATTCCAAAGCATATTAAAAGAAATTATAAAACAATGCATATAATATGTATATAGTACATTTATTAAATAAACCTAAACTGTATGTATTTGTATATAACATGTACATATAAATGTAAAAAGAATATAAGTATATAGGAAAAGTATGCAGGGAGAGACATTGGCTGCTTACATGGTTAATTATATTAATGAAGCTACTTCTGGGACAACTGGGGTGACTGGATGGGGAGATGAGCTAGAACTGTAATTTATTGTTACATATATATCAGAGTGCTTGAATTTTTAACAGGCCGATGCTTATGTATCACATGTAATATTGAAGAAAATTACATTTAAAAAAATAAGTTGATTGTGACAGGCAGAGAGAACTAAAACCTGGGTATTTCTCAGATGAGCAGCCAATTCTGTTCTCACTGGCTAGAGTAAGCAAATCTCTACCCTTACTGAGCTGCTTAATGAGGACGGAGGTACCAGCAAGAAAACTGGAGCTTTGCTCTCTACATGTACCACATAGTAGGAATTACTGTTTGTAGGTACCAACAAAGAGAGCGCAACTAAATCCTAAGAGGTCCATGATGCTGGATCTGTATGATTTATTATTCAGTTAAAATCTCTAAAGAGGGAAATAAGACCTCGTCGTCAACTCTGATTTATATTCTCTCATTTTGCAATTCAATGAGCAAGGCAGGTGGGTATTGCTGAAAACTGGTTATGGATTTTACCCAAAGACATATAATTGTATTTGTATTCAAAGTTTCAGTTTCATTCACCTCATATGATTTTATTTTTAGCTCTTTTCTTTCATTTAATTTTTATTTATGAATTTATTTCACCCACTCAGACCAGAGTGACAGGTGGTAGCTGCTCAATATTTAAGCCATTTTTCATGCATCCCTTTGGTTCATTTCAGGGCCTCTTCTGCACCCTTCTAGAAATAGGTGAGCTGCTTGCATTTCCCACCCCTTTCCCAACACCAAATCCATGCTGAGTTACTCAGCCACTGTCAGTCTCATCCAGAAGGTATATTTTTTACTCTCTAACATCTGGAAACAAGGGAAATTAAGCTCAGGACACATTTGGCTTTAGCTATAATTTAGGCTTTGCCTCTATTCAAGAAGTGGAATGATTCAGCCCTCTGTTGAAATATGCTGGCTATAGGAATTACAGTAATTACATTGGCTACAGGATCGTCCAACTTCTACATCAGCAGGAATGTTCTGTATCTTTTAGAAGGATGGCTGGTGATAGGATCTGGGGACTAGAAAGTGGGAACTTAGAAGGATGTATTGGTAAAACCTAAATATCTATGTCTTCTTAAGAAATAGGCCCCCACAAAATGTATTTAACCATGTAAATATTCAAATCCTTTAACCAGTAATTCTATTCTGTTAATTCCTTTGAAGGAGGAGAAGACAAAATGCAGGAAAAGCATTACGTGCTAAGATGACCATCAAGGTTATAACAATAACAACAACAAAAAAACCCCAAAACCATGAGACTCTCCAATAGTAAAACGATGATTTTGTAAAATGTTTATGTTTGGTCTTACAGTGCTATATAGGGGTTAAAATGTGGTAATGAAAAAGGTTTAGCAACATGAAAAGAATTTATGTCATTAGTGAGAAAGGAAGAAACAACTTCGTATATACACCATGGTTAAAGCACTGTGAAAAAAGAAAAAAAATGCATGGGAAATAGACCAAGAGGATATGAAATAATATTCTAAGAGGAAAAAGAAGACAGAAAACACGCACAATCCTATTTTTCAAATTTTTATGGTGTGCCTGTACTTTTTTATTAAAAGCATTTAAAAACTAAGGTATATTCTTTAACATGTCTGGTTGCATTTAAGCCAACAGGATACTGGAATAAGGGTCAGAGATACTCCTAACAAATCCAAAAATTTCTCTGTCTCTATCTCCATATTCCCATTCTCCCATTCTTATCTTCAACACACACTCACACACACATAATGCACGCATGCTTCCCATTCAAAGTTTTCTGAAAAACTTGATGAACTAAATGACTAAGAGAGTCTGTAGAGGCTGTCCCAAGCTTTTAATTACAACAACAAAAAGTAAAGCTAAAAACTAAACTCTACTACTATGATCAGTACTGTATTATCCTTATCATTTTCAAATCTCATGTCGATTACATGAGTGATGAACTATTTTATAAATCTGATGAAAAACAGAGAGAGAAGATAATTAAATTTCACAAGGTCCCAGAGTTTCTAAGTGACATACAGGTGATTCATATGAACCCATGACTCAGATATATTTTACCACTGCCCTGCCTCCCACTCCCATCGAGTTATGCTCTCTATCAGAGCCACAATGTATAGTTGGGCAGGTTGTACACTGCACAACTCTAGGGAGCACTATTTGCTTTGCAATCTATGTGAATGATATTCCCCAAAGTTGGTCACACACAGCCACTCAATCTTATGTGGTACCTACATGATTCCTCTGGATGTTTCTCTCCATTTTCCCTTACCCACTTAGCCTATCATTTTCATAGAGCTTTCTCCAACTACCTCTGTGTGTATTATTCTTTTCTTCCAAGAGATCAGTTGGTATACATACAATAAGATGCATACATACAATGAGATAGCAAAACTAGCCCACATGAATACTCAGCTCTTGGTCAGCAGAGATTCTTTGTGTTTCTTTAGTGGTGTCTCAAGCACCAAACCCAGTACTGGGTACAGAACAGGAACTTAATAAATGCACATTAACTGTATGATCTTCTAGGTGAATTACTGCAAATTATATAAAGGGATCTTTAGGGGAACATAAGGAAATAGTTTGTAGTAGGTGTTAAAAATGCTTCAGACTATAAATTGGAATGCAGTGTAGTAGGTGGCTTTTCTGCAAATGAGCAAGGGCAGCTACCTAGTATCTGTGCTGATGAAATTTTAAACTAAAGTTCATTTGCTCCGGGTCTATAGAGAAGCAGAAATGAAATGATTTGCACTTGTATGAATATTCAATTTTGTGATCTCCTGGCCCAACCACGATGCAAAGTACTGAAAGTTTTAGAAACAGTTTAAGAGTATGATTATCAAAATTCCCAGAATAAATGAAATAGAGTGATAAGAATAAAAATAATATCGCAAATTCTGCTTGACGTTTTCATACAGTTGCTTTCTATCTGTGGACCTCTGCCCAATCCAAGGCATCTGTAAATGTGATTCCTCATGTACAAGGTGGCAAAACTAAGGTCCAGAGAAGGTGATTTGTTCAAGATGAGTAACGAAGCAGGAAGAAACACTGCCATTCAGTCTTTTGTGAATCTGAGGCAGATTTTTTTTGTAAAAGAAATGACAGCTGCACATTTAGGTCCTGCAGTTTTCTCTGAGCCCAAGAGCCTCTACTGAGCCAGTTTCAGAAGGAACAGAATATACTGAGTGAATAATAACAACTTCAGAGAAGTAAAAAATATATTCATTGTTGCATTATCACTACACACTCACACACACACTTACACCCACAAACACAAGCACGTGCTCACACCCGAACTCATTAAAACAAAAACAGGGTCGAGCCAATAAATACAGCCTTCCAACTAGCTATTGACTTGACTTAAGAAAATAAATGCATGTAAAGCCATGCATTTATCTCTAGGACATGAACGCTACATTCCAGACATATATGCCCCGCCAGATGCAAAAAGGGGGGCAAAGACAGAAGACCTGGTCCCTGCTCTGCAGAATTCATTTCCCTGTGGCCAAGTAAAGCTTTTCAAGAGCTGTGCAGCGGGTTTGCCCTTCCTAGGAGTAGGGGATGAGCAAAGCCTTCCTCTTTAGCTCCCACAACTTTCCTGCCACTCAGAGCAGTAAGGCCACTAACGGAGGAAAGAAACATTTCCTTGAATTAGCATGAATCATTTCATTGGAGATAGTGTAACGACCAGTAATTTTCAGATCAATTTACATGATATCCAACTTATTTTATGCAGCCCCTCACTACTCCTCCACTTTACTGCGCTCTTAACGGGAGCCCTTAAAATTAAAACAGTTCATCTTCTCGGAGCTCCTATTTCCAATGGCTATAGGAGACATCTTGTGGAGTTAAATTCTTAATCATTCTCTTGCCACAGTTAAGTCTCTCACTGAGAGTCTTCACCTCAGAGTGGGCAGAAGACATGGATAGGAACAGACCCAGACTTTTCTTGCCTCCTCATTTTTACCTCTGGGTTCTCCACATTATCAACATTTCTTCCCTAAACTTCTGCCCCAGCCCTGTGTAACAGACAAGAAATGTGATGACTACTACCGTTGAATTCTAGATATTTTAAGATTTTATTTATTTATTTTAGAGAGAGAGAGAGAGCTCAAGCAGGGAGAAGGGCAGAGGGAGAGGGAGAAAGAATCCCAAGCAGACTCTGCACTGAGCCCGAGGCCCAAGGCAAGGCTCGATCCCACAACACTGAGATCATGACCTGAGCTGAAATCAAGAGTCAGATGCTCAACCGACTGAGCCACCCAGGTGCCCCCAGGCTTTTCTTTTCAAAACAGTATTGGGAACCCAGAAGCCCGCACATCAATGGCAAACACCTATTTTACTGCTTATAATTGAGATTTGGTTCATTAATTCATTTATTCATTTAGTAGACATCCTTTTTCTGGGTTCTATGCTAAATCCTGGGGATGGAGAGATAAAAGACACTGAATTCTTCCACATAAATGCATATTGTAAAGAAGACATGATCTATGATCAAGGTTAAGACCAGAAGTATTCAAAAGCAGGCAATGCAGTGTGGCCATGGACCAAAGGTAGCCATCATTTATGGAATTCCTACTGTTCTGTTCCTATTGTCCTTCCTATATTTTTATTCTTCAAAAAAATTACCTATATATGTATATATGCATATATATGTATGTATATATATGTATATATATGAAATACATGAGAACAAAAATAAATTCCTTTTTACTTTTACTGCACATCTAATAATGCCAGAAATGGGATCTAAATATGAGAATACATTACTCTAACACCATTGCCATTTCAATGATTTTGTGCTGTTCCCCAGTTTAAGTGGCAGATGATTACTTTTCTCCATTCTTTCTTCCCTGACACATCATCATATGCTTTCTGGTTATTTGCTGAAGCTTTTCTAGTTAAGTTGATTCTGATTAGGGCTAGGTGGCAGGATCATAGTGAGCAGAGGAGAATAAATCTTGGGGAATGAGGTACAAACCTGAAACTAACCCTGAGCTCCCAGCGTTTATTTTTAATTAGTTCAAGATCATTAGTCTCACAATGAAAAAAATACATTTTTTTCTTTAGCACTGTACTCGTCCGTCTCATATTTGTGCCCCGTTATTTATCTACTGCACAACCCTCTCCAAAATTTAGAGGCTTAAAATTATAAGCAGTTACTCATATCAAACTTCTGTGGGTCTGTGATTTAGGCTGGGCTCCACTGGGCTCCCCACGTTTGGAAGTTTGCTGAGGGTCAGCTAGCAGAGGATGACCTTATTCAGGATGTCAGGGATGACCTGGCTCTGCTCCTTGTGACTCCTCCTCCAACAAGCTGACCTGATATAGTCTCCTGCCTAAGCCAGTGGAGTAAGAGCAGAAGTGAGATATGCAAGCACTTGTTCAAGCCCCTGCTTTCACTGCAACCGTTAATATCCTATTGGTCAAAGCAAGTCACATGACCAAACTCAGCCTCAAGTGGTAAGGAAAAGCTCCGCCTCTTGACAGAAGGAACTACAAGCAGAGGGCATGGGTGAAGACTTGGAGACATGAAAACAACCCATCTAATGCTGGAACTTCACACATGAACTTCTGATGAGGAGGGCACACATTTCCTAGATTTCATGTCCTGGTTTAACTGAGCAAACAGTCTTACTGTGCTCAAAAAGAGCAAATTCAAAAGAAACTTAGAGGGAATGCAATGTAGTCTGTCACTCTACTGATCAACTTCTCCTTGAGATTCCCTGCAAAGTTTAGCTTTATTATCATGGAGCCTCATTCCCTCTCTCACCCAAGAAGTTAAAGCAAAGGTTCAGTAATCAAGCTTCTGAGATTCTTTAAATACAATGTCTTTCACAGAATAACATAATTACAAAAAATATATATAAAAAATAAATATAATATATAATATAAATAACAATACTACAATTATTTACTAAATAATTTATTACAATTTATTAAATTATTATTCTATGCCAACCTCTGCATTAAGTTACATTTTCTCATTTGGTAAGGTATACGTTATTACCCCAGTTTTATAGATGAAGAAACTGAGACACAGAGCTAAGTGTGAGCTTAAGCCTAACTCCAAAGTACTCTCTCTAGTCAATGTGCTTTGTTTCTACCCTGACTCCACCGAAGTTCCTCACGTTAAACTTTAGACAATGTCATCCTGTTTTTCTTCGTTTTGCCTTGCCTTTCCCTCTTCAAAGCCAACCCACATAATAACTCCCAGGCTGACATGAGATAAGAGCTATTTCTGATGATTAGTCTCCTGCATTTGTCCAAGAATGGTTCCCTATCTGCCATGGCTCAGTTCCAAATTTAATAAGAACTTATTAGTGACCTCAGGAATTTCCAGGTTGAAATCTGACACTGACCCCCTACATGAAGGGCAAGGAGAGATTAAAAAAAAAAAAAAAAAAAAAGAGGCAGATCCCTCCAGATTGGTAGGTGACAGTTTTAATAAGGGAGGGAACTTACGTATAAGGCTTGTCTTGGGCATCCACAAGACGAATAGATCTCCACACCCACCCACTGAAATCTTAAAATTTTGTAGAGGACTTAACTGGGTTCAGTTATATATTCAGTCCAGATGGTCTCAACAACACCTTCCTCTCTCAAGCCTACATCCTTGAAACAGCTGCTAATATGGGAATAGTAGGCAGAATGTACATTCCAAGGACAGGAAAGAGCCTCCAACTGCCCAGATCTAACTCTCAGGTCAACACCTAGCAGGACAACCAGTGGTCATGTCCTTTTGATTTTCTCCAGCAAGGTGTTTTGATTCCCTCACAAAATAGGGTATCTTATCTACCAGTATCTCCTATCACTATGCTCCACACTAAAAAAAATCCATTAGGATTTTGACTCCATACAACCCACCATCCTATCAGGGTTTTTCTTTTCTTTCTTTTTTTTTTTTTTTTAAGAATTATTTATTTATTTTAGGAAGAGAGAGTGTGAGCATGGGGCAAGCAGGGGACGAGGGAGGAGAGAGAATCCCAAGCTGACTCCAAACTGAGCACGAAGGCTGACGCAAGGCTCCATTTCACAGCCCTGAGATCATGACCTAAGCCGAAACCAAGAGCTGGATGCTTAACTGACTGTGCCACCCAGGCGCCCCATATTAGGGTTTTTCTTGAATTTCTCTTTGCCCATAATCTTTCTCCCATAAGGATGCTGTCCTCTAGCAAATTCCCACACATCTTTCAAGGCATATTTTATAAGGAATATTCTGATCTGATTTTTATGGTGTAGGTTAGCCTTCTCTCATAGAAGATCAGTTTGAACCTTGTCTGGAAGCACTCACTGAGTATTGATGAATAGCCCAGGTCAAGAACATTTTGGTCCATGTATGGAACACCACCATTCCTCTACAAAGTAAAAAAATAAATGGACAAAAAAAGGACAAAAGTTGCATGCATCATCTCCACATAAGTAGTTGGATTTGGCAAAACAGAGTTTTATTTTTCCTTTTAAATGTCTCTTTATTCAAACATATAGCAGTCTGTCACCCTTTTCCAGAATGCGTCGACAGGAAAGAGAAGAGTCAAAGGAAGTCTCTAATGGGGTACCAAATTAACACATGGAAAAAAACAAACATGTCCTGCTCATTATGAATTGTTAATGGCCTGTTTACTGCTGAAGCTGTCACAGAAAATAGGCGAGTCTGGTAAGTCAATAATTTATTTCAGACTGTGGAATTAATTAGGAAGACAAATAATTGTGGGAAAGCAAAAAAAAATATGTTTAGACGTTTTGTTTTTAGAACTCAGTGGTGGTTTACATGGTGTTTGGATACTGCATGAGAGGGGAAAAAGAAGTTAGAGGCAGAAAGGGAGTTAACGGTCTAGGTGTGACTTCATTATAAGATGCTGATGAAGTCCACTTTCTATGATTTTCTTCAAAGAAATCTCAAACAGCAGGCAGCAGTAAGCTGCATTAATCCGTAAGAATGTTTGAATGATTTTATATTTTATGTAAGATCAGGCAGACAAATATGCTGTTGCCTTGATTTCTTTTTGCTCCATTCTGAGGTTATGCAATGAATATGTGATCCTTCCCCTTCCCATCTGCCATCTGGATATCAACAGTGGAGCCAAATGAAAAGTAATACTACTGTAAGTATATTTTAAAGCAATTATCTTTATATACTTCAAACCACTTCATTGACTTATTAATAAAATAATAAAATTTAAATAGAAATAAAAATCCATTCAATAACAATGTCCACACTGCAATTATAACTATCATATATCTTTCAATGAAGCCATTTCCCTGCCTTAGTCCTCGCCTACATTAATAAAGAAAATGTTTGGTGATCTAGTTGCAGGAAATAGTTCTTTATAACAAGCAGTGCTGCAGAGATTGAACTTGGTTATGCTCTCTGTACAATAAAAGTCTTCCAGGGAAATCTGAGGGTTCTTTCCACATGTGTCTACCAGTAAACTGGCCTTTGTGTTCTTTATATCCTCTATTAGAAAAAAAATCATAATTCGGAAAGCATTCACCAAAAAACTTTCTTCAAAGTATCTCCTACTCAGAAGGGGAAATAAAAAGATGGATTACATGATAGACACATTTTTTTTTCTTTTGTAAAGTCACTACAGAGAAATCTATAGGCCCAAGAAACAAAATCTTTATAAATTATTATCTCTTTTTTCATTTTTTAGGATTTATTTGAGAGAGAGAGAGAGCACATGCACCTGCAAGTGGGAGGGAGGGCAGAGGGAAAAGGACAGAATATCAAGCAGACTCTGCACTGAGCGTGGAGCCCAACATGGGATTCAGTCTCCCAACCCTGAGATCATGACCTGACACTTAATTGACTGAGCCACCCAGGCATCCCAAGAAACAAAATCCTTAAACATTACATTCTTATTCAAGAAAGTTTAACAACCTACCACTTACACTATTCCTTTCCCGTGCTAAAAAGGATTCTTCACCCTAGAATCTCACTGTTCTATCACTGCCTGCTCTCAGGGAGGAGAATCCAGAAAAAGAAGTCAGCCCTAGAAAGTGTCTTATGCTGAGAAATGATTTGAACATTTTTATAGATAAAAAGGCAAAATCATCATTATCAGCATCATCATCATCATCATCATCATCATCATCTTGGAAGAAATTCTTAGACTTTCCTATCACTGCCTTCATTAGCCACCAACCAGGCATAAGACCGGAAGAGGTCTCCAGTCTGCACTCACAAGAGGAACTCAGGACTTAAGCACTTGAAGAATCCTGGGGAAATAGTCAAGTTACCAGAAGAGAAACTCAATTCTCCTAACTGGTCTGGTGTTTTTTGCCTATTTCTGAAGCACATGGTGGAGATAAAGCTGACAGGGATGGAAATAAGCTCAAGAGCAAGGCAGGAGCCCTGATTTCTGAACAAGCTCAGGTTCAGATGCTCTCATGAGCAGGATGGGCTTGGCAACTGGAGAGTTGAAGACTAAGTCTACTGCTGGTAGGGTTCCAGAAACCCCAGCTGTGAGAAGGAGGAGGGGTACAGAAGCTAGGAACCCTCAAAGTTGGAGAGGGCCCCTGGCACATCCTGAAATTTTAGCATGTAGATAGATACATAGGTAGATAGATAGATAGATAGATAGATAGATAGATAGATAGATAGATAGATAGATAGATAGATGATAGATAGGGAGAGAGAGAGAGAGAGAATTTACAGATACAGATGCAAATCTTCCTCATTTGACTGGCTCATAAATTACTACTAGATTATATCTATTGTTATGTACACAAGTTGGAGAAATAAATGCTGAACAGAAGTCAACAGTGAGAAAGAAGTAACTGTTTTTGGATTTTTGTTCTTCCCTTGTCAGTCTTCTGTAGGGAAATGGGATGGAGATGGGAAGTTTGCACAAGGCCAGCTGGCTGGTGAGTGTTCCCTCTAAGGCTGAAAACATCAGGGCACTCAAGAGGGACCAAATCAACTGGAAGCCACCCAACAAAACTGCATGAGTTAGAATTGCCTGCAGTTCCTGGACTGGATGATCCCTCAAATTCCCTGCACAGCTCTGCTCCTCTAGTCACCGATGCTGTCTAGTCTGGAATTCAGTGTGTCTTTAGACCTGGCCCATCTTTGTAGAAATTGTGTCAATGCAGCAGAGCTTATGGCTATCATTCTCGTTCAGAGCTCTCAGAAGCTTGCCGGCACATGGATGCTGGTCCATGACTTTAGTTAACATCAGTCTTTTCTGAAAAAGCTAATGATTATTTTAGATTATTTCCCTTTTTTCTTATTTTTACATTGAGAAGTTCATTCTTTCCCTTGTTTCTTATTTTGCATTGAGAAGTCCATTCTTTTTCAAAATTTAAAAAAAACAAATTTTGTAGAATATGAGGGTATTCATTGTTATTTTTCAAAAGTCCACATTGAATCATTACAAAATGCAGCGCTAATTCTCACACTCCTATCTTTTTTTTTTTTCTTTCAATGCATTTGGTCTGTGAAATTACAAAGACTAGAAGCCACTTTGCAGGAAGATTTCTCTGGTGACTCAGACTTGAAGGGAGTAGAGATTTCCATTCATGCATTCATTTAACAAATATTTATGAGTATCTGCTATGTGCCACACACTGTTCTAGACATTTGAGATCCATCAGTTACCAAAATCTCAGATAAAAATACCTGTTGTCACAGAGCTTATCTTCTTTATTGGGAAGAGACAGATAATAAACAACAAATATAATAAATAATTAAGCTGTATATTACAGGTAAACAGGTCTTAAAGAAGAGGCTATTGTATCTGAATTCAATTCATATTGGAATCAGCATCTTCCTATGCCAGATTCTGCACTCTAGGCTCTATTAATTTAAGGGGGAGTAAGGCAAAGCTCAATTCTTCAAGGTGTTTATTTTATAATGCAGAAGATGAAGTAGGACACTATTTTCCCTTCCTAGGTTATGAGTTCTTAGATTATGAGAACTAATGAACAGTTTGGGTTTGTTGTTGTTTTTTTTTTTTGGTTTTTTTGTTTTGTTTTAATAGCAGAGGTTCATCCTAGCTGTTAAGACTGTTGAAATGCCCTTGTTTTGCGGTCTCTGTACTTAGAGCATCCATATTTCCTTTTTCCTCTTTCTTGACTATGATAAGCCCCACACTTAGAGCTTTGTCCTCTCCTCTCACTATTCAAGCAACTGACTTACCACAGATAGTGGAGTGGTTTGTGCACTGAGACATTGTAAACTCAGCAGTGTGGGCATCATCAAGTCACTCACCCTAGTCCATGAGGGTGAGCATTTCAAAGCTTTGCAACAAACAGAACTCTAAATATAAGTATCAAGAACCAAGTCCAAAGCCTAAGAATATTTAGAAAGTAAGAGCTGGGGTACCTGGGTGGCTCAGTGGGTTAGATGTCAGATTCTTGATTTTGGCTTGTGATCTCCAGGTCATGAGATGGAGCCTTGGGTCTGGCTCACACTCAGCTCAGAGTCTGTTTTCCCCTCCCCCCAGTCACACACACATACATTCTCTCTCTCTCTCTCTCTCTCAAATAAATAAAATCTTTAAAAAAAGAAAGAAAAGAAAAGAAATAAACTGTCCTTGGATCAGGTTCTAGTACTGAGTCAAGTTTTAGTAGGTAAATAAATGGTTAGGTTTCCCCCCACATTGCTGCACAGGTGGGCGATCACAGAGAGATGATGCAAATAAGCTGGCAGTTTAGAACAAATTAAAAAACAGTCAGATATTAACATGCAAAATGCCAATACTGCATCTGTACAACAATGACTGGACTACTGAATAGGATTTTTATTTTTATTTGACTGCCAGGTTATGTCAGTGGGCATTTCATAAGCTGAGACAGGGATGTAACAATGAAGAGAAGCTATTCCAGTTGTTGAACTCATGAGACTTCTCAGGTTCCTGCTTCCGGTGAAGGCAGATTATAGGTTAGAAACTGAAGGAGCCCTTAACAAATGGAGCTGGGAGGGAGCCAGATTTTGCATGCAAGGGGTGCTTTGGGAATAAAGCCTTCTGGCAGTTTGGTTGTGTTTAATCCAAAATGTTTGGGGGAGGGGGGGTCTGAGATGGAGAAGTATATTTGCATTTTGTAAGCAAATGATGATAATAACAGGTTTCTGAGAGATACAAATTAGGGAAGAGCCAATAAAAATGGAAAATTCTGAATATGCGTGTTTTGACCCTCCCCCACCCTCAGAAGCAGAGGCTTCCAGATGATCTGGCAAGCGGGTTAGGGAGAGAGTGTGTATTTGCAAATTCTGGGTAGGGAATGACCATGTTCAGTTTCTGGTTGGGGAACACAGCAGGGCTCTCTGCTGCTGTTCATGAACACTTTGTGCCCTCACTGGCCTCCACATTACTCTGCCCCTGACCACAGCTTGGAACATGATGGCTGGACTGTCATACCCTCTTTTTCCAGCTCCCACCACCTAGTCAAGGAATAGGGTTTTACTAGTCAATAAACTTCAGCTAGCTCTCAAACATGATGTGGATATAATAATTACTCTATATTGATTTGAGAAAACAAATCTCCCATTATACCAGTTGATCTGTTGATCCAATTTGATCAAAAAGACATATGGGCACTTCTAGAAATTTCTTTGACATAGATAAAGTGAGATTTTTCTGACTCAACAAAAGGAAAATGTTTATAAAAGCTGGTTTGGTTCATTGATTCCTTAATTCCACAAATATTTATTAAATGTTCAGGCACTACCCAAGTGAAAAATTCTTCCACCCTCCCCCCCTTCCCACCAAGTTAGTTGTAATTATTCACAGAGGCTTGAAAATAGTCTATTTCCCAAAACAAATCAACCAGATCTATACATAGCTCTTTGACCTTCTGCAGTTTTATTCACAGGTAATCTCCTCCCCCCTCCTACACTGATGGTCCCCAGATATATTGAGATTCTATCTGGTAATCATTATCTGTGAGTCTCAGGACTTGCCACGGAAGTCAGTATATATAAGTTTCCCCTCAGTAAAAAATGGAAAGAGCCCACAGATGTGTCACTGCTCAAACTTTTTGACAATTTTTTTAACAATTATTTCTGTGTTTTTGTTCAAAGCAGCATATAAATACTGTTTGAAAAGTAAAATAATAATGAAGGTTAACCTAATGAAAATCAATAATCCATTGTCACTACTTTTCCCCATTCAGAGTCCTGCTCCCCAGAGAGAACCATTTTTATGTTTCTGCTTTTTCTCTATTTCCTGGTGCTTACCTACATGTATCTAAATAATATGTTGAGATTGCTCTTTTCATTCACTCAAGCATTCACTGTAGAAATTCATTGTGTGCCAGCATTTCTCTTGAAACATACATTAAGAAGTGTTTAAAAACTCACATCTGTTTGACCTGTAATTGCAAATGTGTTGCAACCTCTTATCTATTGATGAGCTTCTGCTCATTTTCTTTGTTACTATGGATTTATACCATTTCATAGACCAATACAATTTCAAGGGGCTCTGAGGAAAAAGACAGGAGATAAGCATTAGGGTCAGTCCACTACCTCCAGCAGAAATGTCCTGACCTTCTCTTCATGGGAACCCTTTCTTTTTTAAAAAAAAGTTTTTATTAAAATTCAATTTAGTTAACACGTAATGTATTATTAGTTTTGGGGTAGAATTTAGTGATTCATCAGTTGCATACAACACCCAGTGCTCATTCCCCATCACCCAGTTACCCCATTCCCCCACCCACCTCCCTTTCAGCAACCCTGTATGTTTCCTAGAGTTAAGAATTTCTTATGGTTTGCCTCCCTCTCTGTTTTCATCTTATTTTATTTTCCCTTCCTTTTCTATGCAGAAGAACTTGGGAAGAGATGAGCTCATTTTAACACCTAAGGAACCAGGGCAACATTGCATCAGCTGTGCTCGAGGAAACCTGGGGTGTTAGAAAAAGCAATGCATGGGGAATTGGGGAGCAGGGGCCACACCCATTACCACAGCATTCACTGTGCTTGCTGAGTAGAATGAGCCAACATGGTTATTTCTTTAATGTAGTTAACATTATTTAGCTCATTCTGTTTGCCAAGCACCATGAATGCTTTACCGATTTTCTCATTTAAAGTAATGACTAATATTACCCCATTTTTCAGAGAAAAGAACTAAGGCCTAGAGACATATATAATTTTTTCAATGTTTGGGGCCAGAACTGAGATTTAAAGCCAAGCCTGTGTCTAGAGCCCATACTTATCATATTCTCTCCTTTCAGATAAATCAATTCCATAACTATTAATTGAAGTTCCACTGTTCGCCAGGTACTATGCTCTGCTGCTGGGTTCTAGATAAGAAGATGAATAAGGCATGGCAGATCAGACATCTAGGGGGATCCTGTTTACATGCTCATGGCCTCACCTCTTGATTCAGCCATGTCTGGGGGAGAGTTCCAGGTGGGTGTCAATTCCTCATTCACTTTGCGCTGAAACCTCTCCCTTCAAGCAGGTGCTCTGTCCTGAAAGTGGGTACCATCAGGAGCTGGTGCTTCCTTGTTCCTGTGACATTGAAACGTGAGGCAGTTACCAACCAGGACAACACCCCTCAATAGCTGGAGGACAGAAGCTGGTACCCAAATAGCAGACAACTCCGAGAGACCTGCTGTAGGCATTCAAGAGGTCCCTGAGGTATCAGGCCCCCATTGTCCACAGCAGCAATCTTCAAATCATATTCTTATACTGATTTTTCCTTCTTCCCTCTTCTACTCTCCCCCAAATCCCAAGCAAACAATGGCCATGGAAAAGACAGACAGATGAGCAAAAATCTGCATAAAGTGAGAAGTGGACTAAGTGCTATAAAGAAGATGAAAGCATCATAAGGAGACTATAGCTCTGACACCAATTCCAACAAGGAAAGTGTTTCCCCCATGCAGCAGGCAATTCTCGGACACCAACTATATGTCCTACCATCCCACTCAATTCTACTCAGAGATAGCATCAGATTCCACAGGGGGAGGGCTCAGTCTCACAAGACCATCCTCTACTCTTGTTGTTACCTGTGTTTTTGGCCCCCTGGCTATAAATCAGAGGTTCCCACAATCCCCTCCCAGGATTTGATTAATTTCTCACAGCAGCTCACAGAACTCAGAAGACTAATTTACTCCCTAGATTACAGGTTTAATATGAAGGATATTAAAAGATACAAATCAATAGCCAGACAAAAATATACACAGGGCAAGTTCCCAAACAAAAGAGCTTCTGTCCCTGGGGAGTTTGGGGCCCAGCTCAATGGCACATAGATGCATTCTGTTTCACCAACCTGGAAGTTCTCTGAACCCCATCCTTTTGGGTTTTTAATGGAAGCTTCATTACCTAGGAATGATTGATTAAATCATTGGCCCCTGGTGATTGATTCAACCTCCAGCCCCCTCCTCTCCCTGGGAATCAGGGGTTGGGAATGAAAGTTACAACCCTCTTTTTGTGGCTGGCACCCCTGGCAACCAGCCCCTCTTCTTGAGGGGATTTCCAAAAGTCAGCTTGTTATATCAAGACACCCATTTCATCTTTGTAGCTCTAAATGATTTCAGGAACCGAGGACACAGACACTAAATATTATAACAAAAGATGCTTCTGTTACTCTTATTGCTCAGGACATGCCAAGGGTTTAGGAGATATGAGCCAGGAACCATGGATGAAGACACCAAACATATATTTATTATAAATCATGATATCACAGGGACAGAGAAAGCTGAGGATGCTATTTTAGAGGTTGGCCTAAAATGGAATCTTAAAGGAAGAATGTTTGATTTATGAACAAGTCTTGGTGGGGGGTGAGGAGGACATGTTAGGGGCAGCCAGGAACATGTGAGGTATGTTCAGGAAATACAGTGAGCCTGAAGCAGAGTCAGTGAGGGAGAGTAGGAGCAAGGCTGTCCCAGACTCAACAGAGAAAGCCTGTCCAGGACTTTAACTGAACATTTTGTCAGTTTTTCTGGGATTCAATTCCCTTATCAAATGAGCAAGTTGTAAATCCACAAGGTCCCTTATTGTTCAACATCCCACATACCCTACATGTAAGCCCCTTGGCAAGTCTAGCTTTACCCCATGACAGCCCTGTTTTACAACCTTTCCTGGAAAACTTGGATGTTTCATGGGGAGGAGGGCTTCCCAGTCAAGTAAAGAATGTGAGAGTGCTGTATTTCCTTCAAACTTTAATACTTTATATCCTAAATGTAAGTGAAGTTCAAGTGTAACTTCCTTTGGCATGGCACAGCCTAGAAGGGACTCAGGCAGGGAACCCAGCCTGTGGTGCCCCTCAAGGGCCTATCCACTATGGCTGGAAGTGGAGGCTCAGACTCTCTCTCTCTCTCCTCCTTTTAGGTATCTATCTCGTCACAGGTGAGTGAGGACACAGAAGCTTATGGGCTCATCCCAAGCTCTGGTTTTGAAGAAGCAAATGAGCTCAGAACACCTTCAACAATATGCTTGGAGGAAGAGTCAGAACAGAAACTATACACACAGACCCTTAACTTTATGAGGAAGTCCCCTTAACTTTAACTAAAGTTAACTAAAGTTAACTTCCCCTTAACTTTATGAGGAAGCCCATCATCAACTGTGGCCTGTGGCAAAATCTCTCTGGAAAGTTCCTGATGGGCACTGCAATGCCAACTGACTCCTTTAAATAACAAGAGAAAAATAAGGTTACACTTCCTTCCAAGTTAGAAAGGATAAGTTGAATGAAGTTCAGCTTGGCAAAATGGAAGACAGACTTTTAATAACAACTAGGATTGACTCCCAGCTCTTCCGCTCCCTGGCTCTACCTTGAAGGTGTTACATTTTGGATATCAGGTCCATCATCTGTTATTCCTTAAATAATAATATTCACCTTACATAACTATTTTAAGTGTCACAACAGATGCATGTAAAACTATCTGACCCTAAAAATACAGCAGATTCGGCTATTGTCATCAATAATGAAAATTATTAGTGCTATATCTTCCCATGGATAAAGAAGAAACTCTCAACCCTTAGAAGAACCTCCTCTTTGAGCTCTGCCTGCCCATGAGGACACAGCACAGGAGAATCTAGGGTCCCTACCATGGATATATATTCTTTTTCCTTTGGCTTGAAGTTTTAAGCTACTTATAACATGTGGAATTCAAAGCTGCAGGCACATGACTGTCAGAACTGTCAGGAAGATTAACTACAGGTATTTGAAAAGAAAACAGTAGGCAGTTAAAGAGCTGTTCTTGGAGCATGATTTATGAAGGTTTTCATGACAAGACCATGGTTCTGATGAGAAAACAGTACACATTTCATGAAACTCAACTACATGGATGTTTTGATAAACAAGTTGCTTTTGACCAGTAGATGCTATTCATACCTAAAGCATCTGTGAGAATCAACAGTCAAAGGGAAATACCAGAATGATATAGAGGTAGCCCTGAGGTCCACTCGAACAGGATAAACTTTTTGTGTCCCCCATTTTATGTCATCTGAACCACAGGTGACCCTTCATCTATATTTTACGAAGGTATCAATTTATCAGCCTCCAGCCATGCCTTGTAGAAAGTACCCAGTTTTTTATTAAGTGTGACTGTAAAATAATTGATATATTAAAGATAAAAAAGTCTCATAAAACTGTATTTAATATATGAAGGCACAAGAAAAAGAAAGGGTTTAGAGTTATAGTTCACTACGATGAGCCTAAGAATTATTCAGGCATTTAAAAAAGCTTAGTCCTACAGGATTCTTGCTAGAATATATTTCATTTGACAATGAACCAGTGCCATTAAGGGGGAAATATACGCACAAATATATAATTTTTTTCACACAAATATATAATTTGCACAGTGTTTGATTCTGGTGGTAATTGTTTACAACTACCTCACGTTTTCATTTTTAAATCTATCTGGCTTGTGCTCTGTTTTGTCTTGTTTCTGAGAGCCTTTAGGGTAATCAGACAACTTGAGCCAATTTGAGACTGGGCTGCTATGGCTAGGGGTTTAGCCATCACTCTTCTCCATCACATGGCACCTCATATCCAACAAGAACTTACCCACTCTGACCCATAGCTTCTTCAGCTGTCCTCTGGTTCTGCCATATTATTCATCTGCTGCCTTCCACTCCAGGGAGGCAGTTACAGCCTAAACCAGGTGCGCCTGCTGGAATAACTTGATTGAGAAGATTATATCTAAACAAGGATCAGCTATTAAGTTTCATCAGGCTGCGTTTTTCATAGAAACAGCAGGTGAGTTAGACCTGTTGCTTGCTAAAGAAACACACATTAAGGCGGCTTAAACCTCAAGCAAGCGTAGATATAGAAGTGTCGTTGGTGATAAAAATCTAACCCGTAGGACATTTCTACAGATATAATCTAGATGATTGAAATGAACATTACTATTTTAGGTTTAACACAGAGGATTTTGTGCCTCAAGGGGTATTTTGAGTCCCCGAGACAGTACCCAGCACCACTGAAAAATGTCTTTACACGTTATGTAGCTACATGGAATCTGATGAAAATATTTAGAACATACGTCTTCAGCAATGGGTTCTTGGCTGCTGCAAATATATCAAAATGACTATGCTTGGGCAAAATGGGAGGAAGGAAGGGAAGTGACAGTTTAAAGAAGATTAAAAAACCAACCAACTTTTAGGAAGATTAAAAAAGAGAGAGCGGAGAGAATCATTTATAAAAGGAAGGATGTAAATTCCTTACAACCTGATTGGTTTTTCCCTGGAATTTGCTTGCTTTAATGAAACTGTGTTCCTGAAGGACTGAAAGCCCTTTTTTTAAAATGTGAATAAAGCAGTACTGGGGGCTGGCATATTGTTAGTCTTTGGCCTCAGGAGACTATCTCTGAAGACCTAATTAGGTTACAAACATATGAAAATGAGTTTAGTAACCCCTTGTGTGGGAGGTTTCAGGGTGGCTGATAACTGCATGTTGGGATGGTTAACACTTCCCAGAGCATTCTTTGCGAACTCTATAAATCATTACTTTTCTGCCTTCCACACAACAAATAAGTTATCATCAATGGCTCATTTTAATCAGATGACCTTTCTACAGTGAAAAAATTAAAGATGTCTTGGGGTTTCCACTGACTTTCTGTATGATAGTTTCTGACATAGTTCGCACATTTCCTAAGTTTCATTGTAACGTTTCTGCCAAATAGAATAATGGGTCTGATTTATGGCTTTTCAATCATTCATTCCAAGGAATTAAAGAGCAAACTCTTTAATTTCGTAAGATGGTGTTTGAGCTTTATGAACCAAAGTTTTGCTTGCCAGCAGCCTCTAATGGCGAGCTCAGGACAACCTGTTTAGTTCAGTAAGGTCAGAGACAACATGTGAAACTGAAAGAGAATGGTCTTGAGGGTCCAGGACAGCAAGGCACTTGAAGTTTCTGAGTATTTTCTCAACTGTGTAGTGGAAATAATGATATTTACCCCATATTATATACATATATATACATAAAAGAAAGAACTATGTCAAAGACAAAGCATTGCACAAGAAGATATTTTCATATGTACAGAGCCATACACATTCCCCTATAGCCAGTACAGGTATTATGAGCAGTTAAATAATGCATTGAAGTACTGAGTAATGAGGTCATATATTTTATTACAATTGGGTCAATTATAGACAGAAAGAGAGCATTTCATGTTGGTCACCCAGCTGAAAATGCATGCCATTACCCACCCAAACTCATGTCATGACTCACCAGGAAATGAGAGTAGTAGCCACTACCAGAAATCCCTCTAGTAAGAAGTGTCTGATCTACTCATAATAGGTGTAGAATAGCAGCAGGCCAGTTGGTCAGATGATTCAGTATTACAAATAAAAGAAATGCTTATGGAGTTGATATTTGCATGGATACACAGATAAACTAGACTAGAAGTTTCATAAGGATAGGAATCTTTGTCTATTTTGTGCACTATCCACCCCAAGAGCTTGGAAAAATTCTTACACATGGTATGGTCTGAATATATGCGAGTTAATTGTGAGAGTAAAATATAAAAACAAATGGACTGATACCATCCCATAAGTCAGATTGAAATTCAGTTTTCTAAATCTTAGAAGGCACAGCAGACTTCAATAAGCCAGCTCAGTGGTGCTCCAGATGGTAACCAGAGCCAGGTAACCCACACTGAGGTCATCCTTCCTTTGGCTGGATTAGCTTGGGACCACTGTAAGAGTTCCTGTTCTGTGCAAGGTTCTAGCCAGTCCCCTCAGACATGGCCCTGTCCTCCCCCTGCCAGGACATATATGTTTACATTTCTTCTCAAGAAAGCCCCCACACTTCTGTTATATAGCACAGTTGTTCATGGACTCTGCTTCTTCAGCCAAGCTCATTTCTGACCAAGAATACAACTGATTCTACTGGGCAGAAAAACTTGACTGAATGAACTTTCTTTAAAAAGGCAGTTGGTGAATTGTGTAAGACTGTTGAATCACAGACCTGTACCTTTGAAACAAATAATACATCATATGTTAAAAAAAAAAAGAAGAAGAAGATAGTAGAAAGGGAAAAATGCAGGGGGAAAATCGGAGGGGGAGACAAACCTTGAGAGACTATGGACTCTGAGAAACAAACTGAGGGTTCTAGAGGGGAGGGGGGTGGGGGGATGGGTTAGCCTGGTGATGGGTATTAAAGAGGGCATGTACTGCATGGAGCACTGGGTGTTATACACAAACAATGAATCACGAAACACTACATCAAAAACTAATGATGTAATGTATGGTGATTAACATAATAAAATAAAATTTTTAAAAAAGGCAGTTGGCACCTGATATGCACTGAAAGTTTTAAATCTATTCAATAGATTGTGTCAATAAGAAACTTAAAAAAATTTATGAGGTACCAATTGTGTACAAGACACTTAATTGAACCCTGCATATTCAAATAGAAGATAAAACCTCTGCATTTGAAGGAGCTTAAAACTCTCATTGGATAGGTATAACCTACACAGATGGCATTTCCTGGCAATCGATAGTGTCAAAAAAAAAAAAAGGACATAGAGATTATGTTGAGCTTGGTTTGTCAGACAGGGCTTCAAGGTAGAAATGGGATTTCAGCTGCCCCCTGAAGAATGTTGAAGAGGAAGGAGAAGTATATTCTAGAAGAGGAGAAATAATAAGCAAAGACAAAGAAGAGGGGGTAGTACAAGATGCATTTGGTAAAATAAAAGAACAGTCACTGGAATAAAGGAGTATAAGAAAGCATAGCCAGAGATAAGGCTGAACACATAGTAGCATTTAAATTAATGTCCTTTTGACTTGAAGCACTATAACAGAAGGTATCCAGGGGGCAGGTAGGGACACAAATCTCTGAATAAGGCAAAAACAAAACAAAACAGGGTGTGGCAACTTGTAAGGAATCAGGGCATTTTTCAAATTACAGTGTTGAAATCTATTTTTTTAAAGTACTAAGCTGACCCCCCCAAAACATAGGTCTTCCTGACAGTCACCACTTTGTGACTTTAAAAAAAGAACAAACAACATAAATGAAAAGGAGCACAATTTGAAATAAATCAAATAAAAACATTTGGGGGGCGCCTGGGTGGCTCAGATGGTTGGGCGTCTGCCTTCGGCTCGGGTCATGATCCCGGGGTCCTGGGGTCGAGTCCCGCATCAGGCTCCCTGCTCCTTGGGAGCCTGCTTTTCCCTCTGCCTCTCTCTCTCTCTCTCTCTCTGTCTTTCATGAATAAATAAATGAATGGAATCTTTAAGGAAGAAAAAAAAGATTAAAAAATAATTTGGTATAATTAGAGTGAATGCATGTATATTTACATGAGGCCTCTCTGACCAGAAATAGAAACAACAAACCAATTTTCCCAAACTGAAGTTATTATTTCAGGTACATGTTCCCAGCTCCCAAATTTTTAGTATGCTAGAGAGCAGTGGTATCCAAACCTTAGCATGCAGGAGAGTCACCCAGAGAGTCTATTAAACCACAAACTGCTCAACTCTACCCCCAGAGCTTCCAAATCAGTAGATCTAGGATGGGGCTCGAAAATTTGTATTTGTAACAAGTTCCCAATGGATACTGATACTGATGCTTTTAATCTGGAGATTATACTTTGAAAAGCAATATTCTAGAGCAAGCCGCATCAGGCACGACTGGTACTATAATTTGCCTTGTAAGGGACATCAGCAAATAACATTTCTCAAATCTAAGTGTTCTTGGGATCACTTACAGATACTGCAATTTTTTTGGCAGAGGCGTAACTTTGGTGTCACCTATTTCTGTACGGAATTGCAAATGCATTCTAAAGAGAACACTGAATGTAGCAAGGGGAAGTAGAAAGCCCTTCTCTCCTAGTGCACATCCTTCTCATGTCCCTCGGTCCTCGCAACATAAAAATCTTACACCTTGCTGCTCTTAAAACATGTTGTTTAGATTTAATTGGCAATGTAGAACAGCTACATTCTAGGTATCTGTCAGAGAGTTCAGTCTTAACTTCACTCAAGATCTATTTTTAAAAAGTGGAAAGAAATTATATTTGTCAAGCATTGTCTGAAGGATATGCAGTCCACACATTCCTCCAGGTAATTTGTATGTTGGTGACACAGTGGCGTGTTGCTGTCAATTGTGGGACATACTGAAGCTATTTATTAGTAATGAGAGATAAAAGAGTAAAATTTACAAATGATTTATTTAGAGCAAATAATTAGAGCAGATGTAGGGTTATTCCTCTAACATCTTTCTGGTTCATTTGCATTCTGAAAAGTTCTTTCAAGTGGAGAGAAAGCCTGGGGATTTCCAAAGCCTACCTTACATACAGCTTTAGCAGTGGATCTACCAGTCATGGAAGTGTCATCTGTCAAGTATTAAAAAAATTAAAACTGTCACTTAAAAGCTCTTAAATATATGCCTAACCAGAATCACCTGGAATACTTGTTAAAATGAATATTTCAGTGTTCCATTCCAGACCTGTTAAGTAAGAATCTCCTAGGTAGGTGGAGCCTTGGGATCTGCACGTGATGAGTTACTCAGGTGTTTCTAATACCCATCAGCATTTAAGTACAGCCCTTCCTGAAACCCCAACTCTGGACCCTGACAGGGTTGCACAGGAAAGTGATAGGAAAGTGAAAGTGACCTGCATTGCTGGCCTTTAAAGGAAATAGCTTGCTGGTCTATCTCCACATCTACTCTAAAGATGCTAAGAGGGAGTTCTTTGTGAAATTATGTATCATCTCACTTATGAGGACTCTCAGAAAAAATATTTTCTATTTTAAGTATTAAATAATTGTTATTCTCAGGGTGCATGGGTGGCTCCGTCATTAGGCGACTGCCTTCAGCTCAGGTCATGATCCCAGGGTCCTGGGATCGAGCCCCGCATCGGGCTCCCTGCTCCCAGAGAAGCCTGCTTCTCCCTCTCCCACTCCCCCTGCTTGTGTTCCCTCTTCACTGTCTCTGTCAAAATAAATAAAATCTTAAAAAAAAATAAAAACAAAAAAATAATTGTTATTTTCGTGTTCTGCTTTTGGTTAACCATTACAAAACCATATTATAAGAGAAGGGTTCTCTCTGTGCAGGACTGTAAAAAAGCATGGAGTCAAATTTGTGTTTCCTCCTTGGTAGGGAGGACTCTGCTGGATATTTCAGTATGCGCTTCATCCCTACCTCTACCTCATGTCCTTTCACTTACTTTTTCTTAGTTTGTTTCCTTTCTTCATCTTCTACTTTCTATTATATCTTTTCTATTTTAGTATCCTTTACATGAAATCTTAGGTATTTGGTGGAACTAAGAGGTAAATAAGTCATGTAAATGTATGTATATCGGTATCTGGTAAATGGGAAATTTTTCTTAAGAAAACAAAGGAGATTTGAGACTTCTGAAAACAAAACTGTTTTTAGTCCTTTTAGGAATACATGAAATCTTCATCTAGCATTAATTCAATAACATTTAATCCAGTATTTCTCATGATTTATTTTTCAAGCAAGGTATAAAGAGTAGAGGATACTAGGGACACTCTTCTGAGATTTGAACCAGACCAGTGGGGTTGTGTTTGTGTGTTCTCTTTTCTCTAGATATGTTTAGGTACTGTGATCCTCTCTATATATCCTATACCTTTACTTTGGACATGACAAAATGAATTAAAACTACTAAGAAAATCTACAGCCAGACAAGTAAACCAATTCTAAAAATGTTAAATAAAATGTAAAATTTTCTGGAAATAGAGTGTGTAGCTACACATAAATAGTACAAGATCTTTGAACTTGACCTCCTCATTTTTTAAGGCTGACCCATCTGAATATGCACATATGATCTTTCAAGAAAAGCTTATCCAGGGGGAGGAGCAAGATGGCAGAGGAGTAGGAGACCTGGATTTCATCTGGTCTCCGGAATTCAGCTGGATAGGGATCAAACCATTCTGAACACCTACGAACTCAACAGAAGATCAAAGAGAAGAGTAGCAACAAGTCTCTGAACAGAAAAGCGACCTACTTTCTGGAAGGTAGGCTGTGCGGAGAAGTGAATCTGAGGCGATATTCATGAGGATAGACGGCTGGGAAGGGGACCTCCATCCACCACTTCTGGCAACTGATAGAGCAGCAGAGCACAAAATCAGAACATTTAGAAGTCGGCTCCGCTGAGGGATGTCCCTCCAGTGGCTAAGTGGGGGGTGGTACCCTCATGGGACAGTGCGGTCTCAGGACCCTCGGGGTCACAGAAAGACCGGGGGTGCCTGAGTGCGGCAGAGCTCCCAGGTATTGGAGCGGGGAAGCCGGCTGCAGAGACAGAGCCGAGGCGCGGGCTCTCAGCTCGGGGTGGCCATAAACTGTGATCGGTGACACAGTTGGGCCACTGTTCCTCCAGCAGGGACCCAAAAAGCAGCAGATCCAGGGAAACTCCCCTTCCTTCCCCGGGAGGAGCGGCGCAGGAGTGCACCGCAGGGATCTGCTGGGTTTGGAGACTCCACACGGGGTCGTGTGCCAGAGATAGAAACGCTCGGTCACAGGCCGGGTGAGCACGGAGTGTGGCCGGAGACCAGGGAGATGGGAGTGATTGACTGCTTTTCTATGGGGGCGCACTGAGGAGCGGGGCCCTGAGTTCTCGGCTCCTCTGAGACAGAGATTGAGAGGCTACCATTTTCACTCTCATCCTCCAAAGCTGTACAGAAACCTTGAGGGAACAAAAGCTCCCGAGAGCAAACCCGACCAGATTACTTAGCCCCGGACCGACAAGGGTGGGGCAATTCCACCTCTTGCAAAGACATTTGGGAACTACAGCAACAGGCCCCTCCCCCAGAAGATCGGCAAGAACAGCCAGCCAAGACCAAGTTTACTGATCAATGAGAACAGCAGAACGCCAGCGCAAGGGGAATACTGCACATAGAATTCATGGCTTTTTTTACTATGATTCTTTAGTCTTTCAAAGTTAATTTTTTTAACTGTCTTTTATTTTTAATTTTTCTTTTTCCCTTTTCCAACCAACATCTTATCAATCTCTTTTTTAAAAAAACATTTTTATTTTTCATTTTTAGAGTCATATTCTATCCCTTCATAGTAGTTACCCTTATTTCTGGCATATATATATATATGTTGTTCTCTCTTTAAAATTTTGAGATACAGTTTCTTCTAAGAGATCAAAATATACCCTAAATCTCTAGTGTATGGCATTGCTCTAGTCTCTAGCCTGATCACATTCTCTCCCCACTTTTATTTTCTTTCTATTTTTTTTAAATCCTCTTCTTTTTTCAAACAACTTCTTCTCTTAACAATTCCTTTTATAAAATTTTTTATAATTTTCATCTTTACACTCATATTCCATCCTTTCATTGTATCAACCCTTATTTTGTACATATATAAGCCTTTCTTTCTTTAAAATTTTGAGAGGCACTTCCTTCTGACGACCAAAATACACCCAAAATCTAGCGGGTGGCACTGATCTATGCACCACCATGATCATATTTGATCATATTCTGTTTCTTTTTGTTTTGTTCTGTTTTTGTTTCTTTTTGTCTTTAACATTTTCTTTTTTTTTTCTCTTTCTTTTTTCATTCTTTTCCTTTCTTTTCCCCTAGTTTCAGGTCTTTTCTGATTTGTTTAGAATATATTTTCTGTGGACGTTGTTACCCTGTTACCATTTTGTTCTCTCATTCATCTATTCTTCTCTGCACAAAATGACAAGATGGAAAAAATCACCTCAGCAAAAAGAACAAGAGGTAGTACCATCTGCCAGGGACCTACTCAATATGGACATTAGTATGATGTCAGACCTAGAGTTCAGAAACATTATTATAAAGATACTAGCTAGGATTGAAAAAAGCATGGAAGTTATTAGAGAAACCCTTTCTGGAGAAATAAAAGAACGAAAAACATAACCAAGTCGAAATCAAAAAGCATATTAATGAGGTGCAATCAAAAATGCGGAAAATAACTACTAGGATAAAGGAGGCAGAAGAGAGAATCAGTGATATAGAAGACCAAATGATGGAAAATAGAGAAGCTGAGAAAAAGAGAGATAACAACTACTGGATCAGAAGGGCAGAATTCGAAAGATAAACAATACCATAAGACAAAACAACATTAGAATAATTGGGACCCCAGAAGAAGAAGAAAGAGAGAGAGAGGCAGAAGGTATATTGGAGCAAATTATAACAGAGAACTTCCCTAATGTGGAGAAGGAAACAGGCATCAAAACCCAGGAGGCACAGAGAATCACTCTTAAAATCAATAAAAATAGGTGAACAACCCAACATCTAATAGTAAAACTTATGAGTCTCAGAGACAAAAAGAAAATCCTGAAAGCAGCTCAGGAGAAGAGATATGTAAACTATAATGGCAGAAACATTAGATTGGCAACAGACCTATCCACAGAGACCTGGCAGGCCAGGAAGGACTGGCAGGATATCTTCAGAGCACTAAACGAGAAAAATATGCAGCCAAGAATACTCTATCCATCTAGGCTGTCACTGAAAATAGAAGGAGAGATAAAAAGCTTCTGGGACAAACAAAAACTACAGGAATTTGCAAACACAAAATGAGCCCTACTGGAAATATTGAAAGGGGTCCTCTAAGCAAAAAGAGAGCCCTAAAAGCAGCATAGACCAGAAGTAACACAGACAATATACAGTCTAACAGTCACCTTACAGGCAAAACAATGGCACTAAATTCATATCTTTCGATAGTTACCCCGATGTAAATGGGCTAAATGCACCAATCAAAAGACACAGACGATGAAATTGGATTAAAAAACAAGACCCATCGTTATGCTATCTGCACGAAACACATTTTACCCAAAGACACCCCCCACATTGAAAGTGAGGGAGTGGAAAACGATTTACCATGCTAATGGACACCAAAAGAAAGTTGAGGTGGCAATCCTTATTATCAGACAAATTAGATTTTAAAACAAAGATTGTAATAAGAGATGAGGAAGGACACTATATCCTACTTAAAGGGTCTATCCAACAAGAAGATCTAACGATTGTAAATATCTATGCCCCTAACATGAGAGCAGCCAATTATATAAGACAATTAATAACAAAAGAAAAGAAACACATTGACAACAATACAGTAATAGTGGAGGAGTTTAACAACACCCTCACTGAAATGGACAGATCATCTAAGCAAAAGATCAAGGAAATAAAGACTTTAAATGACGCACTGGAACAAATGGACTTCACAGACATATTCAAAACATTCCATCCCAAAGCAACAGAATACACAATCTTCTCTAGTGCCCATGGAACATTCTCCAGAATTGATCACATCCTAGGTCAAACTCAGGTCTCAACCGGTACCAAAGGACTGGGATCATTCCCTGCATATTTTCAGGCCACAATGCATTGAAACTAGAACTCAATCACAAGAGGAAAGTCGAAAAAAACTCAAATACATGGAGGCTAAAGGTCATCTTACTAAAGAATGAATGGGTCAACCAGGAAATTAAAGAAGAATTAAAAAAATTCATGGAAACCAATGAAAATGAAAACACAACTGTTCAAAATCTTTGGGATACAGCAAAGGCAGTCCTGAGATGAAAGTATACAGCAATACAAGCCTTTCTCAAGAAACAAGAAAGGTCTCAAAAGTACAACCTAAACCTACACCTAAAGGAGCTACAGAAAAAAACAGCAAATAAAGCCTAAACCCAGCAGGGGAAGAGAAATAATAAAGATCAGAGCAGAAATCAATGAAATAGAAACCAAAAGAACAGTAGAACAGATCAACAAAACGAGGAACTGGTTCAGGAAAGAATTGACAAGATTGATAAACCCATGGACAGACATATCAAAAAGAAAAGAGAAACGACCCAAATCAACAAAATCATGAATGAAAGAGGAGAGATCACAACCAACACCAAAGGAATACAAACAATTATAAGAACATATTATGAGCAACTCTATGCCAGCAAATTAGATAACCTGAGAGAAATGGATGCATTCCTAGAGATGTATCAACTACCAAAACTGGACCAGGAAGAAATAGAAAACCTGAACAGACCTATAACCACTAAGGAAATTGAAGCAGTCATCAAAAATCTCCGCACAAACAAAGCCCAGGTCCAGATGGCTTCCCAGGGGAATTCTACAAAATATTTAAAGAAGAATTAATCCCTATTCTTCTGAAAGTGTTCCAAAAAGTAGAAATGGAAGGAAAACTTCCAAACTCATTTTATGAGGCCACCATTACCTTGATCCCCAAACCAGACAAAGACCCCATCAAAAAGGAGAATTACAGACCAAAATCCTTGATGAACATGGATGCAAAAATTCTCACCAAACTACTAGCCAATAGGATCCAACAGTACATTAAAGGGATTATTCACCACGACCAACTGGGATTTATCCCTGGGCTGCAAGGCTGGTTCAACATCCACAAATAAATTCACTTGATACAATAAATTAACAAAAGAAAGAACAAGAACCATATGATCCTCTCAATAGATGCAGAAAAAGCATTTGACAAAGTACAGCATCCTTTCTTGATCAAAACTCTTCAGACTATAGGGATAGAGGGTACATACCTCAATATCATAAAAGCCATCTATGAAAAACCCAGAGCAAATATCATTCTCAATGGGGAAAAACTGAGAGCTTTCCCCCTAAGGTCAGAAATGCGGCAGGGATGTCCACTATCACCACTGATATTCAACATAGTATTAGAAGTCCTAGCCACAGCAATCAGACAACAAAAGAAATCAAAGGCATCCAAATCGGCAAAGAAGAAGTCAAACTCTCACTGTTTGCAGATGATATGATACCTTATGTAGAAAACCCAAAAGACTCCACCCCAAACTGCTAGAACTCATACAGGAATTCAGTAAAATGGCAGGATATAAAATCAATGCACAGAAATCAGTGGCATTCCTATAAACCAACATCAAGACAGAAGAAAGAGAAATTAAGGAGTTGATCCCATTTTCAATTGCACCCAAAACCATAAGATACCTAGAAATAAATTTAACAAGAGGCAAAGGATCTGTACTCAGAAAACTATAAAATACTCATGAAAGAAATTGAAGAAGACACAAAGAAATGGAAAAACGTTCCATGCTCATGGATTGGGAGAATCAACATTGTGAAGATGTCAATGCTACCTAGAGCAATCTACACATTCAATGCAATCCCCATCAAAATACCATCCACTTTTTTCAAAGAAATGGAACAAATAATCCTAAAATTTGTATGGAACCAGAAGAGACCCCGAATAGCCAGAGGAATACTGAAAAAGAAAAGCAAAGCTGGCGGCATCACAATTCCGGAGTTCCAGCTCTATTACAAAGCTGTCATCATCAAGACAGTATGGTACTGGCACAAAAACAGACACATAGATCAATGGAACAGAATCGAGAGCCCAGAAATGGACCCTCAACTCTATGGTCAACTTATTTTTGACAAAGCAGGAAAGAATGTCCAATGGCAAAAAGACAGTCTCTTCAACAAATGGTGTTGGGAAAATTGGACAGCCACATGCAGAAGAATGAAACTGGACCATTTCCTTACACCACACACAAAAATAGACTCCAAATGGTTGAAAGACCTAAACGTGAGACAGGAGTCCATCCAAATCCTAAAGGAGAACACAGGTAGCAACCTTTTCGACCTTAGCCGCAGCAACTTCTTCCTAGAAACATCGCCAAAGGCACGGGAAGCCAGGGCAAAAATGAACTATTGGGATTTCATCAAGATAAAAAGCTTTTGCACAGCAAAAGAAACAGTCCACAAAACCAAAAGACCACCAACCGAATGGGAGAAAATATTTGCAAATGACATATCAGATAAAGGGCTAGTATCCAAAATCTATAAAGAACTTATCAAACTCAACACCCAAAGAACAAATAATCCAATCAAGAAATGGGCAGAAGACATGAACAGACATTTCTCCAAAGAAGACATCCAAATGGCCAACAGGCACATGAAAAAGTGCTCAACATCGCTCGGCATCAGGGAAATCCAAATCAAAACCTCAATGAGATACCACCTCACACCCGTCAGAATGGCTAAAATTAACAAGTCAGGGAACGACGATGTTGGCGGGGATGTGGAGAAAGGGGAACCCTCCTACACTGTTGGTGGGAATGCAAGCTGGTGCAACCACTCTGGAAAACAGTATGGAGGTTCCTCAAACAGTTGAAATTAGAGCTACCGTTCGATCCAGCAATTGCACTACTGGGTATTTACCACAAAGATACAAATGTAGGGACCCGAAGGGGTACGTGTACCCCAATGTTTATAGCAGCAATGTCCACAATAGCGAAAGTGTGGAAAGAGCCAAGATGTCCATCGGCAGATGAATGGATAAAGAAGAGGTGGTATATATACACAATGGAATATTATGCAGCCATCAAAAGGAATGAGATCTTGCCATTTGCAACGACGTGGATGGAACTGGAGGGTGTTATGCTGAGTGAAATAAGTCAATCAGAGAAAGACATGTATCACATGACCTCACTGATATGAGGAATTCTTAATCCTAGGAAACAAACTGAGGGTTACTGGAGTGTTTGGGGGTGGGAGGGATGGGGTGGCTGGGTGATAGACATTGGGGAGGGTATGTGCTATGGTGAGCGCTGTGAATTGTGCAAGACTGTTGAATCACAGATCTGTACTTCTGAAACAAATAACGCAACATATTTTAAGAAAAAAGAAAAAGAAGAAGATAACAGGAGAGGAAGAAAAGGGGAGTATGTCAGAGGGGGAGACGAACCATGAGAGATGATGGACTCTGAAAAACAAACTGAGGGTTATAGTGGGGAGGGGGGGAGGGGGATGGGTTAGCCTGGTGATGGGTATTGAGGAGGGCACGTTCTGCATGGAGCACTGGGTGTTATGAAGAAACAATGAATCATGGAACACTGCACCAAAAACTAATGATGTAATATATGGTGATTAACATAACAATAAAAAAACCCTAATGAATCATGGTAAAAAAGCCATGAATTCTATTTGCAGTATTCCCCTAGCGCTGGAGTTCTCCCTTTCTCCTTGATCAGTAAACTTGGTCTTGGCTGGCTGTTTGCGCAGATCTTCTGGGGGAGGGGCCTGTTGCTGTGGTTCCCAAAAGTCTTTGCCGGAGGCAGAATTGCCCCGCCCTTGTCGGTCTGGGCTAAGCAATCTCCTCGGGTTTTCTCTCAGGAGCTTTTGTTCCCTGCAAGCTCTCGGTACAGCTTTGTAGGACAAGAGTGAAAATGGTGGCCTCCCAATCTCTGCCCGGAGGAGCCGAGAACTTGGGGCCCCACTCCTCAGTGCGCCCCCAGAGAAAAGCATTTAGTCATTCCCGTCTCCCCGGTCTCTAGCCGCACTCCGTGCTCACCTGGCCTGTGACCGGGTGTTTCTATCTCTGGCACCCAACCCCGTGTGGAGTCTCCAAACCCAGCATATCCCTGTGGTGCGCTCCTGCTCCACTCCTCCCGGGGGAGGAAGGGGAGTCTCCCCGGCTCAGCTGCTTGTTGGGTCCCTGCTGGAGGAGCAGTGGCCCAACTGGGCCACAGATCACAGTTTATGGCAACCCTAAGCTGAGAGCCCACGCCTCGGCTCCGTCTCTGCAGCCGGCCTCCCCACTCTGATACCTGGGAGCTCTGCCACACTCAGGCACCCCTGGTTGTTCTGTGACCCCGAGGGTCCTGAGACCGGACTGTCCCATGAGGGTTCCACCCCCAGCTTAGCCACTGGAGCAATGTCCCTCAGTGGAGCCGACTTCTAAAAGTTCCAATTTTGTGCTCCAGGGCTCTATCACTTGCCAGAAGCCGCCGACGGAGGCCCCCTCCCCCGCCATCTATCTTCCCAAATATCGCCTCGGATTCACTTTTCCGCACGTCCTACCTTCCAGAAAGTGGTCGCTTTTCTGTTCAGAGAGTTGTTGCCATTCTTTTCTTCGATCTCCTGTTGAGTTCGTAGGTGTTCAGAATGGTTTGGTCCCTATTCAGCTGAATTCCTGAGACCAGACAAAATCCAGGTCTCCTACTCCTCTGCCATCTTGCTCCACCCCCTGATATGAGGAATTCTTAATCTCAGGAAACAAACTGAGGGTTGCTGGAGTGGCGGTGGGATGGGAGGGATGGGGTCACTGGGTGATAGACATTAGGGAGGGTATGTGCTATGGTAAGTGCTGTGAATTGTGCGAGACTGTTGAATCACAGATCTGTACCTCTGAAACAAATAATGCAATATATGTTAAGAAAAAAAAAGAAAAAGAAGATAGCAGGAGGGGAAGAATGAAGGGGGGAATCGGAGACAGAGACAAACCATGAGAGAGGATGGATTCTGAAAAAGAAACTGAGGGTTCCAGAAGGGAGGGTAGTGGGGGGATGAGTTAGCCTGGTGATGGGTATTAAAGAGGTCACATTCTGCGTGGAGCACTGGGTGTCATACACAAACAATGAATCATGGAACACTATATCAAAAACTAATGATGTAATGTATGGTGATTAACATAACAATGAAAAATTTTAAAGAAAAAAATAAAAAAGGAAAGCTTATCTATTACTAGGGAACTTCCAGCCACTTTAAACAATCAAACAAATTGATTTGAGAAACTAGTTCTGGGAATTAGTGGAGGGTCAGTGCTGTGGAGAATGGCTATAGTCCTAATTTTGCCTTGATGCTTTGACCAGAGAAAAGATAAAATTCCAAGAGGGAAATTCTTTTGTCTAGCAAATGTTTGAATAAAGAAGTTGAAAGAGCTGAGAGGGCTTGAGAGTAAGCCTGTGTTTGGGGAAAATAGGCATGCACAGTGCATGCCCCTGCAGTGGGTTAGGGTGAGGACAGAATTAGTTGACAGGAGAAGTAATTTCTTAAAATAGGCTGTCTACCTTTATAATCTCATATATGAGTAGTTTAGAGGTAACTTTGTTGAAAAAATAAAGGTACAGTACACAGTGGCTCTTGGTTTAGACTCAGTGGTCTGATCGTGAAACATCCTTCCTCATCACAGTGGGCTCTGACTAAAAATCACTGTACCCCAAAATCTATTCCTAATCTGAGGAACCTTCATATTTCTGTCACATTTTTGTCTATAAAAGACAGCAGTCACAGAATTTAGATTTGACCCTTGTCCAACCAATAGAATTGAGAGTGAGGTCTTCAAAAACATGAAGGCAGGAATATGGTCATCAAAGGAGTACCAACAATTAGGTTTAAAACAATGTTGATTCATAGGATTTGAGTTTTTACATGGTGTGGCTGGTTGGGTAATTGGACGGATTTGCCCAAGTTTTCAGTTGTTAGTGGGGAGTAAAATACTCTTTAAATTGAAATTAAATATTGGTTTGACTTAATAGTAATTGCTATGTTCCCTATTTCAGTTTGACTTTATACAATTTATGATCACCACTTCCGTCTCAAATTTCCTTCTAATGAAGTGAGAGCAATATTTTATGTCACACATCTTTATGGTCCTTCCTAGTTGTGTGATCCCATATATTTCAAGCACAGGTGCATGATTCTATGTGACTCATAGACAGAAATATTAAAATTTGGATTTCCTGTTGTTAATATGCCAAGTCTGCATATTATTTACTTACATATTTATTGTTTCTACTCCCTTCCCGTCAATACACACACAAGAATAGATGCCTCGATAAGATCAGGGATTTTAACCATCCTGTTTAACTGCTAAATCACCAGTGCCTAGAATAGTACCTGGGATAAAAGATACTCCATAAATATTTCTTGAATAAATTAATAAGAAGCAGGCAGTTACGGGACATATAAATCAGATTCTACTGCTGTTGGCAGTGATTGAAATCCAGGAAATAAAAAATAAGAAATGTAGTGGTGTTTATGTGCGTGTATGATCTGAAAGGCTGAGGAAGAAATCAGAGGAGACAAGTGGCAATCAGACCTTATTAGCCTATCATAATTTAATTCTTTAATCACTGAGAATTACTACTATGTCTAAGAATATTGGTTCTCTGGCTCCTGATGTTAAATTTCACACTGAAGAAACAGACCAACAGAACTGATTGCTCATGTTCATCCCTGGTACATCTTCTCAAATTATTTCCCCCAACTCTCTTTGTGACTCTGACATAATCCATTATTGACATCTAGTGAGTTTAATCTATCTCTTGTTTGCCAGGTTCTTCTACCCCATCTCTGGCTTTCGCTTCTACTGAATGAGAAGTATGGGGAAAAGGACTCTCTGAGGAGCCACCTGTCAGAACTGTCCATTTGGGCATCATTTCTGAAGTCTGAAAGCAAATGCTGAAGAAAAATGCTAACAGAATGTGCAAGATAAGGCTGAGTTTTCCCTGTCTCAAATCTAAATCAATGCTATAGAATAGGAATTATCTTTAAAATAAAAAATTGGGCTCTAATAAAGATCTTAATATCATCAGATTTTCTGGAACTCACCTCTCCTTTACACCCTTCCTTTGGAGCTTCCCTTGCCTTGGGTCAAAATCATATATTTTCCTTTTTCAATACCTACATTAGTCAGGTAATGATAACCAGAATAAATGACATAATTGATAAAAAAATAATCCTTCCTCCATATTTCACAGCACCCAAAAAGTGAGCTAAGTCTGTGTCTTATGTTAAACTTCATCTAATCATTCCTCTCTATTTAATGGAGTTACAAAGCAAAGAGAAATTATTTGGTCATATTATTAAACTGATCAAATGACCAAAACAATGATATTGAACCAAAAGTCAAAATGACCTGTGCTGTTTCTAGCACATACACACTATAAACAACTAACTGCAAGTCAATATAATGTTTAAAAAAAATCTGGGGCATAATCTGCATGAGAATGAGAACTAGAAATAGACTCCTACCCTCTATTAGCAAGGGTCATGAAGAAGTTCTGAGCTCAGAATGAGGCTGACCCATGAGCCCTTAGGCCTATTTTAGGAAGAGGAAGGAATCGCCACTTTCACATCCAACACTCAAAGTCACAGCTTACCTATTGGCCTTGAGTCACTATGACTGATCTCATTATGCTCCTTATTACAGTTTAAGCCAGGGACTATGGGAGGTCTAGGATTCCTAGTTCCTCCCATTCATCTCCTTACTCTTTATCCTCCCATGACATTCTACGTTCTCCCCTGGTCTCCAGTCTCTCCCCACTCTGGAAACCCACCCAACTGTGCCCTCTAGAATTCATGATTCCTCAACAGGAAAAAATACATTCTCAAATTCTTCCCTGAATATCCCTTTCATCTTCTTGCTCTAAAATCCTGCCCCAAAGCTCTCTGAATTAGTGAAACCCCAGCTCCAATCCTTTACCCATACTACTCATATTCTTTCCTTGTTTTAGCCATCTGCCAACTGTTGGGTCACCTACCCTCATTGTTTGAGGTCAGGCTGGGGGTAACACTCTCCAACATTGTTCCTATATCGTATCCAGGAAATTTCAATATCCTTGGAGAGGACTTTACATAACCTAGCATCAGTTTCTTGAGCTGCTTTTTTCCCATCATTCTTCAGCAGGCAATATTGCCTTTTAGGCACTAACTTACATCCTATCTCTTCCCCACAAAGACATAGCTACAGGAAAACTCCCCTCATACTTGCCTGGATCAGTTTTTCTCTCTTTACTAGATGATTGGATCAAGATGCAAACTCAGGCTTTCTAAAAATCCACTCGACTCCAGTTCTCTTTCTGTTACCCCCTATCTCTAATTTATAGCAAAACTTGTGTTGAGTGGTACATAACTGAAATTTTTAATTTCCCCCATTTTCTCTTTTATTTAATCAAACATTTTCATCACTTCACTAAAAATGCCCTTGTCAAGGTCATGAGTGACTTCCATGCTATTAAATTCAATGATCAAAATTCAGTTCTGATCTTATTATACCTACTAGCACATTTGACCCAAATGATCATTCCCTCATCTTTGAACATGTTCTGTAGGCTTCCTGTACTACATTCTTCTTGTTTTCCTCTTATCTCATTAGTCACTCCTCCAGTCAGTTTGCTGGCTCCTTCTCGTGGTTCTAGCCTTTTGTGTGACTTTGACTCAATCTCTAAACCTCTTCTCTTCTCTATTTATATTCCTGCCCTGGATGATCCAATTCTGTCATGCATACTCTGATGACTCTCTAATTAATGTCTGAGTATAGACCTCTCCACGAAACTTCTGAACTCCAGATTCATGTATCTAACAGCCTGCTCAACATCTTCAATAAGATATCTATGTAAATGAATTTAAACATGTGAAGAAATGAAACTGAACCTCTGGCCTTATTCACTAGCTTCTCCCAGCTTCTGCCAATCTACTCCTCCCCTTATATCCATTAATTATAATTAACTCTTCCAGTTGCTTGGACCAAAAATCTTGACATACCTTTACCTCCTCTCTTTCTCTCATATCCCACATAAAATCTGTCAGCAAATTCACTCATATCTACTTTCAAAATATATCCTTAACCTGATTTTTCTATTTTACTACTTCAGCTGCTACTTCCCTAATCCAGTCCACCATCACTTCTTGCCTGGAATATTGCAATAGCTTTCTAACTAGTCTCCTTGCTTCTATATTCATCTTCCTTACAGTCTATGTCTATGTAAAAGCAAAATGATCATTTAGAAACTTTGAGTTAGCAGTCACTCCTCTATTCTAATCCTACAAAAGATTTCCTTTGTTACTGGGGTTGGGAGAGGGGGCTGGGGCAAAAAGAACAGCAGTCAACTCTCCTGCACTCAAGCCCTCCAGTGAGGCTATGCTTTCTGTCATGCTATTCCAGCCACTAGCCCCCCGTATGTCCCTCACACAAGCCAAGCATGCTCCCACCTCAGTTCATCTGTCTGGAACACTTTCTGCATAGAAGCCTTCTCTCAGATTATTTGCTTCAATGAGACCTTCCTTGACTACTGTATTTATACTTGTCTCCCTATCCCTACCCACCTCTTATTTTTCTTCCCTGCTTTATTTTTCTGCATTTACTTGCCATGTACAATATAACTTATATGTAATCTTGTGTGTCTCCTCGCTCTAGAAAGAAGGCAAGAATTCTGATATTCCTGTTTTCTTTACTCTAGCCACAGTGTCAAAAGCAGTGTTTAGCACATAAGTAAATAATATTTGTTGAATGTATGCATACATGAATGAAGGAATAAGTGAATAAACAAATGAGTGAATGAATAAGATATTATTTGGCAGTTTTCAACTTAGGAGTCATGATATAAATGATGATTGATACTGAAGCATACTGTGAAAGAGTCTATAAAGCAAAAATCTCAAAATAGATTCCCAGAATCAATAGGGCAACTCATGAACATCAAGTGAATAAAGGTGTTAGACATGTCAGGAATTCATAAGAAGGATTTGGGGGTAAAACTGTGTTAAGAATACAGTCTCCTCAATCCCATGGGGAAGCAGGAGGAGGGAATAATGACTCTACTTTCACCTGAAGTCAAAAGAGAAGAACTTCACCAGGACTACTCACAGAAGCTGCTATGCATCCTCTAGGTTTGGGAGTAGGTTATAATGAACTAAAGTTCACTGACAAATTTAAAGACAAGAGACTGTAGCTATTTATCTAAGGCATTGTACTCTAAGAGCATCTGCATAGAAGGAATTATCAAAACACAAACAGGGTTGAAACAGTAGCATCCAGCTAGAAAAAATGCAGTGCCAAGTCTAAGGATAGTGAGTTTTATCTAATAGGGGCCTCTGAAAACCTATGGAAGCATCCATGGGAGAGTCAATGCTAAATACCTGACAAACCCAGATAGCCAAAGCCCCCAACCATAATACAAGGCATGAAAAAAAAAATCTTACCCTATTTACCTCTCTTCTTTCCTGGACTCTGACCCTGATAGAGGCCTATACCATAGTCAGCAAGGTGAAGAAGGAACAACATTATATGGAAAAAGTGTAGGTAAAAACACACAGACACACTTAAGGCAATGGTACAACCCACAGCAGGACCAAGATAAAGAGGGAATAAGATAGAATAGAAGATGAAGTTCAGAGTCTGAGCTGACTTTAGGATTGGAAAAATGACTTAGCTAATTATAGTTATTTGTGAATGTGTGACTATAAGATTTTAACCAAGAGGGATCAGAAAAGTCATGGGGACCTGACCTATATTCTTTCAGAAATGGAGACTAGGAATAAAGCAACCATACTTAGTGGATTTAAATATATAGAGGGGGAAACAAAAATAAATTTATCTTGATGAGTACACATGGGTTGGGCTTATTTAACATTCATTATAAGAGGATGAAGACATGCAAGCAGAACATACACTGAGTATAAGATTATCCTTGAAAATAGCAAATAATCACCTTCTAAACTTGGCCTCCTAACATAGTGGAAGAAGATGTTTGTAATATTTGTCTGACAAAGAATTCATGGTCAGTATACATAAAGAACTCCTACAAATCAATATAAGATACATAACAAAATAGAAAAAAATGGCAAAAGACTTGTTCAAGTACTTTAAAACATCAAAATGTTCAATAACTGTTAAAAGATGTTCAATTTCATTGATGATCAAGGAAATGTAAATTAAAACCAATTAAAACTCCATTAAGTACTCAGCAGAAAAGCTTAAAAACAAACAAAAACTTATGGTAAGAAGTATTGGGAGGATATGAAGCACTTGGAACCTCAGCACTGATATGAGTGTAATTTAGTAAATCATTTTAGAAACTGTTTGGAAGTATATACTAGTACAACATCTGGATACCCTATTTACCTAGGTATATACTCAACAGAAATGTATATAGACCAAAAGACAAGATCAAAAATGATCATGGCGTTATAATTTGTGAATGATAAAAAATTGAAAAAATAACCTAAATTGTCCATTCACTGTAATAGCACAGATAAATTGTTGCTTATGCAACATGAGTGAATCTTACAAACATAATACTAAGAAAAAGAAGTCAGATAATATAATGCATTTAGAATGGCTCCATCCATATAAATTTTAACTGTATTATGTTGGAAATCAGGATTGTATTTTCCAGTGGGGTGAGGAGGTCAATAGTGACTGGTAGGGTGCATGAAGGGCTCTCCTCAACACTGGTAATGTTCAATCTCTTTTGATTCAAAGTGATAGCATGTGTTCACTTTTGTGAAACTGCATCAAGCTATATACCTACAATTTGTGGGATTTGGGTTTATATTTGAATAAAACTATTTAATTTGGAATATTTATATTATCACAAAGTGGAAACCCAAATAGTAAATGTAATAGTCAAGAGAAGAGGGAGTGTATAACTGTTGCCATACTAAAAACTTCAATTTGGCTGGCTTCCTTTTTTATGTTATGTTTTTGTTGTTTCTTATCAGAAGAAAAATCCATTGAGCTGCCCTTGCATGTTTAATCTTCCATCAGGTTATCTTCCTACAGAGATTGTCATAAAAATATGACTTGACCTGATAGTACCTACAACTGTCTGCAACATATTTTTTCCAGTACTTAAATTTAAGCTTACAGTAGATGTGAGACATAATCTCAGATTCTATGATTTGTAACTGATATCTAATCAATAAAAGAAATATATCTATGTCTTATATAATGTTTATCTGAAGCTAAGGCATGCCAAATTTTTAGGATTCAATTAAACTAAAAGTGTTATCGGTAATATCATTGTTTTAAAAATTACCTGCTTCTGTATTATTTTAAAAATTTAACTAATACATTTCTTCTTTAAAAGAATTTCAAACTCATGAGTTAATAAAGCAAAATATTCCATTTCTAAATACATGCATTCAAAAAACTCATTTTTATTTTTCAAATTAATTTTAATTTTACCTTTATTTATAATTTACATAATGGGATTCCACTGGAATCAAGGGATTGTTCTGTAACTTGTTTTTCATCACTTTACAATATGGCTTAAAGACTTCCCTTGCCAGTACATAACTTTACCTCATTCTAACTATTGCATCAAACTCCACAGATACCCTGTACCATAATTGGTTTACACATAATTGAAAATTTAGGCTGCTTCTCATTTTCACTAATGCATTTTTTTCAATGAACAGTCTCATGAATGTTATCTTCAAACACTTGTGCAAATAGGTCTATAGAATAGATTTATATTAAAAATAGAACTACCCAGGGCACCTGGGTGGCTCAGTCGTTATAAGCGTCTGCCTTCAGCTCAGGTCATGATCCCAGGGTCCTGGGATCAAGACCCCATCAGGCTCCCTGCTCCACCAGAAGCCTGCTTCTCCCTCTCCTACTCCCCTGCTTGTGTTCCCTCTCTCATTGTGTCTCTCTCTGTCAAATAAATAAATAAAATATTTTTAAAAAATAGAACTACCCTATGATCCAGCAGTCGTACTACTAGGTATTTAACCAAAGGATGAAAAATACTGATTTGAAGGGACACATGCATTCCAATGTTTATAGCAGCATTATCAACAATAGCCAAATTATGGAAAGAGCCCAAATGTCCATTGACTGATGAATGGATAAAGAAGATATGCTAGATATATATACAATGGAATATTACTCAGCCATAAAAAAGAATGAAATCTTGCCATGTGCAATGATATGGACAGAGCTAGAGTGTATTATGCTAAGGGAAGTCAGTCAGAGAAAGACAAATACCACAGGATTTCACTCATATGTGGAATTTAAGAAACAAAACATGAACATAAGGGAAGAGGGGAAAAAAGAGAGGGCGGCAAACCATAAGAGACTCTTAACTATAGAGAACAAACTGAGGGTTGATGGAGAGGAGGTGGGTGGGAGATGGGTTAAATGGGTGATGGGGACTAAGAAAGGCACTTGTAATGAGCACTGGGTGTTGTATGTAAGTGATGAATCATTAAATTCTACTCCCGAAACCAATATTACATTATATATTAACAAACTAGAGTTTAAATAAAATTTGAAGCAAAAAAAAGAAAATTAAAAAAATAAAATATAAACAAATAAATAATAAAAAGGGAAAAAAAGAATAGATTTATAAAAAGGGATTTCAGGATTAGGGTTTCAGGGTTTGTGGTTTTAAGCTTCAGTAGATAATACCACACTGCCCTCTGAAATTAATTCCACTAGGCTATTTTCCAACTAAGATTATGAGAACCTCTGAAATGGCTCCCCATGATCTATATATCCTGATATTCCCACACTGACATAATTCTTTCCCCTTGATCACAGGCTGGACTTACTGACTCACTTTTAAACAAATAGAGTATCTTGGTGATGGGATGTTATAAAAAGACTGTGACTTTCATATTAGTCTCTCTTTCCCTTTCAGTTTGGGGGAATCAAGATGCCATGTTGCCCTTTGGAGAGACCATGTGCCATGGCAAGGAACAGAGACCCTCAGTCCAACAACTCACAAGGAACCAAAGGACCATAAGGACAGGAGTGAACTTAGAAGTGAATCTTTCAGCCGCAGCCAATGGTTTGACTGCAACCTCATGAGAGACTTCAAGCCAGAAACACAGAGTCAAGCACTTTCCAGATTCCTAACCACACAAATATAAAGTAAAAAATGCTGTTTTAAATTGCTAAGTTTTATGGTAATTTGTTATGTAGTAGGTTCTAACTGTAGCACCTTGCTAACCTCTGATTATCATTCATTTAGTTGTTTGCCAAGTGTGAATATTAGTGATGTTGATATCTATATTTGTGTATATGAGTATGTGTGGATGTCTCAATTGCTTCAAGTCCTTTGCTCATTTTTCTACTGAACTGTTTGTCTTTTCTTGTTGATTTGTAGGGTTTCTAAAGTATGTAATGATTAATGCTTTGTTTCTCATAGTGGTACATTTATTTTCATTTTATCTCTTTAACAATATATAATGTATAATTGATGTGCAGTCAACTATACAGATTATCTCCCTTGTCACTTCTAGGTTTGTACTATAATGAGAAAGTCATTGCAATTCCAATATTTTTAATGTTTTCCTGTATTTTCTTCTAAAAGCCTTAGGGACCTGTTTTCTATTTTGCTCTTGACCCCATCTGCAGTAAGTTAGGTTTTAATGAGGTTATGGAGAGAGCTAAATAAAATTTTCCAAATGGATAACCAATTGTGAAAGTATCAGTGTAATATATTCCATCTTTTCACACACATACTTCATATGTCCAATTTTTGATAAGTTGAATTCTTATAAAAACCTGAACATTTCTGAACTTTATATTTTGTACCAATTTTATATCCTGCAATAACCGAACTGTTTAAATTGCTGTAATTCTCTGATATGTTTTGATATTTGGTAGGACTAGCTTCTAGTTAGTTCCTTTCAAATATTAATTTCTGTGCATATTTCTCCACAATATATTTAAAATCATCATATATTTTAATTTTCAGTTTAATCTTAATATGAAGAATAATTTGGTGGATTATTTACCTTTTCAAATACTAAACTATTTTTAACCAGGAATATACTCCAACTTTCCCCTTTTTTTCAGGGCTTGCTTTATGACCTTCAGTAGACTTGTATAGTTTTTTTAAATAGGTTTTACAAGTTTCTTGTCACACCAAATCATAAGTATTTAATGACCTTTGGGGCTATTCTAAATGGGACCCATTTTTCTATTACATTTTAAATTGGCCATTGCTAGTGTATAAGAAAGCTATTTATTTTTCAATATTGATTTTTTATCTGGCTACTTTCCTGGACTCTTACACTCTTACTAGTTTTGATAGTTTTTCCATTGATTCTCATTGATTTTTTTCATTCTTTCTTTCTTTCTTTTTTTTTTTTTTTGGTAGACAGTTTGTCTTCGTCATATATATCCTGTGTGTGTGTGTGTGTGTGTGTGTGTGTGTGTGTGTGTGTGTGTGTATACAGGGTCATATTCTTTTACTTTCATTTTGGTGCTTGGTCCAATCTCTTTAATAAATATTAGTATTAACATAGTAACTGGGAACACTTTTCTATTTCTGATTGCTACAATTCTTTCTGTATTAGCTTTCTTGCTACTACCATAAATTACCACAAACTTTGTGACTTGAAACAGAAATGTATTCTTGTACAGTTCTGGAAGTCAGATTCTAAATGAGTCTTGAAGGGCTATCAACACAGTACTGACAGAGCTGGTTTCTTCTGGAGGCTCTGAGGGAGAGCCAGTTCCTTGCCTCTGCAGGCCTCCTACATTCCTTGGCATTGGCTCCTTTGCATCACTTGCTTACATCACTACATTGTCTTCCCAACCCCTAGGTCTAACCTCCCATCACCCACATAATCCAGGATCATCTCCCCATCTTGAGATCCTTAACATGATCACATCTGCAAAGTCACTTTTACCATGTAAGTTAACATATAGATGGGTTGCAGGATTTAATTTTGTTTGGAGGGAGGTATATTATTCAACCAACCACACTTAAGAAAACATCATAAATCATAGTGAAATATCTTAAGGATTTTGGTAGATTTTTAAAGCCAAGTTTTAAAAATGTATTTCTCTAACTAGCTTAATAAAAGCTTCCTTTTTCTGAGTCAATAATATTGTAATGAATCGTGTTTTATTCATCCATATTGAGATGTTTATTCATTTCTCTCCATTAATTTGTTAATGTGCTAATTATATTAATGCATATATTTCATAATCTGAAATACTTTTGCATTCTCAGCCTACACCTTCTGAGCATAATTAGTAGTCTGCTAATGCATTCCTGAAATTAATTTGGTAATAGTTTACTTATGATTTTCATATCTGTGTTCATGAGTTTTATGTACTATTTTTGTTCATTTTTGATATTAGAGTTATATTACATCTATAGAATGCTTTGAGAAAGATTCTATTCCTTTCTGCCCCCCCCCAAAAAAAACATATTACAAGGAAATTTTTTCCTTTGGGTGCAGTTAGCCTCACCCATAAAATACTTGACCCTGTTTGTGCCTTGTCATGGCAGATAAGCTTTCAATATTTTGACCATGTACTATCAACATTTTGTACCACTCCATAGGTGGGCTTGGGTAATTTGCATCAATAAAAGTGCTTGGGGGGAAAAGATGACAGAGGAGTGGGGGACCCTATGCCAACCAGTCCCCAGAATTGAGCTAGAAATCTACCAGACCACTCTGATCACCCACGAATCAGCCTGAGATATAAGAAGATAGATCTGGACCTCTACAAGCAGAATATCACAGGTGGTTGGTTTCGAGGTATGAAGCGGGGAGCCATGATTCTGCGGGTGGATATCAGAGGATAAGTGAAAGGGGGAGGGAGCCGTGGTGATCCTACACCACCAGTGAGTGATAGCCTCCCTCACTGGGGACAGGGCACAGACTCGCAGACAGGTAGCAATGGGGAAGGGACTTTAGGGCAGCCCCCTGGGCTGAAACCCAGAGCAGTGGGAGGGCACCAGCGAACTGGGGGCAGCTGGCAGTTTTAGGAGCACAAAGAGCAGAGACGGGCCCCAACATGGAGGCAAGGACAGGGAGCACTGCTGAGCGGCGCACAACCCAGGATGCTGCAGTTTATAGCAGCACAGACAGAAACGGATATAGTGTGGCCTGGAGAGCTCACTGAAGAACAGACTGCAATCTCTCTGCTCTGAGGCAGAGGATTGTAAATGATCTCTTCTGCTCTGACTCTTGGAAGAGACACAAAAAGCTGCCAGGGAAAACCACCAGAGAACAAAAGCCCCGCAAAAACAGTTTTCACTGAGCCCATCCCCTGCCACAGGGGGCAGGCAACTCTGCCCAAATGGGTTGCCTGAGTAACAGTGCAGCAGGCCCCTCCCCCAGAAGACAGGTTGGGAGAACAAGAGGCCTGCAACCCCAAGGTCCCTGTAAAACAGGTGCATCTTGCTTGGGTCGTGGTCAATAATTTGGATTCTGTATATTCCCTCAACCACCCCTCAACAGAGTGACTAGGAGGAAGAACCCCCAAAATAGGAAAGACTCAGAGACTGTGACTTCTGTCACAGATTTACAAATGGATGCAGATATAACCAAGATGTTGGCGATGGATTTCAGGGTAGCAATTGTGAAGACAATAGCTAGAATGGAGAAATCGATTAATGGCAACATATAGTCTCTAAGGGCAGAAATGAAATATGAATTGGCAGAACTTAAAAATGCTATCAATAAGATCCAATCTAGATAATCTGACAGCTAGGGTAAGCGAGGCAGAAGAACGAATTGGTGATCTAGAATACCAATTAATAGACAAGAAGGAAAAAGAGGAGGCCAGAAAAAAACAACTCAAAATCCATAAAAATAGAATCAGAGAAATAAGTGACACCATGAAATGCACCGATGTCGGGCGCCTGGGTGGCTCAGTTGGTTAAGCGACTGCCTTCAGCTCAGGTCATGATCCTGGAGTCCTGGGATCGAATTCCGCATCGGGCTCCCCGCTCAGCGGGGAGTCTGCTTCTCCCTCTGACCCTCTCCCGTCTCATGATCTCTCTTTCTGTCTCTCTCTCATTCTCTCTCCCTCTCAAATAAATGAATAAAATCTTAAAAAAAAAAAAAAGAAATGCACCGATGTCAGAATTATTGGGATCCCTGAAGGGGTGGAGAGAGAGAGAGAGGACTAGAATATATATTTGAGCAAATCGTAGCTGAGAACTTCCCTAATCTGGGGAATGAAACAAGCATTCATGTCCTGAGGCAGAAAGGACCCCTCCCAAGATCAAGGAAAACAGGCCAACGCCCTGGAATGTAATAGCAAAACCCGCAAATCTTAGAACCAATGAAACCCAACCAGTTAGGGAGAAGAGATTCCTTACGTACAGAGGAAGGAACATCAGAATAATGTCAGACCTATCCACAGAGACCTGGCAAGCCAGAAAGGGCTGGCAAGACATATTCAGGTACTAAACAAGAAGAACATGCAGCCAAGAATACTTTATCCAGCAAGGCCATCATTTAGAATGGATGGAGAGATGCAGAGCTTCCAAGACTGGCAGACACTGAAAGAATATGTGACCACTAAGCCGGCCCTGCAAGAAATATTAAGGGGGGTTCTATAAAAGGAGAAGACCCCAAGAATGATATAGAAAAGAAATTTACAGGGACAATCTATAAAAACAAGGTCTTCACAGACAACATGATGACAATAAATTCATACCTTTCAATAATCACTCTCAATGTGAATGGTCTAAATGCTCCCATAAAACAGCACAGGGTTGCAGATTGGTTAAAAAGACAGGACCCATTCATATGCTGTCTACAAGAGACTTATTTTGAACCTAAACATACATCCAGACTGAAAGTGAAGAGATGGAGTTCCATCTTCCATGCCAAAGGACCTCACAAGAAAGCTGGGGTAGAATTTCTTAAATCAGACAAATTAGATTTTAAGCTAAGGACTATAGTTAAAGACACAGAAGGACACTATATCATTCTTAAAGGGCCTATCCAACAAGAAGATCTAACATTTGTAAATATCTATGCCCCCAACATGGGAGCAGCCATCTACATAAGCCAACTGTTAACCAAAATAAAGAGTCATATTGATAACAATACGTTAATTGTAGGAGACCTCAATACTCCACTCTCAGCAATAGACAGATCATCTAAGCAGAAAATCAACAAAGAAACAAGAGCTTTGAATGACACACTGGACCAGATGGACCTCATAGATATATACAGGACATTACAACCTAAAACAACAGAATACTCATTCTTCTCGAGCGCACATGGAACTTTCTTCAGAATGGACCATATACTGGGTCACAAATCAGGTCTCAACTGATACCAAAGGATAAATATTATTCCCTGAATATTCTCAGACCAAATGCTTTAAAACTGGAACTCAATCACAAGAAAAAAATTTGGAAGAAATTCAAACACTTGAAAGCTAAAGACCACACTGCTCAAGAATGTTTGGGTCAACCAGGAAATCAAAGAACTTAAACAATTCATGGAAACCAACGAGAACAAAAACACATCAGTCCAAAACCTATGGGATACTGCAAAGGCGGTCCTAAGGGGGAAATACATAGCCATCCAAGCCTCACTCAAAAAATAGAAAAATCCCAAATTCATCAACTAACTTTACACCTTAAAGAACTAGAGGAAAAGCAAAAAACCGTGCCTAAGCCACACATTAGAAGAGAAATAATTAAGATTAGAGCAGAGATCAATGAATTAGAAACCAGAAACACAGCAGATCAGATCAATGAAACTAGAAGCTGGTTCTTTGAAAGAATTAATAAGTTCAATAAACCACTGGCCAGACTTACCCAAAAGAAAAGAGAATGGACCCAAATTAATAAAATTATGAATGAAAGGGGAGAAATCACGACTAACACCAAGGAAATAAAACAATTATTAGAAATTATTCAATAAGTTGAGCAACCTGGAAGAAATGGATGCCTTCCAGGAAACCTATAAACTGCCAAGACTGAAACAGGAAGAAATTGACAATCTGAATAGGCTAATAACCAGTAACGAGATTGAAGCAGTGATCAAAAACCTCCCCAAAAAACAAGAGTCCAGGACCTGATGGATTCCCTGGGGAATTTTACCTAACATTCAAAGAAGAAATAATACTTATCTTCCTAAAGTTGTTTCAAAAAATAGAAACAGAAGGAAAGCTTCCAGACTCATTCTATCAGGCCAGCATTACCTTAATCCCCAAACCAGGCAAAGACCCCATCAAAAAGGAAAATTTCAAACTGATATCCCTGATGAATGTGGATTCCAAAATCCTCAACAAAATCCTAGCTAATAGGACCCAACAATACATTAAAAGGATCATCCACCATGACCAAGTGGGACTTATCCCTGGGATGCAAGGGTGGTTCAACATTCGCAAATCAATCAGTGTGATAGAACACATTAATAAGAGGAGAGAAAAGAACCATATGGTCCTCTCAATTGATGCAGAAAAAGCATTTGACAAAATACAGCATCCTTTCCTGATTAAAACTCTTCAGAGTATAGGGATAGAGGGAACATTCCTCAAGTTCATAAAATCCATCTATGAAAAACCCACAGCAAATATCATCCTCAATGGGAAAAAGCTGAAAGCCTTTACCTTAAGATCAGGAACATGACAAGGATGTCCACTCTCACCACTACTGCTCAACATAGTACTAGAAGTCCTAGTAACAGCAATCAGAAAACAAAAAGAAATAAAAATATTCAAATTGACAAAGAAGAAGTCAAACTCTCTCTCTTCGCAGATGACATGATACTTTATGTGGAAAATCCAAAAGACTCCACCCCCAAATTACTAGAACTCATACAGCAATTCAGTAATGTGGCAGGATACAAATTCAATGCACAGAAATCAGTTGCTTTCTTACACACTAACAATGCAACTGTAGAAAGAGAAATTAGAGAAATGATTCCATTTACAATAGCACCAAAAACCATAAGGTAACTCGGAATAAACCCAACCAAAGAGGTAAAGGAACTATACTCTAGGAACTACAGAACATTCATGAAAGAAATTGAAGAAGACACAAAAAGATGGAAAAACATTCCATGCTCATGGATCGGAAGAATAAACATTGTTAAAATATCTATGCTACCCAGAGCAATATATACCTTCAATGCCATCCCGATCAAAATTCCAATGACATTTTTCAAAGTGCTGGAACAAACAATCCTAAAATTTGTATGGAATCAGAGAAGACCCTGAATTGTCAAGGAAATGTTGAAAAAGAAAAACAAAGCTAGGGGCATCACATTGCCCTATTTCAAGGTATATTACAAAGCAGTGATCACCAAGAGAGCATGGCACTGGCACAAAAACAGACATATAGACCAATGGAACAGAATAGAGAACCCAGATATGGACCCTCAACTCTATGGTCAAATAACCTTCAACAAAGCAGGAAAAAATATGCAATGGAAAAAAGACAGTCTCTTCAATAAATGGTGCTGGGGAAATTGGACAGTTATATACAGAAGAATGAAACTCGACCATTCTCTAACACCATACACAAAGATAAACTCAAAATGGATGAAAGGCCTCAATGTGAGACAGGAATCCATTAAAATCCTAGAGGAGAACATAAGCAGTAACCTCTTTGGCATTGGCCACAGCAACTTCTTTCAAGATACATCTCCAAAGGCTAGTGAAACAAAAGCAAACATGAACTTTTGGGACTTCATCAAGATAAAAAACTTCTGCACAGCAAAGGAAACAGTCAACAAAACAAAGAAGCAACCCACAGAATGGGAGAAGATATTTGCAAATGACACTACAGATAAAGGGCTGGTATCCAAGATCTAAAAGAATTTCTCAAACTCAACACCCAAAAAACAAATAATCAAGTCAAAAAATGGGCAGAAGACATGAACAGACACTTCTCCAAAGAAGACATACAAACGGCTGACAGACACATGAAAAAATGTTCATCATCATTAGCCATCAGGGAAATTCAAGTCAAAACCACATTGAGATACCACCTTACACCAGTTAAAATGGCAAAAATTGACAAGGCAAGAAACAACAAATGTTGGAGAGGTTGTGGGGAAAGGGGAACCCTCTTACACTGTTGGTGGGAATGCAAGCTGGTACAGCCACTTTGGAAAACAGTGTGGAGATGCCTCAAAAAATTAAAAACAGATCTACCCTATGACCCAGCGACTGCACTCCTGGGTATTTACCCCAAAGACACAGATGTAGTGAAAAGAAGGGCCATATGCACCCCAATGTTCATAGCAGCAATGTCCACAATAGCCAAACTGTGGAAGGAGCCAAGATGCCCTTCAACAGATGAATGGATAAAGAAGATGTGGTCCATATATACAATGGAATATGACTCAGCCATCAGAAAGGATGAATACCTAATTTTTACATCAACATGGATGGGACTGGAGGAGATTATGCTAAGTGAAATAAACCAAGAAGAAAAAGTCAATTATCATATGGTTTCACTTATTTGTGGAACATAAGGAATAGCATGGAGGACATTAGGAGAAGGAAGGGAAAAATGAAGGGGGGAATCGGAGGGAGAAATGAACCATGAGAGACTATGGACTCTGAGAAACAAACTGAGGGTTCTAGAAGGGAGGGGGGTGGAGGGATGGGTTAGCCTGGTGATGGGTATTAAGGAGGGCACGTACTGCATGGAGCAGTGGGTGTTATACAAAAACAGTGAATCATGGATGACTACATCAAAAACTAATGATGTACTCTATGGTGACTAACATAACATTAAAAAATAAAATAAAATAAAATAAAATAAATAAAAAGAAAATAATAAAATAAAATAAAATAAAATAAAATAAAAATAAACGTGCTCAATTTTTAACATAAGCTATATTTAAATTGGCACTAAATTTAGAATATCATCTATTTTCTTATTCCTACTCTTATTTGTTTGTATTATGTGTGTGTGAATGTTATCCAAGTTCATGCATTTTATTGGTAATTTCAGAATTTATTTTTGGTTTTATTGATCACCTTTACTTTCTATTTCTGTTTTGCATTACTTTCTAGTTTTATCTCTATTATTCCTTTTATTTCCCTTAGCTTGGCTTTTTCTCCCCCTAGCTTCTTAGTTATATATACATAATTTGTTTTAAATTTTTATTTTAAAATATATGTATTTTTATGCTCTCATTTTTCAGCTCACTATGACTTTGGACAGATACCACAGCTTTTGATATATGCTGCCTTTAATGTTTTTTAGCATCAAAGTGATGTTCAATTTCTGTTTAGACTATGTCTATATTTAACAATTTATTTAAAAGAACAATTCTGAAGTCTTACCTGTGTAAAAAAATGTTAGGCTTCTCTTTTTATTGAATTATATTTGGGGCTTATGGGCTGCATTATATCTACCTTAGGAGTTAATTGGAATTTCTGTTAAGGCATCAGTTCTTGACCTATTTTTATATGCCCTATTTGTCTTCAAAAAGATTATGTGTTCTCTTTTTCTTCAGTGCCAAGTTCCTTTCTTTTATTGTATCTTATTATATTATATGTATTATGTACATAAAGTCTAACATTAACCCTAAAGCATCTATTAAAAGAAAAAAGCTCTCCTATATTAAATAAAAACTTTTTAAAAATCCATATTGTTTACAAGAAATGTTGAATTAGAAGGAAGTGGGAAAGATATACCAGAAAGAGAGAATGAGAGCAAGTAGAATATTAAAAATTAATACCAAACATGTTAGAATTAAGTTTCAAAAATAAACAGAATTTAAAGGTCTTATTCAATTGAGAAAAATATATTCCACAATAAAGATATAAATTTTAGACATATCTGTATACCATGTAGCACATCGTTTCAACATGTCAAAATGTCATCAATATGCAGAATGATTAATAGAAATATAATTAAATTAGGAGAATACTTTTTTTAATTCTTAAAAACCAAAAGATGAATTAGCTATAAAATATTTGGCAAATAATCAACATTGCTTCAAACCAAACACACACACCAACTAGGAAGAGAAGGAAATCTACTGAACTTGATAAATAGCATGTACAAAAAATCTACAGCTAACTTTATACTTAATGTTGAAAACAAATGAATCCCTAAGACTGGGAGCAAGGTAAGTCTACTTACTCTCACTACTTTTATCCAGTAATGTATTAAAGGTATTATTCAGTGCAATAAGGCAAGCAAAACAAATAAAATCACAAAGTTTGAAGGGAGGAAGGGAAAGAAAGAGAAAATAAGGACAAAAGAACATGTTTTTACTCGTACTTGCCATGGCTGCCTATGTGGAAAATCTAAAAATACACCAAAAAATCGACTAAAAGTTATAAACGATTTTAGCAATGTTACCAACACACACACACACACACACACACACACAAACACACACACACACACAATGTATTTCTATATTAGCAATAATGAGAAATGAATTTTTTTTGAGCTGAAGCCAGGGGAGCATGCTGGGGAGGGGCAGAGGGAGAGAGAGAAATTTAAGCAGGCTCCACACCCAGCACAGAGCTTGTCATAGGGCCTATTCTCACAACGCTGAGATCATGACCTGAGCTAAAATCACAAGTCAGACACTTAACCAACTAAGCCACCCAAGTGCCCCTAGAAATGAAATTTTTGAATGGCATTTATAAGAGCACTCAAAAAGCAAAAAAGAGAAAAAATGCTTATGAATACATTTGATAAAAGACTCCCTATAAAGTATATGTCCCTGTACTGAAAACTATAAAATATTACTAAGAAATTAAAGAATATCTAAACAAATTGAAGAAAATATCTAAATATCTAATTTGTTTAGAAAGAATATCTAGGCCTGGCGATGGGTATTAAGGAGGGCACATATTGCATGGAGCACTGGGTGTTATATGCAAACAATGAATCATGGAACACTACATCAAAAACGGATGATGTAATGTATGGTGATTAACATAACATAATAAAATTTTAAAAAGAATATCTAAACAATATCTATCCAAAGAATATCTATACAAAGATTTTTTCCTTTGTAATCTTGTGTAAGGTTATTTAGACTGGCTTAGAAAAAATAGCACTAATATGTTGGTATTCACAATATGAAAATATTAAAATAGTCTGTTCTTCTAAAGACACCGTTAAACCCATACATCTGTTTAGTTGATTTTGACAAGGGTGCCAAGTCCATTCAATGGTGAAAGGATAGTGTTTTCAACAAATAGTGCTGGAACAACTGGATTTCCACATGGAAAAAAAAATAAAGTAGGATTTCTATCTCACATCATCCACATAAATTAACTCAAAATGAATCAGTGACCTAAATATAAGAACTAAAACCATTAAACTTTCATGAAAGAGAACACAGGGGCAAATCTCTATAAATTGATTTGGTAATAGATTCTTAGATATGACAGAAAAGGCACAAACAACAAAGAAAAAATAGTTAATTTAGACTTCATTAAAATTAAAATTTGGGGGATGCCTGTGTGGCTCAGTCGTTAAGCATCTGCCTTTGGCTCAGGTCATGATTCCCGTGGTCCTGGGATCAAGCCCCGCATCGGGCTCCCTGCTCTGCGGAAAGCCTGCTTCTCCCTCTCCCACTCCCCCTGCTTGTGTTCCCTCTCTCACTGTATCTCTCTCTGTCAAATAAATAAATAAAATATTTAAAAAATTAGATTAAATTAAAACTTTTGGTCATAAAAATACATTCTCAAAAAAGTAAAAAGACACCCTACAGAATGAGAGAAAATATTTGCAAATCGTATCTAATAAGGGTTTAATATCCAGAATATATAAAGAACTCCTAAAATACAACAACAACAACAAAAACTACCTTAAAAATTGGCAAAAGAAGGGACGCCTGGGTGACTCAGTTGGTTAAGCAGCTGCCTTTGGCCCGGGTCATGATCCCAGGGTCCTGGGATCAAGTCCCACATCGGTCTCCTTGCTCAACAGGGAGCCTGCTTCTCCCTTTCTCTCCCTCTGCTTGTGCTCTCTCTGTCAAATAAATAAAATCTTTAAAAAATATAAAATAAAATAAAATAAAATAAATAAAATAAAATAAAATAAAATAAAATAAAATAAAAATTGGCAAAAGACTTGAATAGAAATTGCTACTCTGAAGATGTACAAATGACCAATAAGCACCCGAAAAGATCCTCAACATCATTAGTCATTAGGGAAATGCAAATCAAAATTATGATATCACTTCACACCTACTAGGATGATTATTATTAAAAAAAAAAAAAGAAAAGCAAAATGGTAAGTGCTGGTGAGGGTGTGGAGAAATTAGAACCCTCATACATTGTGGATGGGGATATAAAACTGTGCAGTTGCTATGGAAAACAGGATGATGCATCCTCTAAAACTAAACATAAAATTACCACATGACTCAGCAATCAACTCCTACATATATACCCCAAAGAATTAGAAACAGGGATGCAGAGAGATACTTGTATGCTAATGTTCATTTCACCATTAGTCCCAATAGCCAAAAAGTAGAAACAAATCAAATATCTAGGAATAGATGAATGGATAAACAAAAAATGGTATATATACTGTGGGATATCAATAAAAAGAAATGAATTTCTGATACATGCTACAACATGGGTGAACCTTGAGAACATACTAAGTGTTTGTTTGGCTAAGAAGCCAAACAAAAGGACAAATATTATATGATTCCACTTCTATGAAATATCCAGAAATAGCCAAATTGATAGAGACAGAAAGTAGACTAGAATCTACCAGGGGCTGGGAGAAGGAAAGAATCAGGAGTTATTGCTTAATGTTTATAGAATCTCTGTTTGGGGTAATGAAAAAGTTTTGGAAATAGATAGTGGTGATGATTGCACAATATTGTGAATATAATTGACGCCATTGAACTGTACACTTAAGAATGGTTAAAATGTCAAACTTTACCACACACATGCACACATGCACACACACAGACACACACACGCAAGTAAAGGACACTGTTAAGAAAACAAACATAAGCCACAGACTGGGAGAAAATATTTCTTACATGCAACAAAGGACATATACACAGAATTATATAGCAAACCCTTACAACTCAATAGTAAGTCAATTTTTTTTAAAAAATAGTCAAAGAATTTCAACAAACACTTCACAAGAGTAGGTATGTGAATTGCCAATTAGCTCATGAAAATATGCTCAGTTCTATTGGTCACCAAGAAAGTGCAAATTAAAATGATTTCACATCCATTAGGAAGACAGAAAACAAAACACAACAATACCAAGTGCTGACAAGGATGTGAAGCAACTAGTACCCATAAACTGCTTATGGAAGTGTTAAATAGGACAACTGCTTTAGAAAAATGTCAGTTTCATATAAAATTGAAATATACTTACCAAAACTTTTGGCAATCCCACTCCTAGGTACATACCTACGGAAAATGAAAACATATGTTCAGAGAAACACTTGTACATAAGTGTTCATAGAAGCATTACTCATAATAGTAAAAAACCTGAAACTCAAATGTCTATTAACAGGTGAAAAGATAAATTGCTACATATGTGTGATAGAAGAATATTTGAAATAAAAAGAAATGAACTACTGATATATATAGTACATGGATGGACAAATCTGAAAATCCATATGCTCAGGGAAAGAAGTTAGACATAAAATAGTACACACCATATTATTCTATTTATATGAAATTCTAGAATAGGTACAACTAATCTATCCTATAGAAATCTGTTCAGTGGTTACCTGGAGCAGAGGATGTGGAAGACGACCAACAGGCATCTGTGATTATGCAAATAATCTCTATCTTTGATTAGGAAGTTCATGAAATAAGCATAAATGTGTCAAAACTCATTAAACTCTACATTTAAAATGTGTTTTATGGTTTGCAAAGTATACCTAAAGAGTCAATTTAAAAATACATATTCTTTGATACGTGATGGGGATTAAAGAATACACTTATGATTGAGCACTGAACAATGTATAGAATTGTTGAATCGCTATATTGTACAACTGAAACTAATAGAACACTGTGTGTTAACTACACTGGAATTAAAATTAAGAAGTTAATAAAATTTAAGAAATTTAAAAATAAAAAATACATATCACTCAAATACTTGCACAAAGAAGAGTTATTTATAATTGTGGTGAATAATAGTGTTTTTAAGCATGACATAACCAAAAGAAAAAGATTAATATTTTGGAAAGATTAGAGCACAGGAATATTTTACATCACTGCATAGTAAAGTGAAAAAGGAAAATGTGACAAGAAACTTTTTATATATAGAATATGTATTACATATATACATGTGTATATATTCTAGTTCTAAGAAATTTAAAAAGTTAGAATTCCAAATCTGATGGTAAATTGTAATAAACAGGCAATTTTCAGAAAAAGAAATGAAAAACAAGTGATAAAAATATGAAAAGGAGGGGGGAGCAAAATGGCAGAGGAGTAGGAGACCTGGATTTCCTCTGGTCTCAGGAATTCAGCTGAATAGGGATCAAACCATTCTGAACACCTACAAACTCAACAGGAGACCGAAGAAGAGAGTAGCAACAACTCTCTGAACAGAAGCGACCACTTTCTGGAAGGTAGGATGTGCGGAGAAGTGAATCCGAGGCGATATTCGGGAGGATAGACGGCGGGGGAGGGGGCCTTCTCCGCTTCTGGCAAGTGATAGAGCCACAGAGCACAAAATCGGAACTTTTAGAAGTCGGCTCCGCTGAGGGACGTCGCTCCAGTGGCTAAGCGGGGGAGTGGAACCCTCGCGGGACAGTGTGGTCTCAGGACCCTCGGGGTCACAGAAAGACCGGGGGTGCCTGAGTGTGGTAGAGCTCCCAGGTATTGGAGCAGGGAAGCCAGCTGCAGAGACGGAGCTGAGGTGCGGGCTCTCAGCTCGGGGTTGCCATAAACCATGATCTGCAGCCCAGTCGGGCCACTGCTCCTCCAGCAGGGACCCAACAAGCGGCAGATCCAAGGAGACTCCCCTCCCACCCCCGGGAGGATCGGCGTGGGAGCGCACCGCAGGGATCTGCTGGGTTTGGAGACTCCACACAGGGTCGAGTGCCAGAGATAGAAATGCTCGGTCACAGGCCGGGTGAGCACGCAGTGCGGCCGGAGACCAGGGAGGCAGGAGTGACTGCTTTTCTCTGGGGGCACACTGAGGAGTGGGGCCCCGAGTTCTCAGCTCCTCGGAGTGGAGATTGGGAGGCCATCATTTTCACCCTGGTCCTCCAAAGCTGTACCAGAGCTTGCAGGGAACCAAAGCTCCTGAGAGCAAACCCAAGCAGCTTGCTTAGCCCGGACCGACAAGGGCGGGGAAATTCAGCCTCAGGCAAAGACATATGGAAACCACAGCAACAGGCCCCTCCCCCAGAAGATCAGCAGGAACAGCCAGCAAGCCAAGACCAAGTTTACCATCAAGGAGAATGGGAGAACTCCAGCGCTAGGGGAATACGGAACATAGAATTCATAGCTTTTTTTACCATGATTCATTAGTTTTTCAAAGTTAATTTTTTAACTGTTTTTTTTCATTTTTCTTTTTCCCCTTTTCAACCAACATCTTATCAATCCCTTTTTTTAAAAAAACATTTTTCATTTTTCATTTTTAGAGTCATATTTTATCCCTTCAGAGTAGTTACCCTTATTTTTGGCATATATATATAAGTTGTTCTCTCTTTAAAATTGTGCGATACAGTTTCTTCTAACAGATCAAAATATACCCTAAATCACTAGTGTATGGCTTTGTTCTAGTCTCCTGCATGATCACATTCTCTCCCTTTTTTTTAATCTTCTTTCTTTTTCAAACAACATCTTATCTTATCAATTCCTTTTATAAAATCTTTTATAATTTTCATCTTTACAGTCATATTCCATCCCTTCATTGTATCAACGCTTATTTTGTAGATATATAAGTCTTTCATCCTTTAAAATTTTAGGAGGCACTTTTTTCTAACAGACCAAAATATGCCCAAAATCTAGTGCGTGGCACTGATCTATGCACTAGCATGATCATATTTGATCATATTCTGCTTTTTTTGTATTGTTCTGTTTTTGTTTTTATCTTTTTTTCTTTTTTTTTTCCTCTTTCTTTTTTCTTTCTTTCCCTTTCTTTTCCCTGGTTTCAGGTCTTTTCTGATTTGTATACAGTATATTTGCTGGGGACGTTGTTAACCTGTTAGTATTTTGTTCTCTCATTCATCTATTCCCCTCTGGACAAAATGACAAGACGAAAAAAATCACCTCAGCAAAAAGAACAAGAGGTAGTACCGTCAGCCAGGGACCTACTCAATATGGACATTAGTACGATGTCGGACCTAGAGTTCAGAATCATGACTTTAAAGATACTAGCTGGGCTTGAAAAAAGCATGGAAGTTATTAGAGAAACCCTTTCTGGAGAAATAAAAGAACTAAAATCTAACCAAGTCAAAATTAAAAAGGCTATTGATGAGGTACAATAAAAAATGGGGGCACTGTCTGCTAGGATAAATGAGGCAGAAGAGAGAATCAGTGATATAGAAGACCAAATGAAGGAAAATAAAGAGGCTGAGAAAAAGAGAGAAAAACAACTACAGGAACACGAGGGAAGAATTCGAGAGATAAGTGTTATGATAAGACGAAACAACATTAGAATAATTGGGATCCCAGAAGAAGAAGAAAGAGAGAGAGGGGCAGAAGGTATATTGGAGCAAATTATAGCAGAGAACTTTCCTAATGTGAGGAAGGAAACAGGCATCAAAATCCAGGAGGCACAGAGAACCCCTCTCAAAATCAATAATAATAGGTCAACACCCTGACATCTAATAGTAAAACTTACGAATCTCAGAGACAAAGAGAAAATCCTGAAAGCAGCTCGGGAGAAGAGATATGTAACCTACAATGGTAGAAATATTAGATTGGCAACAGATGTATCCACAGAGACCTGGCAGGCCAGAAAGGACTGGCAAGATATCTTCAGAGCACTAAACGAGAAAAATATGCAGCCAAGAATACTATATCAAGCTAGTGTCTCACTGAAAATTGAAGGAGAGATAAAAAGCTTCCAGGACAAACAAAAACTAAGGAATTTGCAAACACGAAACCAGCCCTACAAGAAATATTGAAAGGGGTACTCTAAGCAAAGGGAGAGCCTAAAAGCAGCATAGAACAGAAAGGAACACAGACAATATACAGTAACAGTCACCTTACAGGCAATACAATGGCACTAAATTCATACCTTTCAATAGTTACCCTGAATGTAAATGGGCGAAATGCCCCAACCAAAAGACACAGGCTATCAGATTGGATTAAAAAACAAGACCCATCAATATGCTGTCTGCAAGACACTCATTTTAGATCCAAAGACACCCCCACATTGAAAGTGACGGGGTGGAAAACCATATACCATGCTAATGGACACCAAAAGAAAGCTGGGGTGGCAATCCTTATATCAGACAAATTAGATTTTAAAACAAAGACTGTAAGAAGAGATGAGGAAGGACACTATATCCTACTTAAAGGGTCTATCAAAGAAGAAGATCTAACAATTGTAAATATCTATGCCCCTAACATGGGAGCAGCCAATTATATAAGGCAATTAATAACAAAAGCGAAGAAACACATTGACAACAATACAATGATAGTGGGGGACTTTAACACCCCCCTGACTAAAATGGACAGATCATCTAAGCAAAAGATCAACAAGGAAATAAAGACTTTAAATGACACACTGGACCAAATGGACTTCACAGACATATTCAGAACATTCCATCCCAAAGCAACGGAATACACATTCTTCTCTACTGCCCATGGAATATTCTCCAGAATAGATCACATCCTAGGTCACAAATCAGGTCTCAACTGGTACCAAAAGATTGGGATTATTCCCTGCATATTTTCAGACCACAATGCTTTGAATCTAGAACTGAATCACAAGAGGAAAGTCAGAAAGAACTCAAATACATGGAGGCTAAAGAGCATCCTACTAAAGAATGAATGGGTCAACCAGGAAATTAAAGAAGAATTAAAAAAAATTCATGGAAACCAATGAAAATGAAAACACAACTGTTCAAAATCTTTGGGATGCAGGAAAGGCAGTCCTAAGAGGAAAGTATATAGCAATACAAGCCTTTCTCAAGAAACAAAAAAGGTCTCAAATACACAACCTAAGCCTACACCTAAAGGAGCTGGAGAAAGAACAGCAAATAAAGCCTAAACCCAGCAGAAGAAGAGAAATAATAAAGATCAGATCAGAAATCAATGAAATAGAAACCAAAAGAACAGTAGAACAGATCAACGAAACTAGGAGCTGGTTCTTGGAAAGAATTAACAAGATTGATAAACCCTTGGCCAGACTTATCAAAAAGAAAAGAGAAAAGACCCAAATCAACAAACCCACGAATGAAAGAGAAGAGATCACAACCAACACCAAAGACATACAAACAATTATAAGAACATATTATGAGCAACTCTATGCCAGCAAATTAGATAACCTGGAAGAAATGGGTGCATTCCTAGAGATGTATCAACTACCAAAATTGAACCAGTAGAAATAGAAAACCTGAACCGACCTATAGCCACTAAGGAAATTGAAGCAGTCATCAAAAATCTCCCAAGAAACAAAAGCCCAGGGCCAGATGGCTTCCCAGGGGAATTCTATCAGACATTTAAAGAAGAATTAATACCTATTCTCCTGAAACTGTTCCCCCAAAAAAAAAAAAAAAAATGGAAGGAAAACTTCCAAACTCATTTTATGAGGCCAGCATTACATTGATCCCAAAACCAGACAAAGACCCCATCAAAAAGGAGAATTACAGACGGATATCCTTGATGAACATGGATGCAAAAATTCTCACCAAAATACTAGCCAATAGGATCCAACAGTACATTAAAAGGTTTATTCACCACGACCAACTGGGATTTATCCCTGGGCTGCAAGGATGGTTCAACATCCACAAATCAATCAATGTGATACAATACATTAACAAAAGAAAGAACAAGAATCATATGATCCTCTCAAGAGATGCAGAAAAAGCATTTGACAAAGTACAGCATCCTTTCTTGATCAAAACTCTTCAGAGTATAGGGATAGAGGGTACATACCTCAATATCATAAAAGCCATCTATGAAAAACTACAGCGAATATCATTCTCAATGGGGAAAAACTGAGAGTTTTTCCCCTAAGGTCAGGAATGCGGCAGGGTTGTCCACTATCACCACTGCTATTCAACATAGTATTAGAAGTCCTAGCCACAGCAATCAGACAACAAAAAGAAATCAAAGGCATCCAAATCAGCAAAGAGGAAGTCAAACTTTCACTCTTTGCGGATGTTATGATACAGTATGTGGAAAACCCAAAAGACTCCACCCCAAAACTGCTAGAACTCATACAAGAATTCAGTAAAGTAGCAGGATATATAATCAATGCACAGAAATCAGTGGAATTCCTGTACACCAAGAACAAGACAGAAGAGAGACAAATCAAGAAGTCGATCCCATTTACAATTGCACCCCAAACCGTAAGATACCTAGGAATAAATTCAACCAAAGAGGGAAAGGATCTGTAATCAGAAAACTATAAAATACTCATGAAAGAAATTGAAGAAGACACAAGAAATGGAAAAATGTTCCATGATCATGGATTGGGAGAACTAAAATTGTGAAGATGTCAATGTTACCTAGAGCAATCTACACATTCAATGCAATCCCCATCAAAATACCATCCACTTTTTTCAAAGAAATGGAACAAATAATCCTAAAATTTGTATGGAACCAGAAGAGACCCCGAATAGCCAGAGGAATATTGAAAAAGAATAGCAAAGCTGGCGGCATCACAATTCCGGACTTCCAGCACTATTACAAAGAGGTCATCATCAAGACAGTATGGTACTGGCACAAAAACAGACACATAGATCAATGGAACAGAATCGAGAGCCCAGAAATGGACCCTCAACTCTATGGTCAACTTATCTTTGACAAAGCAGGAAAGAATGTCCAATGGCAAAAAGACAGTCTCTTCAACAAATGGTGTTGGGAAAATTGGACAGCCACATGCAGAAGAATGAAACTGGACCATTTCCTTACACCACACACAAAAATAGACTCCAAATGGTTGAAAGACCTAAACGTGAGACAGGAGTCCATCCAAATCCTAAAGGAGAACAGAGGCAGCAACGTCTTCAACCTCAGCCGCAGCAACTTCTTCCTAGAAACTTTGCCAAAGGCAAGGGAAGCAAGGGCAAAAATGAACTATTGGGATTTCATCAAGATAAAAAGCTTTTGCACAGCAAAAGAAACAGTCCACAAAACCAAATGACAAACGACAGAATGGAAGAAAATATTTGCAAATGACATATCAGATAAAGGGCTAGTATCCAAAATCTATAAAGAACGTATCAAACTGAACACCCAAAGAACAAATGATCCAATCAGGAAATGGGCAGAAGACATGAACAGACATTTTTCCAAAGAAGACATTCAAATGGCCAACAGACACATGAAAAAGTGCTCAACATCGCTCGGCATCAGGGAAATCCAGGTCAAAACCTCAATGAGATACCACCTCACACCCGTCAGAATGGCTAAAATTAACAAGTCAGGAAGCGACAGATGTTGGCGGGGATTCAGAGAAAGGGGAACCCTCCTATACTGTTGGTGGGAATGCAAGCTGGGGCAAGCGCTCTGGAAAACAGTATGGAGGTTCCTCAAACAGTTGAAAATAGAACTACCATACGATCCAGCAATTGCACTACTGGGTATTTACCACAAAGATACACATGTAGGGATCCGAAGGGGTACGTGCACCCCAACGTTTATAGCAGCAATGTCCAAATTGGCCAAACTGTGGAAAGAGCCAAGATGTCCATCGACAGATGAATGGATAAAGAAGTGGTATATATACACAATGGAATATTGTGCAGCCATCAAAAGGAATGAGATCTTGTCATTTGCAACGACGTGGATGGAACTGGAGGGTGTTATGCTGAGTGAAATAAGTCAATCAGAGAAAGTCATGTATCATATGACCTCACTGATAGGAGGAATTCTTAATCTCAGGAAACAAACTGAGGGTTGCTGGAGTGGTGGGGGGTGGGAGGGATGGGGTGGCTAGGTGATAGACATTGCGGAGGGTATGTGCTATGGTGAGCGCTGTGAAGTGTGCAAGACTGTTGAATCACAGATCTGTACTTCTGAAACAAATAATGCAACATACGTTAAGAAGAAGGAAAAAGAAGAAGATAGCAGGAGGGGAAGAATGAAGGGGAGTAAGTCAGAGGGGGAGACGAACCATGAGAGACGATGGACTCTGAAAAACAAAGTGAGGGTTCTATAGGGGAGGAGGGTAGGGGGATGGGTTAGCCTGTTGATGAGTATTAAAGAGGGCACATTCTGCGTGGAGCACTGGGTGTTATGCACAAACAATGAATCATGGAACACTACATCAATGACTAATGATGTAATGTATGGTGATTAACATAACAATAAAAAATTTTTAAAAAATAAAAATAAACAGCACTATAAAGAAAAATAAATATGTAAAGATACTCAATCTCACTAATAATAAAGGTAATGCAAATTTAAATCTCAATGGTAATTTTATTTCGCATGAGATTGGCAAAGCTTGTGCTGGTTTGTAATCTTGAGAGGTTCAGGAGTGGATGAAATCTGAAACCGCCACCCCCATAAGTGACACAGAGGGCAGGGAGAGACGGAAGAAAAAGGCAGACCATTCCAGAGAGGTATACGGTGGATATAAGGGAGAGAACTTACCTACGAACTTATCTTGGGCAGCCACAGGCGGAGCAAATCTCAACACCTGCTTGCCAGACTCAAGAGTATATAGAGGCCTTAACTATGCTCAGTCACCGAATACCACCCACATGATCTCAATAACACATTATTCTCTGGCTCTGGCAGTGAGGATGGTAGTCAGAACATACACTCCAAGGGCAGGGGAAGGAAAGAGAAGCCTCTGATTGCCCAGGTCCATGTAGCTGGCCAACCAGAGGTCATATCCTCTCTATGACCTCCTCTAAGAGTTTGGGAATTAACATATAGAGAAGAAAGCATTTTCCTCTTTCTGTCAAATATATCTTGTTAATTTTTCTTAACGGCTATTTGGTGGAATGATGTAAATATAAATTGTGTGCACCATTTATACAGTATTTCTGGTCTAGTTATGTAGTTTAGGGAGGTATATGTGTATATTCAGTACATTATTGCTTATAAAAGGATAAAAAGATAATTAAGTATGAATCAATATGTAAATGGTGAACTGAAATTTAAAAAGCAAGTTGTGTATAATATCATATATATCAAACATGCATAGAAAAATAAATGGAAGGACAAACTGTCAATGTAACAGCAATGTCCTCTTAAGTGGTGGAAGGGATGAACCCTTAATACATTTTGCATTTTCATAATTAAAGAAATTAGAGTTAGGGCGCCCGGGTGGCTCAGTCGTTAAGTGTCTGCCTTCGGCTCAGGTCATGATCCCAGGGTCCTGGGATAGAGTCCCATGTCAGACTCCCTGCTCGGCAGGAGGCCTGCTTCTGCCTCTCCCACTCCCCCTGCTTGTATTCTTGCTCTCTCTCTCTGTATCAAATAAATAAATAAAATCTAAAAAAAAAAATTAGAGTTGATGTATCAAATCATAATTCCAATCAGTGCTTCCTCCTGTAAGGCCAAGCTTATTGTCCATATTTTAAAGAAAAATAATATTCCTTTTAAAAAATTTTTATTGTTATGTTAATTACCATACAATATATCATTAGTTTTTGATGTAGTGTTCCATGATTCATTGTTTGTGCATAACACCAAGTGCTCCATGCAGAACGTGCCCTCTTTAATACCCATCACCACGTTAACCCATCCTCCCACCCCCCTCCCCTCTAGAACCCTCAGTTTGTTTTTCAGAGTCCATTGTCTATCATGGTTCATCTACCTATCCGATTTCCCCCTCTTCATTCTTCTCCTTCTGCTATCTTCTTTTTTTTTCCTTAACATATATTGCATTATTAGTTTCAGAGGTACAGAACTGTGATTCAACAATCTTGCACAATTCACAGCACTCACCATACCACATGCCCTACCCAATGTCTATCACCCAGCCACCCCATCCCTCCCACCCCACCCCCACTCCAGCAAACCTCAGTTTGTTTCCTGAGATTAAGAATTCCTCATATCAGTGAGGTCATATGATACATGTCTTTCTCTGATTGACTTATTTAGCTCAGCATAACACCCTCTGGTTTCATCCACATCATTGCAAAAGGCAAGCTCTCATTCCTTTTGATGGCTGCTTAATATTCCATTGTATATATATACAACTTCTTCTTTATCCATTTATCTGTCAATGGACATCTTGGCTCTTTCCACATTTTGGTTATTGTGGACATTGCTGCTATAAACATTGGGGTGCACATACCCTTCGGATCCCTACATTTGTATCGTTGGGGTAAATATCCAGTAGTGCAATTGCTGGATCGTATGGTAGCTCTATTTTCAACTTTTTGAGGAACCGCCATACTGTTTTCCAGAGCGGTTGCACCAGCTTGCATTCCCACCAACAGTGTAGGAGGGTTCCCCTTTCTCCACATCCCCACCAACATCTGTCATTTCCTGACTTGTTAATTTGAACCATTCTGACTGGTGTGAGGTGGTATCTCATTGAGGTTTTGACTTGGATTATCTGATGCCAAGCGATGTTGAGCACTTTTTCATGTTTCTGTTGGCCATTTGAATGTCTTCTTTGGAAAAATGTCTTTTCATGTCTTCTGCTCATTTTTTGATTGGATCATTTGTTCTTTGGGTGTTGAGTTTGATACGTTCTTTATAGATTTTGGATACTAGCCCTTGATCTGATATGTCATTTGCAAATATCTTCTTCCATTCTGTCGGTTGTCATTTGGTTTTGTGGACTGTTTCTTTTGCTGTAAAAAAGCTTTTTATCTTGATGAAGTCCCAATAGTTCATTTTGCCCTTGCTTCCCTTGCCTTTGGCGATGTTTCTAGGAAGAAGTTGCTGTGGCTGAGGTCGAAGAGATTGCTGCCTTTGTTCTCCTTTAGGATTTTGTTGTACTCCTGTCTCACGTTTAGGTCTTTCAACCATTTGGAGTCTATTTTTGCGTGTGGTGTAAGGAAATGGTCCAGTTTCATTCTTCTGCATGTGACTGTCCTATTTGCCCAACACTATTTGTTGAAGAGACTGACTTTTTCCATTGGACATTCTTTCTTGCTTTGTCAAAGATAAGTTGACCATAGAGTTGAGGGTCCATTTCTGGGCTCTCGATTCTGTTCCATTGATCTATGTGTCTGTTTTTGTGCCAGTACCATACTGTCTTGATGATGACAGCTTTGTAATAGAGCTTGAAGTCTGGAATTGTGATGCCGCCAGCTTTGCTTTTCTTTTTCAACATTCCTCTGTCTATGTGGGGTGTTTTCTGGTTCCATACAAATTTTAGGATTATTTGTTCCATTTCTTTGAAGAAAGTGGATGGTATTTTGATGGGGATTGCACTGAATGTGTAGATTGCTCCAGGTAGCATTGACATCTTAACAATATTTGTTCTTCCAATCCATGAGCATGGAACTTTTTTCCATTTCTTTGTGTCTCCTCAGTTTCTTTCATGAGTATTTTATACTTTTTGGAGTACAGATTCTTTTCCTCTTTGGTTAGATTTTTTCCTAGGTATCTTATGGTTTTGGGTGCAATTGTAAATGGGATCGACTCCTTAATGTCTCTCTCTTCTGTCTTGTTGTTGGTGCATAGGAATGCCAGTGATTTCTGTGCATTGATTTTATATCCTGCCACTTGACTGAATTCCTGTATGAGTTCTAGCACTTTTGGGGTGGAGTCTTTTGGGTTTTCCACATAAAGTATCATAGCATCTGCAAACAGTGAGAATTTGACTTCTTCATTGCCGATTTGGATGCCTTTGATTTCTTTTTGTTGTCTGATTGCTGTGGCTAGGACTTCTAATACTATGTTGAATAGCAGTGGTGATAGTGGACATCACTGCCATGTTCCTGACCTTAGGGGGAAAGCTCTCAGCTTTTCCCCATTGAGAATGATATTTGCTCTGGGTTTTTCATAGATGGCTTTTATGATATTGAGGTATGTACCCTCTATCCCTATACTCTGAAGAGTTTTGATTAAGAAAGAATGCTGTACTTTGTCAAATGCTTTTTCTGCATATATTGAGAAGATCATATGATTCTTGTTCTTTGTTCTGTTAATGTATTGTATCAAGTGAATTGATTTGCAGATCTTGAACCAACCTTGCAGCCCAGGGATAAATCCCACTTGGTCGTGGTGAATAATCCTTTTAATGTACTGTTGGATCCTATTGGCTAGTAGTTTGGTGAGAATTTTTGCATCCATGTTCATCAAGGATTTTGGTCTGTAATTCTCCTTTTTGATGGGGTCTTTGATTTTGGGATGATGCTGGCCTCATAAAATGAGTTTGGAATTTTCCTTCCATTTCTATTTTTTGGAACAGTTTCAGAAGAATAGGGATTAATTCTTCTTTAAATATTTGGTAGAATTCCCCTGGGAAGCCATCTGGCCCTGGGCTTTGTTTGTGCAGAGATTTTTGATGACTGCTTCAATTTCCTTAGTGGTTATAGGTCTGTTCAGGTCTTCTATTTCTTCCTGGTTCAGTTTTGGTAGTTGATACATCTCTAGGAATGCATCCATTTCTTCCAGGTTATCTAATTTGCTTCATAGAGTTGATCCTAATATGTTCTTATAATTGTTTGTATTCTTTTCGTGTTGGGTGTGATCTCTCCTCTTTCATTCATGATTTTGGTGATTTGGGTCATTTCTCTTTTCTTTCTGATAAGTCTGTCCAGGGGTTTATCAATCTTGTTAATTCTTTCCAAGAACCAGCTCCTAGTTTCGTTGATCTGTTCTACTGTTCTTTTGGTTTCTAATTCATTGATTTCTGATCTGATCTTTATTATTTCTCTTCTCCTGCTTAGTTTAGGCTTTATTTGCTGTTCTTTCTCCAGCTCCTTTAGGTGAAGGGTTAGGTTGTGTACTTGAGACCTTTCTTGTTTCTTGAGAAAGGCTTGTATTGCTATATACTTTCCTCTTAGGACTGCCTTTCCTGCATCCCAAAGATTTTGAACAGTTGTGTTTTCATTTTCATTGTTTTCCATGAACTTTTTAAATTCTTCTTTATTTTCCTGGTTGATCCATTCATTCTTTAGTAGGATGTTCTTTCAGCCTCCATGTATTTGAGTTCTTTCTGACTTTCCTCTTGTGATTCAGTTCTAGTTTCAAAGCATTGTGGTCTGAAAATATGCAGGGAATAATCCCAATCTTTTGGTACCAGTTGAGACCTGATTTGTGATCTAGGTTGTGATCTATTCTGGAGAATGTTCCATGGGCACTAGAGAACAATGTGTATTCCATTGCTTTGGGATGGAATGTTCTGAATATATCTGTGAAGTCGATTTGGTCCAGTGTGTCATTTAAGTCTTTATTTCCTTGTTGATCTTTTCCTGAGATGGTTTGTCCATTGCAGTGAGAGTGTTGTTAAAGTCCCCCACTCTTACTGTATTGTTGTCAATGTGTTTCTTTGCTTTTGTTATTAAATGCCTCATATAATTGGTGCTCCCATGTTAGGGGCATAGATATTTACAATCGTTAGATCTTCTTGTTGGATAAACCCTTTAAGTAGGATATAGTGTCCTTCCTCATCTCTTATTACAGTCTTTGGTTTAAAATCTAATTTGTCTGATATAAGGATTGCCACCCAGCTTTCTTTTGGTGTCCATTAGCATGGTAAATTGTTTTCCAGTCCCTCACTTTTAATCTGGGGGTGTCTTTGGGTCTAAAATCAGTCTCTTGCAGACAACATATCGATGGGTCTTGTTTTTTAATCCACTCTGATAGCCTGTGTCCTTTGATTGGGGCATTTAGCCCATTTACATTCAGGGTAACTATTGAAAGATATGAATTTAGTGCCATCATGTTGCCTGTAAGGTGACTGTTACTGTATATTGTCTGTGTTCCTTTCTGTTCTATGTTGTTTTTAGGCTCTCTTTCCTTAGAGGACCCCTTTCAATATTTCTTGTAGGGCTAGTTTCATGTTTGCAAATTCCTTTAGTTTTTTTGTCCTCGAAGCTTATTATCTCTCCTATTTTCAATAACAGCCCAGCTGGATAGAGTATTCTTGGCTGCATATTTTTCTCGTTTAGGGCTCTGAATATTTCATGCCAGTCCTTTCTGGCCTGCCAGGTCTCTGTGGATAGGTCTGTTGCCAGTCTAATATTTCTACCATTGTAGGTTACAGATCTCTTCTGAGCTGCTTTCAGGATTTTCTCTTTGTTTCTGAGACTCGCAAGTTTTACTATTAGATGTTGGGGTGTTGACCTATTTTTATTGATTTTGAGAGGGGGTTCTCTGTGCCTCCTGGATTTTGATGCCTGTTTCCTTCCCCAAATTAGGGAAGTTCTCTGCTATATTTTGCTCCAATATACCTTCTGCCCCTCTCTCTCTTTCTTCTTCTTCTGGGATCCCAATTATTCTAATGTTGTTTCATCTTATCGTATCACTTATCTCTTGAATTCTACCCTTGTGATCCAGTAGTTGTTTATCTCTCTTTTTCTCAGCTTCTCTATTTTCCATCATTTGGTCTTCTATATCACTGATTCTCTCTTCTTCCTCATTTATCCTCCCAATTAGTGCCCCCACTTTTTATTGCACCTCATTAATAGCCTTTTGATTTTGACTTGGTTATATTTTGGTTCTTTTATTTCTCCAGAAAGGGTTTCTCTAATAAATTCCATGCTTTTTTCAAGCCCAGCTAGTATCTTTAAAATCATGATTCTTAACTCTAGGTCCAACATCGTACTAATGTCCTTATTGAGTAGGGCCCTGACAGTCAGTACTACCTCTTGTTCTTTTTGTTGAGGTGATTTTTTCCATCTTGTCATTTTGTCCAGAGGCAATTAGATGAATGAGAGAACAAAATGCTAACAGGGTAACAATGTCCCCAGAAAATATACTGTATACAAATCAGAAAAGACCTGAAGCTGGGGGAAAAGAAAGCGAAAGAAAGAAGAAAGAAAAAGAAAAAATGAAAACAAACAAAAACAGAACAAAACAAAAAAACAGAATATGGTCAAATATGATCAGGCTAGTGCATAGATCAGTGACACACACTAGATTTTGGGTGAATTTTGGTCTGTTAGAAGAAAGTGCATCCCAAATTTTTAAAGAAGAAAAACTTATATATGCACGAAAATAAGGGTTGATATGATGAAGGGATGGAATATGACTGTAAAGATGAAAATTATAAAAAATTTTATAAAAGGAATTGATAAGATAAGAGGTTGTTTGAAAAAAGAAAGAAGCAGATTAAAAAAAGAAAAAAAAGGGACAGAATGTGATCAGGCATGAGATTAGAACAAAGCCATACACTAGAGATTTAGGGTATATTTTGATCTGTTAGAAGAAATTGTATCTCAAAATTTTAAAGAGAGTACAACTTATATATATATGCCAAAAATATGGGTAACTACTATGAAGGGATAGAATATGACTCTAAAAATAAAATATAAAAATGTTTTTTTAAAAAGGGATTGATAAGATGTTGGTTGAAAAAGGGAAGAAGAAAAATTCAAAAAAAAAAGTTAAAAAAATTAACTTTGAAAGATTAAAGAATCATGGTAAAAAAAGCCATGGATTCTATGTGCAGTATTCCTCTAGTTCTGGAGTACTGCCATTCTCATTGATCAGTAAACTTGGTCTTGGCTGGCTGTTCTTGCTGATCTTCTGTGGGAGGGGCCTGTTGCCGTGATTCCCAAAGGTCTTTGTCAGAGGCGGAATTGCCCCACGCTTATCGGGTCTGGGCTAAATAATCTGGTCGAGTTTGCTCTCGGGAGCTTTTGTTCCCTGCAAGCTTTCAGTACAGCTTTGGAGGACGAAAGTGAAAATGGTGGCGTCCCAATCTCCACCCCAGAGGAGCCGAGAACTTGGGGCCCCACTCCTCAGTGCACCTCCAGAGAAAAGCAGTCAGTCATCTTTCTCTCTGGTCTCCAGCCGCACTCCGTGCTCACATGGCCTGTGACTGAGCGTTTCTATCTCTGGCACCCGACCCTGTGTGGAGTCTCCAAACCCAGCAGATCCCTGCAGTGCACTCCTGTGCCGCTCCTCCTGGGGGAAGAAGGGGAGTCTCTCCGGATCTACTGCTTGTTGGGTCCCTGCTGGAGGAGCAGTGGCCCGACTGTGCTGCGGATCACAATTTATGGCAACCCTGAACTGAGAGCCTGCGCCTGGCTCTGTCTCTGCAGGCGGCTTCCCCACTCTGATACCTGGGAGCTCTGCCGCACTCAGGCACCCCCGGTCTTTCTGTGACCCTGAGGGTCCTCAGACTACACCATCCCACGAGGGTTCCACCCCCCGCTTAGCCACTGGAGTGATGTCCCTCAGCAGAGCTGACTTCTAAAAGTTCTGATTTTGTGTTCTGCTGCTCTATCACTTGCCAGAAGTGGCTGATGGAGGCCCCATCCCCCACCGTCTATCCTCCCAAATATCACCTCGGATTCACTTCTCCGCATGTCCTACCTTCCAGAAAGTGGTCGCTTTTCTGTTCAGAGAGTTGTTGCTATTCTTTTCTTTGATCTCCTGTTGAGTTCGTAGGTGTTCAGAATGGTTTGATCCCTATTCAGCTGAATTCCTGAGATCAGACGAAATCCAGGTCTCCTATTCCTCTGCCATCTTGCTCTCAGTATTATTCCTTCTTGTAGTTAATATATTCTTTGTTATAATGGTATATCAACGTTTTAGATAAATTTGTTTAAAGAAAATATATTTCAAAAACCTTAACTCTGAATTTACATCATTTTCATTATTTATAGATTTGATTAAGTTATAATTCCCATTACATTTATAGATTTTAGTATTCTCTTCTGTGACATACACATGAGAATATTCACCAAAATATATTCTATTCCTAAGTATTTTCCATAGTTGTACTTATTTAATTCCTGAAAATTGTATGGTTAATTTCTGATATGATAAAAATTATTTATAATACTTCATTGATATTTTCTTTGTTTGCTCATTCTTTGTACATAAAACTAATCATCTTTTTTTTAAAGATTTTATTTATTTATTTGAGAGAGAGAGAATGAGAGATAGAGAGCACGAGAGGGAAGAGGGTCAGAGGGAGAAGCAGACTCCCTGCCGAGCAGGGAGCCCGAAGCGGGACTCGATCCCGGGACTCCAGGATCATGACCTGAGCCGAAGGCAGTCGCTTAACCAACTGAGCCACTCAGGCGCCCAAAACTAATCATCTTTTATCCTTTGTTTTTCAAATTTATTTTCTCAAAGCAGGCTTTTTTTTTTTTTGAGAGAGAGCACATGTGCATGAGTGGAGGGGAGAAAGTCTTAAGCTGACTCCACGAGCATGGACCCCAACATGGGGCCAATCCCACAACCCTGAGATCATGACCTGAGCTGAAATCAAGAGCCAGATGCACAACGAACTAAGCCACCCAGGCACCCCTCAAAAACAGACATGTTTGAGATTGGAAGGATAAGTTTGCTCCTTTGGTATATGTGCCAGACATTGTCAATTGGCATATGTCCACCATTCCTACCGTCATCTCTGTTTCTTCTTGACTACAGACAAAAGTACATATCAAAGAGTCACCTGCAGCTTGGATTTGGGATGTGTATGGGTCTTAGCTAATGTGCTGGTCTGGATACTATGTAGGGCAATAAAGACAAGGGCAGTTTGTTGTCTTTTTCTGCAGGCAAGCAAGGTCAAGGTGATGTGTTTCTTTCTTTGTGGCATACTCAGCATGTGTGTCTGGTCACCAGTTCTGCCTGCAGTATTGAGAGGCAGTCACACAGGCAGAAGTAACAGTAATTGCAGCTTCTTGGCTTCTGGAATATTGCTATGACAATTGTCCTTGGACTCTTGAATGCTGTGGCAGCCCCTGACTCCCATTTTTCCATGCATTTTATAAGCATCAAATTTCCTGTATTAAATCCTTTTCATCAAGTACCAAGAATGATTTCTTGTGGTGATCATTTCACCATATATATAAATATTGACTTATGTTGCATACTTGAAACTAATATGTTATATGTCAATTATATCTCAATAATTTTTCCCCAATATTAAATGAGAATAATGAAATTCATGTCTAACACATGGTGTTAGGTCTTTCTTCACTTTATTTTCAAAGTAGAACCTATCAGTGTTACTCATAATGCTAAAAAATCTGAAAAAGTGAGTTTTAAATAAAGATTCGCTAAACTTAGGTCTAAATTTTGAGGGTCACAACTTAAGCAGCAATAGAACTTTATTCTCCATATTAGTCTTTCTCCTTTGGTACTTTTCCATTAGAATCATTTCTAGCTTAAGAAATTCTAAATCACTTTGCAGTTCCAGACCAAAATAGAGTAGATGCCCTTTTCCTTCTTCTATGTTCAACTAAAAACCCTGTACATTATATATAAAACAATCATAAGAAGACTCTGAAAGATAGAAAGAAGAAGCATACCATTTGGGACCTTAAGATGCAAGGAATGACACAGTGTGAATTTCATGATTTTTTTTTTTTTTTGCCTTATATATATATTTCCCAGACTGTCTTGGAGAAGCCAGCAATCTGGAAACACCAACAAAAGCAGACAGTAAAATCCCATCAAAAGTCATCTCTCTATAGCCAAAGTACAGGGAAGAGGAAACCTAGCAAGGCATAAAACTTTTAGATAATAGCCAAACTATATCAAGCAAACACCACAGAGGAAAAAACAGCCCCATCTCCATTCCCACCAGTAAAGGCCATGTGGTAACCTTAAACTTTCACACTCTCCAAGCTATAATGAGGTTTTCTAACTGCCCACCCACCCACTGACACACTGGCGTGGTGTCAAAAAAGGCTGAGTGGGAGCCATGACATTCATACCTGCTCAGAAGTAATGTAGCCCCATAGGAATTATGAATGTCCATCTCCACCCAGCAGTAACAAGGAACCCTCCAATCTCTCATTGTGTCACTGAGAAGACCAAGAGGAAAGCTGGAACTTTCAACATTATACAGAAGCAATAAGGCCTTTCCTCGATTTACGTGTTAATTGAGATAAATGGGGAATAGTAATGAGGCACCCCTGCTCATCATAGCCAAGGATGTATTAGGCTAGTGGGGAGCCTGAAATCCTCCATCTCCTCACCAGGGGCAAGTCAGTCCTCTGTCCCCTGAGGTAGCAAACAGGTAAAGTGGGGAACCTTCCACCCCCACTAACCCTTGCCCCACCAGCATGGTGTCAGAAAAAAACCTGCTAAAACAGGTTTAAATAATATCCAGGATCTTACAATACCCAAAATGTCCGGGATATAACCAAAAATCAAAAGATTTTAAAGCACCCATCATAAAACTGCTTCAACCAGAAATTCATTAGAAACAGGCTTGAAACACATGAAAAAAAAAAAAAGAAAAGAAAAGCTCAACAAAGAAATAGAAGATGTAAAGAAGAACCAAATCAGAATTTAGAACTGAAAAATGCAACTGTGGGGCAACTGGGTGGCTCAGTCAGTTAGATGTCCAACTCTTGATTTTGTCTCAGGTCATGATCTCAGGGCTGTGAGATCAAGCCTGGCATCAGGCTCTGTGCTCAGTGAGGAGTCTGCTTAGGATTCTATCCCTTCTCACTTTCTGCCCCTTCTCCAACTTGCACTGTCTAAATAAATAAATAAATAAATAAATAAATAAAATCTTTAAAAAAGAAAAATACAACTGAAATTTTAAAGTCAATGGAAGGACTCAACAGCAGAATGGAGAGAATGAGGAAAGAATCAGTAAACTTAAAGACAGAGCAATAGCAATTACCAAGTTTGAAATACAGAGAGAAAATAATAAAAAGAAAGAAGGAGAAGAAAGAGAAAGAAAGAAAGAAAGAAAGAAAGAAAGAAAGAAAGAAAGAAAGAAAGAAAGAAAGAAAGAAAGAAAGAAAGAAAGAAGAGAAGGAAAAGAAATCCCCAGAAACTTGTGGTACTATAAAAAAAGATCTAATATTTGTACCACTGAAGTCCAGAACAAGAGGAGAAATAGGGTGAGAGCTGAAAAAGTACTTGAAGAAATAATAACCGAAATTTTCCATATTTCAGAAATGATATAAACCTATATATTTAAGTTTAGTAAATCTCAATAAATCCAAAGAAATCCACACCAGCACACATCATAAACTTCAGAAAACTAAAGAGAAGGAAAAAAAATCTTAAAAGTAGAAGGAGAGAAATTATACCTTCCCTGTAGTGAAAAAACAATTTGAATAATGCTGAATTCCTCATAAGAAACCATAGCGGCCAGAAGAAAGCAGCGCAATATTTTTTCAAGTACTGAAAAACAAAAACTGTCAATCCTATACCCAGTGAAAATATCCTTCAGGCAAGAAAGGGAAATCAAAATATTCTTAAATGTAGAAACACTAAGATAATTTGTTTTCAGTAGACCTGCCCTCAAAGAATGGCAAAAGGAAGTTCTTGAATAGGAAAAAAAATGATAAAAGGATCCTTAGAACAAGAAGGAAGAACAATGTAAAGGGCAAAAATAAGAATAAATTCAATAGACTTTCTTTTTCATCTCCATTTTCTGAATTATGTTGATAGTAAAAGCAGTGAACATGATGTTATCTGATGTGGATCTCAATATGCGTAAATATTTAAGACAATTATACATAGGAGAGGGCAAAGGAAATTAAAAAATTGTAAATCTTCTATACTTCACTCATACTGGCAAAATGATGGCCAAGAGATGTTTATGGTGATGGAATAGTTCTATATCCTGGTTGTGATGTGGTTAGAAAAATCTACACATGTGATAAAGTGACATCAAACTAAATACACATATTCCTGATTTTGACACTGCACCAACACAAGATGTAACCATTAAGGGAAACCTGGGGAGAAGTAATTAGGACCCCTCTCAACAACCTTTTCTACTTCCTGTAAATCTATAATTATCTCAAAATTTAAAGAAAAAATGAAAAGAAAATCTAAACTGCCATGGTTAGCAGAATAGACCTCAAACTAGTTTTATGACAACTAATTATTTGTGTCCTTTATCACTGTTGTGTCAGTAAATTTAAGTTGAGGTGCTGCAGGGATGTGGAGGTGGGAGGAGAAGTAACTTCAGAAAAATTCCCTTTGTTTAACTACTAACAAAGATATTCCAATATCTGTGGCTAAATGAAATGTCTATTGGCTCTTTTCTTTATACCTTGCTAAATAAATAAAATGGAGGAAGAGAAGACTTAGGAACAAGGACATAATATAAAGAAAGCAGAAAATACTCATAGCCACATCTTAACGCTAGGAGGACAAAATAAGTATTCATATTTTACTACTAGTTTTACATTACATTAGTTTTATTGAGTTACAAATTTCATGAATCTTCAGGAATGTATTACACCAAATGGCATCTAAAAGTTCTATTACCCCTTTTAAATATTATAAATCCTGACACTTTATATTATTGACTTTTATTTCATTGAAAACTATCACTACATTAAGAAAAAATAGTTATTCCATCTGAACAGTTAGGATCTGTTTTCTGTATCTTTATCTATTTTACTTAATTTTTATATTATTTTCCTCACTCTCTGCCCCTTCTCCAACACATAAACATGGCCTTCAAGTTCTTAGTCCTTCTTGAGTCAATGCAGTCAAATCTAACTATAACTAAAAGGTTAAAAATATATATATTTCTACACTTTATTTTTAAAACCACCAAAATCCCCAGAGGATAGGAAATTATCTATCAGGAATTTCTCTCAATCTTAGGATGACTTCATCCAGCTTTGAAATGGCCTGAATTCTCCAACTGCTTTCTTAGCTGGAGTTGGTCTCTTGAACACACATGAACAGAAATATTTTTAAGAAAATCTGAAATTTTATTAAAAGTGCCTGAGGACATGTTTTGATAATCACAGAGAAACTAATTTCTTATTTAAAAGTCTCTCACTTGATTTCTTTTTTCATGTATAAGAGAAATGGGACGAGGGTGTCAATTCTGGTCAGCTGATAACAGAGAGATAGCCAGCTCCTTTGAAGTGTAACTACATAAGTACTTACTCTAGGCACCTTTTCTTGGTGGATGTATTCTAAAAAGATTCTCAAAAAGATTAAGAGGAATGACAAGATCAACTAATGTCCTCCCCCCCTTGCCTTGTGCCCCTCTCTCAATAATGGCACCACCACAACCTAGTAGTCCTAGACAAAATCCTGTTTTTTAATCAATAATTTTTTGTTAATTCTACTTCTGATATATCAATGTTTCTTCTCCCAATATTGTTTCCACTACCAATACTCTCTTACTTAAAACACAGGTCCATTGTGTTCTCCACACCCTCCGTTCACTACCTCACATTGGTAGTAACCCTTCTGAAACATCTACGTTATCCCTTCACAATAATCCTCCAAGGTTTCCCTTTGCTAAATGTAAAGTCCAAACTCTTTTATATACCTTTTGAAATTTATCTTTCTAATTTGTTTTCAAATTTTATCTTTTATACATTTTATTTTATCTTTTCTATATCTTTTGCAATTTATTTGTCTAAATTTCTCCTTAGAATTTAGAAAAAATAAGACTCTTAATTTCATACCATTTCAACCTCTCTTAAGACCATTGACATCATGAGGTGCTATATTCAGTTACTTGGATAAACATACTCCAGGTACTCCAGAAATAGAGGAACAAATTATACTGTGCTATGTGATTCAAAAATATAAGCTAAATCCTCTTCCAAACATCATTAGGAATCATATCCTCCACTCTCTGCATACATGTTTCTTTCATCTGAATACTACCATACTACCCAGACCTCAGATGCAGTAACATCCTTGAATTGTAGGCTGTCAGAAACCAATCTCACCAGATGAGAAGAAATCCCCACAAATACTCAAGCCTAACCTAGTGTTTAGTTTTTACAAACTAAATGGTTATTACAGGCAGAATTTATACATATAAAGTTACACAATCAGGAACAAGTTTATGTCACACCATCTATAAACGGCCTTGTTCTTCTTTAAGTTATTGGAATTCAACAAGTATAATATTTATTTTCTATCTATGCAATCACCAAAAATCAAACAACAAAAGAAAACTATTTTTTAAATTTCTACAGCTCAGAATTATTGCTATTATATGCAACTCTAAACATGCTCCTAGGACTCAAGTAAAAAGGGCACTGCTTTCTGAGTATCTATGGAAGTGGAAGAATTTGTAGAAGATATTCACTACTAATATCTAGGTAGGAACTCTCCATCTAATAATTTAATTTTTCTAATTCAAGGAAAGCAGAGCCAATCAACACATACCTTATTTCCAAAGCACACGACATCCCATTTTCAAGGACTAAGATGAGACAAGTCTTTCATATATTTGATAAGTAGACAGAAGGAAACCCCCTTTTTTTTTTCTCTTGGTCAGTAAACAAACCCAGAGCAAATAGCTTTGCAGCATGTTGAAGATGTTCTGGCAGATCATTAATCCCAGAAAAATCTCTCCAAACTTACTGATGCGTGGATTCCATTTTCAAATTTCTCATTAGTTCCTCTTTATGGATTAAATGCTGATGTTCACAAGTGAATGCACACAGCTTCAGCTGATGGATGTAATTGGGTTGTAATGGATTTTAGCTGCTGTTCCTTCTGATCTAGCCAATTTGAAATGCAGTATCAATGTATTCTCCCCATCTCTTGGTAGGGAATGAGAAATTGAAACCTACAAGATGAAATTTATCAACTTTCATAAAGTCAGTTTCAACTATCATAAAACTGTTAAACTTCTCATTATCATTCTACCGCAGTTATTTCTCGAACTCTGGTCTAGCAGTCAAAATATTAAAGTGTATTTGGAATAAGTAGAGTTGATCCTTCAATATTCTGTGTGTCCTCAACATTGATTTAGGCGCTGTAAATATTACCAAGTGAAGATGACATTAACACAGCAAAATTTAACACCAGAATCATAAAATGACAAGAAAAGATTTAAAGGTTGCAAAACCTTCTGCAATTTTATATTTAAAAACATGATTTGCAGCTACACTAGGTTCAGTAACAAAGATTACATGTTTCAAAGTCTCAAAAATCACTACTTGAGCAGTTCTGGTGTTGGATTCCTCTTTGCATCAAAACATCTAGTGACAAATGGGAGACATGGACTGGGGAGAACCCAAGTTGTTAGCTATACTTGTCACCCTTCATTTTCTATACTGTAGTATGTGTGTGTGTGTGTGTGTGTGTGTGTGTGTGTGTGTGTGTGTTTCAAGTCCCAGCCAGTATTTTCCTGTAGTTATATATTCATGAGCACTGTAACAGTGAGGTCAATATTTAATTGAGCTCAACTAGACTGAACTTCCTTTTTATCACAAATAGTGTAAAACAGAAGATACAGTAAAACAGCTATTAAGAATTTTCAGTGAAGAGTATCATGGGAAAACAATCTCCTATTCCTATCTGCCTTAAACCCTCCTTTTAAATTAATGCAGAAATTCAAGGTTCTTATACAATTCTAAAATTTCCTTAAATAATGCAAAGAATACTGTAAAAACTCCACTAGACTTTTACACACCACTTCTATTTTACTCTACAGAGACAACTTATCAACTAATAAAATCAGACTACATAGGCTAGATAGAGAGATAGAGAAAAAATATTTAGTTCTTATCAGTTATGCCTCTGAATTTAAACATTTTCTTTGCATTGTGCATTTTATAAAAGCATAGAAATGTAACTATTCTTTGGGTTCATAAGTTAGCCAGCTAAACTGATACATTTATGAGGAAATAGAAACCATTAATATCTTATTTGCTTTTCACAAATAGTACTAATTAGCACATACGTTTCATTTAGCATTTCAAAACACTTGACAAACATTAAGTAATTAATTAATTAAAGAGAAGACCATGATGAGCTTAATTGGAACCTCCCCAAGGACACTCAATACTTCTTGGTTCAAACAGGTTTTGAAATAACAAGAATAACCTTTCTTGTGATATTTGACTGCCAGTTCAAGCCCGGAAAGTACCTGGGTGCATGACAATTAGATGTTTTTAAAAAGGTCAATTGGATTTTGTGTAACCTCCAAAATGAGAGGTTAAATTTTTTCTGATATTTGTCTCCCTCTCTCTCTGCACACACACACACACACACACACACACACACACACACACACACCTAGCTTAATAGGCTAAATAAAAATCCTTCTTCCCACTCAAAAAACCATGACTAGAACCAAATTTATGACTAATAATGTCATGTTAACTTCCGACCAAACCACTATAGGGAGGCATCATTTTAAAGAAAAAATAACTTGATTCATTTCTGTAAACTAATAGTGAAATCAGTAGTTATTATCTATGAAGACAATACCTTCCTTTTCTTCTTGTAGGAGAGAAATTTACTCAGCCATAGTTTGGTTTTCTTCAAAGGAGATAAAGGCCTTTCTATTGACAAAAAAACAGAATTTACTTTCTTAATCATTTATTGTTTTTATTTGTTCCTGATTTAAAGTTCAAAAATAAATAATCCTTGTTATTGGGAAGAACCTCATTTCAAACATGATTCTTTGATCTGATTGTAATTCGAAGTCTAGAATTGCCTTTGTAGGCAGCATTTATACTACTTTTAAAAAATCCAATTCAATATCAGACATTCACCAATTCTTTCTGATTAAAAAATGACACTAACTTGGGGCACCTGGGTGGCTCAGTTGGTTAAGTTCTGCCTTCAGCTCAGGTCATGATCTCAGGGTCCTGGGGTCGAGCCCCGCATTGGGCTCCCTGCTCAGCAGGAAGCCTGCTTCTCCCTTTTGCACTCCGCCTGCTTGTGTTCCCTCTCTCACTGTCTCTCTCCGTGTCAAATAAATAAATAAAATATTTTTAAAAAAAGACACTAACTAGCCTGACCACCTATGCTATTATTTACACTTAGTGAAATTGGTTTTGGGTATTTCTGAAAATCAACTCCCTTGCTTGGAAATGGAAGGTTGCTATGATTAGGCTGAAGTGACTAAAAGAAAAATGTACTCAAGGCTCTGAGAATAATTCCAAAAGAGAATTTCAAAGACAAAATGATAATATAGATGTATTTAGATATGCTAGTATTTTGGTAATTTTATAAAGGGAATCTCAATAATTTGGGAAGTTTTTATATACACTTACTCCAATGATGTTGTCTCTTCTCAGAAAATCAGATAATTTTACCTCTCCAGCTAGTTATCCACAATATGTACATCCTTTCCATCACACATGATACCCTGTTTCACCTCAGAGATAGGAAGACTGTTTCACACATCTAGCTCTATATGTAGTGTTGCAGGCCAAGTAAAGGATTAATGACCTCAGCTCATTGTTGTGAAGCCTGGGCCATTCCGAGGAGATATGGACCTTTCATCTGGAGCTTTAAAAACAAAGTTAGTTTATTACATGGAAAATACAACTCAATTGTATTTGATTTTTCTATATTTAAAAAAAGATCTGGGGTTGGCCACCTGGGTGGTTCAGCTGGTTAAGCATCTGCCTTCGGCTCAGGTCATGATCCCGGGGTCCTGGGATGGAGTCCCAGGAGTGGCTTCCTGCTCAGGGGGCAGTCTGCTTCTCCCTCTCCATCTGCTGCTCTTCCTGCCTGTGCTCTCTCTCTCTTTCTCTCAAATAAATAAATAACATCTTTAAAAAAAAGAGCTGGGGTGATTTGTTTGGGGTGCCAGGATGCTTTCTGTACCCTTTAAAACTAGCGATGAAAAAAAAGACTTCTCCAGTAGGATGTCTGCATCTGTAATGTACCTAAGAGAGAGAGTAAAGCTGCGGCGAGTAAAGGGAAAAATAAAGATGATGGTGAGGCTGCAGGGATTGGTGGTCAAGGGACCAGACAGAGGCATGCATCGTTTCTTCACCAATGATCTCAACTTGAAGTGGTCAACATTAATAATAAGTTACTAGGATAATTAGATCCCGGGTACAGTCTTTTATTGTTTTGTTTTTGTTTTTAATCTGTCAAGTCTCCTTTAAGCATAAACACAAGGTTATTGGAAGGATAAAATAAGGGACATGATAGATGAATAAAACAGGTTACAAATGGCAAATGAGAAGAAGATACAATATGGGTTTTTTTTTCTGACTTGTCCTTACCCTTCTGTCTTCTAGAGGTTAGACTGTTTTAGGCTGGTGAAGCTTCCCTGCTTTAGAGCCTCTTCTCTCTCTGCTTATGGAAATCCAGTCAAGCCCTGCACAAAAGTGGCTAGTGTTTCATGAGCATCCAGTGAATATTCATCAATTCATATAGATTAAATTATTAGCTTGTGTTGCTGGGAATCAGGTTCTCACTTTTTTCTGCCGCCAAATATGTAATTTAAGAAGTCCTAAACTAATTATCCAATTTCAGCCAATATGAGGTCTAAATTTCATAGCCTTATTGTCTTTATTATAGGGCTCTTCAGTCCCACTTCAAAGGCAGTTAAAAGATTGGCATCAACACTAAATTATACAGCAAGGACACTCTGCACTAAACTCTTTTTATGATCCTCAGCACTGAACCTGATTTTCTTATCTGTCCAGATTATGCAAAAGTAATCAATTCTTTGAAATAACAGTGAGATATTGTTTCCTTCAGTTAAGAAGAATGATTCAAGGGAATAAAACTGATCTTTCACTATATTTATAGAGTAAAAGTGTAGGGAATATCCAGGGGGATAAGAGAATCCTGAATTATTCTTCTTACTGTCTTTCTATTTGATTTATAGACAAGCTCTAAGTTTTCCTGGTAGGGGGAAAAAAAACTTTTATGGAAAGAGAACAAACAATCTCTTTCAGCTTCCAAGAAATTCCTCAAAATAATACAGCACCAATCATGAGAACACCATTTGGTTAAGTGCATCAGACATTCAGTCGCTAACATCGTGTTTGCCACCACATATGCAGCTGTGCCCAATAAATATATTTTACAACTTACTAGCCTTTGAACAAATCCAACCTCTCATATTCTTTCCAATCACCACCACCATTCTCAGCCTCTCTCCCTTTCTCTCTTTCACACACACACACTCACACTCACACAGACAATTCCTTATTCTGCATATTCAGCCACAACCATCACTCCCTGAACTACTTCAATATACACAAATACGCAGATCTAAGCCCCTTTATAATTAAAGAAGAAAGGAGAACTCACCAAGAGACACAGGTGAAAGTGCTTATCATTAGTATTGTTATTTTTGTTGTATACTTCATTCTTGTCCCATTAAGATATGACAGCCATTGGTCCAGATAACCAGCCAGTGCAGAAATTCAGAGGAAGAGATTGGAGGATTTGGATGCAAATCCTTTCAGTCAGCCCTGAGAATGCCAATAAACAACAAAAAGATCTGCCCTCATGGAGTTTGTTTTCTAGTGAGAGAAGACAGAAAATAAACAACAAACAAAATAAATAAGTTAAATATTATACTATGTTAGAATCTAAATGTTAAGGAAAATAGAACCAAGTAAACAGGGTGGGAAGTGTCAGGAGCTGCTTCAAGAAAAAATGACAGTGAGAAGTCTTGAAAAAAGAAAAAGAGGAAGACATTGGATGTTTGCAGGGAGAGAATTGTAGGCAGCATGTTCACCATGGTCAGCCTCGTGTTGTAGTGCATAATCTAAATAATCCTACCCAGTATTTCCGCCAGGCAGAGGCAGTGGCGACTGCACAGTTCTGGGTGAGTAGAAGCATGCTTCACAGGTTCATGAGGAAAGAAGATCACTAGAGCTGAAACAGAGAAAGCAAATGGGATAATAAAAATAAGATGAGAGAAGGAATAGGAGTCCAAATGAGTCTGTGTTTCTTTCTTATTATTCATTGTGATTGGTTTGTTTGTTTTTGTTTTGTTTTGTTTTTTTGTGAAGACCCCATAGGTAGATGCATGTTTGGGAATAAAACCTACTGGGAGGGGATGTTACTGATAACCCTACCCTGCCTCATGGTCATCATCATTCTGACTGGTGCATTAATGACCCTAGGAGATCATGAGGCAGCACAGTGGCATAAAGTGAGTTCAAAGTTTTGTATTAGATTCACTGTTTTAAATTTTGACCCTATAATTTCCTAGATGTGGTAACACAGATTAACTTCTTAATTTGTCAACTCAATTCAGCAAACAAATTTGTTCTTATAGATAATCTAACATGCCAGGACCCAAAATGAAAGAAACATGCTTGGAGCTTTCAGCCTCAAGCAGCTTGTAGTCTAATTTAGGACTGACACCCTTTTTCTACAAAAGATCAGATAATAAATATTTTAGACTTAGTGGGCCATTTGATCTCTATTGGAAATACTCAACTCTGCCATGTTAGCAAAAAAACAGCCAAAGACAATATAAAATGAATGAGTGTTATTGTCTTCCAATAGAAGTTCATATACAAAACCAAGCAGCAGTGCATATTTTACCCATATGCTGTAGTTTTCATACCTGATCCAGAGCATCATTATCCAGCAGAACTTCCTGTGATGATGGAAGTGTTCTACATGTGCATTGTCTTATACAGAGGCTGATAGCCACATGTAGCTACTGAACTCATGAAATGTGACTAGTTTACTAAAGAACTACATTTTAAGTTTTATTTAATTTTAATTGAAATAACCACCTGACACTGGTAGTGGGGGGCCTTGGTGGTGCAGTCGGTTGAGCATCTGACTCTTGGTTTCCACTCAGGTAATGATCTCAGGGTCATGAGATTGAGCCCAGCATCGGGCTCTGTGTTCTGCATGGAGTCTGCTTGGGATTCTCTCTCTCTCTCTCCCTCTCCCACTATCCCTCCCCCTCATGCACACACACTCTCTCTCTCTCTCTCTCTCTCAAATAAATACATCTTTAACCACCTACACCAGTAGTGACTGAATTGAGCAGCTCTGGTCTAAAGGAAAAACTAGGTATAGGAAAATACAGAGACTAATCAAAAATGACAAAAGCCATATTGATGCAAGCAAAAAGCAAGTAGCACTGACTGGAAGTTTAATTGAAGGCTTTGTGAACTGAGTGGCATTTGAAATGGGTCTTAAGCCATGAGTAGACCGTGGTAGGTTTTCTGAAGTTGCTTGCAAAATCAAAATAGAAATAACCAAAGCTGCAATAGGGACTCTTACTATGTAATTCTGCTTACAGCAATGAAACTTCGTAAACTGAGAAGTGTTTTATACATAGAGCCACTTGTTAGGCACTCAACTGTTTTCTAAGATTACTATAGTACAATGGGAAACGTATAGATTTTAGGACTAGGAAGAACTAATTTAAAGCTTAGTTCTAAATCTCACTTATCATGTGAGTTTAGATAAGTCCTTAGATAAGCAGTTTTCTCATCTTTAAGATGGAAAAACCATTACCTATTTCTTGGGTCATTGGTAAAAATTAAAGATGATTTGATTATGGTGTTTAGGAAAAAGCTAAGAACTTAAGATTCAGTTACTGAGTTATTATGTAATTATTGTTATGTCATCAATATCATTTCAAACAATTCTCACAACTTTGTGAGTAAGGAAGAGTAGGCATTATCATCTCCATTTTTTAAAAAGATTTATTTATTCGAGAGAGAGTGTACAAGCATGTGAGCAGGAGGAAGGGTAGAGGGAGAGGGAGAGAGAATCTCAAGCAGACTCCCCACTGAGCACAGAGCCTGGTGGTGTGATTAATCCCACAATACTGAGATGATGACCTGCGCTGAAATCAAGAGTCAGAGCACAACTGACTGAGCCACCCACCCAAGCTCCCCATTATCTTGATTTTTTTATAGGAGAGTTATTTGTGTATGACATGTCAAGAGGTCTTGCCCAAGACCACATGGCTCATAAATGGTAAAATCAAATTGAAAAGGCTCAGCACTTACCTGTTCTAGTGCCTTTTCCACTACTTAACTCTATCAAGACAAGCTAAATATTTGGTGTATTAGTTATAGACTGAATCTGCCATCTTTGGGTTATGAGAGATATTCAGGATGATGGGGTTTCATCCAACTAGTCACTTATGTTTACTAGTCAGATTTCCTGTTTCGACATGAAATCTGTCTAGACTTCATTTCATTATTTAAACAATTTTGACAAGATATCTCCATCTGTATAATCATTAATCAGTGCCACTAATCAATCTAGAGCAATGAACCTGGGTATTCAGAAGCATTATGCAAAACAAGTCAAACATGCCAAAACCTAGGGTTTTATATTTTAAGTATTCTTTGACATGGGTTTGTGGCCAAGTCCTGACCTTTCTAACAGCTTATGTTTAATTTATGTTTTCAAAGGGAAACAACAAATTGCTTAAAATATAAGGAATTTCATTTCATGCCATCTTTAACCCCACCTTGCTTCCTAACACTTAAAAACACAGGTACTGAGCAACACAATAGTCTTTCATATTTCCAAACAAAAAGGTAATAAAAGGATATAGGTAAGTGTAAACATGTATTTCTTTTCCTTACATCAAAGCAGAACTTAGATTAATAATAATAAATACTATACAAAGTGTATGTTGAAAAGCAGGAAATTTTTGCGTTTGACTTAATCCATCTCCTCATTCTACCCATTTTCTACATCTTCCTTGTCAACTAGGATTCTCCAATTCCAACTTATCCTTCTGGGATTGCATCTCTTTTGGTGGGTGTGTGAAAGGAAATACACTGGTAGTCTGAGATATTTATGTTATATCCTACTGAAATGATGATGTTGCAAGCAGAAGGAAATGCCACCTAGCTCAGGGATCAAACCAACTGTATTATTTTCTCTTTCCAAATCTGACACCAAATTTTCTCTTCATTTTCTTTCTTATAACCAAATAGGGTAGAACCAAATGTTCCCTCATCTGTCTGATGTTAGTTTGATATCTCTTCATGGGATTTAAAGCTGAGACCCAACTCACCATGCCAGTAGAAAGAAGACTGATAAGGGGAAGAAGTAACAATAGACAAATATCAATCTCTTGGTTCCTTGGACAGACATTTCTCCAAAGAAGACATCCAGATGGTCAACGGACACATGAAAAGATGTTCATCATCCACTTACCATCAGGAAAATGCAAATCAAAACTACAAGGAGATATCACCTCACACCTGTCAGAATGGCTAAAATCAACAAAACAAAAAACAACAGGTGCTAGCAAGGATGTGGAGAAAAAGGAACACCCATACACTATCAGTGGGAAAAAAACTGATGCAGTCACTGTGGAGAACAGTATGGAGGCTACTCAAGAAGTTAAAATTAGAACTACCCTAAGATCCCACAATCACACTACTGAGTATTTACCCAAAGAATACAAAAACACTAATTCAAAGGGATACATGAGCCCATATGTTTATAGCAGCATTATTTACAATAGGCAAGATATGGAAGTAGACCATGTCCATCAAATGATGAGTGAATAAAGAAGATGTGAGATATATATAGATTAGATAGAAAGATGATAGATAGATAGAGAGATAGAAAGATAGATAAATGATAGATAGATAGATAGATAGATATGAATATTATTCAGCCATAAAAAGAATAAAATCTTGCTATTTGCAACAATATAAATAGAGCTAGAGAGTATAATGCTAAGCAAAATAAGTCAGTCAAAGACAAATACCATATGATTTCACTCATATGTGGAATTTAAGAAACAAAACAAATGAGCAAAGGGGAAAAGAGAGAAAGACACAAACCAAGAAACAGACTTATAACTAGAGAGAACAAACTAACTGATGGTTTCCAGAGGGGAGGTCAGTGGGGAATTGGGCTACATAGGTGATGGGGATTAAGGAGTGCATTTGTTTTGATGAGCTCCAGGTGATGTATGGAATTGTTGAAGCATTATATTGTACACTCAACACTAATATGACACTGTAAAATAAATAAATTTATGCTAAAAAAAAAAAAAAAAGCAATCTATTGGTTCCTTGGTAGTTCTTCTCACTATTCCTTTGAACAGGATGTCTTTTATGGGCTCCCAAATCAAACTCAGACTGCAATGAACTTTTGCACATTCCAAATGATTATAACATGTATAGCTCTACAATTTTTTTCTAGTCAGTTCAAAGAGAATTTTAGAAATGTTGAATGGGAAAGGAGCATTGAAGCAGTTAGAAAATTTTACTTATTCATTTGTTTATTTTGTTCAATTCACACTTCATTACAGATGGTCCAGAGAGGTGAAGTTCCTTACCAAAAGTTTGATGCTATTTCATAGCGGAACTGTGTTTAGCATCCATGTCTTAAACGTTTTAGTACAGTACTTATTCTACTACATGTACTACTCCTTTTACAGGTAGACATCTCCATGAATATACCATAGTGTTTTTTTGTTTGTTTGCTTTATTTTTATTAAGAAAAATAATGTTCTAGGGTCTTTTTGCATAGATATATACAAATCTGTTTTAGGAAGTTAAACACACAGATTTCATAAATTTCACAGTATTGTGAAATAACAGTGTTCATTGTAACCTTAGTGACTCATAGATTTTCCCTTCCCATTCATTTTCATACCTCTTTCACATATTCAAATCTGTCAGCTGATCCTAGCCTAATTCCATAAAGACTTCATGGAAGAATCAGCCTTGATTGGTTTCCCTGTAGACCCAATCCTATTATGTATGAGCCCTCCATGGCACACTCATATTGTACAGATCAATGTTGTGGCTCTCAACTAAACCGTATGTAACATGTGCCTCGGAGGGGATGAATCCATGACACATAGCTTCTTCTGGTGCCATGTTTGGCATAACTCCTCAAATATGTAGGAATTTGAAGGAGTGAATTAGTACTCTTGATGACTTTAAAGAGAAGCTGTGACTTGCCAAATTACTCTGAAATAATCCTTGTACCTGGTTTATTAATTAGGTGGATGCACCTCAAACTCGACTCTGGGTTTGAACTCTATTACTTCATTAGTATTCTTGCCCCCAAAAAACCTTGCTACATTTAGCTGAGCCAACAGTCTTCACAAACATTGATGTTTCATTCACATCACAGTTGAGGAAGCTTTGTTTCTCTCTTAATGGCTGAGTATAAAACTTTAAAGGAAAACATCTCCACGGGAAGTCTAACATTGCTTAGGATGAATAATCTGTGGCTGCCAGAAAACATTACTTGATTATCAGTTTGAATTTCCTTTGCTCCTTAGTTTCATCCCATTAAGTATTTCTTTTATTCCCTTGGACCACCCCAGACTGTTGTTCTCCCTCCTGGCTGTCTCTATGTCTTTCAAGTATTTGGCAAGCCTCAGATTTTGATTGATTCTTCCTTTTTTTCTCCTCCTCAAGTGTTAACTTCCATCTTCAATGGATTCTTGTCTATTGTTCTTTGAGATTAAAGCAATGAATATTACAAAAGCCAAAGAATTCTTTAACAAGCTTCTTTGCCCCTCCCTTCACCTCACAAAGGATTTTTTTCTATTTCATCACTTTCCTTCCAAAAGTACCATACACCTTAATTAAATTATTATAATTCTTTTGAGGATTATGAATAAATCTTCATTTGTTTTCTTTATTAACACTCGATCTGCTTTTTTAATTGTGTAAATGTTCCCCGTAGGCAGAAAAGCAATATAATGCAAATGAAGCAGGGCTTTTTGTTAAGGATAGTCAATTTGATTAACATCACCGTCAATAAGATGAATGGAAGCATGTTGGAACAAGTTGCCCAGTAACTTGAAATTGACAATATAATATGTGTGTCATTAGGACTAGAACAATATATTCAACAATATATCATAGCATTGATCTGGGATACTCTTTAGTTTGGAATAAAATAATGATTCCGTGCACTTACATAATATTCATTCTTGGATTCAATGCTCATAAATAGACTTTATCATCTCAGCACTTAAATGACATGGAAACAAGTGAACTTCATCAATACTGAAGGAGTAAAATGGTAATTCAGGCATCTGGATTCAGGGCTTAGAGTGATAGAAATTAATTACCTCTGTATGGCTAACATGATGTAATTAATAAGAAAGGATTTATAGCAAATATAAGTAAATATTTATGGGAACCATTTAAAATGCAAACCAAGGGGAGGAGCAAGATGGCGGAGGAGTAGGAGACCAGGATTTTGTCTGGTCTCAGGAATTCAGTTGGATAGGGATCAAACCATTCTGAACACCTATGAACTCAACAGGAGATCGAAGAAAAGAATAGCAACAACTCTCTGAACAGAAAAGCGACCAGTTTCTGGAAGGTAGGACGTGCAGAGAAGTGAATCTGAGGTGATATTTGGGAGGATAGACAGTGGGGGAGGGGGCCTCCATCAGCCACTTCTGGCAAGTGATAGAGCAGTGGAGCACAAAACCGAAACTTTTAGAAGTCTGCTCCACTGAGGGACGTCACTCTAGTGTTAAGCAGGGGGTGGAACCCTCGCTGGGACAGTGTGGTCTCAGGACCCTCGGGGTCACAGAAAGACTGGGGGTGCCTAAGTGTGGCAGAGCTCCCAGGTATCGGAGTAGGGAAAGCCGGCTGCAGAGTCAGAGCCGAGGTGCAGGCTCTCAGCTCAGGGATGCAATAAACTGTGATCCGTGGCACAGTCGGGCCACTGCTCCTCCAGCAGGGACCCAACAAGTGGCAGATTTAGGGAGACTTCCCTTCCTCCTCGGGGAGGAGCGGCGCAGGAGCACACTGCAGGGATCTGCTGGGTTTAGAGACTCCACACCGAGTCAGGTGCCAGAGATAAAAACACTGCGTCACAGGCTGGGTGAGCACGGAGTGCGGCTGGAGACCAGGGAGATGGGAGTGACTGACTGTTTTTCTCTGGGGGTACACTGAGGAGTGGCGACCTCTTGGCTCCTCTGGGGTGGAGATTGGGAGGCCGCCATTTTCACTCTTGTCCTCGAAAGCTGTACGGAAACCTTGCAGGGAACAAAATCTCCCAAGAGCAAACCTGAGCAGATTACTTAGCCTGGACCCAGCAAGGGCAGGGCAATTCCGCCTCTGGCAAAGACATTTGGGAACCATGGCAGCAGGCCCCTCCCCCAGAAGATCAGCAAGAACAGCCAGCCAAGACCACGTTTACCTACCGATCAATGAGAATGGACTCCAGTGCTACGGGAATACTGCATAGAATTCATGGCTTTTTTCCCCATGATACTTTAGTCTTTCAAAGTTAATTTTTTTTAACGTTCTTTTTTCTTCCTTTTTGAATTTTTCTTTGTCCCCTTTCCAACCAACATCTTATCGATCCTTTTTTTAAAAAATCTTTTTTATTTTTGATTTTTAGAGTCATATTCTATCCTTTCATAGTAGCTACCCTTATTTTTGGTATAACTGTATATATAAGTTGTTCACTCATTAAAACTTTGGGATACAGTTTCTTCTAACAGATCAAAATATACCCTAAATCTCTAGTGTATGGCTTTGTTCTAGTCTCCTGCCTGATCACATTCTCTCCCTTCTTTTTTTATCCTCTTTCTTTATTCAACCAACTTCTTATCAATTCCTTTTATAAAATCTTCTATAATTTTCATCTTTACAGTCATATTCCATCCCTTCATCATATTAACCCTTATTTTTGTACATATATAAGTTTCTCTTTCTTTAAAATTTTGGGAGGCACTTTCTTATAACAGACCAAAATACACCCAAAATCTAGTGTGTGGCACTGATCTATGCACCAGCCTGATCATATTTGATCATATTCTGTTTGTTTTGTTTTGTTTGTTTTTATTTGTTTTTATTTTTTTCTTATTCTTTTTCTTTTTTCTCTCTTTCCCTTTCTTTTCCTCGTTTCAGGACTTTTCTGATCTGCTTAGTGTATATTTTCTGAGGACGTTTTTACACTGTTAGTATTTTGTTCTCTCATTCATCTAATCCCCTCTAGACAAAATGACAAGAAGGAAAAAAATCACCTCAACAAAAAGAACAAGAGGAAGTACAGACTGCCAGGGAACTAAACAATACAGATGTTAGTAAGATGTCGGAACTAGAGTTCAGAATGATTTTAAAGATACTAGCTGGGCTTGAAAAAAGCATGGAAGTTATTAGAGAAACCCTTTCTGGAGAAATAAAAGAACTAAAATCTAACCAAGTCAAAATCAAAAAAGCTATTAATGAGGTGCAATCAAAAATGGGGGCACTAACTGCTAGGATAAATGAGACAGAAGAGAGAATTACTGATATAGAAGACCAAATGTTGGAAAACAGATAAGCTGAGAAAAAGATAAACAACTACTGGATCACGAAGGCAGAATTCGAGAAAAAAGGGATACCATAAGATGAAACATTAGAATAACTGGGATCCCAGAAGAAGAAGAAAGAGAGAGAGAGGCAGAGGTATATAGGAGCAAATTATAGCAGAGAACTTCCCTAATTTGGGGAAAGAAACAGGCATCAAAATCCAGGAGGCACAGAGAACCCCTCTCAAAATCAATAAAAATAAGTCAACACCCCGACATCTAATAGTAAGACTTACGAGTCTCAGAGACAAAGAGAAAATCCTGAAAGCAGCTCAAGAGAAGAGGTCTGTAACCTACAATGGTAGAAACATTAGACTGGCAACAGACCTATCCACAGAGACCTGGCAGGCCAGGAAGGACTGGAATGATAGATTCAGAGCACTAAATGGAAAAATATGCAGCCAAGAATTCTCTATCTAGCTAAGCTGTCATTGAAAATAGAAGGAGAGATAAAAAGCTTCCAAGACAAACAAAAAATAAAGGAATTTGCAAACATGAAACCAGCCCTCCAAGAAATATTGAAAGGGGTCCTCTAAGCAAAGAGAGAGCCTAAAAGCAGCATAGACCAGAAAGTAACACAGACAATATACAGTAACAGTCACCTTACAGGCAATACAATGGCACTAAATTCATATCTTTCAATAGTTACCCTGAATGTAAATGGGCTAAATGCCCCAATCAAGAGACACAGGCTATCAGAGTGGATTAAAAAACAAGACCCATCGATATGCTATCTGCAAAACACTCATTTTAGATCCAAAGACACCCCCACATTGAAAGTGAGGGGGTGGAAAACCATTTACCATGTTAATGGACACCAAAAGAAAGCTGGGGTGGCAATCCTTGTATCAGACAAATTAGATTTTAAATGAAAGACTGTAATAAGAGATGAGGAAGGGCACTATATCCTACTTAAAGGGTCTATCCAACAAGATCTAACAATTGTAAATATCTATGCCCCTAAAATGGGAGCAGACAATTATATAAGGCAATTAACAACAAAAACAAAGAAACACATTGACAACAATACAATCATAATGGGGGACCTTAACACCCCCCTGATTGAAATGGACAGATCATCTAAGCTAAAGATCAACAAGAAAATAAAGACTTTAAATGACACACTGGACCAAATGGGCATCACAGACATATTCAGAACATTCCATCCCAAAGCAAAAGAATACTTTCTTCTCTAGTGCCCACGGAACATTCTCCAGAATAGATCATATCCTAGGTCACAAATCAGGTCTCAACCAGTACCAAAAGACTGGGAACATTCTCTGTATATTTTCAGATCACAATGCTTTGAAACTACAACTCAATCACAAGTGGAAAGTTGGAAAGAACTCAAATACATGGAGGCTAAAGAGCATCCTACTAAAGAATGAATGGGTCAACCAGGAAATTAAAGAAGAATTTAAAAAGTTCATGGAAACAAATGAAAATGAAAACACAACTGTTCAAAATCTTTGGGATACAGCAAAGGCAGTCCTAAGAGGAAAGTATATAGCAATACAAGCCTTTCTCAAGAAACAAGAAAGGTCTCAAATACACAATCAAACCCTACACCTAGAGGAACTAGAGGAAAAACATCAAATAAAGCCTAAACCTAGCAGAAGAAGAGAAATAATAAAGATCAGAGCAGAAATCAATGAATTAGAAACCAAAAGAACAGTAGAACAGATCAACGAAACTAGGAGCTGGTCTTGGAAAGAATTAACAAGATTGATAAACCCCTGGACAGACTTATCAAAACGAAAAGGGAAACAACCCAAATCAACAAAATCATGAATGAAAGAGGAGAGATCACAACAAACACCAAAGGAATACAAACAATTATAAGAACATATTATGAGCAACTCTATGCCAGCAAATTAGATAACCTGGAAGAAATGGATGCATTCCCAGAGATGTATCAAGTACCAAAACTGAACCAGGAAGAAATAGAAAACCTGAACAGACCTATAACCACTAAGGAAATTGAAGCAGTCATCAAAAATCTCCGCACAAACAAAACCCAGGTCCAGATGTCTTCCCAGGGGAATTCTACCAAGTATTTATAGAAGAATTAATACCTATTCTTCTGAAACTGTTCCAAAAATTAGAAATGGAAGGAAAACTTCCAAACACGTTTTATGAGGCCACCATAACCTTGATCCCCAAACCAGACAAAGACCCCATCCAAAAGGAGAATTACAGACCAATAACCTTGATGAAGATGGATGAAAGAATTCTCAACAAAATACTAGCAAAGAGGATCCAACAGTACCTTAAAAGGTTCATTCACCATGACCAAGTGGGATTTATCCCTGGGCTGCAAGGTTGGTTCAACAGCCGCAAATCAATTCACTTGATACAATACATTAATAAAAGAAAGAACAAGAATCATATTATCCTCTCAATAGATGCAGAAAAAGCATCTGACAAAGTAGAACATCCTTTCTTGATCAAAAATCTTCAGAGTATAGGGATAGAGGGTACATACCTCAATATCATAAAAGACATCTATGAAAAACCCACAGCGAATATCATTCTCAATGGGGAGAAACTGAGAGCTTTCCCCCTAAGGTCAGGAATGCGGTAGGGATGTCCACTAGCACCACTGCTATTCAACATAGTACTAGAAGTCCTAGCCACAGCAATCAGACAACAAAAAGAAATCAAAGGCATCCAAATCGGCAAAGAAAAAGTCAAACTCTCACTGTTTGCAGATGCTGTGATACTTTATGTGGAAAACCCAAAAGACTTCACCCCAAAACTGCCAGAACTCATACAGGAATTCAGTAAAATGGCAGAATATAAAATCAATGCACAGAATTAAGTGGCAGTCCTATCCACCAACATTAAGACAGAAGACAGAGAAATTAAGGAGTCAATCCTATTTACAATTGCACCCAAAACCATAAGATACCTAGGAATAAATCTAATCAAAGAGGCAAAGAATCTGTACTCTGAAAAGTATAAAATACTCATGAAAAAAATTGAGGAAGGCACAAAGAAATGGAAAAATGTTCCATGCTCCTGTATTGGGAGAACAAATATTGTGTAGATGTCAATGCTACCTAGACCAATCTACACATTCAATGGAATCCCCATCAAATACCATCCACTTTTTTCAAAGAAATGGAACAAATAATCCTAAAATTTGTATGGAAGCAGAAAAGACCCCAAATAGCCAGAGGAATATTGAAAAAGAAAAGCAAAGCTGTGGCATCACAATTCCGGACTTCAAGCTCTATTACAAAGCTGTCATCAGCAAGACAGTATGGTACTGGCACAAAAACAGACACATAGATCAATGGAACAGAATAGAGAGCCCAGAAATGGACCCTAAACTCCACAGTCAACTAATCTTTGACAAAGCAGGAAAGAATGTCCAAAAGAAAAAAGATAGTCTCTTCAACAAATGGTGTTGGGAAAATTGGACAGTCACATTCAGAAGAATGAAACTGGACCATTTCCTTACACCACACACAAAAATAGACTTCAAATGGTTGAAAGACCTCAGTGTGAGACAGGAGTCCATCAAAACCCTAAAGGAGAACACAGGCAGTAACCTCTTTGACCTCAGCCACAGCAACTCCTTCTTAGAAACATCGCCAAAGGCAAGGGAAGCAAGGGCAAAAATGAACTATTGGGACTTCATCAAGATAAAAAGCTTTTGCACAGCCAAAGAAACAGTCCACAAAACCAAAAGACAACCAACAGAATGGGAGAAGATATTTGCAAATGACATATCAGATAAAGGGCTAGTATCCAAAATCTATAAAGAACTTATCAAACTCAACACCCAAAGAACAAATAATCCAATCAAGAAATGGGCAGAAGACATGAACAGACATTTTTCCAAAGAAGACAACCAAATGGCCAACAGACACATGAAAAAGTGCTCAACATCACTCAGCATCAGGGAAATCCAAATCAAAACCTCAATGAGATACCACCTCACACCAGTCAGAATGGCTCAAATTAACAAATCAGGAAACGACAGATGTTGGCGGGGATGCGGAGACAGGGGAACCCTCCTACACTGTTGGTGGGAATGCAAGCTGGTGCAGCCACTCTGGAAAACAGTATGGAGGTTCCTCAAACAGTTGAATATAAGCTGCCATAGGATCCAGGAATTGCACTACTGGGTATTTACCACAAAGATACCAATGTAGGGATCCGAAGGGGTATGTGCACCTGATGTTTATAGCAGCAATGTCCACAATAGCCAAACTGTGGAAAGAGCCAAGATGTCCATCGACAGATGAATGGATAAAGAAGAAGTGGTATATATATACAATGGAATATTCTGCAGCCATCAAAAGGAATGAGATCTTGCCATTTGCATCAACGTGGATGGAACTGGAGGATGTTATGCTGAGTGAAGTAATTCAATCAGAGAAAGACATGTATCATATGACCTCACTGATATGAGGAATTCTTAATCTCAGGAAACAAACTGTGGGTTGCTGGGGTAGCGGGGGGTGAGAGGGATGGGGTGGTGGGTGATAGACACTGGGGAGGGTATGTGCTAGGGTGAGCGCTGTGAATTGTGCAAGACTGTTGAATCACAGATCTGTACCTCTGAAACAAATAATACATTATATGTTAAAAAAAAAGAAGAAGAAGAAAAGAAGATAGCAGGAGGGGAAGAATGAAGCGGGGAAATCAGAGGGGTAGACGAACCATGAGAGACGATGGACTCTGGAAAACAAACTGAGGTTCTAGTGGGGAGGGGGGTGGGAGGATGGGTTAGCCTGGTGATGGGTATTAAAGAGGGCACGTTCTGCATGGAGCACTGGGTGTTATACACAAACAATAAATCATGGAACACTACATCAAAAACTAATGTTGTAATATATGGTGATTGACATAACATAATAATAAAAAAACAAATAAAATGAAAACCAAGAAATTGCAAACTTCCAACTATAGACTTTCTCTATGTCAACCAACTTAACAATATTCAACAGTGGATAAAGGTCTGATTAAGAAATTTTCTTCTTAAAAAATAGTAAAGAGAATAATATATACCTAAGAATTGGATTAAGAGTATTATAAAAATAAACTTTCTTCTTATTTTTTAAAAAGATTTTATTTATTTATTTATTTATTTGACAGAGAAAGAGCATAAGCAGCGGGAGCAGCAGATGGAGAGGATGAAGCAGGCTCCCCACTAAGCAGGTAGCCCAATTTTGAGGCTGGATCCCAGGAACCTGGGATCATGACCTGAGCTGAAGGCAGATCCTTAACCATCTGAACCATCCAGGTGCCCCTAAGCTTTCTTCTTAGAGACTAATTATTATTAATGGGTCTTTTGTGTCTCCTACAACCTGAGGTTGTAGATCTTAGGAAAATAGAAAATAAAGAACAGATTTGAGTTTTGTTCACATTTTTTGTTTTCTGGGTTTTTTTTGATGTAGTTGTTTTGTGCTTTGCACTTTTTTTTTAAGGAAGTGTGGGGCACAATTTTGTTTATGGGGCAAGAGAAGATAATTTATAAGGATAAAACCCATCAAGTGAAACATCAATGAGAGGAAGAGAGATAAAGAGACAAGGGTTTCTTGTGAATCATTTGTTTACCTGATACAAAAATGAAATCACTACAACCGTGTAACAGAGAAGAAGCAGTAACTAAAGTAAATGAAATCTAACCCCTTTTTTTTTCTCAGTATACCTGCAGAGGAACAACCTGATTCTTAAACATTAACAAGTTCATATAAATCTGCATTAACTTATTTTCAATTAACAGCTGCCCTTCAGCAGAACTCTCTTGGTTTCATCAATAATTGTTAAGATATCCAGATTTCTCAGTTATTATTTTAATTTCACTCTATTCTCTTTATCATCTCTAGGACTTACCGTTAGGCTCTTTGAAGAAACTACCGTATACTTCTATTTTGGTATACTGACATATGCAAGTAAAACCGAGACAACTTACTTTTTAAGAGACCTAGAATTAATGTAAGTTCAAAACGATGGAATTCTGTTGTAGACTAAGCAATTGGTTCCAGGCCATAAATTTTTGGAGGTAAATGCAGCTTTTAGTACAAAGATAAATTATGTACAAATGCAGAACAAGCATCTTCAGGGGGAAAAAGAAGTTTAAAAGTACTTCAGGGAGAAAAAATGAGTAAAACAACCTAAATCAAAGACTCCTAAGAGTCCAATCACAGTTTTCCCCGACAGTTACTTTATTTTCCTTCTATTTCTTTGGTGGAGTAGACAAGATGCTAATGAACAAAAAATATGAAAAGTCAGAGTGTTCTTTTCTACCTCAGCATATGTTAGGCCTGTCTTGTTCAGGTTAAGTAAGGGAAAGCCTATCACGGAAGAAAACAATCAATTTTGAATAGTGGGCCAAAGAAGTGGACAATCTTGAAATGCACGGACAAGGCCCAAAACAAGACAGAAAATGATGGCCAACTGATCAAGAAAGAAACAGTGAAAAAATTATTTAAGACTTTTCAATATTGAGATACCTATATGCTGAGGTAAATATATTTCTTTAAACCCTGTTCTGAATTACATCTAACAAGACAGTATAAGTGGTCAATATATTTTGATGCTATTTTTGAAAATATTGTTTCTTTTAATCTTTTTAAATTTTATTGTTATGTTAATCGCCATACTTTACATCATTAGTTTTTGATGTAGTGTTCCATGATTCATTGTTTGTGTGAAAATATTCTTTTTTAATCTTGTTTCACACACTCTTCCCAACTATGAGATACCTCTGTGATTTTCTTTTTTTAATTTAAAAACAAATTAAAGTAGAAAGGCATATGTTCTCCTTTGATTTACTTAACACTAACTATGGAAGTTAGGAATGTTGTGATGATAAAACCAAGACATTGTTTACCTGGTTCCACTGTAGCTTTATTTCACGTAAAGTGGCTAGGAGGAGAATAAAGTCTGTTATTGAATAGGTGTGGGACTGAAAAGGCATTGGTAGTGGTGAATGCCACAGAAGGCATCCGAACTTTTTCTGCACCATTTCAATATTTTTACGTATCTTGAATGTACTGGGGGCATTATTGCTTTTCTTCCAATGCCTACATTTGATATCATCCTTGCGTGAAGCCCTCAGATCCCCTAAGAACAAACAAACTGAAAAGTGAGACACCCCTGGAAAAGGAGGGAGAAGGGTTCATTTGCCCTGGCTTCTGCCCATCCCTTCCCCCTTGGCAATAGCCTTTCCAGTGCTCAGGTAAGGAAAGAGCGCCCATGTCAAATCCCCCTATTCTGTTGTCTCATCCTCATTCTGGGTCCTTGTCCCTTTGCCCTGAACCTCCACACTGAGGAAAGATTCCAGGCCATTGACCTTTCTTTTCTTGCTTTTTCAGAAGCTTCTTGCTGTCAACACACTGGCTCATCTCTTTAGTCCAAATGTGCCCCTTAGAAAAATATCTACGGACCCTGACCTTTGAAAAGAGCAAAAGGAGTTTTCAGTTGGCGCTAACAGGGAGGGAATGAAAGGCTTGACAGTCTCCACGGAGCCTAGGGATACTACAATTTCTCAAGGTGCAGCCCCCCTCTCTGCTTGCCAAATCACTGAGCTTCTTAGATAACTGGAGCTAGTAAATCTGCCACAGAGGGTAGGAAGGAAAATTGTACTCAAAGTGTAACTTATAGCCTACAAAGGGGGAAGGGAAACTTGTCATTTTTCAACCTAACTTTCTTTGGCAGAAGCCTTCCAGAATTCCCCTAAAATGAGTGCTCCACTCCTGGCAGGCTTCTGCCCATGCATTTCCCTTCATTCAGGAATGATTACTTAATCTCCCCAGTTTAGCCTCCCAACACAGTGTTCAGGAAAGCTTTTTATTTCCCATGTTCTTTCTTCTTATCCCAAAACAAATTTGTCTCCCCGGGACAACATCACTTTCCGAGGAACTGATCCACCTCCAATATTGTATTTATGACTGCCTGAAATGCGTACACTATTTGCTTATCAAACACACAGAAGTCATATAAATTAAAGAAGGTGTTTAATTACACCTTTCTTTCAAGATCAGTGAATGACTTTTGAGGCAATTTATAATTAGCAGCAATACAGCAAAAGATGGCCGACTTTTAGAAACAAGAAAGCCACGTACAGGCAGAGTCTCCCTTCCCCTCTATTCATCATGTGCCTGTGTGTGTGTGTGTGTGTGTGTGTGTGTGTGTGTGTGTGTGTGTGTGTGTGTAATTAAATATCCCTGGGTCCTGGTGATACTGCAAATGTTTAACACAATACCCATTCATTAGAAATGCTTTATACCTATCACATCTTGAAGATGGACTTATCAGCTCTTTCTTTCAACCACATGTCTCAGATTAATATGCATTGTGAGAGAACTTATTTGACAGGTTCAGAAGGGTCGAGCCGCAAGGAGATAACATTACGATTCTCACTAGAATTAGTAAAAGGAGGCAGAGTGGCTGCATTAAGTCATAGTCAATAGTTTAGTTTGAATGAGTACATATGCTATTATCTTACAAGTGCATAAAAGAAGAGGGAAAGAGATAAGAGAGCTATATTTTCCACCTGTTGGCACATCTATGGTTTTATTTTAATCCCCATATCTCCCCATGCCCTTCATGAGAGCTTATTCATTTTGCTTCAGTGGCCCAGTGAGCTTGGGTATTTCAGATGACTGCCAATGAGACTCATTTTGTGGTTCCTCATAACCCCATGAACAAAGTATCATAGATGCCCCGTTTAATTCCCATTGGACACATGGCACACCATTTCTCCTTTCAGTCTGTGTTGTCTTTCTCACTTGATAGTTCCATCTGCCCCTGCTGTCAGGCTGCTTGGGGAACATCAAGATCACCACAGGAGTGAAAAGATGTTATGTGATGGAGAGTTTTCCACCCAATCACTGCCACCCCCATGTGTTTCCCTCCCCCTTTCCTCCTACTCATGGACTCCATGCAGGAGAAATCTCTTGAGTCCACCCCTCCCCACACATCGTATTCCCACCACCCCTTTTACAAGTATCTATACTGCGCCCAGCTGCATTCAGGACATGAGAGGAACCAACACTGTGAAATAAAGTGGACAGTGCTGACAGCCTTGTCAGTGACATCTAGAGTCACCCAGCACCACTTGCAAAATTTCATTTTCCTCCAAAGCATTTCACCATTGGTGTTTGCCAAAAGAGATGATTTTCCATTGTTGTTTATATGAAAAGTTCAGGGTAAAAATAAAAATGTTTTTTGGGACAGAAAATGGGGTACATTTGACCCCAGGGGAGGAGTAACATTGGCCATCTGTTACACACACCAGAACTAAAGCTTCATGATGAATTTGCCTTGGCTTTAAAGGATCATTGTTCTGGGGTGCCTGGGTGGCTCTGTCAGTTAAGCATCTAATCCTTGGTTTCAGCTCAGGTCATGATATCAGGGTCCTGGGATCATGCCCTGCGTTGGGCTCCCCACTCAGTGGAGAGTCTGCTTGTCTCCCTCTCCCTCTCCCTTTGCCTTTCCCCCTGCTCTCTCTCTCTCTTAAATAAGTAAACCTTTAAAAAAAATAAAGGATCAATATTCCTTGTTGATTTCTACACATCAGCTCTATCCCTAGATTGTGGCCTCCACTGTTAGTTCCCTGCATATTCTGTTCCTTCTCATGAAAGGAAAGCCATTTTTATATAAATAAGGAAACTCCAAAATCTACTTTTTGTCAACATGTTAAGAATAATGAACATGAGGAGGTAGAAAAGGGGACAGGGAGACTCCTCCTATGAAACACAAGTACCAGGTATCAGAAAAACAAATTATCCCATTTTGGAGAATCTGAGTGGTCTGGAAGGGAAGAATGGGTTCATTAGGCTCACCACTTATAGGTTAACATTCTCTTTATTTTCTTCTTGCTCAGCTCACTTCCCATAATATCATCCATTCTTTCAGCTTCTCTGTAATCCTTGTAACACAGCCACTCTCTGTGAGCTGGAGCAGTGGGCAAGTGTTACATACAGGAGACAGAATAGCATCGGGGCTTGAATGATGGGAGAGGAGTATGGAGTCAAGTACCTGTAGAATTGCCAATCAGTGATGAAAGCCAAAGGCAGCTGTCCCTAAATTAAAATTTAAAAGTTTCAGTGGAATCTAGTCTTCTATCAGGGATGACCAATCTTAAGAGTTAAAAGAGAGAGAACACCTGCTTTGTCTTTTTTTTTTTTTTTTTTTTGAAAACAAACAGGACACCCCTAGGGGCCGCAAAATATCCATATGGCTTCCTAGGGTCAGTTAAAAGCCTTCACATCATGGGAAAGAGGAAAGCTCACTGGAGAGCTGGGGAAACAGTTATAAAAAAGATCCACAGGGGAAGAATTTATCCAGGAATGACAGGTTGTGTGAAGATGATGTGAGATTGTCAGACACTTTTATGATCCTTTCCTTCAGTTTGGCTCGCGCACCTTCTGAAAGAGCGCTTGGCTTGAAAGGGAGGCCAGCCTTGAAATCAATTGACAGAGCAGAGTAAACATTAATAGCATCTGCAGCCACAGGACACTCGACTACAGTGAGATTTGTTGTAGGACAGAAATGACGACTATCTAACAACATCTTATGGATATAGGCTTCCTGAGCATGGATAGGAAAAGAAGAAGAACAGATACCCTAGCAGAAGGCATTTGCAGCATAAGTTAGGGCTTTGATGGAACAAAATGGGCTGCCAATAAAGTAATAACAAGAGGGCAAATGGAGATGCTCCTGCAGTGGGGAAGGATCCTGGGGCAACCACCACGCCCTGGAGTGTCAGACCTCAACTTCATTTTTAGCAGTAGAATAGATCTCATACACCCACCTCAGCTTAGACTTCTTCTTTCCTCCCCATTTGACTCATCGATAGATGTTTAATGCTAGGGTGACTTCACAGAGATAGAATGATAATAACAAATTGAAGTGAGATGAAATCCATCTAGTTGCACAGGTGGAATTCACAGAAACAAATGCTGCCTTTAGATTCATGCTGCTTATAATAAGCTCATAATAATATTAACCAAAAAAATCAATTCCAAAATTACTGTCAAATTTCATTGATGTTATTTTTGAGCACACAGACCGATTTTCAGTTGAATTGCTTAACTTATTTTAAGCCTCCAGTTCACAGATCTTGACATGTTGATTTGATTGTTTTAAAATGGGGAAACTTTATACAGCGCTATCGGGTCAAACTGCATAAATCAATGCAGGATATTTTTCTAACGTGTTACAATCACAGTTCAGAATAGCCCTGATTTGGTGCATTGCTATATATTTTTTTGCCTCTAGGGACAGTTTGGATGCTAATCCAAATTTTTCAAGGCAGGAAATGAGGTGTCTGGTCTGGTAAAGAAAGTCGTTCATCAGAATTACAGTGCTTCCTGGTTGGGGATGTAAACGGAAACATCTAAACAGTTTAAGAAAGCAGATCTTCTGATATCCCTGGAAAAGATGTCATAACACTAGTGTAAACTATCATTTACTCTCTGGGTCCCAGGGCCTAAGTACTTCCAGGTTAGTGACTTATAAATAGGTTCGAGTTTTATGAAAAGATGTAAAACATTATTGTTTCTTTTGTTCTAATTCCTAGTGAAGCATGTATAGTTTGGAGAGGAGGAAAGAGCCCATCAGAGAGAGGGGGGAAGAGCCCATTAGGAGAAAAGGCCGTGTCTGGTTCCATTGCTCTCCTAGCTATCCATTCTCTGATTTGAAAGGGGACTTTTCCCCCTCTCTTAATGCAGTTATATTCCCTTTGGACAACTCTGAAGGGTGTTGCTAGTTTTAATTTGTGACATCACACTTATTGCTAAATCTTGTTCACTTCAACCAAGATAATTCTAGAGACTATAGGAGACAAAAAGAATTATGAGCCTCAATTGCCTATCTTCCAGCAACTTCCTTTAGAGTTAAAGAGAAAGTATATGTCATTATTTTACCACTTACTTGGGGGCTTTGGCATAAAAATAAAAAAAGGTGACTAAAAATAAATGCTGCTTCTATGTTCTGTAGCCAGACTCCCTACTCTATTATTTAGTGTCTGGGTGACCATGGCCTTGTGCCTTAGTTACTACAGCTATCAATGCTGTTAGTGGTACCATATACATCACAGGGTTTTTGTGACTGTTAAATTAGTAAAAATATATATAAAGCAATGAGAACTGTACCTACAGATATACACCCATGAAATGTTATTATTCATTTTTTTATTCAGCAAACATGTACTGAGTATCAGTTTGTACTGGATAAGCAGAAGTGACTAAGACAAGTTCCCTCCCTCATGGAACTTATATTCTAGAGGAGAGAGACAGACTCAGTAAATATATATGATCAAGGGAGTGTTAGAGTAGGTGAGTGCTATGATAAAAGGAGGATATGGGATAGCAAATACGTTGGGAGAAGACTTGCCTTAAGTCAATCAGGGGAGGCCTCCCTGGGAAAAATTATATGGACTAAAACCCAACTGACTCCCAGAAGCCAGCCAGCCATGTGATCCATATGTAATGTAAACAAGCCCTCAACCCCTGCTGGCATGATCCAATGAGACTTCATGGAGGAAGTGGACTTCAGCATAATGTTTAGATTAGCTGAGAGAAAAAGAATGGTCACTGTAGGCAAAGGGGTTGCAACAAATGCAAAAGCTTACAGGTGGGAAACCCAAGGCACAAGGTATGCTGAATGGGTCTTAACATACCTGTGTGTCTGTCATTGATGGTATGTATGGAAGAGTAGGAGATGGGGTGAAGAGGTAAATGGAAACAGATTGTAGAGGGCATTCAACCTCAGAATCTTCCTAAAATGTCATAGATTTCTCTGTATAAAAAAACTGGAGTTATTGATTTGCTTATGAGATGGAGAAATAAATTATTTAACTATGGTTAAACTAATCCCCATTCCAATGACTGCCTCATGGGGGCTGGGGGATGGTGCACTTGGTAAAAATTCACTGATTAAGTGACTGATGGGTTAGCTGGTTGATTAGTTTATTCATTGCATAATACCTGGAAAATTAAAGGCTAAGTAAATTTTTAGGGAAGAAAAGAAGGAAAGGATGATGGAAAATAGTAGTGAAAATAACAATGTAAAAAGTTGGAGTTGAGAAAATAGGAGAGAGAAATCCACAGTCCTATGTTAATGAGAAAGGTGTCAAAGATGAGTGAGCTGTTAGGCCTGAATGGCAAGTACACAACACCAAGGGGGACTGGTTCTGAAGGAGAAAAGACAAGGAACCCCATTTTGCATGTACACACATCTAAAACGTGCGTGCATTTTGTGATGTATGCTGTGAGGGAAACTCTGTGATGTCAGACAGAACTGCCCCTAACAAACAGCAGGAACACAGAGCTAAGGTGAGCAGCAGAGCTAAAGTGCACAGTTTTGTTCCATCAAAGAAGTGATTCTTCATCTCTCTTCATTCCTTTCATCCCTATAGATGTGTTATCCATTATGATTTTTAAAAATGATTGAGTTCGGTTAAATTTAACAAATATTGGTTGACCCAACAGTAGACACCAGGCTCAGATGAATGAAGCATAGTTCCTGTATGTTTCCTAGAGGGGATAGGATGAAAAGGGAACCAGCAACATGCACACGTGCATGCGCATGCAGGAATAATTAGTTGGTTAAAGGGAATCCAGGGTAAACTAAGACAATGTGAATATAAAATCAAGAAGAGCTCTCTCCATCATTTAGCAATATAGATTCCATGGAGAATAAAAGCTAAGACACTGCCTTTAGATTTGTCAATGAGGAGCTTACCTTTGATCTTTGAAGGGTAAATTCAGTAGAACACTGAGGATAAAGGCTAAGTTTGGTCCCTTCATTTTTCATTCTCTTGACTTTCAAAAAAAGTCTATCACAAGGTAAAAGTCGTAGTGTTAGTGCTCTCTATAAATGCTGAAAATAAATAACTAGGCCATATTCATAATCACAAAATTGCCAGATTCCACTTAAAAAAAAAGTAACACAACCAAAACCATTTAGAAAGGAATCAGACAGTTAAAGTGTCACCTCCCCCAGAATAAAACAATGTCACCAAAATAAAACTTATAAATTCATATAATAATGTGTAATTAAAGATACAAATAATCACACATCTTGACACTTCATGCCAGTGGACTTACTACCTTGAAAAGTTTCTCCAAAAAAAAATAGAATAAGTAAATAAACACAGTAGAGTTTTTTAAAGATAATCTTTATTTACTTTCTCTTAAAAGACAAATTTAATAATATACAAAAAAGAAAAGGACAAGCATTCTGAAGGTCAAACGAAGCATTTTTCTTTAACAAGGTTATTTTGACATGACTAAATGGAACAGCCACAGAACTTTGAGCAGCGCTATTAGATTAATGATGGCATCAATGGTAAGAACAACTGGGATTTGGTAAGCTCCTTCCGCCTTTAATAGTTTCATTCAGTTTGGGATAGAGAAAATGGAGATGAAAAGAAAGCCTAATCGAACCCTGGCCACTACATATTTTCTATTTTTTTTCAAGTCAATGAGAAAGAATCAACAGCAAAATAATAGCCTTTTCCAGGGAGTACCAAAAAAATAAAAATAAATCAATAATCAATCTTGCCAGAAGAAATCCAACATTTTCAGTACTGTTACACATTAAACAGACTGTATTGATAATAAAAAGCCATATGCCCTGTCTTTTAGATACTCTGAAAAGAAGTATCTTTATTATTTCATAAAGCCTCTTGACCTAGCCACGCCCCTCACCCAAAAATAATCTCTTCCTCCTCTGACCTCTTTAGGATTTTACATTTCAAATAGAAAGTGAGAACTCCTGGTTAAACTTGGAGGATTGAATACGGAAGAGATTTTTCTCTGCTCCTTCCAGTAATCCCATTCAAATGAGAGGAAAGGTAAATCCACAACACAAAGAGAAAAGGAGGGAGCTACCAAGGGATAAAGAGATGTCAACAAATGCATCATGCAGCAGGAGCTCTGAAAGGCTCAGATACTGAGAGACCAGCTATCAAAGAAGGCGAAGGTGAGACATGGGACTAAAAACTGAAGTCTACCTGAGAGTCTTCATGGGAAGTGTTTAAATACTTGGTCCCTTCCCATAAACTGGTGGTTTGTTTTGTGGAAAAATTTAATCAGAGATGCCCAGATTTGGGCACATCTGGTAAAAAAGGAAAGGTGAGGGAGAGACAGGACTCTGGAAAGACACTGTTTGATGACATCCTCAAACCTTCTGAATTACATTCCACTGCCAGAATGTCCTCTATCTGGCTAATATTCCACAGCAGGAGTTTGGAGTAGTCTTCCGTGGAAAAACTCAGCAGCACTCAAAAAAGGCTTACAAATACTGACCTTTGGTGGTCCCTTAAGGAAACAGCTGAGTTCCCACCATTCCTCCTGTAAAGCCCATTGGTCCTTAAAACCTCAATCCAGGGTATGATAATTCAAGACAATTTTCTAAAAGATGACAATATTATTTTTAGGTCAAAAGGGCTTGTTAAGATCCCTGTATACTGAATGATAAATTACCCAAGGCACATCAACATGCAAATCCAGGAAGCAGAGAGAAAGAAACTTCCAGGAAAGAAATAAATCAGATAACATAAGAAGGATCAAGAAACATAAAGGCATTGGACTTCTCAGCAAAAACATTCAAATGTAGACAAATGATAGAACAATTTCTTAAAAATTCTAAGTGTAAATGGTTTTCAAACTATAATTAGAAATGCTGCCAAACTGTCAATTAAACATACAGCAAAATAAAACATTTTCATATACACGAGTTTGAAAAAAATATCTCCCTTCCTACTCTTTTCAAGCTCCTGGTAGATATGTGTTGCCAAAAGCAAGAGAGTGAGTGAAGAAAAAGGAAGACCCTGATTTCAGTAAATCGGGGATCCAACAAGGACCAAGGGTGAAGTCAAGTCCCAGGGCAAGGGCTGTGCATCAGGCTCTAGCATAAGTCCAACAGGGAGCAGGAGAGAGAGTTTTCTGACAGAGGTTTCCTGGACAATGGTAGAACTGTCACAATATCTGAAATGTTTTAGTGTTCAGAGAGGTGGTATTGGTTTGTTTGGGCTACCATTTATTTCACCAGAGATTGGGTGGTTTGAACAACAGGAACTATTTTCTTACAGTTTTGGAAGCGAGAAGTCAAGCATCAAGCTGTCAGCAGGATTAGTTCCTCCTGAGGCCTCTGTCCTCAGCTGGCAGATGGCCACCATCTTGCTGCTTCTCTGCATGGTTGTCCCTTTGTGCATGTGTACCCCGATGTCTCTCTCATCTGATAAAGACGCTGGTCATATTAGATTTGGGACCCATCCTAATGGCCTCATATTAACTCTATCACCTCGTTAAAGACCTTATCTCCAAATACGGTTACATTCTGAGGTGCTAGTGTGTGAGATTTCAATATATAAATTTTAGAGGGACACAACTCAGCCCATAATAGAGGAATTATGATTCTGTGGGGAAATACGAAAAGGAAATGTAATCAAGGAAAAATACATCAACCAGTTGCACTAAGATAACATTTGAATATCAGTTGGGATACCTGGTGGCTCAGGCAGCCAAACCTGTGACTCTTGATCTCAGGGTCATGAGTTCAAGCCCTATGCTGGGCGTAGAGTTTACTTAAAAAAATTTTTTTTGTATTCAAAATTGATACAAATTGAACCAACATTGTCACGTAACCATAGTAGGAAAGCAGATGAGGAGAACTAGGAAAAAGAATTTGTGGAAGAATATCACAAATGAAGAAGGGTGCGCCAAAGGAATGTTGTTTTTCTGCAATTAGTTTTATAGTACTATTTGATTATTATATTCTGCAACTATATTTCACTGACAAAAATTCTACAGTATTTTTTAAGTGATCAGTGTCATAAAGGAGGGGAAATAATCTTTTGTGTAAACACTTTAGCTTTGCTATTTGAGCATCACATCTTTGAGTGCAGGTTCCATGTCTTATTCATTAGGATCTCACTTGTATTTTTCATATACTATGTAACAAACCCATGACTAAAATATACTACTGCTCGAGAAAAGTTTCTGAAATAAAGAGTATATTTATTTATTTCTCATAATACTTAGCACCCAATTGTTGCCCAATTAATTGCTAATTTTTACAAATTGAGGATAGCTATTCAATAAATATTGGCTAACGAAACAGATTAAATCAGAAAGTGAGCGTTAGTAGATACTAATAACCCTGTAGTCATAATCGTTGAAGATTTAAAGATAGAACATAGAAAATAATCCAATGAATGAAAGATTAGGGAGTGAGGAGAGGAGAGAAAGAAAGATAAATCAGCAAATTTATTTAACAATTATACAAGTAACTTGATGCTATAGGCTGAATGTTTGTGTCTCTCCCAGAATTCATATGTTGAAAGCCAATCCCCAGTGTGATGATATTAGGAGGTGAGGGCTTCAGGAGGTGATTCTGTCATGAGAGTGGAGCATTCATGAATGGGATTAGTCCCCTTATAGGGAGACCCCAGAGAGTTTCCTTGCCCCTTTCAACATTGAAGACATAGCAAAAAGATGGTCATCTATGAACCAGGAAGCCGACTATGACCATACACCAAATCTGCCTGCACATTAACCTTGGACTTCTCAGCCTGCAGAACTGTGTGTAATAAATGTTTGTTGTTTATAAGTCACCCAGTCTATGGCATTTTGTTATCACAGCCCAAATGGACAAAGACACATAACAACAATTCAACCTTTACCAAACTAAATCAATTCTCCATCCTTTGCTGTTTTGGTGTCCTTTTTCCAGATCAACCTCTCTAGCAAATCAGAAGTCCTTTTGGCAAACAACCTCCAAAATGGTATTCAGAATATTTTTAATCAATTTTTGACTGAATATAAAATAGAGAAATAAATTTCTGGTTGCTTTTGAAGCATTTCCCTGCCAGAGAAACTAAAACAACAATTGTTCCCATGTCAATCTGAGAATAGCCAGGGCTATTCAGATTGCTCCCTTAGTGAATTGAAAAGTCCCAATAAATAGGCTGCTTATCATGAAGAGAGCAGTGGAGGTGAAGATGAGCTTAGCACGTATTCATGAGCTGAAGATGCTTACTTTGCGACTGCAGAATAAAGGCAACTGGAAAAGTAGTAAAATAGGAGATACATATCTTAATGCTGGAAAGAAGGAGGGAAGAGAGGAAAGAAGGGAGGGAAGCAAGGGAGGAAATGAAGGAAAGGGGATAGGAAGGAGGAAGGAAGAAGAATGACAGAAATCTTAACAATGAAGGAAATACCTAATCATTCAAAATGGGGTACAGGTCAGTTAGACTAGCAGCGTAGGACTGGCCTGGTAATAAGTACCAAGAGTTTTCCTAAAGATCCATAAAGAGCTGGCTCTAGCAATGGAACCAGACAAGTGGCAGAAAGTAGTAAAAAGGCAGGATTTATCACCACAAATTTAGATGGCAATCCTTCAACTTGTTTTTTTAAAACTAGCATCTAAATTTAGTGTTATTTTGAAGGAAAATCCGAAAGAGCTCTCCATTTTAAGAGAAATGTAGAAAAGTGGGAAAAACAAAGTATCCATCAAATTGAGGTACACATACTATTAGTCAAAATATATTTAGAAAGAAAAACAATATATTAGAGAAAAGTCAAATATCCCATATATATAAAACAAGGGCATTTCAAAGATAGGGAACCAAGTCCTTTCCTAATAGTTGGAGGCAAATTAGTTTTTGCCATTATGTGGTCAGCCTAAGTGTTCCAATTCATCTATAAAATGAAGGAATATTTTCCCCCAAGTAACCTCAAGTCAATCTTCTTTCCATAAGTTGATTATGCAACTGGAAATAATTTAGCAGTGATCTCACCATAGCTTAAATCTATTCCAATATACAACATGCATGAACATTTAGAAGATTGATATATTCATTAAAATGAGAAATATTAATTCCTTAATATTTATTTAAGTAGGAAAAAAACCCTTGGGGGGGCAGAAACGAAGATTAGTTGAAATAGGAAATTATGTCTAAAAATGCGACACACCTTCTTTCCATAGATATCAGACCAGGAAATCAGACTAAAACACATTTTATTGTCTTTGTCAGAAATTATGAAACATGCATTTTTTAGCCGATACTAACTGTACCAATGAGATTTTTACAAAACACTCTCATCTGGGATGTGGTTAATTCTTATACATCAGCACATCTATTCTGTCTCTGAGGCTTTGGCCAAAAAGCACATAATAAACCTTATTTCTACCCCTGCACAAAGTGAAGGTAATACATGGGACTTAACTAGTTCTATTGTTATCTATCAAGGACAGACTACGTCACACTGCACTTTTCTAAACAATGTAGGCAGGTGCCTATGGTTTAGAAAATAATTCAAATGCTTGTGAAACAATTTGAGGGTAAGACAACAGATGATGATAGGATGTCATTTGGGCTAGTACATATTGACAATTAGAGAACAAGAAAGCACCCCGCAAGTTACCCACAGTATAGCAAATAGAAAACATTTCAAATAAGCTAGATAAGGGAGAGACAAAGGAATGTAAGGTTTACTGTTCAAGGTTTAAAGAACATTGCTAAGAAAACCCAAGGATACTTCCTGCTCACCAACCTGGGGCCATGTAGCCTTCAGAAATACTAATGACACCATAGATTTACATTACATTTTATACCTAACAAAGAACTTTTATATATGACCAAAAAGTCAGGGCGTGTACTACCATCACTACTGCCCGGAGGCAGGAAGGAAACTCAGTAACATAATGTGACTTTCTGAACACCACCCAAAAGCAAAGTGTAAGGCCTCCTAGTTTCCGCCCATGGCCTTGACACTACATCAAGATCTGTGGCCTAATGAAGAGGGCATGTGGGGAAATGACAAAGGAGGAAGGCAATAGGGGAATGATTTTATAGCATCCAAGCGTCAGTTTGGACTCCTGGGGTAATGGTTAGAATCACTTTGAAGAAATTATCCATCATTTGTTCCTCTGAGTTACAGGGAAGGGAGGAGGGAAAAGCACCATGAGGTCAGTTATGACGAGGGACTTTCCTTCCAGGCTTAGTGATAATGAAAGTGACCTGGATTCAATGGCATGCTTTTTCCTAGACTAGGTGCCCTCCTTTGTGTGGAGTGGGCACAGAAGGCCCCACCTCTGAGTATAAAATGAAAGGAAAAGCTACAAACAAAAATGGTCAATTGAGGTGTTAGAAATTTGCTTGTATTTATAGAGAAAATCTGAAAAGCCAGTTACCCCTTAGGGAATGGTCCAATAGTACAGAGAAAGTGTATTGTGGATATACTTCACAAAGTGGGCTCATGAAAGTAGATTGCTCCCTCTAGACCAGACTTTTGTCCTAAGTAAAACTGTAAAATAATTTGCATTTATCCTCTTTGTCAGAGGAAGCCAGCCAAACTCATAGGGTAAAAAGTTCCTTTATAAATGAATAAAATCCCCATTCCAAGGGAGACATGCATTTTTAAAAGGTAGTCAAGGTGGTGGGCCTCTGGGTATCTCCTCTGCCCTAAATTGTCTTGTTTACCCTTTCTTCTGCATTTCATGTGCTACCAAACAGGGTTAACTCCATAAAGAATGCAGATCTGTGGGGAAGAATGCACTACAGTTCTCTCTCATGTAGCTTTATGGGATCTGTGGACCCTAATGGGAGATGAAATGCATTTTTCCATCAGGAAAAGTCATCAAAAATGACTGAAAGGTGCACAGGGAACAAATACCCGTGGTAAGAAGAGAACATATTCATAGTTACTTTCTTACCACAACTAAGCTTCTGAGGACAAGGAAAACGCCTGGAAAACTCAAGGATACGAGTAAAGGTTACAGAATCCACTCATTAGAATACACAGCATGTCATCTTGGCACTCTGTGCTGCACTCCACAGTGGTAATGCTTTTCCTTCCACTGAACAGATCCATCTCCAGAGCCCTCTTGGAACTGTCAATATAGTCATTATCAATTATGTAATGCAGGGGGGAGTGAAGATTAATAATTCAGAGCTAAGACATCACCATGATTTATAATCTTGCGTGTAACTGTCTACAGCCAGCATTGGGAACCTGTCGTTAAAAGGCATTAACTTGAGAAAATTAGAGTTCTGTATTGATCACCAAACATGTATAGTTTATTGTGAAGTGATGCTTTAATTTATATTCCAAGCAAGGCTCTAGAGTGAATATCATTTGCGTAGGGAGGGCTGCATCCTGAAGCCATCTGGTTCCACAACATGACAGTAGCCGCAGGTAAGCATCCTCTAAACAAGTGCCGTCCGGTTGTGAGAGGCAGACATGATACCCAACACTCCCTGCTTGTGCAGGGCAGTGTGTGGTTCAGGCACAATCATTAACTAAAAAGGGAGGTTTTACCCTGAACATGCAGAAGAAGTTGGGCTACTCAATGACTTGATGGTGATCTCAAGGGAACATTGCCTTTCCACATTCCTGTCTTTAGGTAGGTGAAATGCCACTCTACTCTTTTGTTTCCTGCACCTCACTAAGCAATTCGCCTTTCTTAATAAAATTAGAAGGACGTTATTAAGTTACCTAGCCCAATCCCTGTGTTTCTACAAGTGAATACTACAGGATTGTGGCCGTGTGGTGTGATCCCTGGGAGAATTGGCTGTGAGGGCGCATTAACTCAGATAATCAGACTGTCAGCGCCAACCCTTAGCAAAAGCATCTCAAAGACCCGAGCTGAACTTCAGAGAAAGCAGAAGGGCTTTTTGCAAACACCGCCTGATGGCAAGTCAGGCAGAAATACACAGCAGCTAGGTAACAGTGGGTTAACAATGGTTTTCAAAACTTAGCTGCATATTATAATCATCTGGGGAGATTTTATAGACAATACTGATGTCTGAGCCTCATTCAGAGATTCTACTTTAATTGGTCTGGGATGGGGAACCAGGCAGTGAAAAATGTTTTAAGTACCCTAAGTGATTCCACGGTGCTCCAATTTTAAGAAGCACTGGTTGGGGTGTGTTCAAGTGTATGTGAGTAAATTCAAGATCAAAAGAATGAAACACATGAAACACATCGAAATGGCAAAGATTTTAGTATAAACTTTAAAATGATGTATATAAAAAAAAACTGAGCAGTAACTAGCAAATTTAGCATATAACACAGAAATATGGGTGCAAAATTTTGGTTTGGTTTTTGCATCAGTCTCGGCTGCTTGGCAGGAGTCTTAGAATGAACGCAGTGGCGTGAGAGAGCCCGACATGCCCCTCTCCTTGTACCAAACTTGGACACCAGCCGCTGAGGGGTGTGGTGCATATCAGCTGAATTCAGTGGAAATTAGACATGCGTTTCCTGGTTAGAAAACGGAGGGGCGTGGGAACGGAAAATCGGATTTTGCCACTGTGAGGTTAGAAATGGAAGATCATTCCTCTAAAAACGTCTTTGAGAAGCCAGTGGATGTCCAATGTATGTTTCACAGAGGCTGCTGGGGAAATGGTCACAGGGTCACATCCACCTTTTATCTGTGCACTCAGACCTGTCTGTAAACAAAAAGGAGAGGGTGATATTAGGAGAGCCTGTAGCCAGATAGAGTGCAATAGGACAAAGGGAGATTAAGCGTGTTTTTAAAGGCTTAAAACCTCAGAGATAATCATCTGACAAAGAGCATTCAAAGCAAAGAACAATAGATTAGAGAGGTAGCTTTGATAAATTTTCATGCTGAGGAAACAAGAAGAATAAAGAAATAAACCATCTAGAAGGAGCCCAAAGATCTCTGTGCTTATGCATTATTAATAACTAAAGAGGAATAAAAAATAACTAATCTTGACAAATAGAATGATGACAACTTTGATGTTTCTGTGCTAGTCAAGGATGAATGAAGAATAGATATCTTCTGTATACAAAGAAATGCATAAGTTGGGATAATTACATAATGCAAGGTATTACTACTCTCTCTAGATCTAAATGGAGTCTAGCTTAAATGTTAGTAAACAATTCTGGGTGGATTTCAGGGTGCCTCTTAGCACTATTTGTGGTTTAGTGGTTACTACCATATGGATTTGCTTCCACCTGATTAAAGACCCTTGAGATGTCCATCCAGTCGGACAAAATCTACCGGATTCTGAATCACAGTTGAATTTTTCACCTCTAACCCTATATTCAGCCAACGGAGAACTTTTAGTACTTGCTGAGCCACAGAAAACAAACAGGTAGCAAACTTTTCTTTACCTCCTCCCTTTGTGATAGCAGTAATACATTTATTTCAATCCAGAGCCTGTGTAGCCTTATTATCTGGGGAAAAACATAAAGGAAGAAGAGGAAAGACATGCCAACGTGGCCCCATTGAGTAAGGTATGGGCCATCGTTTCTTGTGATTAGATCAAAGAAATCTCAGAACACCTCAAAGCAATTTATAGAAAAACACATTCCTATTTACCTGGGGACAAGTGACTCAGGTTACAACTCCCAGATTCTAGTTTTACTGCCTTAAATTTGATTAATGGGGCATATTGCTTGACATTAAGCTGCATCAAGCTAGGATGTAATGAGATATATTGACAGTGACTTTTCTATTTCAGCTGGCCAGTTCAGAGGAGAGCACTTGTCTTAAAGGAAATACACTGGTTTGAATTCCTTTCTAATTCTTTTCCTTGGAACCAAATGTTTCTATTCTTCAGATCTACTTCCATGTTGTCCTTTGTCTTCACTGTCAAACAACATTCTAAACGGGCACCAATCCGTCAGTCCAAGAAGAGAGGAAGATCTCAGTTTGGATTCTATTATGATTTTGAAGAGCTCCTTCTAAAATCTTAAACTGCTTGTTTTTTAGACAACAATTCCTAAGCTTTAGTCCTCCCACACCCAACAAAATAATAGCTAATATTTATTTGACACATTGTGTTTCTGCCCAAGCTCACACAGCTACTGAATAATAGCAGCATTCAGTTTTTTCATCAACAAATATTTGCTCAGGAATTATTATGTGCCAAGAAGCACTATAGTAGGTACATGGCATACAGCAGTGAGAAAGATATGGAGGTACCCTCATAGAGATTTTGTTATGATGGGGGAGAAGGGCCAATGTAAAAAGAGACAAACAGGAGCACCTGGGTGGCTCAGTCCTTAAGCGTCTGCCTTTGGCTCAGGTCATAATCCTAGGGTCCTGGGATCAAGCCCCACATTGGGCTCCCTGCTCAGTGGGAAGCCTGCTTCTCCCTCTCCCACTCCCCCTGCTTGTGTTCCTGCTCTCGCTATCTCTCTCTGTGAAATGAATAAATAAAATCTTTAAAAAAAGAGAGACAAACATATGAAATATTGATAAATCATGATGTCGTGAGATAAAAAATAAGAGGAAGTCCTTCTCTAGAGAAGGTGGTCAGGAAAGGCTTTTCTACAGAGGGGACATTGACTTGAGTCCTGAAGGACAGCCCACCCACCCGAGATTGAGTGGGGGAGGGGTGGAGGTAGAACAGGAACTCAGGGAAGATATGCCGTAAGCCCGTGTTCCTGCTCGCTGTACTACGGTCTCTCTTTGACCTCCTGCAGAACAATCTAAGGCATTCATTTGTCTCAACTCATTCTAGCCAATCTCCTAGCCCACACTCCACATTTAGGGATTGCTATTTCTACCCATGTGTCTATCTCTCCTAAGGGGAAGAGGTGTCACTTGTCACTTCACATTTTGTCTCTCTAGGAGGTCCGCTTGGGCTCACACCCCTGTGACTTGCCAGAGGCTTTGTTCCTTTGGCTGCTTTTTATCTTCTGTATCTCTCTTCTCTCCCCTCTTGATTCCTTCCTTACAGTGCACAAACATGCATGAGTTTCTCATATTAAAATAGCTCTCAAAAAAATAAAATTAAATTAAAAAATAGCTCTCAAACAAGCATCTCCCTTCTAGCTATTATCCCTGAAAATAATGATCTATAATCTTTTTCCCCCTTTTTTCAGTTCTCATTCATTCTATAGACCTTATGAACTGGCTCAGCCTCCTTTGCTCCACTGAACAGAAGAGATAGTAGAATGAAGAGAACAGACTTTGGATTCAAATAGAAATGAATTACAGACCCATGTTTCAATCTTTAGCTGTGTGCCCTTGGGAAAGATACTTCTCTAAACTTGAGCTTATACGGCTGGTGGACAGGCCAAGCTGGCTGAGGGCTCTGGGTGTTGGGGAGGAGCAGCAGGGGAAGGGTGAAACTTCAGTCCCAGAACTGGCCCTGGGGAGCTGCTACTCCAGGCCTGGGAGACTGGAGGTGGAGAGAAACGTAAGGGAGTGGTGCCCACTGAGGGCTCACCAAACCCAAGTCTTGGGCATTTGAAAACATCAAATCCTTCTGCTACCCCTTGTCCCTGGGACACTGGTCTGCCCAGAGGCTGGGACTCCCATCTTCCTACTTGACCCTCCAATCTATTTTAGAGCCTGCCTCTAGGGGCCTTCTCCAGTCAGGAAGGTGCTGAGGGGCTCAGGCCCAGGATGTGGGCCGGAGCAGCTTGGAGGAGGTTGGCACAGGGGCTAGTGACCAACTAAGTGCCAAATCCAATGGGATATTTTCAGACCTAGTCTTTTTATAACATCCTTGTCATCTTAAAATCCTCTACTGCCTTGACCTCCAATAACACCACCTTGTTCTGGTCCTCATTCTTTACCTCACAGCTGTTCTCTTTCCATGACTGTTTCTTCTTGGCATGCTGTGCTGATTCTTCTTCCTCTACTTCCTCTTGTTTCCTTCTTTTTGTCACTCGCTTCTTTTATCATTCTGGGCCTCCCTTTGGTCATTCATACAGCCTCGGTTGCTATCTCTATGTTAATGACTCTCAAAATTATTTTTCTACTGATAGTTACTTCATGAACTCCAGATAGATGGATGTATTTCACTGCTTACAAGCTTCTTCACCTCCACGTCCTATCGAAACTTCAATGTCAACACTGAGACAATGGTTTCTCTTCCCTAGGTTCCCTAACTCATCTTATATTACACCAAGATCCACCTGATTTCTCAGAGGAAAAAATATATATATATCTGTAATATCTTCAGCTACTTGCCTGGCAGATCCAAGACAAATACCCAGATCTCTCACCTCCAAACTCAGAACTTTTTGACTCGGTGCTGTGATTAGCAGTTTACAGCATGTTCTTTAGCCAAGTTAGTAATAACTTGATATTATTACCCTGTGATAGTTAATTTTATGTGTCAACTTGGCTAGATCATGATACCAGTTTTTGGTCAAACACCAGTCTGTATGTTGCTGTATGAGGACCACCATTTTTTAGATGGTGATTAGCATTTAAATCAGTCATTTTGAGTAAAACAAATTACCCTCCATCGTGTCAGTGGGAGCTCACCCAAATCATGGAAGGTCTCAAGAGAAAACACTGAGGTTCCCTGAGGAAGGAAAGATTCTACCTCCAGACTGCCTTTGAACTCAAGCTGCAACATCAGTCCTTCCATGTGTCTCCAACGTGCCAGCCTGCCCTGAAGATTTCAAACTTGCCAGCACCTACAATCTTATGAGCTAATTCCTTAAAATCAATCTCTCTGTCTTTCTCTCTTTTTCTCTCATTGATTCTGTTTCTCTGGGGAGCCCTGGCTAATGCACACCCTATATATTTTCCCCTATCATTAGAAAAGTATCATTAGCATTCTGCCAGCTTAACTTTCCTTTTGCATATTTGTATTATTTATTTTAGCATAAATAGTTGTCGTGTATGTGATTGGTAACCTACTCTATCTAGATACATGGTGTCTGGGAATACATTCAGTCACGTGTAGTGTAGGCTCTTTAGCCTTTAGAAGGCAAAACACCTTTCCTCTTTTCTCTTTCCCCATGCACTTCTCTTCATCAAGCTCCCACTGAACTTGTCCCACCACCCTCCTAGCCAGACCATAAACTCACGTCGCCAATCTCACTCACCCTAGTGTTTGGCAAGGATTTGTAATCCAAGTATTTGGGGCTCCTTAGATAGAAAAACAAACTCAATTGTTATCTCAAGATCCAGGTGGCAGAACAAACTTACAAACCAAATATCACAATCTTGTGTCTTTTTTTTCCTCTCATAGTCCTACTTGATTATTCCTAAATTGATTAATTTGCCATCCATAATTGCTCTCAAGTTATAAATTGAGGATTTCAAAAGCTTTGCATGTCACCAGCAATTCAGCTTCTCAGGAACAAGGGACAAAAACCTGATTTGGAGAGAAATCTCTAAGGGATTAATTAACTCAGCAAAGACACTTACAGCACTGGTTAACAGTTCAATGATGGACTTAAGTTTGAGTTCATTCCCTATGTGCCACTGGCTACAAAATGCAATTAATCTAGTATATTAAACTAATATTTAGGTTGTAAAAAGAAGACAAAAGTGTTTTGTTTGTTCATTTGGATTTTGCAACCGAAATTACACTCCCTCTTCTTTCTTCCATCTGAAGAATGTTAATATCTAAGAAATGCTTTACAAGGAGTAGGCTAGTGTTCATGTTAAGCTTGGTGCCGTAAAATGATATTCAGTGATTCTAGTCACATTTGCTGAACTGCCAAAACTTTTAATAAACACATATGCTTTGGACTTCTAGTTTCTGGTTTCTGGGAATTACAATATTTTCCTAGGTTAGCCAGCTTTCTATCTTGGACAAGGTTGTATGACTATTTACTCAAGTAACTTATCTCAGGAGCTTTAAATGTTTCCTCATATTTCATGCCCTGCTCCTCTGAATGTCTGGATTTTGGAAATTAACATTCAGAGGAGAATAGAAGAAATTCATATAAAAAAGGTAAATAATATAGTATCACCCGTATTTCTAGGGAGAGGAATGGAAATTTGGTCTCCACAGAAGCTACCTCTTCTTTCCTATTTCTCTATTTATGTGTGTTATTTTTTTAAGTTTCTTTGATTACTCATCATTTGATAAATGGTAAATATTTTGCTCCCCTACCTGTTTCCTCCTTCAATAATACTTTTATTTTGACAAAAATGCAAGGGTATTCAAATATAATAATGAAATAAATCCTTAATGTTCCTGGAAAGTCCAATAATTTAGTGGAATGGCCATTTCTGCTTTGCACACATTAGCATAGACACTTGTTTTACACAAAAGGTTCATTTATTTTTACTGGAAAGGTATCACTCTAACTTCTAAAAAACTTCATATGCATTATATATTTGCAGATGCCTAATATCTTTGCAAATAATATGCATTGTGAAAGGAAACATAAAACAAGTAATTGTGTGGGCATACTTTCAAAATCTACTTGGGATGATTTAGATGTGGTTTATTCTAAAGCCAGAGGAATGGATGAAATAATCTTTTAATCTACCCTTCTTGTTCTAGAATTGGAAGACAGAAGAAAATACAGTCTGATCACAGAAATGGCATTTTCTGGAGTAGGATACTTGCCAAAAGAGAAGAAACACAAGTTCTGATGTTGCAGTAAAATTTACATGTTTTGCTCTGACTTTAAATCCTAATAGATATTTCATTAAAATTATGATTTAATTATGCATTAGGTTTAATACACTTAACATTTCAATAATTAACTGCTCTAGCAATAGGAGTGAAAATCCAATTTATTTGTTTGTTTCCACTGTTTAAAATATCTAACTGTTCATCTACATCTACTCCCTAATGTCCCAGGGACTAGAAAACATCAGCAATTATTTAAGACCTGAGCCTCAACATAAAGATTTCCTCTTCTTTCCTTTCAATCACCCATAGAAGGCCAACAAGAATTGTATTCTTGCGTGCATTCTCTGTGTGTCTGTGTGTCTCTCTCTGTATCTGTCTATCCGTCTCTCTCTCCTTCCCACCCTCCCTCCATGTCTCCCTTTCCATCCCTCCAACTCTCTTTCCCCCACAGAATATGCGGGGCTTTGGAAGATTCAAGACAGAGTAAATAGTATGATAATACAAAATGCTAGTAATAAAACATGTGTATGCTTTTCTGATAGTTTTGATATACATAAAAACTTGGAAAATTCATCCACACAGACACACACACAATTTATGTCATCAAGTAATGCTACTTCCACAACTAGAAAAAGTTCTCTGAGCTGATGAAAAAATATTTTTTAATAATATGAGAAGTCTCCTGTGTATTTCCGTAGCTCACCGGCCTTCAAGTGGAGCTCTCCACAGTAAATATGGTTCAAAAGCTCAATCATTAATTCTATTTAGGCTTAATGTGTCATAAAGCTGAGGAATGCAGGGCCATTTTCCTCTCTGCTGGGGCACAAAAAGTATATTAACTATTCCAGCCAGTACTGTGAATGATTTATTAATTCAATTTTGGAAAGTGAGACTGTCAGATCATATAAGCACATATTATAAACAGATGATCTCTCTGAAGATTCTTATTCCTCCTCTTAGCTAAATGACTGACAGTGTACTTCCCTACTGAGATTTCTCTCTGTCTCTCTGTCTCTGTCTCTCTCTTCTGTCTCTCTGTCCCTCCAAGCACCCAAACATACACACACACTACTCAAAAAGTTTAAGGATAATATCTTCTCCTACTTGAGACAGTAGAACTAACTCAATATAAATTCAAAGAAGCACCTGGACTGCAGTGAAGGAATTTTCCTAAACACAGACCTAAAAATTACTGAGCTAACTGTAATGTGTAAGGAAAAGAGCATCAGTGTGGGACGTCAGTGAGCTGGATTCTGGACCACAATCTTCCAGGATGCACAGATGACCTTGGGCAAGTCACTTCACCTGTGTCCTTAGTCAGGGAGAAGAGGACCTGTGATCTCTACCATTTCTAACTTTCTGTGAACCTACATTGTGACAGGAATGGAATGTGATGACATAATGATGGTCTATGTTTCACCCAGCAGCAAGATCCTCTAATTGTCCTCCATGTGAGTTGACATCATATCTGAGAGCCTCCCAGTGCTCATCCAGTTCCTTCTGAATAACACATCATGAGGTAAATTTGCATTTCCTAACCTTAGAATCCTGAGGCTGGGGCAACGTCAGAAAGAGTGTGGTGGGGGGCACCTGGGTGGCTCAGTCCGTAAGTGTCTGCCTTCAGCTCAGGTCATGATCCCAGGGTCCTGGGATCGAGTCCCACATTGGGCTCCCTGTTAATTGGGAAGTCTGCTTCTCCCTCTGCCCTTCCACCCTACTCGTGATCTCTCTCTCTCTCTCTCTCAAATCAATAAAATCTTGAAAGAAAGAAAAGAAAGAAAAGAAAGAAAGAAAGAAAGAAGAAAGAGAGAAGTGTGTGTGCGTGTGTGTGTGTGTGTGTGTGTGTGTGTGTGTGTGTGTGTGTGTTGTCAGGTTGAATTCCTAGCATCTGCTAACCTCCCAGCAACAACCTTTAACCAAGGCTCTTTTAGAATACTGAATATTGCTAGTATTTTAGGGTTCTGAAACCATTTTTATCTCCTCTTTCTGTAAAACTACCAATCCCTTCTGCCATTCCTTTTCACATACAGAGAATTTGGGTTTTATTCCCATAGGAACTCTGAGAATTAAAATATAGAGATTATTTTAATCATGTGATGGTGATTCATTTCCTAAGATATTCAATGTGTGATAAATATGGGTGAAATCAAGGGATAATTTTCAAGATCAGAGAGCTGTTTGTAATTTTGCATCGCGTTGAAAGTACACTCACCTGTTTCCTAACCAAATTATGCTCAAATGGAAATGTTTATTTCTTGTTCCTGACAAAAACTTTTTATAAGGAATTTGCCCATTTCTGGCTCAGACAACACCCCTGGTGTAAAGCCATTAAAGACCAGATCAGGAAGAAGTGGTGCGAAGGGAAGGCGCAGAATCAAACTTGATTTCATAAAAGTAAAAAAAAAAAGAACACAAATTGTTTAATATAAAAAATCATCATGTATCCTTAGCAAAAGATGTATCATGATGCTTTATGTGCAAGAGTTTGTTTCAATTATGTTCCATACTATCCATTGACGCTTTTCTGCCTGGGGCACTCTTTATAGGTACCATCCTCAAAACCAGTCACATATTATATCCCAAATATTGTAACAGCAAATAAGATGGTCAGTTGCAATATGACTATGGCCTCTTACAATTATGACACAGGAGCCACATTAGGATCTAGTTTCCCAAATTTAAATACAATTTTTGTACTTAGTTTTGATCTTTGCCTTTTTAATTAAAGGTTGTATTTAAATTACTTATTATAATCATGCCTGTCATGTGTTAAGTTGTATCCCCCAAATAATTCATATGGAGGTACCTGTGAATGTGGCCTTGTTTGGAAATAGGGACTTTGCAGACAAAGTTAAGATGAGGTCATTAAGGTGGGTCTTAATCCAATATGACCATGTCCTTGCAGAAGAGGAAATTTGGACATAGAGACAGACATGGGAGGGAGAATGTCACATGAAGATAAAGGCAGAGATGGAATGATGTATCAACAAGCCAAGGAGTGCCAAAGATTGCCAACAAAGCACCAGAAGCTAGGGGCCAAGAACTGGAACAGATTCTCTCCCACCTTGATCTCTGATTTCCAGCCTTTGGAACTGTGAGACCACACATTTTTGTGTTTAAGCCACTCATTCTGTAGGCCTCTGCTTACAGCAGCCCTAGAAAGCTAATATAATGCCTGTATGTGTTATCCGCATGTTTATTTGCTTTTATTCAAACATGAGAGAGTTGAGGTGCCTGGGTGGCTTGGTCGGTTAAGTGGCTGCCTTCGGCTCAGGTCATGATTCCAGGTTCCTGGGATCCAGCCCCACGTCGAGCTCCCTGCTCAGTGGAGAGTCTACTTCTCCCTCTCCCTCTGCCTGCCTCTCTGCCTACTTGTGCTCTCTCTCTATCTCTCTGTCAAATAAATAATAAAATCTCAAACATAAGAGAGCTTCAAATGCTCAAAATGAGGAACGTGGCTTGGAGAGACTGACTTCATTAATTAGCTGAGCTTCAGTTGGAGTGGAGGGATGTTCCCTTTGCAGTCCTACCTCTTTTGCTGTTGTCCTAGCTGTTATAGGTTCAGTCTGTTAAATTGTGGTGAGAGCGTCGTGTCCAGTGATAGTGTTATGCCCATGGACTTGAACCAAAGAATTCGAATTAACTGCCAATTAGAAAATGAGTAGATCCCTCCCAACCTACCTTCCTTTCCCTCTATTTCCCCTCCTCTACTCTCCTTCTCTTTTGCAGTTTACCCTTCAAATTTCTTCTTGCATCAACAAGATGCTGGCCATTTGCTTCAGGAGAAATGAGCCCCAGTATCTCCAAGGCAGCTGGCCAGTTCCTCAGACTTGCTGCCACTCTCTTCCAGGCCTTGTGTGTGGAATACAAAACACGGTGAGCGGAGGGGCTGGACGAGGCTGTGCATCTGATTCTAACTCTTTAAGTCTTTCAGAATATGGAGGATGGGACTCCTGAATGCTTTGCATCCTCCTCTAGACCTCTTCCTATTTCATGGAGTATAAAATAAGCCCCCAGGTCACCTGTATTTTGTTCTCTGTCATTTCCTCAGAGACCGGATAGGTAATCCTGTAATAATATCATTTCAGACACTTCTCTATTCTCCAGACAGAAAATAGATAATTAAATGCATGTTTCTACCATTATTCTCTATTTATACGGGGTTGTGAATAGTGAATTAATATCTCCAAAGATCCCACTCATAATAAAGAAAAACTGGATAAGAATTGATTTGTATCTACTGCTATTGTGCTTAAATCACTATGTTTTTCTATTTGCTTTTCAGTCTCAGACAGGAGTAGTCCAGGAAGAGCAAATAAAAAGTTTTAAATGAGAGTAGATTTTCCCCCAATGTCTTTGCTTTCAGGACATTGATACTCCATTATGAACAGATTTGGATGGGTTTTCAGAGTCTACTTCATAATCCATCCACTGCCCCCCAAGGGGAAAAATCTTTGATTCTTATCTAAACCTACTGGGTCAGCAAAACTGAATGGTAAATTTCTCTACAACTGCTTCTCAGGAAACTTCCAGTATTTCTGAATGGGCCAGAAATCAGTGAAAATGGCCTCTCTCTTGCCATATTTTGGCATTTGGACTACAGGAGACAACAAAAGGCATATAGATTTATATGGAGTTTTACTACCATTTCCCTCAAGCCGCAATAGGCCCTAGCACCTGATTACAAGGGACTTCTGAGGGGCCTTATTGCTTGTGAAACATCAGTGAGCTGCACAAGCTGGGCTCCACCTCCCAGAATTTTCATACCAGTGGTGGGCCTGGAAGTTGTGACATTAACTCACTTCCCATTTGGCTCCTCTGGAAGTAACTGTAAACTTGACTTCCTAAGGAGAAAACATGGATGTGAAGGTTATTGTACCTCTTCTAAGATTTTTCAACACTTAGGAAACTCACTGGAATCACTTTCCTTAAGTGATAAGGGTAAAGTTGCTCACTAGTATTTACTCTCGAAGTAACAGACCACAAAGATGGAATAGGAGGAAGGATATTTTCATAACACACCTTTAGAGCAAAGTCCCTTCTAAGGATATATGAACAGATATCTTTTGCAGGGCCTCTGTCACTATATACATTTGAGTCACCCCCAAATCGCTAAGTCAGCACCTTTCTGATGGCCCCATCTAATACCATCTGCTAAGAAGGGAATTAGATTGTTGCGATGAGGTTGACCAATTCTCCAGGTGGCCCTCCAGGAAGTGACATGGGTGGGGTTGCATGAGCCTCCTGGGGCTGCTCCAGGCATCTGGTTCACCCCACAGGTAGGTGGAAGATTGGAGAACAACCCACCAAGGAGGAGTTTGGGCTCTTGGCACCCTGCCTGAAAGATACAACTACCCTGACAGTTATAGGTTCATCAGTGGCACTGAGGAAATTTCAAAGTTAGTGCTCCAAAGGGCAGGAGAGGATGGGGCCAGGGAGGCCCTGTGCACAATCTGGTGTGAGGCCCCCTTGCCCATATCCAACAACGGCACTCCTTTGGACTAACTTACTAAAATGATGTAATTGAAATGTGTGATATGCAAAAGAGAATTTTACAAATAGTGTTTGATATTTATCTTATAATAGTGAGAGAGGAAAAATCACTTCTATTTGATTAAAAAACATTATCTGAGTGTTGTTCAAATATTTAAACATCCATGCTTTTGTACATACCTACATACTGTTCTACTTAAGAAAATAACTACTTGCATAAATGACTGATTATGATTAGACTATTTGCAATATGTGTTTCACAAAGTAGAAATGAAATGGCTAAATCATATTGAATATTTGAACATATGTTGATAGTAAAGTGTTGTTGGAAAATGGGCTATTTTTACAGAAGTTCAAAAATGTTGCCATGATTATTGGTGTTGTTACAGTTTCAAATTTGTTTTATAACATTACAGGGTAAGTGTTGGTTTTCATATAAACTTCTCTGCTTGTCCATTTTTAAGGAGAGAGAGCAAGTGTAAAGAAATTCCATTTTTAGCACTATGACCAACTAGTCAAAAGCAAAGTGAAAGGCTGTAAAATATCTGATAACATCTTTTTAAATAAGCATTTGATGAATAAGGGCACAAAGGAAATAAAAGACATCTCAGAAGCCAAATAAATAAGATACTGAAAATCAGACAATAAGTGGAGCCTGATCATTCTGCTGAGGGAGAGGGGAGGGTAATAGCAGGTTTAGGAACAAAAGGACTTGGGTTTTAGTGGCCAACAGTGTCAAGGAAAAACTTCTTGAGTTTGGGCAAGGCTAAGTGGGAACTGAAAGTCTCCTCCCTATGAAGCCAAGCCTGAAAAGCTATAATCTCAATGAAAAGGTGAACTATAGAGAAAACACACATATGCTCACCAGCACAGGAAATTATAAATTTCCTGTCTTGGTCTGGTCACTGGGTTTAAAAAAGAAAACAAAATAAAAGTTCTCTCCAGTATCTAAAACCACAGGTCTGTCCTTATATGAGTGTAGGGCTTGAATGATCCTCATTATTCCTTCCAAACCATTGTCTGTCGCTCCTCCTTTCAAGCCTCTTAACATTGAATCTCAAGTCATTAAATTCTACCCCACACACTCATTCCTTCTTTAAGTCATACATGCACCCCTGGATTTTTCCCATGATTCCTTAAGATTTTAGCTACTGACTCACTTTCACTCTCTCTAACTCTGTTAACACTGCTCCAGTCACAGTTCTTGGTGATTATAAATTGAATACAGATTATTTTACAAATATAATGCCAGCACAGCAATATTATTCCCTGGTTTCTTGTCCTTTAATAATCTTTTCCTTCTACCCTCCCTTAGCCACAAACTCCCATATTCTTGTTGGTGAATGGATAAATGAATAGGTGCTCCAGAATGAATACAAAGAAATGTAACTATAACTGTAGATTAAATGCTTGTGTCCTACTAAAATGTATATATTGAAACCTAACCCCCAAGATGATAGTATTTGGAATGGAGGGTTTGAGAGGAGATGATTCAATCATGAGGTTGAAGCCCTCATGAAGACAATCAATGCCCTTGTATGAGACCTAGGAGAGTTTTCACCCCTTCCCTCAAGACTGGTCTCTATGAACCAGGAAGTGGGCTCTCATTAGATATTGAATATATTGGCTCCCTGATCTTGGCCTTCCCATCCTTCAGAAGCATGAGAAAAAATTTCTGTTGTTTATAAATCTATCATAATTTTGTTATAGCAGCCCAAATGGACTGACAGAAGTTGGCACCAGAAGAGGGGTGCTACTATAACAAATACCTAAAAATATGGAAGTTGTGACCATGGATAAAGGATGGCAGAGTTTTGAGATTCCTGATTAAAAAAAAAAAAAAGTCTTCATTGCCTCGATGGACGGTTAAGAGTGATTCTGGTGAGAGCTCAGAAAGAAAAAGGAGAGCTTTTGGAGAAAGTCTCAGTCTTCTTAGAGAGTACCTAAGTAATCTTGAAGAGACTGTTGGTGGAAATAGGGTTGGCCAACACCGTTCTGATGAAGTCTCAGATGGAAATGAGGCTCATGTTATTGGACAGTGGAGGAAAGGCCATTTTTGTTATAATGTAGCAAAGAGCGTGGCTGGATTGTGTTCATGTTCACGTGTTTTGGGGAAAGTAGAACTTGCAAGTAATGAAATGATATGTTTAGCTGAAGCTATTTCTAAGCAAAGTGTTGAAGGTATATGTGGCTTGGCTTTTCCTGACTGTTTATAGTAAAATATGAGAAGAGAGAAATGGTTTAAAAACAGAATTGCTAATGAAAAAAGAAGCAGAACATAAAAGATTTAGAAGATTCACAGCCTATCCACCTGGTAAGAATACAAGGGTGTGGCCAAGAGACCAAATGATAAGAACATTCATATGGATGATCCATCTCAACAGAAGGCATGAGATTTTCTCCAAAACAATGGAAGAATGACCCTGAAGGCAATTCAGAGATGATCAGGGCTCCCATGAGTTCCAGAGTGCAAGGCCTGGGGGCAAAGTAATTTCAAAGGAGAAGAAGCTCCTCCCTGCTGGACTTTGGAGCCCACTGTCCAGCACCATCTCACCACAGAGGCTATGATTCCCCACTCTGTTGCTTTGCTTCTTGGTTGCTCCAGTTGTGGCTCTGGTGGGCCTCAGAGACACACAGGCCACAGTGGCACCCCTCTGGCAGACACAGGCAACAAACTTTGGAGGTTTGGAGGTTTCCATGCAGTACACAGGAAGCCCAGGCTCTGGGGGCATGGTTGCCTCCAGCTAGATTTTTTTTTTTTTAAGATTTTATTTATTTATTTGAGAGAAAGAGAGAGTGAGAGAGAGAGAGCCCAAGAGGGAGTAGAGTCAGAGGGAGAAGCAGACTCCCTGCTGAGCAGGGAGCCTGATGTGGGACTCAATCCTGGAACTCTGGGATCATGACCTGAGCCGAAGGCAGTCTCTTAACCAACTGAGCCACCCAGGCGTCCCGCCTCCAGCTAGATTTTAAAGAACAGGACCACCATCCATTGGGGTGGGTCCCAGGCAAAAAGTTCTCACAAGGATTGGCCACCCAAATCTTATGGGGACAGGATGGCCCAAAGCTGTGTGGAGAGGACTGCCCAGAGCCCTCAGAAACCCAACCACCACTGCCTGGCAAAGCTGAAGGGACTGGACTGCCGCCCCATGGGGTCCAGTAGGTGTGACCATTGCCCCAGCATGTCTGGAAAACAGGACCTGAGTCCAAGTATATCTGGAAGGAAGGCCCCTCTGCCCTAGTGGGCCTGGAGAGCAGAACACCAAGCCAAAGAAAATTATCAGGGAGCCCTAGGGTTTAAAGCTGTTTGTCATGCTGGGTTTTAGACTTGCTCAGGACCTGTCAGTTCTTTCTTCTTTCCTATTTCTCCCTTTTGGAATGGAAATAAATATGTTCCACCATTGTATTTTGGAAGCACATACCTTGTTTGATTTCACAGGTTTATAGCTAGCAATTTGCCTCAGGATGAATAATATCTTGAGTCTCGTTCATGTCTGATTTAGATGATATTTGGATGAGACTTTGGATTTCAAGTTAATGAGTTAAGACTTCTGAGGCTGTTGGGATGGAAAGAATGAATTTTGCATACAAGAAGGACACAAATTTCGGAAGACCAAGAGCAGAATACTATTGACTGATGTTTACGCCCCCCCCCCCCACCAAGTTCATCTGTTGAAACCTAACCCCCATGTAATGGTATAAGAGATCGGTCCTTTTGGAGGTAATTAAGTCATGAGGGTAGAGCTCCCATGGATGAGATTAGTGTCCTTAACAAAAGAGACACCAGAGAGATTCTTTATCCCTTCCACCATGCGAAGATGCAATGAGATGACTCTATGAAAAACAGAAAGGGGATCCCACCAGATAAATCTATTCACTCCTTGATCTTGGACTTCTTAGCCTGAATAACTATAAGAAAGAGATTTTTGTTGTTTGTAAGCCACCCAGTCTATGGTATTTTTGTGGTAGCAGCCCAAATGGACAAAGACAGCAACTTAGTTCATAGATGTACTGACTCAGTAGTATTTAGGATAATCTATAAATTCAATGCAATTCACAATCCCAGTAGAGTTTTTCATGGAACTTGACCAACTATGAGCCAAGGATAATTATGACTTAGTATTCCTGGAAATTTTGAGAAAAAAGTCAGAAGAACTTATGTAATGAAATATCAAATTATCATAAAACTATAATAATTAAGACAATTTAGAATCAGCATAGTGATATAAAAATAGACTAATTGAGAGAATAGAGAACTCAGATCCAGACACATACAAATAAGGAATTACATGAACGAGGCAACAATAGAGATCAGTGGGGAAAAGTGAAACTGAAATTCAACAAAATGTACTGAGATACTTTATTATCTACATAAAGAAGTATATTATTTTATCATACCATATATAAAATGATGCCTTAATTGTGAAATATCAAATTTTTAGAAGAAAGCATTAGTGAATAGTTTTATATGCTCAGGCTAGGGAAGAAAACTGTCCCATTTCCTTTTCCTCTAAAATTCTCCATCTATTGCAAACAAGCAAATGGGTCATCTTCTACCTCCAATGTTCTTATCAAGCAAACTTTAAAGGTTCTTGGCTCTAGACTCCTCCACCTTCTCCCATCATCCCTTTTATATAAACAACAGTTTATTTCAGTACTTTTACAAGTTCTATTTGCATCCACAAAATAGAATTCTATTTTCCATCCACACACCCCTTAAAAAGATCGGATGACAAAGAACCCTCCTTAATTTGCTTGCTATCTAAGCAGCATAAAGCTATAAATAAAACACCCCATCTGAAATTTGCAAAAGAAAAAAATTCATGACCAAAAGTCAAAAAACAGAAATTGAACCACTTTTAGACAACAAACTCATTGTAATAAGAAAAAAATAACTATATACAAGCACTGTACTCTAGTTGATAAACTTGTTTCCCATGGGAACATAAGTTAAGAATTCTGGAATCACTATATATATACTATAATTGCAATTTAAGCAATGGATGGGGGATGGGGAATTCAGATTTCTCAGTGTTGAAGTTGGAACTTTGAGATAAGTGAGTACATGAGGCTTGAACGATCTATATGATAATGAATAATTAGATAATAGAATTGGAGTCATCAGCATGAACTCACATATAACTTAATATACATACAGATGGTTACACATAGAAATATTTATAGATGTGTGTGTGTATATATATATGTGTAAATATATATATATATATATATATATCTGCATTAGCATACATGCATATATTTCCTTGCTCAGTAAACCAGAGGGATTAGAAGCAACAACATCCCAGTAGCAATGAGTACACCTAGCACCCAGATCTTACTTTCTAATATTACCCTCTAATAAAAAAAATCAGGTCTTTTTAGAGAAATGGCTAATTTTAAGACCACAGCAGAATATTTACAAAATGATCCTGAAGTACCTTAAAGTGCCAGAAAGGGGGAAGCTCTCAAAAGAAAAAAAAAAATCACAATGATGGCAATATGTCAGAAGGACACAAAAAGCCAACTGTAACATCTCACAATGGCCAGAGCTGAAAAAATTTAAGTAACAAAATAAATAAAGTAATAATGTACTATAATTAAAGTATCACCTAAGTACTCTTGAGTTCATGCTTATATAAATGATTAAATAAATGAGAGAGAACAGACAATCTCCCAGGCAGAATTCCAAATAAATTATGTACATACTCCACCCTCAAGGAGGCAAAGCCTGAATCCCTACTCTTTAAGTATGGGCTGCCTTCCAAATAACAGTACAAGAAAAGAGGGCAGGGAAAAGATCAATATTATCATGGAGAAACCGGATAGATACTAAGTCAGGTGATCAAAGTTACATCAACAGTGATAACTCTGTTGCTTGTGTGTTGTTCATATGATGTAATGAGAATTACACTTTACCTCTGTGGTCTCCTCCAAAAAAAACATAACTTCAGTTTAATCATGAGAAAAATCATGAGGCAAATACTGATTTGGGGGCTATTTTCCAAAATATATGATCAGTACTCTCCAATATTGTTAAGGTTATCAAAAACAAGGACATCTGAGAAATTGTCACAACCTAGTAGCCCCAAAGGAGACATGTCAACAAAATGTAATCTGGGATCCTGGATGGATTCTTGGACTAGAAAAAAGAAGATTAGATAAAAACTAAGAAATATAGTATGAACTTCAGTTAATAATATGTCAAAATTGGTTCTTTAATTGTGACAAATGCACTATATTAACATAAGACGTGAACAATATGGAAAACTTGTGTGAGGCATGTGGGAACTCTCTGTACTATTTTCACAATTTTTTTCTATAAACCTGAAACTATTCTAAAATGTAAAGTCTATTCAAAATAAACAAACAAAAGATCTCCAAAATCATTGTTGAATATCTTGGACCCTTTGACAAAGGATCAATAAGGGTGATGGCAGGTGGGGGTAAGGGGCCCTCTGGGGTCAGGTGCAGCCCAAATGTCATCTCAGAATTTCCCCAACAGTTTGATCTAACAGAGTCTCCATGTTACTTGTTGCCACAGTTCCTCATTTTATTCTCTTCTCAGAACCTAGCACAACCTGAGTAGTTTTATTTACTTATCTCATGTATCCTCTGTCTCTTGAAGTAGAATGTAAGTTCCATGAGCCTGGGCATCAAGTCTGTTTTGTTTAATCCTGTGCTTTGAACAGTATATGGCATTTAGCGGGTACTCATCACATGTTAGCTGGATAAATGATCTTTAAAATCACCCGGAATCATGCACTTTAGTGTATTTGACCTTTGATAAAGACATATTATTGTATTAACAATAAGACTTATGGAATTCAAAGTGTATTCCTAACCATGAATTCAAAGGGAAAGAAGATTAAATAATTATTTGCTATTTATATATCAGTGTCTGCAGCAGTATCCAGTATCAAATAAACAAGGAACAAGGAGGGACAAGTCTTACCCAGTTAAGCCACACCAACTTTCTAAGCTCAGTTATGAGTTTTTTTTCCCTATATTTCCTGAAAGTGAGAAGTGAGATTTATAAATAAAATAATTTAGCCACTGAAATCTGTAAACTATTTTTGTTATTGGAAATTGTGTTTGTTCATTTAAAGTATAAAAAATGTTTTTATGAGAATTAAATGTTCTCATTTACACTACCAAATGAATTCTCTAGCCTTGTATTAATGTACCTTCTACTCTTTATATTATGTGGATTCTTTAGCTAAACAAAACAAACAAGCAGGCACACCACCCACCCAGCCACTGGATCTGGTTTTCTTCCTGCAGAATTGCAAACTATAACCAATTCAAATCCAGGCAGAATGTAGAGTCTTGGTTTATTCACCAAGGGGGAAAAAATAATATCTTCAACATCCACTGAAGGCTTACTATAAGCCAAACACTGTTCTAAGCATTTTATTACTAGTTTTAAATTTAATATTCCCAGCAGCTGAATGGAACAGGTTCAATAATTATTCCTATTTAAAAGTAAGTAAATTAAGAAACAGGAAGTATAAGTAAATTGTTCCAAGTCACACATCTAGTAAGTGATAAGATTCAGAACCAGACATTCTGATTCTACAGAATAAATGCTTAACCAGTATATGAATAACTTCTTTGGGCCTAATCCAACTGTAATGATGAGAAAGTCACAGGAACAAAAATAGAGTCTTATTGAAGTTTAAGTTCATGATCTTCCTCACTTTGCTTTTCTCAGGTAAACATATGCCTCCTATCAGTGCAATTCTGAATGTGTACTAATTTGATTTTTAAAAAAGATAGTAAGGAGTAATATAAATACAGAAAGAAACAAGTAACTTCTTATTGACAAATTTCTGATGATCAGTCAAGATACTTAAAAATAGAGGTCTTCTTCTTCCACATATCCTACAAGGTATTGCTAGATTGATTCTCTTATAGCACAAATTAATTATATCGGTACCCTATTCAAATGCGTCTTTAGCTTATTAAAGGACTACTGAACAGAGTGTAGGATTCTTAGAATTCATGGTCCCCATATACTGACCCAAATCCACCTCTCCACTGATTGCTTACTTATAAATCATGCCACTGGCAATCCAAACATGTTTTCAATCTCCCATTTCTACCCCATTGCTTGAGATAGATCCTCTACCCAAAATATCTCCTTCCAATGTCCATTTGGAGAAATATCCTCAGCCTTTCAATGACTAAATTTCATGACCCTGATTAGGTGTCTGAAATCAGAAGCAAAGTCGCCCTCCTCCTAACTCTCACAGACCTGTGTTCACAGTTACTTTATGTTGCTTGCCTATCACACAGAGTACGATGATATGTAAATATCACCCACCTAAAGATAAGATCTTCAAAAGAGTGAACTGTGGCTTTTTATACCCTGTCACCCAAGTTCACTACCTTATATTTGCTCTATGAATATCTGTGAAGAAATTAATGAAATATGTATACTTGGATGCACTATCATTGTCATCTCTATCTGATGAGTAATACTATATTAGAAGCTACAAAAAATGAATACTACAGAATAAAGAAATGTCTTACCATCTTCATATTCTTTATATATATCATATCAGTGATAATCTCTCCCTTGATAAAATTTATTAATTTTAAATTAACTATTGATATTACTCATGACTGTCAATTCATTCCCAATGTGAAACTAAGAAAACACATGAATACAAAATGAAGAGACCTCTTCATATAAATAAAAAGTAAGGGGCGCCTGGGTGTCTCAGTCAGTTTAGCATCTGCCTTCAGCTCAGGTCACAATCCCAGCCTCCTGGGATGGCGCCCCACATTGGGCTCCTCACTCAGCTAGGAGTCTGCTTCTTCCTCTCCCCCTTCCCTGCTTGTGCTCTCTCTCTCTCTCTCAAATAAAGAAATAAATCTTTAAAATAAATACATAAATAAATAAATAATAAATAAATAAAAAGTAAAACGCTTTTCAAAGCTAACATATTAGCAAGGGGAAATGCTATAATCTAACGTTTAGTGGGGTCTTACCTTAGGCAGTTTCATGCTATATATATATTAATATGAGACATGCTCAGCCAGCATATAATAAGCACACTAGTCTTATTTAGTTATATTTGATACTATTTATTATTATTGTCATTGTGGTTTAAAATTCAGATAGAGTGCTTTGAGTGGTAAATCCCTTAGCATATTATTTATCTTTTTTAAAATTTTTATTTTTTTAATTCCAATATAGCTGATATACAGTGTTTTACTAGTTTCAGGTGTACAATAGAGTGATTCAACAATTCTATACATTACTCCGTGCTCATCATGATAAGTGTACACTTAATCCCCATCACCTATTTCACCCATCACCAGTCTCCCCTCTGGTAACCAGCAGTGTGTTCTCTATAGTTAAGAGTCTGTTTCTTAGTTTGCCTCTGTTGCTTTTTTTTCCCTTTGCTTGTTTGTTTTGTTTCTTAAAGTCCTCATATGAGTGAAGTCATATGGTATTTGTCATTTTCTGACTTATTCCACTTAGCGTTATACCCTCTAGCTTCATCCATGTTGTTGCAAATGGCAAAGTTTCATTCTTTTTTATGGCTGAGTCTTACAAGTAATTTATGCTTATGGTGGAAAAAACTAGAAAATGTGAACAAACAAAATGTTCAAGAAGAAAGGCATTATTATTCCTATTATACAAGGAGAATTGCTGGGCACATCTTTTTGTACATTCTTACATTATACATTTATTATGTATATCAAAAACTAGGATCACACTACAAATATGGTTTTGTAAACTGTTTTTCTCACATAACACATGAATATTTTCTCATATTGACAAATATAGATTGACATTATAATTTTAATGGCTGAATGAATATCCACCTAATTCTTTTTTGTACACTAAAAAGTCTCAGTTTTTAACTATTATAAGTGACAATGAGATGAACATCCTTTACATGAGTTTTTGTAGGTTTGTCCAAATAGCTTCTTAAGAAAAATAATTTGATGTGAAATTGTTGCTTGAATATATCTAAATATTTTAACCATATATGAAACATTGCTAAAGCTCTCTGAAAGACTGCATTGATTTAACACCTGCTAAGATGTGTATACAACTGCCCATTTGCTCCTCGTTCACACTAGATGTTAACTCTAAATTTAAGATGTGCTATTGAAAGAAGAAAATATTCTCTCATAGCTATTTTAATTCAGGCACAGTTATTTAGCCAAATTAATATCATGGGTGCCTCTAATTACAAGGGATAAGACCCAAATCAGACCCTTCAGCTCCTAAGCAGCAGGAATGATTGCCAAGTGGCATTTTCATACTTCTACCCACACTTTAATTAACTCTACTGGAAAAGACAGCCTATTTTTTTTTTTAAATCAAATAACAACAACAACAAAAATGAAGCCATGAATTGGAGGCTTGCTTCACAGCCAACTTTATTTCAATGAGACCAGCATGGATTCCTTCTCAGTCTTTCCCCGTGTTCTTACACCTTTGTGCTTCTGAGACTTCTTGTTTTACATGAGTTTCATCCCTGGAACTTGCTCAGTTGGAAGGAGGGTTATGATTAAAAGCAAACTCAGCCCCTCCATCTTGTTGGCTGTGTAACTTTCCTGGTGCCGTCTCTCCATCTATTTTAATGATCTGCTCCTAGCAGGTGGGCAAGGGCCAGGATAAGTCATGCCACAGTAGAATTCAAGCAACAGGATCTGTCAATATAATTGGCACCCTGTCTGTCAGAATATCTCTTAGGAACTGACAAGTAAGAGACATAATTACTGGGCACAATCTTCTCCTTGAAAGTAAAGTAGAACTTAATAAACATAATGTCCACAGGGTGCACAGACAAAAGCAACTCTCCTTGTTCCCCTCTGAGTATGTCCCTGCCACTTCCCACCCCATGCATCCTGTAATAAAGTGACCCCTCAAACAAGGATGAATAATTGATGATATTTTTCAAGTTGCCATAAGGTAGAGTTGCCAGTTGTACCAAATGCTGAGTGGCAAAGTGAATTCTAACTTGGGAGAAACTAACAATGCACTCAGATTTCGTTTCTTTTCCTTGTGCTTCAGGCTCTCTTTGGACTCAACCCTACTCCTAAATTTCCTAAAACTCTAAACAGGAAAAACAACAGTGGAAATGCTCTGTGCAGGATAAAAGTGGGCACCAGCACATCTTAGCAATGCCCATTATGAAAAAAACAAACAGAAATGTTTACTGAAACAAGCAAAGGATTGGAAATTGCAAGGCAAATGGGACTAAATTAATGATAGATGAATCCGGATCTAAGTTTCATTTCTTAGCTGTGTGATTTTGGACACATTAATTATCTTTACAATGTACTTTCCTATGAAATGAAATGATAACAAATAGATAAGGATTAAATAAAACCTAGATGGGGGAAAAATGAGTAATTTATGGCATTCTATATTCACTCATGGTGAGCCATCTTTGGCTTCTGATGGTTGATTCTGTTTTTCTCTTTAATACTATTTTTCCATAGGTTATGCATTCACATGGCACAAAAGGGGAAAGGTACAAAAGAAAGAGTGCTCAGGAGAAACTATCTCTCCAGGCCTAAACTCCAAACACCCAGTTTCCCTCCTCTGGGTCAAAAAGTTTTATCATTTCCCTTTGTGTTGTTGCAAAGGCATCTTATGCATATATAAGGAATATACGTGCCAATATATTTAATCTTTTATCCCATATTATATAAATAGGATACCAATGCACCTATGTGTACCTTGATTTTTTCACAATGTAGAGATCTTTCCATATCAGAATTAAAAACTCTTCTTATTCCTTTATATAGTTGCATAGTATTCCATTGTTGGGATACTCCATAATTTCTCCCCATTGATGGGTATTTAGCTTGTTTCTAATACTTTGCTATTTCAAAATAATTACCCTGTATAAACTCAGATATATCATTTCACATATGCAGAGTATACCTTTAGATATAAATTCTTAGAGGTAGAATTGCTGGTTTAAAGAGCATTTTGTTATTTTGCATTTGTTATTTTAATAGCTGTTTCCAAACTGCTCCCCCCCAGAGATTATAACAATTTGCATCCCTATCCAAAACATCTGAGAATGTCTGGTTCCCCAGTCCCTTGTCAACAGTGTTCTATATGCCAAACTGGTATGTGAAATTGGTATCTTGGTATAGTTTAGATTTGTATTTCTCATATCCTGAGTGAGGCTGGACGTATCTTCACATATTTGAGCCACTTATATTTCTTCTTTTTTTAAAAAAGATTTTATTTATTTATTTGATAGAGAGACACATAGCAAGAGAGGGAACATAAGCATAGGAAGTGGAAGAGGGAGAAGCAGGCTTCCTGCTGAGCAGGGAGCCCGATGTGGGGCTTGATCCCAGGACCCTGGGACCAAGACCTGAGCTGAAGGTAGACACTTAATTATATTAAGTTTATGGTACATGTGTAACTTTTTTGGTGTCAAGTTGTGAAGTTGGAATCCAATTTCAGTTTATTTTTTCCAAAATGGCCACTTGACTGACCTAGTACCATTAACTGAATCTTGATTGATTCTAAGGGTCATATCTCATTCAATACTAAAGCACATGGTTTGAATCTGGAAGTGTCTACGGGATAAAGGAAAAACATGGAATGGTAGAAAAAACATGAGAGAGTCCTGAGTCCCAATAGCTAAGCTTAGATTCATCTCTGACTTCACTGATTTTAAGATTTATTTATTTATTTTAGAGAAAGAGAGAGAGAGAGAGAGAGCATGAGCAGGAGGAGGGCCAGAGGGAGAGGGAAAGAGAGAAAATATCCAGCAGACTCCCAGCTGATCAGGGAGTACGACTCAGGACTCTATCCCAGGACCCTGAGATCATAACCTGAGCCAAAACCAAGAATCAGAGGCTCAACCAAGCCACCCAGGTGAAACCTCTGACTTCATTGATTATTCAGGTTGTTTTGTCTCTGCTTTCTGTATCTCCTTCTTCATGTATTTATATATATATGTGTGTGTGTATATATATATATATATATATATATATATATATATATATATATATAATGCCAGACTGATTTTTCTAAAAGACAAATACAATAATACAATTATTTTCCTGCTTAAAAATTGCCAATAGTTCCACAGCACATTATAAAGTCTCAATTTTTTAATATAATATTCTCCTTCTTGCACAAATGTTCCAGCTACCTGTTAGATTACCTCTCTGATATTGCATTTTCAGTTGAAATTTTAGCAAATTTAATTATGTACCCTATCTTTCCGAGAAGAATACATGCTCTGTGAGGGGAAGGGCCAAAAACCTCATCTACCACATTTGAATATATGGTAGGTATTAAAAAATACATTATTGAACTAAAGTTAGTTCTACTCTTATCTATTCATCTAATGTCTTTCTATGTAACTTGTTTAGCAAACCTCTTAAGCATCAGGTCCTATACTTGCAGACAGGGATTGGGTAATTATAAATTATATGTGCCTCCTATCTATCTTACAAGGAAGAATGCTGGCTAAAATATTTATTTATAGCCTTGTAATATGAAGGCAACTATAAGGAATTCCATAATAATATATAGAGGTTAAAAAAGAAAGACTGGTCCCTTAGATGTAGATTCTTAATATCTCATACATATAGAGAGTAGAAATATTTCTCAGTCTCCTAGTGACTGACAAAAAGAATCACATTTCAGGTAAGATGAATATGCAAATATCCTCAAATAGACGTTATCAGTAGCCTAATGGGTTACAGAATAACCATGGAAATGTAGCAACTACAAATCAGATGTTCAGAACTTGAAATCTGCATTAATTTTCCAGACTGCTTCTTCCAGGCAATCTCAGAAGGATGGTACCTTGTATTCTATCCTCAGGTCACCCAGATATCATTCCTTCTTTAGATGAAGAGCTGGGACATACTGCACTGTTTCATCCTTTTGCCTGATCTGTGAGCAGTTTTAACTGAATGACAGGCCACCACAGAAACCCGTTGCTCTAGGACAGATGGCCACTCATCCCTGCCAGCTCAGCTGAGAACACATGTTTTGCCAAGGAGTATAGGCTGCAGGGGAAGCTCATGAGATGTTATTCCAGTGACTCCTGTTCCAAGGGCTGTCACCTTTCAGTCTATGTCTGGGTTTCCATTCTAGTCACAGCTGCCAGTTACTGAAAAACTCTACAATTCATCAAATTTATTTGATATCTACTACCCCCAGTCAGCTAGAAAAGGCTCCAATGATCGAACTCATACACTGTATTTATTTCAATAGCCACCTGGCATCAGACTCAACTGACATATGCAGGGAAACCACCTATCCAGAGGGGTTTCACACAGGCTTGATTCTTGCCATAACAACAACCTGAAGCCAAATCATGCGCTTCCTAGAGGGAAAAGGAGAGATGGGGAAAAAGACACACAAATTGTTCGGCCACCTTCTTTATTACTGCAGATCCTTAAAAAACAATAATACATGCAAAGTTTAAATCTTCAATCGGTAGACTCTTAACTTTTTATTTTTATGAGATGATAGGACTCCTCTAGTTAAAACTCAATGATCACGGTTAGAATAAAATGCAAAATCTTCAGCATAAATATAGAACAGGTGATCTGCATCATCTTGAACTCCTCCCCTGTTTTCCGCGCTCAGACACCACTGGCTTTATTTTGCTTAAATATCCGAACAGCCCTTACCGGCTCCTCTGCTTCTAGCACCTGTTGCTTGGAATTCCCATAACTTTTTCTCACAATTCAGGACTCAACTCAAATTTGATTTGAGCTTTCTTTTATTACCTTGTCTAAAGCAGCCCTCCTCTTCAGCTCTCCAATTGCTCTCTCATTTTCCATGTGTCATGTCCCTAATGACGCTTGATGGGCTCACGCATGGGCGCACACTCACAAACACACACACACCACCAACGGGCACACAGTAGGTACTCATTAATATTAAGTCAATGAAATCAATGCGTCAGTAACAAATATTTTTAATATTTTATTTAGACAGCATATATTTCCAAGAAATGAAATGGGTAAGCACAGGGCAGTGATGTCTTTGAAAAGAAGGGGACAGCTCCTTAAAAGAGCACGGAGCCCAGTGGTTAGAGCCATGCCAAACAGCTCACTTCCTTTGTCACTTTCCTTCCTTTTAGACACAGCTCATAACGAAAAGAAGTTAGTGAGAAACAAGATGCAATAATTAGATTATACAACTTATTCTTAAAATATTCAAGTACTTAAGGTCATTGCTCTAAAAAAGTGTACATACAAACACGTAGTTTCAAAAACCCAGAGATATTTCTATTCTAATAATGATTTCTATACGAATAATGTGTTCTTTTTGTAAAGCATTTTAAATCATAGCCACTATTTTTAGTTCCAAGGGAGAAAATAGAGTTTTGCTCTTTCTAATAATGTTTTTTGGTCTTCATGATTTCAGAGATAGATTTGCTTGTTTGTTTGTTTTTTCAAATTAAGTGCAGTAGGTCAGTGAACCCTTAATGTCACCCTTTATATGCCAGAAAGAAAATAGAAAAGGACAGGTTACTAATGGCTGAAAATTAGTTTACTTGGTCTGTCTGGGGCAACTCTTCTCCCACTTCAAACGCTTAAACCCATATTCCTATCAGGGTGATAAATCACAGACTGATCACTGAACACATTAGGAAGCATCATATCAACAAGCAGTTTACTGAGGAAGAAGGAGCCATGATATCTTCAGTGGGTCTTGGTTGACTTCTCTTGTAATGCTGATGGTTAGCTTTATAAAGCACAACAATCTGTCTGCCTTTCTCTCATATGGGTGTGTAAGTGAGGATGATGACCTCCTGGTATAAACATGAGCAAGAACTCTAAACGAGACGGCAGAGTAAATCACCAAAAAGTTGCTAGATATGAGATCAGGAGAACAAGGGTCAAATCCTGGGTCTACTTGCTATTAGATGAGTGGCCTGGGACAAGAGACTTAACTTCTCTAAAAACCCGTCTGTCTACAGATACATATCATGAAGGGTTTCAAAGAGAACATAAGAAGACAATAAAAAAAATACCTAACATACAGTCTAGTAAATAGATTATCAGTAAAAGGTTTCTTTCCTCTTTACTTTCTTCTTTCCATCCCTTCTTCAAAACAGATTCTGTGGGGGTACCTGGGTGGCTCAGTTGGTTAAGCATCTGCCTTCAGCTCAGATCATGATCCCGGGGTCCTGGGATTGAGTCCTGCGTTGGGCTCCCTGCTCAGTGGGGAGCCTGCTTCTCCCTCTCCCTCTGCCCCTCCCCTCCACTCATTCTCTCCCTCTCTCTCTCTCTCTCTCTCTCAAATAAGTAAATAAAATCTTAAAAAAATTCTGTAGAGTTAATATAAAACTGGGGATTTTAAAACAATAAGTACAAAATCAATAGAATTTCATAGATTTGTATTGAATATTTGGGGCTGTACCTCCTATAATGGAAAATGATCGGCTTGTCTAAGTACAAAACCACACCTTAAAATTATAATTATTTTCCTTATTCTTAGCCATACTTGTTGTCTTATAGAAATTTCCAATGTGTGAAAATGTAGATTTTTCTAAAACTGTGATAATATTTATGTTTGAATCCAATATTAGTTTTACCATCACATCATTTCAGCAAATATTTAAAGAACATGACTATGTGACCCATCCTGTATCACAGGCTAGAAATGATAAGTCCTTACTCTCAAGGAGATCGGGTCTAGTGGTGAAAAACATACATAAATTAGCAATTGCATTGCAATGAGATAAATATTATAAATAAGGGCATGGAAAAGGTGATGCTGAAGCAGAATGGGAATATGTAACTTTGGTTGGTTAAGTGCAGAGGAGAAGGATTTAGGAAAGTTCGTAGGATGACCTTTGAGCCAAGGTTGGCAGATGGAAGTATGGGTCTGAAACTCAGAAGAAACACAAAAGGTTGAAATAGACATTTAGTGTCCTCAATATTTTAGTGGTAAGAGTATGGATAATATTCTTCAAGGTCAGTGTGTAAAATGAGAAGAAAAACATACTAAGATTGAATTATTGGTTTACAAGTCAGCTATTCTTATTATAACAAATAGCCCTAATATATCAGTAACTTACATAAAAAGGCACTTATTTCTTGCTCATTCACCTTATAATTAGGGCTGTGGCTGACCTCAGCTCTGCTGGTCCTTACTGAGCTGGACTCGGTTTGACTGGGCCCCATAATTTTCTCACCCCAGGACTCAGAATGAAGGAGAACCCATAACCTGAAAAGCCTTTTCTCTTGGAGGATAGCAGTAAAAGAGACATAGTCAACTCACACAAATACAACTAAATCTTCTGCTCAGATGTGATAAAAATGTCAAATGATCATGCTCAAAGTCACTGAGGCGGAGGCAGATGAACACAAACAAGCAAGTCAAATGTAATGGGGGGAGATTTATAATCATTGGAAGAGGAGAATCATTGGAAACAATAATTTTTTTTTTACAATTTTTGTATCTAAATTCAATTTAGTTAACATATAATGTATTACTAGTTTCAGTGGTAGAATTTAGGGATTCATCAGTTGCATATAACACCCAGGGCTCATTCCATCACGTGCTCTCCTTAATCCCCATAATCCAGTTACCCCATCCTCCCCTCTAGCAATAATGCTTTAAAAAAAAAATTCATGATCTACCTTTTCTTATGTTCCTTTTCATTTCTGAAACTTTTATTTATACCTTTTTATTGTTCCTTATTAACAATTTTGATAAGCCCTGCCAGGCTTATCAAAAAAACTGAACATAGCATTTCAAATATAGTTTTTAGGGCCTTATTCCTAAATACTGATGGATAACCAAGGATCATCAGATACTGAAGTGTAACACATGAAAAAATTAACACAAATCAAAGAAAAAGGAACAGGAGGAAAATAGAACACCATTAGAAAACTTTTTTTAAAGTTACTTTTTTAAAGGTACAAACTTCCAGTTATAAAATAAATAAGTCATGGAGATGTAAGTCATGTACAGCATGGTGACTACAGTTAAAAATACTGTGTTGTATATTTGCAAGTTACTAAGAGAGTAGATCTTAACAGAAAAGAAAAAACAACAACAACAAACAACTATGAATCTTCTCAAAAATCAAGTACTCCATTTACAAAACAGAGGTTACTATAAAAGGAACGCTCCAAAGAAAAAAAAAGTAGCTCTTAAAAAAATGTCCTTTTTTTTAAAGATTTTATTTGTTTATTTGAGAGAGAGAATGAGAGAGAGAGAGCACATGAGAGGGGGGAGAGTCAGAGGGAGAAGCAGACTCCCTGCTGAGCAGGGAGCCCGATGCGGGACTCGATCCTGGGACACCAGGATCATGACCTGAGCCGAAGGCAGTCGCTTAACCAACTGAGCCACCCAGGCGCCCAAAAAAAAGTCCTTTAAATAGGTCCTGAAATAATGTGATGGTAAAAATATATTTGTACTCAAAAATAGTGTTTGAGAGAATCACTTGGTGTAGCTTTTCACTGGTTGCTCTAGGTTGTCACCTTATATATGTGTCACCTAATACAGTCTGCTAGTGCCTTCATTTTCCCATTTTGAGTGAAATGTAGAAAGCTTATCCTAATTTATGTCCCTTAATTCTCCCCACTTATAATAATACTTGTCTTAACTATTTCCTCCACATACATTTTAGACCCATAACAGGTGGCGTTCACTACAACTACCCATCATAGTTGAGAAAACTCAAGAGGCCAAGGGAAAGGTACTGGATCTACCCGTATATTTACTCTTCCCACTGTTCTTTCTGCGTTCTGACCTTCCTAAATTCTTTCTTTTATTATTTTATTTCTTTTTTTCCCCCAAAGTTTGACTATCCTGTGTCTTGCTGGGAATTTCTTTAGAGAAGAAACTAGGGAATGCCTTGTTTGGGATTTGCTCAGTTTTTTTAATCTGTAGGTTTGGCCTTTTGCCAAATTCTCGGCATACCAAAGTCTTCAGGCATTATTTCTTGGAGCACTTTTTTCAACTCCAACCTCTTTCTCCCTTCCTTTCAGGATTCTGATGAAATAAATGTTAGGTCTTTTGTTATACTTGCATAGCTATCTGAAGCTGGTTTATTTTTTAACTCTATTTTCTGTCGGTTGCTCAGATGAGGTGCTTTCCACTATCACCTGCAGTCTGCTGTTGAGCACATCCACGGAGGGTTTTGTTTTTTTTCTCAGTTATTGTATTTTTCCATTTTAAACATTCCATGTGGTGAGTGTGTGTGTACTCTATTTCTTTGCTGAGACTATTTTTTACTTGTTCCAAGTATATCCATAATTGCTCATTGATGCATTTTTTATGCTAGCTACTTCAAAAGCTTTGTCAGAGAATTTGAACATCCTTGTCATCTTGTGTTGGCATCCTTTGTTGTTGGTGATGTTTTCATGGAACTTGAAATTTTTCTGGTTCTTGGCCTAACAAGTTGTTTGTTTTTTTTTAATTGAAAGCTGTAGATTTGGGGTATTATGTTATGACACTCTGGATCTCACTTAAACCATCAATTTATCTGGCCTCCTTTGACATGGCTCCAACATGCGAAGTGGCAGGCAAGTGGTTGTAGAGTCTGGGTTCCCTACTCAGCTCTCCATGATGTCTGGGCTGGGGACTCATCATTACTTCTTGGTAGGAGTTCTGGCTCCCCAGATGGCCTCCACTGACCCTGTGGTGAGGGGAAGGGTGGCCTTACTTCTACTTGGTAATGGTAAGAGGCTTGATTCTCCTCTAGGTATTCTCTGACAGACTCCTAGCAGGGATGGGGAGGGACATCTCATTATTGCTGGGAGCGGGGGGAATCCAGATTCCTCATGTGATCTCCACCAACATCACAGGGAATAAAAGGGCTCATTATCACCCAGTGGGTATGGAAGTCTCAACTCAATCTTCTCTGACACTACCCTGGTGAGTGATTGGGGTTCCTACTTACAGCCTGGTAAGGGTTTGCAGGTGAGTGGGAGTGTGGACACTTAGCATTTGTAAGTGGGTGGGGGTGTAGACATCTTTTTTCTGTGATGTTTGACTGGGGTAGAGTTCTTACTGTCTAAAAGTCTTCTGTCTTGTAGCCTGCCCCTTTCTTGATTCTTTGACTATAAAGAGGAAGCTTTTGTTGGACCTTTTTTTGGTCTGCAATCATTAACATTTCCAGGTTTCTAATTTCTTCAGCCCCAAGTCAGAGATTTAGAAAGCAAAAAGGAAGGAAATCCTAGGGAATTCACCAACATGTCATTCCTTGGGCCCCAAGGATTCTAGCCCACCTGCCTTCTTTCCATCTTTCCATGTTATCTTATACTATATTCTTATGATAATAAATATTTGTATATTTTCTTATGATCTATAACAAGATGTAAGATAATATTATATTATATATACTATACATATTACATGTATTTATTTTCATTCTAGGGTTTGTAACTGTATATTGAGAGAATAGGCGAAGTACATCTAGTCCATCTTTCCAGAAACAGAAGCCTTCCTTGAGATTTTAATTTCAGTTATTACTTTTAACATTTTACTGACTTTATTTCATTGTTAATGACTATCTTTTTCTTACATTTTTATCTATTTTAACTTTTTGATTACTTTTACATTTTTACCTTTACAGATTATTTTACTCACTAGAGTTCTTAGAATACTAAGAAATAAAAGAAGACGAAACCAGGGAGGGAGGCAAACCATAAGAGACTCTTAGTCATAGGAAACAAACTGAGGGTTGCTGGAGAGGAGAGGGGTGGAGGGATGGGGTAACTGGGTAATGGAAATTAAGGAGAGCATGTGATATAATGAGCACTGAGTATTATATAAGACTGATGAATTGCAGGCCTGTACCTCTGAAACCAATAATACATTACATGTTAATTAACTGAATTTAAATAAAAATGTTTAAAATAAATAAAATTTAAAAATAAAAATAAATAAAAATAAAAGAATGCTAATCCTACAACTCATTGTATCTGCAGATTCCCTTCATTACAGTTCATTTCTTCCCGTGGTTTGTAATTTTTGAATGAGTGCTTATCCTCAGCTTGACTATTTTCTTTCCTGAGTGAATCCCTTTCTTCCTGTATTATAGAAGCCCTGAAGAGCAATTCTGTGGGGCACCTGGGTGGCTCAGTCATTGAAGAGTCTGCCTTTGGTTCAGGTCATGATCCCAGAGTCCTGGGATCCAGCCCCACATCGGGCTCCCTGCTCAGCGGGAGTTTGCTTCTCCTTCTCCTTCTGCTCCCCCTGCTTATGCTCTCACTCTCTCTGTGTCAAATAAATAAACAAAGTCTTAAAAAAAAAGAGCAATTTTGTTTCACTGCTATTGGGCACCTTTGAGAATTTACCTGTCCAGGATGAGTATTCATATTTTTAATGTATGAGCTTAGAATTCATGTCTGTACATGGAGCATGAACTGGTATTCCATACCTAGGCATGGTGTGAGATCTGAGTTTTTGTTCTTAATTTGGGCTTTTCTTTTTCCTTACCCAAATCATAAAGGAGATTGGCTTCCATGTCATTTCTTGGGACTTAAGACGTTTTCTCACTCACCTGACAAACTGGGCAGCTCTTAAGGGATCCCAGGTTTTGCTGGTATCTGCTTCAGCCTCACATGGGCCTACAACCACATCTCTTATCCCGTATGGACATTAAAACCCTAGCACCTAGCCACTAAGTCTTATATCTATTTGTATATCTTTGGTTCAGTTTGATATCTCTTATATGTCTGGCTATAAATTATTTCTCTCACCTTGGGATTGTGTTAATGTGCGCTGAAGCCAGATCATACAGGCTGGCAAGGGTAATGGTTACATTTTCAGCAATTTTTAAACTGATCATTGTAAACATGCTGGTTAAAACATGCATTTCTAAGTATTTATTTGAGAGGTTTTGTGTTAGTTCAGAAAGCCAGGATGATGAGAGCAGAATTTTGTCATTGATTGGGGTGCCTGGGTGGTTCAGTCAGTTAAACCTCTGTCTTCGGCTCAGGTCATGATCTCAGGGTCCTGGGATCGAGTCCTATGTAGGGCTCCCTGCTGAGCAGGCAGCCTGCTTCTCCCTCTCCCTCTGCCCCTAACCCCTGCTCATGCTCTCCCCCCCTCTCTCTCTCTAATAAGTAATAAAATATTTAAAAAGAAAACAGAATTTTGTCATTGATATAACAAAGTCAGAAACTACTTAGAAAATTATTTTACTTTTCATCCAGGGCAATATCCTTCTACCTACCCCATCCCTCCCTTACAGAGATGAGAAAAAGAAGGGCTCAGAGATCAAATGGAAAGAGTCTATACAAAGATTTCCCTCACTCTCTATTTCTCCACTGCTCTTTCTACTATTTCATCCTGTGGTCTTGCCTGTGCTTGTTTATATAAAAGATCATTTCTCCACTTTTCTTGTAAAACAAGTCCCAGTAAAAAGATGGAGATGCAGAGTCTCTTTGATCCAAGTGGCAGAGTAATGGAAGGCACCACCAGGAGCTGTCCAGGCCCTGGTATCTCCCTTGAGATACCCTGGCTGGAGCAATCAGAGAAGCCACTTCTGTAAATCATTTTTTAAAAGATTTATTTATTTATTTGAGAGAGAGAGAGAGTACAAGCAGGAGGAGGGGCAGAAGGAGAGGAGGAGAGAGAATCCTCAAACAGACTTCCCGCTGAGCACAGAGCCCAATGCAGGGCTCCACCCCAGGACTCTGAGATCATGACCTGAGCTGAAATCAAAAGCTGGTCGCCTAACCAAATGAGCCACCCAGGCATCCCCAGAGAAGCCACTTCTGAAAGACAGGTATCTTTCCACATTTCCCCAGAGGACACTAACAATTGTCAACAGCCCCATGCAATGAAAGTTTCTAGAAGTCAGTTTCACCAAGCTTTTACGTAGCCAAACAGATGTCATTTTGAACCATTTCTGTTTTTTCTCATTTTCTACCTTACCCTTCCCTTTTTCCATGTCTTCCCCTTTGTACCTTCTTCATCATTGCATGGGTCCCATTACTACTATTATCATTGTTGTTGTTATTATCATTATTATTTTACTAAAGCAATCATCATCAAATTGCCTATCTAAACATCCATTAACATGCCATATGGATGCACTGTTTCCCAAATGCTGCATTTTGTAAGAAAATGGTAGATTTCCAATTATCAGCAGGACATGTCTTACCAAGGTACTAAAAAGGAAGTGGCTTAAGACATATGTAAAGAATATACAGGGGCGCCTGGGTGGCTCAGTTGGTTAAGCGACTGCCTTCGGCTCAGGTCATGATCCTGGAGTCCCAGGATCGAGTCCCACATCGGGCTCCCTGCTCAGCAGGGAGTCTCCTTCTCCCTCTGACCCTCCCCTATCTCATGCTCTCTCTCTCTATCTCATTCTCTCTCTCAAATAAATAAATAAAATCTTTAAAAAAAAAAAAGAATATACAGAAAATCAAAACCCAGAAATACTGTCAATTAGTAGTGCATATGCTATCCCCACTGCAGATAACCCTTAAATAGCTCTGGATCAACATACAACTATGCTGCTGATAGGACTTAGGTTTGGGACTGTTGAGGAACCAGGGATTATTCAGTTCAACTCCCTCTTCTGAAAAACGAGGAAAGAAAACTAAGAGGGCAAAACTCAATTCTATTTTCAAACTCATAGTTTGTAGCACTCCTCTATGTTACCTTCTTCAAGCATGTAATAAAATCTCCTTGTCACTTTAATGATACAAGCTGAATTGACTTGAATGTCACTTCTGTGACAAAAATCGTCTAAAAGGTCATGCTCTGTGGTCAGAGAACAAGCGCTAACCAAAAAGTAATGTGTTGGTAACTATTTGCTGCTTTTGTTCCTATATGAAAATAAGCTCTCCACGATTAGCTGTCACAGTGTCATCCCCATAACAAGAAATTTTCTTAACAGAATAGTGTAGGAGTTACAGTTACAATCTCTGGAGCCAGACAGCCTGGGTGTCGATATGATCTTAATCATTTCCTAGCTGTGTGACTTTGGACACATCAGTGATATTCTCTGTGTTTTACTTTTCTCATCTACAAAATATGGATAATGATCATAACTACATTTAGGGTTGTTTTGAATATCAAATGAACCATACATCTAGAATACTGAGAACACCTTCTGGTGCAAAGTAAACACTACTGGAGGATCAGCTATTATAATAGATTATTTTTTAAATGGCTGCAATTATCCCTCTTCCTATCCTGATGCTCCTTCCAGAGTGACAGTACAACAACTTCCATTAAGGTATGGACTCTATTTCCTCACCCCTGGAATCTGACCTGGCCTTACCACTTGCTCTGGCTAATAGAAGCAATGATGTGCCAATTTTGCATGTCAGCTTCAAGAGGCTGTGCTTCCATGCCCTCAACCCTCAGCCCTTCCTTCCACTGAAGGAACAGGCTGAGGGTAGCCTATGGGAGTCTGGGATCCACAAGGACCAGAGCCACGTCTGCCCAAAATGAGGTCCTGGAGAAACCAGACAAAGTCAGCAGTTGCCCACAGATGCATGTGGAAGCTCAGCAAAGAATTTTTTAATTCACACCCTCAAAGTATTTGCCTTATATTTCCAAAGAAATGTGCCTGAAGAGTTCTCTCAGGATATAAGGATCTATGGAGTAGAAAAGGAAACACTAAATGTCATGCAGAAACACCCTGGTGTTTTTTAAACTTCACCCAGTTGAAGGAAGTTTTGAGATTTGATATTTTTAGGTGACTTTCCCATTTCCTATTGGTGACTAAATGTCAGAGCTTGAGGAAAAGGAACAGGGGTCATTTGCTATTCCCCCTGATGCTTTCTCTTATGGTGCTAAGTTCCCAAATCCTTCATTGGGGAACAAATTTCTGAAAGCACATCACCAGAATGACAGATACATGTTAAACATCCTTCATGACAGGCTATGTTTTTGTGCCTTTTCCCACGAATGGAAGTAACTTTAGAAGAGGGTGTGTCATCTAGGTTTGCCCCTAGTAGTTTGAAGGAGATGGTACAGAGCACCTATTCTGAGATCCCACAGAACTGGGTTCTATCACTGGCTCTAATGTTAACACACTACAGGATTTTGGACAAATGATCTAATTATTGATGCCCCATTTCCTCATCTATAAAATATGATCCATAATACTTATCTTGAGGGACCCAGATAAGATAGAGTATATAAAAGCATCTAGTACCTTCTCACATAGAGCAATTGCTCACTTCTCATCAGAGTTTATATTTAAAACCAACCAAGCTTCACATCAATCTAGTTACCTGGATTATCCCCCCATGCCTTAGCGTATCCAATGACTAAACACGATTTTAAAACCCATTATATAATGCCAATGTAAAGTTATGTAAAAGCGTTTTTTAAAAATATAAGGTGCACTACAAATGGAAGGGAGGATAATGGTGATTATAACTGTGATTATGAAAATTGATGATAATAATGATATTTTTGGGGAGTTGTTGGGGAATCTTCCCAGCAAGTTTCCTAAATGTCTTTTGGAAAAAATGTATTTAGATGTTATTCTTACTAAATAAAAATATCAAAGCCAGGATCCACTCTGAATAAGAATAAAGGGGTAAAGTTTGTCATTATTAACACCACCTCAACACACATGGACTTACAGGTTCCCAGGCTTAACAAACACACTTCCTGTTCTGCTCTATTTCTCTTTTTCACTTTTTTTTTTTTTTTTTTTTTTTTTGCCCATTCTGTATCCACACAAGCTCCAACAGACCCAAGTTTCTCATCGTGTTCTGAGGTTTTTCTATCTGAGAGTCACACACTTGAATGGAAGTTAATTTGTGAATTTCTAGGTGTGATGTAACTTGAGATATTGTGGCACTTCTGGCGGAGTGTGGAATTTGTAAGCTGAAGATCCCAAAACACACTGCCTTGGCTGGGGAATGAACTGGAAGGAAGGTGGTAGGAAATAGAGATGGCATTTAAGAGGTTTAGATGTGGAGGGAGAGCTTGGGGAGTAACTAAAGCCTTAACTTATTCCTGACTAATGCTTAACTGTTAACAAAGTAAACCAAATGTTCATCCTGCTTTATTTGTTCTGTGATCAATGCTGGCAGAACCTTGAACCCTTTGCAAGATGATTGCACCTTGTGAGCCTCTGCTTCGTCCTCTATAAAATAGGAACAACTATATACAGTGGTGTGCTGGTAAATGCCTACCAATCAGGTCTCTGGGGAAAAAGCCCTGATTTGTAACATTTGCCCATTTTTGTGGTGTAAATAGATTCACGATGACCAATTTCAAGCTACCTAGAACTTTATCAAACACAGAGTTGGGAAGAGATGCACCATAGAACAACAGTATATAGTATTTCTACCATACATAAGAAATAGATTTAAATAGCCTGAAAAGCATAGATAATAATAAAATATAGTAAAATAATGAGGAAGTAATGAGTTTGAGTTTTCATTACCATTGTTTCCATGTAATTCATTTTGAGCTAAGTTTCTGTAGTAATTTAATTTTTAATAATGTCTACATTTTACAACCTGTTCTCAAAACTCCTGAAAATGTAACAACCAGCTCTCACAAGCTGGTATGGGCCAACTTTGGCAAATCACTGATTGCATCTGCTTAAAAGGCTCTTTTGAGAATTATCATGCTACATTTTTATTTTAATCTTAACAAAACCATATTTAAAGCTATTACTTTATATCTTTCCAATTTAGCAATCCCAAATAACCTTGTAAGTAACTCTGGATGTTGAAAAAATTGATGTTACTCGGTTGTTAATCGCATTGTCCCTGTGATTCAGTCTAGATGTCTGCCATCTTGTCAGGAGTAACAGTGGGAACTCTAACAGCCACAGAGGTGACTAGAGAGTATGACAGTGATGGCATCAATAGTAACAAAAGAGTCTAGGGGGAGAATCAATCATGGTGGCCCACATTCCTTTTGCTGACATATCTTATGCCTTTGGACTCATGGGGAGCTAGAAATGGGGGAAATGGGCAGATGATCTGGCTGGTGAAAGAGCACCCTAAAATTCTTGTGACTGATTTGTATCTATTGTGTCTAGAATGGCTTCAGGAATTCCCTCTGTCAGGCAGGAAGATTAAAGACGCCTGTTAGCAGATTAAAAGGAGGAAGATAATAGATCAGAGAAATAATTTGGTAATGAGAAAGAATATCTAAGAAGTGGAGAGAGGAAAAGATTGGTGACAGAAAGAGAGACTGAAAGAGAGAGAGAGAGATTCATTTAGTTCCTTTCCTGAGACTGAAATCTGATCAAGTTTATTAAATGGAAGGAATCTATTATTGGAATCAGGTTTCCAGGAAAATTCTTCAGAATAAAATTGTATCTTACCCAAGCAACACCTTTCTGTCTAGATGAAATAAGCACTAACAAAGATCCAAAGATGGGAAACAGTGAAAGATTTTCAGTCAAGTTAAGAGATTCCTTTCATCGTTTTACTGTTGATACTAACAGAGAAAGTCTTTCCTTGGGCAGCAGGGATACCACTGTTTTGTTTTGTTTTTTTTTAAGTGATAGAATATGCATTTTAAGACAAAGGGCAAAAGCTATAACAAATGTCATAAGCAAGTGTTTGACAAAAAGTATGTGTTGAGTGTTAATGTCAATTTACTTCTTTTTCTTACCATCCAGACACTTTCTCAAGTCTTGAAAAAATATTGCCCATTAGTTGACCTGGACAGAAAAATCTCAAAGTAAGTTAACCTGGTGGGGTTGCTCATCCAGGCAGCGGGAAAGAAGATGGAGAAGATTCTAAAGCTCAGTCAGAGAGCACTCCCTTTGATTCCTAGCAGAAAATGTATACAGTCAAGTCTGAAGGTCCAGACACATCTGAAAGCTAGGTAAAATAGGCAAGAGCAAGAAATGGGAGGTAAATCATGTTCTAGAACTAGGTCAAGGTGACTGCTCTTAATGTGAAAGGGGAAGGAGAAAGTTCCCTCTTCACCGCTCCCCTGCAAAGGGTTCTTGTAGCTTGTTTAGGAACAACATTGGCATGAGACAGATGAACAGGAGAGGAAAAACAAAAACAAAAAACTGAAGTTTTATTACGTGGGCATAGAGGTCCAGTATTGAAATGGATAACCAAAGAAATGACTTGCTGGGCAGTTTTTATACATTTTAGACAAAGAGACAATAAATTTGTGAGGAATTGACAGGATAAAGCATACAAGTATTTGGGTACTTTAATTAGGAACGAATTCTAAGTGGAACTTAGGCCAAGGCAGATCAGGAAAAAAAGAATAACAAGGTTTGTTTCAACAGTTTTCTTGGCTTTAAAATCTGTGTCTCTGGTAATAAGAAGATCTTTTTACTTTCCAGTACAGGGTAGGTATTTTTCATATGGGAGATTTGTTTCCTGCTCCCAGGGGGACACAGGAGGGTCTGAGTATCCTTGCACTAGCTGTAGCTTTAATTCAAAATAATCGCTATGTCATTGGGGCATATTCTGGGGTGACCTGTCCTGGGACCCTATGCCCACACACACTCCTGGACACAGACATTCAAAATGTAATTCAAGCATCAGCTGGGAGTGAACAATTCACATTCTTTTCTTGTGGATAATAGGAAGAGAAGACTTTCTCCATTTCCTTAAATAATGAGTAGAGAAAACATCCCACATTTCTCCTGTTGTCGTTAGGATTGAAGTAGAAGAACTCAGCACAACCACTAAATATGGGAAAAATGTAGCAAGAGCACAGTTGGCTGTTATCATTAAATTATTCCGAAATGTAGATCTAAGAATGTCCCTGTGCCTTTTAAAATAGGTTTTTTCTTTTGAAATATTAAAAAAAAAAACAATTCATCGATAACTAACCCCATATACATGCTGACAATGATGGCAAAATCTATAACTACAAAAAAGGACTATATTACGAGGAAGAAATGCAAACAATAATGATGAAAAACAAAGAAATTATTTATCAAGCACATTAAAGGTACAGTGTCTCCACCTACTGTAGAGCAAGAGGACTCGAACCCTCTGTGCCTTGGTGTTTCCATTTTTTTCTCTGATCTTAGTTTTCTTGCTCTCTCCAAGTTTATGCTTCAGAGGAAGATGTACTTGTTTAAGTTGCCAGGAGCCCACAGGCTTTTCTCTCATTTGTGGGCAGACATCATCAATGAAACCAGGATGAGGTCAGTTTCCCTGCCCCCGCCCACACACCGCCAGCAGCCTGGTCATTTCTAGGCACGCTTCTCTGTCTTATTTCACACATTTTCCCTTCAAATTCTGATTTTGCTCTTCAGAAACTGTAATATCATTCCAGTTTTGCGACTCTGCAAATATCAGAACCTGGTGAGGACAAAGAATCCTTGATCTGGTGCCTGATCCTGGGTTTAGCATATCATTTCCTCAAAAGGGAGATAATAAGAGATGTGTTTTCTTTAGATCACAAGAAAACCAAGCCCGGCAAATAATGTCTCCGAGAAAGTGTATTTGGTCGACCATGAGCTGGACTCACTAATTACTATAGTATAGTCCCAGGATGGCCCAGCTTCTCAAGGTGTGCAGTCAGAAAAAATGCTGCAGGGCGAGTCACGTCTCCCAAAATATGATTGCTAATTTATACATTAACCAGAGTCCTTGAGACTTGTTGTTTTAGCTCTGTCTTTTGCCAAGTACATACAATGTATCTGCTGCCATCCAGGCAAGAATGTAGTATGACTCCAGCTTTGTGGGACTTTATAAGGGTCCCAAGGGTCAGCCTCACCGGACTTGGAAGTTGAATACAGAGAAGTACCTCCAGGGGCAGATCCTCATCAGACTCATTCTGAGTCTGACATGCCATCTTCCCTACAGAAATACCATTCTCCAGTACTGCCGGAGAAAAGAAATCTATGCAAATATTTCCAATATACTGAATAAAACTGAAGGCTCCCATGAGCAAACTTCCTTTGATGCAAGGTATTCTTTAACCATTCCTGTTTCAATGGTTTAGAGAAGGAGTCATGTCTAATAATTGAGCTGGGGCATTGTGGGATAAGCGAACTCAGAATATATCAGAGTGATTTTAAAGAAGCCTGAGTTTTTTTACAAGAACCAGAAATGTGAAGTTGGCTGACCTCGGTTTGGGTCTCAATTCTACTACCACTTGGATGTTAACTGTATGACCTTGAACAAATAACTTATCCTTTCTGAATGCCAGTTTTCTCATCCATAGAATAGAAATGATATTTCCTACCTCACAGAGTTATTTCAAAGACTGAGATGAACCTGGGAAACAATTCATCATTTGCAAAGCATTTTCCACTCCCTCATTGTTGTTCACAACATTTGAGAAAATCCACTAGATAGTCCCTGTCAAAGTTATTTCTTGATTTAGAGCATGGAGGAAAGCCAACAAACTCCCAGATGACACCATAACCTGCCTAAAAAAAAAAAAAAAAAAAAAAAAAAAAAAAAAAAATCAATTAATCAGAATGGTTAGTTTTCGTACCAGTGGAAAGCCTAACTATATGCCTTCCTCGCTCTCTCCCTGATACTTGCAGTTTCACTGTTACTATTAGCAATGCAGGTCAGAGCCTTAAGCTAATGCTATTGCTCAGGGGTGCTTACAGATTATTAATCATTGACACTTTCGCTTGAAAGGGTTTCAGATACTGTTCCAGAAGGAAGTGCTACTTATAGGAGTGCTATGGGGTACTAAGGACTAGAGCCCTATCTAAGGTTCCAATGAGAAGAATGTATCCATCGGGCACCATGAAATGTCTTCATCAGACACCCAAACTCTTGTCCCAGAGGATGACCTGAAGAGCAAAGACCTGCAGTACACACAGGATCTTATTCACAGCCTCTCCTGAAGCCTGATGGAGAAGGTGGAATTGTCACCCGAGACACCTCCTCAAATGATGACCTTACAGCTTTTGCCCTTGGAGAATCAGAACCTTCCTGATCAGCCAGTCCTTTCACACCCAGTGAAGAACCACGCAGGTGTGAGATAGAGTAGGGAATGCTCAATTAATTAAGAGATGGTGTCAACAACAGGCTTTGCTACAAACATCCATCTTTGAGGGCATAAGCTCTCACCTCCAGCCTTGGCCCAGCTGCTACATTATTAAGTCCTCCTTGTCCTTAGTAAAGAAGGGACATTGAGGGAGAAAGGACTCTGTCCTCAGAATGGTGGCTGTCAAGGTCAGTGCCAAGCTGTGCAACATTGAAGCTGGAAGCAAAAGAAAAATCAGTAACACTGAGCCTGTCTTTATTGAAAACATGTTTTTTAAGATTTTATTTATTTATTTGACAGAGAGAGAGAGCAGGAGACCACAGGCAGGGGGAGCAGCAGAGGGAGAGGGAGAAGCAGGCCCTGCTGAGCAGGGAGCCCCGATGTGGGACTCAATCCCAGGACCCTGGGATTATGACCTGAGCCGAAGGCAGATGCTTAACCCACTGAGCCACCCACGTGCCCCTGAAAATGTTGATAATTCGTTCACTGTGGATTTTTTTGCATGAATTTTGTTTTTTAAAACCATTGCATTAAAACAGTATTTGTCTCAATGACTGGATTTTTTGGCAACCCCTTGTGAATGCCTCACTCACCCCACCCCAGTCACAGTCCTGACTTAGGATCCCCATCCTCAGAGGAGAAAACAGATGACCAAAGGCAGGCACAGGTATCTGCCCACGCATCTCGGTCACTGTGATGGATAATTTCATGTGTCAACTTCACAGCACTACAGGGTTCCCAGGTTGAACATTATTTCAGGGTAGGTCTGTGAGGGTGTTTCTGGATGAGAGTAGCATTTGAATAGGTGCACTCCATGAAGCACGCCATCCTCCTGGGGGGGGGTTGGGGGGGTTTGGGGGGGTAGGTATCACCCAGTTGAGGGTCTGATCAGAACAAAAATCAGAGGAAGGAGGAATTCACCTGTTTTTCTTCCCACCTGCCTGCTTGAGCTGGGGCATCAGTACTCTCCTGCCCTCGCACTGGGATTTACAACAATGGTTTCCCTGGTTCTCTGGCTTTGGGACACGGACTGCACTGGGTTGACACCATCAGCTCTCCTGGGTGTCCAGGTTGCAGAGAGCAGACCCCCGGACCTCTCAGCCTCTGCAATTGTGTGAGCCCATTCCTCCTAATAAATCATTATATATATGTGTATGTACTTAATATTATCTTATATATTATTTTATATATAAAATTATATGTGTATATATTCATATATACATTTATTTATTTCCTATTGTTTCTCTTTCTATGCAGAATTCTGATTAATATAATCACCTTCCAGACTTAGGTGACAGGGACACCCCTCCAAAGGTGCCAAGCCAAGTTGGAATGGGAGGTCTCCCTCTGACCTAGAAATGGGGATGTCTCTTGGGGAGCACAGAGGTTTAAACCAAGGCCATATGCAACCAGACACAGGGCTCCCTCCCACTCATCCCTTGTCCCAACCATGGCTGAGGGTGGTAGCCCAGTTCTCTGTTCACACACAGGAATTAACCTCCCCCGGCGCTGCCCCTTCCTTCTACTCACACAGAGACAGCAAACTGAGAACTCAAAGTATCACTTGAAAGCACACCTTAACTTCAAAACCTGCACGTGCTGGCAAACTCGAATGCCTCTCACCCCGGCTAAGAGAAGGGGATCTGATAATACATGCACAGCCACATCTCTGATTGTGTTAATGCCCTCCTTTCAGCAGGAAGGAGGCAGGAACAATTCCAGTTTCCTCTGAAGGGGACTCCAGGTCCAGTTCAGCAGGTGACACAGTATTGTTCATGTGTCCGAACCAGACAGATGTCCAAGGCGGGGCAGGGGATGGAAACTCAGACTCTATCTGGTCCCTGGTCCCAGACCACCCCTTGACTTTTCTCCTCTTCTATTTTTAACTTCTGTTCCCTCTCTTATTGGTCTCTGAAACTCTGAGAGTCTAATTTATGAAGAGGCTGAAAGTACGCCTTGTACCAGCATCAGGCACTTGAGCTGTCTGATCTGATTTCCCTGGTAGATCCGGTGGATTGAAGAAACAACAACCATGGCTGAAGATTAGATTTCATTTTCTCCATGCGTTCCCACCCTTGACACAGGCCGCAGCTGACCTCCTCTCTTCAGCAGAACTGAGGGAACTGTATTGGCTCCGAATGGGGAGGCCACCTTCTCAGGCACGTCAGAGCTTCCCTGCAGGCTTATCAGCTCTTTCCACATTGTTCCCAGTAAGTCCTGCATGTCCTTGAAGAAAACACTAGGAAGGAGGCAGTGGGGTACCTTTGGGAGGCAGAATGTGCGAGACGGGGCACATCAGAACTTCAGCTAAATGTTACATTGGTTTTCTCTAACTCTTGATCTCACCATCATAGATTCCACTGGCTGAAGGGTTTTGCAAGGAAATACAATGACTCTGCTCCATAGGAAGAGCAACCCAAAAGCCCTCCACACTCTCCATTCCTATCATGTTCCTCTGCAAGACTAATCATATTTTGTGTAGTCAAGAACACCTTAGTAGGAGATGCCATAAAATCCTCTTTAGTGTTAGAAGGAGAGCAGAATATGGAATGCAGGAAAGCAAGGGGACATTTTATACCAAGGAAAGTGGAAAGGAAGAGAGAGGACCAGTTTTGTGGCCATTCACCTGTGTCAGACACTGCTATGGGAGAAGGGGCAGGGGTCACATATTATAAGATAAATTTTTTTAAAGATTTATTTATTTATTTTAGAGAGGGGAAGGAGTCTTAAGCAGACCCTGCACTGAGCACAGAATTTGATGTGCGGCTCGATCTCATGACCCTGAGATCACAGCCTGAGCCAAAACCAAGAGTCAGATGCTTAACCAGGCACCCTATGAAATAAATTTTAAATAAAAAAACAGGGTATCTCCTCAAGGAAATACTGATTGCCCAAAGAATTAAACAAACAAACAAAGAAAAAAAAAGAAGAAAAGAACGAAAATGAGCAAAAAAAAAAAAAAAGTGGAGATAAAGCTGTGGCAGTTTCTGCTAAATGGATATAGTAGAGGGTCCCCTTTTATTTGCTTCTGCTCCTTGACAGCAGTTTTTTTTGCTAAAATAATTCCATATTTTGGCTTATTCTCAAATCTTACAACATATTACATTTTAGAAAACCTGAATTGGATCCAGGGGCCACAGGCCCTCCTTACCCTTCCTATGCCTCCTTGCTCATTCCAGCATCCAGCTGGAGGTAGCCTGGCTCACAAGAGGGTCCCTTCAATGCCCACTCCTGCCTCTGAATTTGGAGTAGTTTTGCCTCTTGCCCAGGTTAAATGGATTTTGGATTCTGCTACTGTTTCCAAGAATTCTACCTGAACATCACCTCCATGACCCACATATATCTGATATGTAACCAAAGGCTGAAGCCTCCTAAGAAAAGGACACTGTCCAGAGCCTTTAATACCAAATGCCACAACCTGCAAATGGGCAAAATTATATAGGTTTTAGTTTCTTGTTTTGTAAGATGAGCACACTTTCCCAGAAGATGCACGTTTTTATATACTTTCCCACTATTATTTTATGCAACAGATTCTTCCAAAACTCAATTTGAGTTGCCCAGATTTCCATTCAGTTCCCATCTTTAAAACTCAAGTACCCATTAGAGAATTCTGCCATTGCCCCCAAGAGACTGGAATGGAAATGAATAAATGAACTTTTAAAGATAATTGGCTTCCCAAATGCTGTCCGGTTCCTCCTTCTCTATTTTTTGACAACCCCTGTGGGAATTGCATGGTAAAACAACTTGGGATTCTTTGGGTGTCTGATGTGAGACAGAGAGCAAGTCCATGGAAACTAATCTCTTAGGAATTGAGATGTCCTGCCACTGAGCCGCTTCATAGTGGTAGAAATTAACTAGCTCTGCTCGAATGCCTGCTTCTGACCTTATTCTGCTAGATTCCGCTCCATCCACGTTCTGCTGCATTCCAGTCTACCTGCTCATTCCAGCATAGTTCAAAACATGCATCTTGAATCCTCAAATCAAAAGGTTTTCCTGTAGTGTATTTATTCTAGGCTGCATTTTCCCACATATTCCCATTGAAAGGGATGGAGTGAACTGTTCTCAATCTGTTTTCAAGAAACCCTCAGGAGATTTAACTCATTCACTTAACATCTATTTGTGGGTCACTAATAATTGAGGCATTCATGCAGTTGTGGGAGATGTAGCCTTGAAAAAAAAGCAAAGGCTACCCTTGCTAGTAAAGAGCTTGTGTTCTAGCAGAGGGAGTTAGAAAATAATCAAGGAAATGAGCAACAATAATTTCAAATTATTCAAAGTGTCAGAACGAAAATAAGCAGGGTTCTATGCTAGAAAGCAACTGACTAGGAGAAGTATTTGCTATAAGAGAGAATAACAGAGTGTTCCCATTTTAGATAGGGTAGTAAAAGAAGGCACCTCTTAGAAAGGTAATTTTTTAACTAAGATATAAAAAATACAAATTAATGAGCTGGCAAAGGCCAGGGGAAGACTTTAGGGAAATGGGACAAGTGCAAAGGACAAATGGATTGAGCTAAGAAAGGCTGAGGGTGTCAGGGCAGGAAAGCTTCTCTGACTAGGACAACATGAGCTATGATGATGGAGAGGTAGACAGGGGCTTGCTTGTCATAATGAGGAGTTTGAATGTTATGTTAAAAATAATGAGAAAAAATTTTCGCAGGTACATAATCATCAGCACATGCCCACAATTAGCTGAAAATACCTCAGATACGTGTGCGTATAGTCAAGCTCAGAGGAGCCCCCATCATAAGCTCTGGCTTCATCTCTGTCTACAGAGCCCCCACTGAAGTCAACAAGAAGCCTAAAGAAGGGAGCGGTGGTGAGATGTATGCACATCTGTATCTGCATCATTTTCCATTTAGCATATTCGATCGACCTGCCCAACGTGGCCAAGGGTTTCTAAAGCACCATCATTGTCCAGTGATGAATACATAGAGTATTCCCCCTAACCTGGACCAATTTGGATGGCTTTAGGTTATGTGTTATTGGGTAATTTTGTCAATGATAATTTTTTAAAAAGTTGCTGTTTAATTAGCAGGGAAGAAGCCAGCATTTGCAGGGAGATAATAAAGGAATCCCATAAAAGTCCATGATGACTGTAACAGGAGATAACTGTCCCCAAGTGCTTCCTATTCTGAGTATTGCTGTTGGCAGGCTGCCACGGAACTGCTGAGCAAGAGGAAACACACCTCTGCTGGACACCTGGAGAAAGGACCAGCTATAAAGGGAGAGGAGTAAAGTCGCAATAAGAATACTTTGCACTTTTATGGTAATTCCTGTCAGCAGATACTTCCCATATGATGAGAGTGACATACAGAAACTGAGTAGCTCAAGAGTTGAGTTTGAGCTTTGGAGTCAGACAGAATCCGTTTACACCCTCTCTGCCCTATCCTTGTCAGCATTGTAACCTACTGGACTGGCCCTCTTCCTCATCTCAGCAAATGGCACCTTCATACTTGCATCCTTGACTCCTCTTTATATCCCAGGACCAATCTGTCAGTAAATCCTATTAGATTTGATCTTCAAAATATACCCACAACCCAACTGCTTCCCACCACCTCCACTGCTGCTACCCTAGTCCAAGCCACCCGCATCTCTTGCTAGATTTGTGCAACGGTTCCCTAATTGATCTCTTTCCCAGAGAGACCTAGTAAACAATTAAATATGAGATCGGGGGGGTGCCTGGGTGGCTCAGTCGTTAAGCGTCTGCCTTCGGCTCAGGTTGTGATCCCGGGGTCCTGGAATTGAGACCCATGTCGGGCTCCCTGCTCCGCGGGGGGCCTGCTTCTCCCTCTCCCGCTCCCCTGGCTTGTGTTCCCTCTCTCGCTGTGTCTCTCTCTGTCAAATAGATAAAATCTTTAAAAAATAAAAATAAAAAAATAAACATGAGATCGGGGAGCTGTAAATTAATTCAGCCCCTTTGGAGCGTGGGCTGGACTGAATGACTCACTTCCAAAGAATGCGGAAGAAAAAGGGACAAACCGTCCCTTCAAAGTAGAGAAACCAGGAGAATGCCACCTGAACCGAGTGTCAATGCTCCCATCACCAGTGATAAGTCATGTGGATGTCACCCATCCTATGATATGTTGTGATGAGAAGGACACTTGACCTCTGTGGCCTTCTTCACCAAAACCATAAGCCTAATCAAACTGAGAAAACACTGGCCAATCCCAAGTAGAGGAATGAAATACATGACTAGAACTCATCAAATTCTCAAATCAAGAAAAACAAGACAATACTGAGAAATTTTCAGAGTTGGGGGAAGACTAAGCAGACAGGATGACAAGATTCAACCTGGTATTCTGGAACAGAAAAAAAGAACATTAATGGGCAAATTGGTGAGATCTGGTTAAAACCTGTAATTCAGGGAGTAGTGATGTGCCAATGTTAATGTCTTAATCTAGACATATACATCACGATTAGGTAAAAAGGTTACCATTAGAGGAAACGAGGTGAATGATACATGGTAACAATGTGTACTGTCTTTGTAAACTTTCTCTAAATTTAAAATAATTCCAAAATTTTAAAAGTATATTAACCAACAAAACAAGAGAAGGAAGTCAGATCATTTCATTCCTCTACTCAAAACTCCTGAAATGCTTCCTGCCTTACTGACTGCACGAACTGGCCCACGATCAACTCTCTGACTTCGGGAGCTCATTTCCATCACACTGGCCTCTAAATTTTCCTCAAACATGACATATTCCTAATCTAGGGACTTTTCATTTGCTTTTTTCTACTTCCTCAAGTGCTCTTCCTCCAGATGTGTGGTTGGTTGCCTCCATTTCTTTAGGTCTCTTTTCCAGTGTCTTCTTCTTAGTAGGGCCTCCCCTGACCAGCCCCTCTAAAATTTATATCTCCCTCCAACATTTCCTAACAATTGTTTCTACATTATTTCTCTCCTCAACCCTTATTACATCTATCATACTCTGTGTTTTATTTATTTTGTTTATCCATTGCCTCTCCCACTAAAATGGAAGCTCCGAGAAATGGAGATTTCTGACTGCTACATTCACTGCAATATTCCCAATTCCCAGGGCAGTATCTGGTACACCAGGAGTATTCTTCTAAGAATTAAAATGACCTTGAGTATTTACTTAATCTCTGAATTTTGTTTTTTACATATGTAAAATGAGAATAATAGGATAATTTTCTATATAATAGGTTCCTCATAAAACTTAAATGTGATAGGGGCGCCTGGGTGGCTCAGTCGTTAAGCGTCTGCCTTCGGCTCAGGTCATGATCCCAGGGTCCTGGGATCGAGCCCCGCATCCGGCTCCTTGCTCAGCGGGAAGCCTGCTTCTCCCTCTCCCATTCCCCCTGCTTGTGTTCCCTTTCTCGCTGTCTCTCTCTCTGTCAAATAAATAAAAATCTTAAAAAAAAAAAACAAAAAACTTAAATGTGATAAAGAATGTCATGTTTTGTATAATATTTAGCACACCAAATACTTACAAAATGATATATTATCACTAGTTATGTTTCCATTACTAGTATTACTACTATCACTAATTACTACTTCCATTCCTGAGTATTCACAAGTGGCTATAGATTTTACATCAAATTTGAACTGAACTTGAAGCTCTGTGATCTGTGATTAACCCCTAACACATGCAGGTCCCTACCTATGGGAAAATCCATAGCTCCTTCCTCCCATTAGAATAAATGATTTTCTGTTTTTTTATTTGTTTTGCCTTTACTTTTGTGTGTGTGTGTGCGTGTGTGTGTGTGTGTGTGTGTGTGTTGAGTGAGAATACTAAGAAACACAAATTTTAAATGGAGTCCTTAGGTTTTATTTCTGAGTCTAAAAGCAACTTGAGTCATTTTTCAAAGTCTCCTCCCCTAGGAAATCTCTGAGCTCCTTTTCAAAATAGCAATAAGAATACTCACTCTGATTTCTAAAAATGAGCTCAACCTAGTTTGTGCCTTTCCATACCTACTTCACATATAACCATATATTAGGCACTCTCCAGCTGGAGTGGCTTATAATCTAGTTTAGAGGCATATGTGGATGAAAAGGAGAATAAATTTCATGTTATCATACAAACAAGATAGGATACAGACTGTACGCCTTTGCCCTGAGTAAAGACAAAAGAAAAATATCACATCGAGTCAGAAGGACTTCAGGTCTGTAAATTGCTTTTAGGTCCTTGGAAATGGGTAATGGTGTATTACATCTCTTTTCTTGGCTCTTGATATTGATGATAATGATAAAATGGTTTATTATTAATATTCTTATTATGAAAGGCCAGAGGTATAGATAATATGTATTGTTGTATATTATTTGTTAGTAGTCATAAAATTATTATAGTATTATTTTATTATTAAAAGCTAAAAATTTGAAAGCTAAAAAATTTCAAAAAATTAAAAAAATAAAACTATACCAGGCCCAGTGCTAAGCATATTGCTTGCCATGCTTTTATAAGAGTCACAAGGTTATGAGACAGGTACTGTTTTTGTCATTTTTTTTAAGATAAAGAAACTGCAGTTTTGCAAAGGGGAAGTAATGTGCCCACAGGCACCTGCCAGGAGATGGGAGAGAATCTGATCTACTCAAACCCAGATATACTAGGCTCCATAGACTGCACCCCAGCCATCCCCTGTGTTTGGAGGGTCTGAAGTGGAGACAGAGTACTCGGAGCAGGACTATTTATACATGCTAATTGGGATTAGGTTTACATTTATTCTGCTGAGGTCACAAATCTTATTGTCCAGGCACACACGTCAAGTCTGATCAAGAAAAACTAGAGCTTGGAATTGAATTTCCTGTGCTCTTTGCCCTCAACAGCTTGCAGTTTCAAGCTGAATGTATGTGTTATCCATCCCTGCAGCTGGGCTCCAGGAACATTTATTGGCCAAAAAGTTAAATAGCATGGGAGACATTCTTGTCCGAACCAAACTCTTCTGTCTCCTTTAGTCAGACTCGTGGTGACATCCAGGGAAACTGGGCATGAAGCAAGGTGGAGGAACTTTCCAGGGTGTTCTCTGGGAAGGAAGAAAGGGATCCCTAGATAGAAGAATGATCTTATAATTTTGGACATCCCCTTCCCTTTCTGCAAGAAGAAATCAAGAAGCAAACTTATACTTATCAGTTGGTAGACATCAGACACAACCAGACCTACATTGCACAAATTAATATGAGTCTGGAGAGCCCAGATCTCCCCTGCAGGATGGGAATGTCAGTCCGTAGCTCAAAGTGCTAGGTGATTGATATCATGGACTGAATGAGGCCTTGGGGTAGGGTAAGGAGGGAGCTATGGCAGTAGAGTTCTGTGCATGTGCTCAGCTCTGATGATGGTCATAAACCTCAGACAGCTTCAGCCCACATTCACCCCCACATGTTGTGCATAGTGATTTCACACTGGCTAATTTTGTCTTTACAGGTCTAAAGAGAGAACAAGAATGAAGAAGAAACTGGGGCACCTGGATGGCTCAGTCGGTTAAGCATCTGACTTAGTTTCCACTCAGGTCATGATCTCAGGGTGGGGGGATGGAGCCCTGCCTCTGGCTGTGTGTTCAGGGGGGAGTTTGCTTCCCCTCTCCCTCTCTCTCTGCCCATCCCCCCACACACACACTCTCTTTCTCTCTCAAATAAATAAACAAATCTTAAAAAAAAAAAGAATGAAGAAGAAACCATAATAACAAGAGCAACAGAAACCATAATTACCAGGGATTCAACACACCATTACATGTCAACAGAGAAAAGACTGAACTACTCTTAATTGGTTTCTACCTTTTCTATCAAGGCTAATTGTTTAAAAACTAAAGAGGCTGTGGAAGGAAAACAAAATTGAGAATGAATTAGACCTGAAGCTAGGATAATGCCTCCTAATGTAATTTAAGTTGGTCTGTCCCAGAGGAAGCTCCCAGGTTTGGATGAGGTCACGGAAATATTGTGGGTTAACTCTGCCAGTGGTGAATTCTGGCATATTCCCATGTTGCATGATTACTCACATAAGTTTTGTTCCAGTTCTCAGTAGCAAAAATTAAGAACCTAGAAATGTTACTTCATTACCCCATTTACAGAAATACTATGGTGTGTATTAATGAGCAGGTGAAGTATGAGAACAGAGGGGGGCTTTGCAGTTTTCCAGGAATTATCACCTGTTTCATAAACATAACCTTCCAAGTCTGGCCACACCCTTTTGCATGGTGGTACTGGAGCCATTAGAAAGTAGTGGTAAGAATGCCACGCCCAGGCACAAACACCATGCTGAGGTCAAGAGGGACAGAGCCTCTCACAATGATTTCGTGGAGAAGAGAGAAAGGCATCTGTGAAAGATCAATCACTAAGTTAAATTTATTAGCAGACAGATGTCAGCTGGTACTGCCTGCTTCTGACCTTTGTCTTATTGGGGTCAATGTTTTTTGTTTTGTGCTTTTTTTTTTTTTAAATCAAGTGCTTTGAAAATGGTATCTTTTGTCTGATTTGCAGATGAGACAAAGTTGAAAGTCAAACTAATAGAAAGTATTGAGAAACCAGATTCGAAAGTGTCTGTCATGTTTGTAAAGTAAAATCAGGAATTAAAAAATCATCATCAAGCTAAAAAAATATTTCTGAGAAATACCAGAGGACACCAGAGGATATTCCTAATCTGTAAAGGTTACTCGCAAGTTAATTAAAAAAAAAAAAAACTCTAATAGACATAAATGTACAATTTACAAAAGAAAATAAGTTTGCTACACTTTTTAAATACGTTCAACCACACCAACAAAATCGTGAAAACCACAACATACTATATCCGCCTATTAAAATACCAATCTCAAAGGAATTCTGATGTCTAATTTTAGGGATGAACTTGTTACAAAGAAATTTAGCCATCTCTTCCAGTTGCCTTGAGACATTCCACTCTTATCCTTTGACATATTTTCCACTTCTAGGAATCTTCCCTAAAGATATAAACATCTCTAAAGATATTTTAAAAGGCAATAATTCCTGGAAAAGAGTATACATGCCCTCTGCTCTCACACTTTACTTGTTCATTAATACACACCATAGTATCTCTGAAAATAGGGTAATGAGGTACCATGTCTAGGTTCTTTATCTTTCATATTGGCCAAGATTTGTATGCCACAGTGCTCATTCTAGCAGTAAATGTGTAAGCCAAGAGAAGGAGAAGGAGGAGAGAGAGGAGGTCAGTATGGAAGGTGAGGGGAGCTGAGGCTGGAGACAGAAGAAAGGAAGAGTGTGGGGGAGAGAAAGAAGGGTCAGAGAGAAGGAGGAGAGACAGGAGAGTGACAGGAAAGAAGAAAACAAACATTCAAATTTAGGAAAATGGTTAACTAATTATTAGAGATTCGTTAAGTAGAACTTTATGACCACAAACCCGATGCTTCAAAATACGTTAAATGACATGAGAAAATGCTGTGATAAAATGTTATTTAAGTCCTAGTTCCAAATTTTACATTAATCTCTATTAAACAGCAACGGTACTAATAACATTGAGAAAAGTTGTGATTCGACAAAGGTTTATAAGTAACACATAAATAATTGACTCTCTACAACATTGTGAACAACTTTCCAAGTGAGGGCCACAATTCTGCACATTATCTGGAATTCATGGAAAGCATTAGTAAATGTTTGTAGAATAAATGATTACAGAATCAGCATGTGGCTAAGCTCGTTTTCTAGAAGACAGAGCTACAGACGTGGTATACCTGCTGTTCATTTTATGGCAATGCTAGGCCAGCAAGAAGGGAGAAAATGGAATATGAGTCAGGGGAAGGGGGAAGCAAATAAAAGGTTGCACATATAATGCTGTCCATAACTTCACAAGTAAACGTAGCTGATTGTTCATTCACACCAAATGCCACTATACATTTTGGACTGATTATACTTTAGAACAATCCATCAGGAGGAAGGAAAAAAAAAAATCTACTGGCTCCCTTCTATCTCCTGTTTATCATTGATCAAACCTTGTCCACTGGGGCATGAACACCCTCATTTATCTGTCTGTGCCTCCCAGCCCTCTGAGCAGCCACTGGTGAAGCCAGAAGCCAGATCTCATGCCTCATGGCACTTCATCTGAGTCCTGAAAAGGTGAGTTGAACCAAAGTCTCTCTTGCTCCAGTTGGGTTGAGTCTGAGTACCGGAGGGGCTGAGACTTCTGCCATAATGGGAACAGAGGCAATACTGGAGACCAGCCTAAACTGGGGGAGCAGAGATAGCTAGAAATGTCATGAGAGGAATCAGTTAGATTAAGACTCAATAGCACAAGTGGCAGAAGGACCAGGAAGCAGGTGGAGCCAAGCAAAATTGAAAAAATATATAACTTGGATATGATATCATTTGTACTGTTATTTTAATGTCACAAATCTAATATATTTAACCGTACTAGTAGAAATTCTATGTCCTGGACAAATTCCATAATCATCCTTCTGTGACTCACTAAAGTCAAACCATGGATGGAGCATTGTATTCAATTCTTATTGTCCTAATATAAGGAGAACAAGGAGCACAAGACAAGAACATAAAAAGATGAAGATAAGCATAATGAGGAAGAGTCTGGAAAACATGCTATGTGGGACTTGTAGGCGCTGTGATTATGTGCCAAGAAGGAGGAAGAGGAGGAGGTGGGAGGGGGATTAGTGACCCCTAGATTCTCTATTAGCTATTATATTACAAAGTCATTTGGAAATCCAACTGAGAAGTCTGGAAATATGAATCTGAAGACCGACTAATTAAATGCAAATAGGATCATAATTGAAACTTTATAGCCTTTCACCAACATCTCTCCATTTCCCACCTTTCAGCCCCTGGCAGCCACCATTCTACTCTCTGCTTTTATGAGTTCAACTTTTGCGGTGATGGTTGATTATTTCATATTTCATCATTTCACAATGTATATATCAAAACATCACATTGTATACCTTAAATATACACAATTTTTATTTGCCAATTATTCCTCAATAAAGCTGGAAGAAGTACAAATACTATCAATGAAGTGTGTTTCTTATTCAGAGATACTAATAAAATTTTTACTATTGTTTTCCATCAGTTACCTCTGACAACATATATTGATATTTTTCAGAAAGAAGATAAAAATTGTAAAGTAATAAAAAGAAAAACACAAATAAGAATAGCAACAACAGTAATTAAATAATATGATTGTTTTGCACACATATTGTGTATAAGAACTACAAAGAATATTTACATCACATACATACATATATGTATATATTATATATATATATTGTTTTGTTTGCACAAAAGTCCTAGCTTGAGCAGAAGAGCTAAAACCTGGATAACACCAAAGGAGAAAGGACTGGTCTGGAATATGGGGACAGCAAAAAGACCACCACCTCAAGAATGAGAAAACAGGGTGGGGGGCGGAGCAAGATGGTGGAGGAGTAGAAGACCTGGATTTCGTCTGGACTCAGGAATTCAGCTGAATAGGGATCAAACCATTCTCAACACCTACGAACTCAACAGGAGACCGAAGAGAGTAGCAACAACTCTCTGAACAGAGAAGCGACCACTTACTGGAAGGTAGGACGTGCGGAGAAGTGAATCCGAGGCGATATTCGGGAGGATAGATGGCGGGGGAGGGGGCCTCCATCCGCTGCTTCTGGCAAGTGATAGAGCCGCGGAGCACAAAATCGGAACTTTTAGAAGTCAGCTCTGCTGAGGGACGTCGTTCCAGTGGCTAAGCGGGGGGTGGAAACTTCGTGGGACAGTGTGGTCTTAGGACCTTCAGGGTCACAGAAAGACCGGGGGTGCCTGAGTGCGGCAGAGCTCCAGGGTATCAGAGCGGGGAAGACGGCTGCAGAGACAGAGCCGAGGTGCGGGCTCCCAGCTCGGGGTTACCATAAACTGTGATCGGTGACAGTCGGGCCACTTCTCCTCCAGCAGGGATGCAAAAAGCGGCAGACCCAGGGAGACTCCCCTTCCTCCCCCGGGAGGAGCGGCGCGGGAGCGCACTGCAGGGATCTGCTGGGTTTGGTTACTCCACACAGGGTCGGGTGCCAGAGATAGAAACGCTCTGTCACAGGCCGGGTGAACATGGAGTGCGGCCGGAGACGAGGGACACGGGAGTGACTGACTGCTTTTCTCAGGGGGCACACTGAAGAGCTGGGCCCCGAGTTCTCGGCTCCTCCAGGCGGAGATTGGGAGGCCACCATTCACTCTCGTGCTCCAAAGCTGTACAGAAAACTTGCAGGGAACAAAAGCTCCCGAGAGCAAACCTGAGCAGATTGCTTAGCCCAGACCAGCAAGGGTGGGGCAATTCCGCCTCCGGCAAAGACATTTGGGAACTACGGCAACAGGCCCTCCCCCAGAAGATCAGCAATAGCCAGCCAAGACCAAGTTTACCGATCAATGAGAATGGGAGAACTCCAGAGCTAGGGGAATACTGCACATAGAATTCATGGCTTTTTAACCATGATTCATTAGATTTTCAAAGTTAATTTTTTTAACTGTTTTTTTTTTTTTGGAGTTTTTCTTTTTCCCTTTTTCAATCAACATCTTATCAATCCCTTTTTTAAAAAAAAATTTATTTTTCATTTTTAGAGTCATATTCTATCCCTTCATAGTAGTTATCCTTATTTTTGGCATATATATATATATATGTTATTCTCTCTTTAAAATTTTGAGATACAGTTTCTTCTAACAGATCAAAATATACCCTAAATCTCCAGTGTATGGCTTTGCTCTAGTCTCCTGCCTGATCACATTCTCCCCCTTTTTTTCTTTCTTTCTTTCTTTTTTTTAATCCTCTTCTTTCTTTTTTCAAGCACCTTATCAATTCCTTTTTTAAATTTTTTTATAATTTTCATCTTTACAGTCATATTCCATCCCTTCATTGTATCAACCCTTATTTTGTACCTATATAAGTCTTTCTTTCTTTAAAATTTTAGAAGGCACTTTCTTCTAACAGACCAAAATACACCCACAACCTAGTGTGTGGCACTGATCTATGCACTAGCCTGATCATATTTGATCATATTCTGTTTTTTTTTGTTTTGTTCTGTTTTTGTTTGTTTTTACCTTTTTCTTTTTCTTTTTTTTTCCCTCTTTCCCTTTCTTTTCCCCTGGTTTGAGGTCTTTTCTGATTTGTTTAGAGTATATTTTCTGTGGACGTTGTTACCCTGTTAGCATTTTGTTCTCTCATTCATCTATTCTCCTCTGGACAAAATGACAAGACAAAAAAAATCACCTCAACAAAAAGAAGAAGAGGTAGTACCGTCTGCCAGAGACCTACTCAATATAAACATTAGTACGATGTCAGACCTAGAATTCAGAATCATGATTTTAAAGAAACTAGCTGGGCTTGAAAAAAGCATGGAAGTTATTAGAGAAACCCTTCCTGGAGAAATAAAAGAACTAAAATCTGACCAAGTCGAAATAAAAAAGTATATTAATGAGGTGCAATCAAAAATGGGGGTACTGACTGCTAGGATAAATGAGGCAGAAGAGAAAATTAGCAAAATAGAAGACCAAATGATGGAAAATAAAGAAGCTGAGAAAAAGAGAGATAAACAACTACTGGATCATGATGGCAGAATTCGAGAGATAAGTGATACAATAAGATGAAACAACATTAGAATAATTGGGATCCCAGAAGAAGAAGAAAGAGAGAGAGGGACAGAAGGTATATTGGAGCAAATTATAGCAGAAAACTGCTCTAATGTGGGGAAGGAAACAGGCATCAAAATCCAGGAGGCACAGAGAACCCCTCTCAAAATCAATAAAAATAGGACAACACCCCGACATATAATACTAAAAATTACGAGTCTCAGAGACAAAGAGAAAATCCTGAAAGCAGCTTGGGAGAAGAGATATGTAACCTACAATGGTAGAAATATTAGATTGGCAGCAGACCTATCCACAGAGACCTGGCAGGCCAGAAAGGACTGGCATGATATCTTCAGAGCACTAAACAAGAAAAATATGCAGCCAAGAATACTATATCCAGCTAGGCTGGCATTGAAAATAGAAGGAGAGATAAAAATCTTCCAGGACAAAAAATACCTAAGAAATTTGCAAACACGAAACCAGCCCTACAAGAAATATTGAAAGGGGTCCTCTAAGCAAAGAGAGAGCCTAAAAGCAGCATAGATCAGAAAGGAACACAGACAATATACAGTAACAGTCACCCTACAGGCAATACAATGACACTAAATTCATATCTTTCAATAGTTACCCTGAATGTAAATGGGCTAAATGCCCCAATCAAAAGACACAGGCTATCAGATTGGATTAAAGAACAAGACCCATCAATATGCTGTCTGGAAGAGACTCATTTTAGACCCAAAGACACCCCCACATTGAAAGCGAGGGGGTGGAAAACCATATACCATGCTAATGGACACCAAAAGAAAGTTGAGGTGACAATCCTTATATCAGACAAATTAGATTTTAAATGAAAGACTGTAATAAGAGATGACGAAGGACACTATATCATACTTAAAGGGTCTATCCAACAAGAAGATCTAACAATTGTAAATATCTATGCCCCTAAAATGGGAGCAGCCAATTATATAAGGCAATTAACAACAAAAGCAAAGAAACACATTGACAACAATCCAATAATAGTGGGGGATTTTAACACCCCCCTGACTGAAATGGACAGATCATCTCAGCAAAAGATCAACAAGGAAATGAAGACTTTAAATGACACACTGGCCCAAATGGACTTCACAGACATATTCAGAACATTCCATCCCAAAGCAACGGAATACACATTCTTCTCTAGTGCCCATGGAACATTCTCCAGAATAGATCACATCCTAGGTCACAAATCAGGTCTCAACTGGTACCAAAAGATTGGGATTATTCCCTGCATATTTTCAAACCACAATGCTTTGAAACTGGAACTCAATCACAAGAGGAAAGTCGGAAAGAACTCAAATACATGGAGGCTAAAGAGCATCCTACTAAAGAATGAATGGGTCAACCAGGAAATTAAAGAATTAAAAAAATTCATGGAAACCAATGAAAATGAAAACACAACTGTTCAAAATCTTTGGGATGCAACAAAGGCAATCCTGAGAGGAAAGTATATAGCAATACAAGCCTTTCTCAAGGAACAAGAAAGGTCTCAGATACACAACCTAACCCTCCACCTAAAGGAACTAGAGAAAAAACAGCAAATAAAGCCTAAACCCAGCAGGAGAAGAGAAATAATCAAGATCAGAGCAGAAATCAATGAAATAGAAACCAAAAGAACAGTAGAACAGATCAACGAAACTAGGAGCTGGTTCTTTGAAAGAATTAACAAGATTGATAAACCCCTGGCCAGACTTATCAGAAAGAAAAGAGAAATGACCCAAATCAACAACATCATGAATAAAAGAGGAGAGATCAAAACAAACACCAAAGAAATACAAACAATTATAAGAACATATTATCAGCAACTCTATGCCAGCAAATTAGATAACCTGGAAGAGATGGATGTATTCCTTGAGATGAATCAACTACCAAAATTGAACCAGGAAGAAATAGAAAACCTGAACAGACCTAGAGCCCCTAAGAAAATTGAAGCAGTCATCAAAAATCTCCCAAAAAACAAAAGCCCAGGGCCAGATGGCTTCCCAGGGAATTCTACCAAACATTTAAAGTAGAATACCTATTCTCCTGAAACTGTTCCAAAAAATAGAAATGGAAAGAAAACTTCCAAACTCATTTTATGAGGCCACCATTACCTTGATCCCAAAACCAGACAAAGACTCCATCAAAAAGGAGAATTACAGACTAATATCCTTGATGAACATGGATGCAAAAATTCTCACCAAAATACTAGCCAATAGGATCCAACAGTACATTAAAAGGATTATTCACCATGACCAAGTGGGATTTATGCCTGGGCTGCAAGGTTGGTTCAACATCCACACATCAATCAAGGTGATACAATATATTAACAAAAGAAAGAACAAGAATCATATTATCCTCTCAATAGATGCAGAAAAAGCATCTGACAAAGTACAGCATCCTTTCTTGATCAAAACTCTTCAGAGTATAGGCATAGAGGGTACATACCTCAATATCATAAAAGCCATCTATGAAAATCCTACAGCGAATATCATTCTCAATGGGGAAAAGCTGAGAGCTTTCCCCCTAAAGTCAGGAACGTGGCAGGGATGTCCACTATCACCACTGCTATTCAACATAGTATTACAAGTCCTAGCCACAGGAATCAGACAACAAAAAGAAATCAAAGGCATCCAAATCAGCAAAGAGGAAGTCAAACTCTCACTGTTCGCAGATATGATACTTTATGTGGAAAACCCAAAAGACTCCACCCCAAAACTGCTAGAAACTCATACAAGAATTCAGTCAAGTGGCAGGATATAAAATCAATGCACAGATCAGTGGCATTCCTATACACTAACAACAAGGCAGAAGAGAGAGAAATTAAGGAGTCGATCCCATTTACAATTGTACCCAAAACCATAAGATACCTAGGAATAAATCTAACCAAAAAGGCAAAGGATCTGTACTCAGAAAACTATAAAATACTCATGAAAGAAATTGAGGAAGACATAAAGAAATGGAAAAATGTTCCATGCTCATGGATTGGAAGAACAAACATTGTGAAGATGTCTATGCTACCTAGAGCAATCTACACATTCAATGCAATCCCCATCAAAATACCCACTTTTTTCAAAGAAATGGAACAAATAATCCTAAAATTTGTATGGAACCAGAAGAGATCCCGAATAGCCAGAGGAATGTTGAAAAAGAATAGCAAAGCTGACAGCATCACAATTCCAGACGTCCAGCTCTATTACAAAGCTGTCATCATCAAGAAGTACGGTACTGGCACAAAAACAGACACATAGATCAATGGAACAGAATCGAGAGCCCAGAAATGGACCCTCAACTCTATGGTCAACTAATCTTTGACGAAGCAGGAAAGAATGTCCAATGGAAAAAAGACAGTCTCTTCAACAAATGGTGTTGGAAAAATTGGACAGCTACATGCAGAAGAAAGAAACTGGACCATTTCCTTACATGACACATAAAATAGACTCCAAATGGTTGAAAGACCTAAATGTGAGACAGGAGTATATCAAAATCCTAAAGGAGAACACGGGCAACAACCTCTTCGACCTCAGCTGCAGCAACTTCTTCCTAGAAACATCGCCAAAGTCAAGGGAAGCAAGGGCAAAAATGAACTATCGGGATTTCATCAAGATAAAAAGCTTTTGCACAGCAAAATAAACAATCCACAAAACCAAAAGACAACCGACAGAATGGGAGAAAATATTTGCAAGTGACATATCAGATAAAGGGCTAGTATCCAAAATCTATAAAGAACTTATCAAACTCAACACCCAAAGAACAAATAATCCAATCAAGAAATGGACAGAAGACATGAACAGACATTTTTCCAAAGAAGACATCCAAATGGCCAACAGACACATGAAAAATTGCTCAGCATTGCTCAGCATCAGGGAAATCCAAATCAAAACCTCAATGAGATACCACCTGAAACCAGTCAGAATGGTGAAAATTAACAAGTCAGGAAACGACAGATGTTGGCAGGGATTCGGAGAAAGGGGAACCCTCCTACACTGTTGGTGGGAATGCAAGCTGGTGCGACCATTCTGGAAAACAGTATGGAAGTTTCTCAAAAAGTTGAAAATAGAGCTACCATACAATGCAGCAATTTCACTACTGGGTATTTACCCCAAAGATACAAATGTAGGGATCTGAAGGGGTACATGCACCCCAGTGTTTATAACAGCAATGTCCACAATAGTCAAACTGTGGAAAGAGCCAAGATGTCCATCGACAGATGAATGGATAAAGAAGAGGTAGTATATATACACAATGGAATATTATGCTGCCATCAAAAGGAATGAGATCTTGCCATTTGCAACGACGTGGATGGAACTGGAGGGTGTTATGCTGAGTGAAATAAGTCAATCAGAGAAAGACATGTATCATATGACCTCACTGATAGGGGGAATTCTTAATCTCAGGAAACAAACTGAGGGTTGCTGGCATGGTGAGAGGGTAAGAGGGATGGGGTGGCTGGGTGATAGACCTTGGGGAGGGTATGTGCTATGGTGAGCACTGTGAATTGTGCAAGACTTTTGAATCACAGATCTGTACCTCTGAAGCAAATAATGCAATATATGTTAAGAAAAAAAAAAGAAGAAGAAGAAGATAGCAGGAGGGGAATAATGAAGGGGAGTAAATTAGAGGTGGAGATGAACCATGAGAGATGATGGATTCTGAGAAACAAACTGAGGGTTCTAGAGGGGCTGGGGGTGGGTGGATGGGTTAGCCTGGTGATGGGTATTAAAGAGGGCATGTTCTGCATGGAGCACTGGGTGTTATGCACAAACAATGAATCTTGAAACACTACATCAAAAACTAATGATGTAATGTATGGTGACTAACATAAAAAATTTAAAGAAAAAAAAAGAATGAGAAAATGGTTATTACTGGCTTTACACTGAGCTCACAGTAAGTGACATCAGCATTCTTGGGTTCAGTGTGAGAACTACAAGTCATCTATTTCCTGGACTGTCCACTGTAATCCCCAGGGTGAGCTCCAAATCATCATTTTCTTAGGCTTCTGAGGGACATCAGTCATTTTTGATGGGACCATTTCTACAAACCTTCTTGAGTATTTGCATGCAATTTCATCTGGGTACTAGGCATCCCTCCATCCCAACCATTTTTCTGTCCCCCCTCCAGGTCAGGACTGGATTGCTCCTCCTTCCTTGACTGATCTCCAGAGCTTAACATCTTATTCACCTCTTGTCTAATGCTTTTAGAGAAATTTCTCCAAATCTGCTTTACCCAAGATCTATGAGGTGTGGTGTTAGCCAGCTTGGCCTCAAACTTCAATTATTCAAATTGAGTCAGTTACTTTTGTCTTTTTTTTTTTTTTTAAGTGATATGTGGTTACAATGACTGGTGATCTTTCATCCTCCCATGATTAAAATTGAACAAGATATTTCATCTCCATGAAACTATGCACTCTTAATAAACTGGGAATGAACAGTGTTTAAATATTCTATTCTCATGCCACTACTCAGATAAAACCTCTTACAGGATCCCATTTCCTGCAGAATGAGATCCCAAATCTTGAGCCTGGCAATCCAGGTCCTCTACAATTTGATCCCAGGCTTCCTTACTCCTACTCCTTTACCTGTAGCTTCCATTTGCCCAAACTGAATTTGCCCTACATCATTAGATTTCCCACCTCTGTACCTTTATTTGTATCTTCTCCCTCTCCCATGATGTTATCTTCTCCCCATGACTTTCTAAATTCTACCAATCCTGCAAATATCACAGAGTCAAACCCTCCAGGCAGCCCTCCTTAATTCCTTTACCTCACAATGATTTCTCCCTCATCAGAGATGTTATAGCATTTATTCAAGGAGCCATTCATATAATACTATTACAATAACTATCAAGTTCTGTTTTGTTTTGCAAAGTAAGTTTTCATGTGTGTATGCTTCATTTTTGTCTACTAGATTAACTCTGTTTCCTTATAATCTCTAGAAGTCCTAGCACCTATTTAGCACATATTTGTTGCATAAAACTCAATTTAGTATTAGTGAGGTGTTTGCTTGTCACTAATTATGCCAAGGTTTAATGATTTATATATATATATGTTTTAATATATCTTATATATAAAATTTTATAATAAATTATAATAAAATATATATTTATTATTTTATAATAAATTTTATATATAAAATATATATAACATATATAAAAATCATTAAACCTTAGCAATATAAGTAAAAAATCATCATATATATTTATACATATATATATGAATTATATTTAAAAGTGGGGTAATCGGGGCACCTGGGTGGCTCAGTCGGTTAAGTGTCTTCAGCTCACATCATGATCCCAAGATTCTGGGATTGAGTCCCACATAAGGCTCCCTGCACAGCAGAGAGCCTGCTTCTCCCTCTCCTGCTGCTCCCCCTGCTTGTTCTCCCTCCCCCTCTCTCTCCACTGCCAAATAAATAAATAAAATATTTTTAAATGTGGGGTGATGATGATCTTTGCGATGCCTGGACTGAAAAATTATTTACTGAATGACCCAGTTCTTAATTATCTTATCTATATCATCTTATTAAATTTAACCCCCACACTAAACCCTAAGATGTAAGTATTAACCTCTCCCAGCCTCAGCTTTATCAGTTTGTAAAATAAAGATAAGCTATTTGTCTATCGTTAGACAACCAGTATGTAATGGGGCAAAGGTTTGAGCCAACTTCTAGCTGAACCAAAATCCACTGCTCTTTCCACTATGTTATGCTTGCCTCTGATGGGAATTAGGACACCTAAATTCTAAACCTACCTTTGGCCCCCAAAATTTTAGGTGACCTGGGTCCCTGAGCCTCAGGTGCCTGGGTTCTACACTAAGAGAGGCTAGACTACACCAATGGCATTAAAATTTTTTGAACATGAACCACAGCAAGAAATAATACTTTAAATGGCAACACTCTTATGTACCTATACATGCATATGCGCAGATACATATTTATATAGAATACATTTTATTAACATCTGCTATATGAATTCAATCTATTTTTTATTTTATTCTTTTTATATCATATTTTATGTCACTTTTTAAAAATATTAACCTACAATCCACTAAATTGATTTCACAACCAGATCAGAAGCTAGCCCTAGAGCAGAAGACCTTTCTGAAATCCCTTTTTGCTATACAGGCTGAGGCTCTGACTCTGAGCTATGTGAAAGCTGAGGGTAGAATTCAAGCCCCTGGACTCAAACTGCCTTCACCTGCCAATATAAATACAGGTCAGCTTCCTCACAGAGCCCCGGGCCATGAGCTTTTATCCAAGTTCAACCATTGACATATCCTGTGAACTAGGCCATACCACCTGCATCTAAACCTTTATCCGTAAGTTAAGAAGAATGAAAACCCTCACTGACCTCACAGAATTGCCACAGGGGAAACTCAGAATGTCTGCAAAGCCCTTTGGAAATGCCACATGACTTCTTTGGAAGTACCTCTTTTTATGTAGCAAGAAATGTTCTATAGCAGATACCATTATGAAAGTGATATAGAAAGTACACTGTCTGAAGCTCATCAATTTCTGACCTCTGGGTCTTTGACAAAAACTGAGTAGATGTTTTCATAGTGCACCTATCCTCAAAAACACATGATTCCTTTATCCTAAATAGAAGGGAGAAGTGGAGAGATAAGGAAAGGTGGTCCCTATTTCAGAAGCCATGCACAGAATGTCACAAAAAATACATTGTTAAATCTATTAGGGATTTTGAAGACCTTCCCAATATTTCACAGAGAAACAGAGCTCCAAACAGGTAAATAATTTCTTTTCAGTTTATTATTTTTAAAGATTTGATTTATTTATTTGAGAGAGAGAGGGCACGCATGAAAGAGAACATGGCTAGGGGAGAGGGGCAGAGGCAAAGGGAGAAGCAGACTCCCTGCTGAGCAAGGAGCCTAATGTGGGGCTCGATCTCAGGACCCTGGGATCAGGGCCTGAGCCAAAGGCAGACCCTTAACCAACAGAACCACCCAGGTGCCCCATTTTTTTTCAGTTTAATTCAGTTTATTGGCTTCAGAAGAAGAGGACTACAGTTGAAGCTAGAGTTTCCTACCATGGCTGGTGCTCAAACAAAGTGTGGGTAACCATTTGGTTAAGTTGTAGTAAAGCACACTGAAGCACACAGTGGTGACAACTAGGTGTCCTTTAAGATCACTGATTCATTTGGTAAAAATGTATTGAGCATCACCATCTATCTTATGCCAATTACAAAGATGACCCCAATTATTCCCCCTTGTCTTGCCCTTTGCCCTATCACTTTGCATCTATTTCCATCAAAGAGTAGTCTTCTCTCTTCCTACCTCCTTGAATCTGGACTGATTTTGTGACTTACTTTGGCCAGTAGGATATGGTTGATATAACCTGTGTCATTTCTGAACCTATCATCCTTCAAGAAGCCTGTTCTTTTACAACCTTCACCAGCTCTCATGAGGAAAAGCAGCCTGGTGGATGATGAGCAATAATCATCCCCATCATACCAGCTAATTGTCATCCAACCATAAGACATGCAGGTAAGGCTATTCTCGACCAGCCAACTGAATACACTATAAACAAGACTTGCTGAGATCAGCAGAACTAACAGACCCATAGATTCACATACAATAATAAGCACTTACTGTTTAAGCCACTGAGGAATGGAGGGTTTTACACTTGATCTTAGCCAAAAGGCCGAGAAGTGATGGAGGGTTTTGATATACAACAATAGCTACCCCACCAGACACTGGGCTAGACAACATTAGACAAGATGTACAACACTAAAAGTCCTTTCCTACCCTGAGAGAAAATGATTTGGGGGCACCTGGGTGGAGCAGTCAGTTAAGCCTCTGACTTGGTTTTGGCTCAGGTCATGATCTCAGGGTCCTGAGATTGAGCCCACATCAGGCTCCACATTCAGCAGAGTCTGCTTGGGATTCTCTCTCTCCCTCCCCCTGCCCCTCCCACTAGTGCTCTCTCTCTTTCTCTCTCTCTCTAAAAATAAATAAATAAATCTTTAAAAACAGAAAGAGAGAGAATAATGATTTGAATAAAATCCCAAGACATACCACCTTTTTTGAGTAAGTACCACCAATATGTATGTATTTATATCTTTATACATTTTTTATTATGTTATGTTAATCACCATACATTACATCATTAGTTTTTGATGTAGTGTTCCATGATTCATTGTTTGCATATAACACCCAGTGCTCCATGCAGAACGTGCCCTCTTTAATACCCATCACCAGGCTAACCCATCCCCCCACCCCCCTCCCCTCTAGAACCCTCAGTTTGTTTCTCAGAGTCCATAGTCTCTCATGGTTCGTCTCCCCCTCCAATTTCCCCCCCTTCATTCTTCCCTTCCTGCTATCTTCTTCTTCTTCTTTTTTTTAACATATAATGTATTATTTGTTTCAGAGGTACAGGTCTGTGATTCAACAGTCTCACATTTTTATACATTTTTAAATGAATTAAAAATTAGCTATAAGGAGAATATTAATATATTCATATATGCAAGCCAATGAGCATGAGCAACTCCTACGGGGACTACTGCTCTAGTTTGCCTCAGACTTTTTGTGTTTCCACAGGTGGCACTTTGGTGCCAGCACCAGGAGAGGCATGCTGCCATCCCCTCTCAGTCCTGCCATGTGGGCTGGGAACCACACAGCTCCACAGAGCCATTTTGCCATTACCAGATGTCCCTCCCCCACCCTGTGGTGCTGCTGAGTTTGCCTCCACCTAAAAACCATTGGTGCGTGTTCACTCTATCCTGGAGGATGACTGGGGCCTGGGAGAGGCACATCAGCTGTGCACGGACTAGATGGAGATGTAAATGCATCTCCCTTGAGCCAAGGATAATGTACATTTGGCTTTGAAGGGTACAATTAAGAGGGTAGCTTAGGATGGTATACCTTCTAAAGCAAACTAGAAATTCTCTCTCTCTCTCTCCTTTAATCTCTGGTTATTCTTTCTATCTTCTTCCCAGCCAGGAACATTAGAGTATTCTCAAAAATGTGTGTTGTGCTATGACAACAGAGACAGCAGTGACTGAGAGAGACGGAACTGAGGTTCCCTTGACCTCTTCCACTCCAGGCACAGTAAGCTCAGGGACTCTTCAGGCATGGCTTCTTGTTTCACTTGGTTCTTGGCTTCCTAGGATACTCTTAGCATCCTGATACTCTCCCGCATTGACTTTTCATGAAATGATGAAGAATCAGATTAATTCTCACTCAGATATAGAAACAGTATCCATCAGTGAATCTCTCTGCTATGTCTAAATATGAAGAAATGCTTAATATTTTCAGGTAAAGAGAAAAGAGGAAGAAATGGACAGGATGGACAAATAAACTTTGTGGTTTATGTGAATTCAAATCCACTTAACATTTCTCCTATGCTCTGCAAAGGACAGAGCTTATTTGATAAACTTGTTACCAGCCACCTTCCTGCCACTGTGTTTCAGGATTTTGGAAATCAGTCTCCAGTGGTATTCTCAATGTTAAAAAAGCAGTTTCGTGCAATATTTTACAAGCTAAATAGTTCTAAGCCCTTTAATAAAGGGAGGAGAAGTCAAGAACTATAGCATAGACCATTCATTCATTCAATAAAAATGTTAAACATCCATCACATACAAGTACCCTATAGTGGCTATTCACCACAGAGAACAAAACTCTAGAAAATAGAAAAATGGACCCACCCATCCTCCATTCCCTACTCTAGGGAGAGGGCTCTAGGACAAGGAATATTTATCATACAGCTCAGAAAAGGAGCAAGAAACCCTGGTTTAACAGAGTCTTAGTTTGCAAGTAAAATACTAATAATCTCCTTAGTAAATATCTATATTGTGTCATATGACAGGCACTGCCCTTAAAGGTTGTATTGTTTTTATTAATTAGATATCAGATTTTATCCTGTGTGCTTTTGGCAGATCAGTCACATGATCATCACAATGAATGTACAAGGTAGGTTTTGATTTCACACATATACATTCTATACAGGAAACTGAGATGTAGAAAGGCTAGTAAATATTTCATGCTCACATTCTTGGTGAAGTCACAAATGGAGCCCCCGCAACTTGACTCCAGAACTTGCACTCTACACCCTAACGGCTACAACACCCTGCCCCAATTCTGGGTCTAGTTGACCTAATAGAGTCAAAGATAGGGTACTAGGAGAAATATTTTTTCTATAGATCATAAAGAAAGGGCAGGGTTTCAGGAGGAAACCACTCCTCCTAATCCTCCTAGTTGAGACATATGATGGATTTTAAAGAATCTATTGAAATACTAGCATCAGGTTAGAGAAATAGACATTTTTGGGTCTCCACTTACTACCATATTCACTAAACCAGAGCTCATTTTCCCTACTTCACCTTCCCCTTTGCACACCTCAGGGAAAGAGCTGACAGGAAGAATGAATAGAAACAGTCACTGTGAAGAGGAAAAAAAATCACTACTATTTGTAATGGGTATAATATTTTGAAAAACAAAATGATTTCTTTTTCTGTCCCAGATCTGGTTAGTATGTGGCAGAGCTAGGAATTCTTAGGAGCTCCTAAACTGAACTATTTCCTCTATCTAAAGTGAAAATAAAATAAACACCCTTAGCAGCCCAAGAGTTGAGGAGGAGCAAGACATAAGCAGATAAAAGTTGAGAGAAAGGTGCCCTGATTTTCCTGCCTGTGATCTGGAATAGGAGGGGAGCATTAAGTAAGATAGTATCATGCCAGCAGAGAGGAGGAAGGGTCTCTCCACACTACCATTTCAGTTTCTTGTCAATCATCACTTCAAAGTCTCCACATACACCTACCCATGAGCATCTTCATCAGGTCAAAGCTATTGTGTAAAATAGAGTAGAGAAAAGAGAAAGGATGTGAATCTAACTCCCCAGAATCTCTGTTGGCCTACCTGTGGTGTTAGTAGAATTCAGCAATCCCTGTGTGGCCTCTGGAAGGATTTCTAAGGTAATGAGAAAGAGAAAAGACAGCCGCTGGTATCCAGAACTGATCGGACATTCACAACCAGACCTCAGTGTTATTCCAGGCTGGTCTGATGCTCAGTCAGGCCAGTTTCTTCTACTTTTGCATACAAATGACCTCCCAGAATACTATCTCAAGGGAGAGTGCTCTGAGATGATGATAAAGCAAGACAAAAGCAAGGTCATTGTGCAATACAAAACACCTAACACGCCCCTACACTAATGAGCAACTGCTACTTCTTCACAATTACAGCTTTATTCTCACTGTAGTCTCTTCCCTATAGATAAGATTTCTTGAAATACCCAATCATGGAATTGCCTTTGCTTTTTGACAACATCCAATCTAAAAGGAGCTCTGCATCCTTGGACCCTCTACCAAATTAACCAATGGAATGGGTTCTAGAATAGGTTATTTCAAGCATCCTTTTACTGAGACACTCCATAGTTTCCTCACGACAATAAGAAATAAATCCAGCTAGTTCATCTCCAAGTGTGTTCCTGCTGGCATCCAACTGAAAGACATTAATAGTAGGCAAGGAGGTTGGCAAGATTCCCAGAGAGAGTTGCCATACGGGGGATGAAATGGTTTATCAGTTAGCTTTTGCTGCCTAACAAAAATAGCAACAACAAAAACCTCAATAGCACAAGGCAATAAGTACTTATTACTCATGAATATGGTGTTCAGTTAGGATGCTGATTTGGGCAGCACTTGATAAGATTTCTGGGGTAATATGACTTCTGGCTGATCTAGGCTGGGCTGGGCTGATTAGTCACCTTGGCTCTGCTCCACGTGTCTCTCGTCTTCCAGCAGGCTAGCCCTGGCATATTATCATAGTAGCAGCAGAGACACAATAGAGCAAGAGGAAACATGCATGGCCTCTTGAGGGCCTAGGTTCAGAATTGATACAACATCATCCTGCCTCATTTTGAAATGAAGAAAAGAACCTATATTTACAAGGATCCAACACAAGTCATAAAATTAGATCAGATTGGGAGCAGAGGCGGGGAGGCATGGGGAATAGACTCCACCTCTTTAGTGCCAATGCAAAGCCAATGGCAAAGGGCCTAGATAACAGGAAGGGTGAGGAATAGAAGCTATCACTGCAATCTACCCCAGGTGCTTTTTAGCCTGCCCAGGTTGGAGCTGAATGACAATTATAGCCAGACCCTCAAGAGACTTGTAATGCCAGTGAAAACCAAGTTGAGGCCTAAGCAGCCAAAAGTCCCCTTCCCCACGTGCCCTGATCGAACCAAGGCAAGGATAACCAACCAGACTGCAATTTACACCAGTCAGAGTCTAATCATGAATCCCAGCAGGACAAACAGCACCCGGTAGACAAGAACATGAGTCCATGATTCACTAAAGCCAGAAGGTACTTCTCCAAGGACCCAAGCCTCTACTCTACCCCAAGTCTGTGTAAGGCATATTTCTCCCCATATCCTTAGACACGCTCTGAGTGTGAGAGTAGAGGAAACCGAGGGACAAAATCTTTATTATCTGGAGAGAATTGGCATTACCTAAAGGGAAGATTTAAATCATTAATATGGGCCAAGTATTACATAGGATTGAACCCAAATTAATTTTTGTCCTCATTAACCAGCAGTGTGGTGTCAAGATAAGACCTAAACAGGCAAAATAAAGAAGGTATGTATTCTCTGCCCATCAGAGTTACACTATGTACAAATTTGTGACTCTTGATATATTCAACACTAGAAATTGTGACTATTTCAAGAAATCTAAAATGTGTGAAGACCTTATCCACAGGGCTGTCTATCATATTTTCCCCCATCTCTGGCCTAAGAGACAGTATTGGAGAACAATGAACATTTCCTCCAACTGTCTGATGGGACATAGTCTCTTTAAACTTTAGGGCCTACTTTAATTTGTGGGTGTTATCTTTGTTTTATTTTTCAAGTGAAATTACTTTATAAATACTTCACAGGCTATTGTGAAATCAAATTAGACAGCAGATGTGGAAGTTTTTCGAAAAGTTCAGAACGTCGAAGAAATGTAAAGTTATTTGATGCACCATTACAATAATAACAATCGGAGTGTGCTAATGGGCACTGCTTTCTCATTTCCAGGCAAACTGGAAATAACACCAGACTAAGTCAAGATTCTCATGTTCAGTTTCCAGCTATGCCACCTCCGAGCTGATATGACCCCACACAAGACCCTTGCTGACTCCAGACTTCAATATTCCCATTAATAAAGGAAGGAGGTGGTACTAGAGGATTTCTAAGGTCTTTCTGAGCTCTAAATAATATTTCTTGTTGACACTTCATCCAACACAATTTTCAATTATTTGAGGAAGAAAAAAGATTATATATGTGGAAGCCCCTTTCAAAGCCTGCTTTTAAAACAACAAAATAATCCTTATCCTAGAGTTAACTTCATTCCAGTTACTTTGAGTTTATTTGCATTCATGCAGATGCATTTCTTTGGGTCAGTCTGAACTATGGCAACTAATCCTCACCTCCTCTGTGAAGCCCTCCCCAATCTCTTTGTGCTGCTTCATCGTAAGACCCACTATCATCATTGTTACAATTTGCAGGACAAAAATCTTTACTGTACCCATCCACTCTATACTAGGGAGCATGTTATAAAAGCTAATGCAGCATCTCTGATGCTCCCGAGAACTCTGCACAATACTCTTAATTCTCCTGGTTTCACAGGTTAAGAATCTGAGCCCCAGAGAGGTTATCTATGTTAGTCAAATTCACACAACTCAGAAAGAGGTCAAACCAGGTATCACACTCACATTTGCCTCAAGGCGAAGTCCCTGTGTCTCCCTAAGTCACAGTGCCTCTTGAATTCTCCTATATCTGAAGTCTTTGTACTGTAAAAATTTACTTATTGTCTCTCTTCTAGATTATCAACAACTTGGTGGTTGAGAATATTTGTCCCTTTTGTGGTCCTAGTATCTAGCACCATAAAACAATAAATGTTTGTTGAATAACATATACCAGACAGATGACCATTTTCTCCTGAGTATTAGATTTAATATGCAATTTTATGATTCCTCACAATCACACACCATTTGCTAGTGGTATTTTAACTCAAGTTCCTAAGCCTATAAGTCAAATAGGATCAAATTTCTTAAAGATTGTAGATATCCTAAAAGTATTCTCAAATGTTTCAAAATAAATCCTTAAACTTCTCAAAATCACCATAAGCTCCTCAAATAATTATATACTTCACCATATCATATGCACATAAAAAGTAACTGTAATACAAAATTATCTTATATAGGTCATAGGTCTTCTTGTCCCCATCTTCAGACTGCTTAATGGCCAGTCTAACCTCTTTCTTTAACTCCAATCATATTTTTCTACATGTCTTCTGGACATTTTTATTCAATCTTCCAAGAATGATTTCTAAATTTACATGTTAAAATAAATCTTAACATCTTCTTCCTACTAGAGTTTTTGGGGAGATGTCTTTTATGCTTCCTGCTGCTTAGTATTTAGGAGTTTAACAGATGATTTGACTAATTAATACCAAATAATAGCACTGGTTCTGCCACTGATTTTTCACTTTATTTACATCACTTATAAGTGAAGAAAATATGATTTATATTTATTGTCTACTTTCAGGACTTACCTAAGAAAACTTGAAATGGCTACATCAACATAGACCTTCTTACTCCATTACATCCTATATATAAATCTGAGTATTTACTAAGTGCACACTGTGTGCTCAGCATTGTCAAATACTATAGCAAATATAAAAAGCAGAAGAGGGCGGCTGGGTGGCTCAGTTGGTTAAGCAACTGCCTTCGGCTCAGGTCATGATCCTGGAGTCTCTGGATCGAGTCCCACATCGGGCTCCCTGCTCAGCGAGGAGCCTGCTTCTCCCTCTAACCCTCCCCCCTCTCATGTACTCTCTCTCTCTCATTCTCGCTCTCTCAAATAAATAAATCTTAAAAAAAAAAAAAGAAAGATTATGATAGAAAAAAAAAATAAAAAAAAAAAATAAAAATAAAAAGCAGAAGACATTTCTCTGGTCTTGAGTCCAGAGAGACAAGAGTTATACAGAAAAATAAATAATTAGAGAACAATGCAAGGCAGAATATAAGCAAACACTAATTTGTTTGGAACCGACAATTATACGGTAGCACTTCCAAAGAGGAAGAAATTATATTGTCACTATTAGAGCCCATGAACACATAGGAAAGCAATGGAGTCATTCTTAGGCTAAAGCCTCCTCTTTGAAAGTAAACTATTCTGACTCCCCAGGCATAGCATCTGTTGTTATTATTGTTTCTTATTTGTTTTCATAGATACTTTTTCTTCTTATGTCTCCAAAAGGAAGGCATTCCAAAAGCTTAGCTTCCAGAACTATATTCATTTTTATCCCCTCTCTGCACTAGGGAACTATTCCAATCCCAGGTCCATGGAATCTGTGCCAGATCATCGCCTACACATTGCCAATCTAACTTTTTTCTCAAACACCAGCCATGTTTTCCCAAATGTCTCTGGACATTTTCATTCACTCTTCCAAGAGCTATTTCTAAATTAATGGTGTAAAATCAACCTTAACATCTTACTCCCTACAATAATTTCCTTTCCCTCACCTTGATATTTCTATCAGCCAGGTGATCTGAGATATTTCTTTCCTTAGTCCCATTCATTTAACCTCTCTATTTCTCATATATTTCATCTCCCTAGTATTGTTCTGGCTACAGTCCTCATTCTCTAAAATACACTTTAACTGGTTTCCCTACTTTCTCCTAGACTTCCTTTGTCTCCTACCAGCGCCTTTCTCCAGCCATCTTTCACCAGAAACTCATCACCTGTTATATACTCAGAGGAAGACAATGAGCTAGAACAGAAAAGTACCTGTCTTGGCCTCGAAATCATGAAGAACTGGGTTCCAATCTCAGCCTGACATCATTATATATCCTTTAAAATCTCAGATTTTTCTGTTCTCATCTCTAAATTGGGAATAATACTACCTATCAGGAAATAGTGTTAGGATTTAAATTAGATAATATGTAAAACCCAGCACAAAATAAGAGCTTAATAACTAGAACTCTTATAATTATGACTATTATTCTTCTTTTTATAAGATGGAGTAGGATATTCAAAATCCCTCAAGAGATAAATTCAATCTATAGTTTTTGGATGACTTTAATACATAAACCAAGCATGTCTACCTTATTCCTTCCACTTATACTGTTTACCATAAATGAGATCTCTTCCCCTAATATTTCTTCCCACCAGAACAGTGCTATTTATTCTTCAAGACAATTTTCTTGCCACTGACAACCTCAATAAAGTCTCCAGATCCTTCTTCCCCAGTCCAAAGTGAGCCCTCCTACCAAATTACTGAATCATTATTGAATATTTGTTTTCTCTACTAGCTTTTGAGTTTAAACACATACTGGCTTGTTACATACCTTTTTTTTCAATTCACATTAAATGAATGTCAAGATTTTGGCTCCCCGCTAGAATACAAAAACCATGAGTATAGGGAATACCATTTGTGTCCATAAGCCCAGCACTGTGCTCAGAGTAGGCACTTGATAAATATTTGTTGAACTGATAAATAAATAAAGGACTTCATTAATAAAACAGAGTAGCAGGAGTTGGCACAAAAACTAATGAAAGTTCAAGTCATATTTTGGTGGGAGCTGAATGCTAAGAAGAAGCAGTGTCATGATTAAAGTGGAAAGTAGGTAAATCTGATACATCAATTCTGCCTACAAATGGATTATGGCTGAGGACTTCAGAAGCACAGAGATTAACCAGGAGTCTTTGTTAAGAATTAGAGGAAAGGAAATCAGTCTGAAACAATGAGAATGTGATAATGGGAGAAGGCAGTATGTATTTTAAGAAAAGAAAAACAAGACAATGTGAATGAATAAATATACTTTGAAGTATAAGCAAAAAATAAGACAGTCGACGTTTCAAGACTGGAGAAAGCACGCTATAAAATGAATGGGGACACTCTGAAGACAATCTGTAGAGAATGAGAATTCAGTTTTGACTATGCTGACTGTTGAACATGAAAATATGGGTGTCCAATGGACAAGCTTTGCAGCCAAAGTAAGAAAACATCTTATAAACTGCCAGTCACTGAGAAAATTCCCCAAAGATAGAATACTACCCATCTTTCTGATACTTCTTCAGAAAGCTGTGTGATCTTTATATTTGTTCAGCTCTGAGATAAGAAAAAATCTCATAATCTTACTTATGTGGCTACCTTCTTCTATTCATGTAGGTAGCCTAGAAAACCCTAGAGGACAGAGAATGTGAATAAGATAGTATCATTCATCAAAGTAGTTCTCTCATTTTTAGACCTTTTTTTTTGAAGATTTATCTTATTTTATTTTAGAGAAAGAAGGAACGTGTGTGAGGGTGGGGAGGGGCAGAGGGAGAGAATCTTCAAGCAGACCCCCTGCTAAGTGCATAGCCTAGAGCAGGGCTTGATCCCACCACCCATGTGATCATGGTCTGAGCCAAAACCAAGAGTCAGACACTCAACCAACTGAGTCACCCACATGCCACAAGATCTTCTTTGCCCTATTCTACCAAAGTTATAAACTACTGAGAGGAGTGAGGCATGAGGGGAGAAAGTAACCTAGGTGTCTTCTTCTGGCTAAAATGGGGTGACAGGGATTGTGCTTACCCTCCTGCCAGAAACAGCCAAAAAAATGAACAAAATATGTGAAATGACAGTTTTCAAGCACTAAACATAAGGCTGTAAGAATAGTGATTTCTGGGAGAAGGAAAATTAATGTGATGAGGCTTACAATTGCCCAAACTTATTGCTTTGAAAAAATTTCCAGGCTGTAACACCAGAAGGGGGAATGCAGGCAAATCCTGGCACAGCCCCTGAGTTGAGGAGCTAGAATTGAGTCTTAGCTAAGACATCGAAGTATCTAGAAGAGACAAGACCTACATAGAGGGAGAATGTCAGAGATCTCCAGAGTGTCACCCTGACCAGTGTATTTGTATGAGTAAACTACCCCAGACTGAGAAAAGAACCACCCAGAAGGACTAGAGGAAACAGTGTCTGGGCTAAAACTCAGTCTGGAAATAGCACCTACTTCCACTATCCAGACTGAAAGACATCATGATTCACAGGCCAGGCAGAATACTCAGAGCGATCTCAGATAGTTATAGGGGGATAATTATCCCTAGGCCAAGGACTGCTCAGGTCCATCTAACAAATCTTAAAAGTGAGGAGAACCAAAATGATCAAACCGTTTCCAAGTAATTTAACTACATCCCAGAACAAAGCCCAAAAATACAGGTAAGTATACAAAAATAGCCAGCATCCAAAAAAATAAAATTCACAATATTGTATTTGCAAAGAAGCAGTGAAATATGATCCTGAGTGAACAGCAAAATTAATAAATCAAAACCAACCCAGAATGGACACAGATGTTAGAATTAGCAGGCAAGGACATTAAAAGAGCTACTATAACTAAGATCCTTACATTCAAACATTAATATGGAAGATATAAAAACTACCCAAACAGAATTTGAAGGTGAAAACTGCAATGCATGAGATGAAAAATACACTGGATGGGATTAACCGCAGATTAGATATTGCAGAAGACAAGAATAGTGAACTCGAAGATGCAGCAATAAAAACTAACCCAAATGAGACACAGAGATAAAAAATAATTTTTAAAAAGGTGAAAAAAAGTGTATGCTATTTAAGGGATTTAATATATGGACAATTAGAGACCATGAAAGGGGAGGAACAAAAAGTAATTGAAGAAATAATGGTTAAATTTTTTTCCAAATTTGATGCAAATTATAAACACACAGTTCCAAGAAGTTAGATGAAACTCAAAAACAAGAAACATGCACAAAACTATGCAAAAACAGATCACAATCAAATTGCTTAAAACTAGTAATAAAGAAGAAATTCCTCAAAATTTCAACAAGATTTTAAAAGATGTAGACAAGTTATTCTAAGGTTTATATGGAAAGACAAAGGAACTAGAATAGCACAGTTATTTTGTAAAAGAATCACTCTACCCAACGTTAAGCCTTATTATATAGTTACATAATCAAAAACAACACAAATATGCCCACCTTATTTTTGACAAATACGTCAAAAGCAATTCAATGAGAGAAAGACAGTCTTTTCAATAAATGGTGCTGGAACAATGACATCCATAGACAAAAAGATGAATCTTAATCTAGACATCACACTATATAAAAAAACCAATTTAAGATGGATCATGGATTTAAATGTGAAGTGTAAAACTATAAAACTTTCCTAAGAAAACATAGGGCAAAATCATTGGGACCCAGAACTAGGAAAAGCATTTTTAGACATGACCCCAAAAACACGAACCATAAAAGAAAAATAAATTGATAAATTGGACTTTATCAAAATTTAAAAAAAACTTTAATTCCATGAAAGTTCCTGTTAAGAAGATGAAAAGCAAGCTATAGATTTGGGAAAAAATTGTATCTGGCAAAGGTCTTATATCTAGAATATACAATAAAAAAATAATCCAGTTAGAAAATAGGTATTAAGGCTTATAAATAAATTTCACAGCAGCCCTATTTGTAATACTCCCAAACTGGAAACAACCCAAATATCCATCAAAAGATGAACTGATAAACACAGTCTGCTATGTCAATGCATTAGAAAAGTACTCAGCAACAAAAAGGAATGAACTTGTGATGCCTGAGATGACATGGATGAATCCTAAAATAATTGTGCTGAGTTCAAGAAGCCACAAAAAAAGATAACATATGGCACAATTCCATTTATGTATCCATAACATTAGAAAACAGATCAGTAACCGACTGATGGAGGATGAGTGGGGCAGATAAAAAAAGTATAAAAGGGAATGAAGAAATGTTTGGGAGTGATGGATATGTCCATTCTGTTGATGACGATATTGGTTTCATGAGGGCATATACATATTTTGAAATGTATAAAGTTATATATTTAAGTATGTGTGGCTTATTATATGTGAATTGTGCTTCAAAGTTGTTAATAAAAAACAATGTTACCTTGTCTCTATGAAATATCATTATTATGATACCTCACCAATTTCTAACTATAATTGATACTTGTAGCTTTAACGACAGGGCCATTGACCCATCTCCTTAGTCAACATCTGCATGTGGATGTCTAATTGATGCCTTAATTGAAACTGTTCACACTGAACTACTGATGTCTCTTCTGTCTGACAATTCTAATTGTTGGTCCAATCATTGTTTTATCCTATCTTTTCCTTATAGAAAATCCATATCCAATTTGTCTGCAAATCTGTTTACTCTGACTTCAAAAAATACCCCAAGTCTGTCCACATATTACCATACCCATTGATATCACCTTGGTCAAAACTCCCATCATTATTGCCATTACTACCTAACTGGTTTCTTTTCTTCTTATCTTGACCTTCTATACTTTATTCTCATCACAGAATTTTCTGGAAGATGTCAGATTTTTCCATTCCACACCTCCAATGGACTTCTGTTTGGCCAGGGTTAGAAAATCAAAGTCCTTACAATCACTGCCCTGTGAGGTCCTATACAATCTGCCCCATCCCCATTCCTCTCTGGACTCCCTTTACTTTTCCCCAACTCATTTTACTCCAGCCACATTGACTTTCTTGCCATTCATCAAATAAAGCAGGCATGCTTCCACCTCAAGGGCTTTTCACTAGCAATTTCTTCTGTCTGGAATGCTTTTCCCTTCAATATCCCCATGCTGCCAAGTGGTCAAGCGATCCCTAAGCAGCAGCAGAGATGCTGGGCTGCCTCCCGTAAATTTGGTCAGTAAGGAAACAAGCCCAAAGGGGTTTAGGCTGTTCATTACTTACAGTGCATAGCAGACAGTATACATCTGATGCTGGTATTAGTTCTTTTGCTCACCCAAGTCCCATGAGGGCTGTAAGAACAGCCTCAAGCTGGTACAGGGCACACATGGCTGTGTCACAGCTGAAGAACACTCAGCTTAGGAGACCCCTGGTCTCATAAGGAGACTGCTATAAAACCCGCCCACCCTCCCCTCCAGAAAGAGATATGACCTTAGTATCTTGGGATATAAGCAAATCTTCTCTGGAGAGAGAAAGGAGACTTCAATATTCTAGAAATTCTCCAGGGAAGGAATATATTGTCCATCTTTATGATACAGATAAGGAAATGAATCCATCCAAATCACTGGGACATGCTATTTCTAGCTTCCGAGTCTGTTTTTTACTCTAATGTCCTTGAAAAGGTAGTCTAAGATGTGTGGAAAAATCATATAGAATTTTCTCCTAACATATGGTTCCTTTTTCCTTTTCCTTTGAGTCTTATCCAAATACCAACTTCTCAGAGGGACCCACCTCAAACATTCTACTTACTCTTGTAACATACCCCATTGACACTCCTTATCAACCTGGGTTATTTCATTCCAGAATAGTTACAAACCACTTCAAAACTATTGTGTAGGACCTTATAGGAAGTGATTATAAGGACTCTGATTTTCTAACTGTGGCAAAACAGAAGTCCACTGGAGATGAGGAATGGAAAAATTTGACATCATCTAGAAAGTTCTGTGATGAGATACAAATTTATGGCCTGCCTCCTCCCCCCTTGGGGAATGTACATTACATGAGGGCAGGCATTTTATTCTATGTTTTATCACTGCCATATCCAGCATCTACAACTTTTGGCTCCTAATAAGCACCTCATGAATTATTTTTAAATTTGAGAGACTAAAGTATAAAGGACATTAAAGTACTCTTCCTTGCAATGCTTTGCAAAGAATTCTAGCCTTTAAAGGACTGGATCCCCAAATAAAGATTACAACAGGTTTAAGGGGAAAAATTCATTAGGTTAACAAAGTCTGAAGGCCCAGTATTCTTTCCAGAGAACCTACAGCAGGAAAGATGTTCGACAGTAGTCAGACACCACATCTTTGACTCCACTGCAGTGTCTACACCAGGCCAGGCTTCCCCTGGGTTGCTCCTCACCAGCCACTGAGCATAATTATGGACTAGAAGTGGACAATCCCTGACCAATGGAAAATCCCTCTGATGGGTAAATTTGGCTCAGGGACTCCCCATGGATGTGGGCAAGATTTTCACAGGACCACACTGCAGTCTGAGGCCTTGTTTTCACTCCTTCCTTCCCTCCCTGTTTCTATAGATGTTACAACCATATTGTGGTCTGACAGCTCTCCTTTTTTTTTTTTAACAAACCATGAGAGACTATGGACTCTGAGAAATAAACTGAAGGTTCTAGAGGGGAGGGTGTTGGAGGATGGGTTAGCCTGGTGTTGGGTATCAAAGAGGGCACGTATTGAATGGAGAACTGGGTGTTATACGCAAACTGATGGCTTTCCTTGACTCCTCCTGTTCCCTCAACCTTAATCCTTCACAGACATTTCCCAGAAGAAAGCTATTCTTGTACCTCTAATCCAGGTTTTTGCATCTGCTTCTTGAAAGACCTGAACTAACCTACAGAGGTACCATAGGTCTGTCCTCAGTGGGAAAACATTAGCTCCTTCACGTGTTTATCGTAAATGCAAGGCTCATCCTATAATTACAGAAGTCAGGATTGCAAAAGTCAGGGACAGACCTGTTTTCATTATAGAGTAGCATCTAACTAGAGCCCAGGGCTCCACTGATTTGGGGGGTGGGGGTACTAGTTTCAGACAGGGTGTTCTTGCTTTCTGAGTTTATCTTAGGATGCAAAGTGGGTTTCTTTCTATGTGTGATATGTGATGTGATGATTCCTACTCCAATTGAGTATCAGTTTTGCTTTCTCAGAAGGTATAAATAACAAGTTCATTGCCCTGGGAATAGGCATGCCAGTCCCAACTTACTGTTTACTTGAAACTACAGTCTCAGGCAAGTCCACTGAACATATCCAGCCCACAAATATCATCTGATCAAAATTTCCACTATTAATGTGGGGTATCAAAGGAACCTTCCCACTTTATGATTCTGCAACCTACGAGGCAATAGTAAATCGATCATCTAATACTGTCAGAATCTTGTTTTGTTCAGTATCACAAAAGGATAAAAATGGGGGGAAAAAGTCTTTAAAGTAAATTGCTGCAGTGGTAATCTCTATGTTGTATTCCCCTGAAATGTGTGCTTGTGGGGGCAGGGGGAAGGAGGAGCATAATTCTCGATGCAGATTCCTCTCTAACTCCTAGTGATATTCATACACATACATCAACCAAGCAAGAAATCCCCAAGTTCAGTTCTCAAGTGTTCTGACCCCACACCAGCAGACACTGTCACTGCATTAGACCCAAACTAGCACTCAAGCAGCATTTTGTCTTGAACACTCTCGCAGAACTCAGTATGAGGCCTTCAGAACCACTGTATTCAAGCCTTTGTTTGAACACAGTTGTCTTTTTTCCTCATTCAGTCTGCAGTACCCTGTCAGAGTGAATCCTGCTGTTAGCCAGACAGGGGTCCCAGGAGAGGACATGTGGGGTTCTGTATGTTTAACTTTTTATCCTTTGTGTCAACCAGTTATGTTTCTAAAACATTCCCAATCCCCTAGCTTCACAGAAAACAAATAACTCTGCACAGCCCCCTCTTCCTTCATCCCTCATAAATAATCCCCAAGAAGGAGGATGGCCGCAGAGACGGAGCCTGAATGCTGACAAGGTGGTGCTGCTGGCTTTGGCTCATCCTGCAGCTGGGCCACGAAGAATAAGAATGAATTCCAAACTTTTCTGGTGCATAAGAATAAAGTCCTGCCTGCAAGGCAGGGAGCCAGCAGTACCTCTTCAAGTCAAAATCCTGACGGTGTCACAGGAAGAGCTCAGGACTTAGAGACTTAGACCAAATTCTGTAAAATACACCATGTATGATTTAGACAAGCTAAGATGATGAACTCTCCAGGCCTCAGTATCTTTACTCTTATGAAGCATGATTGTGTGGGGGCAAAATAGGCGGCTTGGCAAGCCAGATTGCTTCATTTTGAATCTGAGCTTTGCCACTTGGTAACCATGTAACCACGGGCAAGTTACTTAAAACATCTGTCTTAGGCAGCTTCTGCTGTGCAAACACCCACCTCCCGCCAATACCAAAATCTCAGTGGCTTACTCCATTAAAGATTTATTCCTCACTCATGCTGCATTCTGGGAGTGGATCAAGGGAAACCAAAGGGCTCTGTGGCTCCACTCTATATGTCTTCCTTATTGAGGGATACAGGCTGAGATAGAGTCCATGTCTTTGTTTCATGGCAGATTGTAAGAAAGCAGGTGACCAGCCACGGGATGGCTCTTAAAGCAAATCACTGAAACAGGCCCACTCTCTCTTCCACTCACATTTCATTGACCTCAGTGATGATATCAGTATACAAAGAAGTATATTTCTACCATAGGAAGAATAAGCAAGTCAGATAGGAAAAGGCAGGGATCTATGACCCTTCTTTCCATGGAAAGGAGTAAATAATTGTGAACAAAATATGATCTCTCTTTTGTGTCTCGCTTTCTTCATCTGGAAAATAAAAGTGATAATAATAGTGCCCACTTCATAAGGTAGTTAGAAAGATTAAATGAGTTTTCAAATGAAAAGCATTTAAAATGATGCCTAGAATACAGCAAACACTCATTAAATGTTCATTATTATTATCTGTCCAATAGGAATAACATAACTTTTTTCTACCTCACAGAGGTGTTTGAGGATCCTATTATTAGTGTTTTTGTTATAGATACTATGTGACATGAGATAAATCATATTAAGTACCATACCAAACTCAGAAATTTTATTACATCAATTGCAGACAATAATGTGGATGTGTGCACTCTACTCATCTCCATGGAGATGTGCATTGGGAAGGTTTCAAAGGGGATTATTAACGGCATAATATCTCTGGGATATATCACCATCATCAATAGCAAAATATATCCTTTATGGAGCCTCCATTACACATGAAGGATTATACTTAGCATAAGAGAAGCAGAGATGAATAAGATCTAGCCCTTCATATGCCTACAGCCCAGCTAGAGGGACCTTCATTATGTATGCACCTTCAGTAAGTACAGCAGATTAGGGCTCTCCGGATGGTGATGCAGGTCATAAATGCTACAGGAGGTCAGAGGGGAAGTGAACCTGAGGGCTGCAGGTTGGGAGAGAGAACAAATTACTTGAACCAGCACTTTAAGAAATGTAGAATTAAACAAACAATAGAAGAAAAGAAAAAGGTGAAAAGAAAAACAAAGACAGACAGTTTCTCCATTCTCAGGAAAATGTGAAACCCTAAGAATGTGCAAAAGATATTGTCAATTGAAATAGTGTAGAAAAAGGATAAACGAAACAAAATTAAGTTTCCTGGCTCCCAGTCCTGGGTGGGATTTTCCCCTAGACCTGTGATTTCTTTGGGATTGTTTTGTCTTCTGCAAGTTTATTTCTGTTTCTCTCAAGACCCCATTTTTCTCTCTACATCTGTCTTTTTATAAGATTTTGTAGCATACAAAATACATTTTAATTCATTTGCTTTAATAACATTTATCACTTACCAACATCTATTATGTGTCTTGTAGAAACACATAACAGTCTTTAAAACACCCAATGAATTATTTAATATGATCCCCAAAGTCACTTAGTAGTCCCCTACTAAGGAGCTAAACCAGTATTCAGAACCAGGCATTTATTAAAATATTAGAAGCTCTAATATTAGAAGCTCTAGAGCTTCTAATATTTTCCATAACACTATGCTTTCTCCCATTAAAACAGAAGGCTGTGTGTGTGTGTGTGTGTGTGTGTGTGCAAATGCATGCACACATTTGTCTGTAGACATGTGTACATGGATCTTCATATTCACCTGCTTTGGCATGAGCACAGGGCCACAGGGAAATGCCTTCAGGTGATCATATGATTTTTCCCACTTGGTAAATGTCAGTGCATCTGACCCTGGTTACTAATGCTGTTGATTGATTACAAGTCAGTTGCTGACTCTGAAGAATACTGGGAACTGTAAGAGTAATTTCCTTGTTAGTTTATTTCAGAGCAACTGATGATTGTGCATCATGGTCACATTTTGGAGGATAATGAGCCTAAGTGATCTAGGCAAGGGCAGTGGATTGCAGGAAGCCTGTTTGAAAGGCAAGAATTGTTAGGTCTCAGGTGTCTCATCAGAGAGAACAGCAAATATGCCAATCATATGTGTGTCTGTGGTTCTGCCTCTCTAGTGAGAGCAATTTAGCAACAGCCAAGTGATTCTTGTTGTCACACAGCTGCCCTATGCTCATACCTGGTCCTTTAGTATGAACCCAAGATCAGATGGGAGAAGACCTGAAAGTCATTTTTAATAGGATTCCTTTCTTCCCATCTCCCTCACCAAGTTCTTAGTGCACGTGGGTGTGTGCACATACACACAAGCATACACATAGTATTCCATATATTTCTTCATTGTACCAAGATCTCATAAGGTCATTAAGATCATGACTCTGTATTCCCTAGATCTTGTCATCCAGAACCTGACTTCTAACTGGGTCTTAATGGAAATTTGTAGAGGGAAGAAAGCAAAGAGGGAAAAAATCTACCTAAGCTACAGAATTTGAGAAAAAAAGATTTTTAACCTAGTGCCTGAGTTACAATGAGATTTTTCATGTGATTTCAAACTCCTATACTCATGAATTTTTTCTCCCCCTCCCTCAGGCTACTGCAAACTTATTAATCTGTTCTGATTTGTATTACCACAAAAGCAGAGCCTGATGCAAGGATGTTTGAATAGGCAGTTTATCTGGTAAGCCAAGAGAGGTGGCATGAGAATCTAGGGAGAGTGAAACAGATAAAAAGGCAAAGCTAGTGCAAGGATGATATATCAAGGTCACTCATGTGGGCAATGGGAACTTGAGTTTGCTGGGACTGTCTAAGAAACATAAAATTGTCAGAATTGTCAACTAGAGATACAGTGGCGCTCCCCTGCCCTGTTGTTAATGATTGTCCCAAGAGAGATCAATTCAGGGTGCAAGTTCACATTTTTACATGTACCAGAAAGGCTGAGAGGGCTCCTTCTAACATCCTAAAGTAGTAGGAAAGTCCTGGGACAGAAAGAAAGAAATCTGTAGTGCAGTTGAAGCTCAGTGAGGCTATCTAAGACAGAAGTCTATCAAAGAAGTCTAACACAGTCCTCCCCTTGAATCACTAGGATCCACTCATGCCCCACATAAATTCATGCCATCATAGATCCTTCAGGGTGGTAGTAAGTTCAATCTTCACAAAAGACTCAATATTAGTGGTTAGTGGAATAAGCTAGTCTTTGTTGCTGTAGCTAGTCCCAAATCCAAAACTTACATTTATCATCTCTTATCTCCAACCATCCATTCCAAATATTCCTTACACTCAGCCAGAACATCATTAAATGTAAGGGTTTGCTTTGTTAAGGTAACAAAACCTTTATTCCTAAGAAATTTCAGCTCTTGATTGCCTTACTTCTAACAGGCCATGTTTGCCACAATTGTCCCCTCATCATTCTTACTAAGCATGGAAACACCAAGCGACATCCCAGTGAACCACTAGTTTCATAGAATACACCCCCACCACTATATATAGTAATGAATCTAGGTTCTTTTGATAACCAGGGTTAATTACATTCCAGTGGAAAACTTACTCATCCCCCTGTGTAAATATTTTGTTCATGGGAACCGGGACCTCCAAACCAATGATGTATAAGAGTGCATGGATGGAAAAGACAAATTCCACAAGTGGGTCACTGGGAATGACTGTGAGAGGGACCAGTGCAACTTTATCTTTTGATTCCTTGACCCATGTTTCTAACTGTTGGGGACACAGTCTCATGTATCAGCTACTGGTTCAGTGTATATACAGTTTCCTGAAGGAGAGCACTCCAGACCCATGAGGATTGTTCCCAAACTGTCACCTTAACTGTCCTTTTAATAGGTCATCTCACCATTCCATTAGGCCAGTTAATTCTGTGTGATGTGGAATATGGAGAGACCAGTGATTTCCACTTACCACATTCCTGGAATAGAAGAAATGATGAAAAATCATACTCCTAGGAAAATTAAATGTGGTTATGTTGAGTATAATAGAGGGTCCCAGTGATCCTTAGATAATAATCAGCTGGAATAAATACTATATCTTTTAAAAGTATAAATGATGTATTAGACTCAGTGAAGGCAAATTTTGTTTTGGGATTGAAATAAAAGAATAAATAAGATACTTTAAAAAGCCTTTTCAGGGGTGCCTGTGTGGCTCGGTCAGTTAAGCATCTGCCTTCAGCTCAGATTATGATCACAGGGTAATGGGATCAAGCCCTGCATCAGATTCCCTGCTCAGGGAGGAGTCTGCTTCTCCCTCTCCCTCTGCTCCTCTCTCTCTCTCTCTCTCTCTTTCTCTCTCTCCCCTGCTCTCTCAAATAAATTTTTTTAAATCTTTAAAAAAATAAAAAGTAAATAAAAAGTCTTTTCAGAGAACACCTAACATCCACATCTTGGTTTCTAACCCCACTTCCCGATAAAAAGAACCAGGACGCTTTGGAGAAATGATGAATTTTAAGACTGCAGCAGAAAACTTACATGTTCCTGGAGTATCTTGCAAGATAACATGCAGTACAACACCCAACGATGAGTTATGCCAAAAGAACACAGGAAGCAACTGAAAGAATTTCCAATGGTCAAAGAAGAAACCATACAAGAAAATAAAGTAGTATTGGATTATGACCCAAAAGATAATAAATATCCATGAGCTCTTGGTGATATAAATTAAAATAAAATAAAATAAAATAAAATAAAATAAAATAAGGCAGAGTAGACAAATCTCCTCTGTGGAAGAATTCCAAATAATTTAATCTAATACTCTACCTTCAAGTACCAAGAGCATAACTCCCCATCCCTTCTGTGTGGGCTGCACATAAAGACTTCCTTCCAGGGGCACCTGGGTGGCTCAGTCATTGGGCATCTGCTTTCAGTTCAGGTCATGATCTCAGGGTCCTGGGATCTAGCCCCACACTGGGCTCCCTGCTCGGTGGGAAGCCTGCTTCTCCCTCTCCTGCTCCTCCTGCTTGTGTTCCCCCTCTCGCTGTGTCTTTCTCTGTCAAATAAATAAATAAAATCTTAAAAAAAAAAGACTTCCTCCAAAGAGTAAAGTATGGAAAGTGGGGAAGAAAGTAATTCTACAGTGGTGAAATCTGACAAAGGAGCCTAAGGCAGAATGACTACAAAATGTAATGTATCCTAGATGGGATCCTGAAACAGAAGAACTTTAGATAAAAACTAAACTGCATCGGTCAATGGAGACTTGATTCCAGCAAGGACTCCCAGAGAAACATATAGCTCTCCCAAAAGTATGTACCTGAGACAGAGACCAAGGGAGTACCTGCCCTTCGATTCTTAGCTTCTCTTTGTCAAATATTGTCCGAGTGGGAGTTAATGTTCTTACACTTCCAGGTCTGTGCGTGCATCAGAATGGCCCAGTGGAGCCCCTACAGGTGTTAGAAATGGTGATAACAAAAAATCCCCAGGGTAAAAAGCAAAAGGTAGCCATTGCTTCAGAGATGAGATCTTGGCCATCTACATTTGTAGCCACTGGTTCCTGCAGCCATGACCAGAGCAAAGAGGTAGGTCAAGAAGATATAGACAGAAGATAAAGAATATCCAACACACCAACCTTAAAGTTCCAGTGAAAATACCTCTCTTGGGCTTTTCAAAGTGTATGGAAAGCCAGGACATTTGGCAAAGGAGCTCTGGAAGGAAATTTTCAAGCAGGAAATGATAGTATCCTTAAGGCATTCCTCGCTCTTATCTTCCATATCTGGTTTCTCTAGGCATGCTTCTCCAACCTGTTTCCCACTGTATCATGTGAGTAGAAAATCTTTTCCTTCATTTATGAGGATGTGGTTGAGAAATTGCAAACTTGGTCAGTTTGCAGCCCCAAGTGTGAGAGTTCCTTGTCTTTTCTTTACCTTCCTTCCAGGCTCAGTTTCTTTTCCTTCCTTTGCCTATTCTCAAAATTTAACATGCAGCAACTCACCTAGAGAGCTTGTTAAAATGCAGATGTCTGGACTTCATCCCCAGAGTTCCTGATTCAGCAGGTCTGAGGAGGAGTCTAGGAATTTGCATTTACAACAAGTCCTTAGGTGATGCTGATAGTTTTGGTCCAGAGAGCATACCCTGAGAACCACTGCTCCAAGTGAGTAGACAGGCTACTCAGACTTTGATTAGAAACTGTTGGCATTACTGCAAATGCAAATGGCATCCATCATCTAAAGGATTTTTTTTAAGAGTTCCTCTTAAAGGCACTTTCTCTTCTGTACTGATTAAACCATCCTTCCCTGTTCTGTTCTCTTTTCTGGATGTCCCTCTGGAGGTCTTTAGCCTCCAACCCCCATTCTGTACCTGTATTTCTCTGACTTGTTTATGGTCAATTCATAACAAGGACACAAGGCATTACATGTCATTCTAGGCAAGAAAGAAATGAAGAGAAGAGTAGGGAAGTGGAAATCAATCCAGGACTCATTAAAAAAGGCAGACAAACTCAATGCAAAGGCTCACTCCAGAAATATAACCAAATTAGCCAAGCATTGTGCCCTTGAGGGACACTGTTTTCTGCCAGGAATTCAGAAAACTTTGTTATTGCAAATTCCAAGCCACAAGGGTTATCAATACTGGGCAGAGCAAAGTGACATAGGATCCAAACAATTCCTGTCAGGCAGTTCATCATGTTCCAGCTAACCTGCACAGAGGTGGCAATAAGAAAAATAAAGGAGATGGGGCACCTGGGTGGCTCAGTTGGTTAAGCATCTACCTTCAGCTCAGGTCATGATCTCAGGGTCATGGGATTGAGCCCTGCTTTGGGCTCCCTGTTCAGTGGGAAGTCTGCTTCTCCGTCTGCCTTTCCCCCTGTTTGTGCACTGTCTCTCTCTCACGCAAGTAAATAAATAAAATCTTTAAAAAGAAAAAGAAAAACCTCAATCCCCAACAGGTGTCAGGGCACAGCTTCTGTCCTGTGGGAAAAAGTATGGTTGAAATCTAAAGCAGTAGCTGAGACAATAATTATGGTGTTCACCAACATTTCCCATTCTGCTCCTTCTGAGTGCAGGCTAGGGTTCTATCGCCCCACTAGACTTGAAGTTATGCTGGCCTTGGGTACTGTTAGGGCCAAGGAAAGAAATATGAACAGAGGAGACATGTGTGACTTCCAGGAAGAAGCCTACAAATGCCACTGCCCCATTTAACATAACTCTTCCTCTCTGTCTCTGTGACAGTGATGTTCCAGAGGGTATATGCCTCTGTAGTATTTATCTCTGAATGAAGAAGATGGAGGAGCAGAGCTCCCAGCAACGGAAACAGGTTCTAATAAGAACAAAAAATATACATTTATTAAACCTCTAAGATTTAGGGGGAGTCTCTTACTTGAACACAACCTATACAATCCTGAGAGATAGAGGGAGCCAGTATATAGACCCATGCAGTCCAGAAAAGGGAAGCACAGTGAATTAGGGGAGGTCCCAAGCCCCTGGATTTATAGCTAGGAATACCAGATGGCTCATTTTCTTGGCAACAACAAATTTCCAAGAGAAAGATGAAAAGTTGGCAATCATAACTGGGCTACCACGGCCCCAGCCTTATTCTATGTTCCTATGTATGTGTTGAGCAGGAACATGTGAGAAAGATGTCCAAGCTTACTGCTACACTCCCTGTCTCTGGAGAGTTTCTTTAAGAAATCAGGGCAGGATTTTAACCCATAGACATGGACAAATCATAGACTCACCCATGAGGACCTGCGGAGAGCAAAGTCAGAAAACAAGGTGGTGGCTCTCATTTCTCTTTCACTGAACTCAGTCACCAGTCTGTTCTTAAGATCTGCACTGTCTTGGAAAGCCTGCCTTCTCCACCTTCAGTTTCAATTTTCCATCTACAATGAATCTCACTACTGCCTACATAGGCTTTGTTGCAGGCCAATAGTTGCCCTCCTGCTGCTGTCTGCCTCAGGCCAACACCTTCTGAAGACCAGAAGAAAATCCCCCTCTCTTCTTGTTTCAGGGCATCTCTTCTTTGTTGCCTGCCTACTAAGTTCCTACTCCCTGTGTCAGCATGAACTTCATGGAGCACGGATGACCAATAGCCAAAGATCACAGTGAAAAGTCGACAGTGTCACCCAGCTCTGTCAACCACCCACTTCGCAGGCTCTTTGTGAAAGCTCACCACTCACAGGCAGCTCTCTCTTGCCTCCTGACTAGTGTTTTACTTCAGCTCCATGCTTCTTTGCTTTCATATTAGAACCACATACACAAAAATAGCAGTGCTTCTCCCACCAAACCAAACAAAAGAACATCTCCCCAGCATGAGAGGGGGACTTGTGGGTGGGATCCCCAGAGTACTTTGCCTCAGATTGGCCCTCCAAAGATCCTTCAGGTTTTCCTGTTGCATAATTAATGACCTCTGCAAAATAAGAGCCTCCACCTAGGAATCGTAAACATAATAGGTTTATCTCATTACCCAATTCTTCCAGGCTTTCCAGCTCTGAGAACTTCCATCTTCATTTAAATCACAGATCTTTTGGCTTTGCCTGCTGGATCATACGACCTCTTCCAGTGCCTAGCCCTCAGCCCATCAGAGTAAGTGGCTTTTGATAGCAGCATGGATCACTTCTGGAGGTTCTCTCAAGCCTAACTTTGAAAGTTCACTTTTCTTGTAGTTTTTGTAATCATTATACCAAAAAGACAAGCTGCTCTTTAGATTTCAGCCTCCACACCATGAAAGCCAAAGACTGCCCAAGTGTGAGGTATGTCAGTCAGGGGTCACTTAGAAACCCAACTTAACAAGATTGCTTCCCTCACTCTGTGAGTTATTTAATTCTTTTTAGCTCTGTTCTGCTGCTGACTGATTGGCAGACAGAATTATTTCAAGGTTACTTCCAAGGGACCATACATACCCATGTGCAGCATGCTCTCTGGAAATCACATGTGGCAGAATAATGGTCTACGTCCTTATTTTTACCCAAGCAAATATGAAAATGTACATACCTCTATTTTTTTAATTTGATATATGTTTTATAGATTCCATATTGCTATTAATTATAAACATCGGTCTTTTTCTGGCTCTTTTTTGCCTAGCTGGACCTTAAATATTGGAGTTTTCCAAAGTCATGTTCCTGTTCTTCTTTTATCCCTGGACATACTCCTCTTGTGAGTTTCCAGATATTGTCATGACCTTAAGTACCACAATATCTGATGACTTGAAATCATAACCCCTGCCCATCACCCCCTCCCCCAGCCAGATCTCCTCTCCTGAGCTATATAGCAGTACCTTCCTTCTTACCTGGATGCTGTATATTTATTTTGACTCAAGTGAACCCCCAGTTCACCATGTGCAAGGTATTTCTCACCTTTGCATGCTGCCCCACATTCTGCCCACCAGCCTCTAAGAGCCCACCTGTCACTGTGGTCACCACCCCATCTCTCTGCTTCTCCTGTTCTTCTTATGGTGGTAGGCAACACTCATAGTCACCAGTATCAAGTGTTCTTGCTGTTCCATGTATATGGAAGGTCACATTTCCCCACTCACTAATTAAAAGTATGGCCATGCTACAGAGATATGAGCAAATGAATGTGTCTATTGCTTCCATGCAAACAGACTGAGGAGCTGCTGCATTATTCTCCGTGTTCTGTTCCTCTTAGTACATGGAGGGAAATGTTGAAAGAGTGGCATCATAGCAACCTCACTCGATCTGGGTCCCTGAGTGATTAAGGAGGCACAAATCCCGGTACCAGACTGCCTGAACAAGAAATAGACATTTGTTGTTTTCAGCCTCTGTGATCTGGAGCTTATTTGTTAGCACATCATGTTAGCACCCACCTTCTCTGACTGGTACAACTTTTCTGGCTGATGGGACCCACTTAACTAAGCAATCAAGCATCATTAACAATTTCCTTTCCTTAATTTTCTATATCCAGACAGTCAACAAGCCCTGATTGTTCTCCTCTTGAATATCCCTTAAATTGGTTTCCTTCTTTCTATTCTAAGTGCTACCATCTTATTTGTAATTACTTACATTTTTATAAACCTCCCTAAATGGATTTCCTGTGTCACCCAGGTCCACCTCTTCACAAATATGCTTCAAATATCTGCTGGAGTATTTCCAAATGAAAAGCCTGATATGTTTACCCTCATTTTTTTTCTTTTTTCTTTTTTTTGTCGTTAAATTTTTTTTATTATTCTGTTAATCATCATACATTACATCATTAGTTTTTCCCGTAGTGTTCCATGATTCATTGTTTGGGTATAACACCCACTGCTCCACAAAGAATGTGCCCTCTTTAATCACCAGGTTAACCCATCCCCCTACCCGCTACTCTCTAGAAACCTCAGTTTGTTTTTCAGAGTCCATCATCTCTCATGGTTCATCGCCCCCTCCGATTTCCCCCCTTTCATTCTTCTCTTCCTGCTATCTTCTTCTTCTTTTTTTTTCTTAACATATATTGCAATATTCTTTCAGAGATACACATGTGTGATTCAACAGTCTTGCACAATTCACAGTGCTCACCATAGCACATACCCTCCCCAATGTCTATCACCCAGGCTCCCGATCCCGCCGACCCCACCCCCACTCCAGCAACCCTCAGTATGTTTCATGAGATTAAGAATCCCTCATATCAGTGAGGTCATATGATACATGTCTTTCTCTGATTGACTTATTTCACTCACCATAACAACCTCCAGTTCCATCCACGTCGTTGCAAATGGCAAGATCTCATTCCATTTGATGGCTGCATAATATTCCATTATATATATATATATATATATATATATATATATATATATATATACCACTTCTTATTTATCAATCCATCTGTCAATGGACATCTTGGCTCTTTCCACAGTTTGGCTATTGTGAATGCTCCTGCTATGAACATTGGGATGCACGTACCCCTTCAGATCACTACATTTGAATCTTTGGGGTAAATACCCAGTAGTGCAATTGCTGGATTGTATGGTAGCTCTATTTTCAACTTTTTGAAGAACCTCTGTGCTGTTTTCCAGAGTGACTGCAACAGCTTGCATTCCCACCAACAGTGTAGGAGGGTTCCCCTTTCTCCGCATCCCCGCCAACATCTGTCGTTTCCTGACCTGTTAATTTTAACCATTCTGACTGGTGTGATGTGGTATCTCATTGAGGTTTTGATTTGGATTTCCCTGATGCCAAGCGATGTTGAGCCCTTTTTCATGTTTCTGTTGGCCATTTGTATGTCTTCTTTGGAAAAATGTCTGTTCATGTCCCCTACCCATTTCTTCATTGGATTATTTGCTCTTTGGATGTTGAGTTTGATAACTTCTTTATAGATTTTGGATACTAGCCTTTTATCTGATATGTCATTTACAAATATCTTCTCGCATTCTGTCAGTTGTCTTTTGGTTTTGTGGACTGTTTCCCTTGCTGTGAAAAGCTTTTTATCTTGATTAAGTCCCAATAGTTCATTTTTGCCCTTGCTTCCCTTGCTTTGGCAATGTTTCTAGGAAGAAGTTGCTGCGGCTGAGGTTGAAAAGGTTGCTGCCTATGTTCTCCTTTAGGATTTTGATGGACTCCTGTCTCATATTTAGGTCTTTCAACCATTTGGAGTCTATTTTTGTGTGTGGTGTAAAGAAAAGGTCCAGTTTCTTTCTTCTGCAACTGGCTGTCCAATTTTCCCAACACCATTTGTTGAAGAGACTGTCTTTTTTCCATTGGGCATTCTTTCCTGCTTTGTCAAAGATTAGTTGACCATAGAGTTGAGGGTCCCTTTCTGGGCTCTCGATTCTGTTCCATTGATTGATGTGCCTGTTTTTGTGCCAATACCATACTGCCTTGATGATGACAGCATTGTAATAGAGCTTGAAGTCTGGAATTGTGATGCCACAGCTTTGTTTTTCTTTTTCAACATTCCTCTGGCTATTCAGGGTCTCTTCTGGTTCCATACAAATTTTAGGATTATTTGTTCCATTTCTTTGGAAAAAGTGGATGGCATTTTGATGGGGATTGCATTGAATGTGTAGATTGCTCCAGGTAGCATTGACATCGTCACAATATTTGTTCTTCCAATACAGGAGCATGGAACATTTTTCCATTTCTTTTCTGTCTTCCTTAATTTCTTTCATGAGTATTTCATAGTTTTCTGAGTACAGATCCTTTGCCTCTTTGGTTAGATTTATTCCTAGGTATCTCATGGTTTTGGGTGCAATTGTAAATGGGATCGACTCCTTAATACCTCTCTCTTCTGTCTTGTTGTTGGTGTATAGGAATGCAACTGATTTCTGTGCATTGATTATATATCCTGCCACTTGACTGAATTCCTGTATGAGTTCTAGCAGTTTTGGGGTGGAGTCTTTTGGGTTTTCCACCCTCTTTCGATCATCTGTGAAGACTGAGAGTTTGACATCTTCGTTGTTGATTTGGATGCTTTTGATTTCTTTTTGCTGTCTGATTGCTATGGCTAGGACTTCTAATACTATCTTGAATAGCAGTGGTGATAGTGGACATCCCTGCCGCATTCCTGACTTTAGGGGGAAAGTTCTCAGCTTTTCCCCATTGAGAATGATATTCACTGTAGGTATTTCATAGACGACTTTTATGATATTGAGATGTGTACCCTCTATCCTTATACTCTGAAGAGTTCTGATCAAGAAAGGATGCTGTACTTTGTCAAAAGCTTTTACTGCATCTATTGAGAGGATCATATGATTTTTGTTCTGTAACACGTTGATTGATTTGCGGATGTTGAACCAACCTTGCAGCCCAGGGATAAATCCCAATTGGTCGTGGTGAATAATCCTTTTAATGTACTGTTCGATCCTATTGGCTAGTATTTTGGTGAGAATTTTTGCATCCATGTTCATCAAGGATATTGGTCTATAATTCTCCTTTTTGATGAGGTCTTTGTCTGGTTTTGGGATCAAGGTAATGGTGGCCTCATAAAACGGGTTTGGAAGTTTTCCTTCATTTCTATTTTTTGGAACAGTTTCAGAAGAATAGGTATTAATTCTTCTTGAAATGTTTGGTAGAATTCCCCTGGGAAGCCATCTGGCCCTGGGCTCTTGTTTCTTGGGAGATTTTTGATGACTGCTTCAATTTCCTTAGTGGTTATAGGTCTGTTCAGGTTTTTTATTTCTTCCTGGTTCAGTTTTGGTACTTGATACATCTCTAGAAATGCATCCATTTCTTCCAGGTTATCTAATTTGCTTCATAGAGTTGCTCCTAATATGTTCTTATAATTGTTTGTATTCCTTTGGTGTTGGTTGTGATCTCTCCTCTTTCATTCATGATTTTGTTGATTTGGGTCCTTTCTCTTTTCTTTTTCATAAGTCTGGCTAGGGGTTTATCAATCTTGTTAGTTCTTTCAAAGAACCAGCTCCTAGTTTGGTTGATCTGTTCTACTGTTCTTTTGGTTTCTATTTCATTGATTTCTGCTCTGATCTTGATTATTTCTCTTCTCCTGCTGGGTTTAGGCTTTATTTGCTGTTTTTTCTATAGCTCCTTTAGGTGTAGGGTTAGGATGTGTATTTGAGACCTTTCTTGTTTCTTGAGAAAGGCTTGTATTGCTATATACTTTCCTCTCAGGACTGCCTTTGCTGCATCCCAAAGATTTTGAACAGTTGTGTTTTCATTTTCATTGGTTTCCGTGAATTTTTTTAATTCTTCTTTAATTTCCTGGTTGACCCATTCATTCTTTACTAGGATGCTCTTTAGCCTCCATATATTTGAATTCTTTCCATCTTTCTTCTTGTGACTGAGTTCTAGTTTCAAAGCGTTGTGGTCTGAAAATATATTGGGAATGATCCCAATCTTTTGGTAACAGCTGAGACCTGATTTGTGACCTAAGATGTGATCTATTCTGGAGAATGTTTCATGGGCACTAGAGAAGAATGTGTATTCTGTTGCTTTGGGATGGAATGTTCTGAATATGTCTCTGAAGTCCATTTGGTCCAGTGTGTCATTTAAAGTCTTTATTTCTTTGTTGATCTTTTGCTAAGATCATATGTCCATTTCAGTGAGGGGGGTGTTTAAGTCCCCCACTATTATTGTATTGTCCATGTGTTTCTTTGCTTTTGTTATTAATTGCCTTATAAAATTGGCTGCTCCCATGTTAGGGGCATAGATCTTTAAAATTGTTAGATCTTTTATGGATAGACCCTTTAAGTAGGATATAGTGTCCTTCCTCATCTCTTATTACAGTCTTTGGTTTAAAATTTAATTTGTCTGATATAAAGATTGCCACCCCAGCTTTCTTTTGGTGTCCATTAGCATGGTAAAAGTGTTTACACCCCCTCACTTGCAATCTGCAGTGTCAATCTGGGCCTAAAATGAGTCCCTTGCAGACAGCATATCAATGGGTCTTGTTTTTTAATCCAATCTGATAGCTTGTGTCTTTTGATTGGGGTATTTAGCCCATTTACATTCAAGGTAACTATTGAAAGATATGAATTTAGTGCCATTGTATTGCCTGTAAGGCGACTGTTACTGTATATTGTCTGTGTTGCTTTCTGATCTATGCTGCTTTTAGGCTCTCTCTTTGCTTAGAGGACCCCTTTCAATATTTCTTGTAGGGCTGGTTTCGTGTTTGCAAATTCCTTTTGTTTTTGTTTTTCCTCGAAGCTTTTTATCTCTCCTTCTATTTTCAATTACAGCCTAGCAGGATAGAGTATTCTTGGCTGCATATTTTTCTTCTTTAGTGCTTTGAATATATCATGCCAGTCCTTTGTGGCTTGCCAGGTCTCTGTGGATACGTCTGTTGCCAATCTAATGTTTCTATCATTACATATCTCTTCTCCTGAGCTGCTTTCAGGATTTTCTCTTTGTCTCTGAGATTCGTAAGTTTTACTATTAGATGTCAGAGTGTTGACCTATTTTTATTGATTTTGAGAGGGGTTCTCTGTGCCTCCTGGAGTTTGATGCCTGTTTCCTTCCCCACATTAGGGAAGTTCTCTGTTATAATTTGCTCCAATATACCTTCTGCCCCTCTCTCTCTTTCTTCTTCTTCTGGGATCCCAATTATTCTAATGTTGTTTTGTCTTATGGTATCGCTTATCTTTCAAATTCTGCCCTCATGATCCAGTAGTTGTTTATCTCTCTTTTTCTCAGCTTCTTTATTTTCCATCATTTGGTCTTCTATTTTGCTGATTCTCTCTTCTGCCTCATTTATCCTAGCAGTTAGTGCCTCCTTTTTTATTGCACCTCATTAATAGCCTTTTTGATTTCAACTTAGGTAGACTTTAGTTATTTTATTTCTCCAGAAAGGGTTTCTCTAATAACTTCCATGCTTCTTTCAGACCCAGGGAGTATCTTTAAAATCATGATTCTGAACTCTTAGGTCTGGAATCAAACTAAAGTGTTAAGTAGGCCCCTGGCAGACGGTACTAACTTTTGTTCCTTTTGTTGAGGTGATTTTTTTCATCTTCTCATTTTGTCCAGAGGAGAATAGATGAATGAGAGAACAAAATGCTAACACGGTAACAACGTCCACAGTAAATATACTGTATACAAATCAGAAAAGACCTGAAACCAGGGGAAAAGAAAGGGAAAGAAAGAAAAAAGAAACAGAAAAAAAAGAAAAAGATAAAGATAAAAACAAACAAAAACAGAACAAAACAAAAAAAAACAAAATATGATCAGATATGATCCAGCTGGTGCATAGATCAGTTCCACACACTAGATTTTGGGTGTATTTTGGTCTGTTAGAAGAAAGGGCCTCCCAAATTTTTAAAGAAAGAAAGCCTTATATATGTACAAAATAAGGGTTGATATGATGAAGGGATGGAATATGACTTTAAAGATGAAAATTATAAAAAATTTTATAAAAGGAATTGATAAGAAGTTGTTTGAGAAAAGAAAGAAGAGGATTAAAAAAAAGGAAAAAGAAAAAAAAAACGGGGGGAGAGAATGTGATCAGGCAGGAGACTAGAACAAAGTCATACACTAGAGATTTAGGGTATATTTTGATCTGTTAGAAGAAACTGTATCTCAAACCAGACAAAGACCCCATCAAGAAGGAAAATTACAGACCAATATCCTTGATGAACATGGATGCAAAAATTCTCACCAAAATACTAGCCAATAGGATCCAACAGTACATTAAAAGGATTATTCACCACGACCAAGTGGGATTTATCCCTGGGCTGCAAGGTTGGTCCAACATCTGCAAATCAATCAATGTAATACAATACATTAACAAAAGAAAGAACAGGAATCATATGATCCTCTCAAGAGATGCAGAAAAAGTATTTGACAAAGTACAGCATCCTTTCTTGATCAAAACTCTTCAGAGTACAGGCATAGAGGGTACATACCTCAATATCATAAAAGCCATCTATGAAAAAACTACAGTGAATATCATTCTCAATGGGGAAAAGCTGAGAGCTTTCCCCTAAGGTCAGGAATGCGGCAGGGATGTCCACAATCACCACTGCTATTCAACATAGTATTAGCAGTCCTAGCCACAGCAATCAGACAACAAAAAGAAATCAAAAGCATCCAAATCGGCAAAGAGGAAATCAAACTCTCACTCTTTGCAGATGATATGATACTGTATGTGGAAAACCCAAAAGACTCCACCCCAAAACTGCTAGAACTCATACAGGAATTCAGTAAAGTAGCAGGATATAAAATCAATGCACAGAAATCAGTGGCATTCCTATGCACCAACAACAAGACAGAAGAGAGATAAAACAAGGAGTTAATCCCATTTACAATTGCACCCAAAACCATAAGATACCTAGGAATAAATATAACCAAAGAGGCAAAGGATCTGTACTCAGAAAACTATAAAATAATCATGAAAGAAATTGAAGAAGACACAAAGAAATGGAAAAACGTTCCATGCTCATGGATTGGAAGAACAAATATTGTGAAGATGTCATTGATACCTAGAGGAATCTACACATTCAGTGCAATCCCCATCAAAATACCACCCACTTTTTTCAAAGAAATGGAACAAATAATCCTAAAATTTGTAGGAACCAGAAAAGACCCTGAATAGCCAGAGGAACGTTGAAGAAGGAAAGCAAAGCTGGCGGCATCACAATTCCGGACTTCAGCTCTATTACAAAGCTGTCATCATCAAGACAGTATGGTACTGGCACAAAAACAGACACATAGATCAATGGAACAGAATAGAGAGCCCACAAGTGGACCCTCAACTCTATGGCCAACTAATCTTTGACAAAGCAGGAAAGAATGTCCAATGGAAAAAAGACAGTCTCTTCAACAAATGGTGTTGGGAAAATTGGACAGCCACATGCAGAAGAATGAAACTGGACCATTTCCTTACACCACACACAAAAATAGACTCCAAATGGTTGAAAGACCTAAATGGGAGACAGGAGTCCATCAAAATCCTAAAGGAGAACACGGGCAGCAACCTCTTCGACCTCAGCCGCAGCAACTTCTTCCTAGAAACATCGCCAAAGGCAAGGGAAGCAAGGGCAAAAATGAACTATTGGGATTTCATCAAGATAAAAAGCTTTTGCACAGCAAAAGAAACAGTCCACAAAACCAAAAGATAACCAACAGAATGGGAGAAAATATTTGCAAATGACATATCAGATAAAGGGCTAGTATCCAAAATCTATAAAGAACTTATCAAACTGAACACCCAAAGAACAAATAATCCAATGAAGAAATGGGCAGAAGACATGAACAGACGTTTTTCCAAAGAAGACATCCAAATGGCCAATAGACACATGAAAAAGGGTTCAACATCGCTTGGCATCAGGGAAATCCAAATCAAAACCTCAATGAGATACCACCTCACACCAGTCAGAATGGCTAAAATTAACAAGTCAGGAAATGACAGATGTTGGTGGGAATGTGGAGAAAGGGGAACCCTCCTACACTGTTGGTGGGAATGCAAGCTGGTGCCACCGCTCTGGAAAAGAGTATGGAGGTTCCTCAAACAGTTGAAAATAGAGCTACCATATGATCCAACAATTGCACTACTGGGTATTTACCACAAAGATACAAATGTAGGGATCTGAAGGGGTATGTGCACCCCAGTGTTTATAGCAGCAATGTCCACAATAGCCAAACTGTGGAAAGAGCCAAGATGTCCATCGACAGATGAATGGATAAAGAGGTGGTATATATACACAATGGAATATTATGCAGCCCATCTTGCCATTTGCAACAACATGGATGGAACTTTAGGGTGTTATGCTGAGTGAAATAAGTCAATCAGAGAAAGACATGTATCATATGACCTCACTGATAGGAGGAATTCTTAATCTCAGGAAACAAACTGAGGGTTGCTGGAGTGGTTAGAGGGTGAGAGGGATGGGGTGGCTGGGTGATAGACATTGGGGAGGGTATGTGCTATGGTGAGCACTGTGAATTGTGCAAGACTGTTGAATCACAGATCTGTACTTCTGAAACAAATAATGCAACATATGTTAAGAAAAAAGAAAAAGAAGAAGATAGCAGGAGGGGAAGAATGAAGGGGAGTAATTTGGAGGGGGAGACGAACATGAGAGATGATGGACTCTGAAAAACAAACTGAGGGTTCTAGAGGGGAGGAGGTTGGGGGGATGTGTTAGCCTGGTGATGGGTATTAAAGAGGGCATGTTATGCGTGGAGCACTGGGTGTTATGCACAAACAATGAATCATGGAACACTACATCGAAAACTAATGATGTAATGTATGGTGATTAACTTAATAAAAAAACAGAAGAAACTGTATGTCAAAATTTTTAAAAAGAGAACAACTTATATATATGTATATATATGCCAATAATAAAGGTAAGTACCATGAAGGGATAGAATATGACACTAAAATTGAAAAATAAAAATGTTTTTCTAAAAAAGGGATTGATGGGCGCCTGGGTGGCTCAGTCGATAGGCGTCTGCCTTTGGCTCAGGTCATGATCCTGGAGTCCTGGGATGGAGCGATGCATCAGGCTTCTTGCTCAGCGGGAAGCCTGCTTCTCCCTCTTCCACTCCCCCTGCTTTTGTTCCCTCTCTCGCTGTGTCTCTCTCTGTGAAATAAATAAATAAAATCTAAATAAATAAATAAATAAATAAATAAGGGATTGATAAGATGTTGGTTGAAAAAGGGAAAAAGAAAAATTCAAAAAAAAAAGGCAGTTAAAAAAAATTTTAACTTTGAAAGGCTATAGAATCATGGTAAAAAAAGCCATGAATTCTATGTGCAGTATTCCCCTAGTGTGGAGTTCTGCTGTTCTCATTGATCGGTAAACTTGGTCTTCACTAGCTGTTCTTGCTGATCTTCTGGGAGAGGGGCCTGTTTCCGTGGTTCCCAAGTGTCTTTGTCGGAGGCATAATTGCCCCGCCCTTGTTGGTCTGGGCTAAGTAATCTGCTCGGGTTTGCTCTCGGGATCTTTTGTTCCCTGCAAGCTTTGGAGGACGAGAGTGAAAATGGCGGCTCCCAATCTCCGCCCCAGAGGAGCTGAGAACTTGGGCCCCAGCTCCTCAGTGTGCCCCCAGAGAAAAGCAGTCAATCACTCACGTCTCCCTGGTCTCCGGCCACACTCTATGCTCACCCGGCCTCTGACCGAGCATTTCTATCTCTGGCACCCGACTCGGTGTGGCATCTCCAAACCCAGAGATCACTGCGGTGCACTACCGTGCCGCTCCTCCCAGGGGAGGAAGGGGAGTCTCCCCAGATCTGCCGCTTGTTGGGTCGCTGCTGGAGGAGCAGTGGCCCGACTGTGTCACTGATCACAGTTTACAGCAACCCCAAGCTGAGAGCCCGCACCTCAGCTCCGTCTCTCCAGCCGGCTTCACCGCTCTGATACCTGGGAGCTCTGCCACACTCAGGAACCCCCAGTCTTTCTGTGACCCCGAGGGTCCTGAGACCACACTGTCCCACGAGGGTTCTACCCCCCGCTTAGCCACTGGAGCGACGTCCCTCAGCGGAGCCAACTTCTAAAAGTTCCCATTTTGTGCTCCGATGCTCTATTACTTGCCAGAAGCAGCTGACGGAGGCCCCTCCCCCACTCTCTATCCTCCTGAATATCGCCTTGGATTCACTTCTCTGCATGTCCTACCTTCCAGAAAGTGGTCCCTTTTCTGTTCAGAGAGTTGTTCCTATTCTTTTCTTCAATCTCCTGTTGAGTTCATAGGTGTTCAAAATGGTTTGATACCTATCCAGCTGAATTCCTGAGACCAGACAAAATCCGATTCTCCTATCCTCTGCCATCTTGCCCCACCCATTCTACCCACATTTTTTTTCAATTCCTAGAAAATACCTATTTTGGGTTCTTTGGAATATAGTCATCTACCTTAAGGAATAAATCTTTGAGAGTATTATATTTGTGAATGGATATGGTGATCTTAGAAATCCAAGTCTCTAAAAGCATATCCAAAAGATGGGAAACTTCATCAGAGAACGAGCACAACTCTTTCCCAGACCAGTATTTTGTGAATATAGGATTTTCCATCCCCAAGATCACTTCCAACAAGAGAGAAGTGAGGGTAAAGAGGAGAGGCAAAAGGGAAAGCAAGACATGTTGATGAGAGAACTGAAAGCTCATGCCTTCTCAATTCTTTCAGTGCCTAGAATTTATGACAAATTAACAGGCTATCAGATTGGATAAAAAAACAAAACCCATCGTTATGCTGTCTGCAAGGGATTCATTTTAGACCCAAAGACAAAGACATCCCCAGACTGAAAGTGAGGGGGTGGAAAAACTTTTACCATGTTAATGGACTCCAAAAGAAAGCTACGGTGGTAATCCTTATATCAGACAAATTAGATTTTAAACCAAAGACTGTAATAAAAGATGAGGAAGGACACTATATCCTACTTATAGGGTCTATCCATAAGAAGATCTAACAATTGTAAATATCTATGCCCCTAACATGGGAGCAGCCAGTTCTATAAGGCAATTAATAACAAAAGCAAAGAAACACATGGACAACAATAAAATAATAGTGGGGGACTTAAACACCCCCTCACTGAAATGGACAGATGTTCTTAGCAAAAGATCAACAAAGAAATAAAGACTTTTTTTAAAAAGATTTTATTTATTTATTCATGAGAGACAGAGCGAGAGAGAAAGAGAGAGAGAGAGAGGCAGAGGGAGAAGCAGGCTCCCAAGGAGCAGGGAGCCCGACGCGGGACTCGATATCAGGACCCTGGGATCATGACCTGAGCTGAAGGCAGATGCTTAACCATCTGAGCCACCCAGGCGCCCAGAAATAAAGACTTTAAATGACACACTGGACCATATGGAATTCACAGACATATTCAGAACATTCCATCCCAAAGCAACAGAATACACATTCTTCTCTAGTGCCCATGAAACATTCTCCAGAATAGATCACATCCTAGGTCACAAATCAGGTCTCAGCCGGTACCAAAAGATTAGGATCATTCCCAACATATTTTCAGACCACAATGCTTTCAAACTAGAACTCAATCACAAGAGGAAAGACAGAAAGAATTCAAATATATGGAGGCTAAAGACCATCCTACTAAAGAATGAATGGGTCAACCAGGAAATTAAAGAATTAAAAAAATTCATGGAAACCAATGAAAATGAAAACACAACTGTTCAAAATCTTTGGGATGCAGCAAAGACAGTCCTGAGAGGAAAGTATATAGCAATACAAGCCTTTCTCAAGAAACAAGAGAGCTCTCAAATACACACCCTAACCCTCCACCTAAAGGAACTAGAGAAAAAACAGCAAATAAAGCCTAAACCCAGCAGGAGAAGAGAAATAATAAAGATCAGAGCAGAAATCAATGAAACAGAAACCAAAAGAACAGTAGAACAAATAAAAAAAACTAGGAGCTGGTTCTTTGAAAGAATTAACAAGATTGATAAACCCCTGGTCAGACTTATCAAAAAGAAAAGAGAAAGGACCCAAATCAACAAAATCATGAATGAAAGAGGAGAGATCACAACCAACGCCAAAGGAATACAAACAATTATAAGAACATATTAGGAGTAACTCTATGAAGCAAATTAGATAACCTGGAAGAAATGGATGCATTCCTAGAGATCCAAGACTGAACCAGGAAGAAATAGAAAACCTGAACAGACCTATAACCACTAAGGAAATTGAAGCAGTCATCAAAAATCTCCCAAGAAACAAGAGCCCAGGGCCAGATGGCTTCCCAGGGGAATTCTACCAAATATTTCAAGAAGAATTAATACCTATTCTTCTGAAACTGTTCCAAAAAATAGAAATGAAGGAAAACTTCCAAACCCGTTTTATGAGGCCACCATTACCTTGATCCCAAAACCAAAGACGCCATCAAAAAAGAGAACTATAGACCAATATGCTTGATGAACATGGATGCAAAAATTCTCACCAAAATACTAGCCAATAGGATCCAACAGTACATTAAAAGGATTATTCACCATGACCAACTGGGATTAATACCTGGGCTGCAAGGTTGGTTCAACATCCGCAAATCAATCAATGTGATACAATACATTAACAAAAGAAAGAACAAGAATCATATGATCCTCTCAATAGATGCAGAAAAAGCATTTGACAAAGCACAGCATCCTTTCTTGATCAAAACTCTTCAGAGTATAGGCATAGAGGGTACATACCTCAATATCATAAAAGCCCTCTATGAAGAACCCACAGCGAATATCATTCTCAATGTGGAAAAACTGAGAGTTTTCCCCCTAAGGTCAGGAATGTGGCAGGGATGTCCACTATCACCACTGCTATTCAACATAGTATTAGAAGTCCTAGCCATAACAATCAGACAACAAAAATAAATCAAAAGCATCCAAATCAGCAAAGAAGAAGTCAAACTCTCACTCTTTCCACATGATATGATACTTTATGTGGAAAACCCATAAGACTCCACCCAAAACTGCTAGAACTCACACAGGAAATCAGTCAAGTGGCAGGATATAAAATCCATGCACAGAAATCAGTGGCATTCCTATACACCAACAAAAAGAAAGAAGAAAGAGAATTTACTGAGTCGATCCCATTTACAATTACACCCAAAACGATAAGATACCTAGGAATAAATCTAAACAAAGAGGCAAAGAATCTGTACTCCAAAAAGTATAAAATACTCATGAACGAAATTGAGAAAGACACAAAGAAATGGAAAAATATTCCATGCTCATGGATTGGAAGAACAATCCACTTTTTTCAAAGAAATGGAACAAATAATCCTAAAATTTGTAGGAACCAGAAAAGACCCTGAATAGCCAGAGGAATGTTGAAAAAGAGAAGTAAAGCTGGTGGCATCACAATTCCGGACTTCAAGCTCTATTACAAAGCTGTCATCATCAAGACAGTATGGTACTGGCACAAAAACAGACACATAGATCAATGGAACAGAATCGAGAGCCCACAAATGGACCCTCAACTCTATGGACAACTAATCTTTGACAAAGAAGGAAAGAATGTCCAATGGAAAAAAGACAATCTCTTCAACAAATGGTGTTGGGAAAATTGGACAGCCACATGCAGAAGAATGAAACTGGACCATTTCCTTACACCACACACAAAAATAGACTCCAAATGGTTGAAAGACCTAAATGGGAGACAGGAGTCCATCAAAATCCTAAAGGAGAACACGGGCAGCAACCTCTTCAACTTCAGCTGCAGCAACTTCTTCCTAGAAACATCGCCAAAGGCAAGGGAAGCAAAGGGCAAAAATGAACTATTGGGACTTCATCAAGATAAAAAGCTTTTGCACAGCAAGGGAAACAGTCAACAAAACCAAAAGACAACTGACAGAATGGGAGAAGATATTTACAAATGACATGTCAGATAAAGGGCTAGTATCCAAAATCTATAAAGAATTTAACTAAACTCAACACCCAAGGAACAAATGGTCCAATCAAGAAAAGGGCAGAAGACATGAACAGACATTTTTCTAAAGACATCCAAATGGCCAACAGACATTGAAAAAGTGCTCAACATCGCTTGGCATCAGGGAAATCCAAATCAAAACCTCAATGAGATACCACCTCATACCAGTCAGAATGGCTAAAATTAACAAGTCAGGAAACGACAGATATTAGCAGGGATGTGGAGAAAGGGGAACCCTCCTACACTGTTGGTGGGAATGCAAGCTGGTGCAGCCACTCCGGAAAACAGTACAGAGGTTCCTCAAAAAGTTGAAGAGAGCTGCCCTATGACCCAGCAATCGCACTACTGGGTATTTACCACAAAGATACAAATGTAGGGATCTGAAGGGGTATGTGAACCCCAATGTTTATAGCGGCATTGTCCACAATAGCCAAACTGTGGAGAGAGCCAAGATGTCCATCAACAGATGAATCGATAATGAAGATATGGTATATATATTTACAATGGAATATTATGCAGCCATCAAAAGAAATGACATCTTGCCACTTGCAACGACATGGATGGAACTGGAGGGTGTTATGCTGAGCGAAATAAGTCAATCAGAGAAAGACATGTATCATATGACCTCACTGATACGAGGAATTCTTAATCTCAGGAAACAAACTGAGGGTTGCTGGAGTGGTGGGGGGTGGGAGGGATGGGGTGGCTGGGTGAAAGACATTGGGGAGGGTATGTGCTATGGTGAGCATGTGAATTGTGTAAGACTATTGAATCACAGACCTGTACCTCTGAAACAAATAATACATTATATGTTAAAAAAAAAAAAAAAAGAAGAAGAAGAAGAAGATAGCAGGAAGGGAAGAATGAAGGGGGGAAATCGGAGGGGGAGATGAACCATGAGAGACTCTGGAACCTGAGAAACAAACTGAGGGTTCTAGAGGGAAGAGGGGTGGGGGATGGGTTAGCCTGGTGATGGGTATTAAAGAGGGCACTTACTGAATGGAGCTCTGGGTGTTACACACATACAATGAATCATGGAATACTACAAAAAAAAAAAAACTAATGATGTAATGTATGGTGATAACATAACATAATAATAAAAAAAAGAATTTATGACAATCTTATTTTCCAAAGTAAGTTTAAAAACCATTTCCTAGACCCAAGCACAGGCTCACTCACTCTGTATTTCTCATCAGCGTTCTTCTCCTATTGTTAACCGCTCACTGTGAAGGCAACAAGCCAATGCTATTACCCATGATTTAAAAAAAAAAAAAAACTTTTTAAAAAATGAGATATAGAATGACCATTTAACCAGACCATTTCTGCACATTTGTAGCCCAGCAAGATCGCTTCCCATGGATCCTGGTTAGCAGCTAATTTCTCCTTACACAGGACTGACTCCTGCTGTTTGCCATTAGTATTTGGTGTGGACCTGTGAGTTTAGAGAAAAGTACTGCCAATAAATAATATTACTAAGCATTATTTTTATTAGTTCTCCTTTTATTCCTATGAGAGTTTCTCTAGGGAAGCCCATGTTCTATCTGGAAGACAGTAATGTGGAATATGCAAAAAAGGAATATGAGTGATGGCTGCACATTCTCCTAGGTGCAAAACCCCCAGGGGTCTCACCTGGAGCTGTATTTAAACTCACATTTTTAAATCTAGAGGATAATTTCAACTGTTCAGTGCCCTATGGGATCTACAACTATTATTCCAACCTTAGATATAAATAACCAAATGACAGGCAAAAGAAAGAAAATTAGTTCAGATACGCTCTCCATTAAAAAACTATAGAAATTGCTGAGACTCCCACGGTTATATTTTCCTAAGGGAAAAAATTGATACGAATAAAATAATATTAATAATTAGTAGATTATTGTTTTCAGGCAAATTCTTTCAAGATTAAAATGCATTTAAACACCTTAGGACTGTTTTTTCATCCCTATAACCTAAATTTTGAGTACTTCCTTATTTAACCATTTTCAAAACTTTCAAAATTAGTAATAATAGGGATCAGATTTTTTTTCAGAATGGATATTTTTAAGGGCATAGATTTAAAATATGTAAGTCCCCACTGAAAATTTCCTTAAGGAAAAATTTGAGGTTGTTTTCCCCCCTCCTAGCTCTTCTGTTGACATCTCTCCACCTTCCCTCCCCCCACCCCCGTTCTCCCACAGGACTCTTAGTATGGGAGTGGTGACTGGGGAAGGTGTTGGGGGAGGAAGAGAACTTAAAAGATTAAGAGCAACCCACCAGGAAAAATAATCCTCCTTCCTCCAGGAGATGGAGTTGATGGAAGCTTCCACTGAAATCTCGCGAGATACTGGGCAGGAGTCCCAGACTCAGGTAAACAGAATCAAAGAGTTCTGGCCAGGGAAGCACAACCCTACACATGCCAAGTGCCACCAGAGACATGTTGCACTTTTGAATCCTCTGTCGTGTGCTTGTATGACAGGCTACTGTGTGAGTGATGAGTTGGGGACGACCTATATTACTGCTTGGAGAAATAAAATCTGTGCCCCTCTGTCTCCCACTAGCCCATCTTGCCTGTGAGTGCTTGGAAAGTGCTGAGGCTGACTTCGCTTCCCAGTGTTCCTGGACACACAGCCTCCAACTCCTGCACATGGGCTCACCAACCCATCACCTAGTGCTCCTTGCTGAATACATACACGCCATTTAGTGTGCAGCGTTTGCTCTAGTTGCTACTTTGGTGTCATTTTTATATTATTATTATTATGGTGTTGTTTCAGCCATGGCTGTTTTTTCACGGATACCTTTGGATGAAATACTAAAGAGAAACAAGTAGAAACTGGGGGTGAACAGAAGATAGAACTGCTTGGAAAATCTGGGCCTGAGGAATTCAGAAATGATCACGAAGAGAACAGGGCACAGGTTAGAGATGACATGGAGAGAAAAATGAACATCAAGGGACTTGGGAATCCCACAGGAGAGAAAACCCAAGTGCTGAACACGGTCCTGCTGCCCCACAAGCAACCCCACCCTCTCCTCTGACCACCCCAACCACTCTTGTAGACTGGACTTGGGTCACATTGGCTTTTTCTTGGTTTTTCAAATTTGTCAAGTCTGTCTCATTCCCCCACCCCCCGTGTCTTTGTACATATTGTTCTCTGGGCTTGAAATACCCTTGTTCCCACACTTATATTATCCCATTTCCGCCCATCTTTTGGGTCTCAGATTAAATGCCACTTCATCCAAGAGACATTCCCCAAGCCCCCCAGTCAAAACAAGATCTCCTACTTACATCCTCTCATGGGCCCTGCACATTTTCACACTTAGCGCAGCTCATAATGATACGTGTAGACTTCACCACAGCCACCTAATTTTATGCATATAATTTGTCTGTTTTGATCATGATAGGGGCTCTGTAAACACAGCACTTGGCACATGTTGGGAGAATGGTGGTTGTTGTTGTATGGAGAAGAGTGAACACAGGTGAGAAACTAACCAAACTAGCAAAGCAACAAAAAAGATCATATTGGTAAGGAAGAGTTAGTAGGCAATGATTATTTTAGATGATAGCTGTAATAATAATCGTCACTATATGTTCACTCCTTTATACTTCTGAACAAATTTAACCCCCTTTATTTCAGGAAGGCCCCAGTAAGAGGAGAAGCATGGTGGGGGGGTGCATGAGAAGCAACTGGCAGCTTTTTTTAAATATTTAATTATTTATTTTAGAGAGAAAGAGCATGAGCAGGAGGGGCAGAGAGAGAGGAAGAGAGAATCACAAGCAGACTGTGCTGACCACGGAGCATGAGGCAGGGATCCATCTCAGGAACCTGAGATCAGGACCTGAGCCAAAATCAAGAGTCCAACACTTAACAGACTGTGCCACCCAGGCACCCCAGCAATTGGCAGCTTATTGACCCAGCTCTGAAGATGCTGGCTGTGTTTTTGGTAAGGAATTCTTTTTAGCAACAAAACCTTGCATTTTTGTCCCATCTCAAGTTTTCCAGCATGTTTTTTTGTGACCCTTTTCTGGCACACTTAAACCTGAGATGGTTCCTATTCTGGTTGCAGCTGGATTTTCAATGTTTCAACAATAGGTTTTGCAGACTCTTCCAAGGTTAATATCCCTTAGGCACTAAAATCTTGTCTACAGTTACTTGGAGCCATTCAAATTGTCATTTCTCTTCTAGCAATACCCCAAAATTTTTAACATTGAGACAATGAAAACAATTTAATTAAAAAGAAGTAAAAGTGTTACTTTATTAGAACATAGATATGTATCTATTTCTACTATAATTCCCAATCTTCTCTCGCTGAATGCCACATCCTAGCTTTGCTTATGGCCGCAGGTGGCATCAATACACACACTCACTAAGATCGCATAATTATCCCCACCTCATTTTCTTTTTTATAGAGCTCTTGTATTTCTCAAACTCTATCCAAAAGTTCATCACGGACTCTCACTGCATTTAAGTCCACATGGTAATATTTAAGACTTTCTGCTTTACTTGCTACTGCTATTGCTGCTACTGTCACTCTTTTTCTTTTGATCCATCTCTGCCCTTGCACTTCCATGCCTTGTATTACGTGGTTGCAGGGAAGAACAGTCCGTGGGGAAGACCACCGCACTAATTTTTATCTGACGTACGGCATGCAGTTGGCATGCAGCATTATTCTGTGCTTGGCTCAGTTTTCTAGCCCGCCACCACCTGCAAAGATATCCCAACCTGTGCTCCTCTCAGTGTGCTCACTGTAATCTTAAGAAGCAGACAATTCTTTGCAGTCCTGTTGACCCACCACAACTGAATGGCCAGGAGCTAGAATTTTATAGTCTGTCCTGGCTTCACACTCTCACTCTGGAGACAGACCCTTGGGTTTCAGTGATCACTCCCCTTTGGTTGGTCCTTGGGTCCCCAGTGTTATTATGATATGATTTAGGTTAGGAAGGAACGAGTCATGGGAAAGGCACATTGTGAAGACTACTATTTTCTCAGGGGGAAAAATAGTTCTCTTTTTGCATGTGGTTTATAAACCTTTAGTCAATATGTAAACAATCTGAACTGTGCTCAAATTGCTGCTTTCATGGGACAAAAAAAAAAAAAAATCCTTGTTTTTTTTTTCATTTTAACTCTTTCCTAAAATAATCAATAACTGCATTTTCAAGCATATTAACATATTTGATATTTATATCCACCCTCCATATCTTCAGATAAGGATACTGAACTCAAGATATTTAAAATGTCAGTGGTCACAGTCAATAGAACCAAGAAAATACAACTCAGTCCTTCTGATTTTGACCTCACTGTCTTTTTTTTTTTTTAAAGATTTTATTTATTTATTTGGGGGAGAGAGAGAATGAGAGATACAGAGCACGAGAAGGAAGAGGGTCAGAGGGAGAAGCAGACTCCCCGCCGAGCGGGGAGCCCGATGCGGGACTCGATCCCGGGACTCCAGGATCACGACCCGAGCCGAAGGCAGTCGCCCAACCAACTGAGCCACCCAGGCGCCCTGACCTCACTGTCTTTTTGACAACAGGATGTGATCACTGGTGCTAGCAATAAAGTGATTCCCTCTTTCAGTTCTCCTCTGTGCCCTGCTTTACACACCCATTCATTTCTTAGGCTTTGGGGATATGGTTGGGTGTGTGTGGATGGGAAGAAATTGTGAGGAGCAAATAGTGGAATATCAATAAATGGAGAAACGAAAGGAAGGATGGTTGTCCATAAACTCTGGTCCAAAAACTCATAGCATTGGGGAAGTGAATTTAGAGCTTCCAAAAATACATAAGTAAATGAAAGAATGCGATTCACGTTCCCTCTCAAGTAAACACAGTGTACATACTTATTCCAACAGTATGAGCATTTTACAAGTAGTGGCCTCCCGATGTCTTGAGAATTGATGAAACTGGACTATACGGATTAGCTAAAAATAGGGGATGGCATTCCTGGTCTCCAGTCCTGACTCTGTCACTACTTACGTATCTTCCCATTCTAACATTTTCTATTTATAACCAAAGGAAAGATTTTTTTTTCTTCCTCAGGAAATGTAGGCATTAATGAAATGTTTTGAGCAAAGTTAACAAGTCTTTAACATCACTGTTATATCGGTGACTTACTACTAAGCCCAACAGCCATGAAACCATAACATTATTCAACCTATCTCATGTTCATCTCAAAAGAACTTATCACACACACAGCCTGAGCTCTTGAAGAGCTTTTCTGTTGAAGTGGTTGTACCAATTATCTACTTTTGTCTTTCAAGGCAATTTCTTCCTAAGAGGACAAGAACGGCAGTGGAGAAAAGTTTCATTTGTTTGTTTTTACAGTTTTTGAGTTATTACAACAATGTTGTCATTGAAAAGGTATGAGAGGTACAGAGGCATAGATTAGGGAGAAATTACATAGATGGAGAGGTAGATAGGGTAGACAGGACTGTTGCACAGGACTGTTGTGAACTGCAATCTTCCTAGTTAAAATATAACTCAGGAGCACTCAAGAGGAGGGCTGATCAAGTATTAGCAAAGATCAAAAGTATCTATCATCTTTCCTCTCCTGGAACACTTTAAAAATAATCCTTACTGTATGTCATAAAATTCAATAAATGGGCTTACATAGAGGAATGACAGCATCTGTATTTCTGATTCTTCAGATCTGGGATGAGGTACAAGGCAGCAGGTGGTTCTGGGGGGGGGGGGGGGTTGGCCACGGAGGAGACCATCCTGGACACAGAGCTTCTTTTAATGAGTTTTACTTTATAGTTTTTATTGTCCTGTATTGGCCACAGATTTGGTGGTGCTCTAAGAAACTTGTCAATTTGGTGTGATTCTAAGCAAAATAAGGACAGCTTGCGGTTTATTTATTAATGCTGATTTCAGGTTGGGTGAGAGAGCCGAGAGGAGGTGTCAGTTCACATTTATGTCTGTTCCATGACTGGATAAATGTATGTTACTTTCTATTTACAGAAAACAGCACTTGGCCTGCTCTTCTGGTGCTAAAATGGATCAGGATGAACAGTGAAGACAGTTCTGTCAACTGTACTTTAAGCTGTCTAAATGGTTTCTACAAATTCCCACCTACAATGGACAAGGTCAAAAGCATCAAGGAGGTGCCACCTCATTAAGACTGAAATGCACCTGGCTCCCAGCCCCTCACAACTATCCTTGATGCTAAAATTAGTCCTATATAGATGCCTGAATACTTTATCTTCCCATCTCACATTTGGTCCCATTAAGCACAGAGGACAGTTAATAAGGGAAGAAAAATTAGTCTAACCAAATTAATTGGACTCTAGTAGAAAGGGGGGTGAACACTGCCATTCAGTCTCTTTCTGAAAGAACAAAGGGGCTCTTAGTCCCATATTATGGAGTGTGTATATTCTTATTTAATTCTTTTTAGGCTTCAGGTGCACTCTACCCTCAGGGGGAGGAAATTCAGAAGTGTGTCTCTTCAATTCCTTCAAGAGAAAAGAGTGCTACATATACCTGCACAAAAGAAAACAAATACATACCAAAAAAAAATCAATCACATGAATAGAACCAAGATAACTAATGGTTCATGAAATGGTATTAGCGAACCCTGCACGATGCCTGGCTCTGTAGCAATCTGTAATCAGGCAGTTGGATTAATATTTATGAGGCCCAAAGAAAATACACAGTACTTTTTTTTAATTTTTTACTGTTATGTTAATCACCATACATTAAATCATTAGTTTTTGATGTAGTGTTCCATGATTCATTGTTTGTGCATAACACCCAGTGCTCCATGCAGAACGTGCCCTCTTTAATACCCATCACCAGGCTAACCCATCTTCCCAACACCCTCCCCTCTAGAACCCTCAGTTTGTTTTACAGAGTCCATCATCTCTTATTGCTCATCTCCCCGTCCGATTTCCCCCCTTCATTTTTCCCCTCCTGCTATCTTTTTTTTTCTTAACATATATTGCATTATTTGTTTCAGAGGTACAGATCTGTGATTCAACAGTCTTGCACAATTCACAGCACTCACCATAGCACATACCCTCCCCAATGTCTATCACCCAGCCACCCCATCCCTCCCACCTCACCCCCACTCCAGCAACCCTCAGTTTGTTTCCTGAGATTAAGAATTCCTCATATCAATGAGATCATATGATACATGTCTTTCTCTGATTGACTTACTTCACTCACCATAACACTCTCCAGTTCCATCCACGTCATTGTAAATGGCAAGATCTCATTTCTTTTGATGGCTGCATAATATTCCATTGTGTATATATACCACTTATTGTTCATCCATTCATCTGTCGATGGACATCATGGCTCTTTCCACAGTTTGGCTATTGTGGACATTGCTGCTATAAAAACCCCTTCTGATCCCTACATTTGCATCTTTGGGGTAAATACCCAGTAGTGCAATTGCTGGATCATATGGAAGCTCTATTTTCAACTTTTTGAAGATCCCCCATACTGTTTTCCAGAGTGGCTGCACCAGCTTGCATTCCCACCAACAGCGTAGGAGGGTTCCCCTTTCTCCACATCCCCACCAACATCTGTCATTTCCTGACTTGTTAATTTTAGCCATTCTGACTGGTGTGAGGTGGTATCTCATTGAAGTTTTGATTTGGATTTCCCCGATGCCAAGCAATGCTGAGCACTTTTTCATGTGTGTGTTGGCCATTTGGATGTCTTCTTTGGAAAAATGTCTGTTCATGTCTTCTGCCCATTTCTTGATTGGATCATTTGTTCTTTGGGTGTTGAGTTTAAAAAGTTCTTCATAGATTTTGGATACTAGCCCTTTATATGATATGTCATTTGCAAATATCTTCTCCCATTCTGTCGGTTGTCTTTTGGTTTTGTGGACTATTTCCCTTGCTGTGCAAAAGCTTTTTATCTTGATGAAATCCCAATAGTTTATTTTTGCCCTTGCTTCCCTTGACTTTGGTGAAGTTTCTAGGAAGAAGTTGCTGCGGCTGAGGTTGAAGAGGTTGCTGCCCGTGTTCTCCTTTAGGATTTTGATGGACTCCTGTCTCACTTTGAGTCTATTTTTGTGTGTGGTGTTAGGAAATGGTCCAGTTTCTTTCTTCTGCATGTGGCTGTCCAATTTTCCCAACACCATTTGTTGAAGAGACTTTTTTCCATTGGACATTCTTTCCAGCTTTGTCAAAGATTAGTTAACCATAGAGTCGAGGGTCCATTTCTGCACTCTCTATTCTGTTCCATTGATCTATGTGTCTGTTTTTGTGCCAGTACCATACCGTCTTGATGATGACAGCTTTGTAATAGAGCTTGAAGTCCGGAATTGTGATGCCACCAGCTTTACTTCTCTTTTTCAACATTCCTCTGGCTATTCGGGGTCTCTTCTAGTTCCATACATATTTTAGGATAATTTGTTCCATTTCTTTGAATGTGTAGATTGCTCTAGGTAGCATTGACATCTTCACAATGTTTGTTCTTCCAATCCATGAGCATGGAACATTTTTCCATTTCTTTGTGTCTTCCTCAATTTTCTTCATGAGTATTTTATAATTTTCTGAGTACAGATCCTTTGCCTCTTTGGTTAGATTTATTCCTAGGTATCTTATGGTTTTGGGTGCAATTGTAAATGGAATTGACTCCTTAATTTCCCTTTCTTCTGTCTTGTTGTTGGTCTAGAGGAATGCCGCTGATTTCTGTGCATGGATTTTATATCCTGCCACTTGACTGAATTCCTGTATGAGTTCTAGCAGTTTTGGCGTGGAGTCTTTTGGGTTTTTCACATAAAGTATCATAGCATCTGCAAAGAGTGAGAGTTTGACTTCTTCCTTGCTGATTTGGATGCCTTTTATTTCTTTTTGTTGTCTGATTGCTGTGACTACGGCTTCCAATACTATGTTGAATAGCAGTGGTGATAGTGGACGTCCCTGCCGCATTCCTGACCTTAGGGGGAAAGCTCTCAGTTTTTCCCCATTGAGAATGATATTCACTGTGGGTTTTTCATAGAGAGCTTTTATGATATTGAGGTATGTACCCTCTATGCCTGTACTCTGAAGAGTTTTGATCAAGAAAGGATGCTGTACTTTGTCAAATGCTTTCTCTGCATCTCTTGAGAGGATCATATGATTCTTGTTCTTTCTTTTGTTAATGTATTGTATCTCGTTGATTGATTTGCGGATGTTGAACCAACCTTGCAGCCCAGGGATAAATCCCACTTGGTTATGGTGAATAATCCTTTTAATGTACTGTTGGATCCTATTGGCTAGTATTTTGGTGAGAATTTTTGCATCCATGTTCATCAAGCATATTGGTCTGTAATTCTCCCTTTTGATGGGGTCTTTGTCTGATTTTAGGATGAAGGTAATGCTGGCCTCATAAAATGAGTTTGGAAGTTTTCCTTTCATTTCTATTTTTGGGAACAGTTTCAGAAGAATAGGTATTAATTCTTCTTGAAATGTTTGGTAGAATTCCCCTGGGAAGCCGTCTGGACCTGGGCTCTTGTTTCTTGGGAGATTTTTGATGACTGCTTCAATTTCCTTAGTGGTTATAGGTCTGTTCAGGTTTTCTATTTCTTCCTGGTTCAGTTTTGGTAGTTGATACATCTCTAGGAATGCATCCGTTTCTTCCAGATTATCTAATTTGCTTGCATAGAGTTGTTCCTAATATGTTCTTATAATTGTTTGTATTCCTTTGGTGTTGGTTGTGATCTCTCCTCTTTCATTCATGATTTTGTTGATTTGGGTCCTTTCTCTTTTCTTTTTCATAAGTCTGGCTAGGGGTTTATCAATCTTGTTAATTCTTTCAAAGAACCAGCTCCTAGTTTGGTTGATCTGTTCTACTGTTCTTTTGGTTTCTATTTCATTGATTTCTGCTCTGATCTTTATTATTTCTCTTCTCCTGCTGGGTTTAGGCTTTATTTGCTGTTTTTTCTCTAGTTCCTTTAGGTGGAGGGTTAGGTTGTGGATTTGAGACCTTTCTTGTTTCTTGAGAAAGGCTTGTATTGCTATATACTTTCCTCTCAGGACTGCCTTTGCTGCATCCCAAAGATTTTGAACAGTTGTGTTTTCATTTTCATTGGTTTCCGTGAATTTTTTTAATTCTTCTTTAATTTCCTGGTTGACCCATTCATTCTTTAGTAGGATGCTCTTTAGACTCCATGTATTTGAGTTCTTTCCTACTTTCCTTTTGTGATTGAGTTCTAGTTTCAAAGCATTGTGGTCTGAAAATATGCAGGGAATGATCCCAATCTTTTGCTACTGGTTGAGACCTGATTTGTGACCTAGGATGTGATCAATTCTGGAGAATGTTCCATGGGCAATAGAGAAGAATGTATTCTGTTGCTTTGAGATGGAATATTCTGAATATGTCTGTGAAGTCCATTTGGTTCAGTGTGTCATTTAAAGTCTTTATTTCCTTGTTGATCTTTTGCTTAGGTGATCTGTCCATTTCAGCGAGGGGGGTGTAAAGTCCCCCACTATTATTGTATTGTTGTCCATGTGTTTCTTTGTGTTTGTTATTAATTGCCTTATAGAATTGGCTGCTCTCATGTTAGAGGCACAGATATTTATAATTGTTAGATCTTCTTGTCGGATAGACCCTTTAAGTAGGATATAGTGTCCCTCCTCATCTCTTATTACATCTTTGGTTTAATATCTAATTTGTCTGATATAAGGATTGCCACCCTAGCTTTCTTTTGGTGTCCATTAGCATGGTAAATGGTTTCCACCCCGTCACTTGCAATCTGGGGGTGTGTTTTGTGTCTAAAATGATTCTCTTGCAGACAGCATATTGATGGGTCTTGCTTCTTTTTTTATCCATTCTGATAGCCTGTGTCTTTTGAATCAGGCATTTAGCCCATTTACATTCAGGGTAATTATTGAAAGATATTAATTTAGTGCCATTGTATTGCCTGTAAGGTGACTGTTACTGTATATTGTCTGTGTTCCTTTCTGGTCTATGTTGCTTTTAGGCTCTCTCCTAAACAAAACAAAACATAAATTGATCAGATATGATCAGGCTGGTGCATAGATCAGTGCCACACACTAGATTTTTGGCATATTTTGGTATGTTAGAAGAAAGTGCCTCCCAAAGTTTTAAAGAAAGAAAAACCTATATATTTACAAAAATAAGGGTTAATACGATGAAGGGATGGAATATGACTGTAAAGATGAAAATTATAAAAGATTTGATAAAAGGAATTGATAAGATAAGAAGTGGTTGAAAAAAGAAAAAAGAGGATTTAAAAAAAAAAAAGGGAGAGAATGTGATCAGGCAGGAGACTAGAACAAAGCAATACACTAGAGATTTAGGGTATATTTTGATCTGTTAGAAGAAACTGTATCTCAAAATTTTAAAGAGAGAACAATTTATATATATATATGCCAAAAATAAGGGTAACTACTATGAAGGGATAGAGTATGACTCTAAAAATGGAAAATAAAAAATATTTTTTAAAAAAGGGATTGATAAGATGTTGGTTGAAAAAGGGAAAAACAAAAATTCAAAAAGAAAGAAAGAAAAGACAGTTAAAAAAATTAACTTTGAAAAACTAGAGAAACATGGTAAAAAAAAGCCATGAATTCTATGTGCTGTATTCCCCTAGCGCTGGAGTTCTGCCATTCTCATTGAGAGGTAAACTTGGTCTTGGCTGGCTGTTCTTGGTGATCTTCTTGGGGAGGGGCCTGTTGCCATGGTTCCCAAATGTCTTTGCCAGAGGCGGAATTGCCCCGCCCTTGCTGGGTCCAGGCTAAGTAATCTGCTCAGGTTTGCTCTCGGGAGCTTTTGTTCCCTGAAAGCTCTCCGTACAGCTTTGGAGGACAAGAGTGACAACGGGGGCCTCCCAATCTCTGCCCTGGAGGAGCCAAGAACTCAGGCTCCTGTTCCTCAGTGAGCCCCCAGAGAAAAGCAGTCAGTCACCCGTCTCTCCAGTCTCCAGCCACACTCTGTGCTCACCCGGCCTGTGACCGAGCATTTCTGTCTCTGGCACCTGACTTGGTGTGGAGTCTCCAAACCCAGCAGATCCCTACGGTGCGCTCCCGCGCCACTCCTCCCGGGGGAGGAAGGGGAGTCTCCCCGGATCTGCCACTTGTTGGGTCCCTGCTGGAGGAGCAGTGGCCCAACTGTGCCGCGGTTCACGGTTTATGGCAACCCCAAGCTTAAAGCCTGCGCCTTGGCTCCTCTCTGCAGCTGGCTTCCCTGCTCCGATACCTGGGAGCTCTGCCGCACTCAGGCACCCCTGGTCTTTCTGTGACCCCGAGGGTCCTGAGACCACACTGTCCCACGAGGGTTCCACCCCCCGCTTAGCCACTGGAGCGACGTCCCTCAGCGGAGCCAACTTCTAAAAGTTCCGATTTTGTGCTCCGCGGCTCTATCACTTGCCAGAATCAGCCTACGGAGGCCACCTCCCCCACCATCTATCCTCCCGAATATCACCTCGGATTCACTTCTCCGCACGTCCTACCTTCCAGAAAGTGGTCGCTTTTCTGTTCAGAGAGTTGTTGCTATTCTTTTCTTCGATCTCCTGTTGAGCTCGTAGGTGTTCAGAATAGTTCAATCCCTGTCCAGCTGAATTCCTGGGACCAGACAAAATCCAGGTCTCCTACACCTCCGCCATCTTGCTCTGCACCCCCTCCAGACACCTGTATCTCTTATGACACCTAACACTCTTAAGTTTTTGGTGGAACAGAAACAGTATAAATGCATGGATTGGAAGAGAGAGAGAATATTCCCAGGAAGGGTAACACGCAGAGCACATAACAGACATAAGGGCCTGAGCTGGAAACAAGTCAGGAAGGGAAAAGTTGGAGGTAACATTTACTGAACATGTGCAATGTACCACCTATTTTATTTACATAGTAGAGAAGGAGAAACAAAGAGTTTCTTTGTTTCTCTGGAAAGGAAGAACAGATCTTTGTTTAGCTAAACTGTGTAATTGATGGGCAATTTAGATACTATGAAAATAGTCCATTTGTGCATGGTCCAGATAAGCCAGTAGTGAGTTGTCAGGAAAAACTGTGGAAGACTTTGAAATAAGGGAAAAAAAAAAAATCAGGGAGTCTGCCTAGCATCCCCTCGCAGGTTATCTCCTCCTTTTATTGTCTTTGAGTTCCTTTAAAACTGTAAATTATAGAATCTTGATGGACATGCAAATGAATCTTGTCCATAGACATGTGCATGCTGTCCAAAAGAGATAGTTTCTTATTACCCTGTGAATATTGATCAATTTTGTTACAGCATATATGAGTTTCTTTGAATGTTCCTTTGAAATTTCCTTTCATTAAATGAGTCAAATGAAATATTTGTCACATGCTCATTCTTATCCATTTATACAGTCATGATTTCACCTTTTTGAATATATATATATTCTTTAACAGAACCAAAAAAAAATTGTTCTGCATAAGAAAATGAAGTATTTTTAGTTTCTCCAGGGAGACTAAAAAAAGAGGGGAGTGAGGAACAGAGTGGCAGGTATAAGGGGCAGTAAATCATGACAAGAAAATAAAGCTTTATGGGGGGAGACCAGTGAATTGTCTCAATGGCAAGGATCACCTGGGGACTTTGAACATTTTTGATTGGCTGTGCTCTCCCCCCTCATTACTCCCAAATGTTTAGTGTATTCCTCTGTTCAGTGCAAGTACTAGCCAGTGCGGTTTAACAAGGAACAGAGCAGGCAGGTGGAGAAGGCAGAGCTGAACTTGGCAATGCCGTAGAACCAGAGGTTAAAGACCGAAGACCTTAAGTGAAACAAGAATTTTCCAAATCCTGCAAAATATCTGTAAGGATACTAGGCTATCCAATGCAAGATGGATGTGTGGTCCAACTAATATTTATTAATGTTATTTTTTAATTAATAGAATTTATTTTTAGAGCAGTCAGGCTCACAGAAAAATTGAGCGGAGAGTACAGAGTCCCCATATACCTCCTGTCTCCCTGCACACACGCCCTCCCCCACAACGGACACCCGTACCACAGTGGTCTGCTTGCTACAACTGATAACCTACACTGACACATCATTATCACCCCAAGTACATATATTTTGTGAGGGTTCACTCTTGCAGTTGTACATTCTATCAGTTGTGACGAAGGTATAATGACTTGTATCTACCCTTGTGGTATGTGATGTTAAATTTCAAGGCTAAGTGAATACCAGCTGAATGACTCAGCCGTATCTAGGGCCTCACATCCAGGTACCACATTTCCCAACTTCCTCTAAGTAACCAGGGAAGGTAGCTCTTATTAGTTCTATTTTGTACAAGAGGAAGCTCAGACTCAGGGACGTAAATTGGCTCGTTTAAGCGAGAACAGCTTCTAAGATATGGAGCTATATAAATTGGTCTGAATCCAACATCACCCTTGCCATTATTTTGTGCTGCCTCCTAAACTATTTGTACTTGTGAAAATAGTACAAGGTAAAATAATTTTGTTTCACTTTATTGAGGTACTAAGCAAGCGAAGCTCAGCCCAAAACATTAGCAACATCCAGAGGAGCAGGGAGAAACCTATCACAACTAGGTTACACCTCAGCCAGCAGAGTTGAGCCCACAGCCACACTGAGGGAGGGTGCCTGGACACATTTTAAGCACTTTCTGGAGCCTCTTAAAAATAAGGGGAAAAAAAGAGAGAAAGAAATGTGTTTATAATTGAGGTGCTCAGTCTCTGAGCTCCTTAAATGCAAAGGATTAAGTCCTCACACCTTTCAGGATAAATGATAATTTACCAGTAATGAGAGACATATTAGACCTATCATAGGCAGATTTTATAATAATCAGGGCTGCATTTGCAAGAGAATCAAGGTTCCACATTGTCAGTTTCAGCTTTTCTAGTTAAATTAACTTCTCCAACAACACATCCTTCTGGGAGGAAATGAAGGAAGAGTCAGGGAAAGAATATATTCAGATGAAAGCAATATGCCACTAAATTTATCAGGTCAGGCTGTATTTGTTACGAGTTAAAATAAAATACTGAGATCAAAACACCTGTGCACATATTTGCGAATCCAAGCTCTTTTGCATTTCTGTTGTAAATAATCACGCCTTCTCTCTACCTCCCCTATGCAATGACATGACCCTGGAATTGTCACCCTCTTTTCCTCCAGAAGCTGTCTCACTCCCTCCCTTCTGCCTTTCCTTCGTCCTTACCCTCCACTAGAGTATTGGCTGAAACAGCATCACCACATCCTCAAAGAAATCTTCCCTAACCGCCCTAGCTTAACCTTGACCCTCACTCAGCCACTACTTGTCTTCATGTGCCCTCTTACTCATTCCCTACCCTTCTTTATTTTTCTTCAAATTACTCATCGCTAACTAAAATTTTATCACAGCTTCTTTTACAAAATTATGTTACATATACTACATTTTATTACATGCTTCTTGTCTATCCCCTGCCCACCCAGCCACAAAAACATGAGTGCCATGAGAACAGAGACATTTTTGGAAGTGTTCATTGATACTTTCTCAGCATCTAGAATAGTTTCTGGGACACAGACAATGCTTCATAAATATTTGTTAAATCAATAAATGAATGAAATCTGTAATGAGATGTCTAGGGAAGGAAGAAGCCATGTGTAGAATGATCTCTAATTTTCCCCTGTTCTCCCAACTGAGTGACCTCCTTGGACTACAAGGCCAGTCTCAGGTGTGCCATCACACCAAATCCTAGGGGGACATATGAAGTTGTGTTTTTGTGATGTCCTATTGTGCTGGTTGAGGCTTGGCCAGACTATTTCTTTACCCTTTGACAGACCCACAAGCTACTTGTACATCTGACCAGATACTTTTGCTTAGAAACTCCTGGCAAATAAACAAACAAACAAACAAAACATAATGATGTCCCAAAGGGTTTGAGAAATGGATAGATCCACAAACACAGGAAAGCTTTCTTAATTACAAGGTTTGAAGGATAGAATTCAGAATTACAGAAATTGAATTCAGACCATTCACAATTGCTCTGGCCACAGTCTGTCTTATCTTGGGTATATTTGTGTTTCTAGCTCTTCAAGATTCAGAGGACTTTCTTTCCCTCCCAAAACCTGTGTCTGGCCATCAGTCTGCAGAGTGTCTTGATTAGTCCCATTCTGGCCCTGGGTAGTATTGTTCGTTGCAATTTTGTGAGTCATTGCTGTGGCCTTTACAGAGGTACAGTGTCTTGACACCTTAGAAAGGAAGGGCTGCGATTGGGGTCCCTTTGTATGTGTTGGAGAAAACCACCTTGTCCCCTTCCAATAGGTTCTCCTGGCCAAGTCACCCACTGAGTTACCTCCCTTGATTCATTTATTTCAGTCCTATGCCCAAAGCATACAAGCAGGTGAGGGAGGCAATACTACAGAATGAAAAGTTCTTGGACTTCACAATCACAGTTGAGAGATGAAATTATGGCTTTGGAACATTCTAGATAGGTAGCCTTGGGAAAATTACATTTTCCAAGTTTCAGAAAATTTATCTCCAATGCTGAAGTAATGATAATTATATTACAGGCCTGCCAAAACACAACAATATATATATATAACAAGTTATACAAAGTAATAACTTACTAAAAACATTCTGTTTTCCAACCCCTTTCCCCAAGTGATTGAAGTTGCATATGTGTCCATTTGCAAAACCCCACCCTCACCCCTGAAATAGTTTTTAAGTAAGCCTCTTGGCTTCCTCTTTCCATGTGTTCTCTCTATGGTAAGTACCATCTGTTCTGAAGGCTGTAAATGCTAATGAAGTCTCCTCGCCCTGCCCTACCACTCTACTTCCCCCCAACCCCAACTTAAGATATTCTGAACAAACAGAGTCAGGCATGAATATCTCTGCCTCTCAACTACATTCCTAGACAGAGATCCTCACCGGTTCCTGTAGCAAGTGAATGGTCAAGATACATAAATCCCAAATAGCCTCACTTTTCAAGTTAACACTTTATATATATTCTCTCATTTAATCCTTACAACCCTGGGCTATAATTATGTTATTATAGGAATTGAGAATTTCTACAGATCAAAAAATTTGACTAACTTGACCAGTTAGTAAATGGCAGAGCCAGACTCAAAACCGGTCTGTCTGACACAAAAGCCACAAAATTGACACTTTCACTATATTGCCTCCTTTGACAACTCATCATTTAATTATTCCCATGAAAAATAGGTTACATTTTCAAGACACCTTAATAGCATCCATATAGAACACAGTATTTCAAACATTGGGTATTATTGGTTACTTATGTGTCATATAAGGTAAATAAGATGAGACTCTCTTAATATGAATAATCTCATTAGAATCATTGATTGAAGAATAGAAGTGGCCAGGGGCACCTGGCTAGCTCAGTCAGTAGAGCATGCGACTCTTGATCTCAGGGTTGTGAGTTTGAGCCCTATATTAGGTATAGAGATTACTTTAAAAAAAAAATAAAACTGGAAGAATAGAAGTGGCCATAAGATACTGAGTGACCTTTCCTATCATAGAGGCACAGTATTAGAACCTAGTGAAACATTAGCTTCCTCGTGAACAAAACAAGGATTTGACTTACGGTCAACTAATCACTTGTGGGTGTTAGATTGCCGATTTAAAAAAAAAAAAAAGCTCTACTGGGGTCTGTCAGTTAAGTGTCTGCCATTGGCTCAGATCAGGGTCCTGGGACTGAGCCCCATGTCAGGCTCCCTGCTCAGTGGGGAGTCTGCTTCTCCCTCTCCTGCCTCTCCCCCCACCTTGCGCGCTCTCTCTCTAAATAAATAAATAATCTGAAATTTAAAAAAAATGTTCTACCTCCCAGTACATAAAACTAAAACACTTGCTTAACCTTGGAAAAATACGCTCCATCATACATAGTATACCTACAGGGCATTCTCATATTACTTTCCCATTCTAAACTTCAGAAACTAAAATCTATACAAGTCAGATCGCAAAGAAATTGCAAGAACTATAAGTTTCACTATAAAATAACATAAATCCATTTAAACTCTCCTGGAAATGATTTAAATAATTATAATAATTATCCTCAGCATTATCTCACACTCACTAAAATAATACTCCCAGTGTTTCTTAAATAATGTGATAATATGCCACACATGTGACTTAAAAGATCATTAATTTTCAAAGTGACAGCAGCAAATATCTCTTCCTTTTAATATTGGAGAGAAAAAAACCTATCTCCCAATTGGGATACAGGCTGTTTCTACTTAAAAATCTCTTAAGAAGTTGTAGAAAGAAAAGCATCGAGATGCCAAAAAGGCTTTAGGTGGAGCATGAAACAATATATTTGACAAAGTTGGTCTTCAACTGAAGAACGAGGCAGTGGTGAGAATCAGCAAAAACTTTAGGGTGTGAATACTGATCTCTGGAAGTGCCTATAGCATCCTATGCTGAGGTTTGTTTCAAGTCTAAAAATGGTCACCTTGGCCCACAGGACTCTCAAGGTCCCACCTTGCATGGATGTTGCATTTTTACTAAGGTCCCTCAGGAGTTAACAGTCTCTAATTCCATGGGATAACCATAGGAATTTCCAGAATATTTGTAGAATGTGAATGATTCCTTTTCTCTTCCTTAAACTAAAGTCTTGCAATGGCCACAGACTGCACCTTTTCCTCATTAAATATTGGTGGAGATTAATTTTTTTAACTGATATGCTATACAATCATTGGGAAGTGCATATTCCTGTGTTTTCCTCCAGTTTCCTATAGATGAAATGGAGATAATCTCCCAAATCACCCAATGAGTATAAATGCTCACATATTACATATTACATATTATGTATTGCAAGCCTTAATCTCTCTCTTGAGCTCTAGAACAAATTTCCAGCCATTTTCCACACATTTAAAACTATTTTAGTAAAGCTGAACTCTTCATCTTCCCCTTCCTGTAAACTGCTTCTCTGCTGAGATTCTCTGTCTTGTTTAATTAATGTCGTTATGTCCTGACCCCGTGCGCAAATTTGGGAGTTCTCTTCAGCAGCTTGCTCCTCCTCATCCAGCATGTGCAGTTACTTAAATCCTGAAAGCTCTATTCTTTGCCAACACTGTGCTCTTAACTGTATTCTTGGGTTTTGAGGGGTTCCTGGTTGGTTGTTTTTGTTTTAGTCTAAACTGATTCCATAGCTTTCTTGTTAGCCTCACAAACATTTGTCTCCCTTGCCCATCATGTGCCCATAAATCAGATTGGTTCATTTTCCTCCTCAAAACCTCTATGGCTTTCTCACTACCTCCAAGACAAATTATCATAGATTTTTAAATAACCAGTCACAAATTATCATTCTAGCCTTGCTCCTCTCTCCATAATGCCATGCGATCTGTGTTCTAATCAATTTCAAAATGCACCCTTCACTTGTGTGTCTTGATATTTTTGCTCCTGCTGGTCCCTCAGTTCTCAAGTCTTTATTAAAATTCTTCTCATCCTTCAAGACCCAATTCACTTGCCACTGTATCTTTGAATTATCTAAACTCATGTCAGAAAAAAAAAATCACCTCATTTGGATGCTTCTGGTTTATTTGTACATTCACTTAGCACTTATTTCATTCTCCTTTCATGCTATCTCAAAAGGCAACATAAGGAATTTAAGAGAGCATGCTAATGACATTGGAAAGACACAGGCTACAAATGCAGCTTTACCCCTTCCTCACTGCATGACCCAGGGCAACATACTTGGTTCGCACTCTGGATCTATTTTCATCATCTCTAAAATGTGGATAATAATAGCTACTCCATATAATTATTATGAGGATTAGAGAAATCTATCTGCTTCTAAGTATCTGCTGTAACTTAAATACTAAGTGTCACAAGGAAATATTTTCTCCTGATGGTTTTCACTAGACAAACTCTCTGATAGTTTCCCTCTGGGAAAAATTAAAAGCAGCAACTTGGAAATCTGAGACATCAAAGCAACAACAAAATTGTCCTGAATTTTGTGGATGAATTGGAGAAGTCCCATAGATTGTTTGGTCCTTCATACACCCAGAAAGACATAGGAAACTTTTAGGATACAGAGCAGGGCAGGCAGTATATCTTCTCATAGAGACTGGTCTAATTATCATACTACCTATTTATGTGCCTGCTTACTCATTCCCCTCCTGCTTTTTCGATTGTAAGCTCTTTGGGGATATGACTCTTGTCTTACTCATTCTTGGATAACCTCAGTGCCTAAGTGGAGTGAATTGACATTACTAATGTTGAACTGAGTTGAGTTACGTTTAACCAAATCGAAGCTAATCAAATCTATGCCAACTAAATGTGTGCATCAAAGAGAAAGAAATACTCTGTTCGATACTCATTTCCTTCCTGCTCTGTTCTAGCTCCTTGACCTGCTGCTCTTCATTTACATTCGCACAAAAACCCTCTCTTCGGCTCCCTTTTCCTTGTCTTCCATTGGCCTCCATCTGTTGCTTCTGCTGTATTACATCCTTCCTGGGAAGAGTTGCTTTCCCTAATTATTTCACTTTGGTATATCCTCCCCCTTCATGATGGACGTGTCATTTGTACAATCTGTAGAGTGTTTCATTAGCAAAGATGTGTAGACTAGAAAGGAGGTGTGTTCACTGTTCATATGTGTCATTATACTGGAACTACAATCGCTTTCCTCATTTTGGCTCTTCCGCACCTTCTCAAAAGCAGCCTGACTCCAGCTCTCAAAGTTTGGATTTGTAACAGATGAGTTGGGCCTGCTGACATCTGTGGAACTTCATAAGGGGAAAAGATGCACAGGGGCTTCTCAGCCAGGGGATTTCTGATGGTTTTCCTCTGCTCTCATCACCAGATAAGACCAGGCACTTCCCAAAATGCGTCTACAGCATGTTTGTTGACCCATTAAACCGTCTCCTGAAAGCAATCGTTGAACTCATCCATCTGCTGTCAGTACACATTCCTCTCCTTCCCCCAGTGAAATTAAGAAGATTGAAACCAGGGTAATTGTAATCTTATTATCAATAATAGCTCTTTCATAACATATTACAGTCAAAGTATTATTTCTATCAGCTGAAAAGGTGGTGGTGAATAGGATATTTTTTCTATCATTTCTCTTAAATTGGTATCTATGAACCACCTGCACAGTCTAATAAGCCCACAAAATCCTGATCCCCACACCCAGAAATTCTGACTCAGTGAGTCTGGAGTGGAGCCAGGTATCTGCATTGAAAAAAGTCTTTTTTATTTTTTAAGATTTTATTTATTTATTTGACAGAGAGAGACATAGCGAGAGCAGGAACACCAAGCAGGGGGAGTGGGAGAGGGAGAAGCAGGCTTCCAGCAGAGCAGGGAGCCCGACATGGGACTCGATCCCAGGACCCTGGGATCATTACCTGAGCCGAAGGCAGACGCTTAACGACTGAGCAACCCAGGTGCCCTGCATTGAAGAAAGTCTTAAATGACTCTAATTCTTTAGATGATTCTAAGGCAGGTAGCTTGCAACAATACATTGTTCCTCAACAATACATTGAGGAAGGCCATTTTGAAGTGTGAAAAATATCTGTCAAATTTCAAAACAAGTATAAAATTTAAAAAAAAATTCATACAGATGGACATTAGAGGATAAGATAGTGGATAAAATGACTGGGTTTTTCAGCCAACTGTTAACATAATGAATATAATTTAGAGTCTAAAGTTCAAGATTGTGTTTAAGAGTGTTTGAGACAGGGGCACCTGGGTGGCTCAGTTGTTAAGCATCTGCCTTCATCTCAGGTCATGATCCCGGGGACCTGGGATCGAGCCCTGCATCAGGCTCCCTGCTCCATGGGGAGCCTGCTTCTCCCTCTTCCACTCCACCTACTTATGTTCCCTCTCTCACTGTGTCTCTCTCTGTCAAATAAATAAATAAAATCTTTAAAAAAGAGTGTTTGAGACAATTACCACCTCACACCTGTCAGAATGGTTAAAATTAACAACACAAGAAACCACAGGTGTTGGTGAGGATGTGAAGAAAGGGGAACCCTCTTGCACTGTTGGTGGGCATGCAAACTGGTGCAGCCACTGTGGACAATGGTATGGAGTTTCCTCAAAAAGTTAAAAATAGAACTACCTTATCATACAGCAATTGCACTACTAGGTACTTACCCAAAGGATACAAAAATACAGATTTAAAGGGATACATGCACTCCCATGTTTATTACAGCATCATCAACAATAGCCAAGCTATGGAGAGAGCCCAAATGTCCACTGGGCTAGTGAATGGATAAAGAAATGTGGTCTATATATACAATGGAATATTACTCCTTCATCAAAAATAATGAAATCTTGCCATTTGCAAAGACGTGGATGGAGCCTGAGTATATTACCCTAATGGAAATAAGTCAGTCAGAGAAAGACAAATACCATATGGAATTTAAGAAACAAAACAGATGAACATATGGGAAGGGGGAAAAAGGAGAGAGGGAAACAAACCTAAGAGACTCTTAGTAATAGAAAACAAACTGAGGGTTGATGGAGGTAAGAGGGTAGGGGATGGTCAAGATGGGTGATAGGTATTAAAGAGGGCACCTGTGATGAGCACTGGGTGTTGTTGTAAGTAATGAATCACTGAATTCTACTCCTAAAACCAATATTGCTCTGTATGTTAACTAACTAAAATTTAAATTAAAAAGGAGTGTCTGACAGATGCATGGATAAAGAAGAAGTGGTATATATATATATACAATGAAATATTATGCAGCCATCAAAAGGAATGAGAGCTTGCCATTTCCAATGATGTGGATGGAACTGGAGAGTGTTATGCTGAGTGAAATAAGTCAATCAAAGAAAGACAGGTATCATATGACCTCACTGATATGAGGAATTCTTAATCTTAGGAAACAAACTGAGTGTTGCTGGAGTGGTGGGGGGTGGGAGGGAGGGGGTGGCTGGGTGATAGACATTGGGGAGGGTATGTGCTATGGTGAGCGCTGTGAATTGTGCAAGACTGTTGAATCACAGATCTGTACCTCTGAAACAAATAATGCAATATATGTTAAGAAAAGAAGAAGAAGAAGAAGAAGATAGCAGGAGGGGAAGATGGAGGGGGGGAAGTCGGAGGGGGAGATGAACCATGAGAGACGATGGACTCTGAAAAACAAACTAAGGGTTCTTGAGGGGAGAGGGGTGGGGGGATGGGTTAGCCTGGTGATGGGTATTAAAGAGGGCACGTTCTGCATGGAGCACTGGGTGTTATGCACAAACAATGAATCATGGAACACTACATCAAAAACTAATGATGTAATGTATGGTGATTAACATAACAATAAAAATTTAAAGAAAAAAAAGGAGTGTCTGAGACAAATCTTTATTCCTGTATTTTTTTTTAAGATTTTATTTATTTAACAAAGAGAGACACACAGTGAGAGAAGGAACACAAGCAGGGGGAGTGGGAGAGGGAGAAGCAGGCTTCCCGCTGAGCAGGGAGCCCGATGCGGGGCTCCATCCCAGAACCCTGGGATCATGACCTGAGCTGAAGGCAGACGCTTAATGACTGAGCCACCCAGGCTCCCCTTTATTCCTGTATTTTGATACTTCAACCACAAGTAATAAACAATGTTTCCAGGATTAGTATCTACTGCTGTGTAATGAATTAATCCAAAACTTAATGGCTAAAGTTATTATTTCACAGTTCAGGAAAGATTAGGGTGACAAATCATTCTCGTTTGCATGGGACTCAGGGGATCCCTGGGACATGGGATTTTCAGTGCTAAAACCAGGAAAGTTCTAGGCAAAGCGGGATGAGTCGATCACCTTGGGCTTACCTGGGTGGTTCCGGCATAGGGTATCTCAGGTTGTCAGAGTCAGGATGTCAGTAGGGTCTACTATCATCTTGTGGCTTGACTGAGGCTGAAGGATCTGCTTCCAAGATGGTGTACTTCATGACTATTGGCAAGATGCTTCCATTCCTTGCTGGTTGTTGAGCAGAATACTTTAGTTCCTTACCACATGGTTCTCTCCATGAGTAGATATGTGAGTATCTGTACAATATGGAAGCTAACTTTACCCAGACAGGGCAATACAAGAGAGGGACCAGGGAGGAAGTTGCAGTGCCTTTTTATGACATAGTCTCCAAAGTTGCACATCATTATTTCTGTTTTACTCTATTTGTTAGAAGACAATCGCTAAATGCAGCCCACAACAGAAGAAAATTAGTATCCACCTCCTACAGGGAAGTGTGTCAATGAATCTGTGGATATATTTTAAACTACCACAGCAACCAATGTCTTCTTCTAACTCTAAACATTTCTGGGAGATGATCTAGTAGCCTATTCTTGCCCCATAACACCAAAAGAAGTTTAAGTTAGAATAAAATTATCTCCTGGATTTTCTTTTGGTAGCTGCATTGTAGCTGACCTTTCTGACTTTTGGGAATTATGTTCTCGTTGCTTTAATAAAACTTTAATAATAAAGAATAAACTTTAATGCTATTTTACTCAAAGAAAATTCATATTTCTAAGTAAATGCCAGTAGGCTTCTTTCATAGCAGAACGTAAGATGGAAACTTGGCAAGTTCATAATTAACCAGATCAGTGTGTCCACTCAAAGTGGAAAACTGGTGTCCCAAATTTATTGTGTTTCATTTTTATTTACTTTTCTGTCAAATCAGTAGCTAAGCAGAGACTGGAAGCCATACTTTAATAAATTAGCTATCTGACTTTAGGCAAGTACCTTTCCTGACTACTTACATACACATAAAATGAAGAAATTTGTCTAACAGTCCTTTAAGTCCTTTCTAATTGTAATAGCAGGAGATTATCTGAATCAGTAGGAAATTTGCCAAACCTTAAGAGAGAATAAACTGAGCCTATTTCCTTTCACTTGCCGAATCTGGAAGGGTGAAGCATATATTGGTGTACCAGTCCATTCCATTGATGAGTTTAATATAATATTCCAGTTGCTCCTTAAGGATAACACAGTATCTGAGAGATAATACAATATCTGATGACCTAGATGATCAATAGATCATCAAAACAAGTGGCTCTAAGGATATATCACACAAAAAGCAGACCATCTTTGAAAATAAAAGGTTCCTGAGAAGTGTGACACATTCTTATATATGCTCAAAACCTTCCTGGCTATCTAAATCCCAGAGACTATCCAAACCCCAATAGTGCGATGTGCAGTCCCTTCATCCTTTACCCATTTACTATGGCACATGTAACTGATATGTCATATGTACCAACTCAATTCTTTAATCAAATTCCCTCTACATCATCCAAGAGGGTCATAATTTTCACTTAACAGTAAGCACTAACAGCCTTAAGTATTATTTAAATTTCTTCTTCCATATTTATTTTCCTTCTCTTTTGTATTTATAACATTTAACTAATTTAGTACAGTCTAATACAGTTGGGGTGTTTTTCCTTGAAATTATTCCTCTAAAAATCCAAAGATTTGTTTTCTGAAATACAGAAAAGCTTTTCATACAGAGAGATATCTGTAGTTCAAAATAGTATCCGAAAATCATAAAATAAAAATTCCAAAATTTGTAATGGGAAATCATTGCATTTTAGCAATTCCACCTATTTCACAAAATGCTTTCCCACTTATCTCTTTATGTAAATCTTTACAACAAATCTGAAACGGATGAGGCAAGTATTTTAATCCCCATTTACAAATAAAGAAATTGAGACTCAAAGAATTTCTGATGTGTCCCAGGTCACACTGTCCAGAATTAAGAAAACATGGACAAGCATTCTAGACTCAAAGATGCAACTCTTCTGTAACTTGAGGTTTTTTTCCCAAAATATGAGGTATACAGTACTTATATCTCCTACATAAACACAATCCTTCATAAGAACAGGGGAATATAAATTCTCTCACCACAGATAAAAAACAAACAACTTTGAACCATTATCAGACAGAGTAAAATGAGTCAACAGTTATTGACAGAACGTGACACATTCTTTTACCTAATACACGCAAAGGAAGTTCAGAGAAGTCTAGTGTAAGAGCTGTCCAACCTGTGAAATATTCCTGGACTGTAATCTCTCCTACTGTGTGACATCCTTGGAAGTACACAATGGCCTGCCCCTTCTGCCTTAAGTGCAGAATAACTCAAAACACTAATATTAGTTATCTTCAACATTTGGCACACACACAGATACCATATGGCATAGGTACAACATGATGACATTTAACTTAGGCAAATTCAAATATGCAAGGTCACATAAAAATATCTTAAAAAATAAACATGTTTAGGGTTTTTTTTTTAAGTTTTTCTTTAAATTCCGGTTAGTTAACATAGTGTAAGACTAGTTTCAGGTGTACAATATAGTGATTCAACACTTCCATACATATCCATCCCTGAACGAGCTCCCCTCTGGTAACCATCAGTTTGCTCTATATAGTTAAGTGTCTGTTTCTTGGTTTGCCTCTCTCTCACTTTTTCTTTTTCCCTTTTATTTGTTTTATTTCTTAAATTCCACATATGAGTGAAATCATATGGTATTTGTCTTTCTTTCTCTGACTGACTTATTTCCCTTAGCATAATACTCTAGCTCCATCCACACTGTTGAAAATGGCAAGATATCATTCTCTTTATGGCTGAGTACTATTCTATTGTGTTTATATACCACCTCTTCTTTATCCATTTGTCAGTCGGTGGACATTTGGGCTCTTTCCATAATTTGGTTATTGTAGATAAGGCTGCTGTAAACATTGGGGTGCATATACCCCTGTTATTAGTATTTTTGTATTCTTTGGGTAGATACCTAGTACGCAAGTGCTGGATCATAGGATTTTTTTTTACTTTTTGAGCAACTTCCACACTGTTTGCCAGAGTGGCTGCACCAGTTTGCATTCCTGCCAAGAGTGCATATATATTCCTTTTTCTCCACATCCTCACCCACACCTGCTGTTTCCTGTGTTGTTAATTTTAACCATTCTGACTGGTGTAAGGTGATATCTCATGGTAGGTTTGATTTGTATTTCCCTGATGATGAGTGATGTTGAGCATCTTTTCATGTGTCTGTTGGCCATCTGTATGTCTTCTTTGGAAAAAAATGTCTATTCATGTCTTCTGCCCATTTTTTAATTGGATTGGTTTTTCAGTATTGAGTTTTATAAACTCAATATATTTTGGGTACTAACCCTTTATCAGATACATCATTTGCAAATATCTTCTCCCATTCCAAAGATTGCCTTTCAGTTTCATTGACTGTTTCCTTTGCTATACAGAAGTATTTCATTTTGATGAAGTCATAATAGTTTATTTTTGCTTTTGTTTCCCTTGCCTTAGGAGACATTAATCTAGAAGAAAGTTACTAAGGCTGATGTCAAAGAAGTTACTGCCTGTGTTGTCCTCTAGGACTTTCATGGCTTCGAGTTTCATATTTAGGTCTTTAATCCACTTTTTGTTTATTTTTGTATATGGAGTAAGAAAGTGGTCCGGTTTCATTCTTTTTCATGTTGCTGTCCAGTTTTCCCAGCACCATGTGTTGAAGAGACCATCTTTTTCCCATTGGATGGATATTCTTTCCTGCTTTATCAAAGATTAGTTGACCATACAGTCATGGGCTCATTTCTGGGTTTCTGGGCTTTCTATTCTGTTCCATTGATCTATGTGTCTATTTTTGTGCCAGTACCATACTGTTTTGATCACTACAGTTTTGTAATATAACTTGAAGTCTGGAATTGTGATGCCTGCAGCTTTGCTTTTCTTTTTCAAGGTCACTTTGGCTATTTGGGGTCTTTTGTGGTTCCATACAAATTTTAGGATTGTTTGTTCTAGCTCTGTGAAAAATGCTGTTGGTATTTTGATAGGGATTTCTTTAAATGTGTAGACTGCTTTGGGTGGTATAGACACTTTAACAATATTTGTTATCTTCCAATCCAGGAATATTTTCCATTTCTTTGTGTCATCTTCCATTTCCTTCATCAGTGTTCTATGGTTTTCAGAGTACATAGATGTCATACTTGGTCAAATACTTTTTCTGCATCTATTGAGAGGATCATATGGTTCTTATCCTTTCTTTTACTAATGTGGTGTATCATGTTGATTGACTTGTGAATACTGAACCACATTTGCAACCCAGGAATAAATTCCACTGGATCATGGTGAATGATTTGTTTTAATGTGTTGTTGGATTCTGTTTGCTAGTATTTTATTGAAAAATTTTGCATCTGTGTTCATCAGAGATATTGGTCTCTAGTTCTCTTTTTTAGTGGAGTCTTTATCTGGTTTTGGTATCTGGGTAATTTTGGCATAATAGAATGAATTTGGAAGTTTTCTTTCCTTTTCAATTTTTTGGAATAGTTTGAAAGAATAGGTATTAATTTTTCTTTAAATATTTGGTGGAATTCACATGTGAAGCCATCTGGCCCTGGACTTTGGTTTGTTAGGAGCTTTTTGATTACTGATTCAATTTCTTTGCTGATTATCACTGTTCAAGCTTTCTCTTTCTTCCTGTTTCAGTTTTGGTAGTTTATATGTTTGTAGAAATTTACCCATTTCTTCCAGGTTGTCCAAAGGCATATAGTTTTTCATAATATTCTCTTATAATTCTATTTCTGTGGTGTTGGTTGTTATTTCTTCTTATCTGTGATTTTATTTATTTGGGTCCTTTCTCTTTTCTTTTTGCTAAACATGGCTAGAGGCTTATCAGTTTTATTAATTTTTTCAGAGAACCAGCTTGTGGTTTCATTGATCTGTTCTATGGTTTGTTTGTTTGTTTGTTTAGTTTCTATATCATTGATTTCCACTGTGATATTTATTATTTCCCTCGTCCTGCTGGCTTTAGGCTTCCTTTATTCTTTTTTAGCTCCTTTAGGTATAAGGTTAGGTTGTTTATTTGAGCTTTTTTTGCTTCTTGAGGTAGGCCTGTATTGCTATATACTTCCCTCTTAGGACCACTTTTGCCACATCCCAAAGGTTTTGGACCATTATGTTTTCATTTTCACTTGCTTCCACATACTTTTTTATTTCTTCCTTGATTTCCCAGTTGGCCTATTCATTGTTTAGTATCATGTTATTTAGCCTCCATGTATTTGTAGTCTTTCCTTTTTTTTTTTTTTTTTTTTGTGGTTGACTTCAAGTTTCATAGCATTGTGGTCACAAAAGGCGTGTAGTGGGGCACCTGGGTGGTGCAGCTGTTAAGTGTCTGACTCTTGGTTTCAACTCAGGTCATGATCTCAGGGTCGTGAGATTGGGCCCCATGTCAGTCTCCACACTCAGTGTGGAGTCTGCTTAGGGCACTCTCTCCCTCTCCCTCTGCCCCTCCCTTCCACACACACTCTCTCTCTCAAATAAATAAATCTAAAAAGAAAGAAAGAGAGAAAGAAAGAAAGAAAGAAAGAAAGAAAGAAAGAAAGAAAGAAAGAAAGAAAGAAAGGAAGAAGAAAGAAAGAAAGAAAGGAAGAAGAAAGAAAGAAAGAAAGAAAGAAAGAAAGAAAGAAAGAAAGAAAGAAAGAAAGAAAGAAAGAGAAAGAAAGGAAGGAAGGAAGGAAGGAAGGAAGGAAGGAAGGAAGGAAGGAAAAGAAAGAACAGGTGCATGGTATGATTTCAATCTTTTTGTATTTGTTGAGGCCTGATTTGTGGCCTAATATATGATCTATTCTGGAAAATGTTCTGTGTGCACTTGAAAAGAGTGTGTATAGATGGAATGTTCTTAATATATCTGTTAAGTCCATCTGGTTTAGTGTGTCATTCAAAGCCATTGTTTCCTCACCCGGGTGGCTCAGTCAGTTAAATGTCTGTCTCTTGATTTCAGCTCAAGTCACGATCTCAGGGTCATGAGATCAAGCCCAAGCATGAAGCCTGCTGAAGATTCTCTCTCTCCCTCTGCCTTTCCTCCCCAACATTCACGCACATGTGCTCTCTCTCTATCTTGCTCTCTTTAAAAAACAAAAAATAAAAATAAAGCCATTATTTCCTTGTTTATTTTCTGCTTAGATGACATGTCCATTACTATAAGTGGGGTGTTAAAGTCCCCTACTATTATTGTATTATTATCAATTGATTCCTTTTTGTTTGTTATTGTTTTATATATGTGTGTGCTCCCGTGTTGGGTGCATAAATATTTATGATTGTTAGGTCTTCTTGTTGGATTGTCCCTTTTATGATTATATAGTGACCCTCTTTGTCTCTTGCTAAAATCTTTGTTTTAAAGCCTAATTTATCCGATATAAGTATTGCTACTCTGGCTTTCTTTTGACATCCATTTGCATGATAAATATTCTCCACACCCTCCCTTTCAATCTGCAGGTGTCTTTAGGCCTAAAATGAGTCTCTCTTGTAGGCAGTATATAGATAGGTCTTGTTTTTGTTTTTTGTTTTTTTTAATCCATTCTGACACCCTAGATTTTTTATTGGAGCATTTAGTCCACTTATATTCAAAGTAATTATCAATAGATATGTATTTATTATCATTTTATTACTTGTTTTGATGTTGTTTCTGGGGATTTTCTCTGATCCTTTCTTGTCTTTGTTACTTTTGGTCTCTCCTTTGCACTTAAAGTGTCCCCTGTAATATTTCTTGCAGGGCTTGTTTGTGGTCAAACTCCTTTAGGTTTTGTTTGGGAAACTCTTTATCTTTCTTTCTATTCTGAATGATAGTCTTGCTGGATAGAGTACTCCTGTCTGCAAATTTCTCTCATTTGGTACTTTGAATATATCATGCCACTCCTCTCAGCCTTGCCAAGTCTCTGTTGAGAAATCTCCAGCTAGCCCATTGGGTTTTCCCTGGTAAGATAAGGTAATTTCCCTGGTAAGATATTTTGTCTTGGTGCTTTTAAAATTTTTTTTCTTTATCACTATATTTTGTGAATTTAATTACACTATATCTTGGTGTTGACCTGCTTTTGTTGATTTTGATGGAAGGTCTCTGTGCCTCCCAGATCTGGGTATCTGTTTCCTTGCCCAGATTAGGGATGTTTTCTGCTATTATTTCTTGCTATAAATTTTCTGCCCCACTTTCTTCTTCTGGGACTCCTATAATACTAATAATATTAGTATGTTTGATGGAGTCACTGAGTTCCCTAAGTCTGTTCTTGTGTTACATAATTCTTGTTTCTCTTTTTGATCAGTTTCATTATCTTCTATTTTTTTCCTCTATATCACAAATTCATTCCTCTGCTTTTCCCAGACTGCTCTTCATTGCATCAAGCCTGTTTCCAATCTTATTTATTGCATTCTACATCTCTGATTCTTTTTTAACTCTTATCTCTGTGATAAGGGTCTCCCTGATGTCTTCTATTCTTTTCTCAAGCCCCATGAGTATACTTATGATTGCTGCTTTAAATTCTCCACCAGTCATGTTACTTATATCTGCTTCACTTAGTTCTCTGGCTGTGGCCTTATCTTTTTTTTTTTTTTCATTTGGGATAAATTCCTTTGTCTTGGCATTTTTCTAAGTCTCTGTTTTCTTCTGTTTGTTAGAAAATCCTGTTATCTCTCCTGCTCCTGAAATAATGGCCTTATGAAGAGGTCATGTAGTGCCCGGGGCCTGGAGCTTCTGAGAGTGCCTCTGGTGTGTGCCGAATATGTTCTGCTGTTGTGTTGTGGCTGCTTTATCCTTCAGGCCAGTCATCTGTAGCGGCTCTTTGTGCCTGTTGCAGGCAATGTTTGGTCCCTGGCCTGAATATGATGAGTTTTAACTAGGTGTGCTCTGATCTGCTTATGAAATGAGACCTGATACCAACTCCATGAGAACTGAGGCCCTGCAGAACTCTCTGGTTGGAAGATGTGATGTGGGCAGGGGTTTATTCTGATCTTCTGGGGGAGGGGCCTGCTACACTGGGACAGAGGCAAGCTTAACTTAGAACGGCAGTCCTGCCAGAAGAACGTAGTGGGTTGGGCTTGGTGTAAGCAAGTTAGGCTGCCAGTGTAGGTGCTGCACTGCTTTCCGCAGGTAGCTCTGTGTTTATGCTGAGGGGCCGGGAAGGGAAATGGTACCAGCTGGCTCCTTTGTGCCCAGAGAAGCATCTCCAAGAATGCTGCCTCTCGGGGATGCCTCTGAGAAGAGCAAATAATCTTCCTGCAGTGTGCCCTAAGCACTTTTCCAGATTGCTGTTTCCGTGTTGTCTGCCCTTGGGTTGTTTGCCTGTCTTCTCTCCAGGAGCAGTGCAGGGCCCTCCAGGCTCTATCCCAGCCAAGCCCACTGACCTTTAAAACTCTAGGCTTTGGGCGCCTGGGTGGCTCAGTTGGTTAAGCGACTGCCTTCGGCTCAGGTCATGATCCTGGAGTCCCGGGATCGAGTCCCACATCGGGCTCCCTGCTCAGCAGTGAGTCAGCTTCTCCCTCGGACCCTCCCCCCTCTCATGCTCTCTCTCTCTATCTCATTCTCTCTCTCAAATAAATAAATAAAATCTTTAAAAAAAAAAAAAACCTCTAGGCTTTAAGCCCTGCTTGTTGCAAGAACTCACAAAATTCAGCCCCTCTTGTTTTCCCAGCCAGTGGAGCTGGAGAAACCTTCTCCTTATGCATTCCCTTATGTGCTCCTCTCTCTCTTGTCCTTCTCCATGACCATGGCCCCCTTCCCTCCACAGCACCCATGATCCATTTCTTCTCTATACCATGTCTCTGCACTTCCTACCTTCTTTGATGTGGCTTCTTCTCTCCCTCTAGTTGTGGAGTTTGTTCTGTTAGTCTTCAGGTCAATTTTTGGGATATTTAGGATGATTTGAGGGTTATCTAGTTGTGTTCATGGGAGAGACAAGCCTAGGTTCCTCCTACTCTACCACCATCTTAGGACTTGTCCCCAAAATAAACATGTTTAGAACACATGGTTCTAACCACTTCACTTAATACAAAAGCCAAGGAAACAGAAACTTCTTTCAAGGCTGGAGGGAAACACTAACTGTGCATTGGACTTACTAGGACAATGCACTGTGCATGAACTCAAAGAGTGTATTCCTCATGGGGAATGTGAGGAATTCTTTTAGAATAATTGTGACTACATGCAAGTTTTGGCATAAACCATGACTTTGGAGCCTAAATACAAAGGTTAAGAACAAGGGTAGGAAAAGGGGATAGGCACAGGTTGTCAAGGACAGAGACTGCCCTCCCAACACCTAAGCAGGATTCTAAGAAACAAATCTAACCTGGCCTCATCAACAACATAGAGGGAACCCAGGTATCCCAGATGGAGAATGGATGGACTCTCATAAAGAAGACCTGACCCAGCTAATGAACACAGACACATGTGGCTGTGCCTTCCAGCCCCAAAGTAGATGCACAATGATAGTCAACTAACTTCCCCTTTACCAGACAGAGTGTAAGAAAGGAACATATTGGGTTACACTGGAGGGCTCCCAAGACTGCAAAGATGAAGGAATCATGTATTCAGAGGCTTTCCCGTAAGATCTCTTGCACGCTTTTCTCTTCTCCACACCCCTCCATCCTATTCCCCTTTGCTCACTTGAAAAGACAATCATTGCATTAAGTGATTAAGTGCTTCTTTTCTTCTGACTCATGGTTCATAAGATCACAGCATGCATTTCAATTAGTTTTTTTTTTTTCTTTCCTGCATGAAGGGAAAAAGAAAAGAAAAAAGAAAAACCAGACCTTGGAGAAGAGGGTTATTGGGAAGCATTTTCAATACCCACATGCAGTTTTTACATCGTGCAAAATTACGGTAAGAGGGCAAACGGGCTTGAGATTCAAATGCTCCTCAAATGAGGAATTGTTATGCTAATTCCCCATTTGACATCTTCTGTCAAACTGGATAAATGTGCTCTACGGAAATATTATTTTTAGTTAGAAACCTTAGTTCCAAGTTCCAGTTGGAGGGCTAGTAGCTGTGAAACTTTGGGTAAATTGCAAAAACTTCCTGAAACCCTGTTTCCTCGTCTATAAAGTAGAAAAATATTAGTATCTGCATTGCAAGCTGGTTATGAGGATTAAATAAATATGCAAAATTGCTTTATAAACTATAAAACATCAAGTATGAAAGACAAATTTGCACAGTGGTAGAGGCTAGAGACTCCCAAGATGGGTTGCCTGAGTTAGAAATGTGGCTCCACTCCTTCCTGTGATCTAGCAATACTTGACCACTGGGTGCCTCAATTTTGCTTCTGTAACATGCAGATGTCATAATGCTGATTCAGTAAGTATTTAGCCTAGTGCCTGCAAGCGTGACTTAACTGTCTGCTCCTCTTCTTATATAATTGTTATTGAGGCTTTTGTTATATTAAATGACAGCAATGTGAATGAAGGGAGACGAGATCAACAACAGAAAGAAAATGATGGCCCTATCCCAAGTCAAGTTGCTCTTAAGAAATCAAATAGTTGTGTGCAAATAATTCTGTAGACTCAGAGTTTAAAAGTGAGGCCCCGTTATTTGTAAGAACTGCTTTGCAAGAAAGAAGGAGGGAATGTTCTCCAGTTAGAACATAGCCAAGTTCCTTAACACACCAGTTGTTCTGCATCTTTTTCCAGGGAGCACATCACGATACCTACTTTAAGAATTGCCCTGTGGTCACCAAGGGAGGAAGGATGAGTCACAGTAGGGCTGATGAGGCCCCTTAACAATCAGGGAAAGATGCCTCATGGTACTTAGCAAGCGATGGGAAAGTTGGCCCTATTCATGAGTTAGCTGTAAGAAATGAAACACAATTTAAAAGGGTAAAGACAGCATATATGTAAATGATCCCATAATGTTAGTTCTGTTAACACTTCAGACCTATAAAGGGTCATAGCATTTGTCTCAGACGATGAAGAATCCAACCTTTTCCCACTAAAGAGGATAGTGCCAAGAGCATGACAGCCCTGGCAAGTCCTCTTCTGTCTTTCAGGATCTTCCATTTAATATCAATTTTAACCTCACAGGAAAAGAACAGGCAGTGAGAGATCAGGACAACAGCAATAACTACAATAACTGTGACATTTTCATTTATCATGCTCCTGGGATGTGCCCGCACTGAGGTAAGTATTTTACGCACATTATCTCATTTAATCCTCCTTAATATCTTGTGGAAATAGGACTATGGGAGGCAACTAAGGTTTGCAGACATAAGCGACTTGTCCACAGTCTTACAGCTAGAAAATATTGATTCTGGGATCCAAGCCCAGTTCCACCTGACCCCAGAAAAATCCCTTACACCCACATATTATACTGAAGTTAGGAAAGTCCTTATTTCTCACACACAAGAGGCTCACATGGGGGCTGTGCTGGTTAGTGGATCAGTGACACCGGTTTCATACCCACTGTTGCACAAATCTGTTGAATGAGTGAGTATATACGGGAATCTGCTTTTGTTGGTGGTGATGGTATTTTTATGGATGACATGGAAAAAATCATACATTGGGGAAAATAAGTCCCTTTTCTGAGAAAGCTTAAAATCTAAATACACAAAACAAACAGTCAAGGAAGAGAAGTCACATGGAAAATGAAGGCCCTGCTTGCTGTGGACAGGAATGATCTGAAATGGGTGGGCTGCTCCCCAGCAGCATCAAGGTAAGACCAGGTCTTTTTCATAGCAGCCAAGGTACAAGCTGTGTGGAGGGGCTTTTGATGTTGCCTTCCCCTGCAACTGAGCACAATGCAGGGAGAATCATTAATAATCATTAGCGTAAAGCTTACAGGTGCTACAGCAGATGTTGCCTGGCAAGAAAATTGGCAGCATCGCACACAAACCAGGAGGTAATTTTCATCATGGGACAATTCTCAAAAGATGTCCAGCATAATTCAAAATGTGTTCACTCTCCCAGCCTTCCCATGTCAGGGGACCTCCACTCCATCAGACTCTCCCAGAAGTTAGGGAACCCCCATGTGCTCCAAATACCCCACACCCTTCCCCCATCAAAACCTCTATCCCACTGCATTCTAGTTGCTTCCATGTATTCTTCATGCACTAGATTATCAGTTATTTGAAGACAGGAGGCACATTTCATTTATCTTTGTATCTCTAGCATGCAGCACATGATAGTTGCTCAGTTATTGCTAAATGAATGAATAAATAAATGAACCAACAGATGGATGGATGGATGGATGGATGGATGGATGGATGAATGAACAGATGGATGGATGGATGGATGGATGGATGGATGGATGGATGGATGGAAAATGTAGCCTGACAATATAATTTTTCAATCAACTTTGACCCTTAAAAATAACCTTGACAGCCATTTACTTTCACGAGAATATCACCTTTGCCTTTGGAAAACAATTTTTTTTTAATTTTACAATGTGTTTGCATACCCATAGCCTAACTTAATTCCCAAAACAGTCCTCTATGACATGTAGAGAAAATGGGCTCCACCCATTTCAAAAATGAGGGAAACAGTTCACCAAGGATAAGTGACTTTCCCAATGTCAAGCAGTAAGTATGTGGCAGCCTTGGATTTTAATGCAGGTTTCCTGGGGACTGCCACGTGGGCTCTTCTCATCAACACATCCCCCCTGCCAGGTATTATTTCCCTGCTACTAGAGAAGCGGCTCTCTACTCTCTGACCACCAACCAAGAAGTCAAGCAGAGCAGCCTTCCGTGTACTTACAGCACAAAACGCAGACTCCTTAAGCTCTCCTGCCCACTTGTTCTCTAGGGACTATGAGAGGAAACTGGCATTTCTACTTCCCTAGAATTGGTGACTAGAGAGCAGCACTGAGGACTGATAGCCACATTTTCCTGAGATTCTCCAGCAGTAGGGGCCTGTAGGGGAAGGGAAACAGTGTTCTCTACTCTCCAGAGCCAAGTGCCTTAGCAAAGATTTGGAAGTTACTGCAAGTAGAAGGAAATGGCATTCCGTAGCCATTTGTTCATCCAATATAAATGGAGAAATCCCACACAATGTGGCATCTAACCAAGGGACCAATTCACTCTGAAGGGGATTCTGGGGTGTACCTGGAACCACGGGATTCACTGGTTGTATCACATCCTGAACCATCCAGAAGCAGCCGGCTTGACATTGTATTGGAATGGCCTGCCTCCCCACTTCCTTTCCTCACAGTCCTAAGCCTGACATATAATAAGAGCAAGGGAAACTTTGAATGAGATACCAGAGTTTTAAAATGGATCACCTTTCAATAACTGAAAGTATCTGGGAAATTATGGAATCTGACCCAGATGAATGAAGGGATCTTTAGAGAGAGAAGGGAGATTTGGCGTAGAGTGATTGGGAGAGTAATTGTAGAAAAATCAAATCGTTTCACGTTTGTGCCTTCCTTAATCAGGAATGCTTAATAAACCGGCTGCATGTGTTGTCTGTTCACGATCATCAAGGCCTGTTCTGGGAGGGCACAGATGTTGCACCCTCACTGTACAATTTGGTGTCCACACGTTGACATTTTCCAAAGGTTTCCTTTTCTCGACTGGCTGCAGAATTGCTCCCATCCCCAAGTGCTTTCTGAGCCTGGATTGTAATTATTAGGGAGTCCCTTCTGCCATACCCACCCTCTCTGCCTCCATAAAAGAACCTCTTCCCTATTGTCTTCCTCATTTGCAATTCATTCTTCTAATCATCACAGCTTTGTCTGGACTAAAGAGCGCCCTGGCCTCTTTCTATAAAATTCTCTCTCACTTCAATTATGGGAGAGGGAAGCCACAGCTGACTCACTTCAAAGATTCACTCTATTAAAAAAAAAAAAATCATTGATTGGAAAACACTTTAAATAAAATGTCCTAAATAGACTTAACTGCTCTTTCATTTTAAGTTAATGCAAGAGGTACAGGGTTGGGCAGGGGGACTAAGTGAGCTTTAACAACATGCCTTTGAAAGGTTGGAAATTTTTAAGTGGCTTTATATTGCTAGAGTTTGGAAATCTCCTGGAATGCAAATTCATTTGTTTGTTATTATTTTCCACCTTACAGAGAATATCACTACATAGGTATATATATGTAGGCATGTATACACACACACACACACACATACACACAAATATATATCCCAAATGAAGAATTTTTACATTCTATATATATTATATATATTTATATATATATATATGCATTATACACACACACCCCTCACAGGAAAATACATAAATAATCTTTGAGCCATCTTTGACCAAAGAAGCCTAGAAGAATCAGGGCACATACACCGTGACTTCCCTTCTGTCACTCTGAATGAAGCTCTCATGCTTCTATCTACAGCCAGCCCCCCGCATTAGCAAACATCCCATCTCTCCTCTCCTGCGAGGACACATAACCTGTCTCTCGCTTACATCATCCATGTTTCATCTCCACTGGATTTTTCTTATCAGCATAAAGCACCTTGTTATTCCTCCAACTGAAGGGATAATTATAATAAACATTTTTTCAGTCCCTCTTCCTCCTCCAGCTGCAGTCCCATTTCTCTGCTCCCCTTTATAATAACTCTTTGCAAGAGTTGTCTCTCTATTCAATTTTCTCACCCCATTCCTTCCTAAACTCATTCCACTTAGGCTTTTGCCACTAAAACGCCACTGAAGCTGCTCTTGTCAAGGTCACCAGTCCCCTCCATGTTGCTAAATCCTGGGTTAAGTATTAGTTCTCAGCTTAATTGACATACCAGCAGCATTTAACACAGTTGTTCACTACCTTCTCTTAGATACACTTTTTTTCTCACTTTTCCTCCAGGACACCACATAGTTCTGACTTTTCACCAAACTCTGACCACACTTTCTTATTGTCCTTTGTAAATTCCTGTTCTTTTCCCTGACTTCAGAGCCAAAGAGTTTGGTCCTTGAACACCTTCTCTTGTTGGGGTTCCCCTCCAATCTCTTGGCTTTAAGTTCTCCCCAGATGCTGATCCCTCCCAATTATTTTAAAAATCCCCAGCCCAATCATCTCCTCTGAACTCCATATTCCTCTACCCAGCTGCCCACTAGACAAATGCCCAATAGACATTTCAAACTTTACATGTCTAGAATTGAAATCCTGATCTTTCCCGAAAACCTGCTCCATTGGCAGTCTCCCCAGCTCAGACGATGGTAACCCCAACCTTCCAGCTGTTCAGAATCATTTTTGACTCCTGTCTTTCAAATTCCACTAACTCTACTTCTACCTTCCTGGTCCTAGCCACCATCATTACTTGCCTAGATTATTATGATGGCCTCCAAATTTGTCTTCCTGCCTCCAATATTTTCCTCTCTGTAGTCTGCACTCAACATGACAATCAATGTCAGGTCACATGGATATCTGACAGTATTGCAGCATTTCTGATGTCAAGACTGGCAATTATTCTCCAAAGCCATTTTGATAGGACTTTTTAGATTGATTGATACTAGAAAGATATGGAGGAAATACATACCACCAAGTGAAAAAAGCCAATCTGAAAAGGCTATGTATTGTATGATTCCAATTATATGACATTGTGAAAAAGGCAAAAGTATGGAAACAGAAGACAAAGAAAAGATCAGTGATTGCCAGAGGTTGGGGGAAGGAGATGATAGGCAGAGTAGAAAGGATTTTTAGAGCAGAGAATATAATCTGGAAAAAATTTCAATCAATCAATGAACAAAAGATGTAAAATCACTGGTGCTTGGCTCAAAATCCTGCATGACTTTCCATTTTATCACAGTAAAAGCCCAAGTCCTTACAGGCCCTGCAAAATGATCATCTCCCAACTCTGACTCATCTCCTCCATGCTCATTCTGCTCCATCCACAGAGGTCTCCTTGCAATTCCCAAACAGGTTAGATAGGCTTCCACTTCAGGGCCTTCCCATTGCCTGGAACACTCTTGCCTATGAGTCCACATGGCTAACTCCCTTGTTTTTTCAAGTCTTTACTCAAATACCATTGTTTCATTGAACTCCTCTTTTCTGATTTCCCTTCCCCTTTATCCTACCTTACTCTCTTAGAGCAATTATCAGCTTCTAACATAGGAAATAATTGACTTATTAATTATATTCATTACCTCTTTCTAATAGAATCTAAATTCTATAAGAACAAGGAATTTTTTCCTGATTTTTGTTATTCTACAATGCTACCTCCAGTGCCTAGAATAGTATCTATCACATAATAGGTGTTTTGTGAAAACTTATGGAGTAAAATGAAGGTTCAGCTCAACAATCCTTTACTGAACACTTACGTTATCCAAAGTATGTGCCAGGCACTGATGAGAAGATATGGCAATGAATAGAACACAATTCCTGCCTTCAAAAGGCTTATTATAGTCAAGTATTAATACAGTTGGCTCTGCAAAAACTAACCATGAGTCATGATTATTGGGACCATAACGAGGTTTCTTTTTCTCCAGTTTGCCTCATGTACAAATTCACTGATGCTTGAAATTCCATAATTAATTACTCTGCAGCTTTGTGACCTCAAGCAAATTACTTAACATTTTCTAATTCTTCCATTTTTTTATTTGTAAAATGAGATAATAGTGTCCATTTCACTGAGTTGTTGTGAGGACCAAATGAGTGAATCCTGGTAAAAAGGTTTAGTAGAGTCTCTAACATGGAGTAGAATGAAAGGATGTCAGTTGTTATATCCATTCTCTTGACCAAATATTCTTATCTTTAGTAAAAAGCAAAATCTTTTCATGGAAGTACTGGATAGTTTTGAAAATCAAATAGAGCAATTGCCAAGACTATGATACAGAGTTCTCTTTCAAGCAAAAAGAGGGAGAAATAATCATATTTGTCATATACACCACCACCCAGAAAAGGAAGGTTGTTTGTACATGACTGAGTTCCAGATCAGGGATTTACCAAGGACCAGAATAGATGTAAGAAAAGGAAAACCAGAGAAAGAAATGATCCAGCCTCCTTATGTAGAAGCAACAATGACTTTCATGGATGTTCTCAATGATGGCTGTTTCCTACTTGTTTTTTGTTTTTGTTTTTGTTTTTTATTATTTTTATTTATTAAGATCAAACTAGAGTAAAGAAATAATGTTAAAAGGCAGATTCTAAAAACAGTTTTTGAGCCACTAATGTGCTGGCTTCTTTCACATTATAAAATTTCATTCTCAGAACACCTCTCAGTGTTGTGTGTTACACTTATTTTATATCAAGAGAATAAAGGCTCCGTGACATTAAATTGTCCAAAATCATAAAGTTGGTAAGTAATGGAGAGATCTAGTATTCAAAGCTAAGGTTGTCAGTCTAAACCTTAACACCACTCTATCTCATTTCCAGTAAAATCGTAAAGCTATAGAGAAGGAAATGCAAACCCACACTGAACAATTCCCCCCAAAAGGGCCAGGAAAGGAAACACAGTAGCTCACAGGAGCTGATTTTGTTCTTGCCTTCCAATTTACATTTAGTGGCTTTAACGCTGGTAGCTTGAAATCAGCCATCGAGGCAACAGTTATGCCATTGAACTCAGCAAAATCTACAAATCAGGGCTTTCTTTTCTGAGAGCCAAATTGACCAGCAAGGACAGGTAGAGCCTTTAGGCATTCATGCTTGGAATGCAAGAATGCCTGACACCAGTGTCTGAGAGCCATTCACAGGTTTTAAGTGACCAGACAGCTCCATCCCATTGGCATGCAAGGAGTGCCAGGCTCCCACCACCCAGCGATGATACCTGCCATCAACATCACATCAAGAACAAATCCATCAGATCCCTTCTGGAGACCCTGTCTCAGTGGAGAAAGGGGAGAGAGAACTGAGGACCCTGGTTTCCGGAAAGAAGGAAAGAAGAAAGACTCACCTGTGTGACAAACAGCCTCAACAGAGGGACCCTGGATCCACCACAGACCCACTTTGCCTGCCTCAGGGCTGCCCATGGCCGGCTCTGGCTGCATAACTTGAGAGGGAGGGCCAGGACATATGCCTCACAGACTACTTCTTCATCCAATCATGACTTTTAACCATACCTTCATTTTTCCCCTATTTTATCAGTAGAAAAGCCAAAGCATGAAAAAGCATATTTCACTGAGGCCAACTTAAACAAATACACTTCAAGACTTAGTTAGAAAATGGGATATTGTGTTCCAAAAAATGAGGAGGTTCTGGCAAAACGGAACTGCCTTCTCTTCTGGTAAATAGAGGAAATGCCCCTCCCCAACCAAGTAGGGACATCCTGGATCTTGCTGGATAAAATGAAAAGAATCTTCCCAGAGAGACCATCCAACCCAGACTGAAGATATGAACCACACCAGAGGAAGGAGAGGGTTGTACTGTTCTCAGGAGCTGTTTTTTGCTGCACTAAGTGGAAGGAGAAAACCAAGAGTTTGGTTGGCTAAAACAGGCCAGGGATGTATTTCTTCCTGACACCCAGTATAATTCAAATGACAGCAGATATGACTGAAAGCATTTATCACATTCCCTGACTTGCTTTAATCTGCCACAAAAAGAATCTGTGCCCAGCGAAGGGGGTGGGGGAGATAATGAGGCACAGACCAGGCTGCCAGAGTGGGACACTGATTTTAGGTGCCAAAAATAGAACCTGCTACGGTTTCCAGGGGGCTGCCCCATGTCTCGAAGTGGATTATCAGCAGAACAGCGCGAGCACTGGGAGGTATTTCCAGGCAATCAGATTGGCTTATACACAGGGCATTAATTCTCCAGAAATATACCACGTTGACCAATCAAAATGGCTTCCTCTTTAAATAAAGCCTGTAGTCTCTAAGGCAGCATTCACAGTTCCAAATAGCAATAATAACCTCTGTTTGCAGGGCATGTTCCAGGAATTAGCACCTGGCTTGGGTTAATGGTATAAAGCACAGCTTCTCCTAACTGGTCATTAATCCCAAGTAAATACCCAGCCACTCGATTTCTGTGGCTTTAGGATAAACCTGAAATCAAATAGCCTAGTCACACCAAGCAGATTTAATGCAGGAAAAGCTAATGACCACAATAACCTCCCCCTCTGGGTACCGTTGGGGGGGAAGCAAATCTAAAAAGCATTTTTCCTTTCATGATGTTCTGTGAAATGCTGATTTCCAAGCAAGAGCTGAACTCCCTTAGTAGGTAGAGATACCTCAAGGACCCACATTCAGTTAAAGAAATGAGCTGTGAGCTGTTTTTCTAGTTAGTGATGATGGATTTTGAACCCATTCATTCACATCTTCTGACTTTCCCCACTCTTCCCACCCTATGTGCAAATAACGTGTGTCGACAGGGTGGCTAGTTCTGCTCAGGCTGCTGTCTGACTAAGCAGTCAGCCATGTTCACCCTGGCTGGGCTCTGGCCCTGAGGTAATGAGGCCTGCACAGCTACCCGACTGAAGCTCAAACAGGTACACTTGGTCTTTATAGAATGCATTTCTTTCACTCCTGTAATTCTCTGCAGTCATCATGCCTGATGATTTTCAAACCGAATTCTGTGACTTCTGGGTTTCAGAGAGGTGGACTGTGGACTTTGGAGGGGTATGGAGACAGTTCCGGGGAAGAAGGTCTGGGGGTCAGACTCTGGGTTTAAGCTGCAATGAATCTATGCCTTTACCTGTGTTACAGACTAAAGGTCTTTGTAAATTTTCGTTAAGAAAACTAGTTTTGTTTAAAAACATCTGGTTCTAGTCAGCTCCCTCACTGTATAGATGAGGAAATGGCTTGCCCATACTCCCCAGCTTTGGCAGCCCTCCAAGCCCATAAAGCTGGGCCACGCCCCCTGCCCTCAGTTCCAACAGTTTTTATTACTTTGTGGAAGTTTACAGCACTGCCTCATTTTGCTAATTTCTCCAAAAAGTTGTATCCTTCTCAAGGATGACAAAGATCTCATCCTTTTTAGTGCCTCACCCAATATTTTATACAGAATAAACATCAATTCCTTAGGGAAATGATCAGTAACAATAATATTGAAGGTGCTGGCCAAAAAAATGTAATATCTAGCTAACAGTTTAAAAAGTTTTGTTTTGGGGTTTTGTTGACTTGGGGGTTTGGTTTTGTTCATTTGGGTTTTTTTTTCTTTTTTCTTTCCATTATCATGAAGTATTGATAATGGTAAGCTATAAATCTGCTGACATTTGTTCAGTGAGTCAGTGATGGCAGAATTCACCTTTATCTAATCATCTCAAGTTAGCTACTTATTGCCCCAGAATTCATATTTAGGTTTATAATGGGCAGTAGACAGGTAGAAAAGTGAGAATTTGTACTAAAACCAAAAAAAAAAAAAAAAAAAAAAGTTTTTGTCCCAGAAGCCTTCTAACATAACTTCGTGTAAATCTCTGTCAAGAACTGGGAAGGGTCTAAAAATTTACCCTATTTGCAAGCCTACACATTAACCTGTCACAGACACATGGATGTTGGCAGAAAACACAAAATTCCTGGCTCATAAAGTCCTTTATTACCCATGGCAAAGCACGCATCGTAAGTATCAGTATATTTGTGTGGAAGCAAGAGATCCTCTTGCTCCCAGGTCCCACAGGGTGATATCAATGGACCAGAGATGCCTGCACAGGGAATGTGTTGCATTACAAGAAAAAAACCCAGAGCTGAAGGAACCCCAGTCTTTTATAATGGGCAATAGGCATGCTTGCCATTTGCTTCAGAAGTAGACACTATTTCCATCTTCCAAGGCTGATCTCTATACAGTCTTGAAAAAATAATCCAAAACAAAAGACAATCGATACCTCTCTTCCTAAAACATTCAGAAGCATGAGAAACCCATGAAGAATAGTCTTTCAACAAAGTCTCATGAGCCAAGACTAGGACCTATGGCTATGTTTATCTGCCTTTAAACCTAGTGACAGAGTAATTAAACTTTGATGACATATAGGCAATGATACTACATCCAGAAAGAAATAAATACTATCTTAGCTCACTAGATGGTTCTTAAAGTAAATAATATTTGCAGAGCTATAATAATGCAAATTCTGTTTATTTGTTTTCAACTCTTCTGATTAACCCATAGCAAAATCATGGAAGACTTTTGCTTACTGGAAAAACAGCAAATATCATTGACCAAGGTACTTCTGGAATGATAATATTAAGCTGACTTTGAGATATACATATACTATCACTTCAAACATATTGAGAAAACTGAATAAAATACAACAATTCAAGTTTTTGGAAACATAACTACACTTAACACCAAGAAAGGAAAATCCCCAAGTGCTAGAAACAAAAGGACCTGGAAGTCACAACAATAAGAACTAAAATCAAAACACTTCACAGTTTTCTAGAAATCGAAATAGGCCTTAAAAGCTAGGGAGGTGTACCTGGGTGGCACAGTCGGTTGAGCATCTGCCTCTTGGTTTTGGCCCAGGTCATGATCTCAGGGTCATGAAATCGAGCCTCTTGTCAGGCTCCACGCTCAGTGTGGAGTCTGCTTGAGATTCTCTCTTCCTCTTCCTCTCCCTCTGCCCCTCCCACTCATGCTCTCTCTCTCTCTCTCAAATAAATAAATAAATCTTAAAGACAAAGCAAAAAATTAGAGAACAGGAGACTGTTTGAGTCCTGCAGAGAAGAAAGTCCAGGCCATTACCTTTAAAAGCATAAAGACCCAGAGCTATGCTATTTGCATGAAGCTAAGAGTCACAAAGACTTACCCTATCTGTAAAACAGGGATTTTTAAAAAATCCCACTTGACACTGAGGGCTGCAACAAGGAAGACTTCCATCCATTTAAGCCTATCTTTAAAAAACAGTGTCTGAATTGAAGCCAATGTCATTTGCAAGAGTGGTGTCTGAATTCATACACTCAAAGGATACATGAATTCCAAACCAAGGAATCTGCATTAAAAACTGATCCAGGGGTGCCTGGGTGGCTCAGTCATTAAGCATCTGCCTTCAGCTCAGGTCACGGTACCAGGGTCCTGGGATGGAGCCCCGCATTGGGCTCCCTGCTCAGCCGGAGTTCCTTCTCTCGCTGTGTCTCTCTTTGTCAAATAAATAAATAAAATCTTTAAAAAAAAACTGATCCAGATTTTATCAGAAACCAGTATGAAACTGCATTGTAAGGATGCTTCTGTAGACAAGATTTATAGCTACTACTTTCATGGAAAATGGCCATCCCTGAATCTGGTTTACATAACCAAGTATTATAAATAGTGTGAGGAGATAAAATGTAATTAGAAACAGTTAGGACACATAAGTAGATGGAAGAATGTGCAGCCAAAAAAATTTAAAAATGGTGAATCAATATGAAAGAAGCTTTGAAAGTGTTATGTTTAAAATGTTTAAAAAGATAGAAAACAAATAGAAACCTAAGGCAAATCAGGACAGTATTAAAAAGTTGGCAGAGTTTTAAGAAGCAAAGGAAATTCCATAAATGAACAATACAGTCCATGAAATTAAAACATAATAGAAGTCTTCATGAGTACAGACAAAAATAAAATTAATGAATTGGAAGAAAAATCTGAGAGAATCATCCATAATCCAATACATGGAAAAGATAATTAAGAGATGTATAGGCTAGAGAAAAAACAGGTATAACACACATCAAAGAAGCATTCCTGATGGGGGAAAAAATAGAGGAAAAAGAGAGAATTGTTATGAAAAGAGCTAATGAAAAAGAATTTTCGGAATTTAAGAAAGACACATTAAAAGAAGCACACCAAATCCTCTGCAGAATAAATAAAAATAAGTCTACACCTAGCCATATTATAGTGAAGCTATAGAACATCAAACACACACACACACACACACACACACACATTATAAAACCAGCTGCATTTGTTTGGGTATAGGGTTAGCTACAAAATAAAGAAAGAAAAATCCAATGGCTTCAAAAAGACTGGAATTTATTTTCTCATGTAATGGTCTGAAGCACCTCTGTCCAAAAGAAGTAAAATGCAAGCCACATATATAATCTTAAATATTCTACTAGCCACATTTTAAAAAGTTAAAAAGTTATGTTAACCTTAATATTTTACTTGATTTAACACAAGTCTAAATATTATTTCAATATGTAATTAACATAAAAATTATAATAAGAAATTTTACATTTTTTTACTAAGTCTTTTCAATTCCTTATAGCAGGTCTCAATTTAGACATTACATTATTACTGGAAATATTTGATTTTATAACATTGTCAAGAAAGTAGATTCACACACTTAAACTGATCCAAACATTTTTGCAAGTTTTCAAGTTTTAAATCAAATATCAGTGTTTAAGGTTGTTAGTTAAAATTAAATACAAGGTAAAATTCCTTTCCTTACCCGTAATAAGCATATTTCAAGTATTCATGGGCACATATGGCTAGCAAACACCACTTTCATCAGCCTAGCTTTGGAGGTGAGTGTGCCAGAATGAGATGCAAATCTGGTCTGGGACAATTCTTCAGTCCTGCAAGTGAGAAGGGGGAATGTGGCTAGGGATCCATGTATACTTTGAAAGAGCCTCTACTGGAAGGGGTATACTCACATCCCTTTGAACAGTCCCTACAAGAGCACCCGATGCATAGTAGGTGTGTAAATAACATTTAAAGAAAGAATATTATATAGACACATTTTTACCTACCAGGTTAAAAAAATTCCACTTTCTTGGGGCACTTGCCTGGCTCAGTTGGTAGAGCATGTGACTCTTGGTCTCTCAGGATCATGAGTTTGAGCACCACATTGGGCACAGAGATCAGTATTTTCTTGGCCATCCTAAGGAACCTATTGGACTATCTCATACCTAGTAGGGTTAGACAATTTTCTTCTCTATTCAAAACCTGTAAGGCTCCCTTAGGCAAACAAATAAAATACAAATTCCTGACTATAGCCCTTAAGACCATCAACAATACACCCTGTAACTACTTTTGTGTGTGTGTGTGTGTGTGTGTGTGTGTGTGTGTGTCTACTCTCTGTAACAGGATAGAGCCTGCAGTTTTGGGAGGATGCTTATCTAAAGGGTAAGAAATGCCCTTCTTCTTTAAGAGAATTCCAAAAAGTAGTTGCATGTGTAGACTTCTCATAAAAATTTGCCAATAGCCTAAGGATCATGCACCTATAAGAATCAAAGTTTCCTGCAAACAATTCCAAGTAGCTCTGTTGGTTATCATATTTGGTTTTCAGAGACTACATAACCAATTGTGCCAACTCAAATACACACGTGAATCTGGTTATACACACTTAATAGCAGTTTTTATCCAATTAAAAATAGAATATTCAATAATATTAATTAATATTAAATAATTTGTTGGTTAATTAATATTAAACAGTTAATTGATTAATTAAACAAAAATAGGATATTAAACAAGAGAAAAATTTCCACAATACTTTTAACTCTCCCTCCAATCACTCTCTCCCCCAGCTAGCCACAAACCCTCCTTCTGAAGTTCAGCTTCTAGATAGTGCTCCAAAACACATTACATGCTTTCTTGCGTACATATATGCTCTTGCTAATCTATCTGCCTAAAATGTTCTTCCTTTCTTGACCGGTTGGACAAAATTCTTTTTTTTTTTTTTTAGTAGTCAGCTCAATTATTCTCTCTTTCCTGAAGTCTTTTTGTGGTTTATCAAGTCTGAAGTAATTGCTGTCCAATCTATTATATATAACACTATTCTACGCATTTTTATTGAGGTATAATTGACGTATACCATTATCTTAGTTTCAGATTGCAATATAATGACTCAATATTTGCATATATTACAAAATGATTGCCACAGTAAGTCTAGTTAACATCCTTCACCACACACAGCTACAGAAATTTTTTTTTCTTATGATGAGAAATTTTCCTTGTAATGAGAACTACTGTCATAGCAACTTTCAAAAAAGCATGTTTTTAAAACTTCTCCTTTTCCCTTTAGTTTATAATTTGTATGTCTGTCTTCCTCTCTAGATTATAAATTCTAGTAGTACAGGTAATATATCTTAGCAGTCCTTATGCCCATAAAGAGTAGATAATAATGTCTATATTACCTGCACCCTAAGAAAATGATAAGGATCCAGAAGTCATGTAGATTGAAGTGTGTTTTAGAAAGTGTAAAGTGTTCTAAAAATGTGGATTAGGTTATTAATATAATGTGGGGGATACATTAGGTGTGCCAAAACATCCCTTATGAAGTGAGCTGTATCTCCTCCAAAAGCACTGAATGTAGAAGGTACTACTCCAAGAGTGTCTGAGGACAGAATTGATCTGAGCAGAAAGGGGGGAAGAATTGCCAGTTTCTCTGGAGGAGGAGGGAAGGGAAAGAGAGGAGAGAATGGATTTTGTGTGAGATCAGAAAGCTGCATATTCCTTCATGTGATCCTTTCTTGTGACCGTCTCTCCCCATCATCAGCCCTCATATCTTCAACAAAGTTACTAAGCAAATGGAATGATTGAAAGTAAGATGATAGGGCTTGGGGCCAGGGGATCCAAAGTGATGGAATATTTTGCTTAGATCTGAAGGGCAACAGAACCCGTATGGGACTTTTGGTTGCCTTAATGTTGGTTTTAATAGTAATCATGATGGCGTTGGTACCTGCCCAGAAACTAGCTCAGTGCTATTCACATAAGAGACTCATATTTTATTAAATGTGGAATAGTCATTCAACTGGAAATATGGAGAAACTCTGAACAAAGTGGTTTCACTAATGCAGTCATTTTCCAATCTTCCTAGCAGTGAGACTCTTTACAAATAAAACCTTTGTTGATCCCCATTACATAAAAAGTAACAAACAATGAATGATTCCCTCAGAGGGATTCAAACTTGATAGTTTTGTGGGTATCAGTTTATTGTTTGTGTGATAGGATGTAAATACTGAAGTTTCAGCTAAAGCATCACTATGAACATCACTTATGTTTATAGCAGATGATTGAGACAAGGTTCCATAAATCTTGGATCATTCAGAAAGATCAAAGATATAAACAGGTTCAGAAAGTAGAGAAAGGATTTGTGACGTTTTCTTTAGAGAGAGCTGTTGATCTGATAAGTCCTCCCCTGCAAAGCAGGGAAGAAGGGCAGTGCTGGTGAGACAGATGCTAACATTAAGGTAAATTAATAAATTAATAAGATGAAGCTTTAAAAGCACTTTCTGGGGGTGCCTGGGTGGCTCAGTCAACTGAGCGTCTGGCTCTTGGTTTTGGCTTAGATCATGATCTCAGGGTCTTGGGACTGAGTGGCACGTGGGGCTCCATACTCAGCACAGAGTCTGCTTGTCCTTCTTCCTCCTCTTCTGCTCCTCCCCTCACTCTCTCAAATAAACAAAATCTTTTTTTTTTTAAGGTTGGCTTTTTTTTAAGATTTTTATTTATTTATTTGACAGAGAGAGACACAGTGAGAGAAGGAACACAAGCAGGGGGAGTGGGAGAGGGAGAAGCAGGCCTCCCGCGGTGCAGGGAGCCGGATGCAGGGCTCGATCCCAGGACCCCGGGATCAGGACCTGAGCCGAAGGCAGACTCTTAACGACTGAGCCACCCAGGCACCCCTCAAATAAATAAAATCTTAAAAAAATAAAAAAATAAAAGCACTTTCTGTACATTCCACGCAATCCTAATGAAGCTGAAGTAATTATCCTATGGCAGCAGGAAGAGCAGGCTTTATTAGGATTTCTATATATTTTTGTGGTCTCTCAAGGAAAAAGTTTACAAGAGTATGTTCTTGAACCAAATGTGGACTATCCACGAGAAAGAGATCTGGGCCATACCTCTTGGAAATCCTGCCCAAAAGATTTCAATGGGAACATGAGGGAACAGCAATTGGGGTAAACCACCAAAGAATCAGGTGCTGAACAATGTGTGACAGCTTGAGAAATGAAATTCACCACCAGTGTTTTAGAAGTTGCCAATTGCTGGGAGCCCTGAAGAATCTATTAAAGTACCAAGAGAGAGTCAACTCCAACCATTGGCCAGGCCCAGGGAACTTCGAAGTAGCCCAGTCAGGCAAAGCCTGCCTTATCCCTTCACCTGGTCCGTAGTCCCCCAACCAGGGGCCCAAAGTAGCATAAGTTGCTAGTATGTAAAAAAGTGAGTGACAGATAAAAGAAACCAACCTAAATGAAGCTACAACCAACTGTACACCCAGGTAAAGGAAAGGAAAGGGGGACATTGAGTGGACGATTGAAGAGAATTGATGAATATCTTGGATCAGATGCATTCCAATTACCAAGAAAAAGCAGTATTTGTTCTTTTTTACCTGTGATCATATGAATGTCAGTTTCCTAAGAATGAGGAGAAAAAGGATGGGATACGCCAAATTTTCCAACTAAGGACAAAGGAAAATAACTTACAGAAAAATTGTTAATGAAGCAGGGTTGGTTAAAAAAAAAAAAAGATGGCATTTTGATTACGTCCTAGGAGTTCTACATTCACCATACTAGCTACATTGCAAAAGTCCTAGAGTGCCTCTTTAAAACCCCCAAGAAGATTAGAATCCAGAGCTCCTGCTGAGGCCATTCAATACTCATCATTTACTCAATAACCATTTATAGAGTGCCTACTTTGGGCTGAGCACCATATTAGAAGCTTCCACCTACATATGTCCTTTATCCTTGTGGCAACACACACTCTTCGGGGATGTAAGAAGCTAAGGCTTTTTCACACTTTTTCCCAATTTCACTTATTTCCTTCCAATACACTGTGATGTAGTCAGGGCCAGGTGGTCATCTCTACTTTTTTCCAAGAAAAATAAAGCTAGAGGAGTTAGACAACTTCCCAAGACCACAGCACTGGTGGGTGTTGAAGTTGCTCCTCTTTATCACGACACCTGACTATCTCTCCCGGGCTCTGTCCAATACAGGGAATACACTCAACTTTGTTGTCTACCACTTCACATGCTCTTTGCAAATAGTCTGTGCAATACGCATTTATAACTGACTGCATTCTTTTCATTCTACCTTGATAAATCTTCATTTATAAACTTCATCCCTCATTTTCTTTCTCTTTGTTGCCCATTGGATCAGTATTAGTGCATAAGTTTTGGACCTTTACAAAGGAACCGTGATAAAAAGATAAGTTTGAAGACTATGTTTTCTCTTTTTAAGGTTATAGATGTATTTCCTTTGTCTTTTTTTAAACCTGTATTTGAATATTAATTATTTCAAAGGACTCCTTTAAAAGGAGGTAGATCTCTAACACAATGAAAATTCTTAGAAAGTAATCATTTCAATTCTAGGATACATCAATCACTTTTAAGTTAGAAAACTCTTCATTCCTGCATTTTCCAGTATATTATATAAAATAAGTAATATATTAATCTACTTGAGCTGCCATTTTAGAATATCGCAGACTGGAGGGCTTAAACAGTAGGAATTTATTTTCTCACGGTTCTGAAGGCTAGAAGTCCAAGATCAGGATGTCTGTATCAGGGTTGGATTTTGGTGAGGTATCTTTTCCCATCATAGAGATGGTCACCTTCTCACTGTGTACAAAAGTGGCCTTTCTTCTGTGCACATGCAGAGAGAGAGAAAGACGTCTCTCATGTCTCTTCTTCTTTTAAAGGCAAGAGTCCTATCAGATTGCCCCAGCCTTGTGACCTCATTTACAGGTCTTATCTCCAAATACAGTCACATTGAGAGTTAGGATTTCAATGTACGAATTTGGCAAGTAAACAATTCAGTCTATTACAGGTAGCCACTGATCCCCAGGGCCGCCCCAGAACATAGTAAATCCAAACTAATGTCCCAAACACCCAAGCTGATATTCAGAAAAGGACTGATCAAAGAAAAAAAGAGGGGGGGTTCTGTTTTCAGATATGAGGGGGGGAGAGAGAGAGAAAGAGAGAGAGAAAGAGGGAGAAGACCCATGTTGTACTGATACAAACTCACCATAACTCTGTAATCAAGAGTCCTTCTCCCCTCTGAACCTCTTCTACCCAAATAGCCTTGACTGGAAGACTGTATTACCTCATAGATAAGCAGTCAAGCTCTGGACACAGATTTATTGTCTTCAAGTTGCAATCTACCATTTAGATTAGCTAGCTGCATAAATGGGACTAGTCACTTAATGTCTCTCATTTTTTACTCATTTGTCTCTCATTTCTCTCTCACTAATGTCTCTCGATTTTTACCTCTTTAATGAGGATATCAAGGGCATTTATTTGACAGAGGTGCTGTGCAGATTGAGAAACTCAGTGTGATTTTCTCTAAAGATCTTTCCCACCTCACCCTGAAATGCTCCTATAATCAAGCGCTCCTAGGATGACTCTACACTAGTACTTAATTGACCTGCATAGTGACTATTCTAAAATAACCTTCTCCAGATCCATTCCTACTAAGATGTTGACTCTGGAAACAGTCAGAGGGAGGACAGATTCATTATGTATAATCACTCACACTCAGTAGAGGGGTGCTTTGCAGAAGACAGACTGAAAGGCAGGAATCCCTCTCCAACTATGATTGCTTCATTACATAATTCTTTTTAAAAAGGAAAGAAATACTTTCTACAAGGGCAAGAGAGCTCCATATCTTATTTACCCTTGTCCCCAGTGCCTACCACAGATTGGAAATATGTTTTAAAAATTTTTGTTGAAGGAAGGAAGGAGAAAGGAAGAAAGAAAGGGAGGGAGGAAGGAAAATAAATCTTTTGTTTTTTTATTCTAGACCTTAATATCTAACATAAAATCAAATGAGACACAAAATTGCTAACCCTGACTATCTCATCTAGCTCCTCACATGGTTCTTTTATCAAAGAAATTTCTAATTTTTTTAAAGTAAGATCCTTTTTTTCACCAAGTTAGAGCCATTTTACAAAGTAAAGTAAGACTTCCAGTTTCTGGCCCAACCTGTAAAGACCTTGGAAGTCATTGCTCCCATTCTCACAACAAGGAAAATTCTGAACAAACTGAAAAATCAATAACTCTTCTTAGATCCATCAGAAAATCAGGGTTTCAGGGAAAACTGCTACTACCAAATTTGGAGACAGGAAAATGCAGACAATTACAGATAAAAAGAGCAGAAACCGGGGACAGAATCTTGCACAGAATCCACTATTGATAGGAACACTTTAAAGTATAATTGACAAATAACTGGAAGCCAGTAGGGCCTAGTTTGAGAATTAGAAACTTGGATAGGGCCCAGTCAGAGGAAGCCCTCAACACTTTTGTGAGTTTTACCACCAGGAGCCTTACCATGTGTTCAGTGATTATAGCTTATGGATAAGTGAAATGAATGGCAGGAATATTACAAGTGACAGAAGGATATACTAAGAAAGGAGAGAAAATGGGATCCTACAAAGTGCTTGATTAAAATCAAGGCAGAAAAAGAGTGGGAGGAAAAATGAAACAAAAATCAAAAGCAACAGATAAAACACAATTACAAACATGGTAGATATTAAACCACCTATATCAATGGCATTTTAAATATGAATGGTATAAATACATCAATTAAAAGACAGAGACTGTTGGAGTGGATAAAATAACAAGATCCAGCTCTATATTGTTTATGAAAAACTTTAAACTATAAAACACAGATTAAAAGCAAAAGGATGGATTGGCAAAAGCTTTCTCCCATTCTATAGGTTTCTTTTTCATTTTGTTTCTTTTGGTGTGCAGAAACTTTTAAGTTTGATGTACCATTTGTTGATTTTTGCTTTTGTTGTTGCTTTTGGCATCATACCCAAAAAGTCATTGCTGAGACCCACATTGAAGAGCTTCTTCCTTAGGTTTTCTTCTAGAAGTTTTGCTGTATCAGGTTTTATGTTTAAGTCTTTGGTCCATTTTGAGTTAATTTTTGTGAGTGGTGTAAAGTAGGGGTCCAATTTCATTGTTCTGGATATGTTTATAGAGTTTTCCCAACAACCATTTGTTGAAGAGACTATGCTTTCCCCATCGGATGTTCTTGGCTCCCTGTTGAATATTAGTTTTATATGCAGGGGTTTAATTCTGGGCTCTCTATTCTGTTCCACTGGTTTGTTTGTCTATTTTTATGCCAGTACCATGCTGTTGTAATTACCATTGCTTTCTACTATAGTTCAAAATCAGGACGTGTGTTGTCTCTTGGTTTGTTCTTTCTCAGGATTGCTTTGGCTATTCAGGGTCTTTTGTGGTTCCATACAAATTTTAAAGATTTTTTTTTCTATCTCTGTGAAAAATATCATTAGAATTTCGATAAGGATTGCACTGAAATGTATAAATAGCTTTGGGTAGTATGAACATTTTAACAATGTTAATTCTTCCAATCCATGAACTTAAATGTCTTTCCATTTGTTTGTGTGCCTTCTTCAATTTCTTCCAACAAAGTCTTACGGTTTCCATTGTATTGATATTACGCATCCTTGGTTAAATTTATTCCTAGGTATTTTATTGTTTATAATGCTATTGTGAATGGGGTAGTTTTTATTTCTTTTTTTCAAATATTTCATTATTAATGTATAGAATCGTAACTGATTTCTGGATGTTGATTTAATGTCCTGAAACTTTACTGCATTTGAAACTATTTATCAGATAAAGAGTTAATATCCAAAATATATAAAGAACTCATACAACTCAATCATAAGCAAACAGCAATCCAATTTAAAAATGGGCAAAGGAAACAAATAGACATCTTTCCACAAACATCCAAATGGCCAACAGCTACACGAAAAGATGCTCGATGTCACTAATCATTAGGAAAATGCAAATGAAAACCACAAGGATATATCACTTCACACCTGTTAGAATGTCTGTCATCAAGTAGACAAGAGATTACAAATACCAATGAAGATGTGGAGAAAAGGGAATGCTTGTACACCATTGATGATATTGTAAATTGATATAGCCATTAGGGAGATAATATGAAGTCTGCTCAAAAAATTAAAAATAGATCTACCATATGATCTGGCAATTTCAAATCTGGATATATACCCAAAGGAAGTGAAAACGGTATTCCCAATATTTACTGCAGCTTTATTCATATCAGTCAGGATATAGAAACAACCAACCACTTGTGAATGGATGAATGGATAAAGAAGATGTGACATATGTATAAATATAGATATATGTACACACATACACATACACACAATGGAATATTATTCAACCATGAGAAATGAGAACATCCTGCCATTTGCAACAGCAGGATGAATTTGGGGACATTATGCTAAGTGAAATAGCCAGACAGAAAAAGAAAATAGTGTATGATATCACTTACGTATGGAATATAAGTCAAACTTGTGGAAACAAAGAGTAAAATGCTGGTTATGATGGGATGGGGGTTAGAGGATAAAAGAGATGTTGTTTAAAGGTACAAACTTGCAATGAATAGTAAATAAGTCCTTGATATCTAATGCACAGTATAGTGAATATAGACAACAATATTGTAGTATAATCATCCAATTTGCTAAGAGACTAGATTTTAGTTACTCCAACCACTAAAAAGAAATAATTACGTGACATGATAAAGGTGCTAGTTATTGTTATAATGGCAATCATATTACAATATATAAATGTATTACACTAACATATTGTACATCTTAAATGTATATCATGTTTTATGTCAAATATATATCAATTATAAAAGGAAAGGGATACAGAAAGGTATACCATACTAACAGTAATCAAAAGAAAGCTATAGTAAGTATAGTAATTCCACATAAAGCAGGATAATGAGGAATTATGTCAGAGACTCACTTAGGTAGCAGAATATTAGAATTCTAATCATAAAAATTCTAGAGCATTTCATATTAAGATTGTACTCTTAACCCCACCTTGTCCTAATATTTCTTTTTTTTTTTTCCTGTTCACCTTAAAAGCTAATGTGCCAAGACAGAGGTCCTAGATGGCTTGTACTGATTCTCCAGTATATATATTATGATTCCATTTCCAAACCAGTCTGGATTATTATTTCCAGAATTTTCCCAAAACATTCTGATCCTTTTCCTACCTGGCAAGTAGCTAATCTAGGATTGACAAGAAGGAATATGAATCATGCCTACCACCAGGTTGTAGTTAACATCCTGGCTAGAGTTCCAGTCCCCAACATCTGAAATTTGCTCAGAATGTTGAACCTCATGCAACCACTGGACACCTCAGTCAGCCACATTCAGCTGATAACACAGGATCTGTTGAGCTGACTACAGAGAACTCAAGATCAAGGGAGGATCCAGGTCGTATGGGACCTGAAGCTTTTACAGTTTTGAAGGCGTCCTTTAAGCAAAAGAATACAAAATTGGGGCACACAAATAAATGAGAAAAGAAATTACAACAAATTATAAGATTTTTTCAAAGCTGGCAGATGCCACAAACACCACAAAAATCCAGAAAATAACATATTTTCATTAATTAATTTGGTAGCACACATCTATAGTATTTTCCCCACAGTTTTGACTGCTTACTTTGATCAGCTTTTCATATGATAACAATGTTATAAAAAGAATTTTCTATAAAGAGAATAGAAAAAAATTTGAATCTTTCATTCAGTTTTGGTTGCTCAAAATTCCCTTTGATTACCAATAGTTTAGAAAAGTTTCAGCATCCCAATTCAATACTAATGATACCACACATATGTTTAAGATTGCCAAGTGCAGAGAAACTTCTTCAAGCTTCTTTTATATTGAATTTGTAAGATTTCAGGGCATTTTAAATTTTCTTGTGTAGTGATTACCTTAAATCGTCTTTAAAGTGACAACCTTCTAATTACCCAGTTTGCCCTGAAGGCAGCACAGTTGGTGGTAGTGTTCCTAGAAGCCTACATTGGGTTGACTTGACAGTAACTTAACTGCAGGGAAGGAACAGATAATCACAGATAATCACATAAATGGAGTTTCAACTAAATATGTCTTCAACTCAACTTTCCTTAGGGAGATTCTTGAAATGCCCAGTCAGTGGGGACAGTGGGTGATTGGGAAAACTGAAGTGGAAAAAGACCATTTGCAGTAAAACTATCTTACTTCTGCAAATTTTCCAGAGCATATGACCATGTGAACACAGTGCTGGGACCTCTCTCAGGGCCTTGGATAGGCTTTATGCTGTATCCTCCTCTAGGTCAGAATTCAGGGTAATGTTGTTTTTAGGGAAACAGAATAATGAGATCCTGTGTTTCTGTGTGGCCAAGGGGCTGAGGTGGAGCCAAGGAGGTTTTTATTCTTGATCTACTTGCAAGGGTATATCTTTATATCCTTTAAAATATCCAGGGCTACATTTTTTTCCCTCCCTATTTATAATCCCTCTCAATCTCTTCCCTGTGGAGTCTCTTAAAATCCTTCCTACTATTTTACCTTTCCTAGAATGGGGCAATGAGTTTTGTTTTAAAATGCAGACTGTTGATTTCCAACTGAGGGGGAGAAAAAGTGAAAGCAATGGAAATAAAAGGTCAGAGAATCCCTCAGGTGAGTCACAAAGCTGTTTGTGTATTTTTTAAACTTCATGTCTAAGATTTGGTTGAAAAGTGACAATTCCAAAAGGTTGAACAGGCAGGTATGAAAAATCACAATTCTGTGACATGACTTGGACTCCACATCCTGCCTGTCAATGACTTACAGAATTATAAAACAACCCAGAGTGGGAGAAATTAGCAAATCCTGATACTGACAAAGGCAAGATCGAAGTAATAATAGAAAATGAGCAATAGGGTCAGTGAGGCAGAAGGATTTTTAGGGACAAATCTAGATCATGGCCCCACAAGTGCAGACACTGGGTAGGTCCCGGATGAACTGCAGGAGGGAAGGGGGCAGAAAAGGCGAAGTTGGAACCCTTGATGTTTTGAGCCCACAAGGAGAAACTATTGGCACAAGAACAAGCACTCTTTTTTTTTTAAAGATTGTGTTTATTTATTCATGAGAGACAGAGAGAGAGAGAGAAGCAGAGGGAGAAGCAGGCTCCCCACTGAGCAGGGAGCCTAATGCGGGACTCGATCCCAGGACCCCGGGATCAAGACCTGAACCGAAGGCAGACACTCAACCATCTGAGCCACCCAGGTGCCCCGAACAAGCACTCTTGCCACTAAAAATAAGCTAACTAAAATCAAACCCCCAAAATGCCCATCCTTTCACTGTTAGATTCTTCTAAGGTTTGGTAAATAAACTCACCTTCCCCAGCCTCTGTTTTAATAAATGTTTAATAACCTTGAGGAGGTGTGAACTTGTACTCACTACAGACTCCCCACAGACACACAATCTATAATTTAGAAAAGATACGCTAATAGTTAGAAAAGCAAGATTTAAATGTGGTGGCGATAAATGTTGGGTTTTTTTTCTTCCCTCCAAGCTTTGTTGGAAGTATGGAGATTAGTATTTTAAATAGAGAATGGTTTCATGGGATAATTTTCAGAGTTCTAACATGAGAGATGAAATTACTTAAAGAGCCTGATTTCAGCCTAGTTAAAACCTACTAGGGAAGGCAGTTCAGGTTTCCACAGTCACCAAATGCCACGCTGACCCAGATTCAGAGCAGAATGAACAACTGAGTGTCACCAGACGGTTCAAATGCTGACTGAACAGAAATTCTATTTAAACTTTTTTAAACTGCCATTTCTTTTTTTTTTTAAGCTCCAGGGCATGCAAAGAGTAAAATATACCAATCATTAAAATATTTAAATTCACCAGCAGCAGTGATTAATAAAACATTCAAATGAAACAGTTTACAAAAAAAAAAGTAGTCTCAAATTGTCTAGTCTAAAATAGCACCCACAACCCAGCTGGCTCATTTTTCTCACCCCTTTCAGCCCTCACCCTCCCAAAGTTTCCTGCAATTCAACAAAAATATGCTAAACACCTGTTCCAGGACAAGCACTCTATGGTTAGAAAGATGATCACATGTAGTTCTCACTCTCAGTGTATCTGTAATTAATATTCAAGACATTATATTCTTTCTTGTATCGTTTAACCCCAAAGTCTATATATAAGGTAAGGTCATAAACCAGGGCTACTGGCCAAACATAGCCTTCAGGCAGATTTTTGTTTAACCCACCCAGTTTTCCAAAAACATTTTAATTATTTGCCAGTATTTTTCAAACCAAGTGATTACACACACACACACACACACACACACACACACACACACACACACACACACACGGTTGGGTTCAATTTCCACCCTGCAATCTGCTCAGAACTGGTACTAGCTACCAGTTAGATGAGGACTTCAGGAGTTCACCAGTCTTCATAATGCCCATTTTTCCCCACTCAACAACCTCCTTTATTTAAGGGAGCAGGCTGGCTCATACATATATTTGAATTCAAAACCTATGCCGGAAAGATGCCAACAAAATGCAGGGAGGAGTCCCCAGAATGGACAGGCAGTTGGTGGGCAGGAAGAAATGGGGGCACATGGGAGGAAGCAGTGTATGAGTTAGGTGTTCACAGATAGGCAGGATTGTTCAGGTAGGAATGAAGGAAAAGGGCATCCCTAAAGGAATGAACCATATTCATAGCACAACAAAGGCAGGAGAGGGCAAAGAATATGTCAGGTAGTCTGGTATGATTGCATGACCCATACATATAATGGGAAATAAAAAAGCCAGAAGGCTTGGCTGGCATCAGCCAGGGAGTAAATGCCTCCACCTCGATCTGGTACTCTCAGTTTTAGAGTAGAGAAGCTATGAAATCAGAACCATGCTTTTGGATAACTTTCCTATTAAACTCTAATAACCTATAAGAATCCCTTGAGTAACTGTGACAACTATCCCCAAACAGCAGAATTCTTATCCTTAATTGTATTCTATGTCCCTTTTGCAGTATGAACTCATCAATAACATCACATTCAACTGACAGTTTAGAACGCAAGAAACCACTTTTCTCCAGGGTACGGATGGAATATGGATGTAGTGGGGAGGATATTGAACTTCCAGTCAGAAGACCACGGCTCTCTTATCAAAGTCTGCCACTTACTATGTGCTCTTGGGCAAGTGGCTGACCTTCCGTGACATTTCCTGTAAAATGTTGGTGATAATAACCCTCTTCATAGATGTGTTGTTAGAATTAAATGAAACAAACAGTATAGCATTTAAAAGTACTTTGCAAACAACACAATGTAATGCAAATTAAAGTTATATTATTGTAGACATTGGGTTGGTTAAATTCTAGTCCTTTCCCTAAGGAGTTCTTTGCCTTCCATACTCCTCAAGAAGACTGTCTGTCTTTTATGTGTTCAGCCCCTTTATTTTATTCATATAGTCTTTTAAGGATCATATTCAGTTGATTCACTTGATAACATCCTGGAGTTTGGACCCAAATGCTAGTCTCGTCTGGTTTCCAGTAACCTAAGCCCACTGTTCTTCCTTGCACTGCCCTACACATCTACTCAAATTCATTCCTTACAAGCTTCTTATATAACTTAAAATGCACAGCTCTCCTTTTCTTGATTCTGGCTTTATTAGCATAATCTTTGTTATTGTTAATAATGCTCAAGTTTCTCTAACTTATTTTCAGACATCCAAGATAAAGTGTCAGAGAAAAAATTATTCCAATAAATAGATATTTAGATAGATAGATGATGATTGATAGATAGATAGATGATAGGTAGACAGATAGATGATAGATAGATGATAGATAGATAGATAATAGATAGATGTAAACAAACAAATAAAGCAAAGATCTGAAAAACACAAGGAAGATACTTTGGCTAGTTTTTGGAAGAGAAACAGTAAGCAGAGATGGTAAGGTGAATATCAGGATGCCAGACATGCGTGTTCCCAGAGGGAAGTTGTGATACCACAAAGTTTGTGCTCAAGTACATAGTGTTGGCCACATGGGGCTAGAGATTTGGAACTCAGAGGGACTTCTGGGAGACCCTCCTCATACACAGCTGGGGCCCCAGGTGGCACTTTATCAAGTTAACCTAAACAGTTCCTCTTCTTTCCCCAACTATTTCAGGAAGGGCTGCCTTAGGCAGGTCCAAAGGGGAAAGGAAAACTGAGACCAAAGAAAATGAAGCCAACCCTAGTAGCCTGGGAACCACTGACTCTTGGGAAACATACAATGATCCTGGGTATCATATGCATGGGCTGGGGACATGGGCAGAGACTCCCCAGCCCTGAACTTAGTCCATGGCAGCTCAGTATGAGGGTGCCTGTCAATACCTGGCAAGAACAAACTAAAGTCTCTCTACTCCCGCAAATAACTTTTCAAGAATAAGAAACAACAACTAGTCATATATTATCACAAAAGAAAATAAGGTTGCCCAAGCATGAGCAAAACCACAGACAGAAGAAACAGACCTAACAATGATTCCATATAGGGAAGGGAAAACATGCTCATATACAAGTAAAATTCAAATCAGAGCAACTTTCAAACTGAGAGACATATAGAATGCCACTTAGGATGGGAAAGGATTAATTACCTTCTGCATGGTGAGCTTTATATTATAATCACAGCTCTGCCATCTGCATTGTTCCAGGACAGACGATGCTAAGAGGTCAAATGACAATAGATACAAAGAAAGCACTGAACCAGGTGAAGTCAAGGGAAAGGGTCATACCCTATCATTTGCTAGCATTATCAATGTCTCTAAGCCTCAGTCTCCCTATCTGTAAATGGGATAGTAACTATTTCAAGGTTGACATATTATCAGCATTTACAATGTCACCTGCTTCTGTTAGAATTTTTCAGGCAAGTATGAAAGTGAATATCTTACTGCTATTACATAGGATGCTGTTTTAGGAAGTGGGGTTGACATAAATTTTCCTGCACCAACCATAAAATTCCAACCAATTCCTGGAAAATAAAAAAGGACAAACTCAAGATGGCAACCAAGTTATGCAGGAAACACCAAAGAATATGCTTAAGCTCATCAATTCAAATCTCAGAAACTATGAACAAACCAGTTTCCTGCTGGATAGCTTTACACCCAAAGAAAATGGCTGTAGTATGGACAGTCAGAAACAATCCCAGAAAGACTGAAGTCTTTTGGTCAGGAAACCTCCAGAGTGCTGAGAAAAAAGTAATCCAAACTGATCAGCCCAGAGTCCCTTGTCTGTTGGGGGTCAAGCATTCCTCTCCACTGTAGTAACCAATCAAGTGAGCACAGAGCCACTGTAATTACAGGGTTTCCTCCACCTGTGATCACTATCACGGTCTGCATGAGGAGAAAGAGTGAGCAGCAATCAAGATAATGCAGCCTGAGTCATTTCTAGCTGGTGCCCTTATAAATATGCTTCAGTTGTCCAGAATAATTACTTCCCGTAAAGGCCAAATATACAATTCTGACAGGGATGTCCTTATGAGTTTGTGTTGCTTGTAAACCTGTCAGAATAGATGCCTCCTTGTATTTCCATCTTTAAACCAAGCTAACAAGTCAGGTTATTTTTCAGGAAATCATTCCATGTGTTCCAATCAAAGCCAAGTTTGAAAGCTCTATGAGCCCCTGGGTACCTATGGTTTTAATGAGTCTGGGTTCATGTTTTCCTCTAATAAGTTAGGCATTCAGTCTCCACTACTCTCTCTCTCCCCAAACCTGCTCCCCCTTTTGTATTTTCCATCTTGATAAAAGCTACCACTAGTTATCTGGTAGTGCTGGAACCTGAGAGTTGTCCTCTGATATTCTCTGTTCTGAAGCATCCACAACTAACTGTTTAGCTATCCTAACACTCCAGTCTGAAGATCTCAAGCTTGTGATTGCATCTCCATGTGCATGGTCACTGCCCAGTCAGGCCCTCAGCATGTCTCACTGGGGCTAAGTCTAAAGGTCTCCTCACTGCCCCTTAGTTTCACCATTAAGAACCACCCTCCCCCAACAGACTGATCATTAGAAAACAGAGATTGGATCAGGCCACTGTCTTCTTTAAAATCATTCACTGGATCCCATCACCTTCAAGAAGAAATTAAGACTCAGTATTATACACAAGCCCTTCCAACACACCATTTTGTCCCTGCACCATCTCTGCGCCCACAGATCCTCCATGTGCTGTAGCTGTATAGAGCTACCTGCCAATCAGTCAGGATACCAGGACCCATCACCATCACCCCCCTCCCAGGTCTGAGTGGTTCATCTCCCTAACGAGATTGTCTACATATCCTCCCTCCCATTTTCCACTGATTCATCTGGTTAACTTCTAATCATCCTTCATGACTCAACTAAAACATTAAATTATTGGGGGGGGTTGCTACCTTCCCTCTACACTCTTGTAGAATTCATGTGAAAGCTAGATGAACCTCCAGGGACCTGTAATTTTAATTAGGCTGGTTTCATGTTTGTTGTTGTTCATATTACCTAAGGTCCCTCAGTCTTACCACTATTGACATTTTGAGCTGGATAATTCTTTGTGGGGACTGTCCTGTACATCTTAGGGTGTTTTGCAGCATCCCTGGCCTCTACCCATGAGATACCAGTAGTATCTCCACCCAAGTTGTAACAACCAAAAATGTCATCAGATATTGCCAAATGTCCCTTAGGGGGCAAAATCATTTCCATTAAGAACCACTGCTACAGTATTCTATAGACACCATTCCATGGCTCTATTAGAATTGTAGCTTATTTGACCATCCTCCCCATTCAGAAGGACCTCCTTGTTGGCAGAAACTACCTTTTCCTCACCTGTGTAACCCCAGTGCCTACAACAGTGCCCATCACATAATAGGTACTTGATAAATATTTGTTGAACAAAAATAAACGAAGAAGCACATTTAAGCAATCATCAATTGCACTGCTTTACATTCTCAGATATACCCCTAAGAAATCTCATGATGTAAAGTATGCAGTCAGGGGTCAAGAAAACAAAACTCTGAGCTCTTAGAATCATAGACAGAATGAAAAGGGATTTAGGCATCAATTAGCTCCACCATCAATTTCTTTGATTTGAGAAAGTAGAGACACAAACATACAAAGTGGCTCTGCTTACACCACAATAGGGTATATGCAACAGAAACTCAGAGTATCCCACTGACCCTGGCCAAACTACTTGCTTCACAGTACATACAAACAGAAGAACTCATCATATCAACTTCATCTTGCCAGTGTATAGAATCTTTAGCCAGCATCTTTGAGTCTATCCTGACGGCATAGCTTAGATTTCTCTCTCTGTGATAATTCTGAGATCCATTTGAAACTGGGTAATACTTCAGCCACATTGGGGGCCTATCACTTTGCATGGGTAGCCATATAAACTATTTACGGTATTCCCATTTTAGACCATCTTGTTCTGAGTTCTTCATCCCAATAGCACATTCTGGTTTAAACACGACACTCCAAGATATCGAAGATGAGAGGTGAGTACTGAAGATGACATATCCCAAGACTCAAATGCTCAGCTGGAAGAAAATAAACCAATCTAAACAAAGCCATAAAATTCCCATTAGACTAGAGATTTCCACCCCCTGCCACATCCATAAAAATGATATTCTGCCTTGAGAAGCTCACTCATCACCTCAAGCTATGAGAACAGCTCAGTTTCTGCTCTTCCAGGACCCAACACAGCAGACCAGATCTAAATTGTAAGAATGATATACTTTTAAACTTAAAATGGACAGGTAGCACCATTAGACATGTTTAAGGCCATACAATTCATATTTTGGTAACCATGGGAATGAGGTAACCGTAGCATTCATAAAGTGCTGACAGCAGTGCTGCTTACCCAAGAGATGGGTCCACTGAACAGTGACCTCTTTTATTTCATCTCCTCTGGTTTAAAAGCTTCCTCTCACGTGTGCTAGCAAAAACAGACAGATTGTCTTTCATTTGTGCTTATACAAGCTCCTTGAAATGGGAGGAGAGGGGTTTTTGTTATCTAGAGGGTTTGACTGAGATGAGATAATATATTTCCTCCTCTTCATTTCTGGGACAGAAAAAAAAAGTTAGAAGATTATGGCTATAGAAACCTAAGTGCTTTTTGAAAGAGGATAACATAGAAAAATATGGAACTAAAGGAGCCTTCCAGACTCTGCATGGTTTGGTGATGATGAAGATGAAAGCAGGTGATACAGAGCATTTCAAATCACCTGGGTCTTGTCCAAATCCTGAAATGGGCTTTATGGCCCAGCTGAGGCAAGGCCATCTCAGTCAGAACTCCAGAAACTGTCTGAAAAGAATTCACTAATTGTCACTGCAGTTTCCAATAAGAGTAAAATTGATCTTGGAAACATCCATGGTGTTGGTATTTCTGAAACACCTCCTTTTTTCAAACACTTGCCATTCTGCTAGCATTAATCCTTGTGTTTCCAAAGCTGGTTCTAGTTGAAAGGGGAGTCCCACCTATGATGTATTAATACATAATGAATCTTTATAATCTTGTATTTGAAAATCCTTGGAACGACCTGGCAATAAAGCTAATCTTCTTGAGGCAGGAAATTAACACCTTACCAAGATGTAAAAGGAAATATGCCCATCTCTCAAGAGATAGACTGATACAGAGTTCTCTTTGAAGTTTTTTTCCTTCTTTGGATCTGTCATACATTCATCATTATATTTTCATCTCTTTTTGGTTTCTTGCTGGACGTTCCCTGATGTTCAGTTATTCTTGCTCAAATGAGGACAAGTAAATTGAGATATGGGCTTGTATGATAGATGATATAAGACCCCTGTATCGTACGGCTGATCCTTATCCAGCCATTCTTCCCTTCCAACTTCATACACCCCCCAGGACCTCAGTTATTATCTCTACACTGATAAATGCCAAATGTGTATCTTAAGCCCAGATCTCTTATTTTCATGTAATGCTTCTCCATCCTACTTGGATAATCAAAGGACATCCCAAAGTCAACATATGTAAAACTAAACTCTTCTCTCCTTTAACTTCCAAACTTAGTGTGCTCTGTAGCTCGATTAATGACATGTTAATCTACCTATTTGTCCAAAGCAGAAAACCAAGAGTCACCTTTGACTCATTCTTCACCCTTATGCCACATCCAACAACAAATCACAAGGCCTGTCAATTCTTCTTCTTTGATGTTTCTCAAATCTGTGCTATTTCTACTGCCATTAAGTTCAAGCCATTGTCATCTCTTGCATTGTCTGCTAACTGGTTTCCCTTCCTTCATCTTGACCCCCTCCAAATCAGCCTTCACAGTAGAGCCAGAGCAATCTCCCTAAAAAACAAGTCTAATCTGCCTGCTCTGCTTCAAACTCTTTTATTACTGTTATTGCTTTCTGGATACAGTCCCTTAACAAGTGAGCTCCTGCTTTCCCTCTCTGCCTCAAGCATTACCTCTCTTCACCTTTAACTCTATGCCTTAAGCATATTGTACCACCTGTAGTTCGCCAAAAGGTCATATTTCTCTGTTCTTAGGGTCTATGGACAGCTGCTCCGTTTACCTGGAAAACACTCTCTTGCTACACTCTTCCTCCCCTATATAGGTAATTTAAAACTATCCCTCAGGTGCTCAAACATAACATTTTAAAAGAAGGAATTCCCAGACTACCGATTGTCCCTGATACCCTCACCCCCAAGTCTGGATTATCTGGCACTCCTATGAAGTCTGCTCATCACAGAACCCTCTTAATAACTCATGGAAATCTCATTATAAGCCAGACGCTGTGCTAAATGCCTGCATGGGTTATATACCAGAGGTTCTAAACGAAGGTTTATGGGTCAAAATTTAACATATGGGTATTTGGTTTGACCTAACAAAGTTTAATATGTTATTAATCAAATATGATTTTTTTTAAAAAAATCAGGACACTTCAAAAGAAAAATCTGGATTTATAGCTTCCTTTGAAAAAGGCATTAAATCTGACAATTCCTCATATCTGAATGTGGCAACAAGAAGCTATACTTGAATTGTGGCCGTAGCCCTCAGTGGCTGTGTTGGTCTGCTAAGGCAGCCATAACGAAGCACCACAGACTCTTGTGTCTTAAACAATAGAAATTATTTTCTCACAATTCTGGCAACAAAAATCCAAGATCAAGGTGTCAGTAGGTATTGTTTCCTCTGATGTCTCTCTCTGGCTTGCAGAGACCCAGCTTCTTACTGTGTCCTCACATGGAATTTTCCTGGTACATACACATTCCTGGTGTCTCCCTGTGTGCCCAAATTTCCTCTAAGAACACCAGTCTGGGGCTCCTGGGTGTCTCAATCGTTAAGTGTCTGCCTTCTCCTCAGGTCATGATCCCAGGGTCCTGGAATCAAGCCCCTCATCAGGCTCCCTGCTCCAAGGGAAGCCTGCTTCTCCCTCTCCCACTCCCCCTGTTTGTGTTCCCTCTCTTGCTGTGTCTCTCTCTGTCAAATAAATAAATAAAATCTTAAAAAAAAAAAGAACACCAGTCTGGATTAGAGCCTACCTTAAAAGCTTCACAAACTTAAAGCCTTATCTCCAAATATAGTCACATCCTGAGGTACTTAGGGTTCAACATATGAATTTGGGGGGGCTCAATTCAGTCCATAACAATGGCCTTATACTTCCAATTAGACACAGTCCTCACCATGCCCTATTGTCAATCAGACAAGCACTCATATATCCAGCCCAACTGACTTATTTGAGGTTATCCTCTCAGCTCCTATAGTCATTTAGGTTCATGAGCCTGTTATCTTCTCACTGTTTAATAAAATTTTTGTGAAATTAATCTCACTGTTTTGTGAAATAGGTTCTCTCACTCCGGGTCCCAAGCTCTTAACTAATACATTATACTATCTTCCACCATGCAGTACTAATGCATTTATTTTTCTTTCCCCCTAGATGTGAGTATCTTAAAAACAAAGGCTTGATCTTATTCATCATGGCAGCCTTAGGACCACAAGGCAGCTTAGTGGCAAAGACAGCAAGCCCTGGAACCAAGGTGTTGCAGTTTGAATCTTAGCTCTCCTCCATCATAGCTGTGTGACTTTAGACAGCTTATTTAATTTCACTGTATTTCATCTGAAGAAATGGGGATAATAATAGTGGGGCTATTGCCACGACGTGGATGGAACTGGAGGGTGTTATGCTGAGTGAAATAAGTCAATCAGAGAAAGACATGTATCGCATGACCTCACTGATATGAGGAATTCTTAATCTCAGGAACAAACTGAGGGTTGCTGGAGTGGTGGGGGGTGGGAGGGATGGGGTGGCTGGGTGATAGACATGGGGCGGGTATGTGCTATGGTGAGCACTGTGAATTGTGCAAGACTGTTGAATCACAGATCTGTACCTCTGAAAGAAATAATGCAATATATGTTAAGAAAAAAAAAAGAAGAAGAAGATAGCAGGAGGGGAAGAATGAAGGGGAGTAAGTCGGAGGGGGAGACGAACCATTCGAGATGATGGACTCTGAAAAATAAACTGAAGGTTCTAGAGGGGAGGGGGGGTGGGGGGATGGGTTAGCCTGGTGATGGGTATTAAAGAGGGCACATTCTGCGTAGAGCACTGGGTGTTATGCACAAACAATGAATCGTGGAACACTACATCAAAAACTAATGATGTCATGTATGGTGATTAACATAACAATAAAAAATTATTTAAAAAAATAAAAAATAATAGTGGGGCTATTGAGAGAACTAAATGAGTTTCAAAACACTATCTGACACAAAATAGTTGTCCAACAAATGTTGGTAATATTATTAGTGAAGTAATGGCTTTTTATAACATCTCCAAACATTTATTCACATTTATTGAGCCCATAATATATACCAGGCACTCTACTGAGCATCATAAAAAAGTAATGAGATAGGTTGAGAGAGAGAGAGAATATCAAACATGAACTCTGAACCCAGAGACTAATTACAGGTTTGAGTTCAAATGACTATTTGAATATATAATAAAGCTCCCAAAAGGTATTTGCCACATACCCACTGGCCTTTAAAACACATTCCATTATTCATTCAACCAACCCCAGCATCTGGAAAAAAAATAAGTCAAAGAGGATTTCACCAAGATGGCAACATAGAAGTCTCCTGAATTTCCCTCGTCCCATGGATGCGCCATATATACCACTACATATGGAGTAATTCCCTCTGTGAGAAATTCGGAAACTAATTGAGTGACTTCTACACATCAGGTAACTGACAAAATATCCACATCAAAATGGGTATGAAGGGCTGAGACACACTGTCACCAAAAACCCCACCCCCAGCATGTCACCATACAATCTAAAGGGAACCCCCAACTCCCAGCCTTTCCCTGAGGAGCAAAGAGTTTGAACTATACATCTAGTACCCCAACATTTAAGGCTGTCACTAAAAGATGGGTTTTCAAATCACCTTTTTTCTGATAGCCAGAAGGGCTTGCATTCATGAGTCCCATGGGACTATCACAACCAAAAGGCAGTTTTCAAATGAGCACAGAAGGACACTCACAGCTATATAACTGAGCAGGTAAAAATGCCCAACCCCCAGTTTCTGTCTGGAAGGGATTTGACTGCATACTTTCCCAATGACTTCCTGAGGATTCTGCTTCTATTCAGTCTCTAATCTGGGTTCTGACTGTGATCTTCCTCAGAGCCCAAGAGTTATAGCCACTTCCCCCACATTCTCCCTCTAGCTCACTCCAACAATAAAACCAAGTCCCAGTATCTCCCTGGAAGGAACTTGTCCACACATCTAGTGGCCCAGCTTTTACAGCTGCCACCTAAAGAATGGTCCCTTCTATCACCTATCTCTGATAGTTCACAGGGCTCAGCATTCAGAGTCCCAAAGGACCTTATTAAACAAACAAACAGCAGTTTTCATATAGGTGTGCAGGGTATTCCTTGCAGCTCTACCCCGCGAGGCTCAGCATACATCAAGCAGGCAAAAACACCCATCTCCCAGTTTTTCTCTATAAGAGATTTCACTGCCTATTTTCCCAGCTGCTACCTGAGGTTCCATAATCCTGCATTGGGAAGTTAACTAGGATCCTCCTGGGAACACCATACAGGTGGTGGTCATGTTCCCCTACTCCGTCTCTCTCCAGCTCCCTCCAACAGCAAAATCAAGCCTCCCTCTTCTTCCTGGAAGGAACTTGTCCACACATCTAACACCCCAACTGTTATGGCTGCCACCCAAGAGACTGGGTCCCAAATCACCTAGCTCAGAGAGCTGACGGAGCTTGGCAACTATGAATTCCCCCAGAACCACACAAAACAAAAAAACAGTTCTATCTGGGTGCACAAGCATTCCCAGTGACTATTCAATCTGGCTCAGCACAGAGTGAGTATGAAAAAAACAAAAAACAAAAAACAACAAAAAAAAAAAAACAAGGGAAAAGAGCTCCTGGTTTATTCCTACTAGGGGCTAGACTGTAAATTTAGCATTCTGCATCCCATCTGCAGTCTGAAAGTTGGGCTTCCAATTATCAGGTATCAGAGAGGTAAAGGGACAGGCAATTAGTAGCCCTCCAGGAACTACTAATGAGTATTTCCCATGCCTTTGGGATACTGATGGGTGTTGGTACACCTTAACTACAAGGAGCCACTAAGAACAAAATGGCAGCTTGGACAATCACAAATGCTTGAGAGGCAACCAGGAGTTTGGGTCAGCCTGACTGAGGAAATCCATCTCCTATACAAGACCAGTCTTTCAACACTGGAAGAGGTGGTTCTTTTAACTTATGTGCTGAAACCAACACAGAGAGTTGAGGAAAATTAAGATGCTCATTGAGGTCAAGAAAAGCAATGCTGAGCAAAGTGAAATTTTTAACAAAGAGAAAGTGTTAAGAAATACCAAAAAAAAAAAAAAATCAAAGTTGAATGTAGTAACAGCAGACTAGACAATTAGGGGCGAGAAAAGGATCAGCAAAACAAAGACAAAAAAAGTAGAATTCACCCAATTACAGTAAGGAAGAAGAAAAAAAGAATGAAAAAGAGGAAGATAGCCTAAGGGATTTACAGAACACAATCAAAAGGACAACTGTATGCATTATAGGTATCCCAGAAGGTAAAAGGGGGGGTAGAAAGCTTATTCAAAGAAATAATGGTAAAAAGCATCCCTTATCTGGAGAAACAGACATCTGTAACCAGGTAGTCCACAAACGGAATATACAAAGGGAAAAACATAGTCTATTCAATAAAGGGTATTAGGAAAACTGAATATCCACATGCAAAAGAATGAAACTAGACCTCTATCTTACACCATACACAAAAATCAACTTAAAATGGATGAAGAGTTGAAGATTAAACTTGAAACTATAAAACTACTAGAAGAAAACATAGACAGTAAGCTCCGTGACATCAGTCTTGTCAGTGATTTTGGGGATTTGACACCAAAAAAAGGTAACAAAAGCAAAAATAAAGTGAGACTACATCAAAACTAAAAAGCTTCTACATAGCAAAGCAAATCATTAACAAAATGTAAAGGCACCTATGGATTGGGAGATAATATTTGCAAACCATATATCCAATAAGGGGTTAATATCCAAAATATAACAAGAAATCCCTGTAACTCAGTAGCAAAAACAAACAAACAAACAACAACAACAACAAAACAAATAACCCCAGGTACAAAATACGCACTGGACCTGAACGGACATTTTTCCAAAGACCTAAATGGACAAAATACACAAAAAGGTGATTAACATCAAAAATCATCAGGGAAATGCAAAACAAAATTACAAAGAGACTTCATACCTGTTAGGGTGTCTATTATCTAAAAGATAAGAGATCACAAATTTTGATGAAGATGTAGAGAAAAGGGAAACTTTGTGCACCGTTTGTGGGAATGCAAGCTGGTGGAGTCACTGTAGAAAACAGTATGGAGTTTCCTCAAGAGCTTAAAAATAGAACTATCATATGATCCAGCAATCCCACTCTGAGAATAGACCTAAAGGAAACTACGTCATATCTCAAAGAGATATATGTACTCCCATATTCATTGAACCATTATTCACAATAGCCAGGACATGGCAACAACCGGAATGTCCACCAAAAGATTCATGGGAAAAGGACACACACACACATACACACACACAGAGACACACACACACAGACACACACACACACAGACACACACACAGACACACACAGACACAGACACACACAGACACACCCACACACACAGACACACACAGACACAGACACACACAGACACACACACAGACACACACACACAGACACACACACAGACACACACAGACACACACACAGACACACACAGACACACACACAGACACACACACAGACACACACACACACAGACACAGACACACACAGACACACACACAGACACACACACACACACACAGTGTTATTCAATCTTTAAAAAGAAGGGAATCCAAAAAAAGAAGAAGAAAGAAATCCTGCCATTTGAGATAACATAGATGACCATGGAAGGCATTATGCTAAGTGAAATAAGCCAAATGAGAAAGAGAAGTACTGCATGGTATCATTTATATGTGGAAGCTATACATATAAATTTAAAAAAAAAAGTCAAACTCATAGTAACACAGAGTAGAATGGTGGTTGCCAGAGGCTTAGGAAATAGAGGTTGGTAAAAGAGTACAAACTTTCACATAGGAAATAGATAAGGTCTGAGGGTCTAATGTAGAACGTGGGGACTACAGTTGATAATACTTACTGTTTAATTTAAATTTACTAAGAAAGTAGAACTTGTGTTCTCACAAAAAAAAAAAAGGTAAATATGTGAAGTAATGATGTGGTAATTAACTCAATGGTGGGGGGGCACCTGGGTGGCTCAGTTGATTAAGTGTCCAACTCTTGATTTCCACTCAGGTCATGATCTCAGCATCATGAGATTGAACCCTGCATTGGGCTCCACACTGGGTGTGGAGCCTGCTTCAGTTTCTCTCTCTCCCTCTCCCTCTGCCCCTCCCTCCCTCTCTCTCTCTCTCTAACAAAAAAAAAGTTTTTTTTTAATTAACTCAATGGTGGGACTCCTTTCACAACATATGCATACGTCAAATCATCCCATCGTACATCTTAAAAATATTACATTTTTGTTTGTCAATTACATTTCAGTAAACCCAAAAAAGAAAAATAAAAGAACAAGGAGTAGGCAAATTCTCTCTCTGAACCCCAAACTAGGAAATTTTATTACTTTATGAATGATTTTTTCATAAATATTTCTTGAATTGTTAAATCAACAGTATTTTGATGTCAATTTTCTCCTTTCTGGTCTATTTCTAATCAGGTATCAATTCTCCTGCACGTAAGTGATTTGCCTTTTGGTCACACTTGGTTGTTTTTTTGTTTTTGTTTTTGTTTTTATTGCTATATCAGAAGGGACAAAACAAAAAGCTATGTCCAAAATTAAAGCAATAGGAATTTCCCATCATTAACTTTGCCTTATCCTAATCCTAGGTTACAAATTGTGTTTTTTCCCTACCAAACTAGTAATGTCTATTTGGGAGTAAGTTTCCAAACTCTGAGCTGTGACTTCAGCTGACCATCAGATTTTAACCCAGGCCATGTGTTCATTTGGTTACAACATGCTGATCATCAAGCCAAAGGCCATTTCCCATGGGAACCAGAGTTTCACCCTGAGAGATGACTCTGCACAGACACGGATGGTGTCCCTTCCCTAGCCAGTGCTCTCATAAATGCCTGTCCCACTATCAGGGAGATTGGTGTCACAGTGAAGTACAACTCCCACACAAAAAAAAAAAAGAAAGAAAGAAAGAAAGAAAAAGAAAACCCTGGTCATGTCATCTTAGTCAACAACAATTATAATGGCTATCACTTATGGCAAACTCACTTTGTACTGGACACTCTGATAAATGCTTTTCATATATTATTTCATTTTATCCTCACAATGCTATGAGGTATTATCCCAACTTAACCTCCAGAAAACCAAGACAAGCGATTTGGTCAGAGTGTCAGAGCTGAGCAGACTCCATGTCTGACGGGAGACTTCAGAACCCTTGTGATTTCCTCACAGCACCTCTTTTCCAGTATCAGCACCACAGGGTGGCAGGAGCCAAAGATATCTAGGACCTTGTCTTTGCTCTGTCTCAGAGTTTCTGTGGGAACTTGGAAGAGACTTGCCCATTCCGTCTTGGGAGGTGCAGCAAATGGATTCTCTGTGGGAACCCAGGAGAATGCTTTGGCATTCATACAGATCGCTCTTCTAGTTTTGATGTCTCTGATACCTTCTCTAGCTGCACACTTAGGTTCTGAATATTCTCTTAAGTGTCTCTGCTTGAAGAACCAATTGGACATATTTCTCTTTCAGTTTGTTGCTTACCCTTTATCTCTACTCCCACCCAACATGGTTTCCTGCACATCTCACGCTCCCAGAATCTTATCCTGGGAAGAGATTGGACAAGTCAGTTTCTCTAAGTATCAGTTAACTCACTGAATAAGGGATTTGGACTAGATTACCTCTAATACACTTGAGCTCCTATGCCTTATCATTAATAAAATGATTACTAGAATTCTTACAGAGGAAGTCTTCCCTTTATGGAGAGAAGCATAGACATCAGCCCTAGGCCCCAGGTCTTACTTGGTAACAGCAGCTGTACATTTGCCTACCCACCTGTGAAGTACATAGTGAAAATGGAAGGAAAGAAGGAAGGAAGGAAGGAAGGAAGGAAGGAAGGAAGGAAGGAAGGAAGGAAGGAAGGAAGGAAGGAAGGAAGGAAGGACTTCTATTTTAATCCCTTCAGGATCATCTTTTTTTTCCCCAAATTTCAAAAACAAACCCTATTATTATGCTTTAACAGGATGACTTCTGTCTTGAATGAATGCTCCTCAGGAACATAAAATGGAATAAAAAATAATGAGGAGGAGGGAATCAATTTGAAGTAATTCTGGTTTTATATGACTGTATTTAATCCATTTTTCTACTCATTATTGAACATTCATTTCAAAATTCTCATGACCAAAAGGGGGAAAATGCCGGAAGGGATTAATTTCCCCTTTTTCTGCTAATGAAACAATTTTCCACTTGTCATTCTGAATGTCTCAAGTGAGGTAGCATTTTCCAACCACAATCAAATAGAAGTGGAATAGATTGGGGTGTAGGGGAGAAAGCAAGGTGCATGATGTCCCCTGTCTCTACAGAGCTCCACCTTCCATATTAGTCCAAACTTCAAGAGCATTCTAGACTTTCATGTCTATAAAAGATATCCAAGAGACCTAGAGTCCCATTGGGAACTTCCTCACAGCTTCCTGGAGACAGGCTCTAAAAGCAGTGACTTTTGGGGCACCTGGGTGGTTCACTCGGTTAAGCGTCTGCCTTCGGCTCAGGTCATGATCCCAGAGTCCTGGGATCGAGCCCTGTATCGTATCGGGCTCCCTGCTCAGCGGGAAGCCTGCTTCTCCCTCTCCCACTTCCCCTGCTTGTGTTCCTGCTGTCGCGCGCTCTCGCTCTCTCTCTGTCAAATAAATAATAAATAAAATCTTTACAAAAATTTTTTAAATAAATAAATAAATAAAAGCAGTGACTTTAGAAAATCTGGCTCTGTCACCTACCAGCTTGTGAACTTGTCCAAGAGATGTAATGTCTCTGAACCTAAGTGTGTGTCTTCAGAACAAGAGTGATCACAGAGCTGATACAGGAATCATGTGAAATAATAGTATAGACATGCTTTGCAGGCAGTAAGGCAGAATGATCAAGAGTCTGGATGCTGGACTGTGTCTTCTAAATTTGACTCCCAACTCACCCATCATAAACATGTATATAACCTTAGGCGATTTGCTTACTTCTCTATGCACAATTTTCTAATCCATTGAATGGGAATAATAATCACACCTATTATGAAGATTAAATGACATAATGCCATTAATTCCCAGCATACAATAAAAGATCAGTAAATATTAGCTATCATTCATGCCAGCAGAGAATTGGGAAAGGAGCATTTAGGACTAGAAGGGTCAGCAGGATTTCTACAGGTGTTCACACATCCTTAGTACCTATAGTAAGTGGCAAGGGGGAGAGACAAGGGGGGAAGGAAAAAGAAAAAAAATATTTTCTTAGGGTACAGAGGGAAAAATCTAAGAGTAAATTGCCCTTAATTAATGTGCTTGGCCAAGGACAAAGGAAATAAAACACTTCTTGTATCTAATGAGGCTTAAGGCACCCAACTTCTGCCATTCACCACCACCTCTTAGCCTTGACCCTCTCTCTCTTAGTTCAGTGAATTTTATTTCTACTTCATTCTTGAAAACAATCAGCTGAGGAAATTTAGAGGGAGTCTATGAGTTTTTAAGAGTGCATCAGGGTCATAAAAACAGAGCGGTTCTATCTATATGGAAATGTAGATTTCAAATATATCCATTCTAATAATCAAATTATAAGGGAAATGGTCCTCTAATAGGGAACTAATAAAAGTTGATTCTTAAGGCTGCCTGGAGCTGTAAGAAATAAGGAACAGATTTATAATGTGCAGCTTGGTTGTTTTGTTCTGTCCCCCAGCCCTCATCCTCATGATCTATGCCAATCACCCAAGCCTAGATTAGAAGGAAAGAGATCAAACAATCTGAGTTCTCATTTGACTAAACTTCCCCACAGCATCCATACACACACACACACACACGCACACACACATACACACACACACACACAGAGTTATTTTTTTAAACATTCATGTAAGGGTTTGCCTAAAGATGCTACATTTACTTCCCTGTTTGACTGGAATTTTCCCCTTCTGTACATTGCATAAATGTTTCCTGTGGAATTATTGATTAGCCATTGAGACTGTGTTTTGGATAATGGGGAGACTGTTAGCGGAGCACAGGAGAGCAAATTTGGCATAACCAGGTTTTATGTAATACAGCGGAAGGGAGAGGCAGGTTTTTTTAACCTCTTAATTTTCTAGATGCCTTCCCTGAAAATGTGGCCTTTCAGACCTTAACCAGCTTAAGGAGTTGTATGTTTGTTCTGCACAGAAAGCAAGCAGGAGAGGAGAGAGATGGAAATGGATCCCCGTCTCGAGGGTTATAAGGAATTGTTTCCCAGATGAGGAAACGTAATCACCAGCCACACGCCTCTGGCTATGACCAAAACACAGATTCTTCTCACGAGTTTACCGTCATGCTGATAGTAAGTCACAACAGCCTGGGTGACGTGCAAATTCAACCCTTCCACTCAACTGATTTTCCTAAATGACAAGAACAGAACTCTGGCACAAGGCCATGTATAAACATCTTCAGCCTGGGAAGACCTTTTCCAATCCTACCGGTCATGGTGCTAAAACCACCCACCATCATCAAGGAGGAAAACATCACAGGTGTTGTGTTACAGTGCATGCTCTAAAAGTAACACTTTCATGGTGAATTTCAACAATAAGGCCCCAAGCTGTGGACACCAGAAGGTAGGGATGGCATAATGGTGCGGCATAGGAACATTAAGACACTATTATCAACGCATCCAGGTGCCAAAAAGAACACAGGCATATTTCTTGGGTTATTTGGAGGATAAATAGTGCCACAATAAATATTTTAGACGAGCACAGAGTTTTCATTTTTCATCTTTGTTTTTAATTTTGAATTTAGGCAAAGCCCACCTTCTCCAAATTCCCTGCAGATTCAACCAGTTTTTTTTTTTTTATCTTCTCTCTGTGCAGAATTCATACATTTATGTTACCTGTCCCTTCCTTTAAGAATTTAAGTTGGACACCTTGGGAGAGTTGGGCTCTAGCTACATACTTTTAGAGCAGATTTAAGAGAAGCTATCCCTTCCATTGAAAGCCACTGATAAAAGAATTAGGATTAGAGCTTGCTTTCAGCAACTACATGAGTAAAGATTAAGACTGAGTCATCAAAGCTTGAAGCAAGAAGTCATGTGACATCTACAGATGAGAGGCTCAGCCTGCAAACAGTAGCCACTCACCATATGTGGCTCTGTCTGAAGTACTTGCAATGTGACAAGTCCAAATGGAGATGTGCTACAGCACAAAATAAATGCACACCAGATTTTGAAGGTTTATACCCCCCAAAATGTAAAATATCTTACTAATAATCTTTATACTGCTTATAGGCTGAAATGACAATATTTGGAGCATATAGGGCTAAGTATATGATTATTAATTTGACCCATTTTTATGTTTAATGTGGCTACTAGAAAATTTACAATTATGTTTGTGACTCACATGTTTCTATGGACAGCACTGGTCTGGAGGGAACCATAACCATTCCCTGAGGTGCATAGACTTGTTAGTATGTTTGGAAATTTCTTTAGTGAAGAGAAGCCCGAAACTAATATCAAAACCACTATGTATAGCTTATACATATATAAGCTATAGATATGTGTGGTAAATCTTATATAGTAATCATGACACAGAATGGATTCAGGTATTCTTAAAAGTTTAAAAAAAAAAACACTGTAGTTAGTATGTGTAGATCCTTGAAATGGATGGACTCTACTGAGCTAATTAATTAGTAATAATTATGGAATCCTAACTAACAAAGTTCATTTAATCATCATAATGTACATGCCATCTTTATTTCTGTGGGTTCTCTGGAAAATGACCTGAGAACAGAACTCAGCTCTTAAAATAACCCCATGACCATTCTGCAGAAGCAACATTGATGGTGGAAGGGAGGAAGCACCAAACTTCTAGTGTGAGGATGGAGGTTCACATCCTTTCTTTATAGGACTAAATGTGTGGTCTGAGGCACTGAGACTCAGTCTCTCCACATATAATAAAATTGGGGTGGTAATGTCTATTCCATCGGGTTTCTATGAGAATTACAGGGGACAAATGTGTGAAGGTGCTTCATAGACTGTCCAATTTTACCTAAAACTTGGTTCTGTTAACGTGAGCTGGAGTTTTGCAGGAGCAGAGCTTAAAGCATGCCTGTGATCACAGTGCTCTCAATTGATGGCATTCCTTTGCAAACTGCATTCACTCTGGCAGCCTGTCAGCAAGATTATATCTGTGCACCACCAAATGAAACCTGCTAAGAAGTCTGAAAATGCTGTAAGGTAACCAGTTGTTCTGTCTTCGGTGTCAGACAACTGAAGAGATCAAACTTTTGAGTTGGACGATGTTCTGAGTTGTTCAGGTTCTCTTTTGGTTGTGTTTTACATCATTCAGCAAGCCTGCCTGTCCCCTCTTCGTGCACCAGTGGATCTGTCTCAAAGTAAGACACCATGAGCCTGCCTTGCATACCTTTCTTTCTCTCTTGCCTACTTTCAATCTTTTAAGCTGTGGATACTCTACTCTCCTTTCTCTGTGTTCCAGTCTCCTTCCACTATTAAAAAAAAAAATATCTACAGATAACCTAGGTTGGTCCTTCCCAGCTTCTTTACTAAAAACAATTGTCCCTTGGGCCGCCTGGGTGGCTCAGTCAGTTAAATGTCTGCCTTTGGCTCAGGTCATGATCCCAGGGTTCTGGGGTCGAGCCCCCACATTGGTCTCCCTGCTCAGCGGGGAGCCCGCTTCTCCCTCTCCTCCCTGCTCATGTGGTCTCTATCTCTCTCTCTCAAATACATAAAATTTAAAAAAAAAAAACAGTTTTCCCCTAAGACAGTAATCATCTCTCCACAGAGATACTAGTGATTTTATAATCCAAGTTCTATAATACCCCATTTATGTGGATGCTTCTTCTTGTTCCTGATTTCTCCTTTATAGCTCTGGTGTATAGATTTCTTCCTCCCTTCTCTATCTTCATGGTCCTTAACTCCTTAAACACACTGGTTTGATTCTTTGACAGGAGACAACTTGCCTCCTGCCCACATGTACCCAGTTATTAATTTTCATGTTCTAGGAATTTGCTGGTGTGCCTAGTAGGTGTCCCTCTTCCTGGAAGTCTTTCCCCCTTCCTTGTAAGAAGCTGGGCAACCTTACACAAGTTATGTAATCTCTCTATGCCTCCAGATTCTTTGTGAAATGGAGTCAGCATTAGTATCTACCCCCAAAAACTTGTCATGAAAAGTAAACATTTCCTAGCACATTAAAGCCGTCAATAAACACTGGACACTTCTGTGGTATCAAAACAAAATTTTCTTTCTAGTTAGCATACACTGTTTTTATCCCTAACATGACCATGCTTATTCTGTTGTAACAGCCTGTTGTATACTTCTCTGTTGTATACTTGTCTCCCAAATTAAAAATAATACTACTTATTAAGAATTTGCTCTATAGGGCACCTGGGTGGCTCAGTCAGTTAAGCGTCTGCCTTTGGCTCAGGTCATGATCTCAGGATCCTGGGATCGAGCCCTGCATCGGGCTCCTTGCTAGGTGAGCAGCCTGCTTCTCCCTCTCCCTCTGCTGCTCCACCTTGTTTGTGCTCTCTCTCATGTGTGCTGTCTCTCTCTCAAATAAATAAATAACATCTTAAAAGAAAAAAAAAAGAATTTGCTCTACTAGGCACTTTGCTTCTGTTAACTCCTTTCACCTTGCCCAACACTATGCAATAGATAAAATCATTTTCATTTTCTCAGAAGAAAGTAAGAGAGGTAGAGTCATATACCTAAGGACACACACCTAGTAAATAAGGAAAGCAGGACTTGAGCTTCAAGCCTATGCTCTCAACCACTCACCACACTTGACCACCTCCCTTGAGAGCCCAGGCTACGATGTCTGTGTGCTCCTGGGGCTAGTACAGTGCTCACAGCATAAGTCTGCATTCACTCCTTGGTTCATTAATATAACACCTTTCCAAGGAAAGGCATAAATATTTTCATGTTTTCACCAAATATATTAAGACACACAAAAATGACATGACTGTCACATGGATCTGTGGGGAGCTTTTGAAGGGTTAAGTTGACCTAGCTTTCTCATTTTAGAAGTGTTGCCATTTCCTCTTCAGGAAGGAAAAGACGTAACAGGAATAAATTGTAGGCAGATGTCTCATTTCTCCAATTTATTATTCTGGGGTGAAAATATTGAGTGACATAATGCATCACAGGACTGTCATGACTAAGTATGGGACAATACATCAAACAGTCATGGCTCTTGGAAAAACTACCAAACAGGCCTCTCCTAATGATGGATTAAGTTATTGGGATGTTTTAGAGTTATTAACATTATGGGGGATGGGAGAATTATTTTAGGAAAGAATGTATATTCTTAAGCAGAAGTAATAATGTGTTTCAAGTCAGGTTCAATGTAGGATCCCTGAAAAGTCACAGAATACAGATATCCTTCAATAATAAATGTCATCTATTGTGTTCTCTGCCAACAAATAATTTCTAAAGTGAGCGTTTCAGGGTTTATGGAAGGAAGAGAGTAGAAGAAAAATGCGTCTGTGGAGTAGGCAAGGAAAAACATATAAAGGACCTGGACTAGTTTGTCAAGGAGTTTGGCCTTCATCCAATAGACAGCAGAGAATCATCAGCTTTTGGGGGGGAAACAATGACATCAAGGTGGCCCATAACTCTAGATGGAGTAAGGGGCATTGGGAAAAGAGAGAAATGTAGAGGCACTAGGAATATAAAGAAGGGAACAGATTTCAGAAGACATGTAAGAGGAAGAAAAAACAGGACTTAGCAGCCACTTGAATAAGAGTGAAAATGAGAATAAGACCACAGGTGGAAGACAAGAAGAGAAAGAAGAGGTTTGGGAGAGAAGGAACCCTAATGATGCATTAGTATGGTTGGGGTTGGGGGAGAAGGATGGATGGAAAGAGAAAGGCAATTGATGACAAGTCCCTGAATATGGTAGTTTACCCGCTCCTAGACTGAGAAGGAAAGATAATCCCCAGGGTCTTGGACAGTGTTACTTATGCCACGCCCATAGCCAGCCCCATAAATATCTGTTGCTGGTGTTGGAGACATTGAAGGCAGTAGGATTTGGAAATTAATCATGCACTACCTGTTGATATCACTTGTCCCTCTGTGTATGTGGCTATTTACTTTCTTTTTGTCTAGGTCTGGCTTCCACATAGGGAGTCAACTCCATACGCATCCTTGCCAGGGACTCAGTCCAGTGCCTTTGGTATCCCCTCGAGAAAGGAGCATGGTTCCTAGTTTCTGTGAAGTGCTCTGAAAAGAACTGTTATTTAATTGATGACTTGGTTTATGAACCTTCCCTCTGAGAAGACTCTTCCTCCCACTTCGACAAATTATCACATCAGCCTCCTTCTTGGTCCCCAGATTACTTTGAGCCAAGCAGAATTAGTAAATGTGTCAAACTAAATTGGCTTTTTTTTTCCTAATGGTGGTTACTATTGTTATTGTTATCATTTAAAAATATTGTCTATTGTCATACTGTCTACATTATCAGGGAGAACAGTTTTGGCATTCCAAATTGGTCCACCCATTTCTTCTGCAAACCATCCTACAGGCTGTGTGACCTCTGTGGTGCATTACTTTGTCACCAAACTCTGCTATCTTCAAAAGAAAAGTGACCTGCAAAGTATAGGGATGAGTGTCCATAACAATAGTTGGCTCTGCTTCCGATGGTGTGTGTGGGAAAACAGAATGAAACATGGCCAAAGGCAGCACAGAAAGAGACTGTCTGAATGTCCTGAATGCTTTCTAAATGCAGATTCCTTGGATTTTATCAGACTTGAGACAATGTGATGTCTTCTTCAATCCTCACTAAGCAAAACATATTCTCCCTTCTCCCTTCTGAAGACTCCCCACTGAACTGATGTAATGTGTGTTCTCCAAGGATTTAAAGAAAGAGAAACCCCTGGTAGTGCTTCTCTTAAACTCCCCCCATTGATGAAAGCTGGTGAGAGATAGTGTAAAGAGGCAAAAAGACTCAGATTCAAATATCAATTTTACCTGCAAGGTTTGTGTGAACCAGAGCATGACATTGAACTGCTGTGAATCTGTTTTCTAACAGTTAAAATGGAAATAATATCCTTTACCTTCAGACTTCAGTACCTAATAGATATTAGGTACTAGTACAATGGTTGACCTAGAGCAGTCACCTAATAATTCAAAAATTCAAAACTATAATCATTATTATCTGAAAGGGCCACCTGCCTGGCTCAGTCGGTAGAGCATGCGACTCTTGATCTCAGGGTTAGTGAGTTCAAGCCCTACATTGGGTGTAGAGATTACTTCAAAATAAAATCCTTATAATTATTATTATCTGGAAGATGTAATTATTATGTGAGTAATGACCAAACAATATTCCCCCTACACTGTAGGGCTGGAAAAAAAACAAAATAAACAAACAAACACAGACCTAGAGTCAAGAGAACAGGGTCTCTCCCTCTCCCTCTGGCTCTGTCTTGGATAAAGAACTCACCAGAAATGTGTACTGGGCAATGTGACTAAAGGCATAAGGCACAGATTCTGTTCAGCATGGAACAGAGAGCTACTTCCTCCTCTTCTGCTTAGGTTCTCTCATTGGAACTCAAATTATCATGATCACATAACTCAACCCTAACAAACCCTATTCCTCACATGTTTTCTACTTTTCTTTTCTCTTTTCTTCTTCCTGTTCTCCCATTAGCTACAGAATCAAATGTCCTACCCAGGTCCTGTCAACTAAAGGCCACAGCTTTCTACAGTTACTTAGCGCTTCTGGTTGCCTGCTCCACCCCGGCTGGTTAAGATGGTGTCCATTCTAGCCTCCACACCCCTGCATTTAAGCTGCCTCAGATATTAAGGTTCTTTCTTAAAATAATAAAGGAGATATGCTACTTGATATATATTACCAGTAATCGTTACAACACTCTGTGACAAAACCATCACTGTCTACCTCTTCCTCCAAGGAACCCAAGACTTAGAAAGGGCAAGTAACATAGGTTCAGGAAGTTAGACAGGCAGTAGGGAGCTGAGATGCAAACACTGTCCACCTGCAGGGCTCACATTCTTCCCACGTACAGAAGCCTCACACTGGCAGCCAACAGATGTGTTTTGGCCCATACAATCCTAGCCTTATGGTGTTTCTCAAAAAAAATATGAATTCATTTCCAACATTTTTTTAAATGTAGATTTATTTTTAAAATCCCCCCTTTTTTTTTACTTAAAAAAAAAACTTATCAGAAGAACTGGCAACACTGAGCTTGTTTTCCTCTGGGAAACTATCTGGTGGAGCTGAGAAACTGCAGCTCCCTTCAGACAGACGGGATACATGGTTTCCAGCTGGCCACAGTCCTCACCACTCCCTTATGCCTCCCCATACCTCTCTCCCCTCACCCTTGAGTTCTCTACTTGGTCCTATAGGATTTTGACTTTGTCCTGTGTGTGAAGTCCTGGTCCTATGGAAGAGCATGCCTGCCTCCCTATTGTGGTTCTCAGGAGACAGCCAGTCTCTGCCCCTGGACTGTGGGCCTCCCCCACCTTCGTCCTTCTACTGTGGTGACTTCCTGATTCTTTCTGCTGGTCTGATGCTTCTGACACATACCTAGCCCTAAGTTGTCATCACTGAGATATGCTAAGCCCCTCACTGGCCTGCAGTCAGGGTGTAATTCCCTAACCTGCTCTGACCATCCATGTTGCTTTGAACTCCCACCTGACTGACTCACTAGGTCTGCCCTCTGGTTTGTCTTAGACTAATCCCATTCACGTCTAGTCCCAGACTCCACTGTAATCCCAGTCTGCTCCCTCCTACCTGCCCCAGGCTGTCAGCTGGTGGTTGCTGGCTGACACTGAAGTACTTCCCTCCTTGTCAGCTGTCCTGCTCCCCGTCCCCATCATTTTGGCTCCCCCAGCAATGGCCTCACAGCAGAGCTGAGAAAGGGGCTGAAAGACAAGAAAGGATTGATAAGTGTTCCTTGAATAGTACAAGCCAAGGAAGTTTTAAAAGCCTTCTGGACTTTGTGCATTGAGGATATTTCAGAGAGAACTTGACAAAGACTTGTAAAATACATTTCATATAAGGGAAAAAAAGTTGAAAAGGGCAAAAAACGCTGCAAGTCTGACAAGAAGAAAAAGAAAACATACTGGGACTGAAAACCCTGTTGAAAGCAAAGCTGCCTCTGACCTCCGTGCCTTCCTAAATGAAAAGCAAACTTCTCCTCCTCCCTCATCCCTGAGTTTGTCAAGCATGATTGATGACACAGCGTTGGCTAAGGACATCCCTGAAACGTTCCCACATATAAAACAAGAGCTCACGTAGCACTTATCTGCAGAAGAAAAGGCACACTATTGTAAAAGATAGAGGCCTGACAATTAAAGAGAAAAGAGTGGAAGGGAACAGGGTTGCTGGCAGGATGACATACCAGCTAACTGATGTTCCCCATCAGGCTTCACCATGACAGGCGCCGTCTTTAAACTTGGCGAGCAAGAATCAGACATAAGGACACAGTCCTCACTACTCTCCAAATAAACTCTCCAGTCTTAAAGAAAGAAGCCAGTTATCTCCCTCTCAAACCCATCCTATCATGTACATCCCTACAACTGCCTCCTAGATTACAACTGACCCTTCCTCTTCACCAGTGAGTCTTACCCATCTTTTAAGACCCAACTCAAATTCTATCCATTCCTCAAGTGTCCCAACCTCCTACACCCTCTCCCTTCTCTAACTCTGATGAAAATACAACCTGTGCCCACATAATTCACCCACCAGATGATAAGCACATCAGAAGAAAAGACCTGCCATTTTATCCAGCTACAGTCCTCCCCATTAAGTAGCATTCAATAAATATTGAAACAAATATGACACTCTGTGGTATTCTTCATTACTTATTTCACTTCAAATATATTTCTTTGAAGTCCAATAAGATTACACGTTCCTTGAGGCCAAGGATCATGACTTCTGGAATTTCTTTGGCAGTCTATATGGCATTAAGCCCACAGCAGAAAATAAATATTTACCTCCCAGAGCTGGTTGATTGACAAAAAGGAATTTCAAGCTTTCAAAACAGGTTACCAGTTGCAGTGCCAGACCTTCCTCCACTTGAATAGGAAATATCACTTTATGACTGGAACAAAATTTTGCAGGCTGTGGACAGCCCCACCATTGTTCAATGCTATAATTTCACGAAGCTCCAGGGTAAAAGTCCTGAGTTTGCCTCTGGGATTTTCAAATACCACCTCAAAAATGAGTGACTGGCAAGTAAGCATCCATCCTAGGAATCTCACTTCAGAGTTCCCCAAGCTTATCCTCAAAGGGAAGGACATATCACACTTTTTTAGTTCACACGTCAAAAAGGTGGTTTTGTTTTTTAAATGCTTTTGCTATGAGTTCCACCTGGGACTTGCAAATCCATATGAGATCTTGATTTGCACATCATTGTTGGATGCAGGACTCAGTGATGAGAGCTCAGCTGTCAATGGGAAGTGAAGCAGGATGTCAGCCTGTTCCTTCTTCCCTGCTCCCCCACCCCCACCCCTTGAATCTCCTGGGCAGATTCAAGGGGAAAGCAATGAAGATAAGAAGAGAGGATTTGAAGGCCTGGAATAAGAATGCATGTGGAAAAAGAAAGACTGTCATTAGGTTGTTTTCCTGTCTGTAATAACTGCTCTGAGACCATCAGCTTTAAGTAATAAGTTTTTGAAAACCAAAAATTTTAGATACAATTTTGTATAAGCAAATCATTTGTGTGCACAAAACTCTGTATTTTCTGGTGCAAACAGCATTTTCACATGCAAATTGGGCTGTTAGAGCTTGAGCTAATTGCGCTGTGCGTGGAATTCAATGCGTTTTGCAAGCACAAGTGGGAAGTGGTACTGGTGTAGCTACAGAGAATGTGGAAGAAGTGGCTGGCAGTCAGCAGTACCGTCTGCCTATAACTGAATGGCTCAGTCTCCTTGGAATGCTGCAACACCCTTGAGAGGCAGAATGGACAACTTGTCTGAAATGAATATATTTTCAAACAAGTTACTAGTTAATTATCACCAACTGCCCTCTGCATCAATTGGGTTTACTCCAGGCTCTAATTTACACGGGCCACCCAAGTTAGTGCTCTGACATGGCCCAGAAGAAATGTTCAAATGGGCTGCTCTAAGCCCTTCTGCCATCTTGGAATTTACATCAACCTGGAAATTGCCAGCACACTGAACTTGGGTACTTGAGGAGAGTGTATTAAAGGCACTATTTACAAAAGAGTGGGCAGGATTAGGAAAAGCAACAAGGGTTTGTACAACACCTCAGGATTAGTAAGTGGTTGCAGTCTCTAGACCTGAAGGGGCAAGGACATGGGTCAGTTAAAAGAATCGGAAGAGACGGCTTTAAAGAAAGAGCCACCCAAAGGGTTGTGACCTATCAGTTAATGAAGGCAGACAACCTATTTTGACCCCAAAGGAGAAAGGGATCAATACTTTGACTTCATTCCTCTCTCTCCTTCTGATGTCTCCAAACCCAGCTGGAAGGCAGAAGGCCAAAGCATCTCTTGATTGTGTCTATACTGGTCAGCCTCCCAGTCACAGGATAGGACTTAGAAAAGGTATGGAGGGACAAACCAAAGATATCCTACACAGGTTCCCCAGAGCCAAAGATTCTGCAGCAGACATTTTCCTTTATTTAATATTTCTGTATTTCTAGGCCTTGGGCCCCAGAACATCTCTGAGAGGTACATCACACTTATATCTTACTCAACACTGTTCCCCAGCCTCAGTGGTAAGTTTCATGATTAACAATAGCTATCTTAAGACAGCTTAAGAGTCATTCTTAAGACCTCAACAATTTTAGCTTATAATGCTAATGTGGAAATGATTGTGGGGCTCATCAATGGTTATGGAATTGACTGATTTTAGTTTATTCCCTAATCATGGTCCAAAGCCATTGTCTGGTTAACATAAGCCAAATATGAACAGAGACCTCTTCTTGAAATTCCCATCTCTTCCTCTCCTTGGTATTGTTTTCCAACAAATCTTGTTCTTGTTAGTTTCACTCTTTTTAAATGCCTGTTTATATTTAAGATGATCACCACCACACAGTTCAGATTTAATTGCATAGTAGTTCTTTAATGTGTACTATTTTTTTCTTCCTATCTAAGCCAAGAGCTCCCTGAAGGCAGAGGACATGTATATTTATTCAGGTATCTATGAGGGTCTCAATAACTACTTTTCCTGTGGTTAATTCCCCAGTACTGTGCAAGTTCTGGTAATGAGCATTCATAGAACAGTTTCTTTCTATGTACCCAGAACTCTGACAAAGTGTAGACTACTTGTAAGGAAAACTGGGTATGCTTTATCCCAAGACCTTAAACAGTACAGAGCAAAGAGCCTTTCTACACAGTAATGATTATAGTTGACCCTTGAACAATGTGGGGAATAGGGGCACAGAACTCCACATATACACAGTCAGAAATCTGCATATAAATTTTGACGCCCCCACAAAATTAACTACTAATAACTTACTGTTGACCAGAAGCCTTACTGATAACATAGTTAATTAATACACGTTGTGTGCTATGTCTATTATACTTGATTCTTACCATAAAGTAAACTAGAGAAAAGAAAATGTTATTAAGAAAATCATAAGAGAAAATATATTTTCAGTACTGTACTGGAAAAAATCTGCACATAAGTGGTACCACACAGTTCCAACTTGTGTTGTTCAAGGGTCAGCTGTACCCTTGAAAGTTGTACAAAAGAAGAGAGCAGAAGGGGGGAGAGAAGAGAGATAGCTATATGTGATCCTTTTCTGTAAAGACACTCTCTGCATTGGGCACATGGGCAGTGGTTAGATATAAGGTAACAAGTGTTGCTGGAGAATAACTTGAACCATAAGCCAACCCAATAGTGTCACCTAGACGCTATGAAGATAACTGACCTCTGAGTATTTAGAATATGGTCTTTCTCCTTCCTTTTACAGATGGTTCTGTAGATCTTTATGTATAACAAGCCAGCTTGTTGTGGGTGATACCATGATTCTGATATGTGTGTCCTAGGAGTCATAAAGAGATGGCAAATATATCTATAAACACCTTTGAGAGATTATGTAATAAAGAAAACTTTCTGACAAATTAGTCATGGCATCAGAATGCAAAGCTAATAATACATCAGCTTACTGATGTAAATACTGGGCAAGAATGATACTAGATTGAAATTAATCAGTCTAACACAATCTGGAAATTTTAGGGAAAAAAATAATTTCTTAAGGAAGATATTTTTCAAAATATATTTATTAAGACATAGCTTCATCTTTCCATTCCGCTTTGGCCCAGCCAACACAATCTCCGAATTAAATAGCAGTCCTGAGGCCTTGCTGTTCCTGAAGGCACAAGATTTGTCAACACAGCCAATATGCTTTCAAGCAAACAACATTTGAAGGGCAAAGTTTTCGAAGGGGGTGACAAAGAGCTATTCATACAGTGATCCTTCAGCCAGTAGTCTCTGAGACAATCAGTATTTCATGAAATTGTATTCATTTAAATATATTCAATAAATTAATCATAGGATCAAAACGTGATTTTATTTATTTACCTTCATAAGACTTTTCAAAAACAAACTATGAATCAGAAAGCAAAAATTTTTGTCAGGTCATGTGTCAAAAGTAGTTATTACTATAACAGAAGGTTCACCCAACTTGAATGGGACACATACACCACCGCTACCCACAGTTTGAGAACACAAATTCCATCCCACTCTGTAAAAAGAAATATTTTAAGTGTTGGGGATGAAAGAGTCAACGAATAGACAAGGAACCCTAAAGAACTTTTTATTTCAATCTGTCTGGGTGACACTGTCTTCACATAGAAAAGTTAATGCTAAGTCTACCTCTGCTCCTTCCACCAGAACCATGGTACCCATTGTACTAACCTTCTAGAATAAGTGTCAGATCTGGACCCTCTCTTGCTGCCCTGTCTGATAATTCAGTAACAAACCCCCAATGCTGCTCTATCATCTCCAGGATCTTTTGGGCCTCCCGACATGGGTATAGCCTCTTGCCGCCCCTTCTGGGCAAGTGTGTGTGTGGAAGGCTGTTGCTGTTGCTTGTTTTGTTTTGCTGTTGTTTGGAGACGGGAGGTGTGAGGATCAGTGATGGACAAGGCAAAGTAAAGAAAGTGAATCATTATAGTTGCACAGTCCAATATGGTAGCCCCTAGACACATGGGACTATTTAATTTAAATGCAAATTGAAATGAAATAAAATTAAAAATTTAGTTCTTCAGTTGCACTAGCCACATTTTTAGTCCTCAACAACCACATGTGTCTACATACTGGATGGCATAGATATAGAACATTTATTTCTATCATCACAGAAAGTTCTTTTAAGATAGCACTTCACTATAGTATGTTACTAAGCCTTCTGGCAGTCTATCCTCCTGGCTGAAGTTTCTTTACCATTTATATAAATAACAGTTTATATTCTGCCTGGCATCTTCTTCCTTCATTGTGTCTCAAAAGACCATCATGTTTATGAGCAGCTAATGCTTTTATGGGTTCCTCTGTATGAAATTTGCTCATAATATTACCTCGGATACTAATTAAGTGGGATTTGAAAGTTAGAACACATTGGCACTGTTAAAGTTAATGGCTTAATCCTTTAGCACAGGAGACAACTTCAAAAGCTTGTTTGGAAGATTTTTATGAAAGCAGAGGGAATGCAGTGTTTCATTATCCATGAGCATTGTCTATTCTGCTTTCCTTAGGAACTATGCCATCTATATGCCCTTCAGATAACAGATGCTTAGAAAATGTTTATAGGGCTTAGCATTTCTTATCAGAAAAGTAAACTGCTAATAAAAGAGAGATTTTTTTCCAGATAATTCTAAAGTCACCAAGATCTAGACTTGCTTTTTAATCTATTTCTTAGAAATAAATTTTATTTATTTAGGAAGATTATAGGTAAAAGATAACAGTTGATGGTGCATCAAAAAATAATTTCACTGGGGGGTGCCTGGGTGGCTCAGTCATTAAGCATCTGCCTTCAGCTCAGGTCATGGTCCCAAGGTCCTGGGATCGAGCCCAACATAGGGCTCCTTGCTCAGCAGGAAGCCTGCATCTCCCTCCCCTGCTCCCCCTGCTTGTGTTCCTGCTCTTGCTGTGTCTCTCTCTGTCAAATAAATAAATTAAATCTTAAAAAATAATAATAATTTCACTGGTTGCAGAGACTGGGGGATAGGCATCGTGTCTTATCCATCTCTTGTATACTTCATAGTGTTTATCACAGAGATAGGTACATCAAATGCTCACCAAGGACTGCTAATTGTTGGCTGATATCATAGGCAGAATAATGTCCCTCCCCAAAGATGTCCACATCCTAAACCCCAAAACCTGTGACTATGCTACATGGCAAAGCAGCATTAAGGTTGCAAATGAAATTAAGGTGACTAGTGAGCTGACCTTAAAATAGATTATCCTAGATAATCCTAATGTGTTCAGTGGACTCATGAGGGTCTTTAAAAGGGGAAGAGAAAGGTAGAAGAGGAGTCAGAGTTACATAAGGACATATGAAGACAGAAGCAAGAGTCTGAGTGAGATGATGTGAGAAAGTCTTGACCAGCTGTTACTGGCTTTGAAGATGGAGGAAGAAAACCACAGCCAAGGAACACAATGTCTTCTGGAAGCTGGAAAAGGCAAGGAAATGAACTCTCCCCTAGGGCCTCTGGAAAGGAATAGAGTTCTACCGACACCCAATTTTAGCCCAGTTGAGACCCATGCTGGACTTCTAAACTATAGAATAATAGAAAATAAACTTCTGTAGTGTTAAGCCACTAAGTCTGATCATTTGTTACAGCAACCATGGAAAACAAATATAGTTGAGATTCTTTTTTCCCTTTGATTTCCTAAAAAAGATGTCAATTCATTATACTTATTACTTCTGACCATTACTAAATATTCAGTTGTCTGTGGAGAGCACAATGTTGACAGAGGTATATGCCAAAAGAAAATCTGGAATTTTACCCAGAGGAAGAGCTGCTTCATCATTTCAAAATAATATCTCGTGTCCTGTGTCCAGTGATTTGTTTATTTAAAAAAACTGTCTCTTTAGGGGCGCCTGGGTGGCTCAGTTGGTTAAGCGACTGCCTTCGACTCAGGTCATGATCCTGGAGTCCTGGGATCGAGTCCCACATCAGGCTTCCTGCTCAGCAGGGAGTCTGCTTCTCCCTCTGACCCCCTTCCCTCTCGTGCTTTCTATCCTTCATCTTCTCTCTCTCTCTGAAATAAATAAATAAAATCTTCAAAAAAAAAAAAAAAGAAAATTGTCCCTTTAAAATTCCTTTGTGGGTGGGAACTTACTTGGTGCCATGTAAACATTTGTTTGCTACCACCTATCTCCCAGGGCCAAGCACCAGCCATGCACATGGTTTATTCAATTGATAATTATTAAATAAAATTGAAAGAACCATGATTAGCAGGCTAATTGTTGACCAGTAGTTATTTGGATTTGTCTCCAACACAAATGTCTCAATGTAATCAGGCTTTTTTTGGGGGGGGGGGCTTTTTATTTTATTATTATTATTTTTATCAGAAATCCTTGAAGTCCTTCTGCAGACTCCAAAGAGTCCCTCACTGGTACGACAATTTTTACTCGAAAGCTGGAATCTGAAGCTTTTGCCTCAGGGCAGGGAGAAGAATTTGGCAGACCCGGTTGTATTGTATTATTTTCTTAGCTTCTCTGGCGAGAAGAGGGAACTGATAAAGCTAAAGAGAACTGGTTACCCAAGATAGCTATTCATCAGAGAGAAAAGAACCTGATAATCAAAATAGACAGGTTAAATTCAATATTGAGGGAGAAATTTCTTCATGGCGTGGCATATTGTACTAGATGGTGTCTATGATCTCTTACAGCAGAAGAATTCTTAGACAATCTCTGATCCTCAGAAAATCATGCCTTTCATGACATCCTCTGGCAGCCTATACCTTTCCCCCTTCCCCCCTCCCCCCACTTCTCCTATGTAATACTCCTCTCACGGCTGTGGCTTGCCCCCATACCTCACTTAGTCTGGGCTGGGAGTGTTTCATGTCACTACCAGCCCTGGAGTCCTTTCTTAGTTCCTTTTATTCCTGCTCACATTTCTAAATATCACCTCTTCTTATGATAAAATCAACCAGGCACCTCGCTTATAAAAACTTCTAGCCTATACTCATGGAATTGTAATAAGTAACGAGGCTGTCCCTGGTTCCTCTCCCTCTGCAAGTACCCATAGATTGTGCGTGGATCACTCTCTTTGGCTTAACCCAATCAAAAGCCAGAAAACAAGAGAGCTGGGTGGGTGACTCCAGCCATTGAAGTCAGCCTCTCACAGCAAAGAGCAGGGCAGAAAAGAAATGGAATGGATTTAAGGAGGTGAAAGTGAGGCAGAGAATAGCTAACACAGACCTCTTTTGTCAGGGCAACCTCGAGTCATAGATTTCCACTTCCGATCTTTATTGAAACCCTAACTCATCTTGGTTAAATTTCTACCATGTTTGGGGCACATCTTTCTCTGAAATGTCAAGAATAGAAACATTCTACAATTGCCCTCTCCTTTTTTCCACCCCTGTTTTTCTTCAAGGTCTTACTGAATGGCTACTTTCTTCTGGATTTCTTAAGTCCTTTTACATCTACGACATAAATAAACCTAATGTCTCCCTTCACCAGTATATTAGATTCTCCTTCACATCCTAACTGTCTACTCAACATTGACAAGTACATTTGGCAAATGGTAAGCACGCAATTAACATTTGTCATTTTTATTTTTATTCCTTTTCTAAGCAATCCATGTCTGATTAAAAAAGAAAAGCCTTTGGAATAACAAGGACATTTGTAAGATTAAAAAAACATATATCTGGTTAATCTAATTAAGATTTTAAACCTAACTTCCAGTTTATTAAGAAACAGAGCAGATAGAGAAACAAGTTTAACAACATCACAGAAAAAAAAAGATCAGACAAATTGAGAATGTGTATCACTTTACAGGAAAACTGCTTAGTTTCCTCAACTAGAGATAAAAAGTCAGTGTGGGATAAAAAGGGAGTAAAAGGGACTTTCTAGATGAGGATTCAGCAAACTTTTCTGTAAAAGCCCAAATAGTAATATTTCAGGCCTTATGGGCCACGTTCGGTCGGCTGCAATTGCTCAACTCCAAAAACCATAGATGATACTTAAACGAATGGCATGGCTCTGTTCCAATAACAGTTTATTTACCAAATGGGCTGCAAACCAGATTTGGCTCGCTGCTGACCCTTGCTCTATATTTAAGGAGCTTAAGAAACATGACAGTGTGACCAAGTATACAATGGGCACTTTAAACTCAAAAGTTCTGAATAAGGTATGGGAATCAGGAGAAGAAAATGGAGAGAAGTCAGAGGTTTCAGGGGCCTTGGGAAGCCAGAGATGAAGTCTATGCAGTACTTTGCTAGAGGAAGAGCACACACACAAAGTGACACCACTGAGTGACTATATTTGTTATTTATATGTCTAGTGGCCTTGCTTTCACTCAGCTTCCTCTGACCTCTTCCATGATGGTTCTCAAAACAGTAATGACAGCGCACATCTTTTACACAGTTGCTGAAAAATATAGAAATTTGGACAATGTACTGAAGGGGGCATCTGCTCCCCCACCTATCCTTACCTCTCAAATCCCGTCCCCAGGGTGATGGGTGTGGTCTCTTTATTCCCTTACTCAATCCTCAATATCACCCCAATTCCTTTTTATATCATCAAAAAGAAATCAGTTAAAATGGACTCTTTTCAGAACAGCCGTAACTTATGGAATCCACTGAACTCACAGTTCTGTCAGAAAGAGTAAGATTGGGGGGGGCGCCTGGGTGGCTCAGTCGGTTAAGCATCTGCCTTCGGCTCAGGTCATGATCCCAGGTCCCTGGGATCAAGCCCCGCATCGGGCTCTCTGCTCCGTGGGAAGCCTACTTCTCCCTCTCCCACTCCCCCTGCTTGTGTTCCCTCTCTCGCTGTGTCTCTCACGGTCAAATAAATAAATAAAATCTTAAAAAAAGAAAAAAAATGAAAGAGTAAGTTTAGGACCCCAAATGGTAAAATTTTCTCTCTTATTCCTGCTTAATGTTGACCACAAATTTTAACATCTCTGGGTGTCTTACTCAGTCCAGACTGCCATAGCAAATACCAGAGACAGCATGGCTTAAACAACAAACATTTATTTCTCCCCATTCTGGAGGCTAAAGTCTGAGACCAGGGCACTGGTAGTTCCCATGTCTGATCATGGCCACATATGGATGGCCATCTTCTTGTTGTATCCTGGCATGGTGGAAACCGGAGACAAGACAAGCTCTCCCACATCTCTTCTTATAAGGCCACTAATCCCATCATGAGGGCCTCATCCTCATGACCCGACTACTCTTCAACATACAAATTTTGGAGTGACACAAACATTTAGCCCTTAGCATTGGTTCCTTAGCCCCATTCTTTTTCATTGATGAAAGAAAGAGTTTGAAGTATGACATACTGACAACATCCTTAACATTGACCAGAAACTTTTAACTTCCTGTAATTATAATAAGACCTCACACTCTCAGCAATAACTTAAAACTACACTAGTTGTGCTAATATTTTTATGGAACATTCCTATATGAGAAACAAAAGGATCCAAATTTCTTTAAGTATTCAGAGCAACATGAAAAACATGTCCAAAAAATGTTAAATAAAAACAAGATCAATGAGACACAACTTAGAAAAATTTCATATCTGTGATCTCAGAATTGAAGATGCAACAAAAAAAGGGAATTGTTTCCAAAACAAGGAGAAGCTCTTCTCAGGCAATTGAGAAAATAATTCAACAACATGAGCAATCAGCTTTGGAGGAAATATCCCTTGCTCAATCTAGACAAAGAATGAGAGAGAAAGAATAAGAGAGGGAAAGATAGAAATTATTCAGTCAAAGGAAAATGGAATCAAAATAGTGGAAGAAATCACATCATAAAGTGTTTGGGGCAGGAAACTCATCACTTTTGCCTCATCCATTTTATAATAACTATACATTAACTATTGGTGGTTTTTTTCTACTTATATTTTCAACTAAAGTGAATCATGCTTCTAAAGTTGTCTGTACAGGGTCCATATTGTTTAGAAGCAAAATACTAGGCAAATCTAAGACATAAATGAGTATCTTTAATGATACGTTCTGTTAATTTTAAGATTAGAAACAAATGTTATTATCCATTGGATGAGCTAGCCTTCCATTCTAGGAGACACTGGTGATTCAGAAATGTAATATCCATTTTCGCTTTCCTTCTGTATGTTGGCTTCCATCCACATCTAAAAGCTGGCAGAGTAGGGAGGGAAAACTGAATGGGAAGAAATCAGAGAGGGAGACAAACCATGCGAGACTCTGGACTCCAGGAAACAAACTATGGCTTACAGGAGGGAGGAGGGGTGGGGAGATGGGGTAGCCCAGTGATGGGTATTAAGGAGGGCACGTGTTATGATGAGCACTGGGTGTTATACACAACTAGTGCATTGTTGAACACTAACTCAAAAACTAATGATGTACTCTATGTTGGCTAATTGAACATAATAAAAAAGTAAATAAAAAATAAATAAAAAATAAATTTTTAAAACTGGCAGAGTGTATACACACACACACATTTTAGTTACATGAAAACTTACTGTTTTTTTCTTTTTATTTAAAATCAATTATTAACATACAATGTATTATTAGTTTCAGAGGTAGAGTTTAATGATTCACCAGTTGCATATACTTATTGTTTTTAAGCTTAAAGTGGATGATGTGGTTTATATACCTGTGTTTGGTTTTGTTTCCATGGTTCTTACCTACTCACTTAACGAGGTCCTATCTCAGCACCTAGGTGGCTCAGTCAGTTAAGCATCCAAGTCTTGGTTTCAGCTCAGGTCATGATCTCAGGGTGGTGATTGCAGGGTCGTGGGATTTAGACCCACATTGGGCTCTGCACTCATCAGGGAGTTTCCCTCTCCCTCTGCCCCTCCCCCCCATCAAATAACAAATAAATCTTTAAACCAGGTCCTCTCTCATTTTCACAGCGATTTCCCCATAGCTCTTGATTTCTCACTATGCTCCTGCAGGCCCTCAGTAGAACTTAGCAGTAATCAGTGAAGTCTACTCTCTTTGTAGGCATCATTGTCCTCATCACCTGCAATGACATTGCCCTCCACCAGGACATGGACTATCGTCTCAACGGTGAAATCATTCTGCCATTGGGCTACCACCTTGTTCCAGGGACATCCATGCCCAACTCATCACTCAGGATGGTGTTCTTTTTGCCCATCAAGAATTAGCCAGCCCCAAATCTTCATTTTAACACCTGCTTTATCAGACTACTCTCAGTACCACTTACATTAGTTTCAATCTCCTGAGAAGGAGATGTCAAGACAGGATCAGAGTTGTAAGAGATTTATTAAGGAAGAAACAGGATAAGGTGGAAGAACCTTCAGATTAGAATGCTGATCTAAAGTGATGGAAGGAGAAAGAGAAGGAAGGAGGGTTGAGCAGGAAGAGCTTTCAACTGCTGCATGATCCCAGGATTCAAGCAGCCTGTGGGAATGTCCAGAAGCAAAAGTTCTCTGTTGGAAGAGTCCTGTAATATTTCCAGAATGACCTTGCCTTAAATCTCTTGCCATCCTCACTCAGTAGCTGGGAGCAGCCCACAAAAATGTAGATTTGGCATGAATGTGGCAGTGGATCAAGAAGGACAGCTTGGGGTCATCATTATGCTTCCCACAACAAAAGATCTGTGTGGCATATTTTCACCTTTTTTTTTCCTGATTTTCAAGACATCAACACCACCAAAACATGCCACAAATTTTAGAAGTAAGCCAGATGAAGAAAGTGTAAGTGAGGTGGTATTTTGGAGGTACCTGAAAGACCCTCTTGCATGCATCTGAAAGTCCTTAAACATCTATTTGCCTCATGGACCTCCATTAACCCAAGGTGAAGACAGACCTATTTCCACTTGAATAGTGTGAACATACAATTCATCTCTTAAGGATATTTACATTTTATGGCTGATCTCTCAGTGAACTAAGGGATAGTTAATGTAGAGGGAAAATCTTTAAAAAATAATGACTTTAAAACTAGGGTCAGTTTTGCATTGCCACAAACATACTATCCAACCTTGGGGAAGTTAAATAACATCTGTGGGACTCATCAGGGGTTCAACATTGAGTTAAGAAAACTAAGTTCCTGGGGCACCTGGGTGGCTCAGTTGGTTAACTGACTGCCTTCGGCTCAGGTCATGATCCTGGAGTCCCACATCGGGCTCCCTGCTCAGCAGGGAGTCTGCTTCTCCCTCTGACCCTCTTCCCTCTCGTGCTCTCTATCTCTCATTCTCTCTCTCTCAAATAAATAAATAAAATCTTAAAAAAAAAAAGAAAAAAGAAAACTAAGTTCCTGGTACTATGTTAATTTGAGGGGACATAGTCCCTGTCTTTTAGGAGCTCAATTGATAGAGCTTTGAATCAAATATTCTTTATGCCATCCTCAGCTTTAAAATGGTATTATTTCACAGCTTTTCTTAAAAATGAATTTTAGCTAGTTGGCAGGAAAGCTGTCTATAGCACGTCACATGAAATCATTTAGAGATTAGATAATTTTGTGAAGTTTTGGATAAATGACTATTATCATCAAGGCAAGATTCTCCAGAAATCAGCCATAAATTCTTAAAGGGTAATTACATACTAATTCATTTCTTACTGCTATATTCTAAAATGGCAAAATTTCTAGAACCAGGCTTATATCACCAAGGCTTCAGGATTCTGCCCATCGTATAACAAAATGGTTTTCAGCTATGTCTGAATTCATTTCTCTTTCTCCCCTGATTAGCAACAGAGCATTGAAAAGTAATTAATTTTTCTAAGCTTTGATTTTTTTCCATCCATAAAATGGGGATAAATATGATAGATATCTCACAGGGATAGTTTGATAATTAAGTGAGATACTACATGTAAAATTCTTAACACAGTACCTGTCAAAAGCATTTATTAAATAGTCTATCATTTTTCTCAAAAACTGCTGAGTATTTGCCTGAAGAATCTGATATTTATTGGTTGTATATGTTGTGTTAGATTGGGTTCTCCAGGAAGCAGACTCAGACAGTGATGTGTATGCAGAAATTTCATCAGGAGTGTCTTCTGGATCAATAACTTTGGGAAGTGAAGGAAGTGGAACTGAGCAGAGAAGAGAGAAGGAATCTGAATTGTAATGCGTTAGTAACTAAGACCTTGAGCAAATCCAAAAGGTGTTCTGGAGCTGGGACAACCCTTCAGAGCTCCACATTGACCAGTTACTGGATATACCCTGACCCCATGTACTGGGTTTGACCTTAGAGAAAGCCTTGTGTCCTCTTTGGCTGAGGAAACTTCCAAAGAACAACTCAGCTACTATCACTACCAGCATTGGGGAGAATCAGTCTTGTAGGATAGATCTGGGCAGCATGCCACAGCATCCACTACAATCCCTTTTATACTTCTTAGATCCAGTTTCTTCATATACTAATTTCTTGGAACAGATCTTCCAAGATTCTGGTTGATCTCTTTCCTTAAGGAAATTTGTAAGAGGAAAACTATAGGACCTACCACAGCCACCACTTCTGAAGTTAGTCTCAGGCTTTCCATTGATACTCATCATTTCCCCTCTCTATTATCCATTCTAGATTTCCCTCACCCTTGGCCAGCACCTCTCCAGGTTTAGGGGGCATTGGAGTGGGATAACACAGAGGATCAACCCTCTCAGCCTGTGACTACTACCCTTAACCATTTATCATCAAGATTGAAAACAGGAGAAGAGTACGAAGAGGTACATTCCAGTAGATCGAGTGAGTGCCAAACATATTCTTCCCTGTCCTATTGTGTAACAGCAACCTCACCTCCTTGTGATGATGAAGGAAAGTTGCCTATGCCAGGATAGTCACTCTTTTCTTGCCTGCTGATACCTTGTTATGAGGATCCCAAAGTGATCAGGCAGAAGTTGCAACTTAAAATTTAAAGGAACCGTTTCAGTGTCCCCTGATGTAAATGTTCTCTCTGGAACAGGATCTTTAAAGCCACAGAGCACATAGTTGCAGAGACAGGAAGTACAAATTCCTTAAGTGGGTTACTGGGAATGATGATAAACCCAGCCACTCTCATTTCCTTCCACCCACCAGTTTCTAGCTCATGTATTTGCCCTCTAATACATAGCACCATATCCTGGTCACTGCCTCCAAATCACTGGTTCGTCTCTCTGAAAGATAGTGCCATATTGGAGGCTCAGCTTTAACCTTATGACTGGCAAGTGGGAGAACTGGCAGAAATAGTAGCTAGATGAAGTTCAATAAGTGGAAACTATGGTTTTTAGCCCTATCTAACCATCTGGTTGCAGGTATTAGGAGAGGGAGAAATATCATTATATCACTTTGAGATAGCTACTTTGTGATGAGAAGCATCACATCATTCTGACAGTGATGAATGACCCAGGAGTCTCATACATGATGTTGGCTACTGCCTTCTGGTTTTTCTTATGCTTGGTCCCAAATGCACCACTTCCTTCTTATGATAAATTGTCACTGGGCCCACCCTACCTTCTGATCTGGTGGATCTAACAGAACCCAGGTCATGAGGAGCAATTCTGGCTGCCTATTCACATAGCCCAATCTCTCTGGACTATGCTATTATAGAGAGTAGGAGAATTAACATAGCCATAGAGTAAGATTGTAAATGTGTACACCATTTTCATCCCAAAGTAGATGTGAACTTTTTCTGATTTTCCTTCTTGATAGGAATGAAAGAGGAGTGCATTTTCCATTGGCCACATACAATGTATCTATCTGAAACCCTGTTAATGTGTTTTAATAAACATACCAGACAGTGGGCCACTGCTCATCCTCCAGGATCTGATGTTATAGGGGTCAAAATGATAAATTAGTTCTCTAATGAGGACAACTACCCTCACATCTTTTAGAACTTTAGCCTGATTCTTACCCTTCCCATATTTATTGTTTGCCATGAATATAACAACATTGGATTTTGTTTCTTATTTAATATCTTGGCTAGTAGGGTATTTCAGAAGTTTCCACTTGGTCTCCTCCACTATTCTTAAGTCACAGGCATAAGAGATCAGCCACCACTGAGTTTCTCAACAAATCTGAGAGTTCTCTCACCAGAGAATTCTTTATCACTCAAATAAGCAGAGTGTCTTCTGGGCTCTCCCATGGAACATAGTAGACTAGTGGGTTACAGAGTCTATCCAGTCTAGCATACCAAATTCCCTAAGCCCCTTTTTTTTTCTTACACTAATTTATACATTTTTAATTGGTTGCATATATTAACATGTACTATAAGATTCTTTTCTAAAAAGCATTACATAATAAATGGATACTGTAAAAAGATCTGATTAGTTAAAAGTAACAAGCATTAACAGATACATACAAAACTCAGCCTGATCAGACTGGGTGTGAGCCTGTAATGAAGCATGGGGCACCAGCCTTCCCAAGTGGTAGCCTTCACAGGAGAGAGGGGTGGGGGTAGGGGGTAAAAAGACCACAAGACCGTTAAAAAAATCAGGTAACTAATTAGACACAGATAAACTGTAAACAGTTCTCTCTCCCCAGTGGACAAAAAGAATAAGCTTCTGATGCTGACTCCACACCAGAACGATTTCTACAGCTTGCCTGTTGTGCTGTCGTACAAGGGCTGATGTGGTGGGTGGGTAGACCCCGATGCAGTCATCACAGGCCTGGGCTGGAGTCTGTCTGCTTGTATCAGGGGTGTGTGTGTGTGTGTGTGTGTGTGTGTGTGTGTGTGTAGTCTGCTTGTATCAGGGGTGTGTGTGTGTGTGTGTGTGTCTGGAGTCTGTCTGCTTGTATCAGGGGTGTGTGTGTGTGTGTTTTAGGGTGAGTGTGTTGATGGGGGTTTCTTTTGGCAGCTGGATTCGAGAGATGACTTTATGTTTTGTTTGGAAGAGGAGAGGGGCTTGTGTTGGAAGGCCTAAGTGTGTTCTTTGTTTGTGAAGGACTCTGTGCTCTGCTCTCACTGCCCCTTCAGCAGCTGCAGCTTTCCGCCGAGACCTTGGCCCAGTCGTTCTTGTCCAGCTTGATGGGTTCGGGGAATTCATTGTACAGCTCCACCTCTGTTTCCTGTTTAAGTGCATTCCGTGCAATTGTCTGGAACGCCTGCTCCACATTGATGGCCTCCTTGGCACTGGTCTCGAAGTAGGGAATGTTGTTTTTGCTGTAGCACCAGGCCTGTGCCCACTTTGTGGCCACTTGTCTGTTTTCGAGGTCGATCTTGTTTCCCAACACAACGAAGGGGAAGTTTTCAGGATCCCGGGGACTGGCCTGGATGAGAAACTCATCTCTCCAGCTATCAAGGGTTTTGAATGTGTTGGGGGCAGTAACATCAAATACCAGAATGCAGCAGTCTGCACCTCTGTAGAAGGCCACACCAAGTGACTGGAACCGTTCCTGGCCTGCTGTATCCCAGATCTGCATTGTAACTAGTCTGTCATCCACCATCACCTCCTTTGTCAGAAAGTCTGCTCCTATTGTAGCTTTGTACTGGTTACTGAATTTCTTGTTCACATACTGGTTCATGAGTGATGTCTTACCAACTCCAGAATCTCCCAGAATGATAACCTTCAGCAACACTTTCTTCCTAGAGGTCATCCTTCAAACGCGGCCGCTCCGCTGGGGGCTCCGGGCCAGACGCGTCGCTAGGGCTCCCACCAAGAAGGAAGTACAAGGGAGGACAGGGGCTGAGGAGAAGTTCAAGTTACGGCTCCAGCTGACTCCTCGGCACTCCCCAAGCCTTCCCCTAAGCCTCTTGATAACTACTGCTACTTTCTTCCTCAGTGGCTCTGTCATTTTCAGCTCATCTAGGATGGCTATCACTTTCTCCAAGCTTCTAGGTGTACCTTCTCCATGCCAACCTGGGTGCACAGTAATACTATCTTCTAAAGTTCTTGCCAGTTTGATCCCGTATCACAAGGTGATTCTATATAGATAAACTCTCCATTAGCTAAACTTATATTTCACATCCTACCTTGATCCAGTGTCTCAGGACCCAGTCCCATATGGGGTCCAGATGATGCAAGTACATGTGAGGTAGGTCTTGCAATTCCTTCAACTTCTCTTAGCTGACCCAGAACTTCCCTAACCAAGCTATGTTGTAATTTAACCCTCATTATTGATCTGGCAACTAGGATGGGAGGGTTTGGGAGGTTCTGAGGGGGCTGCATGTGTCTTTCAAAGCAGAGACCTCTGCATTATCTTCAAGCAACAGGAGAGCATTAGCCTGTAAGGTAAACCCTTGATAATTTTAACAATAACCTTTAGTGGGTCACTTATGTAGGTCCAGAGAGTTCAGAAAGATCTGAAGATTTAAGAGATTCAAGTGCATCCAACTCCAACATCCTCATCCCAAGTCTGATGAAAGCCCTGACTTTATAAAGCAGATTTGCTGAGGCTGAAAATTTGACCTCTCCTGGAGCTCTGCCACTCTTGTAATTAAGTCCTGGGCATAGGCCCCAGCTTTCTCAACACTCTGGCTGCAGTATACTCTATAGATGCTGAAAGGAAATCTCTTGGCTTTCAAACTTAACATTTAATTTATGATCAATCACCCCAATTTTGTGTTTCTCAATTATTAGATTGCCCCCAGAAATTCCAGTCTTAATAATTATTCCCCCCTCAAACCTCCCAGACATCTAAGATACTACCTCCACCAAGACTTTCTCCCCAACATCTAATCAGAGTTCAGTATGGTGAAGTTGTAATAATCATGTCACTTTAGCATGTGGGAAGCCATCTATGCCCTTCTTTCCAACAGTGATTGAGTCCTCATTGCCAGCTCCAAAAGCCCATTTTAGAATCTGCCTCCTCAGGGAACTCTTGGCATCAACAATTCGAAACAGACTCTGAGATTAAGATTTGCTGGTAGGAAGCTTGGGCGGTGGGGGGGGGGGGGTGTCCTCAGGACCAACGCTAGTGGGAGGTAAAGACAGGATGATTACACAAGAACTGCGATACAATCACAAAACAGTCCTCTGCCAACCCAATGCTGAGCTCTAGAGCTGGAATGGCCCTTCTGAGGTGTTCTGTTCAGAGATAGGAGGCTGTTAATTGTTCATCCCTACATCAACCAGTCATTGGCAGGGGACTGCCTCTGGGAAGGGAGTTTGAGGTTGGAAGTGACAATTCTCTTTAGTAGAGGACAATTCCCGGGGAGCAACACAGCTGAGATTTGTCAGCTGCCAACACTTTCTGAAAATGGGGAAATGAGTGCCTTGGTTCTACAGGGGGATCTAGATGGTGCTATGCCAACCAATACACAAAATCCTGCTGTGGTAGGCAGAACAATGAGCTCCAAAGATGTTCATATCCCACCTCCTGGGCCTGTGAACATGTTATATACATGTAATAAATGTAATACATTATGTAATACATGGCAAAAGGTACCTTGCCGATGTGATTAAAGTGAAGGACCTTGAGATGGGAAGAGTTTCCTGGATTATCCTGGTGGGTCCAGTCTAACCCCATAAGTCTTTAAAAGAAATTTTGTTGGCTGAGGACAGGATCAGGCAGATAGCTTTAAAAATGGAAGAAGACACCACAAACCAAAGAATATGGGCAACTTCTAGAAGTTGGAAAAATCAGGCAAAGGAATTCTTCCCTAGAGCCTCCAGTCAGAGACACAGCCCTGCTAACACTGACTTCAAGCCCAGTGATACCCATATTGGTCTTCTGACCTTGGAATTTTAAGATAATAAAATTTTGTTGTTTTATGCCACTAAATTTGTGGTCATTTATTTCAACAGCAATAGAAACCTGCGTTGACCGTAAAGGAAACCTCATTATCAATTTTGGCATGAGTAGCTCAAGTACTTGCTTTATTAGTATGTTGCAGAACTAGTTTTTATTTTATTCTTTACCCCTCTCATCTGATGCCTATATCGTGGCCAAACAGCCCGTATATAAAATGACTGAAAAATACCTTATCTAATCCAACAGTAAGCTATTTAGGGCTCTCACACAGGTCTTCTCCAGGCTGAGCACCATGTTTTCATTATGAGGGAGTGCCTCCCTGCCCTCACCACACAATCTGTCCGTGGACCTAATTTTAGACTCTGAGAACCATCACATAAAATGTTGGGTGGTAATCATCAAGAAATTGCATCATTTTTAATTTTCCAAGGAAATTTAGAAATATAGTGGGATCAAGGATCTAACTTCACTGTTTATACTCATAGAGCATAGTTTCTCAATGGCACTATTCACATTTTGGGCCAATTATTTGTTGTAGGGGTTCATTCCATGCATTGTAGGATGTCTAGCAGCATCGCTACACCTCTACCTGTGAAAGCCCACCATCCATCTTCCCTACCTTAGTCATGACAATTAAAAATGTCTCCGGACATTGTCAAATGTCTCCTGGGGAACAAATCACTCCCCTCCCCTCCTACTGAACCACTGTCCTACAAAGAACGTCTTATAGAATACAGAACTGACAAGGGCTTTAGAAATGATTCAATCCTGCAATCTAATGTTTAAAACTACAAAGTACTTCTCAAAGAGTTTATGTGACTTGTCCAAATTCATGTAGTTAGTGGCATGGTTGATGTCTACATACAAATCTATCACCTCCTTGGACCACTAGAAAAGACTATTTGAAAACTGAACATTTTTTCTAAAGCATTAATTAGTTTCCAGAGCTTCCTTCACATACACAGACAACTCAAACAAAGCACTGAGAGTTGACCCAGTTTTCTTATCCTTCTGTGTTTTTTAAGGTTTCATTCTTTAGAACTTTTATGGATAAAATTGCTTCTAATAGTGGTTGTCAGGAAAGCATTTCTGCTAATTAGTGGTGGTGACATGACAAAGATATATGGAGCCAAATAGGAAACTCCCACAATACCAATCTTCCTCCCTTTCCTGGAGCTGAAATGCCTTGTTACTCTGTTTGCATAGAGGATAGGAAATGAGGAGTCCCTCCTTTCTGAGCAAGGAGGTCATTCCTCAAACTTCCTCAGAGATTTGATCATCAACAAGCCATCAAGTTGCCAGGGGTTGGTTGGTTTTGTTAATTTGCAGCTCCATTTTTACTGAATAGAAAAGGAACATCAATAGCAGCCATGACGATTTCTAGGTTGTTCCAATCTTGATTCTTACTTGTAGTTAAAGGCATAACAATGTCAGTAGAATTAATTAAATTGCTGTCACTATCTCTCTTTTGTACATCACTCACTCACACACTCCTGTGGAAAATATGCTAATAGTTTTTTTCATTCGTATCTTTTATCTGTGGTTTTGGATCACTTTGCAAGCATATTTAAAGAACACAGGGATTGTGAGACAACTAGGATTTCTGAAAATGCTAAGCACTTAAGCACTCTGAGGAGTCCGCTTCAGTCCTTCCAAAACATGGGGATTTACTAAATGATTACTCAACAACCTAGTCAAATTTTGATCCATAATTCAAGAAAAACAGGATGCCATATCCTATTCAGTGTATCTGGAATGACTAGCCTCATGCCAGGAAGGGAGCTTGATCCCTGGGGAGGGACAGTGTCACTCAGGTTCCTTTTCAATTCAACTTTCCTGACTTAAATACTGCACAACATCAGGCAAGTTTCCACTTGTTAAACTGGGCTGAGGAGCTGTTGGGAGACGTATGCACATCTGTGTGATTATGTGCCTGGCCCCCAGAAAATGCTGACTAATAACGCAGCTCCCCACTGCATTTTCACAAATAGACCCAACCGAAAGGGTAATGCTACTGTCTGAGATGATGCAGGTTTCTTTGCAGAACTGTCAAAACTCCTTTGGTTGTAGCCCCCACCATGAAACCTGGCACCAGGGTTTCAATTTAAAACTACTTCAAACTGTGCTCCATTCAGGGACCCCCAGCTCTCCATGGGCACCACATTTACTGGCAGAGGAGCCTAGTTGCTCCTTTGTCACCACTGTTATTTCCCACAGGTAAGAGCTCTGGACTTTGCTTTAAGACTATACTATGTCAGATCAACCATCACAGCCTCTGCCCCACATCCTTGTCACCAACTACCTCTGAATGGTAGAACTTCACCCAAGAGTGTGATATTCTGTGGCCTGATAAGGTAAGGCATTCCCTTCTCTTATGTGACCTAACTTCCACCCTGAAATCCAGGATAGCCAACAGCACTCTATTTACAAAGAATAAGATGGATACCATATCTCAAAACTTTCATTTGGCTTCTACATCTGTGAAATAGAGTGATAATACCTAATATATATTGATCATTGACAGTATGATTGCCATTATGGTGTCTGTCAAATCTGTCATTATTTGATGCCCATATCTTTCCTATGAAGTAAGTACTATTAGAAAGCATACCATTTTTGGGCGCCTGGGTGGCTCAGTCGTTAAGCGTCTGCCTTCTGCTCAGGTCATGGTCCCAGAGTACTGGGATCGAGTCCCACATCAGGCTCCCCGTTCAGCGGGAAGCCTGCTTCTCCCTCTCCCACTCCTTCTGCTAGTGTTCCCTCTCTCGCTGTGTCTCTCTCTATCAAATAAACAAATAAAATCTTTAAAAAAAAAGAAAGCATACGATTTTTAAAAAGAGGACACAACCCATATTTGCCCAAAGGCTGACAAATTTTCCCAATTCCTTATTTCAATTGTCATAAAATTAGGAATATCAGAATCAAAAAGGTTTTCAGACCCGGGGCACCCAGATGGTTCTGTAGGTTAAACGTCTGCCTTCAGCTCAGGTCATGATCTCAGGGTCCTGGGATCAAGCCCCACATCGGGCTCTCAACTCAGTGGAGAGTCTGCTTGTCCCTCTCCCTCTGCCCCTCCCCCCCATGCTCTCTCTCCCTCACTCTCTCCCTCAAATAAATAAATAAAATCTTTAAAAAAGTTTTCAGACCCACATTCATAGAGCAGAAAATAACTATGAAAGTAACTGATACCACTCTAATCACATTTTATGGCACAGGAAATGAGGCCCAAATTGTTGGAATGCTTTCTACATGGCCAGCAACCTGTAAAGATTTAAGGCAGGACCCACCCTCTGGTTTCCAGTTTCTATCTGACCCATTGCCATTTCTACTATCCCACCAACTATCAGCCTATAGCAGACCCTGGCTCCTCCTCTATCTTCAGTCTTCATGCCATTCCCGTGTGGGTAACTGGAATGAGTATGGCTTGGGTCATGCGCAGTGAGTAGGGAGTTGTCTTTGTTCTGATGGGTGGTCAAAATGACTAAGAAAAGTTGTGAACTCATAAAGATTTTTTTCAAAGGAGCTTTGTAAAACATAAAATATCTATACAAATGATGTTATTTTTCACCCATGGGAAATTCAAGTGTCCAACAGAACTTTCCAAGACATAAGACCTTGAAAACTCCAATTTGGAACATCCCCATGTACACTTCACAACTGTAACTGGTCCCCAGACCCTCTTTCAGCTTGAAGACCAAGGATTAGTACTGGAAAAATCCTTTCCTCCTATGTCCTTTTCTGACTTTTATGGTTGGGCAACTGGGCTTTCATTTCTAGCAAATTGGGGAGAGACCCAAACACTCCCTCAGTGGGAACCAAAGCAGCTAAAGGACAAATAATGAAACTGCCTTTCACACTACAAGCTTCACATTTCACTTTTCTTTCCCCTTTCTCCACGTTTGGCTTCATTTGGGAAGAAAACCTATTTTTAAAAGCACCAAACCCCCTTTCTGTCAGTGAGCTTGGCAAGATTGATAAATAAGGGGAGTCATCTTAATGGGGGTGCTGTCAGCAAACTCCTTCTTTGAAACAAATAAATGTGAGAAATGAGAACATTCAAGAGGTCCCTGTATTCTGTAAGGGAAAGAAGATTCATTTCCACAGCCGTATCAGCCTGGACTTGGCCCAAAGGAACCTCCCTCATTACTGGAAAGGCTTGCTAATTAGCATATCAGCACTAATCCAGTCCCTTCCCCCATAATGCTAAGGGAACGACTTTGACAAGCACTGGGCTGTCCCTGGCTTTACACCATTCTTAGTCCTCCTATCTGTTTTCTGGTGGACTCCAGGTGTTGCTGTCTGCTTGAACACATGTCTGGTTACCACAGATTTTCTGGGTTTAAATAAGAGTCAGACTGTTCTCATTTATCTCCATGTAGACAGTGCAATTTGTCAAACTCAAAAATGCCCATCGGTGTAAAGGATTTAGGCAAAGCAGAGGATTGAATGAAGAACAAGAGACTGGTGTGGCAGATGAGCCTTTGAAGAAAACCAGTTTGATCAATCAACTGCTAGACAATACTGGTGCCCGTCTCCACCTCTAACAAAATTGTGCAGAGGCTGCTTCATGCACCTTTCTTCCGCAGAGAGTGGGCAGGCCACTCCATCTCCCCAGATAAAAGCAGTAGCCTGGTCCATTCAATTCTAAGGAGAAACATTTCCATTCACTTCCTAACTGAATAAGGCATTCCGTTATGCTCTCAGAGCCTGATTAGAAAGAACCAGATCCCTGGCTCTGGTCTGAGTGTGACCTGGTGAGACTAGGATCTTAGCTCCATGGGGGTGCCATGCTTTACCACTGAATACTACCCAATCTCCTGCACATGTGATGCTTTCAGTGAATTGCCTTATATTGTTGTTGCTGCTTTTTCCAGGAACGTCTATGCACCTTGAGCTATGTACTACCTCATAACTCTTAGGAGATTTCAAGTTGCTTTTAATCTGTGTGGGAGAATTTCACTAAATGCTCATTGAGCTTGTTTCTTCTTTTGTCTAGGCTCATAGTTAAACTACATTTCCAAGCCTCCCTTGAAATTAAGAGAGCCCATGTGACAAAACTCTGGCCAAAGGAATACAGGCAGAAGTGCTTCTTGCTATAACCAAGCCTGGCTCATAAAAGATCCCATGCAATATCCCTTGCTTCTCTCTTCCCTTGCCTGCTAACTGATGAAAAAAAAAAAAATCCCAATTACTTCAAGACCCCAGAGGTTACCAGAGTTCCCAGAAAGAAACTTGGGTCCATGAATGTGCAGAGCTTCTCCACCAAACTGCACAGGACCAGGACAGGGGCAAAAAACAAACCCTTCCGAAGTTAATCCACTGAGGTTTGGGAGTTGCTTGTTACATACTTAGGCTACCTTGCTGAACACAAACCAGTGAGTGAAATACCTGTGTTAGTGGCATTGTACTGTCATGAGCTTGATGGAGGCCAAACCTTAAGTCACTTTTATATCCCCAGCTTCTAATAGAAAGCATACCATATAACTATTTGGAGAGGATGAAAGGGCACAGGAGAACAAGGAAACATCTATAAAATATGGTAGCATTTATTATTACATGTCATATGGCAAAATTAGATTAGCTCTATAGTCGAGGTAAAATGTGCAGTGAATAAAGAATATAGAACAATTGTTTTTATGAATGGGAGACTCTAGAAAGCCTTCACAGAGGAAGTACAAAAGATAAGTAGGCTTTCCACAGTTAGAGAAGTGGAAAGGGCTTTCGAGGAAGAAAAAATTGCTAGTTAAGCAAAATCATTTTGAATTCTGTGGCTGTTCTAAGAATGGCAAATGGTCAGCTGGAGGAACAAAAAAAAATTTTAAGGAAATAACATAAACCTTACCAGAGTTTTAGAAAATTGACTCCAGCAATAATAAAAAAAAAATGGATTTGCAAAGCCAAAGTTTGGAGTTGGAAACCTGCTAAGAGACCACTGTAATTATAAATGGTGTAGGATCCTCCCAGAGACCCCAAGGGACTCTGAGTGGCCTCAGGAACAGGAAATTAGACCTACAAAGACATTTGGATTAGCCAAGGAACTGGCACTGAGCACTGGCACAATAAAACTACCATGCTAATGTAGATAAAACTTAGCTGTGTTTGGAGAAATTTTAAACTGAATCATGACTACATAGCTCAATTCATCATGAAGGATTTTCACTGTACATTGCAAGCACAGAGAATTTCTGACTTCCTATTACCACTAAGAGTTTCCTGTGAGTACCAGTTGAGTGCAAACAATGGGGAAATACACAAGACCAGGTCACCTACCATAGCATTAGTAACTGCAGCAAATTAATGGAAGAATTCAGCTAGATCAGGGTAATGCAATCCTCTAAGACACTCCCTAGCTTCAAACCTTTCTAGAACTTCCTATTACCTACACCAATACTTCTCAGTTGGTGATTCTTGGACCCCCTGAATCTAAATCACCTGCAGTACTAAAAAGATATTATCACTCATGACCTACTGAATTGTCATCTTGGTTGGCAAGACTTAGGAATTTGTATTTAAACCACTACCTCCCCTTCTCCCACCTGGTGATCCTTAATCACACTGAAGTTTGAGAAACCGTTAGCCTATAAATTAATTCATGCTTTTCACTATGGTGCTTACAAACTCCTTCATAAACTTGCCCCAGGTACCTTTTATCCCTCCTCATTCTCTCCTTCTGGTCTTATGTTCTAGCATACAGAATGAATAGCCATTTCAGAACATACTAGGCTTTCCCCCAACCTCAAAACCCGATGTGTATTGTTTCTTTGTCTAGACAGCTTCCTCCCTAGTCATTTCACAAGATTTCATTTATTTTCATAAATGAACATCGGGGTGCACATACCCCTTCGGATCCCTACATTTGTATCTTTGGGGTAAATACCCAGTAGTACAATTGCTGGGTCGTATGGTAGCTCTATTTTCAACTTTTTGAAGCACCTCCACACTGTTTTCCAGAGTGGCTCCACCAGCTTGCATTCCCACCAACAGTGTAGGAGGGTTCCCATTTCTCCACATCCCTGCCAGCATCTGTCATTTCCTGACTTGTTAATTTTAGCCATTCTGACTGGTGTGAGGTGATATCTCATTGAGGTTTTGATTTGGAAATCAGTACCTAAAGGTTTAACTGGATGTTTGCTATGAGCTTATGGTGATGCCTCAGTCAAATCCATATGTGAGGTATGAAAAGAGAATGGCTGAGTCAGGCCTGGATTCTCCATAGTCAAGTTGACTCAACTGTGTAACAGCACTTCTGACTCTAGAAACTCCTCTCCGCCGGGTAGAGGCAGATGAGGTCAATGGCATATGGTAAGTGCTCATTAGATGTTTGAATGAAGGATTAGAATAATTGTCTCGATTCCCCCCATTTCATTGTAGCTAATTTGAACACTTTTCATGCCCTTCAAATTATGGCCAATTCAGTTAAAAGCCCAAACTGTTTAAATGTTTTGAATACTAAACAATGGGTTGATTGAATAGATTTTTCACTCTTCAACTGGGTACATTTGCTGCATGGAGCCATGACCTAATATAGAACACAAGACCGGCCTCTTGTCTTTGCTGGCCAGCCAATGCAGGTGCAGTTCAGACATATGGACGATTCCAAATTGGCCTGGATTATTTATACAGGTGGAACTTAGCCCATCATGCCCGCAGCAAGCAGGAGAGACCACAGAGCAGACACCACATGCACCTGTCTCCATAGTTATTGCACAGCAATGAACCAGCCAAATGTGAAGAGGCCAAGAGTTAAGGAACTCTGCCCTTTCTCAGAGGATGCTGTCCTAGGGCAAATTTGCTATAACACACAGGCTACTGCTGGCATCCATTTTTTCAGACATAATTACAAAATAGAAAAATGTGTCTTTGCTACACTTCTTTTATTCTTCCCTCTGGCCACGGCTTTCACAATGACCACAGACTGTCCACCAAGCTCTGCTTTTGCTTAACCCTATCCTATTTCCAAAATTATTTTAAACTTTTACTCATCAGTGAAAAACACATAGTCCTTCAAATACATAGATCTTAGGAGACAACCTGTTTGAGATATTGGTAAGGCTTTCCCACACATTTTCCTCTCTACCCACAATGTTCTCCCTTTCGCGCTTGTGGTCATTCTAGCTCCTCCTGTCTCAGCTTAAATGTCAACTTCTCATTGAATCTTCCCTATCACCCCACCTAGGGATGTGGCACCCTTCTCCTATCTTCCATCCAGTCACCCTGTTTATTTCATAGCACTCCTACCATTGTTCAATTGTTTATTTACTTGTTTATTGCCCATCTCTTTTAGCATATGATAAGCTCCCTAAGAAGAAGAATTATGTACTATTTACTGCTGTGTTCACAGTTGCTAATATAAGTGCCTGGCACATGGAAGGCACTTAGTAATTATTTGTTGAGTGAATGGATGATTGGCATTGCCATCTCAAGAAGGACTTACATTTTTGGAAGAGCAACTCCTTAACAACTCAGATCGAGTAATGGTTAATGGGCAGAAGAATGACTCCATTTATACCTTTTGCTACTGTACCTGCACTAAGCATTTGTATAATGCCTGTAAGTTCGCATTGTTCACAGCCATGGACACATATCACACACACTTAGAGTCAATGTCAGTTGTGTTATATAACATTCTAGAACAAAGTTTGTAAGTCAGGAGGAGGTTATGTCTATCCAGTGGGCAGTTGGGCTATGCCACAGCTGATCCTTCACTCCTTTTATCTTTCTCCTTGCTACTGATTATCTGGAACAGATTAATCGTGGAGTGATCCAAATGGATTGCAGAGCTGGCTGAAATGACTCATTTAGCCCATGTGCACATCATGTAAGTGTGCATACAGGCAAGAGTATGAAAAAAAGTGCCCTTAAATTCTCAGTACTCTGCCTATTAATGTTGACTATCATTCAACCCTGATAATATAGAAGTAAAATATTAATACACCTACTTAACACTAATGTCCATAATGATAATGAACACCTTTGTAGCCAACTTAGTGCCTGGAGAACAGACCGTTATAAACATAATTTCTTAGTTTTGTTTTATGATAATTGGTAGTAGTTGGCATTAAATCGTAACTACCCAGCTTCAAGACAGCATTGAAAAGCGCCAGCCCTCAAGGAGAATTGTCCTAACAGTAAATATATGCTGGAGTCACATGATGAAAAACCCACTAAATAAGACAAAACTGCTTCCCCCACCTTGCCACACGTAAACACACACAGTTCAGAAAACAGACAGTGAAGCATGTTAAGGAAATATAAAATTGTGCCTAACATGGCAAATCCCAAGCTACAGCCCATCTTCTGCACAGCAACAAATCATCACACTGTGCAAAGAATAAACAACCATAACCCACAGACAGATGAAGAGTCTATCTGAGGCAGTAGTTCAGAATAACAGAGAGAAAAAAGGAGGAGAACAGGGAACAGTGGCAACCTTCATCTCCAATGGGGAAAAAATGAGCTTCTCAAAGATGGGGGTCAGAGGGGCACCTTGGTAGTGCAGTTGGTTGAGTGTCCAACTCTTGGTTTCAGCTCAGGTCTGATCTCAACATTGTGAGATTGAGCCCCATATCGGGCTCCACGCTCAGCACAGAGTCTGCTTGTTTCTCTCTCCCTCTCCCTCTGCCCCTCCCTACTGCACATTCTCTCTCTCTCTAAAATAAATAAAATAAATCTTTAAAAAAAAGAGAGAGAGGGGTCAGAAAAAGAGAGCTGCTTCCACCAACCTAAAAAAGACCACTCCCAGCATTTCTCCAGGTCAATTCCTGCAAAGCCGACACAGCCCTGCTCAATGCCCTCTGGGGATCAGCCGGATTTCTGCACTGACCAGGACTGGGGGGTGTCACTCAGTCGTCAATGAGCAGTAACCCTGGAAGCATACTCTCCAGAGCAGCAGCAGCACCACCACCACCACCAGGGAACTTGCTTGAAATGCAGTTTCTCAGTCCCTAGCCTAGACTTACTGAATCAGAAACTCTCATCAGTGATCTGTTTCAACAAGGCCTCCAGGTGATTCTATGTGTGATCAAATAGGAGAAGCACTGCTCTGGGCAATGGAAGGTTGGTATGTAACTCCAAGATCCACGTTAGCCCCTCAACATTTCAGATGGCCCTCATTAGGAACTGAATTGTATCTCCCAAAATCCCTGTGTTGAAACCCTAACACCCTCAGAATATGACTATATCTGGAGGTAAAGCCAACTAAGTTAAAATAAGGTTTTAGAGTGGACCCTAGTCTAATATGACTGGTGTACTTAGAAAAGGAGGAGATTAGGACACAGGAGAGACACCGGGTATGCACACACACAGAGAGAAAAGGCACAGGGAGAAGGGGGCCATCTTTAAGCCAAAGAGAGAGGCTTCAGGAGAAACCACACTTGCCAACACCTTGATCTCGGACTTCCAGCCTCCAGGACTATGAGAAAATAAATTTCTGATGTTTACCCCCCCCCCCAGTCTACAGTATTTTCTTAAGGGAGCCCTAACAAACTGATACAGCTCTCTTCTCAGATTCTCCCACTTCAGCAGGGACCCCATCTCACAGGGTGTTCTCATGGGTTTCACTCAGATTTTCTGTCACTGTGCTTAGCATGTTGTGTGACAAGAACTTTATTTCAGTTCCCTCTTGCTTACCAGACGACATCTCATCCATCTTCGATTCCCTAGTGCTTCGTGCTCGCCCACTCAATTAATACAAGGAAGAGTAACAGTAGCTTGGAGAATTGCTAAGGAAGGCTTCACGGTCTACCATGGATCCTAATTTATACAACAGGGCTATCCATGACAGCAAAATTTATAGAGCTGCAAAGTACCTCTGAGATCGACAGGTCAGTGCAATATTTGCCTATGTTTGACCACATTAAAAAGACTGGGAGGAAATTCAGCTGACCTAGATTTAAGTAAATTTGCTATTCATTAGTTGTGTGACCCAGAACACATTTGTTTTTTTTTTTTTTAATTAACATAATGTATTATTTGGTTCAGGGGTACAGGTCCGTGATTCATCAGTCTTACACAATTCACAGCACTCACCATAGCACATACCCTCCCCAATGTCCATCACCCAGCTACCCCATCCCTCCCACCCCCCACCACTCCAGCAACCCTCAGTTTGTTTCCTGAGATTAAGAGTCTTTTATGGTTTGTCTCCCGCTACGGTTTTGTCTTATTTCATTATTACCTCCCTTCCCCTATGATCCTCTGTCTTGTTTCTCAAATTCCTCATATCAGTGAGATCATATGGTACTTGTCTTCTTCTGATTGACTTATTTCGCTTAGCATAATACCCTCTAGTTCCATCCACATCATTGCAAATGGCAAGATTTCATTTTTTTGATGTCTGCATAATATTCCATGTATATATATACCACATCTTCTTTATCCATTCCTCTGTTGATGGACATCTAGGCTTTTTCCCTAGTTTGGTTATTGTAGACATTGCTGCTATAAACATTGGGGTGCATGTGCCCCTTCAGATCACTATATTTGTATCTTTGGGGTAAATACCCAGTAGTGCAATTGCTGGGTCATAGGGTAGCTCTATTTTCAACTTTTTGAGGAACCGCCATACTGTTTTCCAGAGTGGCTACACCAGCTTGCATTCCCACCAACAGTGTAGGAGGGTTCCCCTTTCTCTGCATCCTCACCAACATCTGTCATTTCCTGACTTGTTAATTTTAGCCATTCTGACTGGTGTGAGGTGGTATCTCATTGAGGTTTTGATTTGTATTTCCCTGATGCCGAGCGATGTTGAGCCCTTTTTCATGTGTCTGTTGGCCATTTGGATGTCTTCTTTGCAGAAATGTCTGTTCATGTCTTCTGCCCATTTCTTGATTGGATTATTTGTTCTTTGGGTATTGAGTTCTTTGATATAAGTTCTTTATAGATTTTGGATACTAACCCTTTATCTGATATGTCATTTGCAAATATCTACTCCCATTCTGTCAGTTGTCTTTTGGTTTTGTTGACTATTTCCTTTACTGTGCAAAGGCTTTTTATCTTGATGAAGTCCAATAGTTCATTTTTGCCCTTGCTTCCCTTGCCTTTGGCAATGTTTCTAGGAAGAAGTTGCTGTGGCGGAGGTCGAAGAGGTTGCTGCCTGTGTTCTCCTCAAGGATTTTGATGGACTCCTGTCTCACACTTAGGTCTTTCATCCATTTTGAGTCTGTTTTTGTGTGTGGTGTAAGGAAATGGTCCAGTTTCTTTCTTCTGCATGTGGCTGTCCAATTTTTCCAACACCATTTGTTGAAGAGACTGTCTTTTTTCCATTGGACATTCTTTCCTGCTTTGTCAAAGATTAGTTGACCATAGAGTTGAGGGTCCATTTCTGGGCTATTCTGTTCCATTGATCTATGTGTCTGTTTTTGTGCCAGTACCAAATTGTCTTGATGATGACAGCTATGTAATAGAGCTTGAAGTCCAGAATTGTGATGCCACCAGCTTTACTTTTCTTTTTCAACATTCCTTTGGCTATTTGGGGTCTTCTATGGTTCCATACAAATTTTAGGATTATTTGTTCCATTTCTTTGAAAAAAGTTGATGGTATTTTGATAGGGATTGCATTGTGTGTGTAGATTGTTCTACACTGTAGCATAGATATTTTTGCAATATTTGTTCTTCCAATCCATGAGCATGGAACGTTTTCCCATTTCTTGGTGTCTTCCTCAGTTTCTTTCATGAGTATTCTATAGTTTTCCGAGTACAGATTCTTTACCTCTTTGGTTAGATTTATTCCTAGGTTTTGGGTGCAATTGTAAATGGGATTGACTCCTTAAATTCTCTTTCTTCTGTCTTGTTGTTGGTGTATAGAAATGCCACTGATTTCTCTGCATTGACCTTATATCCTCCCACTTTACTGAATTCCTGTATGAGTTCTAGCCAGAACACATTTCTAAAACATTTTCAGCCACAGCTTCCTCATAGGTAAAATGGGAATCAAACAGCACCCACTTCTCAGGCAAACATAGGAAGGATTAAGCAAGATAATTTTGCCAAAGATTCAGTGCTGTTACCTACTTATAATTGACATTAACTGAGTGCTCAGTCTTGATGAAAATGTTCCTTTTAGAAGAAAATAATTCACCTAAAACTCAAGGAATCTTACATGATTTCTTTTCTGAAAGACTATGAGTTTCATGGAGACACTAACTGATCTATTTTCCAACTTCCCCTTCCCTTTCTGTTCCTCTCAATCTGAGCCACTTCTATGTTCTCTGTTCCCTTTCTTTCCTCCCAGTACTACTGTGCATTGGACTGCCAGTTTCCCAACTTTTGTGCTTTGTATCTATTTAAAATAAAATAAACTTATGGTGACTTACTACAATCTGAAAAAGTTATTTTCTTTTTCAAGTAACATGGGCAACTTTGTGACTCAATTGCCCAAGATTGTTTCCATTTTCATTGCCTGTGAGAATGGAACCACTGTTAGCATGATGGAAGTAATTGAGATGATAGACTAGAACAGAAATCATAACAAGCAAAGAGTGAAGAGCCTATCATATATACCTGGCTCTTTCACCAACTTATTTTTCTTATCTGTAAATGGCATGGTAGACTTTTTTTTTAAGGAGCATTTTTAAAAAAATTTATTTTCCTATTATCTTGCAATCAAGTTAGGAGCCTGAGCAGCTAATGGGTAGCGAGGAAGGGCTAGGACAAAAGATGAGACTATGAATGGTAAGGTGCTTGCATGGTTCTTGATAACAGGTCCTGAAAAAGTGTGGGGGACAAAAATCAATCAAAAGGAGACACAATAATGGCTTTTAATTCCTAGGTAAAGCACCATGATCTACTTACACATCCTCATCTATAGCTAGTGTAGTGGTCATCTATGCTGGTGAAAAATCACACAACCAGGAGATAGCTTCAAGGCGGAACCATCACTGCCATTCAGATTCCCAGAAAAAGAAATCTAGAAGGAAATTTAACTGAATCAGGGATGCACAACTCCCTCTACACTATCAGATGCATTTATTCTAAGTATTTCTATACAATCATCAACTTCACATTTTTAGGCTTATATAATCATTGGGTCTTATTCATAATGATTACCATCCTTGTACTTTTTTCTAGTAAGTGAAATTAGCATTCTCTCATGAACTGTAAATGCTAACTTGCTAATAACCTCCCTAGGGTTTTCTTCACATGATGATGCCTTCAATGATTTCATCATAGTGTATTAAAATATCACAATTTATACTCTTAAGCATAATAATTTCCCTAAGGCTTGATCTAAAAATGGTAGGTGTATTTTTAAATAACTCAGTAAAATTTTGGATAAACACTTATAAGTAACCAGTCCCAGAGAAACAACCTTCTTCTTCTTCTTTTTTTTTTTTTTTTGAATGGACATCACAAGCAGAAACTAATGATTCTTAGAGAATTCAAAACTGTGTAACAAAACCCAAATGTCTGAAGTCTCAGACAAAAAAATGCAAGTTATAAAAATCATTTTGAGAGAACTGGCGTATGTTAATTATTGTCAGCAAGAGCCACAGTGCATGAAATTTCACACTTTGTCAGACTAGTTCTGGGTAGAAAGCACCATGGAATCTAATGTCTATTCCAATGGAAAAGTAAGAAAACAATTTGCAATAAACCATTGGAAATAACTTCCCTTTTTCTCTACCATTTTATGGGCTCTGGGGAACTAAGACACACTGAAGGAGGTAGAAGTGAACAAAAAACAAATTATAGCACATGATCAGGGAAATAGGGGTGCATTATTTGCCTACAGTTTCAAAAACACAACTCTGCTGTGTTTGAAATCCCAGTGAGACCAAACTTCTAACTAAATTCTAGTTTAAGGGAAAAGAAAACTTTGGAAAACTCAAGAGTAAGCATTGCCAAAATAATTCATATAAACCTAAGATTCCAAGAAGGACTACGTAGCAAATTGTCTTTTTCATAATTTCAACTAAGAAGGGGAGGGGGAAGTGTGTGTGTGTGTGTGTGTGTGTGTGTGTGTGTGTGTGTGTGTGTCCTTTTCTGGAAATAGGAAATTGTATAAGAATGAAGTTTTATGTTCATTCATGAATTCATCCATTCGCTCCTTCAGTTTCTATTAATTTAGAATCTGCTCTGTGCCAGGCACTATTCTAGGTGTCAGAGATCTCATGGTGGGGCAAAATAGAAACAAGCTCTGCCCTGGGGGCACTCAAAGTCTAAATATACAAAGAAAAGATCACCCACTCATTATAACTGCAAAGAAGGAGGCATACTTTTGGTGCTTTGAGAACTTATACTGATAATGTGACCTAATTAGGATGACAGGGAAGGTGAGCCCTTAGGAGAAATGCAGAAGTTGTCATCTCTAAGGAAAACAGTTTCCACCTAAATGAAGAGGGAGAAAAGAGCCTTTGAGGCTAAGAGCATACAAAGACCTCCCGCTGGGGAGAGGAGGAAAGAGATGGTGAGCATGGCTCAGCGCCTCATCTTCTAGGGACCAGTGCCTTCCATGACAGGAAGCCAGCCAAGGAATGGAGAGAGACAATTGTGGTCTCCTTGGACTGAGCCCCTAATTAGCCTATGGGATCTGCCACTATCTACTTGGAAATAGTGTCAGAACGGAGTGGAATTTTAGGACACCCAGCTGCTGTCACAGAACTGCTTAGCTCAGGGAAAAACCCACATGTGGGAACTTCTGTCAGAACTGGGAAAGTAGACTGCAAAATTTACTCTAGCTCTGGAGGGAAATGAGAAGACAGAGGAACTAAGAGGAAATGACCCAGGCACTCAAATGAATCCAATGAATTTACTCACCTTGAGATAGTGAGATAGAGGATGGAGCAGTCGACGTGGAAGAGTGACAGTTTCATTGAATAGCAAGGAGCTCAGAAGAATGGTTTACCAGAGATTGTACCAGAGGATGTGGAAGCAGTGGTCTGGGGGTGGCAGTAGGAAAGAAGGAGGTTTTCCTGCAAAAGTATAGTCTCAAAAAAAATTTTTTCTTCAATTCATCTCAGAAGATTCCAGATTCCCTATTGTCTGTGTGGAAGCAATATAATAGTAGCTAAAGCCTAGATTCAAACATACCAAATTCCTGGGTTCAATCCCTACTTTCCCTCTTACCTGTGACATTGGTCAGGTTACTTAACCCTTCCAATACTTGGTTTTCCCCAAAACAAAGTGGGGGTAATTGTCATCTTCTCAAAACTGTTGTTAGGCTAAAATGAGATTAGTAACGAACACTCTAAGAGGGCCTGGCATATAACAGATACCTGGTAAATGTTTGCTATTATTAACTATAATACTACTGAAGAATGCTTTATCTTTTGATACTAAAAGACATAAATTTGGTTTATCCCAATTAAGTAGAAATTTATCCTAATGAGAAAACCTCATTTCGAGAGTATTTTAATTAACTGGAGTTTTCCTGTGTACTTTGTGATGGATCCAAAGTAATCCTTTTCCAACTCAACCACCCCCAGAGGAGATTATAGTATACTGCCACAAAATGCTGTCCCTGGGATGTTCTGAGAATGAGGAGGGACTAGCCCCAGAGGAGATGGAATGGAAATGGACCAAGAACAGTGCAAAGTTCTGGCACCTCTACTCACATGAGAGAAGCAGGGACTGCCCGCCTGAGACCTTACCCACATTCTGCGGCAAAATTCCATTTCTGAGAAGCACAATATCTGACGGTGAATCCATTCCTAGGAAACAAGCTCAGCTTCAACGTGCAGCCTGGGCCCAGGGCAGCAACACTAGAGCCAGGCTGGAGTTCTTAGCAGGGAATCATCTCAAACACCAGCAAGAAAGAGGAGCCGCGAGAATATGGCCATGAGAAATGACTGGCAGGGGACATAGAGCCAGACAGGCCCAACTCAGTTAGGAGGATGAAGATGAAAAAAGAGCATGATGAACAAGATTGTTCTGGAAACCCCCAGAAAGTAGTGCCACCAAACAAGCGTGCTGATCATGTCTGAAAGCAACTCCCAAGTGAAGCTCTGTGTGTTTAGAAACAGCAGAATGCAAACCAGGGACGATCCCCTGAGGTAGGTGGACCTTTCATTCTCCTTTGCCTGGGACTGTCCCAGTTTATAATTGCTATCCCAGCAAAAGTACTAATGAGGCCCCTTTTCATTGACAAAAGTACCCTAGCTTGGAAAAAAAAAAAAAAACACAACCTTGATTTCCTAGAGCTGTGGACTCTTCTAGGAAAGCTGAAATCACTGACCAGATTCAGAGCCACTAAAGACATTTCTGGCAATATATCAAGAAGAGGCTTAAGAGAGAGAGAAGTCAATAGCCGGTACAGGACAGTGTAGCCCCTAGTGCCAACAGGGAACTATGATACTTAATGTGAATGGCGCTCTGGGAAGCCTTATAGCAAGAGATTCTTCATCAAGAATCATAGCGGCTCTTTAGAAAAACTCCTCATGCATTTTGCAAGTATGAGGCGTTGTGATACTGTTGGGTGTCATAACTTAATTTTGAAGAGTCACAGAAGGCCATGTGTTTGCATGTGGACTGCTGAGATCAGCCTGGTAGAAAAATCTTCCTACAGGAATTGAGTATACAGAAGTGAGACTCGTTTGGAAGGCAGTCTGAGTCCTTAGTAGGTATTTCTTGCACATGTTCCATTTCATTTCTTCCCAGACTCTTTCCATCAGAGAAGCAGACCCTGTATCTGGTTTACCGAGTCTGTTTCTTGGCCCAGCCCAATATGCTATGTTTGTTGCTAAACTAACTGTGATACTCTCACACCCACATTGCTGAAAGTCACACAATCATCCCCACCGCTGTGATTTTCATCGGAATCCCTGTAATAATTACATAATGTTGAACAGTTCCTGTGATTGGGAGAAAAGGCAGTTACTGACTCAAAATGGGAGCTATGTCCCTGGAGCACCCGAACAGTGGGTTTCCAGTCAACAACAGCACATTTAATCCACACTTGTCAAAGACCTACCGTGCACTAAGCACTCAAGCCTCCATCCTCAAGAAACTTACTATCCAAAACAAGTACAAAAGTAACTGCAGGGCAATATTAATTTGAATGAGAACCTATTCCATGTGAAGGAAAAGGACATTATACTGTAGATTTCAAGATCATGACTTTTGGGACCCAGCCAGTTAAACGACTCACAAGTGAAGTTCATGTTTTCTCTTGTGTTTCAGTTTTCTCACTAACTATTAGATAAAAGACAGTCTTGAGCTAAAATGTATTAAGAGCAGATATTGACTTACCACTGAATTTTCAATATGTAAACACATGTACAATATCTGATTAAAATAAAGCAGCTTTTTTGTAAAAGAGACATGTCAGGACATCAGCATCAATGAGTGTTTTTCCCTTTAAAGTGACAGTTATGCATGTACCTACTCTAGTTATACTGTTATTGCCCAAACACTTTGGAAATCACACTCCAAAACTGGCTTTAGAGCAGCAGGTTCACTCTTGCAAAAATGCCCAGTCATTGAAAACATGCAGTGATGACCTGTCTTTTGGAAGCAATCATAAGGCATGATGATGAATAACTTTTATCTTAAGTGAGTCGTCAGAATAAAGCCGTGGCTATCATCGGGGAAGATTAATTTTTTTGTCATTCGGGAAATGATGACAAGTGGTAGGGCCAAAAGTGCTATCCCAATAAGTTGGAAGACATTAAACACAGAACTATTCAGAAGAGAAAATAAGTCACAATGGGCTCCCCTGGAATTTAGCATTAAGAAACTGCAGGATATTAAGTCCTCTGGATAAGAAAGCAAAATCTTCCATTTTTGAACGCCTAGTGCACAACATACTGAATAGCATTAGTAATCACCCAATAAATGTTTGAAGGATGAGACTTTAACAGCTGGTTCCCTTATCATGCTGAAAGACAATAATTACACCTCCAAATATATGAAAGCAATACAGGTGACATTTTGCAAATTAGTATCCCGTGATGTCATTGGTTTGTTAGTCGTAGAGTCTCTTCGGTGGATTCCAATTCTCAGTCTTATTTTTAATTTAGAATTTGTCATAACTGGGGCACCTGGGTGGCTCAGTCAGTTAAGCATCCAACTCTTGATTTCAGCTCAGGTCATGATCTCAGGGTCATGAGATAGAGCCCCATGTCCGACTCCACACTCAGCAGGGTGTCTCCTTCAGATTCTCTCTCCCTCTCCCTCTGCCTCTCCCCCACCTGTTTGCACATGTTCTCTCTCTCTCTAAAATAAAATAAATAAATCTTTAAAAAAGCTGTCATAATTTTAAAGTACAAATGGTGCAAGAAATTATATAACAACCACCCAATCCATTCATCAGCCATATTTAACAAATGTTACTGTGCAGCCATTTTTAGGACTCAAACACACACAAAAAAATCATAGATGATATTCACTAATGTTGTAGTAGGAAGGATAAGTTAAAAGTAGCAAAAGTACACTTAGAAAATTGTATCCTTTCCCACCCTACAGCCTCTGTAACTTTTTTTTGGGGGGGGGGGTGTATTCTCCTGACTCTTCAAATTACATCTTTAAAACTTTGCTTTTTACTTTGTGCCTCCGCCTGGCTCTTGGAAAGACTTTTGTAATTTGTTGTTAATGGCATATTTTGAACTATAATCTCCATTTCACTTATTTGGAGTACATTTTTCTCCCAAATTTCTCTTCCTTTCCATTCAGCCCAAACTGCAAATCATAATAATTTCCTCCAAACTCCCACCTTGATGGCCCTTTTATGCACTCCATCTTCTTCCCAGCTATGACCCCTAATCAGGCCCTTTAGAATAAAAACAACAAAAAGCCTCTCATTTAAAAGAGAATCAGGCCGTTTATGCTGTGTTATTTTGCTGTATTTAGGGACCATGTTTATCATGTTCTAATGTTCCATGCTACTTGGCATCAAAGAACATTGCTTTATTGTGACATTTTCAAATGAAAACTACATGACAGTAACAGTTTCCAAAGAACTCTCATTTACCTTGGCAGCCTTTACGAGTGGTGGGGGAAAAATACATAAAACCACTGCTTTGAGCAAAATGCTACAATGATTATTTAGCAAACAAGCTCACATATTAGAACGGCGGAGGGAAGATTGCTTCTACAGACTAAATTATACTCTACACACAGGCACTGCTGAATGGCTTTCTGCAGAGGTTACATTTAAATTATAGCTTTTGCTAAGCAAACATCTCACGGTTTGTGTGTGAATTTGAATTATGCATTGAACAGGCAGCGTGTTTATAGAAAAAAGTCAAGTCAATAGATTGCTAAATTGCTACAACATTTGTAATGGACAGAAATAGCTGTGGTGTCGGACAATGAAGAAGCTTTAAGAGAGGTCCCGCTTACTCTCCAGTAAGAAAATGGGTTGGCAATTCTGGACCACAGCGAGTGATCAACCTTCGGCTTCATTCAGAAGCATCCAAAAATTGTCAGTGCTTTCTCTTTAGAAATATAAGTTGATATATTATGCCGGGAGGTTCTAAATCTGGCAGAGTGCATTGTGTGACTTCCAATTTTATTCTAATTCCGAGAAATAAGGCAAATCTATGGGAGCTGTCCTAATTCAGGGGAAATACACCATTAGGTAGTCAAAACAGGCAAATCAGGTAAAAGGACGTCAGGGAACAAATGAGTTATGTAAAGGGTATTCAACCTTTTCAGACCATGCCGAGCTCCCAAGTACCTTCTGGAGAGCAGTGTAGTTTAGTGCAGCAGAATGTATCTTATTTATACGGTGTGTGTGCGTCCTCCATAAAGGGGCTAAAAGGGACAAAATGGCCTCTACATTCCCATAGAACTCGAAGGGTGTGTGTTTCTATTGCTACTTGTTATGCATTTTTCTATCAATAACCCTTGAGAATTTTGTGATCTTTCATTTCTTAAGATTTACAACTCTTTCGTATATTGCAAATCCAGTCAAGTTTCTGCCACACTAGCAAGGGTTTGCCATGGAGGATTATGATGGTAGCAAAGCTTCAATCTACTCACCAGAAAGCAAATATTTCTCATGGTCCCCAGTTCTCCCTGGGTAAAGAAGATGAGGAAGAAGAAGATGTTGGCTGATACTCTATACGGACCAGTAAGGAGCCCAGAAGAAGACAACTGGAGGAAGAGAAGCTATAAAACTCCTGCCATGTGATGGTCTAGAAAATTCTCAGGTGCATCCAACTACACTTCTATATGTGTGTGTGTGAGTTTTAGGTTTAAAAAGTGGTCTGTTGGGGGTGCCTGGGCGGCTCAGATGCTTAAGCATCCAACTCTCGATCTCAGCTCAGGTCTTAATCTCAAAGGCGTGAGTTTGAGCCCTGCATTGCACTCCATGCTGGGCGTGGAACCTACTTAAAGGGGGAAAAAAGTGGTCTGTGTGATTTTATTAATAAAACATTCTTCAAATGACAAAATTATAGAGGTAGAGAACAGATGAGTGGTATTCCAAGGGTGGAGTAAGGTGAAGGAGAGGGGAGAAGGTGTCCATGGTTATAAAAGGATCCTTGCAGGGTTGAAACTGTTTTTATCTGAAGTATAGTGGTGGTCACCCATATCTACACGTGTGACAAGTTGCATAGGGCTTCTTATGGGGTGAATTGTGTCCCCCAAGAAGATATGTTGAAGTTGTGACCCCCAGTATTTCAAAATGTGATCTTGTCTAGAAATAGTATTGCTACACATGCAGTCAGTAAAAAGATCATACAGGAGCAGGGTGAAGCCCCTCATCCAGGGTAAGTGGTGTCCTTATATGAAAAGGAAAATTGGACACAGAGAGATGACATGGAGGTGGACAGGCATGTGAAAACAAAGGCAGAGACCAGAGTCATGTTCTCATAAACCAAGGAACACCTGGGGCCACCAAAAGCTAGACGAGGCAAGGAAAGAGCCTCCCCTGGAGGCTTTGGAGGGAGCACAGCCTCACCAACACCTTGATTGTGGAGGTCTATCCTCTAGAAAGATGAGAGATTAATTGCCATTGCTTTAAGCCACCAAGTTTGTGGTTCTTTGTTATGGCAGCCCTGGGAAATTAAAACACAATGAAATACACACCCGTGCACAAAGGAATGTGTTTCAAACCGGTGCGATCTGATAAGGTCAGTGGATTGCATCAAGGCCGGTTTCCTGGTTATGATATTGTATTATAGTTGTATAAGGGTTACTATGGGACAAACTGGGTCAACATATACAGGGTCTCTCTATATTATTTCTTATAACTACATGTGAATCTACAATTGTCTACAGATAAAATTGTAAAAGAGTGGTCTGGCTTCAAGTTAAGTTGGCTCCTTAAAATATCATCAGGAAGCAGGCCAGAAAGCTAAATCTGCCCCAGTTTAAAAATGAGAAAACTGAGGCTCAGAGAAATTAAAACAGATTTCCAAAACTCTCCGAAGAATGCCGAGAAATTCAGTTCTTGAATCTACAATGTGCAAAGAGCAGTCCATCTTGTTTTGCTCTGCTGTGGTTTTCATAGGCATAATTTGATTGTTTAAGTTCACGCAGGATGACAAAGATTTCAGATTAAGAGGGGGGTATTTCACAAGGTCATGGAACCGCTATTGATTGTAGAAGGAAGAGAAAGAAAAAACTTGAGGGAAGAGATGTAGGGCACCCTGCCTTTTTTTCCCAGGGAAGGGAGGTCTGCTACATCTTATAGATATTTGAGTAGGAATGCTGAGGAGAAAGTTGGCTCTAAAAGCTGGTCACCGAGAAGAGGGATCACATCCCACTGGGCCAATTTCCTTTTACAGTGAAAAGGAAGGAAAAGTTGACTGCCATGGGTATAGGTCACGTGAACATCCCTCCAAAAACACAGTCAGATTAAGACAGGAAGCCATTTAAAAAACGGGGGGGGGGGGTAGATAGAGATATGAATCAAAGTATCTAGAGTTTATTCACCACCAACCCCCAGAGCCCTACAGTGCTCACATAAGCACAAACATTTAAAAGCATTTAATTGCATTTAAAAGCATCAGAAACAGGGAGCAATTTGTTAGCCTTATTACCTGTGTTGTGCAACTATTGTGCAAGCGTGGGGGGTTATATGAAGTGGAGAAGACACAGCAGACAGCAAGAGCTGGACCCTAATTCTGGAGATCGATGACTCAAGGGATGGAAAGTCTCCCACTTCTTGCAGAGACTTAGCATGAAAATGGGGAGAAATGCACCACTTATGTTCACATTCATGTGTCCATCAGAAGTAATGGGGAAAAAGGCTAGAGCGATGCTGGCTACTTTGAATTAACATAGATCTTTTTATCCCCAAGAAGTGTGATGGATTTGGAAAGCCCAGATCAGATGTCTTGGAGCCAATAAATCCTGGGGAGGGAGACGGTGAAACATTTCTCCTAAGGTGGATAAAAATTACAAGTCGTCATAAACCAGAATTTGAGAAAATCTTTTTGGTCCCTTGGGTCTCCGTAGCCATCATCCAACCACGTTTTTGGAAGTTGGGATTTATTGGATGGCAATTCAGCTCTTTTGGTCAGCTGTCTACTCCAGGCAGCTCAGGGAAGCTGTTTGAATGCAGTCTGCAAATACTGAGCTGGCCGGGGACATCCAGAGCAAATTCCTGTGGACGTTTGTTTCTTTTCCCTTTGAGGAAGCCCCTTTATTTTCCTGTAATTGTATCTGATGAGAGGAAATACAGAAGTAAATGGAGCAGAAGTCAATTTGAATCTTTGCTTGTAGGCTTATTGTTTATTGACTCACAGGCTACCTGTCCTGAGACAAATATAATTATGCAGTGATTAGTCTATGTTCGTCAGTGAAAGAATAAAATCCACAGATGTATTATGTCTTGCTGTTCAAATTTACAAAGTTTACAAAGACTGTGTCAGACAGTCCTGGTTGCCGTGTTGGGAAAGAGGACAATTATGCATGTTTCACTAAGAATTCAATTGTCATTTTCTCTTACACACCAGTATTTCTCAAAATTTAATGGGCAAGGGGATCACCTGGAGATCTTGTCAAAGTGCAGATTCTGATTCAGAAAGGTATGGAATAAGACCTCATGTATTCTGCATTTCTTTTTTTATCATTTAAGGTTTTAAAAAAATTTAATACCTTTATTGAGGTACAATTGAAATATAAATTGTGACCACCACCACCAAGCTGATTAATATATCTGTCACCTTATCATTTTCTTTTTTTCTGTGTGTGTGTGTGATGAGAAAACTTAATTTAAGATCTACCCTGTTAGCAAATTTCAAGTATATAATAGAGTATTGTCAACTATAGTCACCATGCTGTCCATAAGATCGCCAAAACTTATTCATCTGGCATAACTGAAACTTTGTACTCTTTGACCATCACCCTATTCCTCTCTCTCCCACTCCCAATCCCTGGCAGCCACCTTTCCATTCAGTTTCTATGAATTTTACTATTTTAGAGACCACATCTAAGTGAGATCATACAGCATTTGTCCTTCTGAATCCAACTTATTTCACTTAGCATAAGGTTTATCCATGTTGTTACAAATGGCTTGATTTCCTTCTTTTTAAAGCCTGGATCATACTCCAGTGTGTGTGTGTGTGTGTGTGTGTGTGTGTGTGTGTGTGTGTGTGTGTGTGTGTTTAGACAAAGGGGAGGTGGGGGGCGGGGGGGACAGAGAGAGGCAGAGGCAAAAGAAGAGGGAACACATATGGCACAATGTTAACAGCCCTTGACTCTAGTGATATTTCTACATCACGTTGTCTTTATCCCATTATCCACGGACAGATACTGCAGCTTTTCCCATGTCTTGGCTGTGGTGACCAGTCTGCAATGAACGATCCTGTGGATTCCCAGACCCACTTTGCATCCCAAGGCTCTAGTGCACAGTATCTGGGATACAATTCAAGTACAAGGGAGCTGGGTGAGTTTGTTTTCTTTCTCAGCGAGGTCCTTTGGTTTCCCTAATTTTATTATGAACATGAAACAGACACAAAAGTTGGAAGAATAATACAATGAACATGTATACCCACAATGAGAGTCAAGAACTGTTGACACTTTGCTACATTTGCTCATTCCTCTCTCCTTTCTGCTTTTCTCTAGCCCTCTTCTCTGCACATATATGTACATATTCTCCAAGCCACATACAGTTGCTGATATCATAACTGTTCAATCACAAATACTTCATCATGCATTTCCTAAGAGAATAACTTCCATGGAATTATTCCACTTCAGAGAACAAATATGAATTCTAAGTCCATAACATTTACTAACAGTCAGTCCATTTTTAAGTGCCCCCAATTGTTTCCAACATGGCTTTTATAATTACTTTATAAAAAACAAAGGTCCAATCAAGGTTCAGGCATTGCCTTTGTTGAAAAACAGTCCCTCAACTTTCTTAGGTTTTGTTTGTTTATTTATTTATCTACTTTCCATGACTGACATTTTTAAAAGTTCAGACCATCCGTCTTTGAGGATGTCTCGGTCTATGTCTACCTAACTTTTCTCACGGTGTTATCGAATTTTGACTTTAATTGAAAATTATGCCTAGACACTTGAAGGACTCGGTAAAGTTAAACATTTTTAACAAGTTAAATATTTTTGGCAAGTATACCTCAGAGGTGTTGTGTACTTCAGATTCCATCCCATCAAGAAATTCATAAAGTCAGGTCATCCCACTGTTAGCGATGTTAACTTTGTTCATTTGATTGCAGTAATAAGAGACCCAGATGTCTCTATTTTAAAAAGTGCATTTTTTTTCTTTTGCATTTGGCAGTCAGTAATTAATCTGTGAGGTGATGTTTTAGCCATTTGTGAATATCCTGCTTCCAGTCATTTCATCCAACAGCATTAGCACTGACTGCTGAGCCTTACTTGAATGAGTGAATCATTTATTTCATTGGGGATTAAAAAATGGTGATTTCCTAATTCTCTCATTCCTTCTGCATTTATTAAACAGCATTCCTCTGTAACAGTAAGTCCTTCCCTCTTCCCTACCCAACAGCCCCATCATGATGGACCATGACATTTTGTGCATTTAATGCATTGTAACTGATCAAAGGCATTATTGTCTTTGATGTTCAAATTGTCCCAAATTTGCCCAGTGAGAGCCCCTTCAAGCTGATTTTTCTGTCTCTTAGACATAATCTCATTTGTCCTTGAGAGTTTCCTTTTTTTCTGGCATAAAATGTCCTATGCCCACCTTGTTCTTTCCTGCCCAAATTGGAATCAGCTGTGTCTGCAAGGAGCCCTGGCTGCCTCTAATGGAGAATGACATTTAGAACCAAGATCTAGACACTAGGTGTGCACATTGCTACTCAAGGGTCATTGTTTCCGGTATGTTCAGTGACAGAGGTTGGAATCTTTTTTTTTTATTAGAAGTTCATATTAGTATTTCAAATTTGAATTTCAATTACAGGAATTTTTAATTTTACATTTTATTTTCTTATAAAAACTTGAATATATTTATTTGCTTTATCCCACAATATGTTTTTAAAGTTTAAAGATTACAATTGTTACTGCTAACCATAAACTACTATGTGAAGTTTGAGACTTCTTTGCAGTCCTTTTTATCTTAATATATATTCTACTAAAACTGTCCAAAAGTTACTTGCAATAATTATTTTCCCTATCGGTTTGACATAGATCTGTGAATCTCTAAAATATGTGTGGTTTATATGTAAGCACTCCTGAAACTGATATTACACTATGTTAGCTAACTAGAATTTACATAAAAACTTGAAACAAAATTAAATTAAATTAAATTAAATTAAATTAAATTAAATTAATAAGTATAAGTCCAAACTGGATTCTCAAAGTGGTCTCAGCCCATTTCCATCTGCCTCACCCTATTCCCCTACCCTATACCGGTAACTATTTTCATTAGTTGCTAATTTAACCTTCCTGTGTTCCTTTTTGGAGAAAAAAGAGTAAATTTAATTATTTATTCTATTTTCTCTCCTTTCTTACACAAAAGGCAGCACATCACATAATCTGCTCTATGACAATATTTGTGGAATCTGGGTCATAGAATACATACATAGGCAGTTTATCAGATATTGCCAAATCCCTCACCATTGGAGTTGTACCTTTCTGGAATGTCGTCTGCCATGGATGAATGCATGTTCCTCCGCAGTCTTGCCAACCCACTGTTTTGCAGATGGTTGACTATTTTTAAAGTATAACAGATGAAGGACACCTGCATGGCTTGATCAGTTAATTGGCCAACTCTTGATTTCAGCTCAGATCATGATCTCAGGGACATGAGATCAAGCCCCATGGGCTCCACACTCAGTGGAAAGCCTGCTTGAGGATTCTTTCCTTCTACCTCTGCCCCGCCCCCACTCGTGTGTGTGTGTGTGTGTGTGTGTGTGTGTGTGTGTGTGTGTGTGTGTTCTGTCTCTCTGTAAAATAAATACATAAATCTTTAAAAAAAAAAAAGTATAACAGATGAGAAAGTGTATCTCCACAGAATTTTTATTTGCCTTACCACTAAGAGTGAGTTTAAGATCTTTTCATATATTAAAGAGCAACTTGCCTTGATTTATCTGTAAAATGTCTTTTGTCCTTTTTCCTCTCATGTTTTTGGTCTTTTTCTTCTAAATAATATTGCTATATGGGTATCAGACAATGTAAACTTTATGGCAAAAAAAACAGAAATAAAAAAAGGATATTTCTTAATGGTGATAGGTCCATTTTACCTGGGAAAATATGACAACTCTAAATTTGCATTCACATAATAATATCGCCTAAAACCCAAAAAGCTGGCTGACGTAGACACAGCTACAACCTGAGTGGGAGATTTTAACACACTTCTTTATGTAAGTGATAGAGTAAGAAAAAAGAGTCTCAAAACTATAAAAGATTTGGGGCACCTGGGTAGCTCAGTCGGTTAAGCGTCTGCCTTTGGCTCAGGTCATGATCCCAGGGTCCTGGGATCGAGCCTTGCATCGGGCTCCCTACTCACTGGGGAGCCTGCTTCTCCCTCTCCCTCTCCCTCTGCCCGCTGCTCCCCTTGCTTGTGCTCTGTCAAATGAATAAATAAAATCTTTAAGAAAAAACTGTAAAAGGTTTAAACATTGGTACTGTTATGGAACCTGGACTGGATCCCCTAAAGGAGAACCAAGTGGCACCCGGAGATCTTGGAGGATAGGAGGTTTATTTAATGTGGGCGAGGACAGAGGAGAGTGATCTCCAAAGGTCTGAGCCCCAAGCACAAACAAAGGGGGCAATTTATACACTTCTACTTCTGCATACTTAGCACTCTTTTTTTTTTCTTTAATTTTTTTTTATTGTTATGTCACTCTTGGCGCATGCGTGAATTGGGGCAGGAAGAATCTGGAAGAGCCCCGGGGCAAAGACTGGGGCTCTCTCACTGGCTCGGTCGGCCATCTTAGGACACAGATTTTCCTTATCTGAACTAATAAACATGATCTGATTGACATATATAAAATTCTGCATCCAGACAATTGTAGGAATGCACATTTCTACATGAAATGGGGTGTGGGGGAGTTCCAAACAAAATTACACACAACACGAGACTCTTCTCATAAAGTATAAAATGACTAAAATAAAGACATATAATTTTAGGTGTACGGGGAGATGTAATAAAGCTATACGAAAAAGAAAGAAACACATAGGATTCAGGATGATGGTTACCTAAAGTGCAGGGAGATAGGATAGAAAGGCCACAAGGTTAGATGAAGAGAGTCTGGGTCCTAGCTCTTATTTGGGATGGTATTTTTACAAGAGCTTTTTTATATTAAATAAAAAAAATCAAACAAATGTGAGCTGATGGTAAGTCATGAACCAAAACTATGCTTAATCTACTTTTATGCATTTGAGATCTAGACAAAACCCACAGAAAAGAAATAAACTTCCAATCCATGAAAGCTAATAAAAGAATAATATCCAAAGAAAGGAGAAGAGAGATTAATTAAGATAAAAATAGACATTAATGAAATAAAATAATAACAATGAAAGCAGTAGAAATGATCAATGGGAGAGAAAAGTTTGCTCTTTCCAGAGATCAATAACAGAGACAATGCTCTGGAGAATCTGATCCAAAAAAATGAGAAAGAGGGTCAATAATGTGCCAGGTCATATACTAAATATGCAATAAATCAGAATTTGTCTTCCAAAAAGACTATTCAAATATTCTGGTCTACTAAACATGATGGTAGAGAAAAGAGAAAGCAAAAAAATGATTTTTTTGGAGTCAATAATCATAATTCTAGCCCCATTGCTCAATAGCTATTTTTTAAGTGATTTCCAAACGTTTTGCATATCTTGACATGCATCCTGTTCTTTATGCCTTGATCTTTAAATCAGCCTTGATGCCACTGTGGTAACTTGAGAGACCCTGGGCCAACTCTGAGTCTCCAAGCACACAGAAGGAATGAGGGGAAGAAATTTGGGGATTTATCGGAGGAATTCCAAGTACTCCTTGTTACTACATTTCCTTTTATTTATTTATAATGCAAACAAGAAGTTAAAATCATAATTGTTTTACCTCTGCCCATTAAAATATGCCATTAAAAATCATCTTAATGAATAGATATTACTGTCTGGTGATGACTGCTCTGACCTCCTTGTCTAACAGGCTCCATTTATGTCTTGTTTGATGAAAGTTCTCTGCATCTGCAAAGCAAAAGGGCAAACTGATTTATGAACAAGACTTATTGTCACAGAGGCAGATTTGTATAATGAGAAATATATTAAATCTAATGAAGGGAGAACGTGCCTACCAAGGCAGCAAGTCTGCGCTGTGATTAAGTGATTCAATATCCCTCAATGGATTAATTTAGACAATGCACCAGGGTATGTAGCCACTGCCAGACCCCTTTGCTCTAATGACAAATGTTAAACAATCCTGCATACTTGTGCATATGTATTGGCTTTTTAAGGTGTGATGACAAAGTAAGGTGTCACCCTCAGACCTCTACATTAACGAGATGAATCCCAAAGATGCCTATGTCCTACAGATAGAGAACCAGGAAGATCTATCAACAATGTCATCATTTAATATCTGCTTACAGTAAAGCATTTACTATAAAATAGACACACTCTTACCTTTTCAACCAAGGCCAGCTTACTGTATCTGACAAACACTAAATGCAATCCACGTTAGTGCTGTCTCCCCATCTCCGGGCCCCAACAGGGCCCAAGTCGGACACAGGACGATCAATCATGGGCTATGGTTTCCAAATAGGAGGATGACAGCTACTACTTAATTGTCTACATGTACACAACCTATACAATGTCATTTGTGATGTCATTTACAAGATTTGAAAGCCACAGCGCCCCTGTCAGGGCCCAGCAGTCACCTTTCTGGAACTGGAACAAGTCCAGTTTCCAGGTGTGACTACATAAAGCAAACCCCTGTAACCTTCAGTGACAGAGAGCACAAAGGAAGCTGACTTCTGCATTCTTCGTAGCAATGATTCCAACACAACGCTCTTGGGATCCACGGGTATGCTTGACCTACCTCACGTAGAGGAAAATGAGCCATCTTAGGCCCTTGGTGCCATGTGGCAAAAGTAGTCAGCCCTCTGAGGGTCTGCAGATAATGGATTCAAAAATTCTAACATTTCTCCCCACCCTTTCTTTTCCTCAAAGACAAAAGTACCTCAGGAATACTGGCACCAAAATTAAGAAACTGGAAAAAAATGGTCACTTCAGGGTGTCCAGCAGCCTTAATAAGGAGAAATAGAATTTCCATCACCTTGGGCATCCATTCTGATGACTCAAGGGCAGAGAGGAATCTAACAAGTCTAGGTTCCTCTCTTCATAATAACTGGAAGGAAGAAAGAAAATGTGATGGCTGCATGAGGCAAGTGGTGAAAAGAAAAAGCTGTCCCACACACCAAAAATAAAGGTGAAGAGAAGGTCTCCAGCTTCTGTTTTTGGATTCCCCTAGACTGCTGGATCCCTCCAGGCCTAATGAAACCATCTGAGGTGTTTGCTGTGAAGAATATAAACAAATTAGATCTGAGGTCGGAGTCCTATTCTGCAACCTACCCTCTATGCAACCCCGGTGGTGTTCTCTGTTCCTTAAGGAATTATTAGTCCTAATAATTGCATCAGATCTGAATTACTTAGACTAATGTAATTTTAAAAACACATTTATCTATTAATAAGTCCTCAGTGAGCTTTAAAGAGGGTGGCTTCTTGTACTAAAGAAGCCTTTTTGATGAGGTATGGAGTAGGGAGGACATGCAAATGAGGAAGTAAGTAGAAGCAGGAAAAGAGATAAATTGCCCTGCATCCACAAGTTGCAATGGATTGAGAAGCCTTGTGGAAGACAGCGTGAAGCACACACTGAAACCACAGTGAGTCTTAGGTGAGTCTGCTGTGGAAAGACAAAGAGAATTTACAAAGAGGCAACCAGTGGCCAGGTTACACCACGATTACCACCACAGAGGGTTGTAAATAAAAGAGTTTCAGAAACACGAAGTCCAATAGAATAACTATCTGGCATTAGACAATGCCCAAAGGCATGATTCTTCTTGGAAGCCAGACTACTTACCCAGAAAGGCTACTGTTCCTGAGAAGGTATGTGTGATATGAATAGAAATTTTCCAAGTCACGTTAATTTCTATTCACCCTGGGAAATAACAAGTTCACTTTCAGATGCTTCTGAAAGCAAGTCCAGGTGCTAGAGGTTCAAGCACAACAATGCTGGGAGCTTGGTCCCAGGCACTCAGTAATCAGATATAGCTACCAGCACAATTTATTTTATTTTTTTAAAGATTTATTTATTTATTTGGGAGAGAATGCGTGCACAAGAGGAGGGAGAGGGAGGGGGAGAGAGAGAATTTCAAGCAGACTCTCGGCTGAGTGTGGAGGCCAATGCGGGGCTCCATCCCAGGACCCTGAGATCATGACGTGAGCCAAAATCAAAAGTCAGATGCTTAACCAACTGAGCCAGCCAGGCGCCCCCCAATACTGACAATTTTTTTTAAGATTTTATTTATTTATTTATTTATTTGGGAGAGAGAGAATGAGTAAGGGGAGGGGCAGAGGGAGAGGAAGAAGCAGGCTCCCCACTGAGCAGGGAGCCCAATGTGGGGCTTGATCCCAGGACCCTGGGGTCATGACCTGAGTCAAAGGCAGATGCTTAACAGACTGAGCCACCCAGGCACTGCCTAACACTGACAATTTAAATAGTACTTACTATGTACCAGATACAATTCTATACACTTTACATATATTAACTCATTTATTCTTCACCACAACCTTATGAGGTAGACTATGATGTTATCCCATTTTCCAGGTGAAGAGACTCGAGTATGTAAAGATCAGATAATATGCCCAAAGACTTACAATATTTGGTGGAATGGGATTCATTCTGGGCTGTTTGGATCCCAAGTCTGTGCTCTTAAATACTAGACTAGACTGCCTTTCCATATCTATATTAATATAGGCAGAAAGGGAGATAGATAAAAATATAGGTTCAGATAGATACATACATAGATAGAAATAAGACTTAGATAAGGAAAAACAGATACAGGACCAAATATAGATATAGATATGGATGTGGATACAGAAATACAGACATAGATCTTAATGGATTACTAGAGGGAAAAAAATACATATATATATGTATATACAAGTCAGCAAATAAAAAGAATTGGATTAAAGGAATACTGAGACAGACCGGAAGTTACCACCCGTTCATTCATTCAAGAAGCTTGGTCTTACATTTGAGACTCTGTGTTTGTATTTGTTTTCATTTTTGTACATATGAACACACAAAAAAAGTTTTTGTCAGGATAGGGTGTCTAATACAATATGATTAGATCTGGAAATGGTAGAATTGGAGATAAGAGGATTAGGGAAGTTTCTGCTTCTGGCCACGATGGAGTGGCCAGACTTTCTGTGCTGCTGTTAACAGCTAGAAAATTAGACAAAATCTATGAAACAAGAGTTTTTTAGATGTTGAACAACAGGAGGCACAGAACGGTGATCCCTTAGAGAATAAAAGCACACAGGTGAGTTTTATCATCACCCCAGCTTTGTTCCAAGAGGCACTTTCCAGTGTAACTCAGGGAAGGGAAGCTCAGACAGAGCACGGCAGTCTCATGGAACCGAGAAAACAGATGGGAGTCCAGGAACACTGATGCAGCTGAAAAATTATGGGGTACAGTACTGAAAAGAAGGAAGCTCTGAAGAAAGAGATCCAGAAACCTGTCTGGTGTTCCCCATAAGTCTGTCACTGAGAACTGAGTTGTGCACATGAAAGGTAAAATTCCATGAAGTTAGACAAAGAATTGCATTTAACTTTTCACCTGTCAGAATAAAGAGACTTCACCGAACACCAGGGCATTCAGGAGATCTGGTCAGGTCTCAGTAGGAGTAAACACTACACTTCCACCCTTAACAAATAACAAACAAGTGTAAAAAATTATTAAGTTGATCTGTAAATAACTTACCTCTCTACCAACACAAACTTAAGTTATTTAAAGGAACAACAAGAACAAAATCCAGATACCCAACAACATAAAAATAGCCAACACATATTTTGCAAAAATAACCATCCATGCAAAAAAAAGCAAGAAAATTTGACCCATAACTGGAAGAAAAACTGACCAATAACAGAAACAGACCCAGAAATGACAAAGATAATGGAATTAGCAGACAAAAACTTTGAAATCATTATTAGAAATATGGTCAAGGACAGAGAGAAAAACATGAACATAAGGGGGAAAAAATTACATTTTTAAAATGGAACTTCTACAGCTGAAAAATACAATGAAATGAAAAATTCATTTGAATGAGATTTAAAGAAGATTAGACACTCCAGAAGAAACAATCAATAACCCTAAAGACTAGCAATAAAAACTATTAAATTGGCAAAAGAAACAAAAGAACAAAATGAAACACACACACAAGAGTGTACTATATGGCTATATTAAGTGCATCACATGTATGTGATTGTAATTTCTATGTAATGGAACAATAGGAGAGGGAGAGAGTGATGGGGCAGAAATAAATAAAGAAATAGAAAAATATATAGAAAGTGTCCATATGTTTTCCAAATTTGAGGTAATAATCTTTGATGAAAACTTTCCATGAAGTTCAACAAACCCTAAGCAAGATAAATACAAAGAAACCCATACATACCAAGACACATCAAAATCAAGTGACTAAAAAGCAATAAAAAAGAAAAATCTTACAATCAGAAGGATAAATAAATAAATAAATAAATAGAGGGAAACCAAAGTAAGAAATACTACTGAGTTGCTGTTAGAAAAAATGCAAGTCAGGAGTGCCTGGGTGGCTCAGTCAGTTAAGCATCTGCCTTCGGCTCAGATCATGATCTCAGCACCCTGGGCTAAAGCCCTGTGTCAGGCTCTCTGCTCAGCGGGGAGTCTGCTTCTCCCTCTTACTCTCCCTCTGTGCTCTCTCTCTCTCTCTCTCAAATAAATGAATAAAATCTTAAAAAAAAGAAAAGAAAAAATGCAAGTCAAAGAAAACAGGGCTACGTAATATATGTAAAAAAAAAAGTCTGACAACAATAACTCCAAAGTCATATCAGTGGAAATTCCATATAAATTCCATGGAATACTCAAAATACTATTATTTATATATTTATATTATGTACATTATATTATTTATATTCTACTTTTATTATCTATATGCTAATGGAACACCGAAAATAGAAAGGAACAGTTATTGTTATACACAACAGCATGCAAAATTTCAAAAAATAATGCTAAACAAAAGAAGCCAACACAAAAAAAATATATACTGTACGAAATTCTAAAATAGGCTAATTTATAGTAACAGAAAACAAATCAGCGTTTACCCCAGGGTTGAGACTAGCATGGGGATTAACTACAAAGCAGCCCTAGGGAACGTTTTAGAGGAATGGAAATGTTCTGTATTGATTTGTGTGGTGGTTACATGGATGTACGCATTTGTCAAAATTCACTGCACTTGATGCTTAAAATTGGGTCATTTTGTTGTATGCAAATTATACTCAATCAAGTTGATTTTTTTTTTTTAAGTTCCTAGAAGATCTTTAACAGCCATCCTTCCCCACCCTCCATTTTTCAGCAGGGAAGCTGAAGACCAGAGAGATTAAATGATTTATCCAATGTCACATTGCCACGTTAAGCACAGCTTAGAGTGGTGCTTAAAATCTGAAGATAGAGCCCATTCCTTTTGACAGGCAGGCTTAGAACAAGAGAAAAAAGAAGAAAAAAAATGGAATAATTATCCTGGAAAATAAATTTATCACAAAAAGGAACAAAAAAGCCCTAGATTCTGTTTGTTAGGGTGGCAGAAACAACTTTTGGGAGGTTGGTGGTTATAGGGATGAAGAGTTTTGTGAGACCAATTTGGTTCACATTGTCTTCACCAATTAATTCCTCATGTTGGCTTTTCTTCCCTGAGTCCCAAAAAGACCCTATTGAAAGTATCCTTTCTACAGAGAGATGGTCTTTCCACTCAGAATCATTTATTTTATTACATGTTAAAATATTTGAGTACAGTAAATTGATGTTTTCAACTTTCTTTAAAATGATTTGGCAAAATCAAATAATACACATATATTTACATACATATCTCTACATGTGAAGAGAGAGAAAGAGGGGGGATAAAAATGACAAAACAGATGTGAAAAGTTTTATTTTTTAATATTTTTTTAATTTATTTACTTGACAGAGAAAGAGAGAGCACAAATAGGCAGAGTGACAGGCAGAGGGAGAGGGAGAAGCAGGCTCTCTGCTGAGCAAGGAGCCCCAGGCCGGACTCAGTCCCAGGACCCTGAGATCATGACCTGAGCTGAAGGCAGAAGCTTAAGCAACTGAGCCACCCAGGCGTCCCATGAAGAGTTTTAAATAGAATACTGGAAATGGCCAGGGTCAGAGCAGGAAGAAAAGAACCAGCAGAAGGGAATTCATTTGTTAAAGACCCACATTCATTGCATAAGAAGGGGGTAGAACAAGTTTGAGGTGAAGGATGGAGGGAGGAAAAGCAAGTGGGGAGGTTGGAGAGGAGACCAGAAGAAAACCAGGGAGGAGGGAGCACGTGCCTTGCAGAACAGCAAAGCTCTCACTCGTCCTGCTCCTACACATGGGCATGGCACACACCATTCTTCATATAAATAGTGGCCACAGACCATGTGATTAGATAAAACGCTCTATTTTCCTGGAGGAGATTCACCTGTAACCCTAAACTGCAGAATCACGGAGGGCCACCTCTGTGCTCTCCTTGGGGGTAATTAAAGAAAGGCTTTGGTGCTTTCCCAAGTAGGCTCAGAAAATGCTCAGCTCCCCGACTTGGATAAGTGTACCCTTTCCTGATGTCTTCAGCTATGGGAAGCCCCAGTGCTACCTGAGAGAGCCACGACCCCATCCCTCGCCAGTGATGGCTGTCAGTCTATCTTGCAGCCCTACCAGCCAGGCTCACAGCTAGGGGCCGGCCCCGCCCATCACCACCCTCCCTGCTCTCCACCCCAGTTCGCCCCGCCCCAGCCCAGCCCCCTTCTTGGGAAACAGAAGAAATCCAAAGAAAGGTCCTCCTAAACAATAGGGCTGTCCGGGGAGAATCTGGAAAAACGAAGGCTAGAGAGGCCAAACATTGATAAACGTAATTAAATTTCTAATGAAACCAGAGACAGCCTGTAGTGATTACTCTCTGTAACTGAGACTAATATTCCAATTAGGCTAATTCATCCCCTGATGCTCTAAACATAGTTATGGGCTCAATCCGTATTTCTTCCCTCCTGTCAACAACAGATATCCATCATCTTAGCTCTGATTTCAGTATAAAAGCGAGGGTTGCTGGTCTCCTCTGAGCCATTTGCGCATGGCGGAGGTCGGCCCGAGCCTTCATGACAGCAGGATTGGTTTTCTTTACCCTCCTTTTCTGAAGTACCAGAATTTTTCTGCTGCTCTCAAAAGCCCCATTTCAGATACCCTTAATCTTGTTTTCTTTCTCACTGCCAAGCTTGTTTCCACTGCCTTAAAGCTATGAGCCACCACTGGTTACTAACACAGTGGAGGCCAGTGTACTCTCATGGGAAAGCACCCATGTCCTCACAGGGTGCCTGAAGCACAGGCTAGCTCGCTGGCAACCACCAAACAGAGCACAGTGAGCCACTGTGAGAGGTAGGTGTGGGACCAGGCGGCCTGAGCTTGCATCCCAGCTACTCCATGTACAACCAGGAGAAGTTATTCAGTATTTCAGAGCCCAGATTCCCTCGTGTGTCAAATGAGAGTAATAAGAATTTTCTCAGGTTCTGTTGGATGGGCTAAATGAGACAAAATAATGACTTTCTGTTGCTTATTATCATAGATCTAAGGTAGTGAAAAACACTTTGCATATTTTAATTCATTTAATCCTCTTAAAACCTCTTTGAAGAAAGGAAATCACAGCTTACAAAAAGGGAACACCTTGCCCAAGTTCACCGGCAGAGCCAAGATGAGAACTTGAGTCTGTCTGATCCCTGAGCCTCCTCTCCTTACAGATCCATTCCATTACTGGAAAGGCCAAAACCACAGGCCATCTTTAAAAGCACTTTCATTGCCTTCAATTAGATACATTTACTTGAACTGATCATTTTTAACTTGTCAAACAGGAATCTTCCTCCATATGCTTTAATGAGTACATAAAAGTCATTTGTAATGAGCACATTGTTTATGTTTCAAAGGTATTACGAAGTACTTGAAAATAGTTTGTTTTCATAATTAAACAGGCTTCCTGCAATCTTCCTTACTTTATTGATTTACTTAATGAACGTTTTTTTCATAGATAGGACAAATGTAAATTTCAGCTTGGCCTGTGAACAAATTATCTTAAATTCTGAATCGGTGGGTCCTTAATTAATGAGGCTTTACTCTATATCACTAGTGAGGCACAAAGATTTATTATGTTAAAATAGTCATAATGAGAACAATTCTCCACATGTGGCTGTGGAAGATGGCCTTGCTCAGGTCACTGGAGAAGGAATGGCTTCCCCCCCCACCCCACCCCCACCCCGCCTCCACCCAGGCTACATGAGGTGGCTGCCTTATTGTCACTTAAGGGCTCAGTCAGAAGCAAAATGCAGGAGATAGGACTCAAAGGAAACAAGCAATAAGGGAGGCCCTTTGAGAAGGAGGGGTTAAAGGTGGAGGGGGCACCAGGAGCAAAACCTGGCAAGTGCTGTGTCCCGATCAGGACGACGAGAAATGGAGCTCAGCCTGGAGATCAGTGAGCAGTTCTGGCCACAGAGCTAAGCCCTAACGTGATAGCAAAAGTGCGGCAGGTCGGTTCAGCAGAAGGTTGGAAGCCAATTAACAAGGCAAGCAATCAAGTCCTTGTGATTTTAGCTAGGGGTGACTGAAGCGGTCTCGGTGAGGCTGTAGGGAAGGGGTTGAAACGTGAAGATGGAGTCTCAGGCCTGCCCCCAGCTGCAGTTGCACTCATGAATGACCAGGTGGGGCTGCTGTGGTTCCAAACTATCAACCGCACTTGGGCACGGTCACCTTCTGGGGAACCTTGGAGGCACCCGGAGCAGATCCAAATGAGGTGGACCCCCAAGACGTCAACCACTCACTTCTTCTCACTCTAGGACACTGTCTAAGGGCTAAATTAGACCATGCCATGGGATACTGGTAGTAAAGACCACCAGTCCAGTTACTCAGAGGAAGAAGCTCCCTAAAAAGATAGACATCAATCAATACCAACCATTCATGGACTGTTTCCTTTGTGCCCGGTAACATGCTAAGTATTTTATAAGCATTATTTAAGCCCTACAACCACCCAAATGTGTAAATCCTACTTAACCATTTTTGATAGAGGCAAATGAAGTTTAGAAGTTTCAAATAACTCCCCCAAGGCGACACTACCAGCAAACAGCAGAGCTAGAAGGGTCTGACTGGAGGCTGACAGCGGAGCCCAAGTGAAACAACACAGTGATGTGCATTGAGGAGAGAGAAGGGACCTGGAAGTCAAAGACCCTGAAGCACAACTAAGGAGCCAGTGAGGAACTGTGAGTAGGCACGGCCCACTTCAGGAATGCAGAGCCTCCAGGGCAGACTTCTATGGGCCTCGACAACTAGGTCAGGGAGTCATAAATGGCCAGCCACTGGTATGACCCAAAGTTAAAGGTTTGATCTTATGTGACAAAACGTTTGTCTCAAGGCAGGACCCGGTGTCCAAATGAAGACAGACCTAGACTCCGGGGCTGAAGCAGGGAAGTGATACCTGGGTCCCATTCATGGCGCAGATGCTAACGGGACAAATGGGATCTCGGGAAATCCCAATAGGTGGCGCCAGAGGGCCTCTTTCCACTGGTGGAAACTGAGCGGCCACAACCATTACCGATGTAAAACATCACCATCCTACAGAGGAATAAAATGCTTTATTGGACGTCACTGAAACTAGGGGTAGAAAACGAGACCAGTGGCACTCCAGCCTCGGCTCAGATCCTTGTTCTGCCAGCACTCATTAGCTGGGCGATCCTGGACAAGCATCTTCACCTCTTAAAGTTCTGTATCCCACTTTAAAGTAGGAATACCAAAAATAGCAGTTGACTTTATAAAGTTGTCCTAAGGATTAAAATAAATCATGTATACAAAATGCTTAGCGAAGTGCCTGGTATAGAGTGCTCATAAATGCCTTCTCTAAAAATTATTTATGCTTTTAAAAACTCACATTCACGGTTTCATCGGAATTGGGGAAATCGGGTAGCAGGCTCAGCATACAAATATGAAAGCATGTATAAGACATCAGAATTTCCTTGGCTCTGTCTCTGTTCAGTTTTTTCAGTAAGTGATATTTCCAAATGGACCTGGCCAGCCAGGAAATAGCATGCCAGTGGCCATTTACTGTTTTGTCTGCCCAGGAGGAAAAGGACAACAGTGAGGACATTATTCGTTGAACTTTAAAGTTTTTTAACAACTAAGCACAATAACCTTATGTTCCAAGTCGTCTCTTGGCATAGATGCCGAGTAAACACAAGGGAGCAAACCCAAGCCGACCTTCCGGAATTTTGAGACTTTACCTTCTCAGTACTTACAACTTAGCAGAATTTAGAACAGGTCCCTTAGGCTTGTCAGTTGACACAAATAACTGATTTATGTTGTTGCTATTTTAAGGTAAACATGTACTGTCTCCCCAACATATTGTAAACTCCTTGAGGACTACAACTTTGACTTTATACTCTCTTCACTATCCCCAGAGCATCTAGAATGGTGTTGTATGCATTAAAAAGTGCACAATAAATATGTATTGATTCATTAATAGAGAGACTCGATATTCAGAAAACAAATGCAATTTCCATGAGGAGGAAGGTATCTGTGAATTCTGTTTACTCATCCCTCATAGCTCCAGGTAATCAGGGTGTATAATTAAGAATTTTAAGGGAATACGCAGGAATAATTGGGGTGTTTTCCCAATGCCTAGCCCAGTTGTCCTAGGGAATAATGCACTGCCAAAAATGCCTTGCCAACGTGGTGCTAGAACCTTCCAGGTCTGGAGCACTTAGGTGCTGACTCAAGCCCAGTGACTTCTCTGTGACGCAGAGCACCCACCATCCTGGCTCAGAAGAGGGAAAATGGTATCCATACGTGCTGACCAAAAAACCAGTTCCAGGAATCTCTGAAGATGAGATGTGACTGTCACAACCAGTCACTCAAAAAGCAATCCAATCTCTTTGCCAGGACATGGGTTTAGAACTGCCGGCTGCAGGTTAGAATAGGTGGGCATTGGGGGCCCCTTCCATGTCGAATGCGACAATTGTACTCTCTCCTCCACTTACTGTAGATGACAGAAGAGACTCTGGCACTAAAAACAAAGTATCACATGAAACTAAGCTCCTGAGAGTTGAAATTTTTAAAAGAGCCATTTGGCAACTTCTATTACTTGCTTGTTGACAGTGTAAACTTTGCTTGGCAAGTTGAGAAGCTATACCAAACAAACCCTATCTCTGGCAATTAGAGGCACTTAAATAAGCTAATATAATCAATTATGTCTTTTAATTTGCCAGACAGCATTTACAGGGTTTAATTTTCTGCTGCTACACCTTCCAAATTATCTTCAGGTGGTGTTCAGAATCTAATGGGAAGATGTATTGCGGTTCCGTTGATATCATCTGTGCCGAATTCCTCATATACACTTGCCCCCCAACTGACACCCTTTGTAGCCCAGACCTAGAGATAAAATGACTGTAAAGAAGAGAAGTCATAAGAGGTTTACTTAATTTCTTATTTCACAACATTTCTATCACCCTCTTGTCACTTTTCCTATATAAAAATCAATTGCAGTAATGATAGAATCCAAATACAGAAAGATACTGTCTAAAGGAAACATGTGATGCAAAAATAAAAGAAAAAAAAGAAGACAGAGAAAGAGGAAGGAAGGAAGGAAGGAAGGAAGGAAGGAAGGAAGGAAGGAAAGGAGGAAGGGAGGGATGAAGGAAGAAAGGAAAGGAGGGAGGAAGGAAAGAAGGAAGGAGTGGAGGGAGAGAGAAAGGGTGGGAGGGAGGAAGGAAGAAAAATAAAACTAGGAGACTGGATCTCTTATCATGAGCTGGTATCATTTGAAAAGAGAGTTCCCTGGTAGAAAAAAATAAGATGATATCTCATTGAGGTTTTGATTTGGAGGTCTTCTTTGGAAAAATATCTGTTCATGTCTTCTGCCCATTTCTTGATTAGATCATTTGTTCTTTGGGTGTTGAGTTTGAGAAGTTCTTTATAGATTTTGGATACTAGCCCTTTATCTGATATGTCATATGAAAATATCTTCTCCCATTCTGTCGGTTGTCTTTTGGTTTTGTTGACTGTTTCTTTGGCTGTGCAAAAGCTTTTTATCTTGATGAGGTCCCAATAGTTCATTTTTACCCTTGCTTCCCTTGCCTTTGGCGATGTTTCTAGGAAGAAGTTGCTGTGGTTGAAGTCGAAAAGATTGCTGCCTGTGTTCTCCTTTAGGATTTTGATGGACTCCTATCTCACATTTAGGTCTTTCAACCATTTGGAGTCTATTTTTGTGTGTGGTGTAAGGAAATGGTCCAGTTTCAGTCTTCTGCATGTGGCTATCCAATTTTCCCAACACCATTTGTTGAAGAGACTGTCTTTTTTTTCCATTGGACATTCTTTCCTGCTTTATTGAAGATTAGTTGACCATAGAGTTGAGGGTCTATTTCTGGGCTCTCATTTCTGTTCCATTGACCAATCTGTCTATTTTTGTGCCAGTACCATACTTCTTGATGATGACAGCTTTGTAATAGAGCTTGAAGTCCGGAATTGTGATGCCACTAGCTTTGCTTTTCTTTTTCAACATTTCTCTGGCTATTCGAGGTCTTTTCTGGTCCCATAAAAATTTTAGGATTATTTGTTCCATTTCTTTGAAAAAAGTGGATGGTATTTTAATGGGGATTGCTTTGAATGTGTAGATTGCTCCAGGTAGCATTGACATCTTCACAATATTTGTTCTTCCAATCCATGAGCATGGAACGTTTTTCCATTTCTTCCTTTCATTCCATTGTCTTCCTCAATTTCTTTCATGAATATTTTATAGTTTTCTGAGAACAGATCCTTTGCCTCTTTGGTTAGATTTATTCCTAGGTATCTTATGGTTTTGGGTGCAATTGTAAATGGGATCGACTCCCTAATTTCTCTTCTTCTGTCTTAATGTTGGTGTATAGGAATGCCGCTGATTTCTGTGCATTGATTTTATATCCTGCCACTTCACTGAATTCCTGTATGAGTTTTAGCAGTTTTGGGGTGGAGTCTTTTGGGTTTTCCACATACAGTATCATATCATCTGCAAACAGTGAGAGTTTGACTTCTTCTTTGCCAATTTGGGTGCCTTTTATTTCTTTTTGTTGTCTGATTGCTGTGGCTAGGACTTCTAATACTATGTTGCATAGTAGTGGTGATAATGGACATCCCTGCCGTGTTCCTGACCTTAGGGGAAAAGTTCTCAGTTTTTCCCCATTGAGAATGATATTCACTGTGGGTTTTTCATAGATGGCTTTTATGATATTGAGGTATGTACCCTCTATGCCTATACTCTGAAGAGTTTTGATCAAGAAAGGATGCTGTACTTTGTCAAATGCTTTTTCTGCATCTATTGAGAGGATCATATGATTCTTGTTCTTTCTTTAATTAATGTATTGTATCACGTTGATTGATTTGTGGATGTTGAACCAAACTTGCAGCCCAGGGATAAATCCCACTTGGTCATGGTGAATAATCCTTTTAATGTACTGTTGGATCCTATTGGCTAGTATTTTGGTGAAAATTTTTGCATCCGTGTTCATCAAGGATATTGATGTGTAATTCTTTTTGATGGGGTCTTTGTCTGGTTTTGGGATCAAGGTAATGGTGGCCTCTTAAAATGGGTTTGGAAGTTTTCCTTCCATTTCTATTTTTTGGGACAGTTTCAGAAGAATAGGTATTAATTCTTCTTTAAATGTTTGGTAGAATTCCCCTGGGAAGCCATCTGGCCCTGGACTTTTGCTTGTTGGGAGATTTTTGATGACTGCTTCAATTTCCTTAGTGGTTATAGGTCTGTTCAGGTTTTCTATTTCTTCCTGGTTCAGTTTTGGTAGTATGGAATTTCTTCAAAAAGTTGAAAATAGAGCACCATAGGATCCAGAAATTGCACTACTGGGTATTTACCCCAAAGATACAAATGTAGGGATCTGAAGGGGTACGTGCAGCCCGATGTTTATAGCTGCAATTCCACAATAGCCAAACTGTGGAAAGAGCCAAGATGTCCATCAACAGATGAATGGATAAAGAAGATATGGTCACACACAATGGAATATTATGCAGTCATCAAAAAGAAACAAATCTTGCCATTTGCAATGACGTGGATGGAACTGGAGGGTGTTATGCTGAGTGAAATAAGTCAGAGAAAGACATGTATCATAATGACCTCACTGATATGAGGAATTCTTAATCTCAGGAACAAACTGAGGGTTGCTGGAGTGGTGGGGGGTGGGAGGGATAAGGTGGCTGGGTGATAGACATTGGGGAGAGTATGCGCTAAGGTGAGCGCTGTGAATTGTGCAAGACTGCTGAATCACCAATCTGTACCTATAATAATACATTGTACGTTAAAAAAAAAAAAGAAGAAGATAGCAGGAGGGGAAGAATGAAGGGAGGGGAAATTGGAGGGGGAGACGAACCCTGAGAGACTATGGACTCTGAAAAACAAACTGAGGGCTCTAGAGGGAAGGGGATGGGGGGATGTTTTAGTCTGGTGATGGGTATTAAAGAGGGCACGTACTACATGGAGCACTGGGTGTTATATGCAAACAATGAATCATGGAACACTACATCAAAAACTAATGATGTAATGTATGGTGATTAACATAACATAATAAAAAAAGAAAGAAGAAATAAGATGTAGGACTTCACTCAGCATAAAGCAGATGTACTGACCTATGTGATGTCTTTAAGAAAACCCTCAAAGTACTAATATGGATTAGATGATGGTATGTAAAGAATCATAACAGTTTAGGAGTTTAGCATAGGATGTGGATAAAGGACAATGGTCCTCCACAAAAGAAGAACTACTTCTTAACTGAGGGACAAGGGCCACAAATAATTCTCCCCCTATATCTGGAAAGCCCTAGAACCCACATATAATGAACAGCGGTGCTTTCTTATGTATCATTGTGGATAAGCAACCATATAAAGGTAAACAGCAGATATCCTCTTAGAAAACTGCAACCAGATGGGGTCAGAATGACAGAAGTCTCTGGAACATTAAAAATCATAAATAAAAGAAAGAGAGTAAGAATTCATCAGTGTTTTTCCAGTTCTCTCCATGAACAGCAAAGGACCCATGTATTTGACAAAAGTAAATATTTCAGTCCACCCAACAGATACTTTATCAAAGAAGTATAACTCTCAGAGGGGGCGGAGCAAGATGGCGGGGGAGGGGGGCCTCCGTCGGCCGCTTCTGGCAAGTGATAGAGCCGCGGAGCACAAAATCAGAACTTTTAGAAGTCGGCTCCGCTGAGGAACGTCGCTCCAGTGGCTAAGCGGGGGGGGGGGGGGGGTTGGAAACCTCACGGGACAGTGTGGTCTGAGGACCCTCGGGGTCACAGAAAAACCGGGGGTGCCTGAGTGCAGCAGAGCTCCCAGGTATTGGAGCAGGGAAGCTGGCTGCAGAGACGGAGCCGAGGTGTGGGCTCTCAGCTCGGGGTTGCCATAAACTGTGATCCATGGCCCAGTTGGGGCTCTGCTCCTCCAGCAGGGACCCAACAAGCGGCAGAGCTGGGGAGACTCCCCTTCCTCTCCCGGGAGGAGTGGTGGGGGAGCGCACCGCAGGGATCTGCTGGGTTTGGAGACTCCACACGGGGTCAGGTGCCAGAGATAGAAATGCTCGGTCACAGGCCGGGTGAGTACGGAGTGTGGCCAGAGACCAGGGACATGGGAGTGACTGCTTTTCTCTGGGGGCGCACTGAGGAGCGGGGCCCTGAGTTCTCAGCTCCTCCAGGTGGAGATTGGGAGGCCACCATTTTCACCCTCGTCCTCCAAAGCTGTACCAGAGCTTGCAGGGAACAAAAGCTCCTGAGAGCAAACTCGAGCAGCTTGCTTAGCCCGGATGACAAGGGCGGGGCAATTCCACCTCCGGCAAAGATATTTGGGAACCACGGCAACAGGCCCCTCCCCCAGAAGATCAGCACGAACACCCTGCAAGCCAAGACCAAGTTTACCGATCAAGGAGAATGGGAGAACTCCAGCACTAGGGGAATACTGCACATAGAATTCATGGCTTTTTTACCATGATTCATTAGTTTTTCAAAGTTAATTTTTTAACTGTTTTTTTTTTTTTATTTTTCTTTTTCCCTTTTCAACCAACATCTTATCAATCCCTTTTTTAAAAAAAAAACATTTTTATTTTTCATTTTTAGAGTCATATTTTATCCCTTCATAGTAGTTACCCTTATTTTTGGCATATATATATATATATAAGTTGTTTCTCTTTAAAATTTTGAGATACAGTTTCTTCTAACAGATCAAAATATACCCTAAATCATTAGTATATGGCTTTGTTCTAGTCTCCTGCCTGATCACATTCTCTCCCTTTTTTTTTAAATCTTCTTCTTTCTTTTTTCAAACAACTTCCTATCTTATCAATTCCTTTTATAAAATCTTTTATAATTTTCATCTTTACAGTCATCTTCCATCCCTTCATTGTATCAACCCTTATTTTGTACATATATAAGTCTTTCTTCCATTAAAATTTTAGGAGCCACTTTTTTCTAACAGACCAAAATATGGCCAAAATCTAGTGTGTGGCACTTATCTATGCACTGGCCTGATCATATTTGACCATATTCTGTTTTTTTTTTTGTATTGTTCTGTTTTTGTTTTTATCTTTTTCTTTTTTTCTTTCTTTTCTCTTTCTTCTTTCTTTCTTTCCCTTTCTTTTCCCCTAGTTTCAGGTCTTTTCTGATTTCTATAGAGTATATTTGCTGGAGACGTTGTTAACCTGTTAGCATTTTGTTCTCTCATTCATCTATTCTCCTCTGGACAAAATGACAAGGCGAAAAAAATCGCCTCAGCAAAAAGAACAAGAGGTAGTACCATCAACCAGGGACCTACTCAATACAGACATTAGTACGATGTCGGACCTAGAGTTCAGAATCATGACTTTAAAGATACTAGCTGGGCTTGAAAAAAGTATGGAAGTTATTAGAGAAACCCTTTCTGGAAAAATAAAAGAACTAAAATCTAACCAAGTCAAAATCAAAAAGGCTATTAATGAGGTGCAATCAAAAATGGGGGCACTAACTGCTAGGATAAATGAGGTAGAAGAGAGAATCAGCAATATAGAAGACCAAATGATGGAAAATAAAGAGGCTAAGAAAAAGAGAGAGAAACAACTACAGGATCATGAGGGCAGAATCGAGAGATAACCGATACGATAAGACGAAACAACATTAGAACAATTGGGATCCCAGAAGAAGAAGGAAGAGAGAGAGGGGCAGAAGGCATATTGGAGCAAATAATACCAGAGAACGTCCCTAATGTGTGGAAGGAAACAGGCATCAAAATCCAGGAGGCACAGAGAACCCCTCTCAAAATCAATAAAAATAGGTCAACACCCGACATCTAATAGTAAAACTTACGAGTCTCAGAGACAAAGAGAACATCCTGAAAGCAGCTCAGGAGAAGAGATATGTAATCTACAATGGTAGAAATATTAGACTGGCAACAGACCTATCCACAGAGACCTGGCAGGCAGAAAGGACTGGCATGATATCTTCAGAGCACTAAACGAGAAAAATATGCAGCCAAGAATACTATATCCAGCTAGGCTGTCATTGAAAATTGAGAGAGAGATAAAAAGCTTGCAGGACAAACAAAAACTAAAGGAATTTGCAAACACAAAACCAGTCCGACAAGAAATATTGAAAGGGGTCCTCTAAGCAAAGAGAGAGCCTAAAAGCAGCATAGATCAGAAAGGAACACAGACAATATACAGTAACAATCACCTTACAGGCAATACAATGGCACTAAATTCATATCTTTCAATAGTTACCCTGAATGTAAATGGTCTAATGCCCCAATCAAAAGACACAGGCTATCAGATTGGATTAAAAAACAAGACCCATCAATATGCTGTCTGCAAGAGACTCATTTTAGACCCAAAGACACCCCCACATTGAAAGCGAGGGGGTGGAAAACCATATACCATGCTAATGGACACCAAAAGAAAGCTGGGGTGGCAATCCTTATATCAGACAAATTAGATTTTAAAACAAAGACTGTAATAAGAGATGAAAAAGGACACGATATCCTACTTAAAGGTTCTATCCAACAAGAAGATCTAACAATTATAAATATCTATGCCTCTAACATGGGAGCAGCCAATTATATAAGGCAATTAATAACAAAAGCAAAGAAACACATTGACAACAATAAAATAATAGTGGGGGACTTTAACACCCCCCTGACTGAAATGGACAGATCATCTCAGCAAAAGATCAACAAGGAAATAAAGACTTTAAATGACACACTGGACCAAATGGACTTCACAGACATATTCAGAACATTCCATCCCAAAGCAACGGAATACACATGCTTCTCTACTGCCCATGGAACATTCTCCAGAATTGATCACATCCTAGGTCACAAATCAGGTCTCAACTGGTATGAAAAGATTGGGATCATTCCCTGCATATTTTCAGACCACAATGCTTTGAAACTAGAACTCAATCACAAGACGAAAGTCAGAAAGAACTCAAATACATGGAGGCTAAAGAGCATCCTACTAAAGAATGAATGGGTCAACCAGGAAATTAAAGAAGAATTAAAAAAATTCACGGAAACCAATGAAAATGAAAACACAACTGTTCAAAATCTTTGGGATGCAGCAAAGGCAGTCCTGAGAGGAAAGTATATAGCAATACAAGCCTTTCTCAAGAAACAAGAAAGTCTCAAATACACAACCTAACCCTACACCTAAAGGAGCTGGAAAAGAACAGCAAATAAAGCCTAAACCCAGCAGGAGAAGAAAAATAATAAAGATCAGAGCAGAAATCAATGAAATAGAAACCAAAAGAACAGTAGAACAGATCAATGAAACTAAGAGCTGGTTCTTGGAAAGAATTAACAAGATTGATATATCCCTGGCCAGATTTATCAAAAAGAAAAGAGAAATGACCCAAATCAACAAAATCATGAATAAAAGAGGAGAGATCACAACCAACACCAAAGAAATACAAACAATTATAAGAACATATTATGAGCAACTCTATGCCAGCCAATTAGATAACCTGGAAGAAATGGGTGCATTCCTAGAGATGTATCAACTACCAAAATTGAACCAGGAAGAAATAGAAAACCTGAACAGACCTATAACCACTAAGGAAATTGAAGCAGTCATCAAAAATCTCCCAAGAAACAAAAGCCCAGGGCCAGATGGCTTCCCAAGGGCATTCTATCAGACATTTAAAGAAGAATTATTACCTATTCTTCTGAAACTGTTCCCAAAAATAGAAATGGAAGGAAAACTTCCAAACTCATTTTATGAGGCCACCATTCCCTTGATCCCCAAACCAGGCAAAGACCCCATCCAAAAGGAGAATCACAGGCCAATATCCTTGAAGAATATGGATGCAAAAATTCTCACCAAAATACTAGCCAATAGGATCCAACAGTACATTAAAAGGATTATTCACCACGACCAAGTGGAATTTATCCCTGGGCTGCAAGGTTGGTTCAACATCTGCGAACCAAACAACGTGATACAATACATTAACAAAAGAAAGAACAAGAATCATATGATCCTCTCAATAGATGCAGAAAAAGCATTTGACAAAGCACAGCATCCTTTCTTGATCAAAACTCTTCAGAGTATAGGGATAGAGGGTACATACCTCAATATCATAATAGCCATCTGTGAAAAACCTACAGCGAATATCATTCTCAATGGAGAAAAGCTGAGAGCTTTTCCCCTAAGGTCAGGAACACGGCAGGGATGTCCACTATCACCACTGCTATTCAACATAGTATTAGAAGTCCTAGCCACAGCAATCAGACAACAAAAAGAAATCAAAGGCATCCAAATCGGCAAAGAGGAAATCAAACTCTCACTCTTTGCAGATGATATGATACTGGTTGTGGAAAACCCAAAAGACTCCACCCCAAAACTGCTAAAACTCATACAGGAATTCAGTAAAGTAGCAGGATATAAAACCAATGCACAGAAATCAGTGGCATTCCTATACACCAACAACAAGACAGAAGAGAGACAAATTAAGGAGTCGATCCCATTTACAACTGCATCCAAAATCATAAGAAACCTAGGAATAAATTTAACCAAAGAGGCAAAGGATCTGTACTCAGAAAACTATAAAATACTCATGAAAGAAATTGAAGAAGACACAAAGAAATGGAAAAATGTTCCATGCTCATGGATTGGAAGAACAAACATTGTGAAGATGTCTATGCTACCTAGAGCAATCTACACATTCAATGCAATCCCCATCAAAATACCACCCACTTTTTTCAAAGAAATGGAACAAATAATCCTAAAATTTGTATGGAACCAGAAGAGATCCTGAATAGCCAAAGGAATGTTGAAAAAGAAAAACAAAGCTGGCAGCATCATAATTCCAGACGTCCAGCTCTATTACAAAGCTGTCATCATCAAGAAGTACGGTACTGGCACAAAAACAGACACATAGATCAATGGAACAGAATCGAGAGCCCAGAAATGGACCCTCAACTCTATGGTCAACTAATCTTTGACGAAGCAGGAAAGAATGTCCAATGGAAAAAAGACAGTCTCCTCAACAAATGGTGTTGGGAAAATTGGATAGCCACATGCAGAAGACTGAAACTGGACCATTTCCTTACACCACACACAAAAATAGACTCCAAATGGTTTAAAGACCTAAACGTGAGACAGGAGTCCATCAAAATCCTAAAGGAGAACACAGGCAGCAACCTCTTCGACCTCAGCTGCAGCAACTTCTTCCTAGAAACATCACCAAAGGCAAGGGAAGCAAAGGGCAAAAATGAACTATTGGGACCTCATCAAGATGAAAAGCTTTTGCACAGCAAAAGAAACAGTCCACAAAACCAAAAGACAACCAACAGAATGGGAGAAGATATTTGCAAATGACATATCAGATAAAGGACTAGTATCCAAAATCTATAAAGAACTTATCAAACTCAACACCCAAAGAACAAATAATGCAATGAAGAAATGGGCAGAAGACATGAACAGACATTTTTCTAAAGAAGACATCCAAATGGCCAACAGACACATGAAAAAGGGCTCAACATCGCTCGGCATCAGGGAAATCCAAATCAAAACCTCAATGAGATACCACCTCACACCAGTCAGAATGGCTAAAATTAACAAGTCAGGAAACGGCAGATGTTGGCGGGGATGCGGAGAAAGGGGAACCCTCCTACACTGTTGGTGGGAATGCAAGCTGGCGCGACCATTCTGGAAAACAGTATGGAGGTTCCTCAAAAAGTTGAAAATAGAGCTACCATACAATGCAGCAATTGCACTACTGGGTATTTACCTCAAAGATACAAATGTAGGGATCCAAAGGGGTACGTGCACCCCAGTGTTTATAACAGCAATGTCCACAATAGCCAAACTGTGGAAAGAGCCAAGATGTCCATCGACAGATGAATGGATAAAGAAGAGGTAGTATATATACACAATGGAATATTATGCAGCCATCAAAAGGAATGAGATCTTGCCATTTGCAACGACATGGATGGAACTGGAGGGTGTTATGCTGAGTGAAATAAATCAGAGAAAGACATGTATCATATGACCTCACTGATATGAGGAATTCTTAATCTCAGGAAACAAACTGAGTTTTGCTGGAGTGGTGGGGGGTGGGAGGGATGGGGTGGCTGGGTGATAGACTTTGGGGAGGGTATGTGCTATGGTGAGTGCTGAGAATTGTGCAAGACTGTTGAATCACAGATCTGTACTTCTGAAACAAATAATGCAATATATGTTAAGAAAAGTAAAAAGAAGAAGATAGCAGGAGGGGAAGAATGAAGGGGGGGAATCAGAGGGGGAGACAAACCATGAAAGATGATGGACTCTGAGAAACAAACTGAGGGTTCTAGAGGGGAGGGGGTGGGGGGATGGGTTAGCCTGGTGATGGGTATTAAAGAGGGCACATTCTGTGTGGAGCACTGGGTGTTACGCACAAACAATGAATCATGGAACACTACATCAAAAACTAATGATGTAATGTATGGTGATTAACATAACAATTTAAAAATTTTTAAAAAAAGAAGTATAACTCTCAAGGGCCCACCAAAGCCGCTCTGTATCATCCCCAGAAGATTTTTCAACTGGCTTTGTCAGACCAAATTAGCTATCAGAAGGTAGTTTGTTCAGCTTTATTTATAATTGACAAAACTTGGAAGCAACCAAGAGGTCCTTCAGTAGGTGAATAAATTTAAAACTGCTGGTGCATCCAGACAATGGAATATTATTCATCGCTAAAAAGAAATGAGCTTTTAAAAAAAAGCCATGAAAATGGAGGAACTTTAAATGCATACCACTAAGTGAAAGAAGCCAATCTGGAAAAGCTACATACTGTATGATTCCAACTCTATGACATTCTGGAAATGGCAAAACTATAGACAGTAAGAAGATCAGTGGATGCCAGAGTTGAGGATGAGGGAAGGGATGAATAGGCAGAGCACAGAGGACTTTTAGGGCATTACAATTCTTTGTATGATACTATAATGATGGATACATGTCATTATTCATTTGTCCAAACTCATGAAATGTACAACACCAAGAATAAGCCCTAGGGTAAACTATGGAGTTTGGGTGGTTAAAATGTGTCAGTGCAGGTTTATCAACTGTAACAAATGTACCACTCTGGTCTGCCATGTGGATCATGGGGGTGGCTGTGCTTGTGTGAGAGAAAGAAGTTATATGGAAAAATCTCTGTACCTTCTTCTCAATTTTGCTGTAAACCTAAAACTTCTCTTAAAAAAAAGTCCTAAAAATTTTTTAAAAAGCATGCTAACTTAAATTGCCCAGCATCTTGATAGCAAGAAGTGAATGTCCTAAAGAGCAAGCCTCAGAGCTCAATTAAAAATAGCTGAAAAGAGAGGAGGCTGGGTGCCTCAGTAGGTTAAGCCCCTTACTCTTGAGTTCGGCTCAGGTCATGATCTCAGGGTTGTGAGATGGTCTTGAGATAGAGCCCTACATTGGCTCCATGCTGAGCATGGAGACTGCTTGAGCCCACTTAAGATTCTCTTTCCCTCTCCCTCTGCTCCACCCCCGCACAGGCACACACTCTTTTTTTCTCTAGCTCTAATAAAAATTAAAAAAAAAAAAAGCTAAAAAGAAAAGGGAGTCAAAAAACCTGAGTCTGGTATCATTTTGCCACTCCTAGCCAAGGGATCTTGGAAAGTTACTCCAACCATTCTGGAGTTTGTTGTCTTTAAGGACTCTTCCAGCTCATGGGTAATGAGTCAAAGGGATCCTGATCACTGAAAATCTATCATCCATTTTCCAATTGTTGTCTTTACTTTCACTGAAATCAGTCTTTTTTTGTTTGATGAGTGACAGCCCATCTCCCAGGGTCCTGTCACCTTCTCAACACACTGATAAAATCAAGTTTCTGAATTAATGGTGGAACACTACACAGCTACCCCAAAGTTCCCAAAGGATTTCACAAGAAATCCCAACATGGAACAAATAGAACCTGCTAGATTAAGCAGGGAAGTGTGGGAGATGTTTAAAATAAGTTATATATTATATGACATGTATATAACGCTCTGGTCTGAATGTTTGTGTTCCCTCAAAGTTCCTATGTTGAAATCCTAACACCCCAAAATGACAGCATTAGGTGGGCTTTGGGAGATGATTAGGTCATGTGGATGGAGCTCTTATGAATGGATTAGCACCCTTATAGAAGAGACCCCAGAGAGGTCCTTCTCCCCTTTCACCATGTGAGAACACAGCCAGAGGGCGTCAGCTATGACCCGGGAAGAAAGCTCTCAGCAGAATGCAGCCAGGCTGGCACCTTGATGGTGGACTTCCCAGCCTCCAGAACTGTGGGAAATAAATTTATTTTGTTTGTTAGCTACCCAGTCTGTGGTATTTGGTGATAGCAGCCCAAACAGGCTACGACTTGTTTTTGGAAGATAATAGGAAGAAAACAGGCTATATAATTTTTTGGAAGATAATAGTCATATATATGAAATCTAAAAATAGAGAAAAAAACAATCATTTGTTCCACCCATAATCACCAGTCCTTTTTGCTATAGATCCATAATTTTGTGCTATGCAGAGATAGAGATGCTTTTTTAAAAAAACACACTGGAACCTGCTCTATTGACCCTTTTCTTCTTCTCTTAATAAGGCTGTAAGCATTTTCCCATAGCTTTAAAAATATTCTTTGAGATCATTATTTTTAATGATCATACAGCACTCTGGATATAAATGTACCATAACTTATTTAACCAACCCCCTACTGTTTGACATTTAGGTTGTTTCTACTGTTTGCTATTATTTAAAAAAAATGTTGTGCTAAATACCATCATACATAAATCCTTAGGCACATCTCTGACTATTGCCTTAAGATGAATTCCCAGGCATGGAATTTCTGGGTCAAAGGGGAGGAATGTGTTAAGGCCTTTGATACATATTGCCAAATTACTCTCTGAGAAGCTTGTTCATGATTACAGGCCCACCAGCTATGTAGAAAACTGCAAAGGAATTTTGATAAAAATGAACTATTGGGACCTCATCAAGATAAAAAGCTTTTGCACAGCCAAAGAAACAGTCAACAAAACCAAAAGACAACCGACAGAATGGGAGAAGATATTTTCATATGACATATCAGATAAAGGGCTAGTAACCAAAATCTATAAAGAACTTCTCAAACTCAACACCCAAAGAACAAATGATCTAATCAAGAAATGGGCAGAAGACATGAACAGATATTTTTCCAAAAAAGACATCCAAATGGCCAACAGACACATGAAAAAGTGCTCAACATTGCTTAGCATCAGGGAAATTCAAATCAAAACCTCAATGAGATACCACCTCACACCAGTCAGAATGGCTAAAATTAACAAGTCAGGAAACAACAGATGTTAGCGGGCATGCAGAGAAAGGGGAACCCTCCTACACTGTTGGTGGGAAAGCAAGCTGGTGCAACCACTCTGGAAAACAGTATGGAGTTTCCTCAAAAAGTTGAAAATAGAGCTACCATACGATCTAGCAATTGCTTTACTGGGTATTTACCTCAAAGATACAAATGTAGGGATCCAAAGGGGTACACGCACCCCGATGTTTATAGCAGCAATGTCCACAATAGCCAAACTGTGGAAAGGGCCAAGATGTCCATTGACAGATGAATGGATAAAGAAGAAGTGGTATATATATACAATGGAATATTATGCAGCCATCAAAAGGAATGAGATCTTGCCATTTGCCACAACATGGATAGAACCGGAGGGTGTTATGCTGAGTGAAATAAGTCAATCAGAGAAAGACATGTATCATATGACCTCACTGATATGAGGAATTCTTAATCTCAGGAAACAAACTGAGGTTTGCTGGAGTGGGGGTGGGGTGGGAGGGATGGGGTAGCTGGGTGATAGACATTGGGGAGGGTATGTGCTATGGTGAGCGCTGTGAATTGTGCAAGACTGTTGAATCACAGATCTGTACCTCTGAAACAAATAATGCAATATATGTTAAGAAAAAAAAAGAAGAAGAAGAAGATAGCAGGAGGGGAAGAATGAAGGGGGGAAATCAGAGGGGGAGATGAACCATGAGAGATGATGGACTCTGAAAAACAAACTGAGGGTTCTAGAGGGGAGGGGGGTGAGGGGATGGGTTAGCCTGGTGATGGGTATTAAAGAGGGCACGTTCTGCGTGGAGCACTGGGTGTTATGCTCAAACAATGAATCATGGAACACTACATCAAAAACTAATGATGTAATGTATTAACATAACAATAAAAAATTTAAAGAAAAAAAAAGAAATTCTTAAAAAAAAAAATTAAGTCGAAAGAAGAGCTACTCTATCACCACAGTCCTGTGTCTGCTGAGGAAAAGCCATGTGGCTTAAAGAAACGGAAGGGCTGGGATTCAGGAGATAGGGGTTCAATTCCTAGTTCTGTTACCAACCAGCGGGAATACATCCTCACCCTCTAAAGCCAATCTTTGTGAGTTATGAGGGTGTTGCGGGAGAAGATCCAAGAAGCTGGGTGAGTGCGCAAGCTAGTCCCTTACAATCCTAAGTGCATTAAAAGTGAAAGTATTATTACTGAAATCATCTCTGAGAGCTGATTTATGATTCCAGGTTTTCCTTAGTTCCTTTGCTAGAAAATGGTAAAATTGGTTATAACTACAGCTGCCCAGACAACTGTAATCAGAACAATGTTTTCTCTGAAGTAACAATGGGAAAGGTAGTTTGATATTGAAAGGAAAGTTGTTCGTGCTGTCAATATAATAATACAGCTCTCATTTCTTGACCCAAAGGTTTTCAGACTCTAGTTGATGAAACTCAATGGTTTCAGGGCAACTTGCCAAAATTATGGGGTAGAAGCTTCTAGGAATTGCTGATTTTTTCCACACGGTAAATTTGAGTGAAAGCGTAGGACCAATCTTTAAAAATACTTCATGGATTTGAATGGATATGTGCTTGTGTAAGTGTACATATGAACACCCTCATTATTTATATTGTAAAAACCCGATGTAATTTTAGTTATTTTTTATTTACATCACCTGTCATGGGATAAGAGCAGTGCATTAGCGATTCCTACTACTAGAACATCTGTCAAGTTCCCATTTATTTACTGTAAATTTAGCCTTAAATACTTTGATGCCGTGTTCGTGTAGAAAGATTAGTAGGTTTTATTCTCAAGGTAGTGTAGGCCCTTCACTAAGATAAACTATTTATTTTGGTTTTATGTAATGCTTTTTTGTTTTAAATTCACTTTCCTCTAATATGAATAGTTACCACCCCTGGTTTTTGAAACTGTTCCTTGTTTTTGGTTTGGGGATTGGTTTTTGGTGTCTGTTTTCTGGATGTGTGTTTTCCTCTGCCTGGAATGCCTTTGTCTGTTGATTTATATTTGATCTTTTGGAGTTGTTTTATTTTAATCTGCCCCTCATGTAATCTGAGACACTTTGTTTTATTAAGTGGATTTTTTCCATTTAGACTGTCTTACAAGACACATGATGAGTCTCCATGTCTCATCTTATTTTATGTTGCTCTTTCTGAAGTTCTATCATCTGCTATCTTTTCCTTGTGGCCTGTATTTTCTTCGTGGTAATTTCATGCTCCTTTCTGATAATTTAAAAGGTTTGGGGTCAGTATCTTTTCCAAGTTCTTTATAACTTTAAATTATATGCTGCAACCTCTGTTTATTGACTTATCAACTTTGGGCAGGGTCTTTTGACTTCCAACTATGAAAGATAAGGAAATCTGCATACCCTCTTGTACCTCCACTTTCCCTCTTCCCTGTCTCCCTGATGATTTTCTGGTTATGTTATCACTGCTCTACATGGTCAAGGTTTACATCAGTTACATCCCCTTCTGTTACTAAAACCCCCATGGCTTTTTTTTTAAACTTCCTTGTGTATTTAAATGAATTCATTATTTACCTCCAGATTTCTCTTACTGCTGCTTCCCCATCCCTGAATCCTTTATCTAAAATAATTCCATTTAGTTGGCTGCTGGTTTCTACCATGAAGTAATTATTTCAAAAGGCTTTATGGGCATGATACTTTTCAGTTACTTGCATGTTTAAGAATGCCTTTCTTTTTTACTCTGAAGACAAGTTGGTATGGAGTACAATGCTTAGGTCTCCTTTTTACCCTTATAGAAATCTGTACACCTTTATCCATTCCATTTTAAAATTACATGATTACAGTAAACTGGATTCAACCTCACATCTTCTCCCTTGTTTCTTCTCCCTGGATTTCTATAAGATTTCTTCTTCCCTTGAAGTTTACTAAGTTTTTTGGCTATGTCTCAATGTCCACTGTTCTACATTATTTTTCTTTTCTTGAAACAATATGCCTTTTAGGACAATGGATTCTTGAACATTTTATTAAATTTATATTTTTACTCTCATTAAAAAGGATAATTGCCATGTTGAATTCTACTCTGTCCCACATATCTGTTTTCCTCTTTGGAATCATCTTTAGCTTTTGGTTCTTCATTTGTGATCTTGCCAAGCACATTCTCCATAGCCCTGACTCCATCCTATTCCACTTCCTACTTCCAGCATGGATGGTTCTCCGTTCTGGCAAAATGTTGATGGTTATTTTCAGTTCCTTTCCTGAATTCTGCCATCCACTTTTTTTTTTTTTTAACTTTACTTTACCTTTGAATTCTTACATCTTTTTATGTCAGTTGTTTTTTTTTTTTTTACAAAATTCAGAGCATTTACTTTTTCTTTCCTCTCTAGAATAAAAACATAGTGGCTATATAATCCTAAGCAAGCCAATTGCCTAAGAAAACAGTTTCTTGTCTCTGTAACAAAAGACAGTGGTATCTCCCTACCCAGCTATAGACTTGTTATGAGTATTAGAAAAAACAGTGATGTCCAAAACACTTGTTAACCTATTTAAAAAACCTACTTTACAAACATAATCTATTATCCATAAATGGCACATCATACCACACAGTAGTACATTTGTTCATAACCACTACAACGGTTATTGTTACAACTGCAGTCACTACTGGCCACCATTTACTAAGAACCGATCATGTACCATGCACCATATTTATCACAGAGGTCATTTAATCTTACTGATAACATAATGAAACTAGTATTGGGGATATATACAGAGCATGTTTTATAAATGAGATTACTGAGACAGAGACTTGAAGTATTTCACCCAAGGTCATAGAGTTTATAAATAACAGAACAGGGATTCAAATGAATGTGTCTGATACCAAGTTCATGCTCTTTCCATCATTCTAAGCGCAGATAAAGAGAAGCAAACAAAAAAAAAACCTAATTTCAAATTCCATATCCATCATAATACCCTCCAGTAACCTCAAGTTTATTTATTAGTTGATATTTATCCTTGTATATTAGGTCTTGTTTTAATAGGTTTTTTTAAAGATGTTAATTTGTCAGAGAGAGAGAGAGAGAGAGAGCACAAGCAGGGGGAGTGGCAGAGGGAGAAGCAAGCTCCATGCTGAGCAGGGAGCCCGATGCAGGGCTCGATCCTAGGGGCCTGGGATCATGACCTGAGCCGAAGGCAAATGCTTAACCGACTGAGTCACCCAGGCGTCCCTTTATTTTTTAAAGCAGTTTTAGACTTTCAGAAAAATTGAAAGGAAAGTATAGAGACTTCCCATCCACCCCTGCCCCACACATGTGCAGCCTACCACAGTATCCTGCACCAGACTGGTACGTTTGTTACAATTGATGAACCTACATTGACATCTCATGACCTGAAGTCCATAATTTACATTAGGGTTCACTCTTGGTGTTGTGCAATCGATTTGTACAAATATATAATGGTATGTATCCATCATTAATGTATTGTACAGGACAGTTTACCCCCAGAATCATCTGTGCTCTGCCCATTCTCCTCCCTCTTTTCTAACCTCAGGCAACCACTGCTTTTTACTGCCTCCACAATTTTACCTTTTCCAGAATGTCATAGAGATAGGAACATACCTTATATACCCTTTTTAGACTTCCACTTAATAATATGCATTTAAGTTTCCTCCATGTCTTTTCATGGCTTGGTACTTCATTCCTTTATAGCACTGAATAATATTCCATTGTCTGGATGTACCAGTTTGTTTATCCATTTACCTTCTGAAGAGCATCTTTGTGCAATTTTATAATTTATAATCTGCATACAGTTTTTTGTGTGAACATAAGTTTTCAACTTATTCTGGGTAGATATCAGGAAGCTTGGTTGCTGGATTGTATGGTAAGATTAGTTTTGTAAGAAACCGCCAAACTGTCTTCCAAAGTGGTTACACCATTTCACATTCTCACCAGTGATGAATGAGAATTTCTGTTGCTTCAAATCATCTCCCGCATATGGTTTATCAGCTTTGGATTTGGGCTATTCTAATAGGTGTGTAGTGTGTCTTATTGTTGTAATCTGCAATCCCTAATGACATGTGATGTTCATATCTTACCAAATGTTTATTTGCCATCTGTATATTTCTTTGGTCAGGTGTCTAGATTTTTTGCCCATTTTTTAGTCATGTTGTTCATTTTCTTGTTGTTGAGTTTTAAGAGTCTTTTGGATATCTTGGTTAATACTGTTTTATTGGATATGTCTTTTGCAAATATTTTCTCCCAGTCTGTGGCTTGTCTTCTCATTCTCTTGACAGTGTAGTTCAGAGAGTAGAAGTTTTAGATGTTAATGAGCCCAGCTTATCAATTCTTCCCTTCATGGATTATGCCTTTGTTTCTGTATCATTACCAAAACCAAGATCATCTAGATTTTTCCTGTGTTATCTTCTAGGAGTTCAAATTTATACTTTATTTTTTTTTAAGATTTCCAACTCCCTAATGCATATTATTGATCTCCACCTGGTGCCAACTTTATTTTTCACTAAAATTTTACTTTTAGGCCAAAAGCATACATATACATGAACATGTGTATATTCATATGTTTGTGTGTCTTTGTTTCCATGATTTGAAAATATCTTAAATTTTTTCCATTAGGAATTCCATAAAATAAAAGCATTTTGTAAGACTGATGATGTGCTTAGACGTCATGGCAATATCAAATTGCCATGAAAGTTTCTAAACACTCACTCTCAATTTCTAACGCTTAGCACATCTCAAACCAGTAAGAAACACTTCACAGACCACCACCAATCTACAGACAACACTTTGAAGAGTCTTGTGAAATGAATCAGCAAAGCCAAAAAAAAGTTGCTTTCTTGAAAAGAGTAACAAAATTATTATATTTTTGCAATGATGGACCAAGGAAAAAAGAGAGAGAGCAATATAGAATTGGAAAGAGCTCTCTACACAGAAAACAAAAGACTAGAAAACTAAAGGAAGATCCAGATGAACGGAGACATGTATTGTGTCTATAGATTAAAAGGCTAAATATTGTGAAAACGCCATTTTCAAACATTTTTTCTAGATATTCAATGCAATTTCAATCAAAGTCTTAGCAAAGATTTTTCTTTTGTTTGTGGAAGTTGGCATGCTGGTTCTAAAATGAATATAGAAATACAAAGGGCAGGGCACCTGGGTGGCTGAGTCGGTTAAGTTTCCAATTCTTGATCTCAGCTTGGGTCTTGATCTCAGGGTCATGAGTTTGAGCCCACACTGGGCTCCACGCTGGTCATGGAGCCCACTTTAAAAAAGGGGGGGGAATAAATACAAAGAGCAAGAATAGTTGAGGCAATTTTAAAGAGAAAAAAATCAGAGAGCTTTCAGATAATGTACAACAGGAGACACGTACATAAATAGAATAGAAAAGAGTTTCCAAAGCATATAAGGATTCATAGTTCAGTTTTTATTTTTTTAAAAGGCACTGCAGAGTAGTGGGGACAGTATATCTTCTAAACCAATGACACTAAGCCAATAGAATATCCTATTGAGAAACGTTTATGTTCTGTGAAGTTTGGATATTAAAAACCAGATGGCATGAACCAGGAAGGCATTCAGTGGGGTGTGCCTGTAGTCACTTCATGCAATGAGAGAACAGAATCACCAGAAAAATGTTACCTGTTAATTTGAGGTTTAGCAATCATTTACTGAAAGTGAATTCAATGTTCTGTTGCATGATATTTCTCCAGAAACATTATGTTGCTCTGGGACAGACAGACAGAAGGTGGAGAGTTGGGTTTGGGGAGAGAGACATGCTGTGGGTATTTGTAATGAAGTGATTATAATGCTGGATCATGGACACCAGACTGGGGGGCAACAGTAGGTGCGGATGCCTAGGGAGAAAATGCCCCAGGACTTTCCTTTCGTGGTCGTTTGAAGGTTTTAAAACGGTTTCTAATGCTTCCAAGACTGAAAATGACGTACGAGGCTTAGCTTGACCACAGGGTGGTAAAGGATGGACAGACAGGGTGATTAAGAAAATTCAAGGTTGTCCCCACTACCTTTTTTCATTCCCCTGCATTTTTCTGATTCTGGCTTTCCTTTTTTCCTCTCCCTCTCGCCTCTCTTTCTCCACTACTTTCTATGTTCTCAACTTCCTACTTCTCCGGCCTAATTTACTCCTTTTCTGATTCTCTTTCCTTCCCTCTTCTTCCATCTCCTGATTCAATCTTCTGCCTTCTGTCCAGCTTCCCAGGGACTACCAGGATCAGCAAACATGGTGGTGAAAGGGACTAGTGAATAAAGGACCGCTCTCTGAAATCCTTGTCCTTCTGCTGCTTACATACCTTCTATTCAACTGTTATTTTTGTAGTTTGTCATTTCTTTTTAAATAGTATCTTGCCAGGGCGCCTGGGTGCCTCAGTCGGTTAAGCATCTGCCTTCAACTCAGGTCCGGATCCAGGGTCCTGGGATGGAACCCCTCCCAACCCCGCCCCCCTCAGGCTCCCTGCTCAGAGGGACTCTCCTTCTCCCTTTCCCTCTGCCCCCCCCCCGTGCTCTCTCCTCCCTCACTCGCTCTCTCTCAAATAAATAAAATCTTGAAAAATAAATGAATAAATAAATAGTATCTTGCTTATACCTCTGTTACCATTTTCAGAGGTTCTCATACATACCACAGCATGCAGGTCCCACAGTATCTCATCAGCAACTTCAAGGTACCCTGTGCCCTCCTGTCTTGTGGTCAGCAGGGAAGGAGAGCAGCTATGGACGCTATGTTCTGTAGACCAGCCATTGCTGTTCTCTCAGAGAGAGTTAATAATTTGCCCCTCAGCCTTAATTTAAAAGTTTCTAATTCATTAACAGTGCAATTTTCAAACTGAGCTTTGGTATGAGATGCTGAATAACTAAAATGCACTATCAATCTTTTGCCCCTTAGAACCTAGATTCTAGGCTGGGAGTTTACGGCTGGGTGGGAATTCTAACTCAGCCATCAGCATAATCCTGACCCTCCAGTCTTGAGCAGCACTTTACAGTTTAGGAAACACATCCATAAGCATCATCTCACTTCATCTGGCAACACCTTGGCCGTAATTAAGAAGCGCGGCTGTAGTTCCCCCATCTGGCCTTGGAGGCGGCTGCGTTAGCCTAACCCAAACCAGGGACCGGACATTATGCTGCACTAATGATGCAATTAATCCCTACATTAGCTGACACATCATTCCTTAAGGTAAAATCTCCAAGTAGAAACCTTACCAAAAAAAAAAAAAGTTGAAAAGGCAAAGCTGAAGGCCAGCTTAAAAAGACCATACAAGGAATCTTAATTCTTTCCCAGCTTCTGCCTATTATATTGACAAATACACTACTTTAATCTCTCCCTACCAGACCCCGTACACAGTAGCCAAGAGGCCACTTTATTAGGGGTTCTTTTTTTCATCCGTTGGTTGTGAGAAAGGTTATGGGTACAAATACCTCAGAGCCAGTATTAAAAGGACATACTGGCAGGAAAAAAAAATTATATAGTCAGTCTTGCTAAATTAGTTTACCTAAAATTGTATGTGTGAGTGATTTTAATCAAAATCTAATTTCCCCTCTTTTTAGAGTAACTGAAATGAGATTTTTCTAATTTACTTTTTGCGGTTCAAGTTTCTCATAATTCTTCTATGGTCGTGACAGCACCGTGAATGCGTCTGCTTCTACAAAGCATTAAAAAAAAATTAGATTTTCAAACTGATGTGCTAAATTAAAAATGTTTAATGTTTCTCATCAAAAGGCACAGGAGTATGCAAGCGGCCTCCAGTACAGTTAAAGGCGCAATATTTTTTTCATCTGTTTCTTTAATTCACAACCCAGGGCAACTGTACTGTGAAAATTAACAAGCTCTAAGTAAAGCAATCCTTGTAAGCAGTGTTCTCTACAAAGCTTCTTTTTAATTTCCTTCCATCCCTTGACATGGTGACCTTAAGGATGTCATAATAAAAATGGATGATGGTGCCTTGGGTTTGTTTTTTGTTTATTTGCTCGTTGTTGCGTATGGTGTGGGGGGTTTTGGGTTTTTTGGGTTTTTGTTGTTTTTTTGTTTTTGTTTTTTGTTTGTTTGTTTGTTTGTTTGTTTGTTTGTGTTTGCCTTCTGCCCCAGTTGGAGTTTGCCAGATGTTATTAGGGCTTGTGAGTCTCTGAGTAGTTGTTAACTCTCAGGCTTGACTAGCTAATTCCAATGATTTAGAAAATCATATTACTTCTATAAATTAGCTCCAGTTGTTATATTAAAATCCAAGCTCCTGCCCATCGTGGATGTGGGCTGCCTCACCGGGCATATCCCAGGAGCCACAAACCCAGACTTTGGAAGGTAATTCAGTGGGTAAAAAGGCTTGGGAAAGGTTTTGGATGTGCAACCTTTTACTCAACTTCTACACAGTTCTCCCCCCAAGTAGAATTCAGACCCACATCTTGGTATGAAATTCAAATTCATTTATTTCTGAGATAATGAAGTGTAAGACCCAGTTCTGAAATACTACAGCTTCCTCTGCTTTTATAAACCACAGGGACAAGTTTCAACAAGGGACTAGCCAGGTCCTCCTACGCTGTTCCTCCCTCCACCACCCCTGGCATGATAGATAAAGAAACCAGGTCTCTACAAAGAGGAACGGGTTTGCCTCAGACCCCACAGTAATTGCTGGCAGAGTCAGACCAAGGACCTATGGAACGTGGCTACCAGTCCAATGCTAATGTTCTCTGGCCCTTGAGAGAAGAGTCGCTTGGTGCATTTTGGTTCATAGCAAAACAAGCAAGCATGCATGATGCACGTTACCATCTGATGCTGAGGGACCCCAGCCATACTTCTTGATGAGGAAAGGGCAAGAAGAGAGAAGGCAGAAACCCTGGTTCCCCCAGGCCCTGGATGACCAAAGACACATTTTTCTAAAGCCACCAAGACTTAAGAGCAGCCCTACAGTTTCTCTCCTCCATCTCCCATCCATACTGCATTAAACCTTATCAGTTCCCCCACTCATTTTCCCCCAGCTCACTTCTCTCTCTTAGATGAAACTGAACCTTAACGGGCTCTCTAGATAAGCAGCCCTGCTATATAGAAGCTATTCAAGACATTAACCTCCAAGGTAATAAGGTCTTAATCCATTTACAGAGTAAATGTCTCCAGAAAGCACCTACGTGCAAACTTGAATAATAGAGATTTGGGTTGCTGCTGGCCAGGATAAGAACTATTGCATGTCATCTTGATCTTGAGGTCTCTTGGGCCACACCATATAGACAGCAGGTCTGGCGTTGCTTCTTTGTCAATAGGCAAAGCAGTGGGTTATAAACTTGTGTGCTCCCTCTAACAACATTGGAATGGGTGAAGTTATGGAGAGAGGTCAGCCCAGATTCTGTCTTCATAGAAGACAGTGGAGACATCTGACTCCATGTTTTGTTCCGTTTTTCCTCTCTCATGTGCTCTATCAGTTGATGCCGCCCTGAGCCGAGATCCTTCCCCTCCCCAACCTTCTCCCAACAATTCAGTTTAATTTATATTTCAAAAATAAAAAATCCCATTATTCTTTCTCCCTATTTACTTGTTGTAGGATTTTCAATATATCATTAGGCTATTTTGTGGTTTCTAATAATTCTGTAAATTATTTGTTTTATGGATGCTGCAATATTGTCTTGAGGTCATTTCTCCCTTACTATAGTTTGAGCCTAATAAAAAGCATGCTTTTTGCTGTCACCAATGGGGAGAAGGTGATAGTTTCTGCAGAGTGCTGTGGATATTGAAGACAGAGGACAAAGTTAAAATCAGCTCCCCTAGAAACTAAAAACATAATTATGAAGGGATTAGGCTCCTCTACTTGGTCGCAAGCAAGCTCCTAAGAGCAGGACTGTGTCTTATTCACCTTTGTTCAGGTCTCCATAGTTTATTCACAGTAGGTATTCAGTGAATAGCTACTGACTTCATGAGGACTTCACTTCCTAAGCGGAAATGCTTTGCCCTGCAGAGACTGGTGTTTCATGGATAATACTGAGGAGCTCTGCAGTTGAGAGGTCCTATGGGATGACAACATAGGAAGGAGCCTAAGGTTCCAGTAGGTACTCAGAAACCTGGGACCTGAGAGCTTAAGGTGCAGGAGCATTTCAAGGATAGCAGGAGGGATGGCCAGTGACTCACTGAGTTAAATAGATGCAGCTGCAAAAAATTTCTTGGAGTTTTCAACATAAGTCTGCCTGTCGAGTCAAACCAGACAAGGAAGCAAAACTTCTAAATCAATGGCCTAAACACAAAAATGAATCTTGCAGGGAATTCAGGATTCCAGGGCTTAGTATGATGCTTACATAGAAGAAATACGCATCCAAAAAAAATCTTGTAAAAACCCCCTTGTCATCATTCATAACAACATAAATATCATTTGTCTTTAAGTTTTGATAGTAGAGTACCTTTGCCCCAACCAGTTTTACATCAGATCCCATGTAAGCACAAGTCCGGTGACAAAAGCACTTGCTAAACCACTTAGGGGAACAAACTGTTTTAAGCACTTTAGTAGCTCACACTGATGTATAAACAATAAAAGTTAATTACATATCATTCTGATACATTCACACAAAGATCTATATTTGGCAAAACATCCTGGCAACATTTTGTTAGCCTAGCATATTTATTGTGCCCATTTGAAAGTAATAAAAATGGCATTTCTGAAAAAGTATCTCATAATTCAAACTATTCACTGCCCCCTGTGTGAGCACAAACCAGGGAGATTTCACTGTAAATTTTGAGAAAATTCTCTGCTAATAAAGTGCTAGTGCTTTAGGTTACAGAAGTACAGGAGTTGGGGAGTATTAACTAGTCACAGACTCTTAGACTTTTATAACCACACTGGGAAACTGACCACTCAATCTAACCCCAGAGCCATACTGATAAGAAGTTGCAGACAAAGTTAAACAGTTTGTTCAAAGTCAAACACTAAGCTGAGGAATAGGGACTTGAACCCTTGGGCCTCCAACCTCCCAGATGATTCAAGTTCAGAAGATGGCAGATGCTGTTATCTGTTAGTCTGTAACAAATGATCGAACTAACAGAGTGGGCCGCCGTGGAACGGAGCCTCCCGCTGACGTTTGCATTCTAACTGCACAGTGATACCGTCTGCCCTTGTTCCATTCGTCCGGAGAACGGCTAGACGTATTGTGTTTCTCTTCTTCTCAAGGGTAGCATGTGCTTCTCTCCACTCCGTGAGCCTGTTTTGTGGATGGGTCCAATCAGACAGAGGAAAACTTCCTTCCCTGATAGTTACATGGGGAGATAATGTATTTTTTCCAACTTAGCCCCAAAGAAATCAGTTGACAAGTCCAGAGTAGACCCCTGCAGTAAAGTGAAATATAAAGACTCTCTGGGTAGCAGATGTTTCCCTTTCAATGACAGCTGAACTGGCGGAGTGTTGAGCCCGGCACTGCCGCTTCTCCCTGCTGTTTGCATGGGGCTAGGAGCCAGCACAAACCTGCCTCGGTGACATTTCAGGTCAGACCATTATGTCAGGAATTTCCCACACAGCCCGTGGAAGGAGGGAGGGCTGCACCCTGCACACTTGTAACCGGAGTGGGAAAAGGAGATATCCAAAGGAAGGAGGACACCCTAGGGGCTGTGATTCATGGTGAAGGCTTGAAGGTGACAGAATAGGACAAAGTGTGGGTTCTGCCGGAAAATGGCGGCCCATTTACAAATATGGGGTTAAAGAAAAAGGACATTTTTCAGTAGCACGATGGGATGAATGGAGAACAAATGGAATTATGTGTAAGGCTGCAGTGTCTCTTCCGTCATTCCTTCATGCAATAGATTTATGTCATTCGGCTCCTGCAAGTAGCAAAGTGCCTGCTGGAAAGTGGGTGGGAAACGAAAAGCTAATATGTTTTAACTTCTACCTTCAGCAAATTTATAATCTGGCATAGTAGCAAAGATATATATGAATAACTTTAGTTATTTCAGTAAAATGCGACCTAAAAACAGAGTACTTCTCTAGTTTAAAGGCAGCAGGGAATACTGCCCCGATTTGGGGGTGGGGGGCGCGCACGGGGGGGTAATAGGAAACTCTTAAAGGAAAACATGCATTTGCTTAAGGAGCAGAATCTCTCTAAGGGAAATAAAAGAACTTTCTAAGTTTAGCAAACAGGATAAACCAAAAATTGGCTCATGGCATGGACTACTAGGAGAGAAAGATGACCCTATTTTAACCAGAACAGGGCTCTTTGTAGGGAAAGCATAAAAGTTAAGCCTGAAAATATAGGCTTGGCCAAAATGGGGAAGTGCTAATATATCTGCATGGGAAGTGTTTGCTTTCACTGGGAGATGCTGAAGTTTTGATCAAAGGGGTGATGGTAATGTCTGCATTTCCACCCAAGGCAAGCAGAGGAGAAAGGAAAGAACAAGACAAGATGGAAGGGGATGGCAAAGGAAAAGGAGAGGAGGGGAAAAGGAGGTCGAGTCAGGTTGAAGTCATGATGGAAAAGAAGAAAAAGGGGACACCTGGCTCAGTCAGTTAAGCGTGTGGCTTCGGCTTGGGTCATGATCCCAGGGTCCTGGGACCGAGTCCTGCATCAGGCTCCCTGCTCGGCGGAGAGCCTGCTTCTCCCTCTACCTGCCACTCCCCCTGCTTGTGCTCTCTCTCTGACAAATAAATAAATAAAATCTTTAAGAAAAGAAAAAGAAGAAAAAGATAGAAGAGGAGAAGCAGGTGCTGGAAAGGATGAGAATATGTAGGACTATCTCAGGGTAACAGGAAGATCCATAGGGCAGAGAGGAGTGGCATCTCAGAACAAGGCAGGCTCAAGGATTGAGGATGCTTCAAAGCATTGAAGTGCAAAGGAAACAAACAACCAAAGACAGAAGGGTCAAGAGGAGTTCTTAAGCCAACAGAAAGGGAAGAGAGGCTCAGCTGCTTAAGAGCCTGTTGCACCAGCCATGGTATAACAGACCCCGGGTAAGGTGTCTGATGACATGTCAATAATTGGTTGATCATGGAAAGGAGAGTAAATTTTGCGAGTTCAGTTCATCAACTCCCTTTCTATCCAAGAGAGAAGAGATGAAAGCTTAAACCGGCCAACATCAGTGGTCTTCAAAACTAAGCAGCCAAGAGCAAGAAAGAGCTGGGTTTATAAGGTATTCTTGCAATGTGTCAACTCATTGGGTATGGAAGAAAATGAGAACAGAAGCTACATTCTGGAATGGCTGAGATGCTGTTGGTTGCATTGATTTCAAATATAAGCAGATCAAAAATAAGAGCCAGTTTGTAAGCGGAAAATGACAAATTTGGCCCAAGTCATATTGGGTTTGAGAGGCTAGCAAAATGTTCAGATGGTGATGTCTAGCCAATTAAAATTCATGAATTTAATTTAGCTCAGGAGAGAAAATGTGTTGTATAAAAAACTTAGACTTAAAAAGTGTTCACATTTTGGTTATAGTTGACAGGGGTTGCGGAGAGACAAATGAAAATGCATAATCACACAAATTCAAAGAATACACATTCTAAGTACAGGGGAACCACAGTGAGGTGACCCAAAGATCTGATGAACAAGGCTGCCCTCAGAAGATTATACCATATACTGACACAAAATAAATCCAGGAGATATTTTGAAATGTGAAAAGGATAGAGTGATTCCTAAAATGGAAGATATCCCCTACCTCTAGAATAATCTTGGCATATAATAGATGATAAACAAATGTTAGGCTGTTAAAGAGGACTATGAATTGATTTAATTAGATTGAAGATCCATATCTAAAGAAAGAAGATATCAGTAAGAAGTTGGATTGATCAGAGGTGGAGTAATGAAAAGGCAGATGTTGAACGTGCCCATCCAGAGCACCTGATCCTTCTCTGTGGCCCCTGGGCAGGCTGATGCATACTGCAGAAATGAACACAAAATGCCAGGACTTCGATTTATGGTTGAGTGTTTAAAGGCTTCAGGCTATTAAAAGCAGAGAACTCTCCTACTTACTTATGTTTCTAGGCACACCTGGAAACCTGATTAGAATTTGTTTCCCATGCAGTTTTTCTACAGGAAGAAAATACCTGTCAAACGGATATTTGTTCCCTTTGGTCGTTCTGTTGCTCACCGTAAATTAATAAATTGCCATTGTGTTAAACATATCTTGTCTTACAAACTTGGTGTCCTGAGTCTTCCAGGACGGCTAAGTCCAGTCACTTCTGGGACATCAAATAGATCAAGTTTCAGGGTTTGCAGAGCTGAGGGCAGGACACTGGACCACTGGGAATCCAACAAGTTCACAACATTCTGAACGACCTCTCAGGAGCCAGCTTACTGACATTCTTTAATTAGCTGATGGAACGTCCTATGCTGAACCGCACTACATTTTTGGAAAGTTAAATTGAGATTCAATAAATTTTAGCCAACCTTCCAAGACCAGAAATAGATGAACTTTCAAACTGGCAGTAGAAGTATTTCAAACCTTTCTTTCCTGTATTGACTGAAGGAAAATCAGAGCATAGTATATTACGAGCATCTGTCCTGGGTTAGACACCTGAGCTCCAATCCAGCTCTGCCACTTACGGGCTGCGCAACCTTGAGCCAGTAACTTGATGTCCCTTGCAGTTTCTTCATCAGTAAAACTGATGAGATATTTATTTATTTATTATTAAATAATTATCAAATTTTTATGACTTATTTATCATGAGGTACAGATAAATAGTAGCACTTATCTCAGGGTTAAATGAGTTAGTATTTGTAAACATTTCAAAGAGCAGCTGCTAAAATGTAAACACAACTGACAATAACAAGTGCTGACAAGGAGGTGGAGTGACTGGAATTCTCATACATTACCAATGGGAATGCAAAATGGTACAGCCGTTTTGCAAAACACTTTGGTGGCTTCTTTTAAGTTAATTTAACTGGGGCACCTGGATGGCTCAGTTGGTTGAACATCAGATTCTTGATTACAGCTCAGGTCATGATTCTGGGGTCCTGGGATTGAGTTCCACACTGGGCCCTCTGCTCAGCAGGGAGTCAGCCTGAGGTTCTCCCTCTCCCTCTGCCCCTCCCCCAGCTCAGGCTCTCTCTCTCTCTTTCTCTCTCAAATGAATAAATAAATCTTTTTTTAAAGTTAATATAAACCATATGACTTAGCAATGTCATTGCTAGGTATTTACACAAGAGAAATAAAAAATGTTCACATAAAAACCTATATGCAAATGTTTATTATAGCTGCTTTATTCATAATTGCCAAAAACCAAAAGCAACTCAAGAATTCTTCAGGTGATGATGGATAAACACAGAATAGTACATCCATACAGCTAAATACTACTCAGCAATAAAAAAGAACAATGTACTGATCCTAAATACATTATGCTAAGTAAAAGAAGCCAGACTCTAAATGTTATGTACTATATGATTGCAATTATATGACATTCTGGAAAAGGCAAAACTATAGGACAGAAAATAGATCAGTGGCTTCCAGGAGCTAGGGTTGGGGGTGTAGGGATTTACTACAAAGAAGCCCAAGGAAATTTGCAGGGGTCAGAGGGTAATGAAACTCTTCTGTATCTTGGTGACAGTGATGGTTTTACTACTGTATGTGTTTAACAAAACTCATAGGCCTGTACTCCAAAAATAGTAAATTTTATTTCAATTAAAATATATATAAAAGACAGGGAAACAGATAGGGAGATAGGGAGACAGAGAGAAAATTGTGTCTGGCATATAGTAATATAGTAAGTGCTATAGAAATGCTTGTTGAATAAGAAATTAAATTTCTTTCTTTGACATGTCTCATATAATAATATGACTCTACTGTCTAAAAAAAATAGTGGTAGAATAGTTATTTCCTAAGTTCTTACAAGGATAATATCTGGGGTAGATCATTATATAAGGCATTTGTGATCCTGATGAGAAAAAAAATAGAATATACAGACAAGTAAAAGGAAAAACAATCACCTATAATTCCACCATCTAAACATAACCATAGTTAAAAACTAATTTATAGCCTGCCAGACATTTTGCTATAGATGAAAACAATCAATTTTTTAAATTAGAAAATGGTTTCATACCATACATTTTGTTTGAAAACTACTTTTTCACTCAGCAATATATTCTGAAAAAAATATGGATCTGCATCATCAGTTTAATGATTGCTAATTTATACTACCAAGTCTCTCTTGCTGAACATTTAACTTGACTCCAATTTTTGGTAATGTAAACGAAACCACGTGGAATATTCTTGATATATGCAATGCATCTTTATGGACACAACATTATTTCTTCATGGTAAATTCTTAGAATGGGAATTGTGATGTTGAAAAAAATGTACATTATACAAATTTCCATTCATATTACCAAACTGCTCTACAGAAGATTATAGAATTTACTTACAGCAAATGTGGAATGGGACTTGGGGCTGTGTTTCAGTGGTCCCTTTCTGACAGATCTTTTTTCTTAATTACTTTGTAGATTATAAATGTTCATTTTTTTAAATGAAAATACTTTTAAGTCAACTTTAAACAGAATTTTTATTGGGTATCAAGCGATGTAAAACATAATTAGGAAAGTAAACCAACTGAGAATCTAAAATTACTTTGGGATTATTTGGGAGTATCACCTACTCTACTGCTGGCTACCTTTACTGGGTAGTTTGGGGAGAAGTTTACCCACATTTTGTAGGTAAGGACACTCCCTAGAAAAATTGTAGTGTTGTACTATGATTGTCGCTAGGATAATCAATCATGAAACTTTCCAAACTTATTTTACTGTTTAGCATACTTATAAATGGTCTTGAGTTATACTCATCACAGTGACTTTTTGGGCAGGGCCCTAAATCAATGAACAACTACTTTCCTCTAAGGTAGACAAATGGGTATTATCTACATTTCCTTGGTCTATTTAAATCAAATGTTTTGAAAACCAGTGAAGAAACACCACCCACTGCAATCTCTCCGAAGCTAGAAACAAATAAACAGGAATCTGAATTTCATTCTGCACAAAAGATCTATTCCTAAACTTGTAAAACATAGGTTTCAACCCCATAATTGGTCCCTCATTAAATCCTAATCTATTCAATACATGCCCTCTTTAATATTGAATGGAGCACTAGGTGTTATACACAATGAATCATGGAACACTACATCAAAAACTAATGATGTAACATATGGTGATTAATATAACATAATAAAATAAAACTTTAAAAAATCCTAATCTAGTTTTGCAAGTCACCTCTAGGCTTGGTTCAAGAAAGTCTTGGTCAAAGGAAGAGAAAGACAGTTGAATTTCAACAACCCTGAAGATCACTTTAGTTAAGTAAAAGTGACTATATAATTACCTCAGACAGAAAACTAGGTCATTTCAGGGAATTGACCTGTACAACTGCTAACCTGTAACTTTCTAAAAATATATTGCTTTTAAGACCTTGAATTACTTTCCTTAAAGCCTGAAATTTCCAAATAATCAGGTTCTAATCCATGCCACGTTAAGATAATTCAGAAGATGTACTTATTAATTACCCCACTGAGATGCACATAGTAACCTGATAAGAACATTTGTGCAATTTATTTATTAATTACATAACACAATTAGGATTGCTTTTCAGTTAGTGTATAGTAACATCCAACTGTGTGCCAGGCATTGTGTTAGGGGCTGTGGAAACAACCTGCTTCTGCAGTAATTTTCCACAGCGCTGGAAGGGAAAGTTGCAGTTCCTTTGTGCACCAGGGAAGCTCATGCTTGCCTGTGATATAATGGAGACCAGACTGAAAGCTGATTCGGTCGTCTCTTCCCAGGCTCGTCACTCTGCCCTGTAGTGCCTTGATTATTGAAACATTTTAATTGCACATGCTCTGGGAAACTGACTTGAGCTAAAATGCTAAAATACTCTGGTTGTTTCTTTTTTTTTTAAGACTTTATTTATTTATTTATTTATTTATTTATTTGAGAGAGAGAGCATGAGCGAGGTGAGGGGCAGAGGGAGAACTAGGCTCCCCACTGAGCAAGGAGCCCAACACAGGGCTTAATTCCAGGATTCCGGGATCATGACCTGAGCTGAGGCAGACACTTAACCAACTGAGCCACCCAGGCACCCCACTTCGGTTGTTTCAAAACTGATAGTACCAGTGTGATAGAAACTGTAATGGTAAACATCTCTCAAATAATTAGAACCAATGCTTTATACTAACTGCACAAGGCTCTCCTAAGAGGAGGGTAGGCCGGATGGTACTTGAGGGGCCAGTCACCCGTGAGAGTCCCTCAAAATCTCGCACTGGAACCTCCTTCCTTGGGCCTTAGGAAGCTTCGGCCTCACGTGCCTCTCCATCCAGTTCTACAGCAGGAATAGCACCTTAAACCGCCTCCCACTCTACCTTCACTGGGGTGAGAGCAACGCCCTTGGAACTGACCCAAGAAGTACCTGGGGGAGTGGGGAAAGGAAGAGAGGGGACCAAGTATGAGGAAAAACAACCATTGCTTCACAATTACCTTTTTCAATAGTTCTAGATTTTATCACAGCCTTCCGTTTGCTTTTCATTAAAGTATTTCTCCAAGAGATTTATTTATGGCCTGCTCTTCTTTTTTAATAAAGATTTTATTTATTTATTTATTTGAGAGAGAGAGAAACAGCATGAGAGGGGAGAGGGTTATAGGGAGAAGCAGGCTCCCCGCTAAGCCGGGGAGCCCAATGTGGGACTCGATCCCAGGATTCTGGGACCACGACCTGAGCTGAAAGCAGTCGCTTAACCAACTGAGCCACCCAGGCACCCTATGGCCTGCTCTTCTTAAGACTCCTGATGTCTTGGGGCACCTGGGTGGCTCAGTCAGTTAATCGTCCAGCTCTTGATTTCGGCTCAGAACATGATCTCAGGGCTGTGAGATCGAGCCTCGCATGGGGTCCATGCTGGGCATGGAGCCTGCTTGAGATTCTCTCACTCTCCCTCTGCCCCTGCCCATGTCACACATAGACGCACACATTTTCTTTCTCTCTTTCTCTTTCTCTCAAAAATAAATAAATAAATAAAAGACTTGTGATGTCTAAGAGCTAAATGGTATTTTAATGTCTTAAGGGATGTCTAAACCCCTCATTTTACAGAGGTGTTCCCTGACCTGCCCCAACTCACATGGCTAGTTATTTAGGGAAATGGGCAGCTCTTGATCTCCTGTACCCCCATCGGGATCTTCCAACAGTACCCAGACCTTCTCTCCACTGTTCCCACTTTTTTTTTTTAAGATTTTATTTATTTATTTGACAGAGAGAAAGATAGTGAGAGCAGGAGCACAAGCAGGGGGAGTGGGAGAGGGAGAAGCAAGCTTCCCGCCAAGCAGGAAGCCCAATGTGGAGCTCAATCCCAGGACCCCGGGATCATGACCTGAGCCAAAGGCAGATGCCTAACAACTGAGCCACCCAGGCGCCCCTCCACTGTTCCCTCTTTTAAATCACTTGTAAAGTGATGTCACTTGTAAAGTCTTAAGGGAACTATACCTTAACTCTTCAAAGAGAGCTACCTATGTCTAACTATATAATCTTAGATCTGTTAACATTACTCAGAGGTCAACTTCAAATTCCCACACTAAATCTGCAATGCTAATCAAAAAGCAAATTATTAATAGTCGTCAATGTGATAACAAGAAAATACTTATAGGGTAAAATGGACCTTTTCTTGGTCAAAATCTTACACTAAAAATGTTTACTCCATAGATCAGCTTTCTTGGGGTCCAGTAATTTATATACCCTAAAAATGCTTAAACTTAAAAAAAGGAAATACAGGGCGCCTGGGTGGCTCAGTCGGTTAAGCCTCTGCCTTCGGCTCAGGTCATGATCCCAGGGTCCTGGGATCGAGTCCCACATCAGACTCTCTGCTGAGCAGGGAGTCTGCTTCTCCCTCTGCCTGTTGCTCCCCCTGCTTGTGCTCTCTCTCCGTGTGTCAAATAAATAAATAAAATCTTTAAAAAAAAAAAAAGAAATACTTAGAGGTACATTCATCCTAGTTTTAATTATATTGTGGCATTTAATACATATATTGGAATAATCAAAAGATGTGTAAATTCTAGCACCTGCTCACAGGGACTCATATGCCAATAAAGAAGATGTATACAAAAAATATAGAGAATACGTCTAAGATTTTCAAGAAGGAAGAGGGGTCTTTTTACTGGGGTGATAAGAAAATGCTTCCTGGCAGAGGTAGCATTTATGCCAGGTCTTAAAGAATAAGATGTGGGCAGGAGACACGCTGATGGATGGGTCTTTTCAGATAAAGGGAAGAACCTGGTAACAGGAAATTTCAGGGTTTGCTTAGCAAAAGATGAGTATTCTAGATGACTGAGTTGCAAGATACACAAAGTGCACAGTGGGAGAAAAAGATTCCAGCTAAGATTAAAACACTTTGTGGAGGACATTAAAGGCCAAACTTTGGGGTTCTTTTGCTTTTTCTTAATTGGGTAGGCATTTCGGGCTTCAGGGGGATTAGGGTACACTTATAGAACCATTTGACCCATTCATGAAGTCTTGCCCGGATGGAATTTTCAACCTGTGTGGAGTTACACTGCTTTATCAATTAGCTAGCAACTACTTCATTAAGTGTGGGTGGACAGGAATCAGAGAGTCTGCATTCTATTTTGGTGTAGTTCAAAGGTGATTGAACACTTCTGAGGCTTCCTATTATAAGTGTCCAGATGCTTAGCTCACGGAGAGGGTAGGCCATCCTTATCTGACAGGAAGACTTTGGGAGTTAATAGATTAGGTTTCACCATTTAATTGAGCTTCATCTTTATAACCTTTCAAATATTGTTGTGGTTGTCACGTTAAGCACTTTAAATAATTGACAATAAATTGTTCCAAATCCAGGATATCTAGAACCTCAGCCTAGAGGCTCAGAGGAAACTGATCCCTCAACTCTATGCCTGAGGCCTCCTATGACCCTAATGGAAGGACAGGCTTTTCTGAACATTTTTCTGGATCCCGTCTTGTTTGAGATTTATCTGTTCTCCAGGGAGCTAAGAGTCAGGGAGTAATGCTTTGTGTGGGAGGTAGAGGTCTGCAAATCCATCTGTGTCTTATCTCTGTTTTCTTCTGCCGTGCTGATGAGATCCCTGAGATGACTCAGTTATTGACACATGCATTATCTCCCTATGAACCATGGGAGACTCACCCACACACCATTCTTCCAGATTCAGTCTTGCATTGGTCTCAGCTCTACTTGGACATAGGCATAAACTTCTTGGTCCTTCCTTAGATTTGGTCTAAGACTGTAAGCCCCTTTGCTGGGCAGGGGATGGTATCAGGTTTTCCCCTATTTCATGGCAATTTTATTCATTCCTCTTCTTCCTACATCAGTCTTTCTTAGTTTCCCAGCACAATGAACTGCCACTGGAGCTGGAACATCCGGGATGGGGGAGGGGAGCTCACTGCAGAGAGCTAAGCAGATCATAAGCTACCTATGTGCCAGAGAAGCCTTTGGCCAACTCAATTCAGCTAGAATAAAACTGTACAGGCCATATCTTCAAAGGAAGAGCAGCACTTTCTACTATGTTCTAATTGATCTCAATCAAGGTTCATTCCTCTGCATAGATATCTACTTTCATCTGCTTAGTTATATATGATTTAATTTATGTTGGATGTTACAGAACAGGAGATAGAATGCTTAACTCCTGCTGTACCAATTGCATTACATAACAAATATCTCTAGTATCAGTTAGGGCAATGCCAAATATTGAGCAGGTTACAAACTAAATCTGAGATGACTTCTGTATCCTATACTAGAGTGAAGATCATATATTGTTTCTTCCCTAAACCAATGCTAGAATAACCCAGCCAGTTATTTTCAACTCCAGGGTGCAAAGTAATAGCAGTTCTCTTTATGGGTGTGTGATGTAAACTATTTACAAAATGACCCTGTAATTACTCTGTGGAGTTAAGGTAATTACATAGAAATCGTCCTATAATTATTGGATTTTGTATCCGATTTATAAAATGCAGTATAAATTACCTGATAATTAATACTGGGTCTTCCTGGTGTAATTTAGTTATTATTCATTAGTTCATTAGTAAATTCTGTATCCACAGAGATCCATGTGTTTCAACAATAGCAACAAGCCTCTAAGACTTGGGAATCTGACTCATGCATTAAATAACTCGAAAAACTGGTGTAAAGCTATATGTGGTTCAGCAAAATTAACCAAAGAACCAAAATTAACCAATCCTGATACAAATTACAATATTTAGGAAATACACACCCACACACACCCCCACACACATATATTTATACTTTATGTTTATTTATTTCTGTGAATTACCACCAGTTCCACATCTGTTCCTACCAAGCTGATGAATGTGGGGTGACTACAGAGCCAGTGAGTAAAAAAACATCCTATCAAACACCACTCAAATGTCTTCATACAGTTGTCTTCAACCTTGATCAGACATTGTAATCACCTGGGGAGCTTTAAAGCACTGATATTCGGATCCACCTCTAGAGATTCTGATTTAAATTGGTCTGGGGCAGAGCTGGGGCATTAGGAGATTTAGGAGCTCCCCAGGTAACTACAATGTATACCCCAGATTATTTTTATTTGCAGCCCAGGTATAGCACCATTAGCTTTGAAATATCACTAGGGACAAGACCTAAAGATGGCTGAATATTTGCAACTTCCAAAATCCTGAAGTTAATTTTTGCTCTATAGCTCACATTTTTGGACAATAGAGTCAAAGAATGTTAATTATATCACTATTGGTAATAAAGCATATGTGGCTTGCCTACCTGGCTAAATGTGTTCTATCACATGTTAATTTAATTATTCATTTAAAAATTTTCATCAAAGCATGCATGTGCATACTTTAAAAAGTCAAGGACCATGGGGCTTATAATGGAAATCAACAGTTTCCCATCTTACTTTTGCCCCACGCCAGTACCATAATCCCCAGAGGCAATCAATGTTACCTCTTTTAGCTGTATCTAAATAATATGCTTGCTCTGCTATATCTTGATTTTACAATTTGATCCCTTATCATTTGATGTCCTAGTCACACAACTCATTCCCCCCACCACACACACACACACACACACACCACCCTCTACCAACCTCCCAAAACACTTAAACTACAGTGTTAGTTAAATCAATAGTTAATGGTTATATAATCATGATGGTAAATAGCCTTGACATCTGGAATTTGTACTACAAAACTGTAATTGTCTCACGGAGAGGTCTATTTGTTCAATATTCCATGTGCCTACCAATAATTCCTCCCCCAAAATATCCAACAGAACTCTAAAACATTTTTAATAACAAAAAGGTAACGACGATTGAGCACTCGTGTACCAGAAGCTATTTTTAAGCACACCACATGTATTAATTTAATCCTTCCCTCAACGCTATATGGTAGAACTATTATTTCCATTCTGCAAAAAAGAAAACTGAGTTAAGTAATTTGGCTACTGGTAAGTGATGAAACGAAGCTGAAACCCAGACCCTCTGGCTTCTTAAGGCTGAGGTTTTAGCCCTCACACAGTGCAGGCCAATGAAGGACCAACCATCAAGCCTTGTTTTCCCCGCCTGGCTCTGCTTCAGTCTGGGGCAATTGCCCTTGCAAACCCTGCACAGTTTTAAACCTTGCACTTCCTCTCTCCTATTGGTCTCTGTTTCCTGGACCCCACTTCAGACCCTTTCTTCTGCTGGGCCCTCATGGAATAGAACCCATTTTCTAGTAAATTCCTGATCAGAGGAAAAGGGAGGTAAAAATTTTGAGGCGTGAGTATCTAAATGTCTTTATTTTGCCTGCACACTTTGTTAATAATTTGGCCAGTATATTGGTTTCTTTTTGCTTCTGTAACAAATAACCACAACCTTAAAGGCTCACAGCACAGAAGTAGTATCTTTCCGTTCTGAAGGTCAGAGGTCTGAAGTAGATCCGCAGAGCTGATTTCCTTGGAACAGTTCCAGGGGACAATCCATTTTCTCATCTATTCCAGCTTCCAGAAAACATCTGCATCCTTTGGTTTGTGGTTCTCTCCCTGTATCTACAGAGCCAGTCCTATCAAACCTTTCTCTCCCAGTGCTTCTGCTCCATCTTCACATCAAGCTCAGGGCCAATCGGATTCCTGATCTTGTTGTGTATGTGGCCCGGGAAATTTTCAGGATCTCTTTCTGACTTTTCAACCCACAGTGAATATCATGGTGCAAGAATTTTTCATTAATTATAATGAGTACTCGGTAGGCACTTCATCTATGAAAAAATCATGCTTTTCAGTTCCGAGAAATGTTATAGAAATGTTATTTCCTCCCTATCCCCTCCACATTTTTCTTTCATTCTAAAACTCCTATATTTGAAATCAGGGCTCCTAAATGGACCCCCAATTTTTCCGAGAAATGTTATAGAAATGTTATTTCCTTCCTATCCCCTCCACATTTTTCTTTCATTCTAAAACTCCTATATTTGAAATCCGGGCTCCTAAATGGACCCCCAATTTTCTATCATTCTGTCATTTCATACCTCTGGGCAATTTCTTCAACTTTATCTTCTAACTCATCAACTGATCTTTTTGTTTGTTTCTGCTGTTATATTTTTACATTCCGAGCGTTCTGCCTGGTTCTCTTATGTTGCCTTACTGGTTAGTTCATTGTGGTTGTTGCTTTTGTTAAAACTACCCTATTTGTGTTTTATGGATATAGTATCTGCTGTGTGTATCTAAGAATATGGATCACAGCTATGTTTGTTGTTTTGTGTGTTTCATTTTATTTTCAAATTCTCGTTTGCTCTCTGTCTTGTTTCCTTATTCTCAAATTTACTTTTATTCACCTTGGTTGGTTTTTGTCACTGTCTTTCCTGTTTGGGGCTTTTCTCAATTGTGTGGTGGTCCCTGACTTAATGGGACATTTAGGACGGAGGCACTGAGAAGCTCCATGGAACTTCTGCGTGTGAGGGTAGCCTATCACTAAATGAGCTGCACTCTCATATGTCGGGGCCTGACCTTTTCATAGGGGGACATCCAAATGTCAGTGTCTATAGATCTTTTATCTAGGGTAAGCCAACTTCTGCAGAGAAGAATATTCCAATCTTCTGCCTGCCAAGATAGATACAGTCTGTACTTGGCTGCAAGTATTCTGGGAACCATGAGGTCTGGGAGACGAACATGGGCAGCCATGGGTTCTGACATTTTAGTGTATGGACTTTCACCTCATTCTTCCTGTTATCTTTAAGATAAATTGCTCCTGCTCATTTCCATGCCAATTGTCCTCAAATCCATATTCTCACTGATTTGTTTTCTCTAGAAAAATCTATCTTAGGCAAGGGTTTAAAAGGCATTGTGGGGATCCTGCTGCCCCTGCACAGACCTTCACTCATTGCTCCTGTTTTTACTTCGTCCTTCATCTCAGTCTTCACGTTCCTGGTGCCTCAGTTTCCTCGGGCTCTGTGTGTGGGCCTGCAACAGGATTTCACTTGCTTCCATTTCGGCCAGTTCTTAATTTCAGAATATTCTGCTCTATTCAGATTTCTATGCTTCCATCAATACAAATGGAAAGTATCCCATCTCTCAAAAATATTGTTTGATTACTTTTTTCATCTTTCACATTACTTTTGCCCATATGGACTTAAAGCCTTTTATCCACCTAAAAGTGGAATTTCCAAAGGTATAAAGAGATGTTCAGTTTTCTGTGTGGAATAGAAAGACTCCAACATTTCAGGCCAGGCCTTGGCAGGGAACAGAAGACAAACGAGCTGGATAACTTAGGACCGTTGAATGAAGTATCTAGACACTTCCAGTGTTGGCATGGAGCCATTAATACCCCCGAAGAATAATAAACAAACAGAGAGAGAAGTTACCAGAACCCAAAAGAGAGCTGTGCGGACAGAGTTGTTGGACGGGAGATGTGACTTCAGCTAGATCGTCAAAATGGCCACAGTTCTTTACTTCTTCCCATAACCATGCCATTTGTAGTGTTGTAGTTCTTCTTACTAAAAGCCAGAGTCTACCTCCCCCACCCCCTGAATGCAGGCCAATCTTACGTGACATTAGCCAATGGAATGTAGCAGAAGTGAGGGCCAGGCAGCTCCAAGGGAAGATGAGGCCTTGACACCTGGTGGGTTTCAACTTGCTCTCTTGAAGCCTTGGCCAGATGCCATGAGAATAACCTTGAACTAGCTTGCTGGAGGATAAGACACAAAAGTCCCTTTCTCTCCTGTGGTCCCAACTGACAGCCAGCCAACTGCCAAATTTTGAAGTGAAAGCATCCCAGGCCAACCGGTACCCAGCCAACCTACAAAGTGGACATGATTCAAAACTGACCTGGTCAAGCCAGGCCCTGGCCAGAACTAGCCAACTGAGCCCAACATAATTTTTGACCCCACAGAATCATGAACTAAATAAATGGTTGTTTAAGTCACGAAGTTGGGAAAAACTTTTAAATACAGCAATAGCTGACTGATATAAGCTTTTAATCAAGGGGAGCATCCAAAATGTAGCAATAAGGAAGGAGGAAGTCATAAAAAGAAGTGCTCTGACCCTCCTCTCCCTGTCCTTCCAATCACCTGTGAGTGCCATCTGTTCATCTAACTGGAGAGTAAGAGAACACATCCAGGCATTTCATGTGGGTCAGGCTCCCGGTGCACAGAGCAGGATGAGCAACGTTACAGCATAGACATGGATGAACAAAATAGGAGAGATTCACCATACCTACTCATCTTTCAATTCACAGAATGTCTGGAGATTTTTGCCAAATGTCTGTAGTCACATTAGAGACTCCAAAAAGAATCCTAAAACAAGATTTGGGAGCAAAGAGTTTCTAGCCAATCATGGTAGGAAATGGATGAGAAAGTCTGAGTTTATTCCAAGTGTATTATTCCAGTACTACTTTCTGATATAGACCAGGCCAAGGATTCATATCTTGTACTGCCTTCTCAATACAGAGTTATAGTAATAAATTATAAATTATACACCCAAGGTAGGATCTGTTTAAAATGTCATGTCAGGCCTCAATGAAACAAAAATCCAGCTAATCTCAACAGAATTCCAATAAACAGGATTGCAGCCATACTTAATGTTTAAAGAGAAAAAAGTATGAGAATAGTAATCAGTGTGGATTGGGTATGGTTGCAAGAGAAAACCTAAAATAACATGAAAGAAATAAAAGAGAAATGTATTTCTCTCTCACATAAATGAAGTCTAGAGACAAGCATTCTGGGCTGGGCTGGCCATTCCACCCTGACTCATTCTAACTTGATGCTTCACCATTCCCAAGGTATGGCTTCTATATCATGGTTCCTGATGCCTGTAAGCCCCGTTCAGCACGTCTGCCTCCGGGCACTAAGAAAGGGAGGGTGGAAGATGAGAAAAGCATCTCTGTCCCCTATGGACATTTCCCTTTAGTGTATATCTCTTCTACTTACCTTCCATTGTTCAGAACTTAGTACCCTGATGGCCCCTCCCTATAAATAAGGCTAGTTCTACTCCATAAGGCCATGTGCTCAGTTGAAAACTTGGGGCCTAGTATAAGAGAGAAGAAAGAAAGAAAGAAAAGAAAGAAAAGAAAGAAAGAAAGAAAGAAAGAAAGAAAGAAAGAAAGAAAGAAAGAAAGAAAGAAAGAAAGAAAAAGAAAGAAAGAAAGAAAGAAAGAAAGAAAGAAAGAAAGAAAGAAAGAAGGAAGAAAGGAAAGAAAGAAAGAAAGAAAGAAAGAAAGAAAGAAAGAAAGAAAGAAAGGAAAGAAAGGAAGAGAAAAGAAGGAAGGAAGGAAGAAGGAAGGAAGGAAGGAAGGAAGGAAGGAAGAAGGAAGGAAGGAAGAAGGAAGGAAGGAAGGAAGGAAGAAAGAAAGAAAGAAAGAAAGAAAGAAAGAAAGAAAGAAAGAAAGAAAGAAAGAAAGAAAGAAAGAAAGAAAGAAGAAAGAAAGAAAGAAAGAAAGAAAGAAAGAAAGAAAGGAAAGAAGAAAGAAAGAAAGAAAGAAAGGAAGAAAGAAAGGAAGGAAGGAAGGAAGGAAGGAAGGAAGAAAGAAAGAAAGAAAGAAAGAAAGAAAGAAAGAAAGAAAGAAAGAAAGAAAGAAAGGAAGGAAGGAAGGAAGGAAGGAAGGAAGGAAGGAAGGAAGGAAGGAAGGAAGGAAGGAAGGAAGGAAGAAAGAAAGAAAAAAAGAAAGAAAGAAAGAAAGAGAAAGAAAGAAAGGAAGGAAGAAAGAAAGGAAGAAAGAAAGGAAGGAAGGAAGGAAGGAAGGAAGGAAGGAAGGAAGAAAGAAAGAAAGAAAGAAAGAAAGTAAGAAAGAAAGAAAGAAAGAAAGAAAGAAAGAAAGAAAGAAAGAAAGAAAGAAAGAAAGAAAGAAAAAGAAAGAAAGAAAGGAAGGAAGGAAGGAAGGAAGAAAGAAAGAAAGAAAGAAAGAAAGAAAGAAAGAAAGAAAGAAAGGAAGGAAGGAAGGAAGGAAGGAAGAAGGAAGAAAGAAAGAAAGAAAGAAAGAAAGAAAGAAAGAAAGAAAAATAGAAAGAAAGAAGAAAGAAAGAAAAGAAAGGGAAGGAAGGAAGGAGGAAGGAAGAAAAGAGAGAGAGGAGAAAGAATGAAAGAAAGATAGAAAGAAAGAAAGAAAGAAAGAATAGAAAGAAAGAAAGAAAGAAAGAAAGAAAGAAAGAAAGAAAAGAAAGAAAGAAAGAAAAACAGATAATAGGGAACAACCAGTAAGTAGTCTCTGCTTCAACTTTTATTAACTAATGTTAATTATTCACCCAATACCCAATTGCCAAGGTCATGTTATAAAAGATTCATAGTCTACCTGATAGCCTATGTACACCGGTCTACCATGAAGTATTCGCTGATGATCAGATTGATGATTCAGAACCTGTGAGCATCTTCGATTATCAAAAATTTCAATCTATGACATTGAATTTATTAAGGCAGGAATGTGGACAAGAATGGTTTGGTGTGGTTTTGTTTTGGTAACAAAGGCCCCACAGAGTCTTCTATTTAATCCACTGTAAACATTCAAGATAATTTTGGCTGGGAGTCATAAAATAGTGGCTTAAACTTTGTAGAAATGTATCTCTTCCACATAAAAGTCTAGCAGCATGTAGTCCAGGATTTGAGAATGACTTCATAAAGTCATCAGGAGCCCAGGGTCCTTCTTTCTTTTTTCTCTGCCATCCCCATCTTGTGGCTTCCACCTCTGGTGCAAGACATTGACTCAAGGTTCACCTGTCATGTACATATTCTAGCTGGCAGGAAGTAACAGGGGACAAGGACAGGGGCATGGCCAGCGGAGGGTGATGGAATGTGGTGGGTGTGGAGAGTGGGTAGAGGAAAGTAAAGAGTTGAAGTAAGTAAGATTCACCTTATATTTATATATAAAGCATTTGGTCTTCAAAATCATTAGAGAAAAGGAGTTAACAATGTCAAGTGTCTACTCCTGGCCCCTACTCTGGCCCTAGTCTGGCTATCATTACATCATTTTATATAGATGCTGGACAGTATCCCGTCTTCATGCTACGGAGGGGATGGAGAGACACAGATGCTCATTATTCACTTTGCGTCCATAAACTTTCACCCATTATTGATGCTACCTTTCTTTCCATGTGATAAAATAAAGCTATTTGTAACTGGACACAGGGACCCAAAGACTAATGACCACGTTATCCAGACTTCCTTGTAGCTAGATGTGGGCATGTGAGAAAGTTTTGCTCTTGGTATATAAAGAGAATCCAAAGCAGCACTTTGATAAAAGTGTCTCGCCATTGACACTGGCTTTCTGATTCCATAATTTTCACAGAGAACGTGGTGTGGGTGGTGGAGCCCTGCGATGGAACTGTGAGGGTGTACGGCATCAAGAAGGGGGAAGAGGTAAGACTGTAATTTTAAAATTATTTATGAGCACAAAGAAGAGTCCTCAAGCAAATGGTTTAGAAAGAAAGCCATTAAAGTTTTTCATACCCCTTCCCTGCCATGCCAGGTGTCATTACACCCCAAGGAGCACCTGCCGCAGCATGCCAACAGCCACACCTGCTTCCTTTCCACTTGTGTTTTCTCTTTCTGTGGGGGGAAGAAAGCCATCTAACCCAGGGACTCTGGCTGCGGCATTTGGCAAATAGCATTTTGCTTCACATCAACTGATTTCTTCCTACGAAATCATCACTGTTATAATAGCAAGACAATTAGGGAAGAAGTGAGAAAGATGTGATTAAAACTACTTCTAATTTTTCCCATCTAACAGGAATGTGGGTTTCTGCACCAGAACCATCAAGAAGTTTAGGTCCCAGGGGCGCCTGGGTGGCTCAGTTGGCTAAGCATCTGCCTTGGGCTCAGGTCATGATCCCAGGGTCCTGAGCAGGGAGTCTGCTTCTCCCTCTGCCCCTCCCCATCCCCCTCCCCCTGCTCGTGCTCTTGCGCTCTCTCTTGCTCTCTCTCAAATAAATAAATAAAATCTTTAAAAAAAGTTTAGGTCCCAAATAGGTACAGTAGTGGTGGTGTCTTCTAACATGTGTTACGTAGCTCTGTGTAGGTGTGTGTGTGTGTGTGTGTGTGTGTGTGTGTGTGTGTGTGTGTGTGCGCGCGCGCATCTGCATCTTAATTGCTTTTCATAAATCAAACATAATTAGGTGAGTATTTATGCATAGTTTCCTCACCACTTTGCAGATCTGCGGGAAGTGTTTATTGCACGAAGATTCATTCTGTTTCACTTCAAACGGACATCACACATGTCCACGGAAAGAAGCTATTCAGAGGAGGAGGTGGATAACCCATAGATGGCCCTGTTACTGAAGCCTCAGTGTGCTCGGTGACAGTACAGTTGCTGTGAAACCTCAGCTTACAGAACGTCTTAGCTATGGAAAGTGTATTTTGCAAACACATACATGTATGCACATACACACATTAGAGAAAATGTTTTAAATACGGCTAAGTATTGCTTTACAAACATAATTCTCATTGTGAATATTTTTAATTTACTGTCTTTTCCTAATTTGGGGGAAAAATCTATTTTTTCTGTGTTCTTGTAGCTTAAAAAAAACAGAATATCGTAGGGTAGTCTATGGGCAATTTGACGTCAAAACAAGATTATGTGCTTTTTAATGTCCCTTTTTCCCTTGAGTCTCCAGCATTACACATTTAATTTGCAAAGAATTTCCAACAATATAAAGAAAAATAAAAAGAACCCTAGGAACAAATCCCCTGGAATACCAATGTTTTTAGTAATCTGACTTTTAATTATGAGCCAATGCTTAGATACCACATGTAGATTGCTTTAATCATTAGGTCTTGAACTCAGAAGTTAGCTTGTTTCTACCACCTGTGCTGTTTAGTACACCACCACCCACTGAGAACCATTTCTATTTAACTGGCTTCCTCTAATCATTTCCCTGATATCTACCCCCCTCCCTCGTTCTCTCTAGAGAATGTTGCACACATGCAACACACACATACACACACACCCATATGTCTTTTCTAGAAGAAGACTGGGAACAGTTACATGTATTCTTTCACCTACTCTTTGTAATCTCTTACCTTTGATTATACATTATGTGCCCACGGAGTCCTGAATAATGGCATAGGTTTTGGGTGTGCCTTATAGAAAGCAGTCTCATTTCCATATAGTCCCATTTTTTTCTTTATTTCCAGCTTTATTCACATATAACTGACATCTAACAGTGTGTAAGCTTAAGGTATACAGTGTGATGATTTGATATACATATATATTACAAAGTCATTACCATGATAAGGTTAGTCAGCATCTCCATCACCTCACATAATTGGGTGTGTGTGTGTGTGTGTGTGTGTGTGTGTGTGTGTGTGTGTGTGTGTGTGGTGAGAACATTTAAGATCTACTCTCTTAGCAACTTTCAAGTATATAATATAGCATTGCTAACTACAGTCACTATGCTATCCATTACATCCCCAGAACTTATTCATCTTATAACTGGAAGTTTGTGCCCTTTGACCAGTATCTCCCCATTTCTGGCACCCACAGGCCTTGGCAACCACCATTCTACTCTCTCCTTTATAGTTATGTTTTAATGTATATGGGCAGAGATAATTATATAGGTCTACACATTACCAAACATGTGCAAAAAATGATTCTAATATGGAAGATATAAGAAGATTCTGGACTGTTTTAGTTATCATTGTTGTGCAACAAACATACCAAAGCTTACTACTTTTAAAAGAAACGTGACATTATTTTTCACAGTCCAAAAGTTGACTAGGTGGTTCTTTCGATGTTCTCTGGTGAGTGCTCACGTGGCTACACTCAGCCGGCCGGACAGCTAGCCCCTGGCCTCCACTGAGACAGCTGGCAAGGTTCAGCCTCTCTCTCTGTGTAATCTTTCACTGTGGGCCTGATTATCCCAACAACTCAGGGCAACATTCCAAGAGGAAAGGCCCAGAATGCAAGTGCTTGACAAGGCCCTACATGGGTCTCATTTGTGATATCCTGTTGGCCAAAGCAAGCCAGTGGCCAAGTTCAGAGTCCATGTGGAAGAGGACTATGTAGGGGCTTGGATCCTGGAAGGTGTGACTCATTGGAAGTCGATCTACCACGTGTCCCAATATCATATAGTTGCCTAAAGATATTGGATATTGTCCTTTCATATATAGGATGAGGTATCTGAACACAAACAATCTAAACACCTCTTTATTGTGTGTTCTCTGAGGCATACTTTACCCTGAAGACAAGCTTCTCAAATGAAATTCACTCCCGGGTTATTAAAAACAATTGATAGCTTCTCTCACACCAGAGACACAAACTTCCTGCTGTGAACAAAAATGAGAAAGATAGACTGAACAAGAGAAATGTGAAGAGGACACTTTAGAGTGGATTTCTTTTCTTGGTTAGCTAACATTTCCTATTCTCCCTCTGTGACCCTGTGCCAGCCACTGTGACTGTTTGGATTGGTATTAGATTTGTGGGTGTCTGGCTCCAACTTTTCCTCTATATCTAGCGTCCTTACCCTACAATGTCAACAAGTCGTTATTGAGAGAAGGAACCTCTGAGGATAAGGAAAACAGGCTAATAAAGCTCCTGTTTTCCGGGAAAGAGGAAACTAAGAAATCCTTAGAGAATCAAGCAATCGAGTGGTATCTGGGGGTTGCTCATGAAGGAGCAGGTAGGCATCTTATTGGATGGCTCTCTGCCTCAGTTATTCCTTGAGAGACGTGCATGAATTGCCTTATGCCTCTCTGCCCTTCTTGATTGATCTCTAAGGACCAACGGAAGGTCCATTGTCTCAAGAGTTATTTGAATTTTATCCAAAGAAGCAAACTTCATGAGCTGAACCAAACACCTTCATTTCTAAGCACATGTGGACATTATTTATAAAATTTTTAATACCAACCCCAGGAGGAGAGATTTCCCTTGGCTAGATTTTTGAGGTTACCTCATTAACAGACCCCCTGCCATGACCTTCTTTGTGAGCTCATTTGAAACATTGCTATAGCTCTTTGTAAAACCAAGATCTTCCAACCCAACACTGGATGTGACATCGGGAAGGACTGCTCTGAATGTATTTCAGATAAAAGTCACTTCCTGGAAACACCCTGCGGGAGCAAAACTTTCCTTTCCGCCAAATTTCAGATCCCAGGCACAAGCAGCTAGAGCCAGGAGCTTGGGCTGAAAGCCTATTTTAATAGATTGGGCCAACTAACCCTGTAACCAGATACTCTCCACTGTTAATTAAGTATTAAATACAGTTGGACTCCCTCAGAGGCATAAACATCTGCTGTGGCATAAGACTAAATCCCTTTATTAATAGAAAACCAGACTGAATGGAAAATAATCAGGTGGTCTGGATCACCAAGGATAATTTTGTTGGACTACGAGGTTTGACATTAAAGGAACTAGAGTGAGTTAATATTTTAGACCAGCAATACCAGTGTATGGTTTATGGAGCCAACTCTACATAAAACCTTGAATTAATATTTAATCTGCACCTAAGCCTCCTAAAATAGTTAGATCTTGGGGTCCATGCTGTCAGCCTATGCCTGTCCCAGCCCTGCCAAAATATAGTTGCTAAAGACCTGAAATCTAGTATTGTAGTCCCATCTGGGCCCAGTAACAGTGAGCATCCATGCCTCTGGTCTCCATTCTTTGTACTCACTTGTAAATCCATTCTAATCCAGCTTCTGCCCCATCATTCTTCCTCAGCAGCTCTCCCTAAATGCACCAAGAGCTACATTCCAAATTCACAGATTATATTTGGTCTTCCTTTTATCTGATTTCTCTATTGACCACTATCTCTTTCTTCTTCAGTTTTATAATCCGTTTTTTAACTAATATATAATTTTTGATATTTCAGATTATATAGTATCTCTGCACCTCCTTTTTCCAGTCTTCCCCTTGAGCTTTCTCTCTGCCCAACATGAAGCCAGGCAATGAAAATTTCTGTAAGTTACAAAATCCCAGCCGCATCATCAGAAAGCAAAGCATACAAGAATGAACTTGGGGTTGAGACATAACAGCTTAATGATCAGGAAAAAGGATAATTTTGTGCTATCTTATTTTTTCTAGTAGTTATTTGGTAGAATGCTCAGATGAAATGATCTGAGTCTGGAGTTTTCTTTGTAGGAAAGAAAACAATGGATTTGAGATTTTTTTGTAACTATAAAATTATTTATTTCTTCTTGTATCAATTTTGGCAAGTTGCATTTTTAAATATTATCTTCTTTATTCAATTTTAAAATATTCATTCATATAAAATTTATAATATCTTTTCTTTTTAAATATCTGTCAAAAATGTAGTAATGTCCTTTTTTAAATTCTCGATATTGGTTTTTTATTCTTTCTCCTTTTTTATCCTTAATTGACCTTCCCAGAAGTATATAAATCTATTAATGTTGTGAAGGAACCAATTTTTTCATTTGAATTTAAAGATGCATTCATGTATATGATTTACTAATTGTACTAATTTCTTCCCTTTTTAGTTTATCCTACTTCCTTTGGGCTTAATTTGAGAGATTTTTCTGGCTTCTTGACATAAAGACATACATCATTGGTTTTTAGCTTTTCTTTTTTATTTCAATATGTGTGTTAAGCCTATATATTTCCCTTTCATGTAATTTTCGCTCTACCTCACACATTTTTATATCTCTTATTTTCATCCTCTTTAAGTTAAAGATATTTTCTAATTTTGATTGTGATTCTTGTTTGACCCAAGAATTCTTAGAAGTTTCTTTTATACTGTGAAAATATTTGAGGACTTTTCCAGTTATATTTTATTATTGGTGTCTAGGCTAATTTTTGTAAATAGTCCAAGTGCAATTGAAAATAGAATAATAGAAAAATGTTGTGCAGTGTGCTACAAATGTAAATTATATCAGTTTATTAATAATCTATTGAGTTCTAGGGCCTTACTGATATTTTGTCTTTCCATTGGTTTATCACTTTTTGGGGAAAAGATCAACAATAATTACGAGTTTGCTTATTTACCCTTTTAGTTCTGTCTTTGCTTGTCATCTTAAAATGTATCTTATGACTAATACAAATTTAGCATTATTGTATATTTCTAAGGGACTGACACTTTCATCTTTATAAAATGCCCCCCTTTATATCTAGTGATGTTTTTTAGTTTTATTGTTGTGTCTTAGAAGGTAATATATCTTTTTTCCCCTGGTTCTTTTATGACTTTATCTTTCTTTTGTTTTCAGCAGTTTGAGTATGATATGTGAGTAGGTGTGATTTTCTTTGCATGTATCCTGCTTGCATTTGTGGCTTGACACCTGTAATTTCTGGAAAATCTGTGGGTGTTATCTCCTTAAAGATTGCTTCTGTCCATTTTATTTCTCTTTCTGGGACTTCAATTGCATGCATGTTAGAAGGTTTTACCTTGTCCCACATATTTTCTATGTCTTTCCTGTATTTTTTTTCTATCTCTCTCTCTTGCTTTTCAGTTCAACCTTTCAGACATTGCTTTAGAGATGGCAAATGTCTCAAGGAGGACAACGATGTCATGTGTGACTCACTTCTCTGGGCTTTCCTTCTATCTAAGATCTTATGCTCACAAGTCCTCACTGTCTCAATAGCCCTCCACTACTTTCAAACAGATTAATTTTCTCTTTTTTCCCAGATATTTTTTAGTTATTCTTGGTAGGAGGATTGATATGAAACAAGCTATTTTGTCATTGCTTGAAGCAGGATTTCCACGGTATTAATACATCAGGTTTTCATTATTTTTCAGGTTTAAGTATTTTGATTTTTCCATCAGTGTTTATTTTATGATCTGTGAGTTATTTAGACTTTTTTTCAATAATATAGGGATTAAACCCATACATATATGATCAATTGACTTTCAACAAGATTGCCAAGGAAAGGGAAAGAACAGTCTTTTTAACAAATAATGTTAGGACAGATGAATAACCATAGCAAAAGAATGAAGGTGTGCCTTACCTCACACCACACGAAGAAATTAACCCCAAATGGATCAAAGACCTAAATGTAAAGAGCTAAAACTATAAAACACTTAAAAGAAAATGTAACTGAATTTCATGGCTTTAGATTTGGCAATGGATTCTTGGATATGACACCAAAAGCACAAGCATCAAAAGAAAAAATTGCTATATTAGGCTTCCAAATTAAAACTTTTATGTATTGGGGCACCTGGGTGGCTGTCAGTTAAGTCTCCAACTCTTGATTTTGGCTTAGGTCAGGATCTCAGGGTCATGGGATCGAGCCCTACACTGGGCTCTGTGCTCCGTATAGAGTCTGCTTGGGATCTCTCTCTCCCCTCTCCCTCTTCCTCTCCCCCTGTCCACACTCAATAAATAAATAAATAAATAAATAGTCTTTAAAAAAATAAATAAAAACTTTTATTTATCCAAGGACACTATCAAGAGAGTAAAAAGACACCCCACAGAATAGGAGAAAAATATTTGCAAATTATATATCTGATAAGGGTCTGGTTTCCAGAATAGATAAAGAACTCTTACAACTCAACAACAAAAAGACAAACAACCTAATTACAAAAATGGGCAAAGACCTTGAATAGACATGTCTCACAGGAAGATATACTAATGGCCAATAAGCACATGGAAAGATGTTTCATATCAGTCATTAAAAAAATGCAAATCAAGGGGCATCTAGGTGGCTCAGTTAGTTAAGCATCTGCCTTCAGCTTGGGTCATGATCCCAGGGACCTGGGATTGAGCCCTGCATCGGGCTCCCTGTGCAGTGGGGAGTTGCTTCTCCCTCTCCCTCTGCCTCTTCTCCCGTTCATGCTCTCTCTCTCACTCACTCACTCTCTCTCAAATAAATAAATAAAATCTTTAAAAAAAGAAAGAAAATGCAAATCAAAATCACAATGAAGTATTAAATCAGTTCATACTCACTAGGATGGCTATAATTCTTTTCTTTAATAGAAAATAACAAGTGTTGGTAAGGATATAGAGAAATTGGAACCTTCATAGATTACCAATGGGAATATAAATTGATGCAGCCACTTTGGAAAACAATTTGGTAGTTTATCAAAAAATGTAAACATAGCATTATTATATGACCCAGAAGTTGTATTCTTAGATATTTACCCTAAAGAAATGAAAACATGTGTTCATATTAAAATTTATATATCACTGTTTATAGCAGCATTATTCATAATAACTAAGAAATGGGAACAATCCAAATGTTCATCAACTGACGAATGGATAAATAAAATATGGTATACCCATACAACGGGATTATTCAGCAACAGAAGAATGAAGTATTGATATGCACTACAATCTGGATAAATGTTAAAAACATTATGCTAAGCGAAAGAAGCCAGACACAAAAGACAACATATTGTTTAATTCCATTTATGTGAATGTACAGAATAGACAAATCCATAGAGACAAAAAGCAAACTAATGGTTACCAGGGTTGGAGCCAAGGGAGGAAATGAAGAGTAATTGTTAACAGATATAGGGTTTCTTTTGGTATTGATGAAAATGTTCTGGGATTAAATGGTGGTGATTTGCCCAACACTATGAATGTAGCACAAGCCACTGAATTGCACACTTTAACATGGTTAAAACAGTGAATGTTATGTCATGCTAATTTTACCTCAACAACGAAAAGAGTTTTAATAAATAAAATAAAATACAGGGATTACTTCTGGGTTTTGCTATGAATTTAATAAAACTATGATCAGAGAATGTGATCTCTGTTACAAGTCATTGAAATTTGCTGAAACTTGCTTTGTGACTTCACATATGGCCAGTTCTTGTAAATATTTCATGTGTGCTTAGGAAGAACGTGTGCTTTCTAATGATTGAGAGCAGAGTTTTACCTATGTCCAAAGCACCAAGCATGTTGATTACATTGTTGAAATACTTTATTTCTTCAATGCTTTTTATTTGCTGCATCCACCAATAAAGGAAAACACATGTCAAAATTTCCTATTCTGGTGGTAGATTTCTCAGTTTCTCCCTGAAGTTTCATCAAGTTTTACTTTCTATATTATTGATGATATTATTAGTTAGAAGCAAGTTCAGAAATGTTATATTTTCCTGATAAATTAAGTTTCTTATCATTATGTAATGACCTCCATTATTTCTTGCCAGGTTGTTTTTATCCAAAAGTCAGTTTTACCTACTAAAGTAAGTTTTATTTGCTTTTGGTTTGGATTTATTTATCTTTTTCCTTTGTTTTATTTTCAACCTTTTATGTCTTTATGTTTTACGTTGTCTTTAAAAGATCAGATAGCTGCATTTGTTCTTGTTCTTAATCCAATTTGACAAACTCTATATTTTTGTTTTGTTTTGTTTTGTATCATTTTTAACAGCTTTACTGATACATAATTCATATGCTACATAATTCACCCATTTAAAATGTGTAATTCAATATTTCTTCACATATGCACAGGGTTGTACAATCATCACTAGAATTTAATTTTAATACATTTTGTCCACTATAAAACAAATAAAAAATCCATTTGCAATTATTCCTCATTTCCTCATGATAAGCCCTACTTCCTGAACCTATGCCCAATTTTCTGTCTCTATGTATTTGCCTATTCTAGACATTTCATATAGATGGTATCATACAATATATGGTATTTTGGGATTGGCTTCTTTCACTTAACATAATATCTTCAAAGTTCTTCCACATGGCAGCATGTATCAATACTTCATTCTTTTCTATGGTGAAATAATATTCCATTGCATGTATGTACCACTTTTGTTTATCTGTTCATCAGTTAGTGGACATTGTGTTGTTTCAACTTTTTGATTGTTATGAATAATGTTGCTATGATTATTCATGTACAAGTTTTTGTGTGCCCATATGTTTTTATTTGTCTTAAGTATATACCTAGGAGCAGAATTACTGAGCCATATGGTAATTCCGTCTTCCAGACTGGTTTTCAATCAGTTACACCATTTTATGTTCCCACCAGCTATGAATGGGGATTCCAACTTCTCCATATCCTCTACATTATTTGTCATTGTCTGCCTTTTCTATTATAGCTGTCCTAGTGCTTATAAAATAATATATCGCTGTGATGTTGATTTGCATTTCCTAATAATGTGGACCATCTTTTTATGTGCTTATTGGCAATTTGTATATCTTCTTTGAAGAAACATCCATTCAGATCCTTTGGCTATTTATTCATTGGGTTCTCTTTTTTATTGTTATATAATTGACACATAAAATTATATTAGTTTCAGTTGTATAACATAATGATTCACTATGTGTTTATATTGCAAAATAAATGTCTAGTTAATATCCATCATCATATTTCTTTGTCTTGACTAATTATTCTGGCTGAGATTTCCAATTCTGGGTTGAATAAGGTAGTGAGAGTGGGCATTCTTGTCTTGTTCCTGATCTTAGAAGAAAAGCTTTCAGCTTTTCACCATTGAGTATGATAATAGCTGTGGGCTTGTTATATATGGCCTTCCTTATGTTGAAGTATAGTCCTTCTATACCCACTTTGTTGAGGGTCTTTATCATAAATGGATTTTGAATTTCATCAAATGCTTTTCCTGTAGGTATTGAAATAATATGATTTTAGCCTTCATTTTGTTAATTTGGTGTATCACATTGGATGATCTGCAGATGTTGCTTCATCCTTGGATCCCTGGAATAAATCCCATTCGATCATGGCATATGATCCTTTTAATGTATTACTGAATTCAGTTTGCTAATATTTTGTTGAGGATTTCTGCATCTGTGTTCATCAGAGATATTGTTCTGTAATTTCCTTTTTTGTGTGTGGCATCCTTGTCTAGTTTCAGTAACAGGGTAATGCTGGCCTCATTGACAAACTCTGAATTTTGATCAAGTTTAGTTCCTTTAAATTTATTGTGATCACAGATGTATTTGGACCCATTTTTATCTTAAATTTTGCTTTTGATTTATTGTCTTCTCTTCCATTTTTATAGAATTTTTGTTTGAGGGCACCTGGGTGTCTCAGTCAGTGAAGCATCTGCCCTTCGGCTCAGGTCATGATCCCGGGGTCCTGAGATTGAGTCCCGCGTTGGGCTCCCTGCTCAGTGATGTGTCTGCTTCTCCTTCTCCCTCTATCCCTACCCCCATTCATGCTTTCTCTATCTCTCAAATAAATAAATAAAATCTTTAAAAAAAAGAATTTTTGTTTGAATAATTTTCTTAATCTAATTATTCATTACTTGTTTGATAATCACATCCACTAGTTCTATTGTTTTAGAGGTTGACATTGAAATTTAGCATTTATACATAACAAATCTAAAGTTAAAGAGATTTCCCCTTATTGTGATCAGTTCAAGAACTCTTAGAACATTTTAGCTCTGTTCACCTCAATTCTACCTGATAAGTTATTTATCTCCAATATTTTAATTGTGTCTTTTTTTAGTCATAACAAGCTAGTCATTGTCATTACAATAGACATTATTTATTTATCTATATGTTTAAATGTTCCTTTTTCTCCCAATTCCATTTTGCATCTCAGAACTTCTTCCTAGAATAATTGTTCTTCTTCCTGAATTGTTCTTCTTCCTAGAATAATTGTTCTTCTTCCTAGAAGTTTCCTTAGGTCTGTTTTCAATTAACACTCTCAGTATGTGGTCAACATTGACTGATATGCAAATGTCTTTATATTACTCTTGCTCTTAAGATAGATGAAATTCTAGAAGAACAGTTTTTTCTCTCTGAATTCAAAATATATTATTATTATTATATGTAATTATTCTGCATCCCATATTTTTGTTAAAAAAATCCTGTTCTCAGTCTTAGGTGGGGAGGGGTAATCTGCCTTTCTTGCCTGGGTGCATCTTGGAGCTCTTTATCTCTGATGTACAGCAGTTGCTCATTCTCTTAATTAGAGGTGGGTTTCTTTTCATTTTATTCTGCTTGGTAAACAGTGTTCCTGGATCTGTAGCTTTATACCTTTCATCGGTTTTGGGAAATCCTCATTGTTTTCAAATATTGCCTCTCCTCCAATGTTTTTATTTTCTCTTCCTAGGGCTTCTATTAGAAGCATAATAGACATTCTCATTCTCATTCTCATTAACCATATCTATTAACCTCTCTTTCATACTTTCCATTTCAGCATCCTGGATGGCATCCTGAAATATTCTTCAGTTTTAACTTTTAGTTCACTAATTCTCTCTTCGTCTGCATCTACTGTGTTGTTTGGCCCATGCTTTAAGTTTTCTCTTTTTTTTTTATTGACAAACACATTTTATTTAAAAATTTTTTATTTAATTCTTTTCAAATCTATGGTTATTCTTACATATTGCCATGGTGCTTGTCTTTTTTGTGACTCTACTCTTTAAACATTCATGCATAGTGTGGTAGACAGAATAATGCACCCCACACACACAGACAATGAAGTCCTCATTCTAATCCCTAAAACCTGTGAATATGTTATCTTGCATGGCAAAAGGGACTTTGCAGATGTGATTAAGGATCTTGAAAAGGGGGCGATTATCCTGGATTATATGAGTGGGGCCAAAGAAATCATAAGAATTTTTATAATAAGAAAGCAAAAGAAAGAAAACAGATAAAGGAGATGGGACAATGGAACCAGAAGTTGGGATGATGCACATTAAAGATGGAGGAAGGGGCTGTGAGCCAATGAATGCAGGCAGCCTCTGGAAGCTAGAAAAAGCAAAGAAATATATTCACTTCTGAAGCCTCTAAAAGGAACACACTTCAGCCAACACATTGATTTTGGATTTCTGAAGTCCAGAACTGTAAGAAAATAAATTTGTGTCATTTTAACCTACTAAATTTGTGGTGATATGTTACAACAGCAATAAATAACGAATACACATTGTTATATCCACAGATAATAATTCCATTATCTGAAATCCTTGAAGAACTAAATCTATTGTTTCTCCCTTCAGGATGATTTATGAGCTCATATTGGTTGATTTTAACCTGTGGAAAATCTGGTAGTCTAAATTAAAAATACATTCTTCCAGAGATTATTTGTTTTTGCTTCTGCTGGAAGTCAGAGGTTCTACCTATCCGGCATCACTCCAGTTCATTCTTAATCTTCCAGGTTAAATCTGGGAGTCTTGACTTCAACTCCCTCATTTTGTCACCTGCACAAAGCACTTTTTCTACTGTAGTAAAGGTATTTTCATATGTCCTCAGAGAAACAGAGCCACAAAGGAAAGTTATGCAGGGTTGTATAAACAGCCCTACAGAGAACCTATTTAAATATGCCCATTGTTCACCTTTATAGTTTCAATTTATATTATTTCCTTCTCTTTTTTTCCTTGCTCCTTGAAGACCTTACTTCATGAGGGCTTGACTATGCAATAAAATCTTTTTGAATGAAGTTTTCATTTTTTTTTTAATTTGAAGAGACTCCCTACCCAGAATATCTAAAAATCAAATTTACTAAAGAATAAGTTTCTACTCCATGTTTCATAACATTTTTTTTTTTTTTACTTCTAAGGCACAACACTTCTTATTCTGGCTTTCTAGCCATTCTTATTTTACCTAATTTTTAGACTTATTCTCCTCTGTCTGGTCAAAAAGTTTTGGAGTTTCTCAATGATTTGTCATAGATTTTCTCTTTTCTCCCAATATTCTCTTTTCCTAGATAATCTCATCCACTCAGCTATAGTGATATTTCCCTTTTACATAAGGATTAGTATCTAATAGCAGGCTGACAGATAAAAAAGAGAAGAAAGAAAGAAAGAAAGAAAGAAAGAAAGAAAGAAAGAAAGAAAGAAAGAAAGAAAGAAAGAAAGAAAGAAAGAAAGAAAGAAGGAAGGAAGGAAGGAAGGAAGGAAGGAAGGAAGGAAGGAAGGAAGGAAGGAAGGAAGGAAGGAAGGAAGGAAGGAAGGAAGGAAGGAAGAAAGAAAGAAAGAAAGAAAGAAGAAAGAAAGAAAGAAAGAAAGAAAGAAAGAAAGAAAGAAAGAAAGAAAGAAAGAAAGAAAGAAAGAAAGAAAGAAGGAAGGAAGGAAGGAAGGAGGAAGGAAGGAGGGAGGGAGGGAGGGAGGGAGGAAGGAAAGAAGGAAGGAAGGAAGGAAGGAAGGAAGGAAGGAAGGAAGGAAGGAAGGAAGGAAGAAAGAAAGAAAGAAAGAAAGAAAGAAAGAAAGAAAGAAAGAAAGAAAGAAAGAAAGAAAGAAAGAAGAGAAAGAAAGAGAGAAAAAAGAAAAGAAGAAAAGAAAAGACAACTAGTCGAAATTATCCCCCAAAAAATCCCTCAGGAAATACCATATTTGATTTTGATATCCCATCCCTTAACAAACTCAACACAAATGATTTCTTTTTACCAAAAACTTAAAAGCTTGCTGATTCTTTAGGTATCTCCAGAAGAAGTTGTCTTGATTTAGGTATTATAGTGTGTGGAATGTATGTGCAGTATTTTTAAATATTAGAATCACATTCAACTCAGTGAAACATTCACACTGGAACTGGACTGAATGAAGAAATAGCTGATTCGTATCTCCCAAATACCACTTAATCCAGGGCACGTACTCACTGAATGAAATGGCAGCAAGAAAATCCCACACTATTTAAAGCACTGCACTCCTTTTTTATTTTTGTTTTTTGGTTTCTGGGAGATTGTGTATGTTTAATGTCTTTCTCCTCCACTTGATATAAAGTTCATAAAAAAGGACTATTTATACATTATTTCAACAAATATTTATTGAGTACCAAACACTTTTCTAGACACTGAGTATACAACATTGAAGAAAACAAATAAGATTTCCCACTCTCACTTTAGTGGATAGAGTTGGGCAATAAACAAAATAATAATATAGTACATACATCACGTATACATATATACATATATGTACACATATTATATAATATGTATATATCATACATATATAATATTTTTAGTGTGATAAAGAGCAAGAAGAATAAAACATGAATAGAAGATGGGGAATATTGGTGAGGAAGCTGAGAATTGGACCACACAAACTTATTCAATCAGCCCTAATACCTCTTAATTGTGCAATAATCAAGCCTCGTTTTCTACCTATGCAGGAAATTTTACAAGATAACTAATATATTTATTAAATCACTTTGTGCTTAAACTATCTATACTAAGAAACTTGATTTATAAAGTAATTTATAACAGAAAAAAATTTCAGGCAACAAGGTCTCAAAGAAATGATAATCTGTAATTACCTAAACTAGTAGAGTTTTGAAACTAGTGGATATCTGTTTAGTTTGGAAGATGAGACATTGGCTTTCTATGGCACACAATGATAAAAGCAATTACTTAAATTATTAATTGTGCCCACCTGAATGAATTGCCTAGTGAAGTCAAAACTTTTTTAAATTTTTATTTAAAATCAATTTAGTTAACACATAATGTATTATAAGTTTCAGGAATATAATTTAGTGGTTCATCAGTTGCATATTACACCCAGTGTTCATTACGTCAAGTGCCCTCCTTAATGCCCTTCACCCAGTTACCCCATTCCCCAACACTCCTCCCCTCCCGCAATCCTCAGTTTGTTTCCTATGATTAAGATTCTCTTATGTTTTGCCTCCCTCTCTGTTTTTATCTTATTTTATTTTTCCTTCCCTGCCCCTATTTCACCTGTTTTGTTTCTTAATTTCCACATATGAGTGAAATCATATGGTATTTGTCTTTGTCTGACTTACTTCGCTTAGCATAATACCTTCTGGTTCCATCCATGTCATTGCAAATGGCAAGATTTCATTCTTTTGATGGATGAGTAATATTCCATTGTGTATAGATATACCACATCTTCTTTATCCATTCATCCATCAACGGACATCTGGGCTCTTTCCTTATGTTGGCTATTGTGGACGTTGCTGCTATAAACATTGGGAGGCCGGTGCCCCTTCAAATCATTATTCTTGTATCTTTTGGGTAAATACCTTTTACTGTAATTGCTGGGTCATAAGGTAGTTCCATTTTTAACTTTTTGAGGAACTTCCATAAGGTTCCTCCAGAGTGGAAGGTTTTCCAGAGTGGCTGCAGCAGTTTGCATTTCCACCAACTGTATAAGAGGGTTCCCCTTTCTCCACATCCTCACCAACATCCGTTGTTTCCTGAGTTGTTAATTTTAGCCATTCTGACTGGTATGGAGTTTTATCTCATTGTGGTTTTGATTTGTATTTCCCTGATGCTGAGTGATGCTGAGCATTTTTTTCATATATCTGTAGGTCATTTGTATGTCTTCTTTGCAGAAATGTCTGTTCATGTCTTCTGCCCATTTCTTGACTGGATTATTTGTATTTTTGGGAATTGAGTTTGAGAAGTTCTAAAAATTGTATCATCTAAAATGATACAGAAATTCAGCAAAGTCACAGGATATAAAATCAATGCACAAAAGTCAGTTGCATTTCTGTACTCTAACAATGGAGCAACAGAAAGAGAAATCAAGGAATCGATCCTATTTACAATTGCACCAAAAACCATAAGATACCTAGGAATAAACCTAACCAGATAGGTAAAAGATCTGTACTCTGAAATCTATAGAACACTTATGAAAGAAACTGAGGAAGACACCAAGAAATGGGAAAACATTCCATGCTCATTGGAAGAATAAATCTTGTTAAAATGTCTATGCTTCCCTATACGCAAACAATGAATCATGGAACACTACATCAAAAATTAATGATGTAATATATGATGATTAACATAACTTAATAAAAAATAATTTAAAAAGTCTATGCTTCCCAAAGCAATCTACACATTCAATGTAATCCCTATCAAAATACCACCAGCATTTTTCACAAAGCTGGAACAAACAATCCTAACATTTGTATGGAACCAGAAAATACCCCAAATGGCCAAAGTAATATTGAAAAAGAAAACCAAAGCTGGAGGCATCACAATTTTGGATTTCAAGCTGTATTACAAAGCTGTAATCATCAAGACAGTATGGTACTGGTACAAAAACAGACACATAGATCAATGGAACAGAATAGAGAACCCAGAAATGGACCCTCAACTCTATACTCAACTAATCTTCAACAAAGCAGGAAAGAATATCCAATGGAGAAAAGACAATCTCTTCAACAAATGGTGCTGTGAAAATCAGACAGCCACATGCAGAAGAATGAAACTGGACCATTTTCTTACACCACACACAAAAATAAAATCAAAATGGATGGAAGACCTAAATGTGAGACAGGAGTCCATCAAAATCCTAGAGGAGAACAAAGGCAGCAACCTCTTCGACCTCAGCTGCAGCAATTTCTTCCTAGAAACATCGCCAAAGGCAAGGGAAGCAAGGGCAAAAATGAACTATTGGGAATTCATCAAGATAAGAAGCTTTTGCACAGGGGTGCCTAGGTGGCTCTGTCGGGTTAAGCAGCTGCCATCAGCTTGGGTCATGATCCCAGGGTTTTGGGATCGAGGCCCACATCTGGCTCCCTGCTCAATGGAGAGCCTGCTTCTCCCTCTCCCTCTGCCTGCCGCTCCGCCTACTTGTGCTTTCTCTCTCTCTGTCAAATAAATAAATAAAATCTTTAAAAAAAAACTTTTTGCACAGCAAAGGAAAACAATCAACAAAACTAAAGGCAGCCTACAGAATGGGAGAACATATTTGCAAAAATGTCTTATCAGATAAAGGGCTAGTTTCCAAAAATTGTGAAGTCAAAACTTTAAAGAACTAAGGAGTAGCTCTTATAGACCATGATGAATAGCATGGGAAATACAGGGACTGAGCAGGGAAAAAGAAGGAAAGAAAAAAGAGAGGAAGAGAGGAAGGAATGAAGAAAATCATACAATCAAAATTTTAAATTCTCAGTTCAAGGCATAGTCAAAAAATCTATAGCTTCTATGGCCTAAATGTATATCATGTCTCTTGGCCACAGGCCTGGCATCAACTAAAATCAATTCACATTCTGATTTCAGAGATGCTAGACACTCCATGGGTTAAATTCTAGTATCGACACATTTCTTATGTGAAAAACTTAGAAAGAGTAGAACACTGAGAATTTGAATGAAGATATTTGACAGGATTTGATAAGTCCATTTTCCCTAAATTCCAAGGGTTGATGAGACTTGTTACCAGCAAAATCACTGATTTCTCTGTCTGATGAGGTTGATCATGCCTTGTTCAAATCCCCTAATGCACATTACATATAGAAGTCACCTGAAAAATAGGTGAGAATGTTGCTTATTGTCCACTCTTATCGTACATATGTTTCAGTTGATTGAAATACAGACTTAGTGTAGGCTATGTGAAATAATGTTTACCTACTAGAAATTCCTGGATATGATAAAGAGGAAGGAGATAAAAGTATGGGAATGAATTTATTACAGGAAATGTGATGGTAAATTTTGTGTTTCAATTTAACTGGGCCATGGGATGCTCAGATTAATTATTTCTGGATGTGTCTGTAAGGGTGTTTCCAGATGGGATTACAATTTGAATTAGCGGACTCAGTAAAGTAGATCATCCTCTTCTATGTGGGCTGGCGTCTTTCAACCCATGGAGGGCCTGAATTGAACAAAAATCAGAGAAAGGAAGGATCCGTTCTTTTCTGCCTGCCTGGCTGAGCTGGGACATCAGTCTTTTCCTGCCCTTGGCCTGGGATTTACACCACCAGTTCCCTTGGTTCTCAGGCCTTTGGATTCAGCCTGGAATTATACCGCCACTTTCCCTGGGTTTCTAGGTTTCAAGCAGCAGGTTGTGGGACCATTCAACCTCCATGAACCAATTGCTCATAATAAAACATCACATATTTGGAGCAAGTCTTGCTGAAATCAGAGTGATTTGACAAAAACATATTCTTGGCAGTGGATAACTGATCATAAGTTTTGGCTATTCAGCCAAACTGAATAGCCTACACTCTAAGGTCCTCCTGATAGGGGGGGCATATAGAGACCAGATTTGCAGCCTCATCTAATTCCAGAGGTGATTATTTCATAAAAGTCTATGAGTAAAGAGAAAACTCTGTACCATTGAGGAATGTCCTCTCAATTTTGTGACATTTATGTCTTTTAAGTAATCTGTCTGATCTTCCTCAAAGGAATCTGTCATCACTTACTACAGTGACCATGTCCAAAAGAAAAAGAAACAATCAGACTTTTCAGGGATTAATGGACACTGGCTCTGAGCTCATTTTTATAATCAAAAAATATCCTAAGATCTACCAGAGATTACGTGAGCTTGATAATAAATTTTTGCCCCAGTCTGTTTTATAATGGGTCCAGCTCATCTTATGGTTATTTTCCCCAGAATAAACATGTAGTTGGAATAGATATGCTCAGCAACTAGCAAAACATCTACATTGGTTCCCTGGCCTACAGTATAAGGACTAGAGTATAGGAAGCACCTAAAAGGAGGCCCAAAAAGCCCCATCTCCCTACCACCATAGTAAACAGGAACCAATATCATATCCCGGGGTAAAAATTAGTGTCACTATCAAAACCTTGAAAGATTCAGGAATGATGACTCTTACCATCCCCATTTCACTCTCTGGTTTGGTTTGTGCAAAAGGCAGATGGGTCTTGAAGAGGACAGTAAATTATCATAAACTGAATCACAAAATTATTCTGCTGCTCCAGATGTGGTCTCTTTACTGGAGCAAATCAACACATACTGAAACACCTGGTATGCAACATTGATCTGGAAGTTCTTTATTTTCTAAAGCATGAAGTAAAAATCACTAGAAGTGGTTTACTTCCACTTTTTGGTCAGGAGAATAATTTCACTCTCTTGTTCAACTATCCAAACTTTTGCCATAATTTTCCTCACAGAGACTTTGATTGTCTCACCATTTCATAGAACATCATGCTGGTCCACTTTACTGATGTCATTATATGGACAGAAATTAGTAAACAAGAAGTAACAGTTACCCTAAATGCCTTGGTAAAACGTAGTTGTGACACTGGGTGGGCAATAAGCTCCAAGATGATTCAATTCAGTGAACTTGTCTAGACTGGATATCCACCAAAGTGAAAGACAGATTTCTCTACCTTACACCTCCCACCATTGCAAAAGAGAATGAGTCCTTGAATGAGCCTTTTGAAATCAACACATGGCACATTGGTTGTGTTGCTCTGAGTGATTTACCAAGGATGGAACTTTTTACTGAAGTGCAGAACAAGAGAAAGTCTCTAGCTGGTCTATACTGTAGCAGCTCTGGCCCTGGGTCCTTTTAACCCCAAGGATCCACTGATACTTACCCTATGGCAACTTGGAATTCTGTGAGTAATATTATCTGTGAAAAGTTCTACAGTAATTTTTAAGCAGAAATGATGTTAATATCTCTTTGGGAGTTAAAGATATTTCATTATCATGATAGACTAAAGTCTACTTCCCTCACATCAGTAGGTTCCTTTTGTAAACTTGATCACAATATGACATTGTTTAATAGTTTTAAATTATTTCTGAACCATCCATGATAAATCTTGCAGAGGTACCCAGCAGTTGAGAATTTAGTCTAGTTCAATTCCTAGAAATCTTGAGTAGAAAAGATGGCTTATTCAATAGCATTGACATACAAAACTGAGTAACACCAAAGTACATTTTTAAAAAGTGATGCCAGAGCTATCAAAAAACACATCAGAAGAGCTTTCATTTCACTTAAACAATATTATCTAATTCTCATTCTATGATCCCAGAGTTTTTTCTCTCACACACTGGGGAATTTGGTAATACAGACAACCCAAAGGAAAGCCAAAAAGTCTTTTAAAGTTTTTAGTTGGCCTTCTAAGCAAAAGACAATGAGAAGAAATGTGTTAAGAGATGTAACACCCACAGTCTGCCTGCAGTCATTCTCTGACACAGGTGGAAATAAAATGACTTGTCTTGAGACTAAGACTTAGTAACCACAGTACGATTTTTTCTGTATTTCAGAACACTGGTCATTCTTAAGTTCATTCCTTCCAGCTCCCTAATTCATACATAGCTCAAATTCAAGTTTCAAATGCAGCTGATATCCATAAATACAATCTGGTGTTTGTTTTTGTTTTTGTTTTTTTAGAGGTGGGGAGGGGCAGTGGGAGAAGGAGAAAGAGAATCTTAAGCAGGCTCCATGCTCAGCGCAGAGCCCAACTCAGGGCTCAATCTCACAACCATGAGATCATGACCTGAGCAGAAATCAAGAGTCAGACACTTAACCACCTGAGCCACCCAGGCGCCCCTACAATCTGTTTTATTAAAACAACCAGAAGAGAGAATTTTCTACAGTCTTAAAAAGAGATAGTTTCCATGATAGTCACCACAAATCATAAGAATAAAAGAAAAAATATGATCTTATACTGGTAGTGTCTTCAATGAGATTAATCTCTGCTTCTCCAAATGCATACAGACCATAAAGAAACAGCGTGGGAACACCAATGGAGAGTGCAAGAGCACAAACAGCGTGGGAACACCAGTGGAGAGTGCAAGAGCACAAACAGCGTGGGAACACCAGTGGAGAGTGCAAGAGCACAAACAGCGTGGGAACACCAGTGGAGAGTGCAAGAGCACATTGGCTGGTCCTGATGGAACTACTGGGAATGGGGAGGGTCTTGAAATTAAACAATAGGTACACGCCGCACTTAAAACTGGGAAACCGAAATCTTACTGTAACCATTACTTTGCCCTTAATGAATTTATTTCGGTGTTTAAAGCCACATTATCAAAGGAAGGAAAAGAGAAACATCTTGTTTCTTTTAACTAGTGAGTGAGATTCATGTAAATACCAGAACTGTTCCCCTTTTCAAAGGCTATGCTTTATCTCAGAGATGGCACCATAGCAAAAGCCTGGCTGGGCTTGAGTCCTAGCTCTGCCCTTTCTTGCTATGTGACCTTGGCAGATACTTCCCTGGTTTCCATCTGAAATACAGTTATAAAAATAATTTTAATTCACAAGGCTATTTTGTAGATTAAAAGTATGCTCTCTTTCCTTCTTGTTACATCAATTAGATTCATAGAGTCTCATCTAGCAACTTTCAACTGGTCTTATATTCAGGAAACATTCAAAGGTATAAATGTACGATGGGGGAAAAAAATCTGTCTTTTTAGGTCTGTCAGTATGTTTCCCCATTCCAGAAGTATTTCTGGCAATATCGCAAAGATCATAATTTGCCCTTGGTAGTTTGGCCTCTACTTCCTTTGTCATTTCACCTTCAGTGGAACATCTATATGATGATGGAGAGCAGTGGAGGACACAGAGCCCTGAACTCAGCAGCCGAGAAACCTGGATTTGAGTCCTAGCTCTGCCACGGTTTTGAGGTGAGGCCTTGAACAAACCTCAACTTTAACCACTAACATGTTTTAAGTCTCGTTCACTCTTTGGCAGTTGTTTTCTCTGCTCTTGGCAAAGTCACACCGGGGTTTCTGAGCACTTGGTAGGCTGCAGGTAATTCCAGAACTCTGGATAAAGGTATTCCTCAGTCTTGCTTTTCTTACAAACCACTTCTATCTTCTTCATCTACCAGCTATGCCCAGTGCCAATCTGGGCGACTTTCCATCTTGGTTTTCCTATTTTTTTTTTGTCATTTTCCAGTTTTTTTTAATATGGTAGTCTGATACTAGTCTTCTTACCAAACTTCTAACACCATATTTCATGGTAATAATAACAAAAATATAATAACAACAAACATTTATTGAGTCCTTATGATGTACTAGGCATTGTGTGAAATGCTTTACAAACCACTTCATTTCATTTCAACTAAAGCTCTATGAGGGAGGCATGTTTATTATCTCCTTTACACAGATGAACAAACTGAGGCAGAGAGAAAAGGTAAATTTATGTTTGAGAAAATAATTCCAGGTAGCAACAGCAAAGCCAGTACTTTCGTTCAGGTTTTATAATCTGCTTGTTTGAATCAGGATCCAAATGAGACTCGCTCTTTCCAACCGGCTGTTATGTCGCTTGGCTCTTCAGTCTCTTTTAATTTATAAATGCCCCTTCTTTTCCTTGTTAAGGAAGCCAGATCATTTGTCTTCTACTATTTCCAATAATCTGGATTCCACCAATTACAGCTCCATGGTGTTGTTAACCATGTTCCTTTGTTCTCTGAGTTTCTTATATGACTGGGTAGATCTAGAGGATGGATCAGATTCAGGTTTGAATTCTTAGCAAGAAAACTTCATGTGCAGCAGCGTGCTCTTCCATTAGGAAGTACATAATGCCTGGTTCTTTCTTGTTTTATAATGTTTTAATTCTAATTTTATAATTTAACAGCCAGTCACGTTCAATGCCTAGATCTAGTAGTTCATCACATGTTGCCAAATGGTGATATTCTAATTGCATCATTCCTTCTTCATTTATTAGCAGGAATACTTCTGTAAGTTCCCTATAGCAACTATTCAATTATCCAATTATATAGTTCATGGGAATGGCAGCCTTGATTCTCTCCCTTTATATACCAGCTTCCTAAATGATAAGTGGATTCACAGGGCTCCTTCCATGATAAACAGTTACATTTGTTTTCTCAGGGTCATTATACGTTCATTGTAAACTCATGGGTTTAATTATACGTACCTTTAATTTCATTGTAGTTATCCTTATTGATGTTCATTTATTCCATATTTGGCCAAACTTAAGTTGTTTCCTGAAACGTCTCAACAAAACCCTAGGGGTTTTTAATAGTTGCCTTGCTATCTGCTCAAACAAGGCTTTCCAAGTTAATCTTATGCATTTCCTTCCCCAGGTATCTTTCCAAGGGTCTCCAGCTCCTTCTGATGGGAAATGGTATTGCAGGACTTCAATCTGCACATTGCTACCAAATTGATCATTCCTTTTAGGCCTTTTCCATGGGAAGAACCAAGGAAAAAAATTTTAAGACAAAATACATCATGACTTTATACTCATTTCAATACCACTTCAAATTCAGACCTCAAATTTTTACTTAGTAACTTCAAATTAACATCTGTATTTCCTCTCTCCTACATGAAGTTCTCAATGACATCCAGAATGATAGAAGTATACACATAATCACTTCTACTTACTCGACAGTATACACAAGAATAACACAAGAGTAAAGAGTAGCCAAAATTATTACCAATAATATAAGAACTATGATCAATTCAAGTTTGTTTTTGTTTTTGAGGTGTGAGGTTGTTTTTTTTTGTTTGTTTTGGTTTTTTGTTTTTTTTGTTTTTTTTTTTTTGGTAGTTCTTTTTGTTCCTGGAGTATATGCCACTAGAAATGTAGTCAGATCACTATGTTTTAATGAAGTCCCTTGGAAGAACTAGAATTCTAACTCAGGTAGTGTGACTAAAAAGTTGGCTCCTAACCATTTGCCCCAGTCTGTAACTCATTGCTCAGGACCGGCAACCCCCCACTCATTTGGGACAGGTGATCAGAACTTTTAGGCATGACAACTTCTGACATACCTCCACTTCTAATGTTATACAACCTTGACACCACAAGTACAGCTCCTATAAACGGTGTGTGGATGGCAGATCTATGTTGCAATTACTTTACTTACAAAATCCATTCTTAGCACCAAAGGTTTCTAAGACTGATGAAATTTCACCTATTTTCCTAAGAAACAAATTGATCCATGCAAAACTGCCAAGCTTCTAAAAATCCATTGAGAGTTCTCCCAACAAAGAATGAAGTCCAATCTTCCTCCTCAGTACGGTGCAACATCTAAGAGCATCTAGAGATCATTCCAGGGACCCACCGCCTTCTCCACCATCTCTTTATTTCTATTAATAAGGTAAAGTAATACGGCATGTTTACACTTAGTAGGCAGTGTCATTCCGTCTGGAATCAGTTTATACTCCACCAGAATTGGATAAGAGAGCCTGTTCTGTTTCTCCACGTTTTCCCAAATGTCTGGTAGAGAACTTTTATTAACTTTTGCCAAACTGGTAAATAAGAAATGAAGTCCCATTGTGATTTCAATTTGCATTTCACTGAATACTAATGAAGTTGAGCATCTTTTCATATGTTTATAGGTTACAGGTTGCCTCTTCTCTGAAATTTATGTTCATAACTTTTGCCTATTTTAAAATTTAGTTGTTTTCCTTTTGCTTAATGATTCACAGGAGGTCTTTATGTGTTCAGGATACTAAATCTTTGTTGGTTACATTTGTTGCAAATATCTTTTCTCAGTTTATGGTTTGTCCCTTGATGGTATCTTTGGATGAACCAAGTTCTTCTTTTTAATGAGTTGAATTTATCAATGTTTTCTTTTATGTTTGTGCTTTTTTATTAATCTTATAAAAGAAGTCAGTCACAGCCAAAGCTGATAAAGATATTCTCTTACATTTTCTTCTCAAATGTTTATTGTTTTGACTTCATCTTTAATTTAATAGGCATGTATGATTGCATATGATTTGAAGCAAAGATCCAATTTTATTTTTGTCCATATGGATAATGGTTTGCTAGATAGTTCATTTTTCTTCCTTATAGCCCTCAGCGCAGCTTCTGTTATATATCAAGTTCCCATATAATCACGGGTCTATTTCTGGCTTAACTATCCTTTTCCATGGGTCTACTTGTCAGTCTCTGCCCCAGTGCCACACTGTATTAATTGCTCCGGCTTACCAATAAATTTTGATATCTGTTAGTGAAAGGCTCCCATCCCTCACACACATACCTTTTTCTACTTTCTCAGGAGTGTCTTGGCTATTTTCGACTCTTTGCTATTCTGTATGAATATTAGAATCATAATTTCAAGCTCCATGGAAATACTTCCTGAGATTTTTATTGAAATTTGCTGAATCTATGTCAAATTAGTTATATCTGGGAATCAAATTTAATTCAACCTGGAAATAACTGACATCTTTATGATATTAAATCTTACATTATATACAATTTAGAAAACACTAAAAATACTGTGTTTACTATCTATCTGTAGATATGTACTAATGAAAAGTATAAAGAAAAGAAATTGAAAGTATAAAGAATAGCCAGGGAATGATTCATTCAACATTCAGTGGTCGCCTATGAAGGGGAAGGAGGAATATGGGGTATGTTCAAAGGGAAAGCACAAAGAAATCTCTCAGGTAGTAGTTTATTTCTTAACCTGGATGGTAGGTGTATGGGTGTTTTTTCTAGTATCATTCTTTAAGCTAGACATATACATTTTATGGAACTTCTATATACACAGCATGTTTCACAAGACAAAATTTAAGGCATGCAATAAAGGAGATATTTGCCAAGCCAATTGATTTAGGACAAAAGTGTTAAATTTTTGAATTTTGTCTTCACATTATGTAAATCTGCAGGTAATGAATTGTTAGTCCAACATTTTCTGGAAGAGCTATGCCCCTTTATGTACCACAGGGAAAGGCCTTTGTTTAAAAAAAAAATGATTTTTGATGTTCACAACCCCAGCATTTTAGAATTTCAGTGATTTATGAATTTCAGTGATTCTTATTCTACATACAATCTAGTATAATTTAAATTGACTTGTGTATGCATTCATTCATGCATTTATTTGCAAAACATATGCATGATTCATTGTGCTAGTGGGCTGGAAAATACATGAAGATAAACATGAACATTCCTGAATACAAAAGGATATATGAGGTAAAATGAAATAAGTGCCCAAATAACTATCATGGCTGATTGAAGAAGTAAAAATAATAATAATAATAACACAAAATTGCAAGGAAGTTCAAAAGAGGGTGAGTTGACATCAGATTAAAGGAGACAGGATTGAGGGATAATCACCAATCATTACTTTTTGTTTTAAAAACATTCAAGAAAATGTGTATATGTTTCAGCCCTTTTACTCACATTTCAAGTTTCTGCCTAGTTGGAAGAGGCTAACAGCTGGGTTCATGATCACTGGGCCATTCTCTTTTGGCTCCAAATTGTGTTGGGGCTTTCAAACTAGAAAGAATTCCATCTCCATTCCAACCCTACCATGACAGAGAACTGCACAGCCTTGGGCATTGCAAATATAGCACATTTTTAGAGGGCAAAGAGACTGCTTTCTTGCGAAGGTTTTACCTGCCCAAAAGCCTGTAGCCAACCCTGCATAATTTATATGCACCTCTGAGAACAAGCCTGAAAAGAAGCCAGTGCTAATTGACTGAATTGACCATGTCAGCTGGCTTCATAGAAACCTGCTCACATATCCAATAAATTCACTGAGGGAAATAAATTAAAAAACTGATTATCTGATATCATATTGCCTATTCCCTGCTGTCCACTGCCTCTCCAAGCCCCCCCACCAAGATTCTAAATGGTTGTTTGACTAAATTTTTCTGTTTTCAACTCATTTCACTGATTCTCTGTTTACATAACCTGTTAATATCCTGTAGTCAGTGGAAGGTGTGTTCAGTTGCCAAAACAGCTTAAAATATTCCTGAGATATGGATGTGAAGACAGAAACAGCATGCATGTTATACAGAGACCTACAAAGCTAATGGCATTTTTCCCACTTCATATCCCAGAGTCAAAGTGTTCCATGGGACACACTCAGCAATCATTGACATTTCCAAAATGGCAACACTAGTGATATGAAGAGGGCTTCTCTTCTGAAGGTGCTGGTGATCTTTAAGCCTGGGCACAGATTGAAGGCTGTATTCCTGGCCCAGTACAGCTACATTCACACTTATCGATGCAAGAGTTTGTAATAATTAAATTCAGGACCAGTAGCAACTGCTGCCATGTGAAACTTGTCTCCCAAATGTGTACAGAAGGAGAGTCCAATTGCCCACTGAAAGGATTAGTAGATCCATGGACTATCTTGAATCCTGGGCACTGTTTCAACCTTGCCCAAATTATGTGAATCTATAATAAGAAACTGTCTGAGACATTGGCAGAGTAAGTATGAGTTGGGAAAGCAGAGCCGATAAAAATTTACACTGCCTCTTTGAAACAGCTCTTTCTTTAGGTTGTTTTACAAGATCACAATTTGTAGGATCACGTCACCCCGCTGTGCACTATGTACAGCTTTAAGAAATTATTTCCCAGGGATTTTAATAGAGACCGTAGAAGAGACACATGGAGCTAAGGCTCTACAATGCTCTCATGATGGTTAATGGCATGTGTCAACTTGACTGGGTCATGGAATGCCCAGATGTGTCTATGAGTGTGTTTCTGAATGACAGCAACGTTTGAATCAGTAGACAGTAAAGCATATTGCCCTTCCTAATGTGGGTGGGCCTCATAATGTTAAAGGCCTGAACAGAACAAAAGGGCAAAGGAAGAGAGAATGCTCTCTCTTTGTCTGGCGGTCTTCAAGCTGGGACAGTGGTCTTCTCTGATCTTTGGCCTTAGACTCAGCATGGAATTTCCACCTCAGCTCTGCTGGTTCTCAGGCCCTTGGACTTGGATACAACTACTCTATCAGCTCTCCTGGGTCTCCAATTTGCCCCTACAGATCTTGGGACTTCTCAGCTTAGATAATTTCATGAGCTAATTCCTCATAATAGAACACTCTACGTCCTTTCTATTGGTTCTGTTTCTCTCAAGAGCCCAGACTCACACAGCCCCTGTTCACACAATTTCTGAATGAGGACTCCATTTTTGATAGTGTAAGCTTCCACATGTCCATTCAGCAACTGGAGATCATAACCACGGCACTCTAAAAAGCTCTTGATTTCTTTTTTGTTTAAAAGAAACAGTAATTGTCTTTGAAAACTGTTACCAAATAGCATGTCACTCAAGAACAAAGGACCTAAAATCACCTCATTCGACTGCCCTGCCCCACAGCATCAGTGACGCAAACAAAATATGTAACTCTCACACTTATTAAATCAAATCCCTCAAGTGTTTGTTTGATTCTTTTTATTTTCCATTTTAATTTTCCTATGTAATGTGCACAAGTCTTGACCTAGTCTGGTTTGACCCATGAAGCAATTGAGACTTATTGTCACCAAGAAACAGGGGCTAAGCTTCATCACTGAGCTTTCCAGAAAGGATACTCTGAACAGTAGTAGATCAACATCCTCACGGACAAGAATATCATGAAACTAAAAAGGGGGGGAGCCTTAAATTCTATACAGGGAATTGCTGTTTAAATCAAAGTGATTTGATAGAATATGACTTTAAATATATAAAATTGTATTGGTAATACTTTCCTCTCTCCTCAAATGAAGATATAATATGTGGAAATAAAATACTTATGTGAATTTAAAATATGTTTGGCCACAGCAGCCTTCTAGAAATAAAATCTTTCTAACCAGGTAAAAACTGACCTACTTGATGAAGTAGGTAAACTTTGTTCGCCAAGTTAGTTGCCTATCCTTCTTGCCACAAATACATCCCAATGTGCTCCTGCTATACCTGGTGGGTGGGGGGGATCTTTATTTGTTATACTCAAATGTCATCTCTGGAGTACATCACTGAAAGCACAAGCAACAAAGAAAAATACAGGTAGATTAAACTTCACCAACATTAAAAACTCTTGTGCTACAAATGATGAAAAATCAAACTTCATAATAGGAGAAAATATTTGCAGATGTCATATAGAAGGGATTTGAGTCCTAATTATATAAAGCACTCTTAAAACTCAATAATAAAAAGATAAATGACCTAATTTTAAAAGGGACAAAGAATCTAAATAGACGTATCTCAAAAGAAGATGAACACATAGCAAATGAGCACAGGAAAAGATGCTCAACATCATTAGTTATTAGAAAAATGTAAATCAAAACCACATTGAAATATTACCTCCTCCCCCTATAATGACTACAACAAAAAAGACAGACAATAACAAGCATTAGTGAGGATATGCAGATATTGGAACTCTCATACACTGCTAGTAAGAACACATATGGTGCAGTCACTTTGGAAAACGGGCTTAGCACTTCCTCAGTCTGGTAACTGGAGAGTCACCATATGACCCAGCAATCCCACTTCTAGGTAGGTACCCTAGAGAAATGAAAAGATGTGCCCACATAAAAAGCGGTACACAACTATTCATAGCAGCATTATTCAGAATAGTCAAAAAGTGGAAACAACTCAAATGTCCATCAGCTGGTGAATGGATAAATAAAACGTGGTCTATCGGACAATGGAATATTACTTGGCAATAAGAAGAATGAAGTAGTGACACATGCTACAACATGGATGAACCCTGAAGACATTATGCTAAGTGAAAGAAGTCAGTCACGGAAGACCGTGTATTGTAGGATTCCATTTGTACGAAAAATCCAGAGGCAAATTTAGAGACAGAAAGTAGATTAGCAATCGCCAGGGACGGGGGAGTAACTACTAATGGATATGGGGTTTCTTTTTGAAGAGACGGAAATATTCCAAAATTGATGTGGTGATGGTTGCCCATCTCTGTGAATATATTAAAAACCATTGAATTTTACACTTCAGTTAGGTAAATTGTATAGTGTGTGAATTATGTCTTCATAAACCTGTGTTGCTGTTGTTTTTAAGTCATCTCAGGATCAAAAACCCCATTACTCTGTGGGTACTCCTTGGAATTGGGAGTTGGGGAAATGCTGCAGGAGAGATCAGAGGGTTAAAATCAACATTTGTGGAAGTTTGGAGGAGTATATTTGTGAAGTCTCCTGATATTTCTAACCTACCTTTCTTCCTTACCATTCACTCTGAAAAGTTTTGAATCACTTACACAAAATCAGATAGGGGAAGCTGTCCAAAATACCTGAAAGTCCCTTAATTTAAGACACAGCCAAACCTAGGAAGGAAGACCTCTATACCATGTGGCTGTGATTCTCTGAATACCCCATGATTTTGACAGACACTCTCTCTCAACAGGATGCTTCCCCCCACCCACCCACCCAGTCTGACATGTTACTATTGATACTCTCTAGTCCTCACACCAGGAAGGTTCACTGGCTAAGTCTCAGGAAATATTATGAGAATACAGTTTCCATTGATTTACTACTCCCAACTCTCACCCAAAAGTCAGGATCAAAATTTGTCCCCATTACCTGAAGCCACCCTAAGTAGCAAGGTGAATATGTAAGGAGGCACATTAACCCCGGGGACTTTCAAATGTCAGTGCACTTGCCCAGAGAGTCAAGAATCCTGAGATGTTTTGCCATTGCCCCCACAAACTTGATTTAATTTTCAATAAGCATTGCCCACCTCTCTTGTACCTTACAAGGATTCCTACTGAGAGAATAAATTGAATTATCATTTTCATTTAGTATATTGAACACTTAACGCAGAGCAAATGAAATCATTGCAAGACTAGGTCCTTTTTTTTTTTTTTTTTTGTAATTTATTTACTTGAGAGAGAGCGGGGCGGGGGGTAGAGCGAGAAGGAGACTCCCTGCGGAGCAGAGAACCCCACACAGGGCTCAATCCCAGGACCCTGAGATCATGACCTGAGCCCAAGGCAGACATTTAACTGACTGAGCCACCCAGGCACCCGAAGACTAGGTCCTTCTAAAAAATGTTTAAATAGGAGGAAAGGATTTAATGTCCCTGTCCGGGTAGCGACATTTGACTTTACTGAAATTCAGGAAATATTTCGGTAGTTCTTTATCCGCAAAATATTCACAGATAAAATAGATGATGGCTAGACAAGAGGCCCTTCCTCTCTACCGCCCTTTCCCCAGATCTGGGTAATGGTTGAAGTAAACCATCCCACAAAGACTTTGCCATCTGAAGTGTGGGTGTCCCTGCCACCCTGAGAACCAGAGGAAGGCACAGGGGCCTTGGCAGAAATAGACCTTGGATAAAAAAGCAGCTTTCAGAAACGAGATGAGGCAAGGGAAGAAAACCAATCACTGCGTGTCTTGTTGATGAATCCTGGCAAACCAGAGCGGTCACAGGCAACAACAGGCTCAAATGAGAGTTAATAAAACACAGAATACACATTGCCCATTTACATTTATTGCACATTAAACTTCCTCACATACAAAAGATAATGACAGATGCAAAACAAGTACTGAATACTGCAGTTCTGTCAGTGGGGAATTGGCGAAGCACCAGCCCCCCAGATTAAACCTAACAGGCAACTTTGCAGTGGTGGGGGGGGTCCTTGGGACTGGGGAGGGAGTGGGTCCAGGGCCTCTGGGGCTGCACTGAAATGGACATCTTCCTAGACCAGGAACTTAAACCTCCTACGCCCATCTCTGACTGTCCTGGTGAGTGGGCCAGGCCCCAGGAACGGAGTGCCAGTCATTTTGGTCTCAGATTGACTCGAGATGGTCGGCATAGTGTGAGTTGGCATTTTTTTTTGGAACATCTTCTGCAAAATTTTCCATCTAGCAGTTCCCTATTGGATGCAAAGTTCCCTGAACCGCCAGAAAGGGCAGGAACAGAGCTGGTACTCAGGGTAGGGGCAGAGGAGAGTCCACCCCCAAGGTAGGGTTTATGCTCTGAGGCAGTCCGGTGCACTCCCCAGAGAATCCACTGGGAAGAGGGTTCTCACGCAGGTCCTTTGTGACACCTCAGTCCCCGTCTAGTGCTATTGGCCGGAGTGACTGACTTCTTGACAGTTCAGAAGCCCTTTCTCAGGCCGGCTTCCTCCAGCTGTCTCACCAGTGTCCCTACACCACCTGTTCTAATGAAACATTGATTTTTCTCAAGAGAACAAATACGTTCCGGATGCATTTGTGATGCTGGGCTGGCAGAAGGGGAGATGCTACTGAGCCACTCTGAGTTCTTCCCTTTTATCTGCAACTTTAAGCCTCCCCCGTGATGTGACACCATCCAAGGTGCGCATTCTGAATCAGCTGCCACAGTCCCGCTGGGGCCGGGACAAGCAAGGGGCAAAGCTACGAAAGCCCCCAGGCAAACCTCTCAGCGCGCTCGCCTCTCTCTCTGCATCTGCACCGGGAAAGAGCAGCAATGCAGGTATTCACATGAGGGGCCCTGTTAACTCAGTCCTACTCAGTCGGAACCAGGGGTGTCCACTTTCCTACCCAGCCGCCGTGTCCCTGGGGCAACGCCTGCCGGAGTCACGTCGCCATCTCTGCGACACTCTGAGATGCTTGCAAGTTTCTGCACAGCTGGGAGCAGAACTGCAGCCTCCTTAGCACAGCTGAAGAGAACAAAAGCTTCCAGGGGCTGGGAGATAATGAGCTCCCCATCCCTCCCCCCCCCCACAACCCCCCCACCCGGGACCGCACCCGTCCCACCTCCTTTCCTCTGACAAGTGCAAAATCGCCCAGAAGCTTCTCTTGCCGCCAGGGGCCTTTATTTATTTATTTCCTCACGGCGGTGATGGCGTTGCTTCCCTTGCTTTTCAGAAGCTAAAATGCTTTGGCAGCCAAGAATGAAAGTGTTTGTCTTAATTCTGCCCTCTCGGCAGGAGCCGGTGCAGAAAATGGCTTGCCTGTTTCCTGCGCCCGCCCGCCGCCGCTGTTGTGGTGGCAAAGATAAACAGCCCATCAGTGCGGAGCTGAAAAGAAATATAGAAAAGGGGATGGGAGTAGTTTAATTACTTTGAATGGCTTTTTGTGTTCTGTATGATTGCTTCCTATGATACAGTAGTTTCTCATTCTCCATGCAAGCTCCGTGTTTCTATTCATAAGAATAAGATTGAAGCAGGAAATTGGCTTTCAAGAGAAGAGAGAGAGAGGGCTGAGAGGTGGGCCGTTTCCATCAGGGGAAAGCCAGCCAGTGGTTGAGTGTTCCCACAGTGGCTGAACTCAACCAGGAGCTGGGCCAGCTCAGAAACACCTGCGTCTTCCTTGCCCTTGCTGGCCCTTCCTTGCCCTGCCCTGGGGAATGCAGATGACCTGGTCCCAGGGAGAGCTATACCCCCTGGGGCAAAGATGGGGTCTCATGGAGCTTAAGAGAGGTCAGAGCACGGTTGAGGAAGGTCTGGGAGCAAAGCCAGGATCATCCTAAGGCTGCAGGCCAGTGTGGTCTGGGGCTTCTTCCTATCTGAAAAAAAGTAGAGATAGTGTGCGTGTGTGTGTGTGTGTGTGTGTGTACATATGTACACGTGTGTGCATGTGCGTGTGTATCTCCAATTCCGTTCAAGTTATCTACCCTACCCAAGTTTAGGCTCTGGGCTGGAACTGGGGAGGATGCTGCTCCTTCTCTCTCTGCTACCCTTGCATACTTTCCATTTCCATGAACGGAGAGCTTGTGGTTCATAATAATAACAAGCAAAGTCACCTTTCTATATGACATAACTGTATGATCAAAAGAGAACCAGGCTATTAGTCACTGACTAGGAATCAAGTGCTCTTATTCCACACAATCAAGATGACTCTTCGTCAAATTCACCTGTTTTTTTCTGTGTAAATTAAATTGCCTTGTAAGACAAAAATAACTTAAATACACCAAAGGAATTTGCTATTAGAGGAAGTCCTGTGATAAATCCTTTTGTAATACAAATAATATATGTTGCTGTAAATTCTAGTTTTATGCATTGGATTTTCTTAAATTACAGTAAATCTGTACTGGGGACATTTGAGTTAAGGACTGAGATTTACAAGCCCATCCAGAAAATTGAGTGCCCATTGTGTGCAGGGCATTCTTCAACAAGAGGGTGAAGTTTGGAAAACAGAAATTAATGGCATCTCTACTCCTGAGTTTAGGATCATGAGAGGGGTAAACCCTCAGGTGCTTGGAACCTTTACCCAGGCAGGCAGTTTGGACAGTTGCACAAGGCGGGCTGCAGATACACTTACAATCTCAAAGTAATATACAGATGATAACATCCACCATTGTTATTACAAGATTCTCATAAACATAGAGATAAGAAGTTTGGAGAATAAATTCTTTGAGGCTCACATGCTTCCAATGGAAAGAGCAGATACCAAGCCCTGAAATACTATGTTATGTACTCTTGAATGCAAAAGGAGTAAATGTTTACTTCACATTCAGAATCCCAAACAGCCTGGACAAATGTGAGGAACATCCAACGCCTGTTACAATCGGTGGAGAATTAGAGAGAGTTCACCAGGGGAGACCTCTCTGCAACAATGTAACACAGAAAGGGGTTCCAGAAGAAATGCGTCCAAGAGAGCATTGCAGGAAGCAGAACAGGAGAAACCGAAAACAGGTTACAAACTATAAAACAAAACAAAATGAGGAAGAAGTGAACCAGAAACTGTGGGAGGAGAGACATAATACAAAATGAACAACAGGCAGCAAGGAGGTACCAGGACGAGCTGCCTTCCCTGATGCTTTCCTCCTCGCTGTTCTCCACACTCTCCTCCCTGAGTTCTCCTGCCTTTATTTACCCCCTGCCTGCTACCCTCGTGCTAATCCGAGCGGACGTTCTATGTCCAGTCGCATTGACGGTCATTTTCAAGCCCATGCTCTCCTCCGGGAGGAAAGGACTGAAGAGGGGGCTCGATATGACAGAGTTGTAGCCTCTGTGCAAAAAGTGGGTTCAGAATCCTATATGGATCAGCTGCAGCCCAGGCCAACACCCAAAAGCTACAGATACTAGAAAAGGCCCCTCTGCCCAAAGTCATCTTACCCTTAGGGCAGTCAGGATTTCCACAGTTCCACAATATTCGCTTTTTCTATAACTGTCGTAAGAGGAAGAGAGGATAAAACACAGACTGGAGGTCCTGGGTATCTCAGTTGGAAATCGGGTTTCCGATTAGTGTTACCTTCAGGGTCCCAAAGCCACAATATGGTACCAGAATGGGAAGTGTTGATGCAGGAGCCATGTAGCAAGTTGATGAACTGAGGGAAGGAGCAAGCAGCAGAAATGGGTTACAAAAGGTATAGCCCAGGGGCGCCTGGGTGGCTCATTCCATTAAGCATCTGCCTTCAACTCAGGTCATGATCCCAGGGTCCTGGGATCAAGCCCCACGTCAGGCTCTGTGCTCGGGGGAGGGAGCGTCTGCTTCTCCCTTTCCCTCTGCCACTCACCCCAACCCCCGCTCACTCTCTCACTCTCTCTCTCTCTCTCTCTCTCTCAAATAAATAAATAAAATCTTAAAAAAAAAAAAAAAGTAAAGCCCATCAGAGTCACACAGATGCATCTGGTGGCCTGAGGCAGACAGGAAGTAGCACCAAGCCCCTGCCTGGGGGTTTGGCAAGCACACCCAGGAACAACCTTCATCAGAATGGGAGACGTGATGGGGAATGGAAAAGTACTGAAGGAAAGAATAGCCTACTTTACAATTTTACTCTTGATATTTTTTGACAGTGAACTTTTGACCACATGGGGATAACATTAAAAAACAAGAGTTGTCCATTTGACCTTGGCAAGACTTTGGAAAGAATGTTGCTCTGAGCATCCAGTTCTAATCCAGACCTGTTACACACGTTTAAATGGTCTTTGCTTTTATTATCTTAACTGATGGATTTTGCCAGGCATCTCTGTTACAGCTGTATGACTTACAATGATTACATTTACCTTTTCTCCTTATAAGAACCTAATGAGACCAAATTGGCGGCATGTAATCCAGGTCTCTTTAACTAATAATGTGACCTGACTTTCTTCAGCCTACAGTGAGGGTGGCCTCTAACATTCTCTGATTCCATTGCTTTTGCCCTTTACTATATGTTATTCTAGACTAGTTTAGTCTAATCTAGGTGAAGGAAACAAACATACAGAGCAAAGACCTGAATGAATAAATAAATAACCCAAATATTACTCTCCTAGTGGGATAGCTTGAAGAGAAAATTTCACAAGCCAACTGGAGGTCCAAGGTTTTGGGGTATCAGTCGCCTGTAAATGCAAAGCCTAGAGAGGGAACACTGTCTCAAACTATAAAATCTTCCATAATACAAGTAAGGTGAAAACAGATTTATTTGCCAAATCTCAAAATACTAGTATGAGGGGACACCCTTTGAAATTCTGTAGGGGAAGTTTTTCACCCAAAGGGTAATAAACTTATCAAATGCATTATACCAGCAGGTGGTACAGGAAGGAAATAAATGTATAAACCTCTTCCCACATGGTTTAGGAAGGTCTTATGAATGGCCAAGTCATTACAGAGTAGAGCATTACAGAGGACTGGGAACATATAAGGTTGACATCTGGGAAAACAATAAAGCTGTCCCTCCTCCCTAAGGTCCTTCTGAGTCATATTAGAAAAAAATCAGAGGCGCCTGGGTGGCTCAGTTGTTAAGCATCTGCCTTCAGCTCAGGTCATGATTTGAAGGTTCTAGGAGCGAGCCCCACATCAGGCTCCCTGCTCAGTGGGGAGACTGCTTCTCCCTCTCCCCCTGACCCTGCTTGTGTTCCTTCTATTGTTGTCTCTCTCTCTGTTAAATAAATAAATAAAATCTTTAAAAAAAAATCAGTTCAATGTTCTACTTCTAGAAGGGCAGCAAATGTTTGTCTTAGTAAAATGGAAGGAACATCCTAACAAGGAAGGGAAGAAAATCATCTGGATTAAGGGTAACCCAAGAGGGTATAAACTCTCAAGACAACACTGATGTTAGCCACTCTGGCCAGGGATGTCGTCATGTGCTTATCTGTCTTGGGGCGGACACATACTAAACTCTAATTGGGTAATATCAATCCAGGTTGTATTTTGTGCTAGCTCTAAGGGGAAAATAACGATGTGAGTCCCAATTATTTATTTCAGCTGTTGAAGTGAACGAACTCATAGTTTCTCTTCATGAATGGTGGGGGGGGGGGGTCATCTAATCTTTGGTGCCACAGGAGTCCCCTCGGGGTGGGGTGGGGGGAGTGGCAACCTACACTGTTGGAAAACAAAGCAAAGAACTCAGCCCTCATTCTCTGAGATGTGGGTCTCATCCCAGCTCTCTGTAAGAGCTGATGCTCTTAGGTTGAAAACATGTTAATGGTGCTCTGCCTAGGTAAGGATTTTTGAAATGGGCCCTGAGTGCATTTACTTTTCTCCTTGCATTTGTAATCAGCCTGTCATTTCATTATCTGCATTCTGTGTTGGCTGTTTGGGATCATTAGGCAAAACCTAGCTATTGCTGCATATTACTCAGTACGTTTGCTCTAATAAGCTTTCGTAAATAAAACCCGAAGAGATGAAAAAGGCCAGTGTTTGATTACATGCAACCAATTTGGTCTCATTAGGTTCTTATAAGGAGAAAAAGTAAATATAATCTTTATAAATCATACAGCTATAACAGAGATGCCTGGCAAAATTCATTAGTTAAGATAATAAGAGTGAAGACCATTTAAACATGCGTAACAGTTTGGTTTATGAAGCTGTTAAGTACTATTTCATCCATTATAAACTTTTACAAAGCTCAAAGATGTAATCAGACAAAAGAAATCATATATTCTTACATGATTCCCTAAGGTTTGGGCTTAATAAATTGCTATTAAAACAATGATAAAAACTAATGCTTGTCTTGAATCTTTCAATTCAAAGACCCTTGTAGACTCATAAAACATTCATTTATTTTCCCTACATGTTCAAACAAAGTTTGTTCAACCTATTTTACAGAGGATACCATTGAGGCACAAACCAATTAAATGATAAACAAAAAAACAAACAGCAAAACTGAAAGTGACCAGAGAATAGGTCATTGCTTCTCAAGTCAATGTAAAGTCAGAATTGTCATTTTAAAACAAACAAAGATGAGGGCTGCCTTTACTGGTTTGCCCCACATAGGTAGTATTTTGATTTGATTCTTGAGTAGCAAGTAAGGCAATGTTGATCAGTTGGACTTGAATATTATTTGTTTGAGGAATTTGTTCAGGAAAATAATAAAACAATCCCTAGGTAGGAAAGACCTTGGAATTAGACAACCGCCCTATTTTGTGACCTTGAGCAAAGTCACAGAGTGGACCCCGGATTGTCTTAGTTGAATTAGGGAAAACAACACTGTGAGGAAGAAATGAGATTATTAACATCAGGGAAGAAAAAGTCCTTACAAACTTTTTCATGCTGCACATGTTACCTATTTTCCCCGTATCTCTTCCTCCTATTCATTACATGCTATGATGTTTTAAGAATTAGCTCTTAAAAAAATAAAAAGAATTAGCTCTTATCTTCAGAAACTATTATTATTATTATTTTATTATTTTACCAATACTCTTAATACTGCCCTCAAGGCTTTGCCTATTGGGTCAGTAGGATGTCCCATCTCAGCACTGGGGAAACTGAGGCAATCCTAATGAGTGAGCTCTAACTAGACGTCAGAATATAATCCTCACACTTAGCCCAAACCCATCAGCCGGGGAGGAAACAGGTTTTCTAGACTGCCAGAAAGAATGGAATGGGAGAAGCAGGAACTGGCTTCCCTCCCACTCCCTTTCGAATTTCAGCCAGTTTGCCATCTTCCTGGTCCTTACAGATCTGCCAAGTTGCTCCTTTCAGCCCTGACTCCACTCCTCAGCAGTGCCTCCCAGGGTCCCAGGAACCACTGTGACCTGGCATAGTGTGAACGTCAGCAGCAGCATGGAAGGGAAAATGGGAGGACTGGGGCAGGGGTAGCAAAACGGGGAAAGGCAGGTGCTATCCTGGGCAGCTAAGCTCTCGAATGAATGCTTTCTGAACTTGATACGTGCCTATATAGCAAAGGAAGTAAGAGAAACACTGATTTTAAATAAATCATTTGAGGTTAAACAACGTACAGTGTCCTTGGGCAGGACGGAGGAGGTGTGCCTTGGTAGAGCAGGTTGTGATGTCAGGAGATGGGGGTGCTGGCGGAGGGGGGGGGTTGTATTTTATTATTTTTTTCTTTTTTTTCTCCTCCATCTTAAATAGCAGGGATGTGGCTAACCAAAGTGCAGAGCCTCTTACAATAGATACAACAGTGCCACCTAGAGGCCAAGCAGCAATTGTCCTCCCAACCCGCGAGAGGCCAAGACCGAAAGCGATGATCCCAGTCCCCCAGCACCGGTGAAATGAAGCACGACCGGGCTTCAAGGCTGCTTCGCCCACAGGCCGCACGCAAAGACTTGGAGGAACTGCTTGCAAAGCCAAGTATCCAAGGACTGTCTTTGCTGACATCAGACAGCACACGGCTGCTCCTCTTGAGTGTAGTTCCAAAACCCAAAAGGAGAAAGGACCTTCTGGATTGTAGCCTCGGAGCCTCCCCTCCCCCCCCAAAATGCAAATTTCCTTGAGTTTTTCCTTCCTGTGTCCTATTCTTTGCATGTTAAGATAATTCATGCAAATTTTATGCATTTTGCTCAGAGGCATCTAATTAGACAGATTAGCTCGTCGACTCAGTAACCTTCTATTTTATTCTTCTGAAAGGAAGGTTATGTCAGTTAGGAACCTCTCACTCTTAACAGGCATCAGGCACAGAGTGTGTTTGTGTATGAGCTAGAACTCACAGGGCTCCGTGGGTCTGGAGAACATAAACACCTGCATTTTATGTGTGTATCATCTTGTGTTTGCATTTGGGGGCTTAGTATGGCTTCACATCCCAAGTCCAGCATAGGTACATCGCACACAAGTGCAATCAAAGTGCACCTCTCCATGAGAAAAAGGGAAATGAAAAGTTAGCTCACAGAGGTCCAAGAAGTCTGAACATCTGATTGGCATAACAGCTGAACAAAAGAAATGAAAGAGAAAAAAAAACATGTATACATTTCCTCCTCTGTTCTGAAAATGGATTTCAATTCTTGTTGGCATACCACCAGTTCACATTCCAGAAGAAAAGAAAACTCACTTATCAGGCAAGGATAAACCAGAGAGGCTAACAAGCTCTCAAATTGACAAAAGCATTGTGGGTTGCCATGGAAAGCGATCTTTTAAACTGTGAGGGTCATTATCCCCTGCCTCTAAAACTCTACCAGATGTACCAGCCTAGGATCTAATTAGATGAACCAGATTCCTCACAGCAGCTTCTGAGATGACTTCCCGACACTCTTCCTTCCATGAAGAGTCAGCCAAGTCCCAAGAGCCATCCAGATGTGTGTTTAAGTCAACCGCTGTATAAAGCTCCCTGAAACAGACACCAGTTCTCCCAGCACGCAGCCATCAGTAAAGCTTTTGGGTCAAAGTGGGGCCGCTCAAATACCTGCCTGTACCATTTGACTGGGGCCAGTTAGCCGGGGGACGGTGGCAAGGCGAAGAATTGTTTGCTTGTCTAAAATGAGCAGCCATTATTCAATTCTAGCCTTTCCTTGAGGAAAGGCAGGCACAGTCTTGCTAGGTTGTTTTCAAGAAAAGCCTGACATCTGAATGTGTATGTGAAATCTCCCAATTTTTAAATGTTGGCAGCAACTCAAAAAAATTTAAAAACCTTGTGCGAGGCCAAACAAAATGTGGCCAAAGGCCTGATTTTACCCGGAGAAGAATAGTGCAACCCCTGCCTCGGGTCAATCACAGCCCTGGAAAATCTGTGTTCAAACCACACCCGACTATTATGCCTCCACTGCATATTTAGCACAGAAACTTTCACACTTCTGTGTCTTTGTTTATCCTGTTTTCACTTGTCTGAGTTGGTCTTTTCCTCCAGTGTCTGCTTGTCAAAATCCAGTATCAGGGGCCAACTCAAATGTCAATTTGTTTGTGAAGTCGGCCAGAATCACTGCAGTCAAAATTAATCATTACAATAACACTTGGTTTTTATCTCTGTTCTCACACTTAGTAGTCAGCCTCCCAGTAGGAGTCAGCGGTATTGGTATGAGTCCCAGGTGTGGGTCCCTGAAACCTAGTAATGTAGCCAGTACACGCTCTCTCTCTGCCCAGTGCCCAGCACAGAGCCTGTGTTGACGGTTGCTTCGAATTTACATGGAGTAAGTTACTAAGTGGGAAGTAATAAGGCACAAAATTCATTGGCTAGAATACTCCCACACTTAACTTCAGTCCCAGCCTTGTAGTAAACACGTCAGGGGATCAGATGACAATGCCCAACTACTGAAATTGGGTCTACATAATAATGATTTAAACACCTATTTGAACAAAGTGCATCTCTCTGCCAGACCCCAGGGGTATGTTGTAACTATCAGGCCATAGTCTGACTTCCTAGAGGGCAGGGTGCTTTTTTTCCCCCCATGTTTTCATTCTATCTACCTACCACACTCTCTGGCACAGAGAAATGATTCGATAAAATACTTGTGGAGTTTAATCATCATCAAAACAAGTCTATAATGAGCACCTACCTCATGCAAAGAACAGCATGCTCCGTGGTAGCGATGTGGTAAAATGCCCTGGGGTAGCTACAATCTGGGTTGGAAAGCAAAACATATTTAAATGGAAAAAAAAATTAGTTGCACCATCAACACATGACAAACGCTGAAAGGTGTTTTTTGGGCTCCAGCTCTGTGGTATGTCTCCTGTTAAGTGCTGGGCATCCAAAGAGAACAAGAAGCTGCCCACCCCCACCACCTCATGGAGACCAGGTATCATATAGGTGCGTTTGAAGTGGAAAGAGCACTGTGCTCTGAGCAAGTCAGAAAAAGTGCCACTCGAAATCCCAGGAAGCAGGAACCTACAGAAGTTCCAGATGGAAACTGATGTCCTATTGTTGTAACATTAGGATGTTAATGGGGTGGAGAGTGTTGAATAAATTGAAATGTTGCAAAAGGAAAATACTCCAAAGTGATGCTATCCCTAGATCCTGGTGGGCTTTCTGGGACCTACCTAGGTACGTAAAATTCCCTCACTATCAACCTTGAGATCACACCCAGTGAAGAACTACATTGAAGTTCCAAGGAAGTAGTGAGTCCTGAGCTCTGAGGGGCAGGAGAACTCTCCCCGGGGGCCACGGTGACCCCCGACTCTGACTGCCTCTGGAAACACCTGTGCTGATGGGAAGAGATACAGTGACACAAACGCTCTGTTCTCCCCTAGCATTATCGCATTCCTGCCTTTTGTGTCTCCCAAACACTACCCCCTGTATGTCTTAGTCTGTGCAGGGGACTATCACAAAAAAACACCATCACCTGCGTGGTTTATAAACAACAGAAATTTATTTCTCACAGTCTGGAGCCTGGGGAGCTCAAGATCAAGGTAACGGCAGGTTCCAGGTCTGGTGGCGGCAGCCGTCCTCAATGACGGCCATCACAGGGCGAAAGAGACAAGCTAGCTTTCTGGGGCCTCTTCTTATCAGGCCATAAGGGGTCTGCCCTTGTGACCGAACACCTCCCAAAGGCCCCACCTCCTAACGCCATCACCTTGGGGGTGACAATTTCAACATAGGAATGTGGAAGGGACTCAAGCGTCAGACCCCAGGAGTGTAGAAACTCCCCACGCTATCATGGATCACCTTCGTCCTTTCGCACCCTTCACAGTCCGCAAGTACCGCTTCCCTGCTGTGGGTGGTGAGAGGAGAATAACCATGGCCATTGTTAACCCTTTCTTTTGGCCAACTTGAACCTGGTCAGTTGGTCTGGGAAAGCAGTGACAAAAGGAGAAAGGGCACTGGTTTCAGTGTAAGCTTTCTCTTCCAAGTGAGGAACTTAATGTCATGAACTCTAGCTGCGACACCCTAGCTCACCATGCAGAACAATCCATCCATGAAACGTGAGGGTGTATACTTATAACCACCCTATAAAATGGAGAAAACCTGGGGAAGGAAATAAGAAAAAAATGGGGAGGAGGGAGGTAGGGGAGGAGAAGAAGGAGGGGTAGGGAGATCAGTATGGCAGGTAAAAATTAAAATGAGGATTTATTGAGAGAATCTGAGGTAGATCTGGAGCTTAAGATCAAGAATTGCTGGAGATAAACATAGAAAAATGGGGAAAAGAAAAAAAATAGAATCAAATCTCTGCTTTGCAAGCTCATGCTCTGCCAATAATTTATCCTTAAAAAAAAAAGGCAGAAGGAGGTCAGAAGATGGGAGAAAAATAATCAGCACGAAAGTGGAGGTGTCAACCTGAACAGATTTCAAACTGAAACAAAGAATTTATATGATTAGCAACAATTACATGGAGATATATAAACATCTTGGGCCAAATGGTACCGAGCAACACTCTAGCGCTTCATGGTGCCTTATGTATAGTTTAGTCTTTTGATATTTATTTTGCATTCTGCCAGCAAAATTTTTGTCATAACTGATGTGTTTTGCCAAGTCTTTTATTTGGGATGCTTCCTGATTTAAATATTTTTAGCTGCAGTGGTTTTTTAATCACGAGGGTATTGTTTCAAAAAGCAATTATTTTATGTGCATCTAAAAGCAAAATTGAAGCCCAATCCAAATTCATCTGAGATCATCTTATACGTGAAGGGGCACCATGGAAAAGAGCGGAAAATTGCCCTTGAGAACTATTCTATGAAGGGATCTCAGACTTCTCTTATAAAATATGGTTAGTGGGGTGACCTTTGATGTCCCCCCGGTTGCTATTGATTGAAAACGGCAAATTGCAACTTCATCTGTGTTCGTCAGAAAATAAGGTCCATTCACTCCTCCCACCCCCAAATCGAGCCTCTTTGCAATCAGTCAGCCTTCCCAATGGCCTATAATTTGGATAAGAGGAGCATGAATGGATGACTTTCTAGAAAGAAACATAATGTCTCCATGTAATTGCTTTTCTAAGGAAGGAAGTGGCACCACCCTGGTTTGGAGTTCAGAGGCTTACAATGAAGCACCTGGAAGGAAAAAGAACTAAAACGTCCAGGCTGACCTACTTGTGAGCCATCTCCATCTGTTCCAGGAGGTAGCCGCTGCTGGTTTCCCAGTGCCCCTCAGCCCCGCAGTCCTCTGCCACACAAAAATTACCGAAAAGACAGGGTCAAGCATGTCTGCTTTATGGCAAAGCAGACATACATACAACTGTCAGGGAACAGAGAAACACCCCTTAAAGCCTTGGCTACAGCGACATCTGATTTTTCAAGCCCACACATAGGCTTTGGGTTGCTTCTTTCAGAAAGTGCTTTCTTCCTCGTCTATTTAAGTTGATCCAATAAAAGCAGGGTTCAGAGAGATGTGTAGTCCAGCCAACGCGGTCATTTTTACGGCAAATGGATTATGGGCCCGAGGAACAATGAGAAGTCTCTTTTGCAATTGTTCGTGGGAGTGTGTTCATTCCAAGTCATTACCATATGTGTCTGTCAGAGGGACTCTCTGCATCAGGCTATAATGGGGCACATTAACTTTCTTTCCACAGCAGAGCGTTCTGTGCCCCGGCTCTATGACGGGTCCAAGACTGTGGTTCAGGGAGCCGCTTTAGACCCAGCTCTTGCTGAAAAGTCCACAGCCAACCAGGCGACAGTTATGAGAACAGCTCTTAAAACCACAGGCAAGGAAGGAGAGAGAGAGTCAACCTAGAAAGTTCCCTCTGGGAAGGGCCCTGCTGCAACGTGTAGACAGGAGATGGGAGAGAATTTCCTGACAGCGGCAGCTGGTGCCTCGAGAAAGCCTGGGACAGAAAGCAGAAACGGGATGAGGTGGGGAAGCCTGCGGTCTAACCCAGCACTTTGGCTAGCATCTACTCTGTCTTTCTGCCTTACAGTCTACCTCTGACTCCAGTGCTGGTTTGCTCTCTCATTATGTCACCCTCGAGCTCAGAAGCCCTCCTGGTTCTCACTGCCTTCGGAACCAAATGTAATTCCTACACGGAGTTCTCAAGAATTGCACTGGGTACGAGCAAGCCCTTTCCTGCATCCACACCATGGTGTTTCCACTCTGGGCGAGATATCCTCTGTCTGCCCCTCCAGATCCACACCGCACCTTTCTCCACCAGCTCTCATCTGGGAGCATGACCTGGGGATCCCAGCCAGTTCCCAAGGACCCAAGGACGCAGCTGTGGGTTGGGCTTGGCCAATAGCGAGAGGGGGGCGGGGCCAGGCAGGGGTTCCCAGGGATGGAGCGGAGAGAAGGCATTCGCAGTGCTGGCTCCTTTGTGCTGGGGTTCCTTCTAGCTGTGCCCCTCACCGGACGGGCACTGGTCCCTGAGGCGCGGCTTCCTCTACACTGTGCCTGCTGGTTCTGGTGACCGTACTTTCCCCTCAGTCCCAGAGGTCTGAGGATGATATCCCTTTCCCTCCCCCAACCACCACTGCTCAGGGTTACTGCACTATTATTTGTAAAAAAAAAAAAATCATCCTCCTCCTATGTGTTTAGACTACTCCATCCGTTTGCTGTTGGGAGCCCGACTGAAACTCTCTTTCCCTCTCTCTACCTCCTTATAGATGAAAGATTGTTAAAGCTAAAAGTAATGGGACCAGGATTTGAACACAAAGCAGTCTAGCTCCAGAAACTTCTCTCATAGCCCCTGAGCTATATACTGCCTCACTAATACACTGGGCTAGTACTGCATTGTCGCTTCCCTGCTCCCATCAAAATCCACCTAATCCCAGCAGGTAGGGGTCAAGCCACCCCTCGTCTATGATATTTCCCTTGTCCCTCCAGCTCCATCACACATTCAGTTTCCAGTAAGCAGAGTGTCTGTGTCATCCCCCTGTACACATACACAATTCTTTCAGGATTCATGTGCATATTCTTGTTCCCCTGAGGGATGGAAAACTTACAGGAAGACAGAAATTGTGGTTCCATATTATCTCCATGGTCCTTAGCCCACAGTAAATACAATGACCTCATCACTCAGTTGAATAAATGAATGGGAAGGAATTTCTATGGCTCCTTTATTGTCAAGAGGAATAATTGTCCCTGTAATTTATGAGTTCTTATTAAATTTAAATTTTAAAAAATGAGCAGTGGAAGTGAAAGATGACAAACTCTAAATAAGTAAAAGTCATCTGGAAGCAATTCTAGCATTTCCTTTACCAGAAAAGCTTGCTTAAGACTCCCAATTCTCATCATATACTAACTGCTTCTGGAGAGTCCTCATAGCTTGGTGGCTACGAAGAAATTCCTGGAGCTCTTCTGCCAAGGTTCGCATCCAGGTTCTGCTGCCTGTTAGCTGTCAATTTTAGGAAACGGCAATTTAATCTCTCTGCAGCTCAGTTTTCTCATCTGTAAAATGGGGCTAATAGTAGTACTGACACATTTCATGCTGTGAGGATAAAATGAATTCATACACATAAGCACCACCACTGAACCTGGATGCATTGTGTGCAATATGTATCAGTTATTATTGCTGAATATGGTTATCCTATCCTGCCAGCACTCTGCGCAGAACTTCCTGGAAGTTTCCAGGGAAGGCAAGGTACTACTCTCTAGCACTTATTTACAACAACTCTACCTCAAGGAGTTAAAAGCTCTGCAGATTTCATCTCATTCTAGTGACTAACATGTGGATGAAGTATTTTCATGTAAAGCGGGAAGAAGGAATAGGGAGGCTATTTTTAGAGTATTATACTATTTTACAATAGTAAAATGAGCCATCAAAGGCACAGGGGAGACTAATTAACTTCTAAATGAGTCTTTACTTGTCACCTACAATGTACCCAGCTGTGTAGTCAAAGAGATGGAGGAGGTAAATGAACGGTACAGCACCTGTCTATGGTGACCCAGTTGGTCACCTTAGTGCAATGTAGAGCCCAGGAGTTGTGACCCAGTTTGCTGCCATGCCGTTGGAGCACTCAGAGAGCGAGGAACAGCTCTGATTTTGGAGAACTAGCTATTAATCTCTTGAGGTAGATGAGGGGGTGTCCATCCAAAAAAAAAAAAAAATCTGTGACAACATTGGGGACACTGCAGATTCATCTAATAATCCATCTGACCCTCATTTGTTCTTCTGATACATGCATGCCAGCTAGACAGTCCCCCACCCCCATGGGTTGAAATGGCAGTGCAATGGGAAGAATACCAGAACTGGGGAGCCCATAAAGAGTCTTCATCCTTGATCAGCCTCTTCTTTATAATCTTACCTTTTTATTACCTTTATTAAGCATGGCATGCACAGAGGGCCTAAAAAAAGCACGAAAGAAACAATTTGAGTGTCGGTTTTGCAGCAGCTCTCCCTCCCGTGAGAACTGAGTTACACACACAGTTTATTACCTTCTCATGCTCCTGAACACTGCTTAAATCCATATAATATCTTTTGGTGGGTAAATAAGTAGCTTCTCTCTCTCATCTGTCAATCAAACCCATTTCCCCCTTGAATAAAGGAAGTTAACGTCAGCCTTCCCTTAGCAAGGGCAGTGAGCTTCCTCTTGCTCTCTACCAGGAATTCTATGGCAGGAGGAGAGAGGGGAGGGGTGTCTTGGCAGTCCTGGAGTGCCTTGGCTGTGTGGGCCACCGGAACAGAGAAAGGTCTATACACACTCCCATGGCGGCACTAGCCAGACCTTGGCTGCTGAATAGAAAGAACACAGAAACTCTAGTATTTCCTCCAGAGCCACAGCTTGGCCAAGGCCACACCAGTGGCATTTCATTGGGGTGATTAAGACAGAATCCAGGTGGCAATGGGTTGAAGGGGGAGAGGAGAGTAAAGGAGTGAAGAAAATGGAGAGACAGATCAAGGGGAAAAAAATCTATCTCCTTTTCTGGGCAAAGCCACCCCACCCCATGCTGATGAAATGTTTGGTTATTTTTTTTAAGATTTTATTTATTTATTTGAGAGAGAGAGATCATGAGCAAGAGAGCGAGAGAGAACATGAGTAGTGGGGAGAGGCAGAGAGGGAAGTAGACTCCCCACTGAGCAGGGAGCCAGATGCGGGGCTCAATCCCAGGACCCCTGGATCAAGACCTGAGCTGAAGGCAGATGCTTAATGACTGACACACCCAGGTGCCCCTGTTTGGTCATATTTAATTCAATTTATATCAAGAATGGTTTATGAAGCCACTACTATGTATAAAGTATTGGACTAGAATTTGGGGAGGAGAGACACAAAGGCGAACAAATGTGCTGGCCATCTCTCCATGATGACTCACCTCCTTCAAGCCTTGCTCAGACCTCACTTTCTCAGTGAGGTCCCCCCCAACCACCTTTTTAACACAACTGCCCCTCCCCCCAATACTTATGCCTCCTTTAGCCTGTTTTTTCCCATAACGCATATCTCCTTTCGACGACTATTTTTTATATTTACTTACTTTATTACGTTTATTATTAACTGTCAGTTTCCAAACACACACCCCACCCCCAGGACAGGAATCTTTGTGAGATTTATTTCCTGACGTACTTTAAGTGCCTAGAACAGGGCCTGGCACATAGTAAACAGTCAATAAATAGTTGTTTAATGAAAAAGAATTGTTTCTCCCAGAGCCCAGATACATTCTTAACTACATTCTGAAGAAGTTTCTGGAGTTGTCAAAAACTTATAACAAAAATGGCCATCTCCCCCAATGAATGCTCCCAGGAGTGAAAGCAGTGAAAAGGTTTTGGCGAATGAGTGGAGGCATTCTTACAGCTCACTCATCTCACTGTGCAGCTGACTTTACAGGAATCAATATCCATGGTTTTCTTTCCCAGGTCATCCCTCAATCACTATACAGCTGGGTCATCCATCAGTCTGGCTCCGATGTTTCATACTTGAGACTGATGCACTACCTTTCCTTTCTGTGTAAGTATACTCATAGTGTGATACAGAGAATTTATTCTGCTACATGCCAACAAGCATGCATTTCAAAGATATTTAATAGCCTTCAACATATTAGGTGGTTTAATCATTAACAGACTCATACAGTCTGGCCCCATATGATGCCATAAATATCCACCGCTCCCCCAGGCCCACCAACCAAGTTCTAAACAAGAGGCAGATCCCACCCCAACATAAACACACTCATTGACCAGAGTGGACTCCAAATTGCTCCTAACCAACCCCACTCCCACAGGCAAATCTCTGAACTGGCACATCCCAGCCTCATGACAAGTTCTAGAACACCCATCCACAAACTGTGGCAGGTAGCCAGATATTCATGTTTCATAATAAATAATCTGAAGTTCCTAGATATAAAAAGGCTCACTCAAGGTCACAAAATTGGCTCATGGCAGTGAAATGAGGTCATGTTTCCTACATTGCTGGATTTCACAAGTGACTCCTACAACTTGGTGCTACCACAGGCTTTGATTTTCAATATTTCTTCTTCTACTGGGGCCCCGCCTTTCATCTGTGAGGGAATTACTCTTGAGATGAGCAACACCAGGGAAAATAGATGCCCACCTGGCTGATGCTCCTATTCCCTTCTATAACTTCTCAAAGATAAGAGCTCACATCTTTATCTCTAACTTCCTAGAAAAAAATGTATGCAATTCTCTTGCTATTGTGATCTGCCTTGCTCAGGTCCTAAAGCCACAGAGATGCACCTGCTTTACACACATGCCTCTCTATTTCCAAAAAGAAAGGATACCAGGAGAAGTAAAAAGCACTAATTCACTGCACAGAAGAAGCCTCATTCAAGGCCAAGTGTATTTGCTCCATGGCCCAGCAGTGACGATACCCCTTGGGCTAGACCACAGCGAGTCCTGAGTTTAGTTCAAGAGCTGTGACTCACTTTTTTCAAAGAAGCTACAAAGTCACATTGCAAGGGCATGAATACAGAGAGGGAAAGAAATTGTGGCCATTTTTTGCAATGCTCCTTTAAGATACGTGTGGAAGGGTTGAGAGATATGTAAGTCCTCTTAGAGGAAGAAGATTGGGAACTTAGCCATCACTAAATTATCTAGTCACACCTGCTCTCCTCAAGGAACTATTGGCTTAGGGCACCTTGTACATTCATTCATTCAACAAATACTGACTGAGCACCTACTCTGTACCAGCCCCTATTCGGGGCACTTATGATAGAAACAGACAATGTCCATGCTCATATTAAGCTTACAAACTAGTAGGGTACATTCAGGCAATAAATAAACAAACGTATAACAGATCTGACTGTAAGTGCTGTAAAAAACTAATAATAGTTAAGAGTGTGAAGAGTAACAGGAATGTGCTGTTATTTTATTTAGGGTAATCGTGGAAGATCTCACTGATAATATCTTGAAGGAATACTTGAAGAAAGTGAGGGAACAGTTGATATGGATGGCTGGAGAGGAGCATTCCAGGCAGAGGAAGGGGTAAATGTGTGGCCCTGGGGTGAGATCATCTCTGCTTCTGGAGTGACAGCAAAGAGGCGGATGTGGCTGCTGTGGGTGTGTCAGGGGAGAAAGAGGTTAAGGGAGAAGTGTCAGTGGGCCAAAAGGTATTGTGAAGGATAAGCCACAATAAGAAGCTTGGATTTTATTCTGAGTGAGAAGGGAGTCCTTGGCCGGTTTAGAACACAGATGTGCTATGACATGATCACTCTGTTAACTTGGTACAAAATACACTCTGGGGAGGCAGGGTAGAAGCAGGAAGCCAGCTGCGAGGTTGGTCACACTGGGTTCCCAAGCTACACGGATCAGAGCTAATAAATATATTCCTCAGTTCTGTTTCTGATCTCCTGTGTTGGATTATGGCTGAATTTGGCAAGATGGCCAGGGGAGAGAAATCCTTCAAGACCTTGCTCACCAAGGAAGATAAGAGCTTCTTTCAACCCACCTGTTGGGTAGGTGAGGAATGGAAGGGGGAGGAAGAACATGTCCATTTGGAGTCTAGCTATCCAGCCACTTAAGAATCCATCTCTGTCTCCTTCCTTCCCTGAGTGGACGATGGGAAGGATGGTGGCTGATGAGCCGGTGCTGATGAGCAGAAAGGGATAGAATTGGAAAGGAGTCGCCACCATGTGAATAAGGCCAAAGCGAGACAGATGGCTCAAGATTACTGGAATTTCTCACAGGGCTGGACTTTCAAGGCACAGGGAGCTCTGATGAGTAAAAAAAATGGTAGGACTGACACTCGGGGGATGGACCCTTGGGAGGAGGGACCCACTGGACCAGAGGAGGGAGTTGGTGTCTATGGCCTGCTGTCTGTTTGGGACCTGGATTTCAGCAAGAGACATGACTAAGCACCAAAACATGTCTAATTTTCCAAAGTTCACATCTTCCATCCTTCCATTTCCATCTCTCCCCACATTCTGGTGCTCTCTGAACCCTTACCCCTAAGGGTTAAAATCAAGCAAAACTCCCTGGGAAACTGAGGACGTTCATTCTCTTGTTAACTGGGTCCAAGCAAATGGTACTCTCTCTACTTTCCCAGCTCCCTCACTCTCTGCTTTTTTCTCTCCTCTATTGTCTCCATTTCGTTTCTTTTTTTTTCTTTTAAGATTTTATTTATTTATTCGACAGAAAGAGAGAGCACAAGCAGGGGGAGTTGCAAGCAGAGGGAGAAGCAGGCCCCCACTGAGCAAGGAGCCCAATGTGGGACTCGATCCCAGGACTCCAGGATCATGACCTGAGCCAAAGGCAGACACTTAACCAACTGAGCCACCCAGGCGCCCCTATTGTCTCCATTTCTAACAAAGGAGGCCCTGAAGCAGGTTGCTGTTGCCAAATATGGGAGAGATGTCACCAACAGGAGGCACCGTGATGGACCCCAAGCACCAAACCCCTTGTTCCATCCCCACCCCAGGCAACGCAGGAGTGGGCAGAGTTTTTGCAAGATGCAGTAGAACACACTGATCAAGAATATGGGCCCAGCAGGGGCGTCTGGCTGGCTTAGTCAGTTCAGCTTCTGCCTTCAGCTCAGGCCATGATCTCAGGGTCCTAGGATCGAGCCCCACTTCAGGCTTCCTGCTCAGCAGGAAGTCTGCTTCTCTCTCTCTCTCTCCCTCTGCCCACCCCAACTCACTCTCTCTCTCTCTCTCCCTCTCAAATAAGTAAATAAAAATAAAATCTTTAAAAAAAAAAAAAAGGAATATGGGTCTAGCAGTCAGGAGGTCTTACCTTGCTTCAGGCCCTTCCTGAACCATGTACTTGCAGTGTAACCTTGGACAAATGACTTAACTTCACCAAGCCTCAGTGTTACAGTCATAACAGGGTAATAATACTACTTATCTCACAGGGTTTTTGTGTGGATTAAGTGAGAAATTACCTATAGCGTGCCTTTGGCATAGTATCTGACACACTGTAAAAAATGGGACATATCATTGTCATTAACATTATTTTATTAAGAAGGGAGGCTGGTATCCAGCTGCCTCTGCACAGAATGCAAATAAACGAGTGGTTACACAGCCAAGAAATATGATTTGGCGGGTGCAAGCAGTGTTTGTGTGGGTTTGCTGGCAGGGGGTTAGGGAGTGAAGTTTATCTTCTCACGATTAAGTTCATTTAAAAATAGGGGCACCTGGGTGGCTCAGTAGGTTAAGAGTCTGACTCTTGATTTCGGCTCAGGTCATGATCTCAGGGTCCTGAGATGAGCCCTGTGTCAGGCTCCATGCTGGGCATGGAGTCTGCTTAAGATTCTCTCTCTCCCTTTGCACACCGCCCCCCAAGCACTCAAAAAAAAAAAAAAAAGAGGGATCTCGGGGGCCTGGGTGACTCAGTGGTTAAGCAACTGCCTTCCATTCAGGTCATGATCCTGACTCCGGGATCAAGTCCCACATCGGGCTCCCTGCTCGGCAGTGAGTTTGCTTCTCCCTCTGACCCTCTCTCCTCTCATGCTCTCTCTCAATCTCTCTCTCTCAAATAAATAAATAAAATCTAAAAACAAAAAAAATAAGGGATCTCTGAGAGACACAACGGCTGGTTCTAACACCACTACCCACTTGGAGGAAGGCTCTAACAAGTTTTGTTTCTCCTCTCAGGGCATTTGCCATCTACAAAAGAAGAGTAACAGTAAACGTAAGTAATATCCAAGGTGTCCTTGGCCAGAGGGAGCTCTGTCTTCCCTGTGGTTCTCTCCCAGCCAGTACCTCCCTGACCGCTCACAAAACCTGGCTAGCTGTGGCAGCCACAGCTCTTAACGAAAGTCAAGCCCAGCTCTTACTGAATGCGGACCGCATGTGCATGCTCACACACATGCACAAAGCAAAGGCTTATGGAGCCTTCGTCTTGTGTCAGTCTCTCACAGGTATTACTTTATTAATCATCAACACAATCCTGTGAGGTACATACTACCTTGCCCCCATTTTAATCATGACAACCCGGTAGCACGAGGTTCAGTAATGTCTGCAGGATCACCCAGCTAAAAAGGGGAGGAGCCAGGATTCGAATCCAGATGGTAAGATGCCGGAGTGAGCCCTTTTACGTTCCCATCCATAACTGAATCTCTGGTGCTGGAATTTTAGGCACCGTTTTATGAGAGAGTCTTAAAGGGTCACAAATCCCTACACTTCATCTGTGAAATAAGGAGAATTGGATGCACAAATTTTAGCTATTCTTTTCAACCTTAAAAGTCAATTAAACTGAACAAAGTTTGGTGACCCCCATTACCCGGGCCAATGGATCTCCACGTGAGGAGGGCAATCTGGAAACGTGCAGGAATATTTTAAATTGTCACAATGACTGGGAACTAATAGCATGAAGAATCTGCAGCTGCTAAATGGTCTGCAGCTCTGAAGACAGGTCCGCGTAAAGATTGCCCTCTTGGGTTTCTGGGTGGCTCAGTCGGTTAAACCTCTGCCTTCAGCTCAGGTCATGATCTCAGGGTTGTAGGATGGAGCCCTACCTCGGGCTCCCTGCTCAGCGAGGGAGTCTGCTCCTCCCTCTTCCTCCCTGCTCAGCGGGGGAGTCTTCTCTCCCACTCCTCCCCCACCGTTCATGCTTGCTCTCTCTCTCTTTCAAATAAATAATAAAATCTTTTTTAAAAATTCAAAAGAAAAAAGAATCGCCCTCCTCCTGCAGTGACAGCACCCACTGAGGAGCTCCCATTGGCAATGGAGGTACAGTGTCCAGTTAAAGAGTTCTAATAGTGCTCCCCAAGACAGGGAGGAATACTGAGCAATGGGAGTCTCCTCAGGCCCTCTCTTACTGAGTTTCAGCAGTCTGACCATTCTTGTTACAAGATTCTGTTTCTGCGAACTTTGGCAATTTCAGGCAAGGTTATCTCTATCAGAAAAAAAAAATCATACTGGCATTGGGTGTCATCCCATCATCTACCTGAATTATACTGAATGTCTTTTCCTCAGTGATCTATGGGGGTAACTGGAGCATGAAAGATTGCACCAGCATAAACAAAGGCAGGATAAAAATATTCTCCTTCTTTGAGTCTGCACCCAGTAATGGTTATATTAATCACCATTATCATTATAGTTACCCTCCCCGGTATCATCAGAATCAATTCAGCAACTGTTTCTTGTGGTGACGTCTCCTTATTACAACATGGTATTAATTGTATCCAAGTTGATTTTCTGCTCCTACTGCTGAACAGCTGTGTGGGAGTAAATATCCCTCAGTGAAACACCAGCTCAGGCTGCCAGGACTTGGGAAACTGATCCAGATGTGAGCAGGATTGGGGGGGCAGCTGCAGAAGAGAATACCCCAGTGTCTGTGCTAAATTTAGTGACCAGTGTCTGGTTTTAGGGATTTTGGTTCTTCCTTTCAAATACAGTGAGCCATCAAAGAGTTAACAGCTTGAGTTTGGCTTTTTATTAGTTTAATCTAGGTCAGAAACATTCATCCTGAGGAACTTTGTCTGGTGACTTCTTTATAAAAAAGGAGAAAGTACAACCACCAAGAGAATAAACACACGGATTCCCTAAACATCTGATTAAAACTGTAACTATCCCAAATTTCTATTGTGGTTATTGGGGAACAAAGCCATCTCAGCACTTTGATTTTTTTTTTTTTTTTAAGTACTTCAAAGCACTTCAGTTTGTGACTTCTGCAAATTAGAGCTCTCACCCTTTTTTCCCTGGACAGACTGAGCCAATTACACACCAGACCAACAGCGATTTTGGTCCCTTCCCTTAGAGTCTCCAACTGACCAGCAAAAATGCCAGAAGACCTGTTGATTTGTATCTCTCTTGTTGCTTTTTATCATTTCCATTGCCTCTGGGCATCATGAACTGTGTTTATTTTACTTTATTTTGTTTTAATGATCTAACAATGAGTTAAGATTCAGATCACTTAACTAGCCCTCTTTACTGTTTGTTTATCCATGTGACCTTTGTGAGGTTACCTGGACCACATTTCTTCAACTATTAAAAATGGCAGCAATTTTGGGAGCCTGAGTGGCTCAGTCAGTTAAGCACCTGACTCTTGGTTTCGGCTCAGGTCATGATCTCAGGGTCCTGGAATTGAGCCCCACATTGGGCTCCTTGCTCAGCAGGGAGTCTGCTTGAAGATTCTCTCCCTCTGTAACCTCCCCAAACTTGCACGCTTTCTCTCTCTCTAAAATAAATAAATCTTTTAAAAATAAAAAAAATTAAAATTAATAAAAATGGCCCCAATTCCACTTCTGGAAAAACACTAATTCAGAAAGATAAATGCTCTCCTATGTTCATTGTAGCATCATTTACAATAGCCAAGATATGGAAACAACTTCAGTGTCCATTGATAGGCGAATAGATAAAGATATGGTATGTATTTTTGCATATTATATATATATGGAATATATATATATGAATGGAATGCTACTCAAAATAAAAAAGAAGGAAATCTTGCCATTTACAACATGGATGGATCTTAAAGGTATTATGCTAAGTGAATAATCAGAGACAAATACCCCATGATTTCACTTATAAGTGGAATCTAAAACACAAAATAAAACAAACAAACAAAATAGAACAAGACCCAGACTCATAGATACAGGGAAGAGTGGTGGTTGCCTGAGGGAGGGGGTACAGAGGGGGAGGGAGGGGGTGCTGGCATAATGGGTGAAGGTGGTCAAAAAGTATAAACATCCAGTCACAAGATGAATAAGTCATGGGGATGTAATATACAGCATGGGGAATATAGTCAATAATATTGTGTTAACTGAATGAGAACAAATGGTAACCAGACTTATTGGAGTAATCAGTTTGCAATGTATACAAATGTCAAATCACTATGCTGTACACATGAAATTAAAAGAATATCATATGTCAATTATTTCTATTCAATAAAAAATTGTTCATTTTAGTTTTGAAAAATAAGAATAGCTGGTCTTTTCTATGTTCACTAGATGAGCAGCAGTAAGGTAGACAGGAGACACTGCAGGGCTGAGCTCAGTGCAAAAGGCCCACTGGAGTTTCTGGGAAGGTGTGGAAAAGCTTCTAGAAAGTCATGGACAGTACACGGAAGGAGCCTCACCATGTTACCTTCGGCCCTACTATCCCCCTTCCAAGAAAATGTCCTAGGAAGGGCTGTAATATCACAAGTTTTTACATATGAATGCAGTTTGCTTCAATATTTACAATAATGAACAATTGCAACCAATCTAAATATCAACAATATAAGATTAGTTAAATAAATTATAAAATATTATAATGAAATATGTAGATAATGAAATATTATATAGCCATTAAATTATGGTTTTCAAAAATTTGGTAATGCCATTGGAAAAATTCAAACAACTAGGTTTTAAAAAAGATTAAAAATCATTCATTTTTTTCAAAATTTGGCATATCCACACATATGGATAATCATAGTGATTGTGTGTGTGTGTGTGTGTGTGTGTGTCTGAATGTGTGTGTTTAACATGTATATTTGTATAAAAGGAGGGAAGGAGGGGAGGAAATTGAGAGAGAGAAAAATACACCAAAAATATTAATAATTGTTTATCATTTGATGGGCTCTTGTGTGATTATATTCTTTATGTTTTCAATTTTCCAAATTTTCTAATAAGAACATTTGTTACTTTTACAATCAAGAGAAGTAAGTAACTTAAAGCTAATTTTGTGTGAAATAATTTTTTTTAAAGATTTTATTTATTTGAGAAAGAGAAAGAGAGTGCATAAGCTGGGGAGGGGCAGAGGGACAAGCAGCTTCCCGCTGAGCAGGGAGCCCAATGCAGGGCTCGATCCCAGGACCCTGAGATCATGATCTGAGCCAAAGTCAGACGCTTAACCAACTGAGCCACCCAGGCACCCCTGTGTGAAACTATTAAAATTATATTTTAAAATAGTTTTAAGATGTGGGAAAATGCCTCTATAAAGAAATCAAGGTAAATTCTTATTTCACTGAGTGATATGCATTTAAGCTTCCTCAATGTATTTCCATGGAGAATAAATTCTTATGATTGCAACTCTATCCAAAGTTATGCATAAAAAAAGTAAATACATTAAGATATTAACATTGGTTATTTCTGAATGACAGGATTGGGGTGATCTTAACTTTTTTCTTAATTTTTTTAAAATTAGAACACAACAAACAACAAAAATATGTTTTCAAGAGTTAAAAAAATAGGTCTGATATTGCCAAAAATTCATTTTTTGAATTTAATACTTAAGACATTAAAATATTTTTTAAATAAAGGGTTTTTCTAAAGATTTTATTTATTTATTTGTCAGAGAGATAGAGAGAGAGAAAAAGAGAACACAAGCAGGGGTAGCGAGCAGCAGGCAGAGGGAGAAGCAGGCTCCCCACTGAGCAGGGACCCCGATGCGGGGCTAGATCCCAGAACCCCGGGATCATGACCTGAGCTGACGCCCAACCGACTGAGCCACCCAGGTGTCCCTAAAAATATTTTTAAAAACTTTTGTGGACCCCGTTATATGAATTCCCTCCTCATAGATATTTTATATATATATATATTCTAATATATGGAGTGGGAAGGGACTTTCCTTATTCTGGACCAAGTACAGTGTGCCCAAACAAAATATCTCTATAGCCCCAGAGAATAACCAGAACAACCATCGGCCAAACACCCATCTTGCCGTCCAGCCTGGACTTGGAGCCACTGCACCCATCAAGGCCAGTGAAACTCTGAACTGTTGCTCCTTACGATGCCAATACCTAGAGATACTGGTTGAAGCTGACAAGAAGTGGAGTGTTCAAAGGTTTCATCTCAAGATCCCACATCAACTATTCCAAAGCCTGTTTCTAGTAGCCTCTTAATATTGCCTCATGCCAATGGTGTGGAAAATCAAGCTGTGATTAATTAAACATATAATTCCGAATGAGACAGACATCATTTCTTGGCTTTGAGAAATGCTGCAGAATAGAACAATCATTTTAAGAAACACATTTAAAAAAAAATTGAATCCTGAGGACATATGAGTCATTGCCCACACTCTGTAAAATGGACCAGTCCTTCCAATCTATAATCCAAGATGCACATACATACATTTGTACCTAAGTTGCAAGTTTTAGACAAATAGGTATAAACTATTCATATTTGTCCAATATATATTTTTGGAAGGAGAGGGTAATTGCGAATCCTATTAAGATGAAAGTTGAATTTTAACTTTAAGAAACATTTTTGAGATTTTTTTTTCATCTGTACAATGACACAGGGAATTTTTTTTAAGTCTTGGGGTTTGTGTCTCTGTCTTGCCTGTAACAAAGGACTTGGACTTCCTCAATCTCTATCTCTTAACCCCAGTTCAGCCTTGGCGTGGCTCCTCTGGTCTTGGGTCTCCTTCTTCCTGAGCACAAAGACAACTGATCACTCCATATGTGACTGGAGGAGGGGTCTACCCAAAGCATATGTATTTAATCAACTTTAATACCCCTGCAGTCCAGAGGAAATGAAATGCTTGGGACAGGGGATAATTATCATTTCCATTACATTAGCAAGTTTTGCTGGCGTGCCAGAGGGGCGGGGCTCTCTCTATCACTCTGCTAATGCTGGCTGGCAGCTTAGGGGAGGGCAGGCACCGACTGTCCAGTCAGTAACTGAAAGGCACACACACCCAACCTCTCCCCTCTCTTGCTTTCGGTTGTCCTCCTTCAATTTTCCCGTCTACCTTGAGGTTACAGAATCTACTGTGATTAATGAAGAACGTTGCTGAGCTTTCAGGTTTTCTTCAACATGTCCTTAATATTACTCTTCATTGAAAGAGGTAAATCAAAATCTGTGGCCTTTACAGTGAAATATTAGTGGGCATATAGGCAGTCCAAATAAGAAAGTTCCAGAGAGCATCTGGAATCTCATCAGATGGGCCAGCAGCTGTTGAGCCAGGCTGGGATCGCCAGCTCCACACCACCTCTCAGATGGGGAGTGCAGGTACCCTAGCTCCCACCCTGTTGTCTCCAAGGGAAACATCTGGAGGGGTGCCTAAGAGTACCAGAGAAGACACAGGGACCAGAGATCTTTTCTGAACTCTCCTACAAACCATGCAAATTGCCTGAGCTATGTGACTTCTCTGAGTTTGATCTTCTCTTCTGTAAAGTGAGAAGAAAAATATCTGCCCTTCCTACTCTTGGCATTGTTGTGAAGATCAAAGGAGATATTTGTGAATGCTCTTTGTACAGCATAAAGCACTAGGACAATAACTAAGAAATGGCTTAAAGGAGTATTGAACTTGCCCCCCCAAATTTATATATATATCTCCTATATATATACATATACATCCTATATATATATGCATATATATCCTATCCAATTTTGGCAGGATGGGGAAAAATATACTCTCTCTTACACTGCAGATATAAGGATAAACAAGTGTAAATTTTGCAAATGACCAATGTATATCAAAAACCATTCCAATGTGCATACCCGTTGACCCCAAAAAATCCACTGCATTGCTCTCATTTAATTTTCAGTCATAGCATGTCAGATTGGCATGTGACTTGGTAGCACATAAAAGGATTATTTTGGTTGAAGTTTTTTTTGTTCTTCAAAAACTTGATAATATGACCCAACTCAATACTTGTTAGAGTAACTCTAGTATTGAGAATGTTGTCAATAACATCTGCATTCACATAAAAACACAATATATTACATAATTTAAAAATTATTTATGGCTTTTCATTCTCAAAAATGATCACATGTCAACGCATGCCTATGTGTGTATGTGTGTGTATAAAAAGCTCAGAAAAGGGGCACCTGGGTGACTCAGTCGTTAAGCGTCTGCCTTCGGTTCAGGTCATGATCCCAGGGTCCTGGGATCGAGCCCCACATCGGGCTCCGTGCTCCGCGGGGAGCCTGCTTCTCCCTCTACTCCCCCTGCTTGTGTTCCTGCTCTCACTATCTCTCTCTGTCAAATAAATAAATAAAATCGTTAAAAAAAAAAAAAGCTCAGAAAATATAGTAGCAGGAAGTTAAAGAGGTTGGACTTAGGAGGCAAGATGAGGGCTTTCTTTTCATCTGAAAAGCTGTAGCTTTGAATTTGTTTTACAATGAATAGATATGCTTTTGTATATAAGAAGCCACTTTTTAGAATACAACATAAATCAGTATGCGATTAATTATCCATATAGTGCTAAACATAACTGCCACGATAATGCAGAAGGGAAAACCTACAAGAGTATGAGCTAGAAGAGTGGGTATGACTTAGTGGTGACAGAGGAAGGGCATGCTAGTCCAAAGGAACAGAAGTTAGAGTTCAGAGCCAAAAATACAGAAAGATGATAGATGATAGATTAGATAGATAGATAGATAGATAGATAGAGAGATAGATATCTACAACTGATACCATTGAAGAAAAATTACTAGCAGGGAAGTTATGGACAATGACATCTGATAAGACAGAGGCAGGAGGAAGAATCTTAAATTTTACCCTCTCAGCAAAGAGAGCCCATTGGCCATCATTGAGCCTGTATGTTCAATTTTGAAATATGGTAATTAAGAGGTAGGCACATCTATTATGATGTTCAAGTAAGATTCCAGGGATGTAGGGATTTATGAGTAATGAACAGAAAGGACTATGGAAGCCATTTGTGCTGCTCTCAGGAAGAGATGTCAGCTATGCTCCCTATTTTCAGTCATGCTATGTATCAAACCATCCCAAAACTCAGCCTAAAACAACAATACATTATTTTTCATGATTTTGCACTCTGGGCTGGGCCCAGCTCTTCCACTTCATGTGGTATCTGCTGGGGGCTGAAATGCCCAAGATGGTTGTTACTCGGATATCTGTTGTTTTGGTTCAGGTGGCTACAGCATCTGAACTGCATCTACAGCTAGGGGCTGGCTGGGTGTCAAGAACCATGAAGAATCTGTGATTTACCCCGCTTGCAAGCTAACAAGTTTGTCTGTCACAATTTCAGAGATGCTGGCAGAAGTCCTATGTGAGCCACAGAGAGGACCTTATTACTCATGGCACAGAAATCAGCATAAGCTTCATGTTTGCATGGGTTCCCCTGCTGTCTGTCCCCTGGCAGCAAAATGGAGTGACTCAGGTAGATGTTGCTCACAGACTAGGTTTGTGCCACAGCTGAGGAATCCTGAGCTTAGGAAACTCCAAATCTTATAAGGCGGCTGCTAACAAACATGTCCAACTTTGTCCCTGAGGGAGGAAACATTATCGTTATTATCCTGGTCAGGAAGCAAATCTGCCCTTTGCCCAGGAAGAAGACCCTATCTCTGTCCTCCAAGGATCTTTGTTATACAAACATCCTTGAAAAGATAGTCCAAGACAAAAGCTGTCAAAAGACATGTAGGAACACCATAGAGAATTGAACCCCCAACGCTGGATATCACTCTTTCTCTCTATGACCTCTCCCTGGGGCAGCTTCTTCACAGCATGATGGACTCAAGAGAGGCAGACCTTTTATATGGTGGCAGGTGTCCAAAGGGCGGAGTTGGAGGCTGCCTACAGGCACAACACCACTTCTAGAGCATGCTGTTGAGTCAAAGTCTATCCCAAAGCCAGTCCAGATTCAGGAGTAGAGGAAATGAACTCCACCTCTCAACATGAGGAGCAGTATATGCTCCAGGGAGGGAAAGGATTGACTGTAGTCATGGCTGGTGACTATCTACCAAACTCCCTACCAAATGAGAGCAGTGATATCCACATTATGGGCAGTAAGCATTTAACATATGTAGAACATCTTAAAAAGTAACAGTTCTGGAAAAAGTGACAAATGGGAACAGAAAGGCTGGGTGGGAAATGTGATACTGCTCAAGTATACCCTGGATAGAAAAATGTTAAGAATTACTCTTTCAAAGATGCCACAAACACATAAGTGCAGTGGTTGCCAATCCTGACTTTCAGAGACCCCCTGATTTACCTACTGGAAAATATGACTAAGAGATCTTGGATGGGCACAGGTGTGTGTTTTAAAACTACTGTGCCCCAGATTAATCTATTGCCCTATTCATGGTCCAAAACCCTCTGGCACTGGTTTCTTCCTTGATGGAGACTTTGTTTCCTCCATAGAAAGTATGTTTTGTTTGTATCTCAATTTTCAATTTTGGTGGTTTCTAGTACTTCCATGACAATATAGAGCACCCCTGATAGTGTTCCCTAGCTTGGGCTCCACCCTCCAACGGGTTTTCTCCAAGAATTCTAAGATCTTCCTGATCCTAGAACTAAGACACTAACACCAGCGTTGGCTAGTGGTTCCCAAACCCGACCGAGCGTCCGAAGCATCTGGGTGGATTTTTTAAGTGCACATCCCCGTATGAACCCAGATTCACTGATCAGAGTCTAAAGATGAGGTCCGGGAATCTATAAGGTCCCAGATGATTGATTGCCATGTAGCCAGTCTGGCTTATCCAGAGCACCCAAACCCGGGGACCTGTAATTTAGCTGATTTCTGCCCAACCACTTTGTCACTATCCCAAGGGCTCGCCTTTCTTCCCCAGGGACCCCATCCTAGCTGTGGCCTTCTCCCCTTCGCTCTAAGACTCCCCAGTGAGGCGGCACCTCAGACAGAGCTGTATTGCTTTAGGTATCAGCAAAATGAGGGAAAGCGAGGCACCACAGAATCTCAGTTCTTCAATAAACAAAACAACTGCCATGATCATTGGCACTTTGTTGGTGAAGAAAGAAAAACAATATAAGGTTTCAGGAAGCTTCAACCACACCACGAGTTAAAATTTGAAAATGTGTAGCCCATCCCTGAGGCACTTTGCAATTTCTGCTCAGTCCCCCTCTGGAATTCTAGAGTTGACGGGCAGGTCTGTGGTCAAGTGCAATCATCACACAGGTCAAAAGGTAAATAAAGGCTAACTACCTGTCCTAGACCAGTGCCTTACTGTCACCTTTCCAACAAATAGTTTTACTCGTCATCCTTTGAACAAATACATTTTAACAAATATATTTCTAAATGAAACAAGAAGGTCTTTTCAAAATATTTATATTTAACGTTCTTGTCAATGCCATAAAGAAATGACAGTCTCAGATAAAGATCACAATGGATCTCCTAGAGGCTGGCTATAGTCCTTAGTCATACTCTTCTTGGTCCTCATGGGCTTTTTAAAAATTGTGCCAATATCTTAAAATTCCACATAAAAATCCAGATTTCTGGCATCTCCTGAAAAGTCAGGAGACTGAAATCCCTGGGCCCACTCCTGAAGGCCAGTCATCTAAGGTGAATAGGATTTTCTGTCAGATGAGGCATAAGCCCTCCAATTTGCCACATTTCCCATATGGCCTGGGACAGGGCCTATCAGCTTCTGGGCCCCTGAGGCATCTGAGTCTGCCTCCTGAGCTAGGGCCATGGGACCTCTGTAGAAATCAATACACAAGATGTTCGGGAACGTATTCCGAGAGAAACAAATGAAATAAAAGTATCAAGACCAAGGAAAGTTTTAGAGAAAGAAGAAACGGAAGTCAGCCAAACTACAGCAGGGACCAAATGTCACAAAAGCCATAGTCTAAAGATCTATGTCCTCATCTCAGCTCTGCTGCTCAGCCAGGAGAGTCTCCAGCCCCATCACTGAATGTCTGTGTGCTTCTGAGTCCTTACCTATGACCCAAAGGAAGGAAGAAAACTGATGTCCTAGCATCCCGTGGCTCTAAGAGAGGGTCAGCAAACTGCAGTCCACAGCTCAAATCTGGCCAGCTACCTGTTTTTGCATGGCCCACTAGCTAAGGATGTTTTTTGTGGTTTTCCATGGTTGGGGAGGAAAAAAAAAAAAAACCTCAAATGAAAAATAGTATTTCATGGTACAGGAAAAGTATATGAAATCGTAATTTCAGCAGCCGTAAATGAAGTTGTACTGGAACACCGCCACGTTTGTTCATTTACATATTGTCCATGGCTGCTTTCAGAGTACAACCGTAGAGTTGCACTGTTGGCCCAGAGTCTGTGAACCGCCAAGCCTCAAATATTTACTATGTGGCTCTTTACAGGAGAAGTTGGCTGGCCCTGGTCTAAGACATCATTCTCAGCTGTTCCACTAAAACCTAAAGCTCCCCCAGGGAGTCCCTCTCTTATGTTTATATAAAGCATTCTTTCTAAAAGAATGTGAAGGTGCCAGGTGATTATTTCAGTAGCAGGGTATTTCAAGTATGACCAAAGCATTTACATAGGCCTTTTTTCCATGGGAATATTCATAATAGCAGCTATCACTTATTGAACACATACAAAGTTCCAGGCATTTCACAGGTGTTACCTCATGAAAGTCCTCCACAAACCCATGAGGTCGCTTTCATCATCCCTCCCCCCCACACCCCTGCTTTTTAAAGTAAGTAAACCAGGGGTGCCTGAGTGACTCCGGTGGTTAAGCGTCTGCCTTCCACTCAGGCCGTGATCCCAGGGTCCTGGGATCAAGCCCTGTGTCTCCCCGCTCTGCAGGGAGCCTGCTTTGCCTTCTCCCTCTGCCTCTCCTCCTGCTTGTTCTCTCTCTCTCTTTCAACTAAAAATCTTTTAAATATATACACACACACATATATATATATATATACATATACATACATACATATACAAGATAAGTAAACCAAAGCTTAGGAAATTTAAATAATATTCCCAAGGCCAAACAGTTCATGAACGGCCAAGTTCAGTCTGTCAGACTCCACAGATGAATGCCACTGTTTACACAGTGAATGCCCATCCCCAGGGACACGAGGCCCAAAGATAAATTGGGAAGAACACCATACTCTGCTGCAACCAAAATTTCTTTTGTCATCAACTCCATCCCACCCCAATTCTAAAAGCCCTACCTATAATACATGGCCCTGACAGACTTTCCTCTTCAATGTTCTCTTTTTCATCAAAAAACCATTGCCATAGAAGCTGAGGATAGCCAATGTTCTTCGACGGGATGATAGGACGCTTGGTCCTCACGAAACCGAAACCCCACTGGCCACTGATGAGTTCAGCCAGTGGGGCGTCACCATTCCACGTGAACACGGCCTCAAAATCATGCTGCCATTCTTGGCCATTCACTTTCATCCTGGCAGCATTTTTTTCACTCTTTTTCGTTGGAGCAGATGTTCTGGAATGGAGGGACCCTCATCAAGCAGGAGTGCACTTGCTCCTTGAAGCAAAAATGAACCACAAATAATAGAAAGGGCGAAGTAACCAGAAAGTAGAGGCAGAGCGATGGCAAAGACGGGCTGACGGGAAGAAAAAGAGGTGAGAACGGGCATCCCATGGACGAAGGAGGCAGAGAGATGGATGGATAGAAGGAAGAAGGAAAAGAAGGAGGCAGGACAATGGACAAGACAGAAAGTAGAAAGAGTATGAGAAGTATGAGAAAACAAAAGGAGAAGAAATAAAAGAGGAGATCATTTTTCCCAGAGGGGAAACAAAACATCCAACCATCCTATGTCCCTAATCCTTTTCCCACCTGGATCCATCTGCAACAGTTCCAATTTGAATCCAAATAATGTCTGAGATTTGGGATTCATTGGTAAACTAGCTCTGATTCCCTAATCCCAGCACCGGATGTTTGGGGGTGTTGGGATTTGGAGTTAATTAATTCGGCCACCTGTAACACCCGTTCAGATGTTGCTACCTTTTCATCTTCGTGCAAAGTTATTTGCTGATGCTGAGCAAATGCTTCCACAGCCCTGAAGAGCTGCGTCTCAGCCTTCCTAGGCAAACTCTTTAGCTCCATGCTCCTTTATTTCCAAGTGCAGAACTTGAACTTCATGTAGGGATCCCAGAGAAAATTTATAGCTTTCTATACTCCTTTAACTTGTTTATATGTGACCTCTTTATTATGCTGGCTGCATGTCCATCCTGCTATGGAAAATAGAGAGAAAAACCTATAGTGGGTAAAGGGTGCAATTTTAGTCTCTCAAGCATAAATGCTCATCCCTTTGTGAGATAAAGCAGACTCAAAAGAATCTCACAAAGGGAATTTGGGGCCAGCCTGATGAGACTTCCCTCAGCTTGCCTTCACACAGATGTAGAAGCCTGCTCTTCAAAAAAGTGACCCCTCTGGGTGTCTCCTCAGATTTTTACTGTCATATCCAAGTAGAGTGTTTATAGATACTTACCCTGCAGTGATCATAGCCATTAGAAAGTTTAAAAGTACTAAACTCCTTACCACCAAGTATTAACTGAAAGCTTTAAGAGGCACAATATATAGGGATTCCTGGGTGGCTCAGTTGGTTAAGCATCCGACTCTCGATTTTGGCTCAGGTCATGATCTCAGGATTGTGAGATCGAGCCCCGAGTTGGCTCTGCACTGGGCATGGAGCCTGCTTAAGATTCTCTGTCTTCCTCTCCCTCTTCGCCTCCCCCGCCTCTTTCTCCCTTTCTTTAAAAAAAAAAAAAAATAGGCACAATAAATAGATAGGTTTGTCTGAAAGACATCAATTAAAATCATTCCCCAGAATATTGGCCTAGCACATGCTAGGATCTACTCTGCCCAGGCTAACACATCGGGGGGGGGGGGGAGCTTTGTGAGCCAGGCAAGACATCAAGGGCTCTACTGTTTTGATCCAATGTAGTAGCCCCCTGCCCCCCCCCAAGCCCCTTATGGTACATGTCCTCTACCTATTCTATAGAGAATTGAGAATAAACAAACTTGTAGGAGAATTGGAATTAAAACCCTTGTCCCTGACTTCAAGCCTGTTGTTTTTCCACTATATCACATTCCTCCTACCTTTAGAAATAAAATAATTTCTTCCAAGAACACAGGTCCCCCTCCTTTTTAAGGTAGGTGTTTGTCTGATCAACAAGCAGTTTAAGAATCTCGATATATCTCCTTCCATCTTTGAAAAACAAGGCTGTAATGTAAACAATCTAATCAAACATAGAATTTGTAATATCCACTGGAAGTTGAAGGACATTGCAATTGGTAGCTTCTAATAAGCATGCGGGATTGTTATCTGCATGGCAAAGGATCTCTTGGGAGAAGGAAAAAGGTTGGTCAAGCACAATTATCTTGTATAACAGTGAAAAATTTTAACCGCTCCAATATGTTGATGGTGAGATTTAATCTTAGTGTAAAGATACCTTTATCAACCATTGGGATTCATCATACACACAAAGCAATTTAGACATGCATGATTCTTGCCTTTAAGGATCTTTCTAAAATGGAATTCCTCTCCATGGATACTCATTTGTATTGGTGGAATTTCTTGCTAAGAAAACAAAATGTCTTTCAAAATCCCAGGTTGTTACCAACTTGTCATATTGGAAAGATAATACAATTTCAGCTGAATATTCCCTCTCCAGTCAAAAGTTAATGAGATAATGAGCTCAGTTTAATTTCCTGGTAAGGACACCATTTTCAAATCGCAAAGTCCCCAGACAATTCTGGCATTTCTCACCGCCTTCGTTCCTGGTGCCCTTCATTTACAAAGAAGCAATAAAAGTTCCAATTTTTAGCACAACCTTCCCCCAATCTGAATTTCATCTTAGCCTATATTTTATCCACCTATCTGGTCCCACTGTCCAACCCCGTCATTAAAAAATGAGAGAGAGAGCGTGCATGCACAAGAGCGAGCCTGCAAACAGAGAAGACATTGCGCTAGAGACAAAGAACACATAACAGAGTAAGAGCCTGTTCTTAGGGAATGCAGTTATCTACCGCAGGGTAGATAACTAACGGACCGGTCCTAAATCTTCTGTGCTGGGAGAAAGGCTGTGGCCTTGTGGGAACACCATGGAGGAGCATTTAATCCCACTTGGAGGAATCAGAAAAGTCTTCCTAGAGAAGATATTTTGAGCTGAGCCTTCAAGGATGAAGAAGAATACCCGAGGTGAAGAAAAGAAGATACAAATGCTCCCTAAATCCTTTTTTTAAGATTTTATTTTTAAGTAACCTCTACAACCTACAACCTCAAACTCACAACCCCATGATCAAGAGCCACACCCTCTTCCAACTGAGCCAGCCAGGTGCCCCTCTCCCCAAATTCTTGAAATGCACCAGGGACTTAGGACGTAGGACAGGAAAGTGAAAGAGGAGGAGTATTTTGTGACCCGATGAGGAACTTAAATCCAACATGGAGACTTTGTACTTTATCCTGTGATCTAAAAAAGTTACCGTGGATTTTTCAGTGAGGTAACAACAGCTTCAAATTTGTATTTGAGATAGAAAACTGGCAATCATGGTTAAAACAGAAGGCAGAGAAACTTGTCAAGGGAAATTCCAAAGACAGACTAAGAGGGGAGGAAACCCTAAAGCAGGATATTGGGAGTGGACAAGGCAGAAGGGGGTGTGTGGGACACCCTCCTGCTTCCCAGTATCACCAGCAGATCTCCTGTGAGCGCTTCTTTTTTTTTCCTTTTTTTTTAGTTTTATTTTATTATGTTATGTTAGTCATCATACATTACATCATTAGTTTTTGTTTTTGTTTTTTTGTTTTTTTAATATTTTATTTATTTATTTATTTGAGAGAAAGAATGAGAGAGAGAGAGAGCATGAAAGGGGGGAGGGTCAGAGGGAGAAGCAGACTCCCTGCTGAGCAAGGAGCCTGATGTGGGACTTGATCCCAGGACTCCAGGGTCATGACCTGAGCCGAAGGCAGTCGCTTAACCAACTGAGCCACCCAGGCGCCCTACATCATTAGTTTTTGATGTACTGTTCATGATTCATTGTTTGCATTTAACACCTCCTTAATACCCATCACCAGGCTAACCCATCCCCCCACCCCCCTCCCCTCTAAAACCCTCAGTTTGTTTCTCAGAGTCCAGAGTCTCTCATGGTTCGTCTCCCCCTCCGATCCCGCCCCCCTTCATTTTTCCCTTCCTACAATCTTCTTTTTTTTTTTAACATATAATGTATTATTTGTTTCAGAGGTACAGGTCTGTGATTCATCAGTCTTACACAATTCTCCTGTAAGGACTTCTGCTCTCGAATCATCTACCCTTTAAGCCCTGAATAGTTTCCCATCCCTCATGCACACTTTGGCTGAGCTAAAAACAAGGATCCCTGCATTCGTTTGAATCTCTTTTTCTGTTTTGAAAATGAAGACTGGCAGATAATAATATCTCATCAGCTCAATTCCCAAAACACCAGCTGGTGGCCTCTTCGGGGTGACCTGGAACCAGCCCCAGAGAGCATGGTTGACTGTGTTTGCTGCTGATTAAGGCTCACTCCAGGTTCCATGGCCTGCCACAGCCAGCCGGGATGCTCTCACCTTCCAGCAGATACTCCACGTCTATATTCATTTGCGCTAAAGGCAGAGACTCACACCTTTCATCAGAATAATGAGCAAAGACACCCACAATAACGAAATTGGATTCTTTGTGTGATGGCGTCTCTTCCTAATCCTTCCATCTGTACCAGTTCTTCATTCTGGCTCTCTATCATGTCAGAAGGAGCTCAGGGACATGAATACCTTCCCCCTCCTCCCCCAGTTCAGGTTCTGAATTAATTTTCTGAATTTGGTACTGCAAAGTCTTCAGGATATTTTAGGACAGGGGTCCCCAAGCAATATAATGGAATTTATTGACAGAGCTCAGGGTTTCCAAGTTACCTCTCTGCCCTGTGGTTCCCGGGGGATTTTTCTAGAGAGGTAAGCAGAGCTTGATAACAAAACCACTCCTGCTCTGCCCTTTTATACCCCAAGGTCTTAACTAATTTTTTTTTGTCACAGCTTTCTTGAGCTATAATTTACATACCATAAAATTCATATTTTAAAAGTATACTGTTCAGTTCATTAGTATATTCACAGAGTCATGCAACCATCATCACCATTTAATTTTAGAACATTTTCATCACCCCACAATGAAAGCCCACACTCATCACAGTTACTCTCCATCCCTCCCTCCCTCCAGTCCCTGGCAACCACCAACCTACTCTCTGTCTCTTCGCACTTACCTAGTCTGGACATTTCCATATAAACAGAATCATACAATATGTGGCCATAATGTTGTCAAAGTTCCTCCATGGTATAGCATATATTGGTATTCCATTCCCTTTTATCAACAAATAATATTACATTTTATGGATATACCACATATTATTTATCCATTCATTTGACAGACATTTGGATTGTTTCCAAGTTTTGGTTATTATGAATAATGTGTTAGGAACAGTTGGGTAAAAGTTTTTGTGTGGACGTACGTTTTCATTTGCCTTTGACATATACCTCCAAGTAGAATTGCTGGTTCCTATCATAACTCTATGTTTAACATTTTGAAGACCTGGCAAACCATTTTCCAAAGTGGCTACCCCATTGTACATCCTCACCAGCAGTGTATGAGGGTTCCAATTTCTGCACACCTTCACCAACACCTGTTACTGTCATCTTTATTCTAGCCATGCCCCTTGGTGTGAAGTGGTATCTCATTGTAGGTTTGATACACATTTCTCTAATGATGAATGATGTTGAGCATCTTTTTAAGTGCTTATTGGCCATTTGTATACTTTCTTTGGAGAAATGTCTATTCAAATCCTTTGCCTACTTTTTTTTTCATTGAAGTATAGTTGACATGCAATGTTACATTAGTTTCAGGTGTACAACATAGGGATTGGACAACTCTATACCTAACACTATGCTCAACCCAAGTGTAATTACCATCCATCACCATACAATGCTATTACAATACCATTGACTATATTCCTTATGCTGTGCCTTTTACTCCCATAACTTATTCATTCCATAATGGGAGGCCTGTATCTCCCACTCCCCTTCACCCATTTTGCCTATCCCCACCCCTCCCCTGTGGCAACCATTAGTTTGTTCTCTCCATTTATGGGTTTGTTTCTGCTTCTTTTAGTTTTGGTTTTTTGTTCATTTATTTTGTTTTTAGATTTCACATATGAGTGAAATCATATGGTATTTGTCTTTCTCTGACTTATTTCACTTAGCTATATGATTTGCAAATATTTTCCCCCATTCTGTGAGCTGATTTTTGTTTTTTTTAATTGTTTTAATTTTTTTATTTTGTTTAATTTTGTTTACTTTTACATTTTCTTGATTTCATTTGCAGCCCAGAAATCTTTAATTTTGATGAAGACCAATTTATCTATTTTTCATTGTTGTTCCTTGTGTTTTGGGTACCATATCTGAGAAACCATTGCCTAATCCAAAGTTACAAAGATTTCCTATTATATTTTCTTCTAAGAGTTTTATAGTTTTAGATTCCTTTGGAGTTACTTTTTGTATATGGTGTGGGGTGGGGGCCAAGACCTTAAAAATTAATATATAGGGGCACCTTGGTGGCCCAGTCAGTTAAGCGTCTGCCTTCGGCTCAGGTCCTGATCCCAGGGTCCTGAGATCGAGCCCCACGTTGGGCTCCCTGCTCAGTGAAGAGTCTGCTTCTCCCTCTCCCCCTGCTTGTGCTCTGTCTTACTCACTCACTCTCTGTCAAACAAATAAAAATCTTAATAAAAAAAGCCTCTTGAAAAAAAATAATATATAAATTATTTTGCTTTCTCCCTTCCCTGTGGCCCCAACATACACACACACACTCTCTTCCTCTCTCTTTCTCTTCAATCTTCCCTGAAGGCAACATCCCTCAGTTGAAATCCCAGCTTCAATACTTCAAAACAAGAGCATTCTGGACCTCATTTTCTTCAGCTATAAGACGAGAATAAACAAGGGCACCTGGGTGGCTCAGTTGGTTATGCGACCAACTCTTGGTTTTGGCTCAGGTCATGATCTCAGGGTGGTGAGATCGAGCCCTACATCAGGCTATGTGCTCTGAGTCTGCTTGTCTCTCTCTCTCCACCTCTGCCCCTCCCTCACTCATGTTCTCTCTCCCTCTCTCTCTCAAATAAATAAATAAAATCTTTTAGAAATTTTTTAAATGAGAATAAACATACCTGTCATGTAAGATTGCTAGAAGATAAAGTGTGAAGGCTTTTTCTATTAGTTTCCATCAAAAACTTCACTGTAGTTCCTCCTAAAAGAAATTTTGAAAGACTATTTTTCTAAGCCAGCAGTTATCAAACATGACTGTACATCACACTCAGCTGGCAAGCTTGTTAATACACAGAATGCTGATCTCTACCTACTCATTTATTACTCAGAAGATCTGGGGTGGGCCTTGAAAATTGGCATTTATAACAAGGTCCCAGGTGATGCTGATGCTATAGGTCCAGGGACCACAGGGACCTCTGAAAATCATTAGGAATATAAAATGAATGTGTGGTGGTGAAGATACCACTCCAGAGCAGGAGAGCAAACACCCAGGACTACATGGACTTTACTAAAAGTCACTGTGAATTTGAATCATATATTTTATGTCTATTCTGATGAATGGCACCAGGAGATAAACTAAGACAATCGTATTGCACATATCCCCAGATAATATATGTAACATAATGAATTTTTATCTTGTCTTTGTAAGTAGCAATATAGTTCTGATGAAATTATTCTCCAAATATTGAAGGCAGATTTGGAAATCTTGACCCAAACCAAGCCCATTTCATCGCTGCCTCTTCCCTTTGGATAGGGACCTGACCCAGGTGAAAGTCTGCACATCATTGAGCCCAGTGCTGATTAACCCACAGCCCAGTGCTGATTAACCCACAACTATCCAACCGAGGATCTCCCCTCTCCATTACTTGGTCTAACCTGTACTTGCCCAAATCTCCTCTTTGAAATCTTACCTCACCTCCAAGACCCTGTCATTGCTCCTACTTCTGAGTCTCCAGCCTTGGTGTTTGTTCTTGATCTCCTTTGTGGCTGAAAAATTTCCATTTCCTGTGGATCTGGACTTACCTTATCCCTCTAGCTCCAAGCATCCAACGCTTCCTCAATGTAGGAACTTTTCTATTGTAATTGTACATGATATGTTAAAAAACAGATTGCCTAATCATATTGTGACATGATACTGTATTATAAAAATAAGTGTATATAGGGGGTGCCTGGGTAGCTAAGCATCCAACTCTTGATTTTGGCTCATGTCATGATCTCAGGGTGGTGCCCCTCAGAGATCGAGCCCCACATCAGGCCCCATGCTGGGTGTGGACTCTGCTTAAGATCCTATTTCTCCCTCTCCCTCTGCCTCCCTCTCTCTCTCAAATAAATAAATAAATAAAATAATGTATATCTAGAGAGAGATAGGTCTAAAACTTACACAGCAAAAATTCAGAGTATTGTCATTTAGGATGATTTTATATTTTGGGGTGTTTTTGCATTTTCTTTTTTTTTAGTTGTATAATTAAGATAATTAAATACTTTAATGAGTACCTAATGACTGACAATCCAGATGAAAATGGCAAAGGACTTTAACAGTTCACTGAAAACACAAGTGGCCCTTAACATACAGAAATATGCTCATTTCATTCATCCTAAGAAAGCTGCAAAAAAAAAAAGTGAACAACATACCCAGTAGCAAGAGTTTTGGGGAAACATACATTTCCATACTATGCTAGAGGGAATATAAATTTGTTCAACCACTGTGGAGGGCAACTGGCAAGAACCATCAAAATGACAAATGCATTTATCCTTTGACTCAGCAACTTCGTTTCTGGGAATTGCTCCTAGATACATTTGCATATGTTCTGAATGGTTTGTGTACAGTCTTTTGTATCTTAATTTTTTTCCAGAATTGTCTATAATAACAACAAGTTGGAATAACCTAGGAGTCCTTCAATGGGGGACTGTTTAAGTAATTTGTGGCACATTTGTGTAATAGAATACTCTGCAGTGTAATGTAGAATGAAGAAGCTCTCTTCTTCCAAAAGACTTCCAAAATACATTGTTTTGTGACAAAAACAAGGTCCAAAAGACTATATATGGTATGCTACCTTTTGTGTAAAATGTCAAATGTCAGGGGGATAAAAATAGATGTTTACATTTGGAGAAGATGGAAACTAGGTAACGGGAACATTAATAGAATAGAGATTGTTCAACATGCAATTTTTATGTTTTGATTTATGCTCCATCTGCATATATTACTCAATTACTTATATACATTAAACATATCTAATATGTATACTAGATATCTATCTATCTACATAGATAGATAGATAGATAGATAGATAGATAGATAGATAGATAGATAGAGATAGAGATATACAGATAGAGAGAGAGAGAGAAGAATTGGCTCACTTGCTTATGGAGACTAAGTCCCATGATCCACCATCAGCAAGCTGGAGACCCAGGAAAGCCAGTGGTATAAATCCAAAGATCCAAGAACCAGGAGCACAGATGGTGTAAATCTCAGTCCAAGGGCAGAAAACTGATGTCTCAGATCATGCAGTAAAGCAGAATGAACTCTCCCTTCCTCCCTTTTTGTTCTATTCAGGTCTTCAATGGGTTGAACACCTACCCACAGTGGGGAGGACAATCTACTTTACTGATTCAAAGGCTAATCTCATCAAAGATACCCTCACATATACACCCAGAAATAATGTTTCATCTGGGCTCCCCATGTCCCAGTCAAGCTGGCATATAAAATTAACCATCACCATTACTGTCTTGTATACATCATTGTCTGTCTCAATTCTTGTGTTCTGAAAAGAAAAAGAAAACTCCATGGTTTTTTGGGGGGGAGTGTATGAGAATGTATGTTTATAGTATAGGTAAAATTCTTGAACTTATTTAAAATAAAAATATTATGGACACCTGTGTGGCTCAGTTGGTTAAGCGTCTGCCTTCGGCTCAGGTCATGATCCCAGGGTCCTGGGATCGGGTCCCACATCGGGGTCACTGCTCAGCGGGAAGCCTGCTTCTCCCTCTGCCTCTGCTGCTCCCCCTGCTTGTGCACTTTCTCTCTCTCTCTCTCTCTTTAACAAATAAATAAAATCTTTAAAAATATAAATAAATAAAATAAAAATATTATATTACATGATAATAATGTTATTCCTGACCACCTTGATTCTGACATATTCTGAATCGGTTTTAAAATGGCTACACTTGGGGCACCTGGGTGGCTCAGTTGGTTAAGCAACTGCCTTCGGCTCAGGTCATGATCCCAGGGTCCTGGGATCGAGCCCCGCATCGGGTTCCCTGCTCGGTGGGAAGCGGCTTCTCCCTCTCCCACTCCCCCTGCTTGTGTTCCCTCTCTCCCTGTCTCTCTCTCTCTTTCTGTCAATTAAATAAATAAGTAAAATCTTTAAAAAAAAAAAAAGGCTACAGTTACTTAAAACAATAACGTTAAGTTTAAAAAATCAGTCGACCAAAATCAGGTTACAAATAATATTATAGTATAATTATATCTCTATTTTTAAAGATAAATAGGTATTTTTCTGTGAATAAAGAGACTATAAGAATACAAAATAACCAAATTACTAAAATTTTAACAATTCCTACTCTGGTAGTGTGATTGTGGGAGAGACTTACTGTTCCTTTTTGTTTGTCTATGCTTTTTAAATTGTATATAAAGAACATGTTTTAAAGAAAATAAAAGATATTTTTAAATAGAATGTTTCAACTCCTCAATTATTTCAGGGTTTTTAAAATCTGTACCCATATTTGTTGTCAACCTTCAGATTTTACCAAATGCAACGACCCACAAATATTTTTAATGTATCGATTCTCATAAAATAAGATGTTCTCAGCAAGTTAGTCAAGTAGATATCCCTCAAATACATGGAATAAACCAAGAAAGAAGATGTCTTCTGGCCCAGGCAGTACTAACTCTAACCCAGGAGAGGGATGAAGGGAAGCAGGAGGTAGGAGACTGGGAGGGAGCTAGATCAGGGTTGGCTCCAAGACAGTGATGTCTTAAGGGGGGGGGGGGGGGGGGAGAGGGATGTCATTGAGAAATGTGCTACAAACTTCAGAATTTGAAAGCTCTTAAAAATAGGATTTGATTCAATATCTGTGAAAATGATGGTTACAGAACAGAATGTGGATGTTTATAAACACTGACACAGTAAAAATAGTAGTTGTGAGTGGGGAGGGGAGCAAGGGGAGAGCTGTTCAGGGTGCTAATTTCTCCATCTTCATAGCAAGGTGTCCCTCAATACTGTCAAAACTGGAAGCACAGAGCTATAAAACACATACAAGGATTTCCATTTCTTAATTTTTTCCTAGTCTTTTCTCATAACCTTGAAAAGAACTTTTTAAAAACTAAAAACTCTAGAGGTAGAGAAACATTCATGTGAGTTCAGCACTTCCTATAAACCCACTTGTTTTTTTTCTGTTGACTTGATATAAAACTAAAGTTAATACATTGTGCCAAAAGCAACTTATTAATCTGATTCTATTTGATGATCTTATTCCTTTCTCTCCATCTGTGAGTACAGTGCATATGAACAGAAAGATGAATTTAATGCTACTATTAAAAATGTCTGGGTGGTGGAATTGTGGTGCAGGAACTTTCATTCTCTTCTACGCCTCTATAATTTTGCAGAAAATCTTCATCAAAAGTATGAAGAAGTGTAGATATACTCAATCGATCTGATTCTTTCATTGGGGGTCAACTTAGAGCACTTGTTAAATAGTGTTCATCTAGGGAGAAGGGAAGTCTTGAGTCATGCCACCTCCTCATTGAAGAATCTTTTTATTGCAGTGAATTTGAGGTATTAAGCCTTCTTCCTGGCATGTTGCCTCTCGGCTGATAGGTGCAAAGTAACCAAAAAGATATGGAAGACACCAGGAGCAGTCTCTTGTCCAGTATGATTTCAGGATTTAAAACAACCTCTTGGTATAGACAGCCTCATGGAATTTGATGGTTGATTATATTATGAATTGGACATTGGCTTAAAAATGGACAATCAGAAATAAGAAAAAAATAAGCACTGGAACCTGGTTGTGTTACTGGAAACTGACAGGACAATTATTTTATTTTTCTACTTAAAAGAATTCCAGTTCTTAAGCTAACAACAAAGATGACTATCTTCTTTCTAAAATCTCCAGAAGAGAGACACTTTCCATCAGTTTCTTGACAAACTATGGCCAAATTTCTAAATTCTAAAAATCTAAAAAATTTTGATTATATGAGAATTTTCTCCTCTATGTCAGCAATTTCCTTTCATCATTTTTGCAAAAGTTTCTTTTCCATATATCCAAATACCCAACACAGTAAGTAGCATTAACCAGTGAATAAATATTTAACAAGCTCACTTCCTACCTTGCCAATCTGGAGGAGGCTGCAAGAGCAACTTTGGTATGTGCCTATTACCCACAAATCTACCGATATATATCAGGGGTTGGAATTCCAAATTCAGAAACAAAACAGGGCATTCCTCAAAGTGTTTGTTTGAAAACCACTCATCCAAGTCACTGACTTAAGCATTGCTACTTACATTTCTTAAATGTTCAATAATCCCACGTGAAATCAAGAGATGCTCTGTCCCTAATCTCCTTGAATAGCATATGGAAGAATATTGAGTATGAGTTGAAAAATTCTGTGAATAGCTTATGTGTTTGATAAATACAAGGATCTGAACAGCTAATCATTATATACATGGAATCACCACAATGGAAATAGCTCTAGGTTTAGGAGTCACGTAGCCCTGGGTTCTAATTTCCCCTCTGCCAATAACTCTACAGTTGGCCAAATGGCTTCATTTTTCTGAGTCTGCATTTTCACTTTCATAGAAATAAGTCCTTAATATGCCTTCTAACTCTAACTTATAAATTCTGATCCATCCAGACCAGGCCAGTAAAGTACAAGAAGCTATTTCCGGTAGGAAGGCAGCCAGTCCTAGTGACATCACTAGGACAGTGGGTCCAGGGAGAGACCAAGTCAGTGCCACCACTGCTTGGTGGGTTTGTCAAGGGGGAGCATCAGGACACTGAGTGCTTTCCACAGTCACAAATGCCACAGCAGGAAATCACATAGACTGTGAAGTATGTCAGTGAAATGAAGAGTCCAGATTAATACTTGTGGTTCACATTAGCACTCAAAACAGTTTCCTATAAAACAGTTACCTCAGAGTTGGAAGACTGTTCTGTATTTATTCATCTGGAAGGGACTCTGTCTTCTGCAGAATAGGTTATAGAATCCTTTTGCAACTATAGCCTTGCCCCCAGTGCTCTCTGATGGAGCTGAGGGGTTGGGAAGTTCCAGTGAAATCTAGGACAACAGGGATGCCTGGGTGGCTCATTCAGTTAAGCGTCTGTCTCTGGCTCAGGTCATGATAGCAGGGTCCTGGGATCGAGCCCCACGTCAGGCTCCTTGCTCAGCAGGGAGCCTGCTTCTCCCTCTGCCTGCAGCTCCCCCTGCTTGTGCTCTCTCTCTCTGACAAATAAATAAATAAATACTTTTTTAAAAAATCTAGAACAGGGCGCCTGGGTGGCTCAGATGGTTGAGCATCTGCCTTCAGCTCGGGTCATGGTCCCAGGGTCCTGGGATGGAGTCCCGCATCAGGCTCCCTGCTGCTTGGGAGCCTGCTTCTCCCTCTGCCTTTCTCTCTCTCTCTCTCTCTCTGTCTCTCATGAATAAATAAATAAAATCTTAAAAAAATAAAAATAAATAAATAAATAAATAATCTAGAACAACAGGAGTAATTTTTTTAATTGTCTTTGTTTAGTTGAAAAGAATGGAAAAATTTAAACTAAGCATTTTACCACCTTATATCCACCATACCCATATGTTCCTCACCTCTTCCCATAAACCCACACACACAGTTGTGGGTGTATACACACTCTGACATGCACACTGTGAAACTGGATGAAGGAAACCTTATTTTAAATGGAGTCAGGAAGCCAGAAAGGGGAGCTCTCACACACTACCACTCTTTGTCAATTGCAGACCCAATGGGAAGAGTCCTACCTTGCCTCCTTGCCCAGCAACAAGCTCAGCCAATATGAAAATACCACTACTCAACCAATAAGAAACCATCATTCCCCAGAGTTCTTGCTTTGCTCCAGTGGATTTCCCTTCAAAGCAGCCCATCCTAACTTCCTCTTTTTCTATAAAGTAACAATTCTCTCCTTTGATCTCCAGACTAACTATGGTTTGCCATAGCTTGCATGTCCCTAATTGCAATTCCTCTTCTATTCCCCAATAAACCCATGTTGCTGGCAAAATAACTGGCTGTTATACTCTTAAGGTGGACAACACATACAACCACCTCTCTTTTGAATCTCTTGAAGATCCATATTTACCTTCTCAAAAAAAATTATGCATAAGATTCCATTGTATATCCCCAGAAAAATCCATTTGACTTTAAGATGACCAATCTGCTGTTGTCATCAAGTTAACAGAAGAATAGAGAGTGGACATGGAAATATTAGAATAAAATGATCCAAACTAGCCAGTTAACCATGGTTACTCTACTCTCCAACGGAGAAACACATGTAGGAATTTGTTAGCTAATGACAAAGAGTTTACTCATGCACCAGTGGAATATCATCAACAGAATTCTGGCATTTGACTGCCAAATGTATATCTGGAATAGGTAGAGATTGAGCTCCACTAGTTGAAAATTTTCAGAAAGAAAATTGCATCTCTATTCCTATCTTAAAACATATGACTTACTGAGTTCAAAGTATCTGTAGTCTATATTAGATCTATTTTCAAAACTCCAAAGATAAAATAGCTCAGAATCAAAGAACTGAGAGTGATTACATGAAACTTCACATTAGCCTGAGGCACTCCTTCTTTCCTTGTCTGTTTATTATTTATTTATACCTGGCCTCATTCTGAAAGAGAATTCAATACTGAATGGGAAAAACTATACAGAACCAGCCAACCTTGTGTCACATGATACTATCCCCCTGCCTCTGGTTCTTTAGGTTGACCTTAATAAGCATGGCAGTCACCCTCAGTAGATAGGAAACCACACAGACCTAGGGGTCTCCTCGTGTTTGCTCCAACCTCTTCTTCAATTTCTTAGATCTATAAGATCCAAGGGGCTCCCTCTGGTCCTAGGATTTGGTGTTTGTTCCTGATCGTCACAGCATTCAGAACCTGACTTCTTCCAGTTCTCAGCATTTCATGGTTCTTCAGCTAGAAAGTTCCACCTACCTCCAACTCCACAGGAGCCAACAACTAACAAAGCCTTTTGGCTTCTGCTCCTTTTGAGCCAACTCTACTCCGGCAGAGAGAAGAATATTGAGGACAAAACTAGATGTGTTGGACTCATCTCTGAAATTCAGCCTCTCTTCCTCTCTGACTTTGACCCTGACCCGGCCTTCAGCTTCCTTATCTGCAAAATGAAGATGATAATATCTACTCTGCCTATACCCAAGTTTGTTATATTGATCAAATCCACTGAAATGATAAAAGTGAATTTGCTTTAAAACATTGGAAGATATAACAAATGTAAATGAATAAAATAATCTTCAACTTTATTTTAGTTAATTTTAAATTTGTAACACTGCAAAACAGAAAAAAAAATATTTTCTGCTGGAAAAAAAAAACTGAGTTTCAATCCTTGTTCTGTTACTAATTTGCTGTGTAATTTTGGGTAAGTTCTTTGACCTCTCTGAACCTCAGTGTCATCATCTGTACTCTTACTCAATGCTCTTTTCTTTGCAAGTAACCAGAAGCCATCTTTGATTCAAGGAAAGGGAGAGAACACCAGGCTATTTTACAGAACCCAAGGGCAGGATGTGCAATCAGGCCTCATGTGCAAAGAGGACCAAGAAACGTGAAGTCCTCAGGGATCCAGGCATTTTGTCACTTCACCTCCTTTTACCTCATGCATTATGAGTTTTCATGACTGCGTCTCTTTACAGACTGGTTTTTGGGGGGCTTAATGAGATTTCTAGAAGTTCTTACCTCAGACTTTAGTGACATGGTGTAAAATTGCTCTCCAGAATTTTGTCATCATTTTGTAATCAATTTTGTAATCTAACTGTGCACTATTTCTCAATACCATTACCAATCCCAAATACTGTTATTCTTTTAAAGAGTGGTCATTCTCATGGGTGAAAACTGGTTTTTCAATCTAATTTCCATTCCTCTTATCACTGATAAGATTAAGAATCGTTATGTTTGTCTTTCTTTTTTTTAATTTTTGATTTTTTGAGATATCATTGGCATATAATATTATCTTAGCTTCAGGTGTACAACATAATGAATCGGTATTGGTACGTATTGTGAAATGATCACCACCACAAAGCTATTAACATCTACCACCACACTTAGTTTCAAATATGTTTTCTCTTGTAATGAGAACTTTTAAGATCTATTCTCTCAGCAACTTTCAAATATATACTAGTATCATTAGCTATAGTTAACATGCTGTCCAAACTGGCTTTCCCAACATCTCCATGCATATGGCATAAAATGACTGCCAGCACTCCAACCAACTGGCACCCAGCATGTCAGTATCAGGAAAGAAGAGCTGATGGGCCCAACTTGGGTCCAGGATCTACCCCTGGTCCCCTCATCCATGGTCAGGAGAAAGGAATCAGAGTAAAACATGGCACTTGGACCTGACAATATGAGAAGTGATTTTCAGAGATGAAGGCCATGGGTTCAAGGAAGACTAGAAACATGTTTGGGCTGACCGAAGACTTTGTTGTGACTACACAGCAACCCAGCTTCTCCCTCTACCCAACGCCTGCCTCCTTCCTTTCCCCATGGGTATTAAACCTAGGAACTCATCCCAATAAATATCCCACATGCCAGTCTCCAGCCTAGAGCCCGCTTCCTGGAGAATGCCCCTGTATGAGCTGCGCACTACGTCTGCAACAGAGAGATACAATGTGTAAGGTGCTAATGGTTGTCATAGGATGTGTATAGAAGGTACTTGGTGCATGTTAGTTTCTTTTACTTTTTCTGCTTTTCCAGAGGGCAATTCACAGCAAAACCTGGTACTTAACTCTCCAGGATCAGGGTCTTGTTCATGTGACTCAGATCTGAGGTCAGAAATTAAGACCTAGGCCAGGATCAGCTTCTCTCCATCAGAGAGCAAGATCCAAGCAGAGCTCAGCAGCTGGACCAAAAATAGGAGCCAGGAGACATTACCTGTCAGAAATCTTGGGCCCTGTTCCTCCTCCTCCTCCAGTACCATGTACACTATCCCACCAGACCTCAGGAGTAGACACACTGTTTTTAGGAGATTAATCATCAACAGTACATCCAGTGCCCACCATGTACCAGTCTCACATCTTAGGCAGATGATGAGGTTTGTATTTATAAAAGTATAATCAGCAACAAAAGATACATGAAACATGATGAATAAGTGTCCAAGACTGGAACAGACCATAAATAAAGGCACAAAAGAAGGACAATATCATGTCCTGCTGAGAGAATAAAAGAGAGTTTAATGGGAACATCTGGGGCTTGAAGAATAAAATGAATTCATGAATTTAGAGCTTCTGATAGACAGAGATGATGGAGAGCATCCCTGAAACAGGCACTTAGGCCTGAAGAAAAGGGCAGCATCCAGGCTGCCTGTCAACTCCACATGTCTTGAAACTCATGAAGCACAATATAGAATTGAGGCCCCTGAGGTTGTTCAGGCTGCAGCCCAGGACTAAGCATATTTGAGGAAAAGTGAACAGTGTGTGGTGCTGATGATTTAAGTAGTCAAATGGCCCTGGACTCAGAGGGAGGGGGGGTGAGAGGGAGAGAGGCACTAGGGCCTCTAGACTATACTTGGCTCTTCTTTATGGAGGCCTGCGTGGCCTGCCACCAGAATTTGAGTTCTGCAATCTAGAACTATATTAGGCCACATCATTTTCTTTAAGCGTCTTAGGAAGCAGAGAAAGTGTAGTTATCCCCGAGACCCTAGAGAGCTCACTCAAGGATCAAAGCCAGAGAAGACTTGCTCAGAAGACTGGATGAATGTTCTGAGCCTTATGGAGTGGGCTGGACACTGAGCCAAGTGCAGTAGAGACAAGGCAGAAGAGGATTCATATTCACCACAACCTGATGAAGAAGGCGCACATTATTCCCATTTGCAGATGGGGAAATCAAGGCACAGTAATGTTATGTGACTTTCCCATGATCCAAAAGCTCAAACCTGCACAGTCCACCACCAAGGCCCATGCTCCTACCTCTTCATCTGACAGCAGGGTAACGTCCCACTTCAAGGTGAGAGCAGCGTGGCCTGAGGCCTAGAATAAGGCCTAACATTACGTGGGGTGTTGGGGGGGGCGGGGGGAGTATAGAAGCAGGCACATTCGCTCCATCAGCTTGGTGAAGCTGGGATAAAGAAAAACCTTCAAGTGGCTGTGGGCCTGGCTGTGCTCCATCCGCTCCGTCGCCTTCTTCCCTAAGCGCTGCCAGGCCGGCCGCCATGGCAAACATGGCCGACACCAAGCTATACAACATCCTGGGCGTCCCGCCCAGCGCCAGCGAGAACGAGCTGAAGAAGGCATACAGAAAGTTAGCCAAGGAATACCATCCTGATAAGAATCCAAATGCTGGTGACAAATTCAAAGAAATCAGTTTTGCATATGAAGTACTGTCAAATCCTGAGAAGCGTGAATTATATGACAGATATGGAGAACAAGGTCTTCGGGAAGGTAGAGGTGGAGGTGGTGGCATGGATGATATTTTCTCTCACATTTTTGGTGGGGGATTGTTCGGCTTCATGGGCAATCAGAGTAGAAGTCGAAATGGCAGAAGAAGACGAGAAGACATGATGCATCCACTTAAAGTGTCTTTAGAAGATCTGTATAATGGCAAGACAACCAAACTACAACTTAGCAAGAATGTACTCTGTAGTGCATGCAGTGGCCAAGGTGGAAAGTCTGGAGCTGTTCAGAAGTGTAGTGCTTGTCGGGGTCGAGGTGTACACATCATGATCAGACAGCTGGCTCCAGGAATGGTACAGCAGATGCAGTCTGTGTGTTCTGACTGTAATGGAGAAGGAGAGGTAATTAATGAAAAGGACAGCTGTAAAAAATGTGATGGGAAGAAGATGATTAAAGAAGTCAAGATTCTTGAAGTCCACGTAGACAAAAGCATGAAACATGGACAGAGAATTACATTCACTGGGGAAGCAGATCAGGCCCCAGGAGTGGAACCAGGAGACATTGTTCTTTTGCTACAAGAGAAGGAACATGAGGTGTTCCAGAGAGATGGGAATGACTTGCACATGACATATAAGATAGGACTTGTTGAAGCTCTATGTGGATTTCAGTTCACATTTAAGCACCTTGATGGACGTCAGATTGTGGTGAAATAGCCCCCCGGAAAAGTAATTGAACCAGGATGTGTCCGTGTAGTTCGAGGGGAAGGAATGCCACAGTATAGTAATCCCTTTGAAAAAGGTGATCTCTCTCCCTCTGACCCTCTTCCCTCTCATGCTCTCTATCTCTCATTCTCTCTCTCTAATAAATAAATAAAATCTTTAAAAAAAAAAAAAAAAAAAAGGGCGCCTGGGTGGCTCAGTTGGTTAAGCGACTGCCTTCGGCTCAGGTCATGATCCTGGAGTCCCGGGATCGAGTCCCACATCGGGCTCCCTGCTCGGCGGGGAGTCTGCTTCTCCCTCTGACCCTCTTCCCTCTCATGCTCTCTATCTCTCATTCTCTCTCTCTAATAAATAAATAAAATCTTTAAAAAAAAAAAAGAAAAGAAAAGAAAAAGGTGATCTCTACGTAAAGTTTGATGTGCAGTTTCCTGAAAACAACTGGATCAGCCCAGACAAGCTTTCTGAGCTAGAAGATCTTCTGCCATCTAGACCAGAAGTTCCAAACATAATTGGAGACCCAGAGGAGGTAGAGCTTCAAGAATTTGATAGCACTCGGGGCTCAGGAGGTGGTCAGAGGTGTGAAGCCTATAATGATAGCTCTGATGAAGAAAGCAGCAGCCATCATGGGCCAGGAATGCAATGTGCCCATCAGTAAACTCTGCAGACAGATTGCACAGGTGGATTTTCTTTCCACGTTTGCCGGGTTTGCTTTCAGCGATCCAGCTGGAGTGTCTGGTCAGTCCAGATGAACTGATGGGCATCTGTTGGTCTATGTGTAACTTTTAAAATTGGTATAGTTATCTACAGAGTGTATAATTTAAACTAACCACAAAGCTTTACATCTTCATTTTGACTGTTCTGTAGCAGAATAAAGCACTTGAAAGGAAACAAGACTCCCTTTCACACATGGGTTATAAGTTTCAGTCCTGGTATCTGTGCTTGATTTTTATCAGTTTTGTGTAGATTTTATGTTTCATATTTTAAATCCAAATCCCACATTGTAAAGTCTGTGTACAATTTGTCCTGAAGCTTTGTGTTAATTTCATAGCCTGTATCTATCATTTAGATGCATGGAAAAATGGGTTTTGCACACAATGGGTTTGGAGCTGACTGGGAACAATGGAAAAAAAAAAAAAAACATTAGCTGTGGTTGTAAAGTCCTCCCCCCCCCTTTTTTTTACCATCTTGTGAAAGGTTTCTGAAACTCGATAATAAAAAGCAGTTGGTATAAAAAAAAAGAAAAAGAAAAAGAAAAACCTTCAAGTGAGGCAGGAATGAGTAATTGACGAGCATAACTGTGATTATAAGGCATAATTACAATTAGCTTCACAAGAGTGTTAATCATGAAAATAATTACATGTCAGGTTTTCTCGCAAAGAAGAGAGAATGTAATTAAGTGGCCCAAAGGGGGTGAAGAAAACATGCCTCTGGGTGCTAGAGGTATGGGGTGAAGAGCTGATGATTTAAGGGGAAAAGTTTTGTCAGTGTTTCCAATGAATCAACTCATTCCTTCCATCAAAATACAGGGACCTAGGTAAGAACAAAGCGTGGCTTGAAATTGTTCTTCCAAACAAAGCAAAACTCAACTTAAGGGATGAGGCAGAACAATGCAGAGTTTAAAAGCCAGGCAGCCTTGAAGTCAACTTTTTTTTTTTAATTTTGCTAGTTACCAGCTCCACAATATTAAACTGTTTTCTCTTTCTCCAAGTGTTAGTTTCCTCAAGAGCAAAATAATCATTGTACATCCTTCTCTGATTTGGGAGGAAGTAAAGCACGTAAAGCTCTTCTGTCCGTGCCTTATACACAGTAAGGTCTCCGTAAATGTCTGCTGTTATTATATAACAGACAAAGGAAAAAAGGCAGGAAAGCTAGGAGCATCTGTACTAGAGAGAGGCTAGGTAAAAGTACTGCCAAATTCCCAAACACTGTGAGGGGAGTAAGTGACCAGGCAGGATACAGGTCTCTCTGGCTGCAAGAAGGGAACAACTGCTAACTGTTCAACTGGGAGGTAAGGAGCCTCCAGAGGACTCACCAGAGTAGCGTAAGAGAGGAAAATTCTAGTTTAAATATCCGTCAAGTTTAGAGAGCTTGAAGCTAGCTTCCTACAGCGCCCATTAAATAATATTCTGCTCCCCTGGTCCTTCCCCCTGCCGTCTCGTCTCTAACCTGGAGGGGACAGAAATAACCCAGATAGAAGCAAGAAACAGAGGAGAAGTGGACCACACACCTGTCTTCATGCCGGAACCCAGCTGGAGCTGGAGGTGGTGGGAGAAATCTTAACCAAGAGGCAGAATGGACTTAGGGTTACACTGAGGCAGTACCCATTCTACTTTCTGAAACTAGGCTGTTTGTTATTTCAAGTAATGGTTGGATTTTATACTACTGAAGAGTGAACCAGGAAAGTCAGAGTTGTTATTTGGCGGCAGGAAAAGCAGCTCTTGTGAATAGGTTTAAAGGGATGAGGGGTGAGGGGTGCTGTTTTATGGTTAATTCCCATGAATCTCCATCATTCAAAGGACCAGATACACACACACCCCTGTAGAATCTTCTGTCCATGCAAGATCATGTTCTAGACTCCATTTCTGGCAGACCACATCATTTCTAGCTTATATCCAGCATTCTCTTGCAAAACAACCCCCATGGCCTCAAGACCTACACAACAGAATTACCAGCAATACCAAACACAACAAAGCTAGACTCAGGTCATTTGGGGCATTTGCTTAAGTCCTGCCGGGCCCCTCAGAATGTGCAACAGTGATGATGGGGTTTAACCTGTCAGTGGTCCTTAAGAGCATGCCTCTTCAGTGGCACGCTCCCAGCCTGTCTTGTGGGCTTTATTCGAATTCGCGCCCCCCCCAACCACTCCTTGAGCAGCATCCTTGCAGCGAGGTCAGCAGGCCACAGTCATCAGTCAGTAAGGCAGGCCCTGTCCCCGCCTCAGGGTCCTAGGGGGCGAGTGCCATGAATCACAGAAATGTCATCCCCGGGGAACCAGGGTAGGAAGGTCCTGTAATTTATCTCACATGAAATGAGCTGGATTATTTGAATAGGCTGGAAGAAAGCAGTCCATTAATTCTCAAAGATAGCTCTTGGCTCCTGAGGGTTTTATTCTGTGCCCACACGGCTGACACCCCGCCTCCATCTCCTTTACTGTACCCTCAAGTCATGTCCAGGGATCCATGTGCACTCCCCTCCCCCATGGCTTGATGCTAAAACAAGGCATAAGACCACACTTCTTGCAGGGAAAATAAAAGGGACGCTTTGCCGTTCAGCGTTTTTGAGGTTAACCCCTATGTTCCTTCCATACCACTACCCACAGCCAACTCCCACCATCCTGTAAAGATTACTTCATTTGACACAAAAGCATAATCCATCAAAGGAAAAACTGACAAATTGAACCTTATTAAAATTAAAAACTTTTACTTGGTGGGGGGGTGGCGGCTATAAAGAAGATGACAAGATAAGCTACAGAGTGGGAAAAAATATTGGTAAACTACATATCCAACCAAGGCTTTATACCTAAACTATATAAAGAACTCTCAAAACTCAACAATAAATAATCCAAATAGACAATGAGCATAGTACATAGACTGAGAAGGATATTCAGATGCAAATAAGTACGTGAAAACATGTCCAATATCATTAGCCATTAGGGAAATACAAATTAAAACCCAATAATAGATCACTAAAAAGCTATGAGAACTGTTAAAATGAAAAATAGTGATAATACCCAATGCTGGTGAAGATGCAGAAAAATGACATCACTCATGCATTGCCAATGGGACTGTAAAATGGCTCAACGACTCTGGAAAATAGTTTGGCAATTTCTTATATACTAAGTATTATTTACTCTATGACCCAACTCTTAAGCATTTATCCCAAAGAAATGAAAACTTACATCAAAAGGAAAAAAAAACTACACACAAATGTTCATAGAAGCTTTATTTGGAATAGTCAAAAACTAGAAACAACCAAAATGTTCTTAAACAGGTGAATGGTCAAAGAGTGTTGTAGCTTCATCATGGAAATATTACACAGCAATAAAAAAGAATGAACGATTCATATATGTAACAACTTTAATGGATCTCAAGGGCATTATGATGAGTAAAAAAGACATCAATCTCAAAAGGCTAAATACTATATGATTGAATTTACATAACAGTCTTAAAATGACAATATTATAGAGAACAGAGAAGTGGTTGTCAGGGGTTAGGGATGATGCCTTGGAGGGTCATGGGGGTGGCTATAAGGGGTAACACCAGGGATCCTAGGGGTGATGGCACAATTTCATATCTTGATTATGGTGGTGGTTAAACAAATGTATGCGTGTGATAAAACTGCATAGAACTATACAGACATACACACAAATGAGTGTATGTAAAACTAGTGAAATTTGCATAAGCTTTATGATCTGTACCAATGTCGATTTCCTGGTTTTGATATATACTATTATTTTAACTATATAAAATGTTACCCCACTGAGCACAGAGCCTGACACGGGGCTTCATCCCAGGACCCTGAGATCATGACCTGAGCTGAAAGCAGACACTTAACTGAGCCCCCAGGTGTCCCAAGATCATTTCATTTCCAATCATATTAAAAACAGTTTCAAAAATAATTCCATTTGGATTTATTATTTTCAAGATATAATTTGGATTCAGTTACAGAAATTCCTTCCCTAGAAACTAATCTTTTATTCTTTTTTTTAATTTTTTATTGTTATGTTAAACACCATACATTACATCATTAGTTTTTGAGGTAGTGTTCCATGATTCATTGTTTATGCATAACACCCAGTGCTCCATGCAGAACGTGCCCTCTTTACTAACTATCACCAGGCTAACCCATCCCCCCACCCCCTCCCCTCTAGAACCCTCAGTTTGTTTCTCAGAGCTGACAGTCTCTCATGGTTCATCTCCCCCTCCGATTTCCCCCCTTCATTCTTCCCCTCCTGCTATCTTCTTTTTTTTAAAAAAACATATAATGTCTTATTTGTTTCAGAAGTACAGGTCTTTGATTCAACAGTCTTACACAATTCACAGTGCTCACCATAGCACATACCCTCCCCAATGTCTATCACCCAGCCACCCCATCCCTCCCACCCCCCCCACTCCAGCAACCCTCAGTTTGTTTCCTGAGATTAAGAATTCCTCATATCAGTGAGGTCATATGATACATGTCTTTCTCTGATTGACTTATTTCACTCAGCATAACACCCTACAGTTCCATCCATGTCATTGCAAATGGCAAGATCTCATTCCTTTTGATGGCTGCATAATATTCCATTGTGTATATATATGCCACTTTTTCTTTATCCATTCATCTGTCAATGGACATCCTGGCTCTTTCCACACTTTGGCTATTGTGGACATTGCTGCTATAAACATCGGGGTGCACGTACCCCTTCGGATCCCTACATTGGTATCTTTGGGGTAAATACCCAGTAGTGCAATTGCTGGGTCGTAGGGAAGCTCTATTTTCAACTTTTTGAGGAACCTCCATACTGTTTCCCACAGTGGTTGCACCAGCTTGCATTCCCACCAACACTGTAGGAGGGTTCTCCTTTCTCCGCATCCCTGCCAACATCTGTCGTTTCCTGACTTGTTAATTTTAGCCATTCTGACTGGTGTGAGGTAGTATCTCAATGAGGTTTTGATTTGGATTTCCCTGATGCCGAGCGATGTTGAGCAATTTTTCATGTGTGTGTTGGCCATTTGGATGTCCTCTTTGGAAAAATGTCTGTTCATGTCTTCTGCCCATTTCTTCATTGGATTATTTGTTCTTTGAGTGTCGAGTTTGATAAGTTCTTTATAGATTTTGGATACTAGCCCTTTATCTGATATGTCATTTGCAAATATCTTCTCCCATTCTGTCAGTTGTCTTTCAGTTTTGTTGACTGTTTCTTTTGCTCTGCAAAAGCTTTTTATCTTGATGAAATCCCAATAGTTCAATTTTGCCCTTGCTTCCCTTGCCATTGGCAACGTTTTTAAGAAGTTGCTGCGGCTGAGGTTGAAGAAGTTGCTGCCTGTGTTCTCCTTTAGGATTTTGATGGACTCTTGTCTCACATTTAGGTCTTTCAACCATTTGGAGTCTATTTTTGTGTGTGGTGTAAGGAAATGGTCCAGTTTCATTCTTCTGCATGTGCCTATCCAATTTTCCCAACACCATTTTTGAAGAGACTGTCTTTTTTCCATTGGACATTCTTTCCTGCTTTGTCAAAGATTAGTTGACCATAGAGTTGAGGGTCCATTTTGGGGCTCTTTATTCTGTTCCATTGATCTATGTGTCTGTTTTTGTGCCAGTACCATACTGTCTTGATGATGACAGCTTTGTAATGGAGCTTAAAGTCTGGAAATGTGATGCCGCCAGCTTTGCTTTTACTTTTCAACATTCCTCTGGCTATTCAGGGTCTTTTCTGGTTCCATACAAATTTTAGGATTATTTGTTCCATGTCTTTGAAAAAAGTAGATGGTATTTTGATGGGGATTGCATTGAATGTGTAGATTGCTCTAGGTAGCATTGACAACGTCACAATATTTGTTCTTCCAATTCATGAGCGTGGAACGTTTTTCCATTTCTTTGTGTCTTCCTCAATTTCTTTCATGAGTATTTTATAGTTTTCTGAGTACAGATCCTTTACCTCTTTGGTTAGATTTATTCCTACGTATCTTATGGTTTTGGGTGCAATTGTAAATGGGATCGACTCCTTAATTTCCCTTTCTTCTGTCTTGTTGTTGGTCTAGAGGAATGCCGCTGATTTCTGTGCATTGATTTTATATCCTGCCACTTGATTGAATTCCTGTATGAGTTCTAGCAGTTTTGGGGTGGAGTCTTTTGGGTTTTCCACATAAAGTATCACATCATCTGCAAACAGTGAGAGTTTAACTTCTTCTTTGCCGATTTGGATGCCTTTTATTTCTTTTTGTTGTCTGAATGCTGTGGCTAGGACTTCTAATACTATGTTGAATAGCAGTGGTGAGAGTGGACATCCCTGCCGCAGTCCTGACATTAGGGGGAAAGCTCTCAGTTTTTTCCCATTGAGAATGATATTCGCTGTAGGTTTTTCATAGATGGCTTTTATGATATTGAGGTATGTACCCTCTATCCTTATAGTCTGAGGAGTTTTGATCAAGAAAGGATGCTGTACTTTGACAAATGCTTTTTCTGCATCTATTGAAAGGATCATATGATTCTTGTTCTTTCTTTTGTTAATGTATTGTATCACGTTGATTGATTTGCAGATGTTGAACCAACCTTGCAGCCCAGGGATAAATTCCACTTCGTCATGGTGAATAATCCTTTTAATGTACTGTTGGATCCTATTGGCTAGTATTTGGGTGAGAATTTTTGCATCCATGTTCATCAGGGATATTGGTCTGTAATTCTCCTTTTGATGTGATCTTTGTCTGATTTTGGGATCAAGGTAATGCTGGCCTCATAAAACAAGTTTGGAAGTTTTCCTTCCATTTCTATTTTTTGGAACAGTTTCAGGAGAATAGGTATTACTTCTTCTTTAAATGTCTGATAGAATTCCCCTGGGAAGCCGTCTGGCCCTGGGCTCTTGTTTATTGGGAGATTTTTGATGACTGCTTCAATTTCCTTAGTGGTTATAGGTCTGTTCAGGTTTTCTATTTCTTCCTGGTTCAGTTTTGGTATTTGATACATCTCTAGGAATGCATCCATTTCTCCCAGGTTATCTAATTTGCTGGCATATAGTTGCTCATAATATGTTCTTATAATTGTATTTCTTTGGTGTTGGTTGTGATCTCTCCTTTTCCATTCATGATTTTGTTGATTTGGGTCATTTCTCTTTTCTTTTTGATAAGTCTGGCCAGGGGTTTATCAATCTTGTTAATTCTTTCAAAGAACCAGCTCCTAGTTTTGTTGATCTGTTCTACCATTCTTTTGGTTTCTATTTCATTGATTTCTGCACTGACCTTTATTATTTCTCTTCTCCTGCTGGGTTTAGGCTTTATTTGCTGTTTTTTCTCTAGCTCCTTTAGGTGTAGGATTAGGTGTTTGAGACCTTTCTTGTTTCTTGATAAAAATTTGTATTGCTATATACTTTCCTCTTAGGACTGCCTTTCCTGCATCCCAAAGATTTTGAACAGTTGTGTTTTCATTTTCATTGGTTTCCATGAATTTTTTAAATTCTTTAATTTCCTGGTTGACCCATTCATTCTTTAGTAAGATGCTCTTTAGCTTCCATGTATTTGAGTTCCTTCCAACTTTCTTCTTCTGATTGAGTTCTAGTTTCAAAGCCTTGTGGTCTGAAAATATGCAGGGAATGATCCCAATCTTTTGTTACCAGTTGAGACCTAATATGTGTGACCTAAGATGTGATCTATTCTGGAGAATGTTCCATGGGCACTAGAGAAGAATGTGTATTCCACTGCTTTGGGATGGAGTGTTCTGCATATGTCTGTGAAGTCCATTTGGTCCAATGTGTCATTTAAAGTCTTTATTTCCTTGTTGATCTTTTGCTGAGATGATCTGTCCATTTCAGTGACGGGGGTGTTAAAGTCCCCCACTATTATTGTATTGTTGTCAGTGTGTTTCTTTGCTTTTGTTATTAATTGCCTTATATAATTGGCTGTTCCCGTGTTAAGGGCATAGATATTTACAATTGTTAGATCTTCTTGTTGGATAGACCCTTTAAGTAGGATATAGTGTCCTTCCTCATCTCTTATTACAGTCTTTGGTTTAAAATCTAATTTGTCTGATATAAGGATTGCCACCCCAGCTTTCTTTTGGTGTCCATTAGCTTGGTAAATGGCTTTCCACCCCCTCACTTGCAATCTGGGGGTGTCTTTGGGTCTAAAGTGAGTCTCTTGCAGACAGCGTATCTATGGGTCTTGTTTTTTAATCCAATCTGATAGCCTGTGTCTTTTGATTGGGGCATTTAGCCCATTTACATTCAGAGTAACTATTGAAAGATATGAATTTAGTGCCATTGTATTGCCTGTAAGGTGACTATTACTGTATATTGTCTGTATTCCTTTCTGGTCTATGTTACTTTTAGGCTCTCTCTTTGCTTAGAGGACCCCTTTCAATATTTCTTGTAGGGCTGGTTTCATGTTTGCAAATTCCTTTAGTTTTTGTTTGTCCTGGAAGCTTTTTATCTCTCTTTCTATTTTCAATGACAGCCTAGCCGGATATAGTATTCTTGGCTACATATTTTTCTTGTTTAGTGCTCTGAATATTTCATGCCAGTCCTTTCTGGCCTGCCAGGTCTCTGTGGATAGGTCTGTTGCCAATCTAATGTTTCTACCATTGTAGGTTACAGATCTCTTCTCCCGAGCTGCTTTCAGGATTTTCTCTTTGTCTCTGAGACTTGTAAGTTTTACTATTAGATGTTGGGGTGTTGATCTAGTTTTATTGATTTTGAGAGGGGTTCTCCTGGATTTTGATGCCTGTTTCCTTCCCCACATTAGGGAAGTTCTCTGCTATAATTTGCTCCAATATACCTTCTGCCCCTCTCTCTCTTTCTTCTTCTTCTGGGATCCCAATTATTCTAATGTTGTTTTGTCTTATGGTATTGCTTATCTCTCAAATTCTGCCCTCGTGATCCAGTAGTTGTTTATCTCTTTTTCTCAGCTTCTTTATTTTCCATCATTTGGTCTTCTATATCACTCACTGATTCTCTCTTCTGCCTCATTTATCCTAGCAGTTAGTGGCCCCATTTTTTATTGCACCTCATTAATAGCCTTTTTGATTTTGACTTGGTTAGATTTTAGTTCTTTTATTTCTCCAGAGAGGGTTTCTCTAATAATTTCCATGCTTTTTTCAAGCCCAGCTAGGATCTTTAAAATCATGACTCTGAACTCTAGGTCCGACATCATACTAATGTCCATATTGAGTAGGTCCCTGGCAGACGGTACTACCTTTTGTTCTTTTTGTTGAGGTAATTTTTTCCATCTTGTCATTTTGTTCAGAGGAGAATAGATGAATGAGAGAACAAAATGCTAACAGGGTTACAATATCCCCAGAAAATATACTCTAAACAAATCAGAAAAGACCTGAAGCCGGGGGGAAAGAAAGAGAAAGAAAGAAAAAAGAAAAAGAAAGAAATAAGAAAAGAAAAAAGAAAAAGAAAGTTTTATCTATTTCTGTCAAAAGAAATAGATAAAAACAAATAAAAGCAGAACAAAACAAAAAAAAACAAAATATGATCAAATATGATCAGGCTGGTGCATAGATCAGTGCCACACACTAGATTTTGGGTGTATTTTGGTCTTTTAGAAGAAAGTGCCTCCCAAAATTTCAAAGAAACAAAAACCTATTTATGTATAAAAATAAGGGTTGATATGATGAAGGGATGGAATATGACTGTAAAGATGAAAATTATAAAAAATTTTACAAAAGGAATTGATAAGAGGTTGTTTGAAAAAAGAAAGAAGAGGATTTAAAAAAAAAAGTGAGAGAATGTGATCAGGCAGGAGATTAGAACAAAGCCATACACTAGAGATTTAGGGTATATTTTGATCTGTTAGAAGAAACTGTATCTCAAAATTTTAAAGAGAGAACTTATAAATATATATATAATGCCAAAAATAAGAGTAACTACTATGAAGGGATAGACTATGACTCTAAAAATGAAAAATAAAAATGTTTTTTAAAAAGGGGAGTGATAAGATGTCAGTTGAAAAGGGAAAAAGAAAAATTCAAAAAAAAAAGACAGTTAAAAAAATTAACTTTGAAAGACTAAAGAATCATAGGAAAAAAGCCATGAATTCTATGTGCAGTATTCCCCTAGCGCTGGAGTTCTCCCTTTCTCCTTGATCGGTAAACTTGGTCTTGGCAGGCTGTTCTTGCTGATCTTCTAGGGGAGGGGCCTGTTGCCGTGGTTCCCAAATGTCTTTGCTGGAGGTGGAATTGCCCCGCCCTTGCCTGGTCCAGGCTAAATAATCTGCTCCGGTTTGCTCTCGGGAGCTTTTGCTCCCTGGAAGCTTTCCGTACAGCTTTGGAGGACAAGAGTGAAAACGGCAGCCTCCCAGTCTCTGCCCTGGAGGAGCTGAGAACTCGGGGCCCCGCTCCTCAGTGCGCCCCCAGAGAAAAGCAGTCAGTCACTCCTATCTCCCCGGTCTCCGGCCGCACTCCGTGCTCACCTGGCCTGTGACTGAGCGTTTCTATCTCTGGCACCTGACCCCGTGTGGAGTCTCCAAACCCAGCAGATCCCTGCGGTGCGCTCCCCCACCACTCCTCCTGGGGGAGGAAGGGGGGTCTCCCCGGATCTGCCGCTTGTTGGGTCCCTGCTGGAGGAGCAGTGGCCCGACTGTCACCAATCACAGTTATGGCAACCCCGAGCTGAGAGCCCGCGCCTCGGCTCCGTCTCTGCAGCCGGCTTCCCCGCTCCATACCTGGGAGCTCTGCCGCACTCAGGCTCCCCCGGTCTTTCTGTGACCCCGAGGGTCCTGAGACCACACTGTCCCGCGAGGGTTCCACCCCCCCGCTTAGCCACTGGAGCGACGTCCCTCAGCGGAGCCGACTTCTAAAAGGTCCGATTTTGTGCTCCGCGTCTCTAGCACTTGCCAGAAGCGGCAAACGGAGGCCCCCTCCCCCGCCGTCTATCCTCCCGAATATCGCCTCGGATTCACTTCTCCACACGTCCTACCTTCCAGAAAGTGGTCGCTTTTCTGTTCAGAGAGTTGTTGCCATTCTTTTCTTCGATCTCCTGTTGAGTTCGTAGGTGTTCAGAATGGTTTGATCCCTATCCAGCTGAATTCCTGAGACCAGACGAAATCCAGGTCTCCTACTCCTCTGCCAACTTGCTCCGCCCCTCCCCACTAATCTTCTTATTCTTTCTCTGTCTTTGAGTATCCTGGTCTCTTGGGGTAAATTATATGGAGAAGGGCCTTGTAAACCGGAAGGTAAGCATTATTAATATTATTAGTTGCTTCTTCCTTGTGCGGCATTTGAAGGATAAGCAGCTTCATCCTGTAAGAAGACACAGAAAGGTTCTCTGTGCTGAGTCACAGAGAATGAAATTATAGTTAATATAAATGTAAATTCTGCTTTCTTTCTGAAAGAAGAAAAAATAGACTGCCTCTCCCCACCATGGCAGGCCCAGAGTCAGAAAAGCAGCAAGAATATATAAAAAGGGCCATTCAGACGACACTAGCCCTAGAGTTTACCTTAACACATTCAAACCCCAACCTACCACATTCCAGTTCTGTGATAATGGGCACGTTACTTAACATCTCTGTGCTTTTGTCTCATCATCTTTAAAATAGGAATAAGGGTGCCTGGGTGGCTCAGTCCATTGGGCGTCTGCTTTTGGCTCAGGTCATGAATCTCTGGGTCCTGGGATCACCCCACATTGGGCTTCCTGCTCAGCAGGAAGCCTGCTTCTCCTTCTGCCCCTCCCCCGCTAATGAACTTTTTCTCTCTTCCCCCTTTCAAATAAATAAATAAAATCTTAAAAAAAAAATAGGAATTAGGACACCTGGGTGGTTCAGTCAGTTAAGCATCTGCCTTCAGCTCAGGTCATGATCCCAGGGTCCTGGATCGAGTCCCGCATCAGGCTCCCTGCTCAGCCAGGACCCTGCTTCTCCCTCTGCCTGCCACTCCCCCTGCTTGTGATCACCCCTCTCTCTCTCTGTCAAATAAATAAATAAAATCTTTTTTAAAAATAGGAATAAAAATAGCCCGGTGCTCCATATATTTGTCAAAGGGATTGATGACGTATGCTTGTAAAGACATGACCAGGGCCTAAAGGCATACTATATACCCTGTAAATGCTGGCTCAACAACAGGTAATTAAGTCTCCAACAGCAAAAAATAAATAAATAAATAAGTAAATAAGATCGTGTGGGAAAAGATGGCCACACCTAATGATAAATTCCCTCTTACCATGGACCCTGCCCAGATTTCCTCATCGTGACCTCCCTAATGCCAAGAGTCACCCATGTTCCAGATCTTGGCCTCCTTTTCCCTTTTCAAAAATATTCCTCTGCAAAGGACCCATTTCCCCTTAATATAAATGGATGGTAACTGGAGAAGCAGAGCCTTGAGCAGGTGTGTGCAGGACCATGGGGGGTGGGGTAACCAAAGAGGGAAACTAAAACATGGTTTCAGGTCTGACTCGCCCAGGTATGGCTGAATGGCCGGGGGCAGGTCACTCTCCCTCCCAGGTTCATTCCCTCATTGAACAATACAATGAGCATGTCTGAGTTCTAATAAATTTTTATTTACAAAGACTAGTTTGGCCTGCCCACTATTGTTTGTTGACCCCTGGTCTAGATCAGCTGTTCCAAATGATTTCTCCACTAGAAATTCCTTTTATTAGGCATTGCCTTATGGATGCCATACTTAGAAGATTTTTACAGATAGAATTAGTTCTCCAGCTTTATTATAAATATACCATATAATATATATTACATATTTATGCAATAAGCTCTGATTTTATATATAACACATATGAAATGTCAATCAGAGCTTTCCAGTGATATGCAATAACCAGTGTTAAGTCACCAGGTTAATATATACCTAACAAAAATAATAAAACACGACATTTTAGTTAACCTATTTGACCTTAACGTGGGTAAATATAGGTAACAGAAAACCCCTCACAAATCTAATAAAACCTTGGAGGCACCCTAGATGTCTGGAGGTCCCACTGACCCAGACCTTTTATCTTAAACTTCTTTAATGTCAGAACATTGATTTATGACTGACGGTATGGCTTTGGATAGGTCTCATCTAATTTCTGGCTCTCTCTTTCTGCCTCACAGAGAGGAGGCGGTTGGTGATCTCTACATTATTGGCCCTGTCATTTTATGATTCTAAGATCCAAATCTTTTAAATACATGTGCTGGTTTAGGAGACAGCTCCCCGCAGGTAACAGGGTATTATAAATGCCATCAAATCATGGGTCTCCTTCCTAAGGACGCTTCAGGTTGGTCCCGAAATTGGTGACTATCAACTCTCAGTCTTCAGCCTCTGACGGGGAATAGGACATTTGGGGTAAAGTTGGTTTATATGAATTCTTCCAATTATACCACAGATACCTGTCATGTCCCTTGAGGCTTCAGAGTCAAAGCATTTTCTGAGCATTCCCCTGAGTGAACCCAAGTCTGTGATCGGTGGAAACTACACAGATTTTTAGGAGGCTGCAGATTCCCTTCTGCCTGAGGGGTGTTCATGGAAACATGCTAACTCAAACACAATAAATAAAGATCCCCTCACATCAAACAAAATTGCAATTCCATCTCTCCTGCTCTGGCATCTCCCTCCCTGCCATCCTGCTTGGGAAGATCCCAACGTACAACTGTTTTCCGTGATCAGGGAAAGACAGGGAGGAAGGCTGAGGACAACACGGAAGGCCTCGAGCAGTCCACACACTTGCCCAGCAAGGAGAGCCTGGTGCTCTGACCGACAGGCAGCACAACTCTGCACCAGCTATAGGCTGCAGTGGAAAAAACACAGCAGGGCTGTGTTCTTACTATAACTGACCCATGAGTTTAGAAAAAATGAGGGCTGTGAGTCAAACTCCACCACCACACTTATGTCCCCCGGTCTTCTTATCTGCCAACTATAAGAGACAGCAAATTCCATTTCTCATTTGTTTAGTGGCCTTGTCCCTCCTGATTTGTATGCCCCTAACAGAGGTCAGGAAAATGGCTTTGTACAGAGCCAGAGAATAAATACGTTAGCCTTTGTGGGATATAAGGTGTCTGTCACGATTCCTCAGCTCTGCCATTGTGGAGTGAAAGCAGCCACAGACAATATGAAATGAATGGGTATGGCTGAGTTCCAATAAAACTTTATTTACAAAAATAGGTGGCAGGCTGGATTTGGCCCACAAGCTCTAGTGTGTGGATACCTGCTCTATGATAATACTAATGGTGTTATTTTGTTCCTCCCCAGAAAAAGCCTGTGTAGGAGGAACACTTATCATCCCCACTTGATAGGTAAAGAATTCAAGGCCCAAAAACATGAATTACGTGTCCGAGTCACACAGCTATTGAGTGCCAGAGCAAGCCCATCCACCCTCTAAACCCATAACCACGATCCTACAACCATCTCCCTGGGCACTTCTCATGGCAGCCTATTAGTCCATCCCAAGAGCTCTCCAACCTCTTCCAGGGAGCTATAGCCATAGGGGTATAGCCATTCTGCTGCCTCTGTGCAGAGTTGTCCCTATAACCTCTCTCGGCCTCTCGGGGTGCTCCATTGGCAAGAAGAATAAATTGATGATTTTCCCCTCTGTAACTGGAGCTTCATGGCCAATGCCCTCACCTTTAATGACCCAGGTTAGCAAACAATCTAGAAACCAAGAAATCACAACCCGGTATATCTTGTGGTTGTGGAGTCCATTGAGCCTGGACTGGAGTAAACCACTCTTCCATCTCCAGAACTGATTTAAATCATTTGATAGGAATCATTTTCTCTATCATTGATAGGACCACTTACTTCAAAATCTTTCATATTCATTTATCTTGAGAGAATCAGAAATTTGTTCATTCTTAAAGGTACCATTCTGTATAATACTCCACTCTATGGCCGGTTATGATCTAGCACCATGACTTTCTCTGGTACCAATAACTATCAGCACCCGATGGACTGCTGTTTGAAAGATCTCCCTCTTGAGCTACCATATGAAGATCTCTGGCTTGAGGCTGGTTCACAGGGGTTTCTTTTAACTGCTGACACCACCTCTGTGAATCTTTTAAGGGTACTGTCTGTCTCCTGGTATGACTCTGATCCATTTCCCTGAGGATCCAGCTTTCTCTTCCCTGGGCACTAATCATACATCAACACTGTGATTTTTTTTTAAGATTTTATTAATTTATTTGAGAGAGAGAGAATGAGAGATAGAGATAGAGAGCACGAGAGGGAAGAGGGTCAGAGGGAGAGGCAGACTCCCTGCTGAGCAGGGAGCCCGCTGTGGGACTCGATCCCGGGACTCCAGGATCATGACCTGAGCCGAAGGCAGTCGCTTAACCAACTGAGCCATTCAGGCGCCCAACACTGTGATTTTTTAATTAGCTCTGTGAGACATACATTTAAAATCAAATCCCAAAAATAAACTGGGACTCATCGAAGAAAAGAACCCAGATGTTTTTCTGGAGATATGGACTAAATCCTGAGTTCCGGCATGAGGACAGACAGGCAGTCAAGACCACCTTTGGCCACAAGCAGCTGCCTCCGTTTCCACAGGTCCTTCTACACTACCCTTTGGAAGGTGGTCTTTCCATTCCCAGTTTGCTACTTTCTTCTTGAATGAAGGGGAGCAAGAAGGGCACCACCTGACCAAGCCCTGCAGAGATGATCAGACTTTTAGGGATAAGTGTGCCAGGGGTGCGGCTCCAGAAATCCCATTAGGGATTTCCAAGGCCTTCTCAAGATTCAGAATCAACATCTCCTGGGGGGTTCTGAGTCCCTATGCCAGGGCTAAATACATCCTTACAACTCGAGTTTAACCCAAGGCCACAGACAGCCTCTGCCACTACTTACTCTTGAAGGAAGAATCACTTTACGGTCTGATTCTACTCTCTACTCCACCCATAGTCCCCTCTTAGGAAAAACTCCATGGAAGTCTTGATTGACAGTGAGTCAGGAAAACACCCCCTCCCCCACATCCCTAAAAGGTGCCAAGTAATGCAAAAATTCAGAAGACACCAATGGAGGTCTTATCCCAAGGATACTGTCCAGTTTCTACAAAGCAGTCCATTGCATGAGAGACAGCCATATTTTTAGACTAGATAGATGATTGATAGATAGATAGATAGATAGATAGATAGATAGATAGATAGATGGATGATAGATAGATAATCTTTATGAATCACCTGAAGGCAATGTACAAATGTTTTTAGCTCAAACAGAAAGATGGAAAAATATAGCATTAACTTTAGTTCCTGAGGAAACAGAAAAAAAGGAAATAGTGCCTTCTCTGTGTCTTAAGGCACAATTACAACAAAATGCAACACAGCCCGCATCAATTAAGCTTCTTGCATATACCTGGCACCATGCTAAGAGATGAATGAGCATGTGTCTGCCTGAGAGAGTTCCCAATCTAGCACAGAAGGAAAAAAACACCAACAAATAACTATAATATAAGGCAGACTAGAATAAGTGCTATAACAAAGACAAAAGTGCAGAAAAAATAATAGGGTTGTTTGCTTTGTTTTCTCAAGGACCACGAATTTTAAAAATGTACCGAGGCATCCAGTGAGGGCAAGGGCTAATTGGCAATCTTCAGAGCTTTGCAACAACAAATGAAACGAAAACAGGATTTCTCGTTCCCCAAAATAAAACATACTGAATTATGACCATAGATATCTTCTCAGTACTCCTAGAAATGATCTAAATGTCTCTTCTTCATTTATGACCTGAAAAATTCTGCAATAATAGGTCAAAGCCTAGAGAAGAAACCAGAATAAAATCTCACCATTTTATCGTCATCCTTTGTCTCTACCTCACCCCTCCTAGGTCATTAAAGTCTTCATTTTTAGGTTTCTACAGGAGAAAGGCTTTTGCCTACGGGCCAACCTGAAATGACTCAGGATAATACCTTCTGAAAACACCTAAGAGTGTTTACTTCTTACATCTATTCACTCTGCAAATGCACATGAAATGCTTACTCGGTGCCTTACACGGTACCAGATTCTGAGATCAAGAGAGACACAAGACAGGGGCTCCCAGCCTCCATGAATTCACAGGGTAGCAATGCAGAGAAGGGAGGAGGGATCAAAGGACATTTGAAAGTGGTAAATGCACTAATGGTTTTATGTCCAAAGTACTGTAATTATATGAGCATCCAAATACAATTTCTTATGCACAAGGCTAAAGAAAGAAGCCAGAAGATCATCGGATATTTTAGAAAGAGTCAAGTAGCCTAGTACTTGAGGTTTGGCTTCCCAACTGGCCTCTTACCTCGAATCTCCTTTTGAAATCATCTTTCATCCTGCCAATAGCTCACACTCCCAAAGTTTCATTCTAATTGGGTTCATCCTGGGCTCAAAGACATGCAATGCCTCTCCTCTGGATTATTGAGTCAAGTCTAGACTCCGTAGCATGGCACCCAAGCACACCAAAACCTAGGCTCACCCTGCTGTTCCAGTCTTGCTTATGTGGTCCATAAACAGCTTTGAAGTGTCAGGCACTGCTCTGGGCATAGGAGATACTGGGAAAACAAGACAGTCCAGATTCCTAATTTTATAGAATAGTAGAAGGGAGACAAATTAAGTGAGCAAACCAAAATTTCAAATGGTGATGAGTGCTTTGAAGGAAAAGGAAACCAAGTCACAGAGAATGGCAGGGGAGATGCCTTCAGATGGGTGGTCAGGACGGGGTTCTGAGCAAGTGACATTGAAGCTGAGACATGAATAGCAAGCAGCAAGCCATGTGACCCTCTACGGGTTGACTGTGTCAAACAAAGGAACTGGCCAAGACAAAGTCCTGGTAGAACCATAAAGAAGGCCAGGAAGGGTAGAGCTTCAAGTACATGGGGGAGAGAGTGATGGGAGGAGAGGGTGGGGACGGGGACAGTGCTTGAACCACATCACCTTGCAGGCAAAGTGGGAAATTTGGATTTTTACTCCATACCTGATGAGAAGCCATTCATGGATTTTAAGCAAAGAAGCAAACTAACGTGATATTCTGTTTAAATGGGTCAGTTCAGCTACTCTGAGGACAGGGATTGAACTGAGGCGAAAGACTGAGCAGGGAGAGCCTGTGTCACAGTTTAATTGACTTCACTTTTTCTTTTTTAGTGTTCCATAAAATAATATTGGGTCTTAGAATGGGCATCTTTTAGGCTTGACCGAAAAGGATACTGTGCAGGCTTGTTGTAAGGATCTAAAGCGGAAAGCTCTGTAATCCATGTGGCTCTCTCTAACATTGTCAGTCTCTGAGGACATGAATTCTAATTCCGGCACCCTGTGTCACTGAGACAAGTTACTCAAACTGGACTCTCTCATCGGCATCCCTACTGTCTTCAACAGGGAGAGTTCATTTAGTAGCTCTTGTGGAGTCAAAGTGGAAGATGGTTTGGACCCAAGTGGGAGCAAGAAAGACAGACAGAGGTGAATTGAGTCCTGATACGTGGGGACATACACTGACGAAAGGTATTCTTGGGTCACACGAGGGAGGCAGAGGCAAAAGAAGACAGAAAGCCATCAGAGCTGACTTCAAAGGGCAGGAAGTACTGCCATCTGAGCAGTCCCCAGGTCTCCCTTTCTTTGCCCCTCAAGGCCCCAAACACTCTGGAGTCAAACTGGAGAGATGTCACCTCTTGAGCACAACCTACTGTTTGCTAATGTGTTCCACTGACCATTTCCTTCATTTCTGCATTTTTGAAACCATAACTCAAGACTCCAAACCAATCTTGTATTTCTCACACTTGTCTGCTGAAATGGTCTCTTCTTCTATTCACGATACTTTTTATACCTCAATTACCACATCCCATTCCACCTCCAATTATTAATATTAATATTAGTGTGTTAATAGTATGTATTATCTATAATTCATGCATAACAGTGCATTATATGCATAGATGTATACTATAATTGTTATTAATATTATTGTGACCATGGATGCCACCTCCGCCCACAAACCATAAACTGCCTCTGTGACCAGTTTTTCTTCACCTTTGTATCCTCCTGTGAATCACTGCATCCACAAACATCTGTTGAAGAAGGTAGAGATGTTGTCGATAATACTGACATCTGTCCCTCACCTGGTTGCTCGGTCCTAGACTGCATTATAATTCTTAAGGAGATTGGGGAGATTAATCCATTTTCCAGATGAGAGAGTCCAGTTTGAGTAACTTGTCTCAGCGACACAGGGTGCCGGAATTAGAATTCATGTCCTCAGAGACTGACAATGTTAGAGAGAGCCACATGGATTACAGAGCTTTCCGCTTTAGATCCTTACAGCAAGCCTGCACAGTATCCTTTTCGGTCAAGCCTAAAAGATGCCCATTCTAAGACCCAATATTATTTTATGGAACACTAAAAAAGAAAAAGTGAAGTCAATTAAACTGTGACACAGGCTCAAACACCATCCATTAGAGGGACATCCTGATTTCAGAGATGCGAGAAAATGGGAGGGAAAAAAAAAATGTATCTTAGAAGTCTCCACTGTATAAGTGAGGGAACTAAAGCTGAGAGACAGTGAGCACTCTGGCCCAACACTCAGACACCAGACCTAGGAGGCAAACTCTTTGGCTGCAAGAACAGTAGTCTTTCTATGTTAGCAGTGAGACCCCCTCTGTCATCTTGGATTTTTCAAAAGAGGCACAATCGTAACAGGTGAACATAAAGAAATTGAGATCAAATGGGAGGCCAGGCTGAATCTGGGTTCTACACTAATGCACTCACCAAAAGCCCACAACTTACTGGTCTTTATTGAAATGGGGCGGGGTGGGGGGAGTCTGCTGAGCGCCTTCTCTGTGGGTGGCACTGTCCAGAATTGTCAGGGATAATGGTAATTTATGTTTTCATCCACACCTGCTCTCTTCCCTGCTTTAGTCAACTGCTAACACAACTTCTCTCCAGGGGAAGACGAGGGAGGGGCTGGAAAACAGCTCTTGTTCACCACAGCTCAGCTAAATTGCATTTGCTGTCTTTTGCATAGAGCTATAAAGTGTTATAGAAAATGCAGCATGGATTTTTAATTTTCTCCTTGTCACTGGGTGCTGTAATCACATAATTAACCAAGTGGTAGAGATAGTCATTTATAGCAAATGGGCAAAACAATCACAGAGGTTAGCCACTCAGGGACCGAAAAGATTACATTTGCCTCTCTAAAAGGCATGTGCGGACAGACAGCTTCCCTATCCCTTGGCTGTTTGGGAACCGACACCCAGAGAACACAGCATCAGAGTAAAGGAAGGGCATTGAGTTTGTCCTTCAAGACAAATGAATTGCTATTGGCTCAGTGGTTTGGAAGGCCCTGAAAAGTATGGGGTGGGGATGGGAACCCGGGGCCAGCAGTCAGCAGCTCCGTACATGTCCCCACACTACCCTCCATCCCACAAGGTGCATGCTATTCTGATAAGTGCCTTTGCGCAGGCCCCTCCCTCTGCCCTAAATGCCCTTCCTGCCTGCTTCCATTCTCTTTCCAGAGCCTTTCCTTCCTTCCTTGGCCAACCACCTCTCCCGTGGCCCATAGTTCCTCATGTCTAGCGCTAGGGTGGCATTTCTCATAGCCTGTCTTGGAGACAAATAGCAGCAACAAATATGAAACATATGTACACAAACATAAATAATATAGAATATAGATAATTATACACACACACTACCACCACCACCACTACCACCACCAGATTGTGGGCAAAAATGAATAGAACTCTGTTGAAGTCCAGAAACGGTCTTGCTTACCTGCCTTCTCTGGTAGAGAAGCCCCTCCCTCACTGAGCATGGCAATTTCAAAGATGGTACAAGGACCCACTCTCTGGGATCCAGGGATGAGAACCAAATAAGTGATTTTGAGGGGAGGTTTGACCAACACCAGAAAGCTCTCCTGCACACCATTACCTCAAATTAGTTTTGTCATGGCAGCCTAAAATTCCGCCATGGGTATCAAGCTTCATTTTCTCCACAGAATGCTCTCTTTTAAAATGTAACACCCAGGGGCATCTGGGTGGCTCAGTGGGTTAAGCATCCAACTACTGATTTCGGCTCAGGTCATGATCTCAAGGTCACAGAGTCTCAGAATCATTGGCTTGAGCCCCACATCAGGCTCTATGCTCAGCAAGGGATCTGCTTCTCTCTCTCTCTCTGCCCCTCCCCCTGCTCACACACTCTCTCTCTCTCTCTCAAATAAATAAATAAATCTTTAAAGATTAATTAATTAATTAAAATGCAACACCCATGGCATAGGTAGCATTTTGACTTATGCTAATTTACATTGAGGTTTGGCACACAATACCTTATGACTTTCTTCCCTAAAACATGAAGCCCAGACAGCAGGAAACACTTCTCCCAACAGACACATGAAAAAGTGCTCCACATCACTCGGCATCAGGGAAATACAAATCAAAACCACAATGAGATACCACCTCACACCAGTCAGAATGGCTAAAATTAACAAAACAGGAAACAACAAATGTTGGCGAGGATGCGGAGAAAGGGGAACACTCTTACACTGTTGGTGGGAATGCAAGCTGGTACAACCGCTCTGGAAAACAGTATGGAGGTTCCTCAAGACATCAAAAATAGAACTACCCTATGACCCAGCAATTGTACTACTGGGCATTTACCCCAAAGATACAGATGTAGTGAAAAGAAGAGGCATGCACCCCAATGTTCATAGCAGCAATGTCCACAATAGCCAAACTGTGGAAAGAGCTGAGATGCCCTTCAAAAGATGAATGGATAAAAAAGATGTGGTTCACATATACAATGGAATATTACTCAGCCATCAGAAACGATGAATACCCACCATTTGCATCGACATGGATGGAACTGGAGGGGATTATCCTAAGTGAAATAAGTCAGTCAGAGTAAGACAATTATCATATGGTTTCACTCATATGAGGAACATAAGGAATAGAGTGGAGGACCACAGGGGAAGGGAGGGAATACTGAATGGGAAGAAATCAGAGAGCAAACCATGAGAGACTCTTGACTCCCAGAAACAAACTGAGGGTTACAGAGGGGAGGTGTGGGGGGAGGAGGGGTAGCTGGGTGACGGGCTTTAAGGAGGGCATGTGATGTGATGAACACTGGATGTTATACACAACTAATGAGTCATTGAACACTACATCAAAAACTAATGACATAATATACGTTGGCTAATTGAATTTAAATTAAAAAAAGAAAAAAACACTTCTCACCTGAATAGGCAGGTCAACAGGGAGGGAACTGGGAAGAAGGAGGCTCTATGTGACATGCTAAGTAGTAGGCACTTATGGAGCAGATACTTCAGACCAGGGACTATCCGTCCTCCTCCTCCAGACTTGGGAACAGGTATTATTATTATTATTTTTCATTTCACAGATGACAAAGAAAGGTTAAGTAATTTGTCCAAAGTGGAAGCGGAGGTACTGGAATTCAACCTTGGGCCCATCGGAAGCCAAACCCATGCCCTTGCCCTACACCAAGGACACACAGTACAGGGCTGCTTTCCCTTTTCCCCCTCCCCCATCCATCCCACTAAAGGGCCTCAACTGGCCCTTACGCTTTTGCCTTTCTCGCCATCAAAACTTGCTCTAAGGAAAGAGTCTAACTATGTGTCACTTATACCTTAGAAACAAGATGAGATGCAGACAGCCCAGGGAAAGAAGACAAACCCATTAAATTAAAATCATATGAAATACGGTAAGATAGTCTTAAGTCTCTTCCAAAAGAGTGTCAGACACTGGAAAGGGATGGGAGGTTTAAGGTCCTATGTGAGCCTGCAGGATGCTGAGGAAGGGGTGGGGAAGGGCAGGGAGGGGCAGGGACCCAAGGCAGAGAGGGCTACCAGGACACCCAAAATTACCCCTGCCTCAGTGGCCAAGCTGAGAACACTTCAGTGGCAGAGTCTTTGAATCCTCAGAACCAGCAATAAAAAGTTTCTAAGAGGCATCCAGTCATCTTTCTCAATCTTCTTAACTTCATGTAAGAGAGGAAAATATCTTTTTCTTCTACTCTTCTAAGTTCTGGGCTGGGGGCCTTGGAACAAAAGACAGATTAACAAGAGAAAAGCATACCAATGTATTTAATATACACTTTACATGACATGGAAGCCTTCATAAGGAAATGAAGACCCAAAGAAGTGTTAAACCTGAGCATTTTTTTTGCTGGGTTTGAGGAAGAGTGGAGAGTCATGGAGAAATTGTGATAGGACAAAGGGTATGAACCAAGAGTAGTAAACTGGGGGAAACTTAGCAAGAGCTGTCCCTTCCGATTCCTGTCAGCATCCCTCCATCTTCAGAGAGAAGGATGCTCCTTTCCTCCTGTTATAGGAGGGCATCCCTTACGTGAGGGTCTCATGAGCAGCTGCAGGGGAAGATAAGGAAATCCTTCCCGCACCTGCCATTTCTTAAAATTCCCTCACCTTAAAATATTCAGTACGCCAAGGTTCCACATTTTGGGGTAGTGTGTCCCAAACCCTTTCACCTGCAACCCTTTCTGATAGACATACAATCTCACAGCCCTTAAAGAGAGGAAACATAGGGCCTCCCTGTTGAGTATTCCCATGAGCCAAGAAGTTTTAGTGGAGTTCCAAATGATAGGTATAGTTGTGTCTTCCCATCAGAAATTATTATGCCTCTTCCCCCCCTTCCAAATCTGATTTGCCCCATTTGTTCTAAGATACTCTTCCCTCCCTCTGGCATCTTTCACCAATTCCACCCTCTGAGGAAGACAGAGTTTGGGGCTCCAAGCACCCCAACTCGGCTCATGTTTGGGGTGAATGAAGTGGCCTTGTACAATGAGAAGCAGGATAGAAAAATCCCCAAATTCATGTGTCCATATGGTTCGTGGAGCTCGAGATCCCCAGATAAGTATTAAGCTAAGCACAGAGAGCTGATGTCCTTCCACTAACATGGAAGCTTCTCCCACATGGAGGAGCCTGTCGGGTGATTCTGATAGATACCACAAAGACCTTGCCTGACAACTGGCTATGATCTGGTCAGCATCTGCTCCTATTCCTCAGAGCAAAAGCAAAAGCCTTTAACGCTGACTGTAGTCCATCTGCATGTCAGGCCCTTTACATCAATGATCATATTTCAACCACAAAGCAGTTCACTCAAAAATCCATGTTTCCCCATTTTATTTTATTGTTCATATCATTAGCTGAAGTGACAATGCTTATTTACTGGCTTACTTGTGTATAGTCTGCCCCCCCCCCACCCACGGGAATATAAATTCCATGAGACACAGGTGGTGTCCTTTCCCCCACCGTGTTCCCAGAAGCTAGAAAGATGGTCTGCACTTAATAAATATTTGTTGAATAAGGAAATCGTGCAGGTAGGAAAGTGAAATTCAGATAAGTTAAATAACATGTTCCAAGTCAATCAACTACAAGAGAAGAGCTAAGAATTGAATAGACCCAGGCTTGGCAAACTCTAAAGCCATGCATGCTTTTTCCATGATACCATGTGGCCTTCCTAAAAAGAAGGAAGTCCAACCCCCACTTCCTTCTTGCCTAACTTTGTTTAAAAGGAGCTTAACCCCCTTGGCCAGGGCCTTTCAGACAGAAGTATCTCTTCCCCACTGACGGTGGCATCGTGTTAGCTCAGAATGCCCAGAGCTGGAAACCTTACCTCTCATGATCTCATTACCTCTCACGCTTCAGCTCCATAGACTGTGGGATAATGCAAATCAGAAAAATACAAGAAACATGACTGCGAAGGCCTGTATGTGAGAAAGTTTGAGGACAGCTGGTTGAGAGCAATGATTCTCAGTGTGGTCCCCCAGACAGCAGCATCAGTATCACTGGGGGACTTAGCAGAAACGCACATTCTTGGGCCCCACCCTGGTTCTACTGAATCAGAAACTCTGGGGTGGGGCCCAGCCATCTGTGTTTTAAGAAGCCCTCTAGGTGATTCTGATATTCACCAAAATTTGCGAATCACCTGTGTAGTAAACAGAAGAAAGGAGGAGAATGGCAAATGCCATCAATTTTTTTTTTTTTTTGAGAGAGAGAGAGAAAGCAGGAGGGAAGGGCAGAGGGAGGGAGAGAGAATCTGAGCACAGAGCTTGACACAGGGCTCGATCCCACGACCCTGAGAACATGACCTGAGCCAAAATCAAGAGTCAGATGCTTAACCAACCAAGCCACCCAGGCGCCCCCAAATGCCATCAATCTTTAACAGCTGTGTCCTCCAGTTGAGACTCCAGTAAGAATTAAGGCAAGGAGAGATTCATGCAAATTGAGAACATCAGCCTGACAAAGGCTAACTTTTCCTTCTTTGAGGCTCCCTTTCTTAGCATGGTCCAGAGGCCCGGGTGAAATGGAACGCACTAAATTCAAACGATGCCTTTGACTACCCCGGATTTTAATTTTCCAGGCATGTCCTTCAGGCCAGCTTCACTTGAGAACAAGCTCAGAGTCTCCCTAAAAAGAAAATAGAAAGCTATTACTTGCTCCCTACCCCACCCCCTTGCCCTGAAATTGTCTTCTTCCATCCTAGCCCGCTGGCTTTAATTAGGAGGAGTAAAGAAGCGTGCAGACTGGAGACGGCAGGCGGTCTTAGCACAAAAATGTGTTCAATAAACAGCTTTGGATAATCAGAGGTCGCAATGTCTCCATGTCTGCATTCTCCTCCTTCTTTCTGGCTTCTCCTTCCCCATCTTGGTTGTCTTACCATTGGCACCTCATTAGTCAAAAGGAAGCCACCAGCTCCAAGTCCTGTGCTATGAGCTTAGGAGGGGGGCCATCTTCACAAGAAGTGGAGGGCTGGGAGGAGGAAAGTCAGAATAAATGAAATCATATTGCATGTGCACAATCAGCTATAATTAGGCATCTTATAAATACCTATTATACAAATGCATTACAGTGACAAAATTAGGCATGTTTAAATGCATTCAGACTCTGGGCAGCAGAGGGTAATTTTTTTGGACCCAAGAGGAATCTGCTATATTAAAAAGAGCATTAAATGCATATTACTAAGCAAAAGAAGCCAATCTGAAAAGGCTACATACTGTATGACTCCCAACTCCACAGCTCTCTTTTCTCGAAAAGGCAAAACAATGGAGACAATAAAAAGATCAGTGGCTTTCAGTGGAGAGGGGAGTAGGGAGCGATGACTAGGCAGAGTTCAGAGATATTTAGGGCAGTGAAACTATTCTATAGGATATTGTAATGGTGGGTATCTGCCATTAATACTTTTGTCCAAACCCATGGAATGTACAACTCCGAGAGTGAACTCTCAACTATGGACTTCGGGGGATAATAATGTGTCATTGCAGGTTCATCAATTCGTAACAAATGTACCACTGTGGGTGAAGGCGGTTGTGGGTGTGTGGGGTCAGGGAATCCTGTATTTTCTGCTCAGTTCTGTTGTAAACGTAAAACTTCTCAAAAAAAAAATAATAACAAAGATTACTATTTTTTTATTTTAAAGATTTTATTTATTTATTTGACACAGAGAGCAAGAGAGCACAAGCCAGGGGAGCAGCAGAGGGAAGGGAGAAGCAGGCTTCCCGCTGAGCAGGGAGCCCGATGCGGGGCTCAATCCCAGGACCCCAAGATCATGACGTGAGCCAAAGGCAAAGGCAGACGCCTACCATCTGAGCCACCCAGGCACCCTTATTATTATGTTTTTAAAAGCACTAAACTTGGTCTCAAAAGATATGGACTCTAACTCCGTCATGGTCTCGGTCACGTGCTGGCTGTGCAAACTTTGGTAAGTTACTTGGCTTCTCCGAACTTCAGTGACATCATCTATAAAATAAGAACAACAATATCTTCTATTTTTTTAAGATTTTATTTATTTATTTGAGAGAGTGAGAGAGAGCACCCAAGCCCGGGCAGTGGGAGAGAGAGAAGCAGACTCCCCGCTAAGCAGGGAGACCAAGGTGGAGCTCGATCCCAGGACCCTGGGATCATGACCTGAGCCAAAGGCAGACACTTGATGACTGAACCATGTAGGCGCCCTAGAATAATATCTTCTAGATAGAAATGTTGCAAAGGTTAAAATGAAGATATATGGATAGACACATGGCCAATGTTTGTTTAGTTAAAAATAATGGGAAAATAATATGCAGAATTTGGGGCACAGAATGGGGCTAGGATTCTAGTTGCCTTCTCTGAAGTAGACAGGGCTAGCCTAGTCAGCACTACCTATATTATAACCTGACCGGGGATACAAAGGTCTTCCTCTACCACTGAAAATTTGTATACCCCACTGGCCTGCTAGAAACCCAAGTGGTGTACTCCTAGGAGCAGCACATTTGGCTTTTAGAACCAAACTATACTATATTGTAAACACCTCAAAGGGAAGAAAAATGAATAACATCTTAGCATTGATTAATGAGTTATATTCGACTTAAAAGTAACGTCCTAAGAGAACAGAACACAGAATATGTAAGTTTTGATAAAGGGGGTTGACAGAAAATCTGAAAATCACCAGAAGCTCAAGGCACTACCTGGAAAAGTATATTTAGTTTCGAATGTCAGAACGAGCAGTCAGAGGAGAGTTTTTAAGGCAAGCCACCAAACTAAGAGAGGAAATCAATCAAAAAACCAGCAGCAAAGATACTGAGCCCCTACACTGAGCTGGCCACTGTTCTGATCAAAACAGGAATTCATGGATTATTTTTTGTAAGATTTTAATTTATTTATTTGACACAGAGAGAGAGAGCACAAGCAGGGGGAGCAGCAGGCAGAGGGGAAGAGAGAAGCAGGCTCCCTGATGAGTAAGGAGCCAGATGCGGGGCTCAACCCTGGGATCATGACCCGAACTTAAAAGGCAGATGCTGAACCCACTAAGCCACCCATGTGCTCAGGAATTCACGAATTTATGTTCTGGTGAAAGGGACAGACAAGAAACAAGTAAATAAATAAGCATAATAGCTAACTTTATGTATTATATTAAAGGGTAATTCATTCTAGAGAAAAGAAAAGACAAAGCACGGTGAGGGAGAATAAAGAGTGCGAGATCCCATTTTAAATAGGGCAGCCAGGAAAACACTCATTGAGAAGACGACATTTGAGCAAAGAGTTGAAGGAGTTGAGAGCCAAGCAGGTCTCCCAAGCAGGGAGGAGTTTCCCAGGCAAAAGGGACATCTCAAGCAACGGCTCAAGGTGGCCGTGTTCCAGGCTATTCCAGGAATGGTTAGACCGGGACGGCTGGAGCTGAGCACGCAAGAAGAACAGAGGGAAGAGGTGAAAGATTTTAAGGGGTCTAATGCTGCAGGGCCTTGGGGCTACCATAAGGATGTTCATCTCTCTCTCTCTTGAAACGGGGAACTGTTACCAGGTTATGAGCCAAAAGAGCAGCATGATCTAGATTATGTGGTAGATGGATCACCCTGGCCATTGTGCCAAGACTCCAATCTAGGGGGACAAATGTAGAAGCAAGTGAGCTTCCCGGAGGCCCTTGCAGTTGAACTTGCCAAGTAAGCATTGACAGTAGTTGAACCAGGCTGACAGCAGGGGAGGTGTGAAGAGTCTCAGATCCTGTCTGTATGCGAGGGCAGACCACCAGGATCCCCTGAAGGAGTGGATGGGCAAGGCTTTGGCCCTGAGCTACTGGAAGGATGGAGCCACCATCCACTGATGTAGGGAGGGCCTCCCTGGTGTAAGTTTGAGGGGCAATCAGGAGTTTGGAAGAAAGTGGCAAGAGGAGGAGTAGATGTAGCTCACAGTTCTCTGTATCTTGGCCTAGGTATGAGAGGGAACACAGCATTCACCCATGAGCCAATGCCATGTGGCCACATTCAGCAGGAATCATTCAGGAGCATTTCCTAAGCCCTCAGTTTCCCCAAGGCAATGGAACAAACAAATCTAAAGAAACAGACGGAAGGACACATTAGTGTATTTGCTTACCCTCTATATGAGCATTCTCCCATCCCATGCCTACCACAACCACCTTTGCCACCACACCAAGAGGACAGCCAAGTCCCCAGGAGTCACATTCAGTGAGATTGTGAGTTATTTCATCAATCCCCTAGAGAGCAATGCCAGCGATCTCCTAAAGAGTCTGTGCCTACCACCCCCACTTGTTTGCCCCCCTCAAAACATGTTCACAGGAGAAGATCTATCCAATAAACCAATTTGCAGTTGGAAATAAGTGATTAAAAAGAAAAAAAGCTGAAAATACTGGGGATATTTTAAAGTAGACAACACCCTAAGCCAAGGGACAGAGTTATAAAATGTCTGCCATCCCATCAAGGGAACTTAAGGGTCAGTGGCCTTGGACTCACATCTCGCTGGAGCTACATCCAGAGATAATAGTAGGGCCACAGCCAGAAGTCAAAGCAGCTTCCTTGACTCTTCCGGTCCCACTCATCCCAAAAGGAGGAAGTAAGTTCATCTGGGGGTAAACACACTCACGCTTGCCCACATGTCCTTCCCTCTGTGTGGAACATCCTTCCCTCTGTTCTGTGACTCTGATCCAAGAAATAGAGAGCAAACAACAGCCTCATTCTCCCTGCCCTTCACTGCGAGACCCCCCTAGATAGGATGTGTGTGTATAATGCGCTCATGCACGTGTGCGTGTGTGCGGTGCCCGCGCATTAACTTCCAGAGATCGTAAACTCTCCGGTCACCGAGGGGTCTGCTAAGCAACAGCAGGACGAAGGAAGCGAGCAGGGAGCCCTCTGGCTCTGAGCCAGCGGGAGCCCCTCTAGGGGTGTCTCGGGCACGAGTCACTCATCAGCGTGAAGTTGACAGCCACCTCCAGCCACAATTACAGCTGCTCCACATTTTCCCGAGGCTGTAATGTTAAATCAATCAATCAGGTGTGCCACTCACAGAAGCCGGGTCTGCCAACTCACTTCGGGGACGCAAGGGAAGCAGTCACCACATAAGCTCCTTCTTGCAGTTTTATTTGAGTCCAGTCCACTTGGTGAAGCCCTTCGGGAGCCGCCCTGAGTAACGTTTTCCCTCCCGCCGTGGCTTTAGGCTGCACTCGGCAAATCAGTTTCTCCCGGCCAAGCCACACATATTCGGGAAGGCATCCACACAGACACACGCTGCGCAGAGAGGGGGTGTCCTCCAGCAGACACACAGAAAGACGTGGACACCCTAGGGCTGAACCACCACCATCCACACCACCTTTTGGACCCAGTCACGTGGCTCAGACCCCAGGTGGAAACTGGACCAAATACCACATCCGGGGAGAAAAAAAGATGGATCGGCAATGCCCCCTCGTGCTGGCCACAATAAATAAAAGGACAGTGGTTTTATTTGTTTTCGTTTTGTTTTTGATTAAAAAAAAAAAGAAACCGGCAAACCACAATAGTCCAGTGTGCCACTGTTTCAGGCTGCACTGCTATCCACTGTGTGACTTTCATCTTACCCCCAGCTCTTTTTATGTCTTTTTAGAGATAACTAATCTTCAGTCTTATGTTTTCTCCTTCCAAGCCCATCTTAATTTCCTGTTCTCATCACCTGACTGTCCACTCCAACCACCCACTACACACAGACTTAAAACAAGTTCAACATCCTTCTGGAAGAGACCAGACTACCGGACCTTGTAAAATCCCCTTGATTAATTCCACGGAGGCACTGTAATAAAAATTAATGATAAAGAAAAAGAGGGAAAATTAGACTTTTAGTAACTGATTAAAAAAAATGCACAGCAAGACAGAAGTCAGACACAAAGGCACAGATCTATGGAAACTCCACACACACAAATAGGCTATATGCACGCAATTATGCCTCAAAATAAAACAAACAAACAAAAAAAACGCACTCCATGCAACGAGCTCCACCCCGCGCCTAAAAACAGGCAATGGCATGTTCCGCATACCAGCTTCCATATTTAATTTGTTAACACGCAAGACATCAGAGGCATTACTTTGAACTGCAGACATCAATATGATTTAAACGGCTGCCACTTAATGTGGTAAGGAGGAATCAATTGTGCCCTGGAAACAGAAGACGAGGAGGAGCGTCATCCTGTCGGTTTCCCGGGAAATAATGAGCCCTATTAATAGTTGTTAACATGAATCAACGAATCACTCCTTTGTCAGCGGCTGGGGCCGGGCCCCAGAGTCAATCAGCGAAGAGGAAGAAAACTGACGACTCAGGGAAAGTCTCAGCAAGCGAAGGGGGCAGGGCACTGGCTTCTCTCGCAGACCCCAGCCCCACCGGAAGGAGAGGAGGACTCAGCGTAGCAGTGCGGCCCCAGAGGGGGATGCGTACCAGTTAGAGACGGAAAGGTCAACCAGAAAGCTTCATGAGACCCAGACAGGGACATCAAGGGCAGGGTTCCTCTCCCCTATAAACCAAGAATTTAAAGCTGTTTTGGAAATCAGTGTGGAGGTTCCTCAAAAAATTAAAAATAGAGCTACCCTATGACCCAGCAATTGCACTCCTGGGTATTTACCCCAAAGACACAGATGTAGTGAAAAGAAGGGCCATATGCACCCCAATGTTCATAGCGGCAATGTTTGCAATAGCCAAACTGTGGAAAGAGCCGAGATGCCCTTCAACAGACGAATGGATAAATAAGATGGGGTCCATATATACAATGGAATATGACTCAGCCATCGGAAAGGATGAATACCCAACTTTCACATCAACATGGATGGGACTGGAGGAGATTATGCTAAGTGAAATAAGTCAAGCAGAGAAAGTCAATTATCATATGGTTTCGCTTATATGTGGAACATAAGGAATAACATGGAGGACATTAGGAGAAGGAAGGGAAAAATGAAGGGGGGGAATTGGAGAGAGAGATGAACCATGAGAGACTATGGGCTCTGAGAAACAAACTGAGGGTTCTAGAGGGAAGGGGGGTGGAGGGATGGGTTAGTCTGGTGATGGGTATTAAGGAGGGCACGTACTGCATGGAGCACTGGGTGTTATACACAAATAATGAATCATGGAACATTACATCAAAAACTAATGATGTACTGTATGGTGACTAACATAACAATAAAATTAAATTAAATTTAAAAAAGAATTTAAAGCTGCTAATATCATGCTAATGGAAGAGTCTGTAAGGTAGGGTTGAGCAAGACTAACAGGTTGTTTGGAGAAGGGCAAAGTGAAGATGGTGTGTCATTGCCTACCCACACCCCCCACCCCCTTCTCCCCTCCCCCCTCCTCCCACACATACCCCGCCAGGTACATGACTGTACAGGTGTGTTTTCTTCTCCATTTCCCTCCATTTAAAATAGACCCACACAAACATTTTGCAACATATATGTCAAAGGATAAATAGCCTTAATAATTAAAAAGCTTATGAGTTCTTCAAACCAAAAAGAATAAGCAAGAGATCTCATTAATAATAACTGATAGTTGCAAAACACTTCACTACATGCCAGGCACAAAGAGCTTTACCTAAATTATCTCCTTTAACTCTCTCAGAAACTCAGAAGTAAATAATGTTTTACCCATTTGACAGGTGGAAAAACTGAGGCTTGAGTATTTAAGTAACTTGCTTAAGATTGCATTATTAGCAGATGACCAAAGACTGATTCAGAACCAGGTATGTCTGTTGAAAATCTACACTTTTACAGGATGCCATATCAATTTCTCACAGGCAGCCCAAAAGGGAGAAATACAAGTGACCAATACAGATTTAAACATGTATATTTAATTATGATAGTAAAAAAAAAAGTCAAAACCAAAAAAATTATGATCTATTTACTTTTTGCTTATCGGGTAGACAAAGATTAAGAAGATTAACAAAGCCTAGTGTTAAATGAGCTTTTGGAAATACTGACTTGCTTTTGCAGTGTTGTTGAGAATTCAACCTGTAAAACCATCCTGGAGGGTAGTTTTTTCAAAATATATAAAAATGTAATTTATGTAGGGGTGCCTGGGTGGCTCAGTCGGTTAAGCATCTGCCTTCAGCTCAGGTCATAATCCCAGGGTCCTGGGATCGAGCCCCACGTCGGGCTCCCTGCTCCATGGGGAGCCTGCTTCTCCCTCCCCCTCTGCCTCCTCCCCTGCTTGTGCTCTCTCTCGCTATCTCTGTCACTATCTGTCTCTCTCTATCAAATAAATAAAGTCTTTAAAAAAAATGTAATTTATGTATACTCTTTGAAAATTTCTACTCCCAGGAATTACCTTATGTGATATTTAAATGAGTTAGATAAGACAAAAAGGCATTAATCACAGTATTGTTTTGAAGAACTAAAATACTGTAAATAATGTAAGTGTCCATCTTTAAGAATTGCTTAAGTACATTATGAAACATCTATACAATAGAATATTACTCAGTCACCTAAAATGATAGTGTTGATCTATATTTACTGACACAAAGATGTCTATAAAAAAATTGTCCAGTCAAAAAAGCAATTACAGAAACATATAAAAAGATATAAATATTTATCATATATACATGCAAAGCAAATTTTCTGGAAGGATGTTTGTGGAAATGATGTTAGTGCTGATTTTTAGGTTATGGAATTTATGGGCGCTTTTACTCTCTTCTGTGTATTTGTATGTATTATTTGACTGTCTTTGAATAAGATCTATTGTTTTCAGAATAATAAGGTTATCTCCAAAAGAAAAAAATATCCACATCTTCTATTTTCTAATTTAACTTTGTGTAGGATTGCACTGGACTGGGGAACGTTTTAAGATGATGAAACATAATGGAGAGAACATGGGCTTTCAGGTATGACCTCAGGTACGATTTCAGCTTTTACTAGCTTTGTGACTATGTTAGCTTTCTATTGCTGTCGTAACAAATTATCATAAACTTAGCAGTGTAAACAACACAAATGTATTATCTTACCATTCTGTAGGCCATACCTACAGACTCACTGGGTTAAAATGAAGGTGTTGGCAAGGCTGTGTTCCTTTCTAGGAAGTTGTAGGGGAGGATCAATTTTCTTGCTCATTCCAGTTGCTGGTGGATTTCAGTTCCTTGTGGTTATAGGATGCAGATCCCTGTTCTCTTGTTGGCTATGGCTAAGGGCTGCTTACAGTTTCTAGAGGCCAGTACATTTCTTAACTCCTGGTTCCCTTTCCCCATCTTCAAAGCCAGCAAGATGGAGTCAAGTCCTCACTCATACCTGACCCGCCTTCTGCTTTGCTCTTCCACTTTAAGGACTCATGTGATGAGATTGGGACCACTCAGATAATCCAGAATCATCCTCCCTTTAGCACACTACAAATTCTCTTGTGCCATGTAAAGTAACTTATTTGCAATGCCCAAGGATTAGGGCATAGGCATCTTTACAGAGTCATTATTCTGCCCTACCACAGGTGACTTTGGCAAATTCCCTAAGTAACACATTTTTAACTCTAAAACAGATGTGGCAGGATACCTCATTGAGTTACTACTATTTTGTTTTCTTTGGTCATTGTTGCATTTTTACCTCCCCATTCTAAGAAGGTAATCAGGCCCTCCTCATCCCAGGGGGAATTTATGATGACTAAAGATGGCTTTACTCCTTGGTTTCCATTTCCAAAACCTAAAGTGACAGGACCCCTAAGAGAATGAAGAACATAAAGGGGGGTAGCTTGATGGTCTGGCATAAAGGTAGGATCCTAAGCACCTCTGAGCCCACTGTTGACAAAGATGCCTTTAAAATTCCACATGGCCAGGGCGCCTGGGTGGCTCAGTCGGTCAAGCATCTGCCTTCAGCTCAGGTCATGATCCCAGAGTCCTGGGATCGAGCCCTGCATCAGGCTCCCTGCTCACTGGGGAGCCTGCTTCTCCCTCTCCCTCTCCCTCTGCTGCTCCCCTCCACTTATTCTCTCTCTCTCTCCTCTCTCTCTCTCTCTTTTCTCTCTCAAATAAATAAATAAAATCTTAAAAATAATAAAATAAAATCTTACGTGGCCTTGAGCGGTCAGCAAACGAGCTTCCCCGTGGGTCTCCCTGTCTTCTCCCTCAGCCCCCTCCAACCTACCCTTCAGTGAGTTCCCTTTGGCTTCTAGTCTGGCCCCATCTTTCATTCCTCCAAGATGCTCATTCTCACCTTCCTCCCTGACTTTGCACAGGCTGGTGCTTCTCTCTGGGATCACTCTCCGCCTCCCCTTCTCTCCCTACTCACACTTCAAGAGACAAATCAAATATTACCTCCTTTGTTAGAGCAACCCAGCTCTCCCACACCATCAGCCCCAGCTTCCTCAGTCTTATCAGAGTATAGAATATAACACCTTCCTCACACTGTCTTATCACTCTGTTTATATATATTTCCTCCAAGAAGCCAGGAACTCCATACGTGCAGGCACTGTGTCGTGGTCAATTTTGAATCCTTAGCACCAACCCAGTGTCTATCATACAAGAGGTACTCTCAAGCATTTCACTAGATAAATACCAGGGAAAATGCTGTTAAGTTGTGAGGTTCTTGGTAGCTGTGATGAAATGGAAAGGCCAAATGATGCCTAGCATGGTTCATTATTCCATACAGACTCCTCAGGAGACAAATACTCTTTTTATCTTCATGTCTCCCTCATATGCCAAAAAACAAAAGGGCACTTTTTGAAAAATTAATGGCAGTCAGTGAATGAAGCAAAATAAGGAAATAGTGAGCTGGCAGAATTGAACTCAGCAAGCATTCCCTGAGCGCCTATGCCCTTCCAGGCACTGTACTAGGGACTGAGGGTATATGGTCCTTATCTGCAAACACCTCAAGGTCCATCGTAAGACTCGGGCACATAAACCACATGAGATGGTACAGGGGGTGGAGTGGGCAGTTGAGTCATGTTTAATAGATGTTTAAAGGCAGGAAAGGGGCACCTGGATGGCTCAGTTGGTTGAGCATCTGACTCTTGATTTTGGCTCAGGTCTTGATCTCAGGGTTGTGGGATCAAGCCCCGTGTGAGGTTCCACACTCAGTGGAGAGTCTGCTTGAGATGCTCTCTCTCCCTCTTCCTCTTCCCCTCCCCCCACTCTCTCTTTCTCTCTCTAAAATAAATAAATAAATCTTAAAAAAAAAAAAAAGCCAATGAAGGTACTATTCCACACCCATTAGGATGGCTCTTCTCTAAAACAACTGTTGGTGGGTCACCTGGATAGCTCAGTCGGTTAAGCATCTGCCTTTGGCTCAGGTCATGATCTCAGGGTCCTGGGATCGAGCCCCACATCAGGGGTCCCCACTCAGTGAGGAGTCTGCTTCTCCTTCTGCCTCTCACCTGTGCTCATGCTTTCTCTGTCCCTCTCTCTCTCTCAAACAAATAAATAAAATCTTTAAAAAAAAATAAAATAAAACAACTGTTGGTGAGAAATAGGAACTCTTGGGCATTGCCAGTGGGAATGTGAAAAGTGCAGCCTCTACGGAAAGCAGTTCCATGGCCCTTCAAAAAGTTCAACATAGGGGCACCTGGGTGGGTCAGTCTGTTAAGCATCTGACTCTTATTTTGACTCAGGTCATGATCTCAGGGTCATGAAGATTCTCTCTCTCTCTCCCTCTGCTGCCTCTCCACCCCCACTCACACACACTCTCTCTCTAAAACAATTCAACATAGCTTGATCATATTGAAAGTAGAGATTCAAATAAATATTGTACACCAATAGTCACAGCAGCATTATTCATAACAGTCAAGAGATGGAAAGGAACCAAGTCTCCATCAACAAATGAATGGATAAACACAATGTGACGTGCGTGCATGCACACGCAGACACACACACACTAGAATATTATTCAGCTTTAAAAAGGAAGGAAATTCTGATACATGCTACAACATAGATGAACCATGACATAATGCTAAGCAAAACAAGCCAGCCAGACACAAAAGGACAAATATATGAATCCACTTATATGAGGTACCCAGGATAGGCAAATTCATAAAGACAGAAAGAATAATGGGCTTACCAGGGGCTGAAGGGGGGTGAGGGAGGAGTTTAGTATTTACTACATGCAGAGGTTCTGTATGAGATGATAAACAAGTTCTAAAGAGAGTTAGTGGTGATTCACACAACAGTATGAATGTACTTAATGCCACTGAACTTACTTAAAAATGATTAAGATGGTCGATTTTATGTCCTATGCATTTTACCACAATAAAAAAAAAGTAATGAAGGAAAATTTTCATTCTACAAGAATGGGATTTAGGAAGGCACTGATCACAAAAGTTACTTAGAAGTCATGATGTGTGAACTTCTGAAAGGTGACTAGGAGTTCACTGGACTATGAGTCAGAAGTCTGACTTTAAGTGCTAGAGTCACCACTTTGGTATGGTTTTCTTTCCATGACTATAAAAGTGAGAAAAGATCTACTGTATGCCCGCGGTGAGGATCTCATGAGAGAACATGTCTGAAATGGTCTTATAAACTCCAGAAGGATTCTCCGCTCTAAGTCCACTGATCACGAGTGACAGGAAGTATAATCATGGCAGACAGGACGTTTATGTTTACACGATATCAATGATTGGCCTGCCCAGGCTGTTTACTAAAGTCTAATTGTGATAAACACTCCCTGTCCATGCAGGATGAAGTTAAGAAATTTGTGAAGACAGAGAAGAACCAAAGGTTAAAGAGCAAGGCTTCAAAACTATGTTATTTTAATGTATGAATATTACCCAGCCATTAAAATTGAGAAAGAGGAAGAGAGAAAGAAGAAATATGAGAAAGCCTTTAGAATTCGGCTTCCTTCACCTAATGTATGAGAAACGGCAATTCTGATTGATAACAGTATAAATATACAGATCCAAGAACAAGAGCTAGGAGTCCATATGCAAACGTGAAATGGTACTCTGCAGAGATGGGGGGGTAGGGGTCACATCTACCTATTCGTTTAATTTTATTTTGTTTTATTGTTTGGGGGAAAACAAATATGAACAAGAGAAAAGTATTATACTCCCTTTTTAAATGTGTATCACCTGGCTTCTTTGCAGACTATGCGCCCCCATCCTTGCCCCCACCAGCTTCCAAGAAGCTCGGGGGCCCTGTACCTTTAAGCCCTGGGGGCCTAGAGGGTAGCATTTGCATCTAGCAATGACAGAAGCTTACAGAGAACAACTGGAAGATGGTCCAAGGCCCCTTCAGGGTAAAGAGTGGCTGCCTTCTATAGATTTGTAACTCAGGGCTCCAGGGGGCACAAGGCCAAATTGTGTTTGGCCTTAAGCTCTGATTCAAAGGCCACAGCTTCCAAGGTTCTCACCCTTCCCATTCTGAAAGAAAAGGGACTGAGCCCAGATGCTTGCAGCCCTGCTTTGAATTTGCTCAGATGCAGGCGGAATTAGCGCAAGGGCGGTATTTCTCAAAGCAGACTTCCCTGTCCTGGCAGGAGCGGGCCATCAACCATTCCAGCAGCTCAAACTCGTAACTAGATCAAGCAGAGAAAGTAGGAATGGCAGGTTGATTTTATGCCCTTGCACTATCTCTCCAGTCCATCAACCTGTAGAACCAACAAGTATTAGCACCCCTGACATACATCAGAAGCCATAGCCTATAAACAGGAGAAAGGGAATCAGAAAGACATCTCAATTTCGCTCCGCAGGTAGCAGGCCACTCTCACGGAGAGAGGAAAATTAACCCTGTATCTCCACAGATGCTCCCTTTAGCTGAAGTGTTAGATTCTTCCAGGATCATGGCCTTGGTTCCCACGGTTGTACAGGTGGTTGGTGCACACGGGTGCCTGACCAAGCAGGAGAGGGGAGCTCACACTCACCCCCAGTCATGCCCCTGGCCCAGAGACAGGGGCTGGAAGGAGGTGTGCCTTCCTTACAAACACATGATCTGCACCCAAGCCATACTGCCAAGGAGCAGTTTCACGGACACGGGTTGGGTTGTGTTTTGTTTTGTTGTTTCTGATTCACACAAAGCCCCAGATGTGCTAGCATGGGGTCCCCCCTGAGCAAAAGGAGAAAGCCATCCTGCACGTGTCTGTGTGTCTTATCTCTGAACAGCACAGAAAACAGCCTAAAAACTGTACATTTGCAATTGTGCAGGTAGAAAAATCCTCACATTTCATTTTATTCTCTTACAAAGGTCTTTATTTAGGCTTCATTTAGCCAGATTTTCCTTTTAGGTCCCACAGTCAACCGTTCCTCCCTTTCCAAGATATTCGGTAGTTTCTCCCAGTTCCAATGTGTTTGACTCCTGACAAATGCCATCCCCTATTTCTTTCTCCCTGACTATCGCTTTCCGATCCTTCTTCACTGGCCACCCTCTCTCAAAGCTTCATCTTCACCTCGCCTAGCACCTTCCTCCATCCCTAGTGACCCTTTGAGAATAATGTCATGGGTTCTAACCAGACTCTCTGTCTGAATTCACAATCTTAGGACCATGTTATAGAGGTCTGAAACTATATGATAATTCAGGAATGCACCTAACGTGATTTTTTTGAGGTTTTCTTTATTTATTTGAAAGAGAGCAAGCAAGAGAGCACAGGGTAGGGAGGGGCAGAGGGAGAGGGAGAAGCAGGCTCCCCATTGAGCACAGAGCCCAATGCAGGGCTCCATCCCAGGTCCCTGAGATCATGACCTGAGCTGAAGGCAGACGCTTAACAGACTGAGCCACCCAGGCACCCTGTGCCTAACGTGATTAATTGCATAGAAGTAAAAAATCCAATTTCTGGAAGAAGTCATAGCCTTCATTGATGCAATTTTTTGAGAGAGAGAGAGAAAATGAAGGAACTAAGGCTAGAATGTTAAGTGACTTACTCAAAATCACACATGTGTTTGTGGCAAAAATAGGAATAGAGCCCTTGCAATCTGCCCTTCCCCAAGACTTGCATTTATCCATCTACCCAAGAGAGACCGAGCTTCTGTAGAGAGAAATTGTCTCTGATATTCTCAAGACAGGCAACACCCCCCAGACTGATAATGAAGGTGTTGTGCTTTCATGCATGACTGGTAGTGCAGGGGGCCCTCCAGGGCCCTCGCTGGAAAACACAGCAAGAAAGGAGCCATTGAAAGTGGACTTAAGGATCCACTGGCTGTACCTTTGAAACAAATAATGCAATGTATGTTAAGAAAAAAAAAAAGAAGAAGAAGATAGGAGGGGAAGAATGAAGGGGGTGGAATCAGAGGGGGAGACAAACCATGAGAGACGATGGACTCTGAAAAACAAACTGAGGGTTCTAGAGGGGAGGGGTGTGGGGGGATGGGTTAGCCTGGAGATGGGTATTAAAGAGGGCATGTCCTGAATGGAACACTGGGTGTTATGCACAAACAATGAATCACGGAGCACTAAATCACAAACTAATGATGTAATGTATGGTGACTAACATAACAATAAAAAATTAAAAAAAAAAAAAAGAATCCACTGGCTGGGTTCAAATTCCCTCCTCTGCTATTTTCAAGCTTTGTGACATTGGGTAAGTGCTTTAGTTTCCTGATCTGTAAAATGGGAACAATCATAGTCCAACCCCAGTGTTGAGACGAGGATTAAATGAGACAACCTATGGAAGAAGGGTTTAACACAGTACCTGCACATAACTTCAAAGAGGTCCTTGTGTCTTCAACAGATAACTTCCCAAGATCTATCTACTTTCTAAACCTGACATGCCCAGGTGGGTCATGCTAATGCGAGAGTCTAAGATTTCATCTGATTTTCATGACTGCTGGTATCATGTAGCACATTCACAAATGCTCCAGGAGGAAAACATGCACTGGACACAGCCAATAAATACAAAAATTGCTAGGGATGCCTGCATGGCTCAGTCGGTTGAGCGTCTGCCTTCGGCTCAGGTCATGATCTCCAGTCCTGGGATCCAGCCCCACATCAGGCTTCCTGCTCAGCAGGGAGTCTGCTTCTCTCTCTCTCTCCCTCTGCCCCTCCCCACAGCTTGTTCTCTCTCTCTCTCTCTCTCTAATAAATAAAGCCTTTTTTAAAAATACAAAAATTGCTTAGTCAAGTACATTTTAAAACCACATGTAATTCCCTAGTAATTCTGGGTTAATTGCATATTAATTACCATCTTGTTATAGCATCAATGAGCCATACATTTGATGTGGAAACCTGCAGCAGACATCAAAGGCTAAAATGGACTTTCTCTGCTGCAGGAAATGATCTCTGATCACTCTGTATCACTGAGGCTTTTCAAAAAAACCTTCTAGGTTCCTGCTTCTTTAAAGAGCTCAGTAATAATCCAAAGTATCCTCCAACTAAAGTTTCCTCTAGTGTAGGTATGTAAAATTACCCAGTAACATCTACCACCAGTGACCGACTGCTCCCTCTGCTCCCCCTAAGTCCCCTGGATCAAAGTCTTTTGAGAGGATAAGCTCCAGCCTACTGACCTCTTCTGGGGTGATGGTTTAATTCGCTAATTGGGATGTTCCTAAGGTCCTTGCCTCCACTTCCTTGTTGGGCCTTTAGAAGCTGACTTCTCCGCGTTTCCTGCATTGAAATATGATCCCCGGGGCACCTGGGTGCCTGACCAAGCAGGACAGAGGAGCTCACACTCACCCCCAGTCATGCCCCTGGTCCGGTTGGGTGACTGCCTTCAGCTCAGGTCATGATCCTGGAGTCCCGGAATCGAGTCCCACGTCGGGCTCCCTGCTCAGCAGGGAGTCTGCTTCTCCCTCTGACCCTTCCCCCTCTCATGTGCTCTCTCTCTCTCTCTCTCTCAAATAAATAAATAAAATCTTAAAAAAATATATGATTCCCCAAAATAAGTCATATGAGCCCAGCTGAATTTCTTGGTAGAGGACTTATGTATAACAAGACAATTGGCAAGGTTATATCACTTCATGAAAGCTGAAATTTCCTTGCAATTGATTTCCTAAAGATAACTCACTGTTTGCGTGCAGTGAAAGCTAATTTAACAAGAAAGATGAGTCTCTTCAGAACACCTTGATTGGCAATTGTGATAAATTCCTATAATTACTATTGACTCAGAGGTGGATTCTCATTTGTTCAGATGTTGCTGTAACGACAGGCCGGTGATGGTTTTAGAAAGAGGAAATAGGGACACCACATGCTGTTCCCATCTTCACAAAACAACCTGAGGGACCAAAACAGTTGCAGATATTTCAGAGAGTCCGTGAAGACCCCCACTGAATCTCAGAGAGACCTCTACATCCTCCTTGGCGTGTCCATACTGACTAAAAATTCCCAGAGAACCACGGCTCGGAGTCCCAGGGAGTCAGGCTCGTTTTTCTAACAAAGAAAGTTGGGTCTCGGTCAATAGTTCCACAGTGGAAGCCACAAAATCCTGTTTTGTTTTGTTTTTTTAAAGATTTTATTTATTTATTTGAGACAGAGAGAGAGAGCACAGAGGGACAGTGAGAGGGAGAAGCAGACTCCCCATTGAGCAGGGACCCCGACGTGGGGCTTGATCCCAGGACCCTGAGATCATGATCTGAGCCGAAGGCAGATGCTTAACCGACTGAGCCACCCAGGTGTCCCAAAATCCTGGTATTAATGTTAATATTGAATAATACTAAAAGTCCCACATTAGGAAATTGGTTAAATCAAATAGCATAAATCCAAATGATAAAATATTATGCACCCATTAATATGACTTTATGGAGAGCCAAAGACACAGGAAAATGACTGTAATATGTTTTTAAGTATAAAAGGTAGGAGGCAAAATTATACATGCAGTTTGGGATCAGTGGTGTCAGCAATATGCATTAAAAAAACAGGAAGGAATGTGTCCCTAGAATGTTGGCAGTGATAGGTGCTACATCTCTAGGTGGTGGGATAAACAAAATAATAATGAAAGAAAAAAAGAAATTCTATTGTTTAAAAAGTCCATATTCGGGGTACCTGATGAAGTGACCGACTCCTATTGATCATATTTTTATAATTATCATCATTAGTATTCCTGAGTTCTCTCTTGTCCTTAACTCATTCAATCCATTTAATAATTCTAGGGGACACAAAGGATTATTATCCTCACAAAGGTGATGAAATGATGGTTCAGAGATATGGAGTCATTTGCATGAGGTCACCAAGCAAAATAATTATTTAAATCCAACTCTTCTGTCTCAAAGTCTAAGAATCTTCCTACTATACCATATTTATGGTAAAATTTTACAAATGAGGAATACTAAATAAATTAGAAACTGTTTACTAAATGTCCATACTACCCAAAGCAATCTATAGATTCAATGCAATCCCTATCAAAATCCCAACTTTTTTTTTCATAAATAGAACCATCCTAAAATTCATAAGAAATCTCAAAGGACCCTGAATAGCCAAAACAATCTTCATAAAGAAGAACTAAATTGGAGGGCCTCCCACTTTCTGATTTCAAAACATACTATAAAGCTACAATAATTAAGACGAAATGGTACAGGGTCACGTGGGTGGCTCAGTCGGTTGAGCGTCTGACTCTTGATTTCGGCTCAGGTCATGATCTCAAGGTCCTAGGATGGAGCCCCATGTTGGGCTCCCCACTCAGCAGGGAGTCTGCTTGTCTCCCTCTCCCTCTGCCTTTCCCCCTGCTCTCTCTTAAATAAATATTAAATCTTAAAAAGAAGAAGATGAAATGGTACGGGGATAAAGATAGATATATACACCAGTGGAACAGAACAAAGATCCCAGAAATAAACGCTTGCATAAATGGCCAAATGATGTTCAACAAGGGTGCCAAGACTACATAATGGGAAAAGGACAGTCTCTTCAACAAATAGTGCTCAGAAAATGGATACATCATGCTAATAAATGAAGTTGGACCCTTAGCTTATGCTATATACAAAAATCAATTCAAAAGGGATTAAAGATATAAACATAAGACCTAAAGCTACAAAACAAAAAGAAAACATTGGGGGTTGGAAGAAGCTTTAAGACACTGGATTTGGCAATGGTTTCTTGGACATGACAACAAAAGCTAAAAGAGACAAACGGGGCTACATCAAACCTTAAAACATCTGCACGCCACAGGAAACAATCAGCAGAGTAAAAAGGCAACCTATGGAATGAAAGAAAATATTTGCAAATCATATATCCAATGGGGTTAATATCTAGAATATATAAGGAACTTCTATAACTCAACTACAAAAAACAACAATTAACCCAATTAAAAAATGGACAAAGGACTTGAATAGACAATTCTCCCGAGAAGATCTAAGAATGGCCAACACACATATGAAAAGATGTTCAACATCACTAATCATAAGAGAAATACAAATCAAAACCACAATGAGAGGGGCACCTGGGTAGCTCAGTCGGTTAAGGGTCCAACTTTTGATTTTGGCTCAGGTCATGATTTCAGGGTCATGAGACTGAGCCCCACATCACGCCCAACATGGAGACTGCTTGAGGTCCTCTCTCCCTCTGCCCCTCCGCACCACCGCACTCTCTCTCTTAAAAAAAAAAAAAAAATTTTTTAAAAACCACAATGAGAGATCACCTCACACCCATTAGAATGATTACTATCAAAGGAACACAAAATAAAAAGCGTTGACAAGGGTGCAGAAAAATTGGAAAACTTGTGTGCTGTTGGTAGGAATGTAAAATGGTGCAGCCATTCTGGAAAATAGTATGGAGGCTCCTCAAAAATTAAAATTAAATTAGCATATGATCCAGCAATCCCAGTCCTGGATATATATCCAAACATATTCAAAGCAGGATTTCAAAGAGATATCTACACACCCATGTTCATCTCAGCATTATTCACAATAGACAAGAGGTAGAAGCAACCCAAATCAACAGATGAATGGATAGAGAAAATGCAGTATATACATATGATGCAATATTTCACAGCCTTGAAAACGAAAGGAATTCTACTGCATGCTACATATGAATGAACTTCTAGGACATTGTGTTAAGCAAAACAAGCCAGTCGCAGTAGTACAACTACTATATGATTCCACTCATATGAAGAATCTAAAGTAGTCAGAATCATAGAAACAGAAAGTAGAAAGTTGCCTAAGCCTGAGGCAGGGCAAAGGAGTAGAATTAGTGTTAATGGGTGAAGAGTTTCCATGTCACAGAGTGAAAGGGTTATAGAGATTTGTTGCACTATGATGTGAATACATTTAACTCTACTGAACGTACACTTACAAACGGTTACAATGGGTAAATTTTATGTGGTTTCTGCCACAATAAAAAAATGTTTGCATATCATTAACTCTCTTAATCAAGGGCTTTTGGCACTTCAAATGGATTTTTTTTAATTCATTGTTAGAAACATAAAAAAATACAAGCAAATGCTATTTTGCTTCCTGGTCCAACAAATATGATTTCAATTTGTTAAGAGCCTCAGATAAAATTTTAACTAACTACAAACTGAATTCACTGCATAATGATGAAATACGATTTTTTTTTTTGTTTCTCTTGGATGAGTTTTTTTTCTTAATTTTTAATTGTGGTCCAAAGTGTAACATGAAATTTATCATCTTACCCATTTTTTTAGTGTACAGTCATGTGGTGTTAATATATTCACACTGATGTGCCACAAATCTCCAGAAATATTTCATCTTATAAAACTAAAATTCCATACCCTTTAAACAACTCCCCATTTCTTCCCTCCCTCAGCCCTGGGCAACCATCATTCTTCTTTCCACTTCTGTGAATTTGGCGGCTCTAGATACCTCATAGAGGTGGCATCAGACAATATTTGCATAAATGACACAATACATTTTTTTAAAGATGTGAAACTCTGCCTTGCCTCAACTTTGAAGGACCTCACACAGCATTCTGAGGAATAGCAAACCAAACCACCATTCAGAAACCAAAAAGTGACCAAGATTATCATATCCTGAAAACTTTCCAGAGGTTACTTAATCTCTCTGCCTCAGTCAGTTTCCTCATCTCTATAATCAAGATAATAGTAGTATCTTCCTTAGAGCACTGTGATGAGAATGAGATGTGTTAATACATGTAAAGAATTTGGAACAGTGGCTGGCATAGAGTAAGCCCTCAATTAATATTAACTATCATTATTTTTATCTATCCTGTCGGGATTGGGAATACACCATAATTAAGATGCAACAGCTCCTCTCAAGGAGCTCACAATCTAAGAATTTATATGCCCCACAGAAACTCAGAGCACGGTAGAAATTTGTCAATTATTATCATTTAATAGGCATTATTCACTAGAGAGACTCAAGAAAATAACAGATACAAGAATAACTTCTCTGGCTGGAAACTAAGAGCATAGAACGTTAGCCAACACAATGAATATTTTCAGACTGTAATCTCGCCAAGATGTAGCCACTAATATTATTTTGTAAATACAATTAAAAGCAGGAGATCTGTTTTCACCTTGGGCAAGAATTAAACAAATTCTTATCTCTGGTTTTGAATTAACCATGCAGTAACTTATAACACTGCTACCTTATTTGTCTGTTCTGGAGACATATGGAAAATGGAAAATGATTGTAATAGCAATAAGAGTAGTCTTTCTCTTCTTAATGAAATTCTAAAGAGCTACAGTCTCCCATAATGCAAACAAGCGTTTCTGCCTTAGCCGATTCATCACACAGACTCAGCCAAGCGTGGCTGAGCGGGGATCGTGGCCGGCAATGCTGCCACCTGCTGTAGAGAAGTGAAATTGCTTTCCTCAGAGAGAATTTAAAAAATCCACACCAGGACAAATGGGAGCTCTCGGTAAGTAGCTCTATTACTCCAGCAGCTCAGCACATTACTGAAATAGGTTACTCTGCTACCTATCTAAACTCACCTGGCTTTTTTGCTAACTTACCCCCTCACTTAGGTTATTTAACTAACTTGCCCCCATTATACGGCACTTTTGCTTTCTTGCATTCACTCAAGATGAATTACTTAAGGTTGAAACACTGTAGCATCAGAATTTTTAATGATGATCCCCATGTCTCAGGACAGCTTGTGTGCAAGAGAGCGTGCCAGCAAGTGCATAGCAAATCTCCCTTTCTTCTGGGAATATAAATAAGCACACACCACACGGCTCTTCTCAAGTGTTATATGCATACATACCTAGCCATACTATTATTTTTATACTATTTTTTAAGATTTATTTATTTATTTGAGAAAGAGAGAGAGTAAGGAAAGGCGCAGAGGGAGACAGAAAGAGAGAATCTCAAGGAGACTCGGTGCTGAGTGCAAAGCCCCACACAGGGCTCAATTTCACAACCTGCCAAAACCAAGAATCAAACACTTAACCAACTGAGCCATCCAGGCGCCCCTAGGAGACTATTTTTTAAAAAATATGTAGACATAAAAAATATTTAGCTGAATATAGACCTGTCCAGGTTCTCTATTGTACCTTAAATATACACACACTGACCTAAGTGCAATTAAGGGAAAGAGAGGTGGAGCAGATTTCAGAAAATTTATGACATAAGCAAAGTTGATCTTCAGCATTCTGTTCACCTTTTGGAGATGTATTTTCCCTTTTCTCCTGCTTTCCGTGCCCACAACCTTTTGATAAGCCTTAGTTGTCCACATTATCCTTTGAGATCCTCAGACCTCTCAGACTCAGGACATTTCCTGTTTTCTCCTCAACCATCACCCCACCAAAACTTCCAGTTTCCATTCCTGAGTGATCTGCTTGTTTCTGCCAAATCACCTAAACTGAGAGTTTAGGTGGTTACTGTGGGTAATTATTTAATACACTGACTACCCTCAGGGCGCCTGGGTGGCTCAGTCATTAAGCATCTGCCTTCGGCTCAGGTTGTGATCCTGGGGTCCTGGGATGGAGCCCCGCATCGGGCTCCCTGCTCAGCGGGAAGCCTGCTTCTCCCTCTCCCACTCCCCCTGCTTGTGTTCCCCCTCTCTCTGTCAAATAAAATCTTTTAAAAAGGGGGGGGGGGCGCCTGGGTGGCTCAGTCGTTAAGCATCTGCCTTCGGCTCAGGTTGTGATCCTGGGGTCCTGGGATGGAGCCCCGCATCGGGCTCCCTGCTAGGCTGGAAGCCTGCTTCTCCCTCTCCCGCTCCCCCTGCTTGTGTTCCCTCTCTTGCTGTCTCTCTCTTTCTGTCAAATAAATAAATAAAATCTTCAAAAAAAATACACTGACTACCCTCAAATGGTTTGTTCACTTTAGTTAAGTCATGAATAACTGGCAGAATTTTAGGCACCATAAATATGGACGGAGCCAGTAGGGGGGCGGATAGGTAGATGGATGAGCCGAGTGAAACTTTCAGTGACAGGCTTTAAGTCATAGTATATCGATATCATCTAGCTGTTCTAACTAGGTCTAGAAAAATCCTAAACACACACGCAGAGACACACATCTCCTAATGCTGTACACTCATATACATATACACCCACACGTCTACACACGCAGACTCCCCCAAGGAGAGGAAATGCCATCTACCTGTAAACACAAACATCCTAAGTGTCTCCAGACACCATTCACACAGAGAAGAGAAGCAGCAGTTCACACGTTCTTTCCATGACACTATAGCCACCTTACACCCACACAGTGGTTCAGGTAACAGCGTGGGCAGACTTTAGGGAAAACATAAATCATTCTTGGCATGCAACATCAGGTGAGTGCCTTCATCATCCCGGGTTAATGTTCCAGAACTTTTTCTCTGACGTCCCACACTGAAAGCAGGAGGTTGTCCCTAGCTGTCAACATGCCCCTTTTAAAAGACTTATCCCATCAGGCAGAAGTAACCCCTATAAGAAAAGAAATCCAAACTTTAATGGAAAGCTATGTAGCAGGACCACTTGCCAGGTGATTTTTTTCTTACAGCTCTGGCAGAAGTCAGTTAAAAGGTATCTCTTATCAATATCATATTATGGTGTGTAATTTTATTTTTTTAATTTTTGTAAAGATTTTATTTATTTGTCAGAGAGAGAGGGCACGCACAAGCAGGGAGAGTAGGAGAGGGGGAAGCAGGCTCCCCGCGGAGCAGGGAGCCTGAATCGGGTCTCCATCCCAGGACCCTGGAATCATGACCTGAGCTGAAGGCAGACGCTTAACTGACTGAGCCACCCAGGCGCCCCTATAGTGTGTAATTTTAGAATTTGCTTTCCTAAACTCAGAGACTCATATTATTGGCATATTAATGTTTAATATTTTCCCCTGTAAGTAACCATTTGCTCACCACCTTGAAATAGGTAAGAATAGGATTCCTATAAGGTTGGTTATGCAGTTAAAATCATGTGGGCGCCTGGGTGGCTCAGTCGGTTGGGCGACTGCCTTCGGCTCAGGTCATGATCCCGGAGTCCGGGATCGAGTCCCGCAGCGAGCTCCCTGCTCGGCAGGGAGTCTGCTTCTCCCTCGGACCCTCCCCCCTCTCATGCTCTCTCTCTCTTTCTCTCTCTCAAATAAATAAATAAATAAAAATCTTTAAAAAAAAATAAATAAAATCATGTGCTCTGAGCTTTAACCATGGAGTCTCCCAGAAGAAAGCATCACTCTGCATACAGAAGTACTTCTGATAACAACAGCATGAACGAGGAAAATGGAAAATCCAAGGTGTGGATCTAGGCAATAATCTGTAACATTATTTACTCGCTATTCACATTCTCTGGTTTTGCTGTTCAATGAGAGCAGGAGAATCGATTTCAATATGTATGTCGCATTTAGTATAATCTGCATTTCATGTGGGGAAACACAAAGAAAAGGGAACGGGATTCTTGACTTCAAAACACTTAGGCTTGGGGCGCCTGGGTGGCTCAGTCGTTAAGTGTCTGCCTTTGGCTCAGGTCATGGTCCCAGGGTCCTGGGATCGAGCCCCGCATCGGGCTCCCTGCTCCACGGGAAGCCTGCTTCTCCCTCTCCCACTCCCCCTGCTTGTGTTCCCTCTCCCACTGTGTCTCTCTCTGTCAAATAAATAAATAAAATCTTAAAAAAAAAAAACAACACTTAGGCTTAGTGTGGTAACTTCTTTCCCCAGTTCCCATCGGGCTAAAATGTAAAATTCCAGATTCATCCCTCCAATTGCAGTAAAGGTTGACTCATAGTGCCCACCAGAGAAATCACAGCCCTCTGATAACATTTCTCCTCCCGGGGTGCCCTATATTTTTAAATTCAGTCTTGACTAGAAAGGTCACTGAAGCCAAAGGCTACAAAACCTAATTAACAGCATAATGAGAACCCTTGAAGAGAATTGGAAGACTGAATAAGAGCTTTGGGAAGACAAAGTATCCAACCAGACATTCCATCTTGTTCGATTTGAGGAAACACGGAGCGAACACATACAACATAGAAAATTTAAGTTAACTGTAGACTTCATCTGTATTTTGTCAGCATAAAGTTGAGTCCTGTCTAAGAACATTTACTGAGAACGGCAAAGAACTTCCTTGTAACATTGAGAGCTTTAACAGCCCCAAGGACCACTGACTTACAATTCTGATCCCATAAATATTTTTTACGGGAAACTACGTTTGTTAAAACATTTGCTATAGTAAACTGTTAGATCGCGAAGGTCGTACACTGTGTCACGGAGGGCTTATTTTTAACCACCTACCTTCGGACACTGCACTCATTCTATGACCTCACTGTCTTATGATTTCATTTGCAAATAAGTGAAACAGCATGCCTTGTTACTCAAAAAGCACTGCCTTTTTTTTCTAAACTTTTTCACTTACAGTCCTTCTTGAGCAAATCTTTGTGTTCTAAAAGTTTCATCTCTAGAATGGAATTTAAATTATTTATATATTTTTATTTTTATTATTGTTTTCATCATGGACTTTATTACTGCCTTGGTATTTTTTCCTTTAGTCCTTAAAGTAATGAAAAGATATCACTCATCCAGGGGTGCCTGGGTGGCTCAGTCGTTAAGTGTCTGCCTTTGGCTCAGGTCATGATTCCAGGGGATCGAGCCCCGCATCGGGCTCCCCGCTCAGCGGGAAGCCTGCTTCTCCCTCTCCCACTCCCCCTGCCTGTGTTCCCTCCCACGCTGTGTCTCTCTCTGTCAAATAAATAAAAACTTTTAAAAAATAAATATTTTAAAAAAAGATATCACTCATCCAAAAAGACTAAGTAAATCAAAAAGTACTTGTTGAGCACTGAGAATATATTGTCTGAACATTTGTAATGATAAAAATAAATATTTTTTAATTTTTGACTTATGTGCCAAGAGTTAAATTTAACCCTAATCTTCTGTTCATGGCATACTCTCATAGTCTTTAAAAGGCTCCCCTTTTTAGTTTTTATTTACTTTTATTTACATCCCCCACATAGCAAACATTCTAAAGTACTTTCTTTCTATCTGAATGAAATCTAGCAAAAAATATGTTGTTGTTTTGTGTGCGTGTATTTACAAAGACAGTACTGTTTCTAAGTCTCATTAGGTTTGTTCCTTTCTTCACTCAGCACCTGGCTTTAAATTCTATCCATGGTGATTTATATAGTCTTTTGCTTCTAAACACTATATAGTACTTGGTTTAAAGCCCAAGGAAAAACTTTAAAGTGAGGGTTTGGCCCTTCTCCAGGGTGATGTGCTTAGACCCTCCTAAATCCGAGTCTGGGAAAACTCTGCCCCAGACTGGTGGGTAGTGAGGTGAAGGTGGGGCACTGTTGTGTTGTGCGTTTGAATTCACACTGAGGAACAGCTGAGTCTCCCTCTCTCTGCTGATCTGCTTCTCCATGGGATGTGTCTCATCCGGGAAGACTGGTTCGTTAAGCCCCTAACTGACTTCGAAGTGGTAGTTTCTGGCAACGGGCAGGGGAAGATCTACTGAAGTTGAAGTTCAGCAGGAAAAAAAAAAACTTTTTTATAGTTCCTGCATAAATCCTGGGATTACCTATGATTGGATCAATGTGAGATTACCAAACCAATCACCGTGGCATGGAAATGAAGTTTGCCAATTGGCCAAATGGTGGTCATATGTACTCATTGACCAGGCACCAGACTAGGGAATTTGGGGGTATGGTGGGGGTCATCTAGCCTGGGCTACATAATCTACTCCTGAGCTAGAGGGGATCCCACCCAAACCATGTGTCCTGAGACTAGAGGAGGTCTGTATTCCTGAGAATAGAGAAGGAAATGTGGGATACTATTGCATTAAAAAAAAAAAAAAAAAAAAGGAATGGATTCAAGGCAACCACACCAAACAATTATTCACAAAAACTGGGCAGTGGGTAGAAAGATGAAATTTCTCATAAGTAGAATAATGTCATTCAAAGCCACAGTTAGACAATCACCATGAGATTTCTGTGCTTAATGCTTTATTCTAATACTCCAATAATTACCATAATCAGCATTTTAGTAATTACCATATGATATGGAATCGATTATTTTGTGATACATTGTCTCATTTTATGTATATTAGTCTTAACAATTCATTTACTTTAAACTTTTTCGTAACTACTTTTTGGTCCCTCACAAAGGCTGACAGCCATATTCTTCTTTCCTTTAAAATATTAATTTTTTGGCTCAAGAACTATGAAAAACATACATGAATCACTTCTAACACCATAAACAAAAGTATATTTTGGGTATTTAAAACCCACCTATAAAACTATATGTCTGAGGAGGATACGTGACAGAATATTTTGGGATGAAAAGAACATTTAAACAAAACTTTTTTATTACATCAAAAAGAGGATTTATTTTCAATAAAGTATGTCACAGGCAAAGTTTGCAGACAAAGGAAGGACTGAAGGAAGGTATTTGCAATGTCAAAAACTGACAAGGGAATGTTTTCCAGAATATACAAAGAACTTCTACAATTCAACAAGAAAACATCATAAACACTGATGAAAGAGACAGGCAAAGCATAGGGAAGGGCAGTTCATAGAAGAGTAAACTGAAAGCAACATTAATAAACAGAGACATGCAATTTAGAAAAACAATGTACCAGGGCACCTGGGTGGCTTAGTCATTAAGTGTCTGCCTTCTGCTCAGATCATGATCCCAGGGTCCTGGGATCAAACCCCCATCAGGCTCCCTGCTCTGCGGGAAGCCTGCTTCTCCCTCTCCCACTCCCCCTGCTTGTGTTCCCTCTCTCACTCTCTCTCTCTATCAAATAAGTAAAATATTAAAAAAAAAAAAATGAAGAAGAAGAAAGAAAAATAACGTACCACCTCACTATCGCTAAACAAGCAAAAGCTTGAAAGCTGAGTTTTCAAATCTTGGTGGTCACGTGGGATACGAGTAAAGTATCCCCTACCAGTGAAGGTGCAGACAGGCAGACCTACTCCAAAGAGCAAGCAGGAAGTACCTAATAAATCACACGTTTCCCCTGTGATCTAGCAAGGCTGTTTTGGGGTATGGATGCCCAAATAAAATTTCCAGTCCATCAGGGAATATATGTGAGAATGTTTTTGCACTCTTGTTTGGGGAGGTAGGGTCTCATCAGGAGAAAGAAACCTCATAATAATTTAAGCAGGAAAACTGACTATAAAGAATGACTGGTGAGCGCCTGGGTGGCTCCGTCGGTTAAGCTTGTGCCTTCAGCTCAGGTCATGATCTCAGGGTCCTGGGATCAAGTCCCACATTGGGCTCCCTGCTCCATGGGGAGCCTGCTTCTCCCTCTGCCTCTGCCTCCCCGCCCCCATGAATAAATAAATAAAATCCTTTAAAAAAAGAATGATTAGGGGGCACCTGGGTTGCTCAGTCGTTAAGCGTCTGCCTTCGGCTCAGTCATGATCCCAGGGTCCTGGGATCGAGCCCCGCATCGGGCTCCGGAGCAGGGAGCCTGCTTCTCCCTCTCCCACTCCCCCTGCTTGTGTTCCCTCTCTCACTGTGCCTCTCTCTGTCAAATAAATAAAAAATCTTTAAAAAAAAAAAAAAAGAATGAATGGTTGTGAGAGGGTGTGTGAGTAATATGGTATTGGTTAGTGAACTTCGACTTGAGTAGAACTTCCCCTGCCGTTGCCAGAAACTACCACACGAAGCCTGCCAAGGAAGCCGACTGTAAATCCAAGAGATGGAGAGGAACTTATTTCTGAGGACATGCCCTACAGCCAGCTTCACCCTGGCAGTTTCCAGCTAGATGAGCAAACAAAGGGTCCCTTCTGCTTCGTCAGTTAGAGAAGGGCTTCGTGTTATCTACGGCCTAACTTACCACTTCGAAGTCAGTTAGAGGCCTACTGGACCAATCTTCCCAGATGAGACACATTCATGGAGCAGCGGGTCAGCGGAGAGAGGGGACTCAGCCGTCCCTCGGTGTGAATTCTAACTCACAGCATAACCATGCCCCATCTTCTCCTCACTACCCATCAGTCTGGGGGAGAGTTTTCCCAGAATCGGATTTGGGAGGGTTAAGCACATCACCATGGAGAAGGGCTAAACCCTCATTTTATTAAAGTTTCTCTTGGTTTTTAAACGCCGCTTCCTCTTCCCTATCTCCTCTCCCTTTTTGAAAATAGTGAAAGAGCCACTGCCAAGAAGAATATTAAATAAAAGGAAGCAGAAAAAGGCAAAGAGAGGGAAGTCAAAGGGAGAAATTTAGCTCAACCAGCAAAGGCTTCATTAGGCTCACAACAAAGACAAGCTCAATTTCTTTCTTATTGACATTAACAAGTTTGATGTGAGTCCAACATAAAAGCCAGGCAAATCTGCTTGCTCTTACTGGGGTCCCAGTATATGTGCAGCTGCTTGCAGATTGCTTAATTCCACAAAAGGTCATCTTTCTTGATTGGTTTTCATTCCTTTCTATGTCCAACCAGTCAAGTGCAGGCCAAGCAGATGGCTCCGAGCCAGTCCTGATGGGCCAGGTCAGCAGCTGCAGCCTAACCCCAGAATTCCCCTGCCCTCCCCATCATGGACATCCTTCTTCTAGCAACAGCTAACTAGCAACCATAGGGCCCAATGGATATTTCCTGAATGGATAAAGGTTACTCAATAAACTCTGTACACAGCCCTATGGTAGAGGCTGGGAGTGAGACAAAGAAATGTAACTCAAAAGAATAAAATGAAAAGAGCTTACACAATTTTACAAAATAACAAACACGGTCAGTAGCAGGGCTGAGGTTCAAACTCCCATTTTTATACCCAGAGTCCTTTATGTCAGTAACATGATGTCAGTCTGGCATGGAAAGGGGACAGGAAAAGAGGAATCCAGCAAAGAGACAGAGAAAGAAAGACAGCATGGGGGCGGGGGGGAGGGGCACAATTAAACATAGGATTACTTGTCGGTTTTCTGCCAGGTGGCAAGCATTACATCAGAGTTTCCATGTTATAGTTTATCCCACTCAGTCCTTACCATCAGAAAGGTAGCCATTATTAGCTCTAGTTTTACTGGTAAGATTCCAAAATTCAAAAAGGCTAAATAATTGTCTGAAGGTTATAAAACTCTGAAGTGTCAGAGCTAGAATTAAAACACAATCTCATCCAATTTCAAAACCCAGACACCTTGGAGAGCCTGGGTGGTTCAGTTGGTGAAGTGTCTGCCTTCAGCTCGGGTCATGATCTTGGGGTCCTGGGATCGAGCCCCACATGGGGCTCCCTGCTCAGCTGGGAGTCTGCTTCTCCCTCTCCCCCTCCCCCTGCTTGTGCTCACTCTCTCTCTCTCTCTTTCTCTCTCAAATAAGTAGATAAAATCTTTAAATCAAAACAAAAAAACCCATACACCTTTAATGCCAGGCTAGACCATCCCTTCCCACTCAAGTGGGAAGACACCTAAGTGTTATGTATGTGGTATGATAAAGGCCTGACATTGGGCCCATTCTCTACTACATTTTTTTAAATTTTAGAAATGTCGATGTCAATATGATTTAATCATAGAGAAATAGATATTGATTTAGAATCTACTTTATTCTGGACATGCATTCAGTAATTCCACAAACATTTATTCAAAGCCAGGCACTCTGGGACGTCCTAGAGAAGCAAAGACAATGAAGACCTGGTCCAGGCCCTCAAGGAGCTTGCAGACTACCGGGGAAAAATAGACAGAAAACCAGATAATTACAAAATCATGTGCTTACTGCCCTTTGGCTTTCTTAACCACTTAAGTCTCTGTTTTATAATCTGGCATATTGATATAATAATAGTACCCACCAAATTGAGCTGTTGTGAGGATACAATGAGAAAATGCACATTAAGCACTTTGCATAGTTACATATGGTAGGAGTTCAATAAATATTATGGTTAATATCAATATCAGCAGCAGCTTAAAATGAGGAAATTATGAATTAAGGGAAGTGAGAATGAAGAAAAATGAATCTACAGAAGCTGAAGACATTGCCTATGAAGAATAAGAAAGGAATTAAAGACGACCCCAGGTCTCTGGGTTTGGCAGTCAGGGCTGTGGAAGAATGGTGATTGCAGAGGTTGCTAATTGGCTACATAATATCCATTCTCCCAGTCTTGCATGGTAACAGAATTTCATTTTTATCCAGAGTGACAAGATACACCACTAATGTTCATATAGCTCAGTCTCCCATACAGCCTTAGCTGACCTTCATTTCTTCCTTCTGGCTGCCTAGACTCCCATGCAATGGCAGGATCTCTGGCAGCTGGTTTGGACCATGAGGTAATCCTGAGGACAGACACCATGTTGGTCTGCAATACTGGGGCAGAAATAGAAGACACCTGGGCATGAAGTAGCTAAGAAGTTACCATAACATCCTTGATTGGCCTAGCTCTGGATTTTTTTCTTTTGAGTGAGACCCCAATGTCTATTTTAATCCACTGTTATTTGGGGGTTTCTGTTATTCAATCCTAATCTAATACAGGGTGGACACTAATATATGGTGGATAGTGATGCTGTTCCCAAATAGACTTGGTAAGAGGAGAGACTTTGGTCTGGTAAAGGTGAGAGAAAAGATGACTTCAGTTTAAGACAAGTTCTTCTTAAGGTGTCTGTGGTACCAAGTGGAGGACAAATGTTCATTAAGCACCGATAATCAAAGAACTCTAGATAAAGACTTCGAATGGGTATCAGGATATGCCACTCTAAAATATGCCACTTTGGCATCAGGAGTATTTTGAGCTGAAGGCAACTGAAAAGCAACAGACACAGGAAGAGTTCTCTACCCTCCCTTCTCTGCCTGAAGGCAGGACATACATTTCCCTTGCAAAGGTGTCCCTCTCTCCTGTACCAAGAAAAGGAGGAGATGGAGAGGAGTTTACACAGATGAACCTTACTACAATTATCTTTATCTTCCAATAGTTGCCCCCACTCCCGGCATATTTCCTAGCCACTTCCCCTTGATTTATCATCCCCTGAAACCCAAATCCCCCTCCTTCATTAAAAATGGTATATAAGCCCCCAAGCCTAACCATGTTTGAGTTTCACTTTTTTCTATGAACCCCCATGCAAAAAAATTTTAATTTTTTTACATGTAGCATTTGTATATCTAGTAAGAGTGCATTAAAATATGGAACATCATTGCTAACATAAATGAGTTAAGCCTTAGCAGCTCCAGTAGATAATACGTTCTAAGATTAATTAATGAATCTACATTCAGTTTGCCACAAGACACGAGACAATCAGCCTTTTTCTGACAAATTCTAACTACATCAAGTTAATTAAACCTATAATTAGCTGGAATTCAGATTTAAGTCCAGGGCATCCCACATTTGCCACCTCCAAGAAAATGATATTTTCACTGTGATAGTGTTAAAAGGTTTTTAAAGGAACTATTGGTTTTGAGGTTTCATTTATTTAATTTAAAAAATCAGCCGAAGATTTTTATATTTCTAATTCCTGTTTTAATTTTGAATTTTGATCACTTGGAGACTGTAGATATACAGTCTAGTCAAATAATATTAATGGTATCATATGAGTATTTGGTTAAATTTGGAAGATCAGACTTATTATACATGAGCAACTACTCCTGCCCATGGTAGATAGGACTGATCTTGGCTCTATTTCTCACTTATCCAGGAAACAGTATATCAAATACTTTGCTCCAAACAGTTACTCTCAATAAAATAGAGCTCATTTATGAAAGGAAGCTTACTAATTATTGAGGCCCTAGAGGAACCACAAGAAGGATGAAAAGGAAAATACTTGTAAAAGTAATGAGAGAAAAAGAGCAGCAAGAATAACAGCAATTTTAAGGGAAAAATGGAAATACCAATATAATTTAAATTGGCAAATAGGGCTGGTAGTCTCAAACTATCTTCAATTAAATTCTAACATTAGATACTCATTCTTTTGTTTTGTTTTTTAAAGATTTTATTTATTTATTTGACAGAGAGAGACACAGTGAGAGAGGGAACACAAGCAGAGGGAGTGGGAGAGGGAGAAGCAGGCTCCCCGCGGAGCAGGGAGCCCGATGCGGGGCTCGATCCCAGGACCCTGGGATCATGACGTGAGCCGAAAGCAGACGCTTAACGACTGAGCCACCCAGGCACCGAATACTCATTCTTTTGAAAGCAATTCCTCTTACTCAACAGTAAATAACACAGAAAGATCAAAAACATAATACCATAACAGTCATTAACAATTTTATTATTTGTTTTATTTTATTGAGGGATAATTGACATACATTATATTGGTTTCTGGTGTGCAATATATGTATATATTGTAAAATGATTACCCACATAAGTCTAATGAACATGTCACCATAGTTATAGAATTTCTTTTCTTGTGATAAGAACTTTTAAGATACACTTAGTAATTTTTAAATATGCAATACTGGATTATTATAGTCATTGTGCCATACATTACATCCCAGTTATATAAAATAAATAAGTCATCATTTTATAATTGGAAGTTTGTACCTTATGACTCCATTCATTCATTTTTATGAGCTTGGGGTTTGGTTTTGTTTTAGATTCCACATATAAGTGAGATCATACTACATTTGTCTTGGTCTGTCTGACTTGCTAGCATCATGCCCTCAGGGTCCATCCATATTGTCACAACTGGCAAGATTTCATTTTTTTTTTTTATTAAAGATTTTATTTACTTATTTGACAGAGAGAGAGACACAGCGAGAGAGGGAACACAAGCAGGGGGAGTGGGAGAGGGAGAAGCAGGCTCCCCGCCGAGCAGGGAGCCTGATGCGGGGCTCGATCCCAGGACCCTGGGATCATGACCTGAGCCAAAGGTAGATGCTTAACTGACTGAGCCACCCAGGCGCCCCAAGATTTCATTTTTTATGGCTGAATAATATTCGTGTGTGTGTGTGTGTGTGTGTGTGTGTGTGTGTGTGTGTGTGTACACATGCCACATTCTCTTCCTTGATCCACTGATGGACACTTAGGTTGCTTCCATATCTTGACTACTGTAAATAACACTGTAATGAACATGGGGTTCATGTATCATTTCAAGTTAGCATTTTCATTTTTTTCAGATGTGGCATTGATGGATCATAGGGTAGTCCTATTTTTAATTTTTTGAGGAAACTCCAAGTTTTCCACAGTGACTACACCAATTTACATTCCCACCAACAGTGCACAGGGTTCCCTTTTCTCAACAATTTTCTTCACCAACACTCGCTACTTCTTGTCTTTTTTATAACAACTATTCTTTTTTTTAAATTATGTTATGTTAATCACCATACATACATCATTAATTTTTGATGTAGTGTTCCATGATTCACTGTTTGCATATAACACCCAGTGCTCCATTCAGTACGTGCCCTCTTTAATACCCATCACCAGGCTAACCCATCCCCCCACCCCCCCTCCCCTCTAGAACTCTGTTTTTCAGAGTCCATCGTCTCTCATGGTTTGTCTCCCCCTCCAATTTCCCCCACTTCATTCTTCCCCTCCTGCTCTTTTTTTTTTTAACATATAATGTATTATTTGTTTCAGAGGTACAGATCTGTGATTCAACAGTCTTGCACAATTCACAGCGCTCACCATAGCACATACCCTCCCCAATGTCTATCACCCAGCCACCCCATCCCTCCCACCCCCCACCACCACTCCAGCAACCCTCAGTTTGTTTCCTGAGATTAAGAATTCCTCCTATCAGTGAGGTCATATGATACATGTCTTTCTCTGATTGACTTATTTCACTCAGCATAATACCCTCCAGTTCCATCCATGTCATTGCAAATGACAAGATTTCATTCCTTTTGATGGCTGCATAATATTCCATTGTATATATATATATATATATATATATATATATATATATATATATATATCACTTCTTCTTTATCCATTCATCTGTTGATGGACATCTTGGCTCTTTCCACAGTTTGGCTATTGTGGACATTGCTGCTATAAACATTGGGGTGCACATACCCCTTCAGATCCCTACATTATATCAGCTATTCTAATAGGTGTGAGGGATTACCTCACTGTGGTGAAGTGAGATTAATATTTTTTTTATTCTTGTATTGTCATCCCTTGATATTTCCCTATCAATGCCCCAGCCTCCTGTTAATAAAAATTATGTGCCTTTTCTCCTGTGTATCTGTCTTTTGTTAGTTTAATCCACAGGCTCCTTGACCCTAAATCTAAGAGTGTAAGGAAACAGGTTTCCTTCCTGACTTCTTTCATCACAATGCAGTAGAACTCTTGAAAAAAAGAATGAGGAATCAGGAAAATGTCATAAAATAAAAAATAGAACTCTGGGGAATTCAGTATTTCCATGACAGCAAAGGAAGAGAAGCCACTGAAGGGACATGAGGAGTGACAGAGAAAGGACAGGAAAATGTGGAGAGTGGGCTCATGGAAGTCAAAGGAGGTGAGGGGTACAGTAAGCAGCATCAGACGCTATAGATATCTCGAGTTCAATGCCCCTGAAAAGCATCCATAGGATTTAACAACAAAATACAACTGAAAACATCATCCTAAACATTTCAGCAGTGATGGGAGAGCTGAAAACAAGCTGCGGAGAGACAAATGAAGGGAAGACGAGGAAGAGGTATATTGCTCCCTACTGCTGTTGTAACAAATTACCACAAATTTAGTGACTTGAACCAACCTAAGCTTATTCTCCTATGGTTCCTAAGTCAAAAGCCAAGAAGGCTGCTTCAGTTCTCACCAGGCTAAATCAAAGTGTGGGCTGGCTGGGCTCCTCTGGAGGATCCAGGGAAAAGTCGACTCTTTCAGGTTGTTGGCAGAATTTGGTTCCATGTGGTTGGGGGACTGAGTTTCCCACTTCCTTGCTGGCGGCCAGCTGGGGATTGGCCTCAGCTCCTAGGGGCTGCCTACATTCCCTGGCTCGGTCTTCAAAGCCAAGAATCGCTAGTTGAATCTCGATCACACTTTGAATCTCCCTGACCTCTCCTCCTGATTCATCCCTCCTCCCTGCCCTTTCTGCTTTTAAGGGCTCCAGTGATCACACTGGATCCACCCAGATAATCAAGGGTGATCTCTCTATGTTAAATTCAACTGATTGGTAACCTAATTCTATCTGCAAAATCCCTTCACAGAAGTATCTAGACTACTGTTTGATTAAGAAGCCAAGGGACAGGAATCTTGGGGGAAATATCGTTAAAATTTTGGCTCCCAACCAAAAGATTGGGAACATTCTCTGCATATTTTCAGACCACATTGCTTTGAAACTAGAACTTGATCACAAGAGGAAAGTCAGAAAGAACTCAAATACATGGAGGCTAAAGAGCATTCTACTAAAGAATGAATGGGTCAACCAGGAAATTAAAGAAGAATTTAAAAAATTCATGGAAACGAATGAAAATGAAAACACAACTGTTCAAAATCTTTGGGATGCAGCAAAGGCAGTCTTAAGAGGAAAGTATATAGCAATACAGGCCTTTCTCAAGACACAAGAAATGTCTCAAATACACAACCTAACCCTCCACATAAAGGAGCTGGAGAAAGAACAGCAAATAAAGCCTAAACCCAGCAGGAGAAGAGAAGAGCAGAAATCAATGAAATAGAAACCAAAAGAACAGTAGAACAGATGAACAAAACGAGGAGCTGGTTCTTTGAAAGAACTAACAAGATTGATAAACCCCTGGCCAGACTTATCAAAAAGAAAAATGACCCAAATAAATAAAATCATGAATGAAAGGAGAGATCACAACAAACACCAAAGAAATACAAACAATTATAAGAACATATTATGAGCAACTCTATGCCAGCAAATTAGATAACCTGGAAGAAATGGATGCATTCCTAGAGATGTATCAACTAACAAAACTGAACCAGGAAGAAATAGAAAACCTGAACAGACCTATAACCACTAAGGAAATTGAAGCAGTCATCAAAAATCTCCCAAAAAACAAGAGCCCAGGGCCAGACGGCTCCCCAGGGGAATTCTACCAAACATTTAAAGAAGAATTAATACCTATTCTTCTGAAACTGTTCCCAAAAATAGAAATGGAAGGAAAACTTCCGAACTTGTTTTTATGAGGCCACCATTACCTTGATCCCAAAATCAGACAAAGACCCCATCCAAAAGGAGAATTACAGACCAATATCCCTGATGAACATCGATGCAAAAATTCTCACCAAAATACTAGCCAATAGGATCCAACAGTACATTAAAAGGATTATTCACCATGACCAAGTGGGATTTATCCCTGGGCTGCAAGTTTGGTTCAACATCTGCAAATCAATCAATGTGATACAATATATTAATGAAAGAACAAGAATCATATGATCCTCTAAATAGATGCAGAAAAAGCATTTGACAAAGTACAGTATCCTTTCTTGATCAAAACTCTTCAGAGTATAGGCATAGAGGGTACATAACTCAATATCATAAAAGCCATCTATGAAAAACCCACAGTGAATATCATTCTCAATGGGGAAAAACTGGGAGCTTTCTCCCTAAGGTCAGGAACACGGCAGGGATGTCCACTATCACCACTGCTGTTCAACATAATACTAGAAGTCCTAGCCATAGCAATCAGACAACAAAAAGAAATCAAAGACATCCAAATGGGCAAAGAAGAAGTCAAACTCTCACTGTTTGCAGATGATATGATACTTTATGTGAAAAGCCCAAAAGACTCCACCCCAAAACTGCTAGAACTCATACAGGAATTCAGTCAAGTGCACTACTGGGTATTTACCCCAAAGTGGCAGGATATAAAATCAATGCACAGAAATCAGTGGCATTCCTAGACACCAACAACAAGACAGAAGAGAGACAAATTAAGGAGTCGATCCCATTTACAATTGCACCCAAAACCATAAGATACCTAGGAATAAATCTAACTAAAGAGGCAAAGGATCTGTACTCAGAAAGCTATAAAATACTCATGAAAGAAATTGAGGAAGACACAAAGAAATGGAAAAATGTTCCATGCTCATGGATTGGAAGAACAAATATTGTGAAGATGTCAATGCTACCTAGAGCAATCTACACATTCAATGCAATCCCCATCAAAATACCATCCACTTTTTTCAAAGAAATGGAACAAATAATCCTAAAATTTGTATGGAACCAGAAAAGACCCTGAATAGCCAGAGGAATATTGAAAAAGAAAAGCAAAGCTGGCGGCATCACAATTCCGGACTACCAGCTCTATTACAAAGCTGTCATCATCAAGACAGTATGGTGCTGGCACAAAAACAGACACATAGATCAATGGAACAGAATAAAGAGCCCCAAAATGGACCCTCAACTCTATGGTCAACTAATCTTTGACAAAGCAGGAAAGAATGTCCAATGGAAAAAAGACAGTCTCTTCAACAAATGGTGTTGGGAAAATTGGACAGCCACGTGCAGAAGAATGAAACTGGACCATTTCCTTACATCACACACAAAAATAGACTCCAAATGGTTGAAAGACCTAACTGTGAGACAGGAGTCCATCAAAATCCTAAAGGAGAAAATAGGCAGCAACCTCTTCAACCTCAGCCTCAGTAACTTCTTCTTAGAAACATCGCCAAAGGCAAGGGAAGCAAGGGCAAAATTGAACTATTGGGATTTCATCAAGATAAAAAGCTTTTGCACAGCCAAAGAAACAGTCCACAAAACCAAAAGACAACCGACACAATGGGAGAAGATATTTGCAAATGACATATCAGATAAAGGGCTAGTATCCAAAATCTATAAAGAATTTATCAAACTCAACCCCCAAAGAACAAATAATCCAATCAAGAAATGGGCAGAAGACATGAACATTTTTCCAAAGAAGACATCCAAATGGCCAACAGACACATGAAAAAGTGCTCAACATCGCTCGGCATCAGGGAAATCCAAATCAAAACCTCAATGAGATACCACCTCACACCTGTCAGAATGGCTAAAATTAACAAGTCAGGAAACGACAGTTGTTGGCGGGGATGCGGAGAAAGGAGAACCCTCCTACACTGTTGGTGGGAATGCAAGCTGGTGCAACCACTCTGGAAAACAGTATGGAGGTTCCTCAAAAAGTTAAAAATAGAGCTACCATATGATCCAGCAATTGCACTACTGGGTATTTACCCCAAAGATACCAATGTAGGGATCCGAAGGGATACGTGCACCCCGATGTTTATAGCAGCAATGTCCACAATAGCCAAACTGTGGAAAAAGCCAAGATGTCCATCGACAGATGAATGGATAAAGAAGATGTGGTATATATACACAATGGAATATTATGCAGCCATCAAAAGGAATGAGATCTTGCCATTTACAACAACGTGGATGGAACTGGAGGGTGTTATGCTGAGTGAAATAAGTCAATCAGAGAAAGATATGTATCATATGACCTCACTGATATGAGGAATTCTTAATCTCAGGAAACAAACTGAGGGTTGCTGGAGTGGGGGTGGGGTGGGAGGGATGGGGTGGCTGGGTGATGGACATTGGGGAGGCTATGTGCTATGGTGAGCGCTGTGAATTGTGCAAGACTATTGAATCACAGATCTGTACCTCTGAAACAAATAATGCAATATATGTTAAGAAAAAAAAAAAGAAGAAGATAGCAGGAGAGGAAGAATGAAGGAGGGTAAATCGGAGGGGGAGACGAACCATGAGAGACGATGGACTCTGAGAAACAAACTGAGGGTGCTAGAGGGGAGCGGGGATGGGGGATGGGTTAGCCTGGTGATGGGTATTAAAGAGGGCATGTTCTGCATGGAGCACTGGGTGTTATGCACAAACAATGAATCATGGAACACCAGATCAAAAACTAATGATGTAATGTATGGTGATTAACAACAATAAAAAATTTAAAGGAAAAACTAATGATGTAATGTATGGTGATTAACATAACATAATAAAATAAAATTAAAAAAAAAATTCTGGCTCCCACAAGTGGTAACAATGAGCATAGCCACTCTTTCAAGAAATTGGGCTATATATATTCAGGAGGTAGCGTGGTATCCATGAGAAATTGTTTTGGTTTTGTGTAAAATGAGAAAGACTCAGACACAATGCATATTCAGAAGGGAAAGACAATAGAGAAGAACATTTTGAAAATAAAGGGAGAGAAAAAAGTGAAAAATTGACCAAACCATCTCTGAGGAGGTAGACAGAATTAGGATCCAGATCAGGGTCCTACCCCAGGGAAGGGTAGGAAGTTTGTGTCAAGAAGTGTCAGTAGGGGGCTCCTGAGTGGCTCAGTGGTTAAGTGTCGGCCTTCGGCTCAGGTCATGATCCCAGGGTCCTGGGATGGAGCCCCTCATCGTGCTCCCTGCTCCACAGGAAGCCTGCTTCTCCCTCTCCCACTCCCCCTGCTTGTGTTCCCTCTCTCGCTGTGTCTCTCTCTGTCAAATAAATAAATAAAATCTTTAAAAAAAAAACTGTCAATAGTAGCAAGTCATTGGGAGTTCTATCAACCACTATGGTTTTCTCTAAAGCAGCTCTCAAAGTGTTGCCCTGGACCAACAGCATCAACATCACCAGAGAACTTACTAGAAAAATAAATTCTAAGGTCCTATCCCAGAACTACCTAATCAAAATCTCAGAGAGTGGGGCCCAGAAATCTGTATTTCACAAGCCCTCCAGGTGATGAGGATACAGCTCAAATTTGAGAATCACTCTTACAGCAAGACAGATCTTGCTTAAGACTGAGGAGGAAGGGGGGCACCTGGGTGACTCAGTCGTTGAGCGTCTGCCTTCGGCTCGGGTCATGGTCCCAGGGTCCTGGGATCGAGCCCTGCATTGGGCTCCCTGCTCAGCAGAGAGTCTACTTCTCCCTCTCCCACTCCCCCTGCTTGTGTTCCCTCTCTCGCTGTCTCTCTCTCTGTCAAATAAATAAATAAAATCTTAAAAAAAAAAAAAAAGACTGAGGAGGAAGGGGTGCCGTCAAAGTCTTAAAGAGAACATAAAGGCTGGAAAGAGCTATGGGAAGAAAAAGAAGACTGAGTGAGAACATATGGAGACCACTATCCTGCCAAACTCCAGGAACCAAATTCCAGTCCTGGGTGTAAAGACAGAGTGGGAGATCCAATAGACTTTTGACCAAAAAAAAAAAAAAAAAAAAAGGTCATATAACCACTTGCAGTGGGAATTATTGGCAATATATATGGACGATGGAAATAACTGGTGAACAGGGAGGCATCCTGGCATTGCTCTTAGAGTCAACGTTATCTGGATTTGTGTCCTAGCCCTGCCACTAAGAGCCTAGGGAGTTCAAGAAATTGGCTTAATCTCTCTGAGCCTATTTCCTCAACATGGGGACAGAAATCCAACAGAGGAGTGGAAATCCCACCCATGTGAAATAAAACACACAGAAATTCTCAGCACCTAACCTGACACACAGGTGAGAACGATGATTGTTCACTGGGGTGTTCACCAGATTCTGTCATATTAATAGATGACTACTGTATCAGGTTTCTCAATCCCGTCACTCTGCTCAGTTTCCGCCAGTGAGGTTGGGCTCCACATGCCTTCTCATTTCAGGACTTAAATCAATGGAGAAGCTCTGCAGACGTGTTAGATGCTCATGACAGAGAGCAGGGTGCAAAAATGTGATCACAAGCACAGCAGCAGCATCCAAAGCTTCTGTCTGGTACAGCGTGTGACATCCACCCACAATCCTCCGCCAACTCAGGTCATAAGGCCAAGACCAAAGCCAGTCAAGTGGGCATGTAAACTCCACTCAGAGAAACATGGCAAGGGTAGAGAAAGACTAAATAATGTGAACAAACATGTTTTATTATCTATTATAATGACTCTGAGTAACACAAATTGGGTAAGGCTGGACTGTTCGGGATAAAGCTCTAATTAAAGACAAAACCAAGGGGACGCTCAGAAGGCAACCCAAACCCTCACCAAAATAGGAAAGGCTTTTTCAGAGTCTGGAAACTGCATTACTTTTGCAACATGCATGTTTGTTATCTCTGACCACACGGTCAGTGTAGGACTTTGCTAGGGCTACCATAACACCGTCCCACAAACCAGGTGGCTTAAACAGAAATGTTGTCTCTATAGTTGTGGAGACTAGAGATCCTGCAGCAGGGGTTAATGCCTCCTCAGGGCTTCTAGGCTTTGCTCCTTGGCTTATAGGTGGCCATCTTCATTTTCACATGGCATTTTCCCCATATGCATGACTGTGTCCACATTTCCTTTTTATTAAGGGACTCCCCCTACTCCAGTAGGACTGCATCTCAACTAATGATATCTGCAACAACCCCATTTCCAAAGGTTATATTCTGAGGTAGTGGGGGTTGGACTTCAATATATGAATTTGGAAGAACAGTTCAACCCATAAGAGGCAACATTCAAACCTTTAAGAGACCTGCCTTGTTTTCAAATAACAGCAAAAAATTGGATTGCTGCTCTCCTATTCCATAGCCTTTTTGCTTTTTAGGATCCATGCCCAACATGGAGGCCAGTGCAGGGCTGGAACTCACAACCCAGAGATCAAGACCTGAGCTGAGATGAAGACTCAGACACTTAACCGACTGAGCCACCCAGGTGCCCCTCCACTGTCTTTCATGTTGAGAAAGGAACATCAAGTGGTGAGTTTTAACCTCTTACAAAAGAGAGCCATGAACTGGGTCCCCTTAGCACAATAAACAGGGAACAGACTTCCCTAGTCAAAGAGACAAGTTTTGTAGAGACACAAATAGCTCTGAGGATTCTGGGTCAAGTCCAATTCGTTGCCTAAACTGAATACTGGTCATTTGCCCCAACTCCTTCTCACCGCGACCAAACAGATTCTGTGCTGCCTATTTCTGACGACACTCGTACCCAGCAGGTTCTCTCCATCATGAAGAGGCCAGGTGGAGAAGGCCGGCTGGTTGCAGGGCTGTGCAGTCTGCTCCCACTCAGGGCAGTTGCAGGAGTTCGCATCCAACAGGTAAGGATAGCCTCTGCATGGGGCGCCTGGGTGCCTCAGTTGGTTGAGTGTCTGACTCTTCGTTTCAGCTCAGGTCATGATCTCAGGGTCGTGGGACCGAGCCCCGCGTCCGGCTCAGCCCAGTCTGCTTCTCCCTCTCCCTCTGCTCCTCCTCCTCGCTCATGTTCCGCGCTCTCTCTCTCTCAAATGAATAAAATCTTTTAAATTAAAAAAAAAAAAGGAAGGCCTCTGCTTCCAGGCACCACGCAGGATCTCCCCAGAACAATGCCTGCTCCCAACACCTGTCTTCCTTTGACCTTTCTTAACGTTAGTAAAAGCCACATTCGATCTGGCACTGCAAAGAACAAAGCCTCCTCTCCCTCTTCCCTGCGTGCATCTCCTGCTCTCTAGAAAGGTTACCCCTTTCATAGGCAGACAATGTGAGATGTCGGCCGGCGCCCGCTGTCCTTTCCTCAAGTAAATGAGCTTTGTTCACTTAGATAGGATTGACTGTCTCCCTAGCTCTTGGCTCTGTCTCCCACCCTTGTGATTCTTTTCCTTTTCTTTAGAAACTCTTGCCCTTCTCCCATGCCCACCCCCTCCACCACGCTGCCTCCTTCCCACCCCAGCACCCACACCCACGTTTACCCATCTCTTACTTACGAAGGCTCAGCCCGGCCGCTCAGAAAAGGAGGCGCTGCTGCGTGTGCGCCCATGTTCCCATCAAAAGTCATAAGCTGGTGGTGACAGACACCATGTAACGTGCCGAGCCCCAGCTCAAAGCAGAGCCCAGTACAGACACCTCCTCCCCGTCTCACTTTCTTTAGCATCACGAGGCCCCATGACTCAGCCACAGTCACGGACACAGGCAGAATCTCAGGCTGGGTCAGCACGGAAGCTGTTAACTAAGGAATGACCGCGGTTCTGTTCAAGTGCCTGGCAGCAGAGCTCAGCCCCTGGCCCAGTGATGTTCATCAGGATCCACGACCTAGTGCAATATTAAGATAGCACCTCTAACCAAACCCCCAAGATTAGGCTGGGTTGTGGAGAGAGCAAAGCCTGGAAAGGGCCCCCCCCACTGGCCCGAAAGGCATGTTAAATTTAATATGGGGGCTGGGGCGGGGGGAGACTTTGATGGGCCCTCATCTGAATCCTCTTCCAGGTGAAACTCAGTCAAGCCAGCAAGATTCCTCTGTCGGAGGAACATATCTGGAAGGAGGTCAGCATGGCCTTGGGTGCTTCCGCCACACCATTTTCTCAAAATCCTCCTAGGAACCCAGACAACACTCCTGAACTCCAGGCAGACGTGAACAACTGTCCCCTGGACCCATCTAGGTCAGCACCAGCTGTCCAAAACCAAAGTGACTCCCATCCCCCACAACCATCACACCAGCTTCCACCTGCTCCCCCACACCTCACACTCACGCCCAGTGGACCCCCTCCTAAAAGCTTCGGACTCTGGCCCTTCTCCACACACCACCTTTGCCAGGCTCTCCTTGTTGCCCTTTTAGATAGGATCGTGAAGCAGCGGGGCAGGCATTTGAACTAGGGAGATCTGTGCTCAGATCTGAATGCTTCCACTCACCTGCCCAATGGTTCGGAGCAAGGCAATGAACTTGTTAGCCTCAGCTTCCTCTCATTTAAAGAAGGATCGAATACCACCTTTGCGGGAAGGTGGGAGGATTTAACGAGGCAATCTATGTAAAGAAATATTTATCAATCTCCCCTGACTCCTGAATTCTGTTCCAGTGCCCTTGACACTATACTCCATGTGAATAGCGTCCCTGAGGAGGGACAGACACCCTGTGGCCCTGCCCCTTAAACAATAAAATGGAACCTCAAACTTTAGAATTATTTCACCATTCTACTTAATCTGTGGTATTTAAGTGATTTTATGTACAAAGATTATTTTAACTATGTCTTGAAGATGATATAATAAAGTTTATTTAAAAACAGTCTTAAGGGACGCCTGGGTGGCTCAGTCAGTTAAGCGTCTGCCTTTGGCTCAGGTCATGATCCCAGCGTCCTGGGATTGAGTCCTGCATCAGGCTCCTTGCTCAGCAAGGAGCCTGCTTCTCCCTCTGCCACTCCCCCTGCTGTGCTCCCTCTCTCTGGAATCTAAACAAATCTTTAATAAAATAAAATAAAAAGCATTAATATATATTCATTTACTCAATAAATATGGGTTGAGGTTATAATATGTGCTAGGTATTTTATTCTAATTCATAAAGACACATCTGAACTTATTCTCATTTCATCAGTGATTTTTTAAATTATTTATGTATAAAAAACATTTTTCTTGACAAATCCCAAACTGGCACCACATCACATGATTTGAATGTATTCAAATCAACCTTATATTAAGCCATCAAAATTAGGCAAAACTGCCTTCACCATCTCTAAACTTCTGAATTCAGTCATTTTGCATTAAAATATGAAGGGGTTTAATATTTGTATGTTTTATTTGTAATTGACAAGATGAGAGAAGGTGATATCTGCAAGTACTTTGTAAATAACACACTTTGGGTATGGATAGCATTACTCCCATTTAATGAAGAGGAAAAGTAGAATTTAAGCACCACTATATTTTCTCCTCTTAAACTATATTTTAGGCCAAAGACATTCAATGGGTCACAAACATTTGATCAGCAGAAGATAACTCAAACCAATGATAAAGATCTACTTGAAGGGAAAAAAAGAAAAAAAGATCTACTTGAAGGAAATTGGCAGAAACGTTGTCAGTTTCGACTCCTAATTTGCTCTATTTTAAAATCTAACTTCCTTACACTTCCTTGCTCCAACCAATGACACGTTATACTAATAAACAATAAGTGACAGAGTAAAAATCACAAGCATATAAAGCTCACCAGAGTAGCTACTGGTATTCAGCTGAGTGTAACCCATCTGCCATGTGGGGGAATCACAATGCACCTAGAAGATCTCATGTTATTCTGTTTCTAAAATACACACAAATACGATTATGTGTACTTGTTCATAGACCTTGGAACCCACTACTGCTGTCTTCAGTGATGTGGACACCCTCCAACACTTTTGCAAACCACGCACCTGGGAGCACTTAGCAGGTGGTAGCTGTCACCATGGCTTAAGGAATCATCCCTTCCATCCATCCTAAAAATCTAAATGTGATACTAGTGTTCCTGCTTAAAACCTTTTATTAGCTAGCGGCACCTGGGTGGCTCAGTCCACTAAGCACCTGCCTTCGGCTCAGGTCAGGATCCCAGAGTCCCAGGATTGAGCCCCACATCAGGCTCCCAGCTCAGTGGGGAGTCTGCTTCTCCCTCTGCCCCACCCCTGCTCATGCTCTCTCTCTCAAATAAAATCTTTAAAAATAATAATAATAAACTTTTATTAGCTCCCCAGACATTTGGGGATGAAATCCAAGTCCCTTTGCAAGAAATACATACCGCCAGATACAACCCAGTGTCGCCATTCCATCCATGCTTTCATAGACCCCATCCTATGGTGCACTTCTCTACTTTTGTGGGGTGTGTCTCCCACTCTCCGCTGGGAAGTGTTCCCACTGAGCTAACACCTGCATATTCCTCTAAAAGTTCAAGCTTCACTCTTACCAGGAACCTCCCTTGACCCGAAAGGCTGTCTTTCCTCCTCCATATCCCTCTCCCCTGCCCCCACACACACTTCATGTTCTGCCATCATTCACAACACCACTAGAATTCTTGCCTTAACACTTAAGGTAACTGAGATGTCCTGAGAGATGCCTCTCTTCTCACCTGAGTTGGAGAGCTGGGAGGGCACAGCCAACGCCAGAATCCCAAAGGCTAAGAATCACATGTGTCCCACCGCTCAGCATCTGGGCTCTAAGTTGAAGGAACAGTCCCCATCTGGGATGTACTTTCCCCTTGGCAGAAGGAGAGGAGCAGGAGAGCTGGAGAAACATTTCGATGGTTCCTGAAGATCCTAATGGGAATTGGCAGTAGACACAGCCCTTTCCAATCATAAAGCAAACCATATGGCTAAGTGTGATACAGGCGAGGTGGGGAAGTATACTCTTCCCAAGGCAGGCACAGTATATCTCATGACAATAGGCAGAAACGTATACTCCTCTTAACAGGGAAAGAGAAAATAATCCGGAACAGTATTGCCATCTGCTATAGGCCAAGAGCTTTCCTCCTCCATGTCCACTAGTAGAAATTAAGTCCGTGTATGATTTGTGCCTTGTTGGTGAGGCGGGGTCCGTCGGCACCCAGCTGAGTAAGCAGTAGCTCCAGATTTCCCATTTTCTTCTGTTGGGCCCCCAAGGACTTAGATCTTGTTTCTCCAGTCCCTCTTCAAAACTGCCAGTTTGGTTTTATTTTATAGGATCCTGTTCCCTACTTCTCCCAAGACTAAACGTGCAGAAGAATCCATCGTTGCCTTCTAGCTCCTTCTTTGCAGTTTATACCAGAATGACACACAAGCCTTTCTCCCATTCTTGCTAAGTAAGGAAGTAAATAGAGCAATGACAAAATGGCCAGAGTGAGAAACGGATGGGGTTCACTGTCCCCAAAGGCATCACAGTCATAACCCGACCGGTTCCTCAGCAGGCGTTCGGAAGCACCAAATACTTTCTGAAGATGGATTCCCCCACCCTCTTCAATCGCTCGCTCCACCTGCCTCCAGCCCAAAGGCCTAAAACATAAAAGCAGTTGGGTTGGGTGTGAAGCTAATAAAACTTAAGCTTCAGGGTTGTACTGTTTTCCTAAGCCATTGTAACAAATTACCACAAATTTGGTAAAGATAATACTTGAATATGTATTCTTTCACAGTGCTAGAGGCCACAGTCTGCAATTAGTGTGGGTGGGCCCAAATCAAAGTGTCAGCAGGGCCACGCTCCTTCTAGAGGCTCTCAGGGACATGTGCTCCCTGCCCCTCCCAGTTTCTGGTGACCCCCAGCACTCTGTGACTTGTGGCCACGGCACTCCAGTCTCTTCCCCCGTGGTCACACTGCCTCATCTCCTTCTGTCAACTCTCCCTCTGCCTCCCTCTTAAGATGCATGTGAGGGCATGTAGGGCCTATCCAGAGAATCCAGGAAAATCTCCCTATTTTGAGATCCTTAATTTAATCACATCTGCAAAGATCCTTTTTCCCTATAAGGTAACATTCACAGGTGCCAGGGATTCGATGTGAAATCATGGGGGGGACCATTTTCCTTCTTATGTGGGGGAAAAACTGAAATTCTAAAACTTGTGTTTATTTGTGTGTGCACAAAATTATGAAGAGAAAAAAATGGTCAGCCATCAAGAACTCACTGGGACCACCTGTGCCAGAGGAAACACTGAATTCATTTTCTATCCCTACTGGGGATAGAAAAGATGGCATCACTCTTGCCGTATAAAGAGGTGATTAACCTAGCAAGAGCCAAACCGGTGAAAACAGTTTGAGTCTGTTGCTTAAATTCATAAGCATATTATCTAGATTTTGGATCTGTGAGTTGTTTCCGTGACAGCTTGGTGATAATCTGGGCTTTGCCGTGATTCTTGTTCTCAGGATGGCCCATTGCACACCGGCTCCTAGTAACCCAATCAAACTCCAGCCGAGATGCAGCTGTGAAGGGATGCAGCTGCTGTAAACCTAAGTTTCAAATGCTTGAGTTAATCCAGAGAGACACGGGGCCAGTTGGGTGGGAGTCAATCAAGTGGAAACCCTTTATAAAGCCCGTGGTTATTCGCAGAGGGTCCGGAACTGCGGGCACCAGAGGCAGGAAGGTACGGAAGACGAGCTTCTACATTCTCTGACCCTCTGCTCAATGCAAGCAGCCTACCTGTGAAAAAGAACAAGAATCCGGAACATTCCCCTGGCGGCTGGGAGCTGACTGAGCCAACACTGGGTGATTTGGATCAGAAAATGAAGGAAGTTGAGAGAGAACCTCATGAAGAAAGGAGACAAGCGGAATCTCTCCAGCCACCTACAACATCAGGAAGCCAGCTACATCCACACGCTGTTTCCAAAGCAGAAAGCCGTCAGCAGAGAGTTGCGTGAATACTGCCTGAAAGGAGGCTGCGCAGATTCAAGCCTGAGTGCTAAGTGGAGAACATAGGATCATGAGAACGTGAGTTGCCTGTGGTGTACTCAGGGTCTGGGATGCCCACCCCAGAAGCAATTGCATGTCCTGCATTCGCCAAAGTGGGCAGGAAGGAGGGAGGATCGTGGAGTGTGTGCTTTGTGGGCGCAGGGGCTGGGCTGTTCTGCATGTCACATAGCCGGATTCCTGCTCCACCCTGGGCTTTGAACGTTGATCATGGCCAGGGCCATGCAAAGGCTCCACTCTCCCGAAAGTGATCTACGGTGAGGACGTCAGGATCTGTCATGGGCGCTCTGTACCCTGAGCCCTGCATGGTCTTCTCTCTGGCCTTTTCCTGGGTTTCTCCCAACACACACACCGGACCCTTCCCAGCAGCAGTGGACCTCTGCTGCCTCTGAGCCAGATCCAGAACTTCAAAACAATTGGAACCTTGATCTCCATTCCACCTAAAAGACAGAAGGACATCACAGTTCCATATACTCGAGACTCCTTCCTTTCTGCAAACCAATGTCATAAACAAAAAAATTGAAAAAAATAAACGAATAAACAGTCACCAGAAAGCTCACGCTGACTCCTGCCACCTTAGCATACTTCATATGCAGGAAGACAGAAATCATGGGACTTCAAGCAAATGTCAAGTTGAAGGGAGGAAAACTGTAGCCTGTGCTTTCAGATTCTTTCCACTAAGTGGCGTGCGCCGAGCCTTTGAAAAAAACAAAAATCAAAGATTTTGCATAAGGGACTCTTATTTCCTTCCAAGTACAAATAGGAATTTCGCTTTCTAGGAATGGGAGGCTAAGCTCAGGAAAAAGGAAACTGAATTCAGGTCCAAGATTATGGAAGTTTTGTTTTGTTTTGTTTTTCCTGCCAGACTTCTGCCTTCTATTTTTCTCTCTGGAACTGTCGTCACTGCTGAATGGGAAGCAGAGATTCTCCCAGAACCTTCCTGCTTAATAAATGGTTAAGGTTTCCAGTGATAGTCACCTGTGTTCTTCGTGCCCGTAAGTGTGGGTGGAGGGAACTATCATCCACTCTTAAAAAGTAAAAGGTTAACTGCTTTTCATGAGCCCCAAATATTCATGCTTAAAAACAAAGTCTTGCCCAAAACCTTGACTTAACACCTTGCCATGTAAAAATATCATAAAGATTGCCTTGTACTGTAAGGTGCTTAACAACCGACAAAGTAAGAAGGGACATTGGAGTCAGAAGTCCTGAATCTCCTTGGCATATCTGGCTGGCTCAGTCGGTATAGTTTCTGACTCTTGATCTCACGGTCGTGAGTTCAGGCTCCACATTGGGTGTAGAGGTTACTCAAAAAGTATAACTAAATAAGTAAAGCTGAGGCTTTAATCCATATTTATTTTTTTAAAGTCCTGAACTTCCATGCTGGCTCCAACTTTTTAAACTGTGAAACTGGTCAAGTCACAATGTGTAAGAGCCTCAGTTTCAATATCCATAAAATGGTGGGTTTTGTTTGGAAAACAAGTGATGAAATGTGTGCAAAATCTTAAGGCTTGAAATGTCCAACATCACTAGTCATTAGGAAAATACAAATCAAAATCACAATAAGGGGGTCACCTGGGTGGCTCAGTAGGTTAAGCCTCTGCCTTCAACTCAGGTCATGATCCCAGGGTCCTGGGATCGAGCCCCATGGAGGGCTCCCTGCTCAGCGGGGAGTCTGCTTCTCCCTCTCCCTGTGCACCAACCCCCTACTCGTGCGGGCGTGCTCTCTCTCTCTCAAATAAAATCTTTTTTAAAAAATCACAATAAGGGGACGCCTGGGTGGCTCAGTCAGTTAAGCGTCTGCCTTCAGCTCAGGTGATGATCCCAGGGTCCTGTGACCCGCATCGGGCTCCTTGCTTGGCAGGGAGCCTGCTTCTCTCTCTGCCTGCCCCTCCCCCTGCTTGTGCTCGCTCTCTCTCTCTCTCTCTCTCTCTCTCTCTCTCTCTCTCCGGAAAATAAAATCTGTTTTAAAAAACTAAAAAAAAAATCACAATAAGGTACTACTCAATACCCATCAGAATAGCGATTATCAAAAAAATAATAAATGTTGGTGAGGATATGGAGAAATTGGAACCTTTGTGTCGTGCAGCTGCTGTGTAAAACACTCTGGCAGTTCCTCAAAAGCTAAACATAGAATTTTCATGTGATCCAGCATTCAATTCCTAGGTATATACTCAAAGGAATTGAAAGCAGGAATTCAAACGGATACTTGTACGCTAATGTTCATAGCGGCATTATTCACAATCGCCAAAAGGCAGAAACAACCCCTAGGGTCCATCAACAGACGAATGGATAAACAATATGGGGTGTGTGAAATATTATTCAGCCATTAAGAGAAATGAAGTGCTGACACATTACAACATAAATGAACCTTGAAAGCATTATGCTACCAGACACAAAAGGACAAATACTGTATTGTTCCATTACATGAGGTGCCCAGAATAGGCAATTTCAGAGACAGAAGTGGATTAGAAGTTACCACCAGCTGGGGGAAGGGGAGGTTGAAAGTCATTGCTTTATTGGTTACAGAGTTTCTGTTCGGGATAACAAACAAGATCTGGAAATAGATACTGGTGAGGGTTGCACAATGCGGTGAATGTAATTAATGCCACTGAGTTTTACATCTAAAAAATAGTTAAAATGGTAAATTTTATGTTATGTATAGTTTGCCAAAAAAAGGAAATACAAAATAATAGGCAGATTTAGACCAACTTAGCATTCAAAATCAAGAACAGATTTGGGGATGGTATTTTTCTAAGTGGCTATATTTGGTGATTAAATTTCCTTTTCCACAAAAAAAAAAAAAAAATCCCAAGGCCTGGCACATAACTCATTCAAATCACATTTGTATTCAGCTCGCATGTGTCAAGTTTCTTCTGGCCTGTTTCATCCACCCGGCAAGCCTGCAAGGCACCCAAGAAGCACAGCCCAAAAACCTGCTGTCCCTCCACGGTGTTCTTCGAGAGCCCCCTCAGGTATAGACTATTGCTTAGTCTTAAGGCAGAGAGGACAAGAGCAAAACATGACACAGTTAAGGCAAAGACATAACATCCAGTGAGTGAATGCTGTGTACGGCAAGTATTTCACATGGATTCTTCATCTCTTCTCAAAGCCCACATTCTACCTCTGCATTTTCCCAGATCTCTCATTCAGAATTAAATTCTCTAGATCTGATATTTTCAAGCCTCGTTAAGACATTTCCACAATCTGCTCTAATGTAATGGTTATATTTGCGCATGTCTCGTTTAGCATATCATGAGAGCCCAAAAGGCAGGAGGAGCCTTTCTTTTCCCCCCACCACCTCCCTCATGCCACTCCACCTGCTCTCCCACCCATCTGCAATAGTCGTGGGGAATGTTGGCCATCCCCCCACCACCCACCCAAGCTCTCTCCAATCTGACAGCCGAGTGGATTTACCAAGTATTTCTCTCTACAAACAATTGCTTTTCATCTGTTTTATTTACTGTCATCTCAGCTGCTATCAAATCCCCGAGAGATGCACACATCGCCACCACAAAACCCCAAGCCTAAGCACACACTAACAAGTCCTAAAAAGGATAAGAAGTAAATGGAATCAGCGGGGAGACTACCTGAAGGAAGGCACTCTGAAAACAGCCTGGATTCAGGCTTCAATTCAACACAGCACCAGACTTTGAGGGACATATAAAAAAAGATGAACGCCAGTCCTTGTTCCTCAAGGAGCTAGCAATTATCTTTGCACAAGAATCTCTTCTCTGAAAAGGGCTTCCAAACTACAGCATATCTTCCCCTCATTGCACAAGGTAAGTCCAGAACAAGCTACTATTGATAGACTTTTCACATAGTATCTCATTTAAATGTTACCTCAACCTAGCAAAGTGCTTTCCAGTCTGACACCTGTTACCTTGCTAGTCCTCCTCACTAATCTTTACCCAGCAGCACTCTGTTCCCCATCCAGGCAGGACTGGCTTCAGTCTGTCACCCGAAGGTCCCAGTTACCTCTCTTCTATGAGCCTTCTATAAATGGTGTTCTTCTGCCTGGACCCTCTGCCCCTGTCCACCACCACCCACCCCGATGTTCTTCTAACTAATTCTACTCCTCTTTGAGGTCTTATCTCAGAAATCTCTTCCTCCTGAAAACTTCCCATGCCTCTTCCACACTCCCAAGACCGAGTTAGTTACCTATCTTACAAGATCCCATGGGACCCAATTACTATCTCTAAGGGGGCACTAAGCAGACTCTTAAAATGAAAGTTTGTGTTGATTTGCCAGTTTCCTCCCCTAAGCTGAGAGGTCCATAGGAATAGGGGCCATTTAAATACTCAGAACCACACTCAGAACCTGGCACATGATAATCATGATTCATGATAGGCACTCAACAAATATCTGTTCAATGGCTATTATAGGTATTATTCGCCTATATTTTAGAGATGAGGAAGCTGGAGTGAAGGAGATTTAAAAATGTGTCCGGAGACACAGAGCTGGCAAGGAAAGCACCTAGATTTGAGCCCTAGGCCTTCCAGTGCAGCAGCCTGTCCCACAAGCAAATCCCTCCACCAAAGTGCGTGAGAATTTGAATTCATCAAGGACAGTTCAAAATGCCTCACTGGAGTCCTCAGTTCTTTTTTTACCATAACTGTCCATCAGAACTCCCCCTCTCTACCCCGTGAAAATTCTTACAACTCATATTTACAAACATAAACCAAAGGCAGGGGCTGTATTGATGGGGGGTGGGCAGGCAAGGGAAGTTGAAAAAAAAAAATGGCATCTCCTTTTCCTATAGTTTTTTTTTTTCCTCTTTCAATTGAATATGTTTTGAGGGCCCTGATGTCAAATACTATGGCTGAGAAATTTGCTGAAAACTTTTCCTTTTAGCTGATATAGAACAGCCAATACAATGGCCTGGTTGGGTTGCCCATCTAATTACTCTACACCTGGAGCTCTTTAGGAAGTTTGGGGTACCTGTAGAAGCCACAGTTCCATTTCAGGATTAGGGCCTGTTCATAAGAACTGGAAGACTTGTCAGGCTTTGCACATGCTCAGTCCTGCCAGAAAGCAGCCATGCTTCCGCGTAAGGAGCCTGAGGTGATCTCAGCCGTGCCCATTATGCTATCTATTGCTGTGTAACAAACTACTCCAAAATTAAAAGCTTAAAAGAGTTCACTTTTATGATCTCTGTGGGTCAGGAATTCAAGTGACTGAGCCAGATGGCTCTGGCACAGGGTATCTCAAGAGGTTGTCGGTGGGATGTTGGCTGGTGCCAGAGGGTCCACTCCTCAGATGGCTCATTCACCTGAGCTCCTTGCTGGCTTTTGGCAGGAGGCCTCAGAGCTTGCCATTTGGGTACCTCCACTGGGTTGATGGAGTATCCTATGATTCTGACACCAATGTGGATTCTTTCCCCAGGCAATTCTCCAAGGCCAGCTGAGTGTCCCACAATTCAGTTTAATTTTGACACTACCTACCTGCAGATTGTGTCAGATCCCACAGGTTAAGGGCTCAGTCTCACAAGACTGCCCCACTTCAGGCACCAGTCAGAAGTCCAGGGTGTCACCTCTGTTTCTGACTGACGGGCTGTAAATCAGAGGTTCCCTCCTCCCCCTCCTTGGGTTCAATTAATTTGCTAGAACAGCTCACAGAACTCAGGAAACTGTTCACACTCACTAGATTACTGGTTTGTTACAAAGGACATTAAAGGAGGAGAACCAAGAGCCTACTGAAGAGATTCTAGGACCAGGTATGTGGGAAAGGGAACGGAGGTCCGTGTGCTCTCTGGGTGTGTCACTCTCTTAGCATCTCCCTGTGTCCAACAACCTACTTACAAGTTTTTAGGGAGAATTCATTACTTAGGTATGATTGATTAAATCATTGGCCATTGGTGATTGAACTCAATCTCCAGCCCCGCCTCCAATTACAGGATTGGTTTCCCCCCAACCAATCCCCATTCTTAAGTGACCTAAGGGCTTTCCACGTCACCTTTTTAACATAACAAGACAACTTTAATCACCTTTTATCACCCTCATCAAGCAAGAAATCACAAAGGTTTTAGGCGTGCTGTGCGAGGAACAGGGACGAAGAACAAAAATGCATTTCTTATTTATAAAGCACAATATCACACTCAAAACTTGGCAGCTGGTTTCCCTAAAGCAAGTTATCCAAGAGACAGCACAAGGGGGAAGCCACAGTACATTTTATGAGCTAGTCTCCGAAGTCACATACCATCACTTCCACAACATTCGATTCATCAAAAATCAGTAAGGACAACCCACACTCAAGGAGAGGAGAATTAGGCTCCACTTTTTAAAAGGAGAAATATTGGGGTGCCTGGGCGGCTCTGTCGGTGGAGCATGCAACTCTCGATCTCGGGGTTGTGAGTTTGAGCCCCATGTTGGGTGTAAAAAATTGCTTTAAAAAAATCTTTAAAAAATAAATAAAAGGAGAAATACCAAAACAAGTAATGGACGTGTTTTATGACACCACCCCTGTCAACTTAAGAAAGCATTCATTTAAAAACACAAACCTCTTCCTTCCTCTCGGGAGAACTTACCTTTCTCCCAGTTAAGTGACCCAAGCTGTCCCAGGTCCTGAGAAGTTCCCACACATCAGGAATTAGTTATTGTCTTGACTCTAACACCCATTTATGAATGGTGTGAGCCCTTGCTCAGTCCGAAGTGTCAGTCACTCACTAATGAGTAAAATATTTATCGAACACCCTCTACGTTCCAAGTCCTGAGCAACCCGAGGCGAATGCAGAGATAAAAGACAGTGTCCCTGGCTCAAATGGCTCCAAGTTGAAGGAAGGTGAGAAATAAGTAGCCACTTGTCACAAGACAGTGGGAAAGTATTATGACAGAATTATGTTTCTGGGGGCTATAGGAGCACATGAAGGAAGGAACTATACCAGGCTTGAGAGTGAGAAGAGGAAAAGCAACACCTGCCACATAGGATAACCTTGGAGATGAGTTTTAAATGATGAGTAGATACAGCCACGTTAAAAAAAAAAAAAGGGGGGGGGAAAGGTAGGGAGGGGAAACTCACCAAGAGATCCTTGGCCTGCACGAGGCCATGATGATGAGAAAGAACAGAGACTATGAATATTTTGGAACTTGCACGTGGTTCCTTAGGGCTGGTGTACGGTAGGATTGAGTGGGGAATAGAAATGAGTTTCGACAGGTTGCCGAGCTGAGCTTGGATTTTCTTGGAAGCCAGGAGAGAGCCATGGAACTCCTTTAATCAATGGGGGCAAAATGAACCGTGCCCTTAAAAAGGTCCCTACTCAGTTAGCAACGCAGAAATATATTTGGAGTAAATTCAAAACGGAGAGTAGGAGGCCAGTCCGGAGGCTGATAAGGTAGTAGGAGATGAGCAGGACCAACCCAAGGACACAGTGACAGTGGAGGAGAAGGGTGAGCTCAAAGATGAAGGATAGAGAACTGACGTATTTGGTGACCTGTTGAGTCAGGTAGTGGCGGGGGCGGGGGGTGGAGAAACCGAGGAAGCCTGAGGTTAGATTTTAGGATTAGGCAACTGGAGGAAAGGGAGCCACATTGCCGATAAGACAGAAGATACAGGACTGGAGAGAAGAATGAAATCAGTACAGTTCGGAGAACATTGAGTTTGAGTGCTTATAGGATAAATACTAAAACGAAAGCCCTGCCATTCGTTTGGGCTCACTGGGCAGAGAATAATTTGAGTTAATAGAAAACTAAATTGTAGGGGTGCCTGGCTGGCTCAGTTGGTAGAGCATGTGACTTTTGATCTCAGGGTGGTGAGTTCAAGCCCCATGTTCGGGGTGGAGCCACTTAAAAATTATTTTTTAAAAAAACCAAATTATTGAATTTATGTGAAAATTATAATTGTGTTATGTTTTGCTTTATTTTCTTACCTTTTTTTTTTTTTTTTTGTAATCTCTACCCCCAAAATAGGGCTCAAACTCACAACCCTGAGCTTAAGAGTCACATGTTCTACTGACTGAGCCAGCCCAGGGCTCCTTGCCTTGTCTTTATCTTAATTGTCTCCTGTTTGACCTGACTTACTGAATCTTATTTTGTGAACTGGTAAAAATTCTGTAACTAGGAGCACATGGGTGGCTCAGTTGGTTAAGCGACTGCCTTCAGCTCGGGTCATGATCCCGTAGTCCTGGGATCGAGTCCCACATTGGGCTCCCGGCCCAGCGGGGAGCCTGCTTCTCCCTCTGACCCTCTCCCCTCTCATGCTATTTCTCACTCTTTCCCTCTCTCTCAAATAAATAAATAAAATCTTTTTAAAAAAATTCTATAACTACGTGGATTTAAATGGTTATTTCCAAATGCTTAAAGGTACTTGAAAATTTCTTTCCTGCATTTTTTTTAATGTCCCTTTCTAATTGGTTACACTGTGATATATCCACACAGTAAAGTACTGTGTAGCCATTTAAAATGGTTTGCATTTAGGGGCACCTGGGTGGCTCAGTGTTAAGCGTCTGCCTTTGGCTCAGGTCTTGGATCCCAGGGCCCTGGGATCGAGCCCTGCATTGGGCTCCCTGCTCGGCGGGAAGCTTGCTTCTCCCTCTCCCACTCCCCCTGCTTGTGTTCCTTCTCTCACTGTGTCTCTCTGTCAAATAAATAAATAAAATCCTTAAAAAAATAAAAAATAAAATGGTTTGTATTTAAAAATATTTAATGAATGGGGAAATCATTATGAAGTACTCCTAAGTGAAAAAACGACAGGTTACAAAATAGAATGCACAATCTGATTCTAATTTTCATAAAAATATGTGTGCATCTGTATACATACGGGAAATAATGGAAGGCAAAACAGCAAAATTTCATTCTGAGTGTTGAGAATTTGAAATGATTTTTTATTTTCTTATTGTGCCTTTATGCATTTGCCAAATTCAAAACAATGAATATTTAATATCCTAGGGTTTAAAAATTCATATTGTTTCCAAATGTTTTGCTTATAAATTTATTCCACACCCACGGTGGCAAATCTTAAAACTGAAAATAAATTCACCAAATCAGCAGAAGTTATCTCTGGATTGTGGGGCTAAGAGCCCTAGATTTTCCTTATGCTTTTTTGCGCTTTTCCCCTATCATGGAAAGGTTTATAATTAGAAGCAGGTTTTTAGGAGGAAATACATTTCCTTCCTTCCTCTGGCTCAGTAAAGCTCACTATCAGGAAAGAACCTGATGTTAGTCATTTGCACCTCCGTGGGAATTTGACACCTCTCCCTCAGAGGTATGTAGCCTCCCCTTAGGTTCTCTAATTAGGAGGATCTCTAAGTTCTACTATGTTCAGATGTCCTGTGGCTCAGCCCACCTACTGCCCCACCAGGCTTTCCGTAAAGAGTTATGGCCTCATGGGAGATCCCGTCTTCATGATTTGTCCTTTTTCTGCCAGGGACGAAGAGCCCTGTGTCCAGAGTTCCCTCCTCAGATCGTGTTTCTTTAATATTCTTGCTCTTCCGTGTTCAGTGTAAGATTCCTTGGCTAGTAAAGCATGTTGGCTGCATGGAGCTACTTATAAGAGAAACCAGAGCAGCCTCCAGTGGCTGGAGAAGTGAATTCCTCCTAGATCTCTTTTTCTTACTCTTAACCCCAACAAGCCCCATCGTTTTTGCTTTTTTTCTCCCAGTTCATTTCCCCCTTTACAAGTCCTGGATTTTCTGTGGCAACGCATTACAAACATCTTGTGCCACGATCCCCTTAGGTACCCTCATGCTTTGCTTTTGTCAGATCATGCATTCTGATTCTTGGTTCGGGAAATGTGGTCCCCATCGATGACCTCCCTATGAGCCTCGCAACCGCCCTGCAAGGTCAACAGGGCCGGGTGGAGATTAGAATTCCCCCTCTATCTACAGGTGAGGAGGCGAGGCTCCAGGAGATTAAATGCTTTGCCACAGGCGGTGAAAATGGCCCAGAGCCAATACGCGAGCACGGCGTTCCTTTATTTACTCCTGCTTTCCTGAGCTCTGAAACTCCCTTACTAGACACAGAACCTTTCATTCCATCTTTGGAAAAAAGTCCTAGATGCCAGCTGAACTTGAAAGAAATGACTCATTGTGAACAGCTGAGTTTCCTAGATAGCTAAGGGCTAGCTTTTCTATCATCCATTTCCACTCCTTCCTCCTTGCCTTATCGCCCTTCCTCCCCTCTATTTCCTTCAGTTACTTTTAAACTATGTGTTTGTTTTTTTAAAGATTTTTTTTATTTATTTATTGAGAGAGAGAGAGAATGATGGAGAGCACGAGAGGGTGGAGGGTCAGAGGGAGGAGCAGACTCCCTGCTGAGCAGGGAGCCCGATGCAGGACTCGATCCCGGGACTCCAGGATCATGACCTGAGCCGAAGGCGCTTAACCCACTGAGCCACCCAGGCGCCCCACCTTTAAACTATTTGGAAGAGTCTTTATCTGGCTGCCTTCAAAGGTGAGCTTCGGCCCCCATCCTATCCGCCGGGCTGCGGCAGGCCCTGCATGAGTCAAAGCAGGTGGGTTTGTGGGGAGGGCGGGAAGACTGGGTCTGTATTTTTCAAGAGCACATGGGAGGCCCCGAGCTTCCATTATTGCCTTCAACAGTTCATCCAGCAAAATACATTGCAAAGTTTCTTGCCTTAGAAATAAAAGAGCTGAATGTGTGACAACGCAAGACTATCATGAAAAGCCTAATTATAGCTAATATTTATTTAGTGCTTACCAGGTGTCAGACACGATTCTAATTGCTTTCCATGTATGCATTCGTTGATCCATATCGTCACATCCCCTCAGTTCCGTTGCAATGCTCTACAACAGCAACGTTTGAGGGGCTATTGAAGTATGGGGACTATTTGCCCCTACATTTTCTAATTCTTGGATTTCTTTTTTCCTTTTTCTGAACCTCCCATTGCTATTAGTTTGCTAAACATCACCATTGTGGATTTCTGATTTGCTTCCTTTAATCTCCTACAAATTTAGAAGGATAAGTCAATCGTGTAGAACTCTATCCAGAGAAAGGTAAATATGCTTGATAAGAGCATATAAGTAAAATATAGTAACAATCATGCATGTGTGGTACCCAGATAGAAATATACTTGATACATCCGTTTCATTCATTTTAGGTGCCAGAGCCTTTATGTTAACTTTTTATGTTGAAATAATTTCCAGTTTACAGAAAAGTTGCAAGAACAGTACAAGGAACATCCATATACTTTTCACCAACCTTTCACTGACTCTGGCTAGAAGGATCTCAATGAGTTCATGGGGTACAATTTCCCAGGATCACTAGTAAAGAATGTCGCCATTCTAAGTATTGCTTAATCTGTCATACATTTAATCTCCTAATTTTTCTTCCTGCCGTGAATGATTAAGATCTGGCTAAATTAATTTTTGCTACCTATTTCGAACCTGAAATCAGAAGTATGGAAAACCCTGGAGATACTGAAACCATTGACCTGATGAATCACAGAAGTTAAACTATTTCAGACTGAAGAAAATTAATCCTGGCTTGTAGCTATACTATTTATTTATTCATTACAAATATTTGTTGCTGGGAACATTTTGTAATGGATATAACACTGTCAGAAAGCCTTTTTATCTACTCTTGCATTCTAATATGGAAGCACATCTGACCTCATCGAGGATGGAGGATATTTTGATAAACTAAAATTTTTAAAAATCTTTTAATTTCTCTCCAATCTTCCCTTCTGCAGCCAAATTATTCATCCTTGAAGCTTTTTTTAAGTGATCCTATTTTCTAATGCCTGGACTCACTGTTGCTAAAATGGATTTTAAAAGACTGACAGGTAAGGACTGCGACTTGCACACAGTAGAGACTTTCAGTGCTTAAGCTAATGCTGAATTAAACAGCAAGCTGATTTGAATTAAATGCTGAATTAATGCTAAATTAAACACCAGGGTGGTTCCACCATTGGTGAGAAAAATGTCAAGATGATCTTCCTCATGGTCTCTCTAGACCACACTCCCCTTCATGCAACCCAGAACTGGGCATACTTCTTAAATCTGTATTTATTTAGTCATTCATTCATTCAATATGTGTATGGTAGGGTATCCTCTATCTTAAGAAAAAAAAACTGTGTTGCTACCATAAATGATGGTTTGAGCACATCCTGAAATCTTATCACTCCTACTCAGCTCCAAACACATAACCCCGTTTAATGTAAAATTATACTTTAAAAGCATATGGTCATTTCTAATGTGTTATAATATGAAGTATACAGTACCACCTATGAAGTTGTTCTTGTCAAAAACATGTAAGACTGGGGCACCTGGGTGGCTAAGCATCCTCCTTTGGCTTGGGTCATGATCCTGGGGTCCTAGGATCGAGCCCCACATCTGGCTCCTTGCTCAGCGGGGAGCCTGCTTCTCCCTCTCCCTCTGCTGTTCCCCCTGCTCGTGCGCTCTCTCTCTCTCTTTCAAATAAAATAAATAAAAATCTTTAACAAAAACATTTAAGACTAAAAAAAAAAACACAAACATTCAAGACTAATCACAGCTTATTTTAAAAGTAATTCTACACCCAACATGGGGCTCAAATAATGAACCTGAGATCAAGAGTCACATGCTCTACCAACTGAGCCAGCCAGGTGCCCCAAGACTAATCACAGCTTTTGAGATAACTCTAAGTTACAAGAAATACAGGGGTAGAAGAAAAATGTAAATGACACTATGAAGAAACAGTCAAAAAAGTCCAGTATATGGGACATTCTTTAAGACAATGGCCTAGTATGTCTAATAAGCCAATGTAATTGAGGGGAAACATGGTGGAGGGATTACATTCTAAGTTCAAAAGTCATAACAACCATATGTAATTCATGAATGTTGGTTAAGTCTTTGTTGAAAAAAAATGAGCTATAAAAATTTCTCCTCAATTGGAGGAAATTGAGTATATATATTAAAATATATCAAAAGGGTGCCTGGGTGGCTCAGTTGGTGGCTCAGACTCCCTGCCTTCAGCTCAGGTCATGATCCTGGAGTCCCTGGATCAAGTCCCGCATCGGGCTCCCTACTTGGCAGGGAGTCTGCTTCTCCCTCTGACCCTCCCCCCCTCATGTGCTCTCTCTCTCATTCTCTCTATCTCAAATAAATAAATAAAATCTTTAAAAAATAAAATAAAATATATCAAAGAATTATTGTCAGTTTGCTTAGGTTTATAATGGCACTGTGGGTATATATGAGAATGTGTTTATTTTTAAGAGATACTACTAAAGTATTTGGGGTGAAAGTATGTTGGGATGCACAAATTAGTTTTAAATTTATGTTTATAGGCCACAGCAACTTCTTGCTAGACACACATCCAAAGGCAAGGGAAACAAAAGCAAAAATGAACTATTGGGACTTCATAAAGATAAAAATCCTCTGCACAGCAAAGGAAACAGTCAACAAAACCAAAAGGCAACCTACAGAATGGGAGAAGATATTTGCAAATGACATATCAAATAAAGGGCTAGTATCCAAGATCTATAAAAAACTTATCAAACTCAACACCCAAAAAACAAATAATCCACTCAAGAAGTGGGCAGAAGACATGAACAGAGAAGACGTACAAATGGCCAACAGACCCAGGAAAAGATGCTCAACATCACTTGGCATCAGGGAAATACAAATCAAAACCACAATGAGCTACCACCTCACATCAGTCAGAATGGCTAAAATTAACAAGGCAGGAAACAACAAATGTTGGTGAGGATGTGGAGAAAGGGGAACCCTCCTACACTGTTGGAGGGAATGCAAGCTGGTGCAGCCACTCTGGAAAACAGTATGGAGGTTCCTCAAGAAGTTAAAAATAGAGCTACCCTACGACCAGCAATTGCACTACTAGGTATTTACCCTAAAGATACAGATGTAATGACCCGAAAGGGCACATGCACCCCAATGTTTATAGCAGCAATATCCACAATAGCCAAACTACGGAAAGAGCCAAGATGGCCATCGACAGAAAAATGAATAAAGAAGATGTGGTTCATATATACAATGGAATATTACTCAGCCATCAGAAAGGATGAATACTTACCATTTACATCAACATGGATGGAACTGGAGGGTATTATGCTGAGCAAAATAAGTCAATCAGAGAAAGACAATTATCCTATGATTTCACTCATATGTGGAATATAAGAAACAGCACAGAGGATCATAGGGGAAGGGAGGGAAAACTAAATGGGAAGTTATCAGAGAGGGAGACAAACCATGAGAGACTCTTAACTATAGGAAACAAACTAAGAGTTGGTGGAGGGGAGGTGAGTGGGGGGTTGGGGTAATAGGGTGATGGGCTTTAAAGAGGGCACATGATGTGATGAGCACCAGATGTTGAATACAACTGATGAATTATTGAACTCTACATCTGAAACTAATGATGTAATATATGTTGGCTAATTGAATTTTACATTAAAAAATTTATGTTTATAAAACAACGGAAAATTATGTGTGTGTATATATATATCAGCAGGAAATTAGAAATAAATCACATACATATTTATATCAACATATGTTTACACATACACAAATAGAAAAAGCAAATGTGACAAAACGTTAACAACTGTTAAATCTAGATGGTGAATAGTATTCATTCTACTATATTTTTAAATTCTCTTTAAGACTGAAATTTTGTAGCATAAAATGTTGATGAGAAAAACACATAGCAATAGGAAGGGAAGCCTCTACACACCAGAAACTGGGAGAGTGGTAAGAGGGAGCTGAAGCCACGGGTCCCACAGTGGGTCTAAGACCAGGCAGAGACCACATGGGCTGAGTTTTCAATGTCTGAGCAGAAACAAGAGTTGGCCCCACAGGTATACCAGGTCCTGTAGGGAAATAGTGTGAAGTCAGGATCTGGGAGTAAATAATCATCTAACAAAAAGAGCAAGAAATCTGATGCTTATGGAGGTTGAAACAAACATCCTCAGAACTTCGGAGGTTGAACTGAACATTCCCAGAAACTTGGTACATGATTGGGTTACCTCAAAGAGCAGTGAAGACCCAGACTGATCGCACACCCCAATACTAGTGGCCCATCATTATCCTCTAGCTCAGGCTGGAAAATGGCCACAAGGAAGAACAATGAAAACCAAGACTACCTACACCCACATAGTTTGGTGTCTTCATTAACACAACCTTACTATTCCATTGCCTTCATTAGCATAATTTTGCTAATCCAGGTGACTCTTATCCAAGAAGGAAAAGTTGCAAATAACTTTATAGTTCATCATAGAAACTTATCAAAAGACCCAGCAATTCAAGAAAACATCAACATACAGTTTACATTCCAAGACTCTTTGAATGCCTTGTCTCAAAACCCTCACCTTCCTGTTTCCACAAATCCTAAACTCTTTTTTTTTTTAAGATTTTATTTATTTGGGCGCCTGGGTGGCTCAGTCGTTAAGCGTCTGCCTTCGGCTCAGGTCATGATCCCGGGGTCCTGGGATCGAGCCCCACGTCGGGCTCCCTGCTCAGCGGGAAGCCTGCTTCTCCCTCTCCCACTCGCCCTGCTTGTGTTCCTGCTCTCGCTGTGTCTCTCTGTCAAATAAATAAAAAATAAATAAAGATTTTATTTATTTATTTGAGAGAGAGAGAGTGTGCGCAAGCACTAGTGGGAACCCGAGCGGAACTCGATCCCAGGACCTTGAGATCATGGTCTGAACTGAAGGCAGACGCTTAACTGACTGAGCCACCCAGGCGCCCCCTGCAAATCCTGAACTCTAATATCATGATAATTGCCCAATTCTAATCAAGTCCCTACATTGAAAGACCTGTCTTAAACCAGAGATCAAAATCTCAATAAATCAGGTCTTGTGGAGAAGCTATTTGTGAAGTTAGCATTCTCCCTCCCTCTAATAAGCAACAAACGCAGTTTTGTGTTACCAAGAGGTTATTCGGGTACTATTTGGGAAGCCAGCATTCTACAAGGACAAAGAGAAAATTCTACAGCCGACAAAGGAAAAAGGCAGATTTCAATAAAGTAATGGCAAGAACACTGAAAAAAAAAAAAAGACTTCTCATCAGCAAAAATAAATGCTGGAAGACAATGAAGTAATATCTTTGATGTGCTGAGGAAACATAATTGGAACCAAAATTTCTAAAGTCAGGCAAAATATCATTTACAAGTCAAGGCAAATTAGAAATTTTTTTGACACTGAAGCACTTGGAAATTACTACCAATAGACTCGTACAAAAAGAAGTACTAAATATGATAAAATGAACCTAGAAGGGATGAAAAGGATAAAGAAGCAAGAGTATGCAAAAGAATTGTTAAAATACGCTGGTAAGTCTAAATAAATACTGAATGTGAAAAAAAATTACAATATCAATCATTTTGTGTGTGTTTTCAAAAACCAGCTGGCATTCCCAGTTAAAGACTGCATATTATAAGCCAGCATTTGATTCTGCTTCTTCCTGAAACCCCACAAAAATGACAGTCAAAGGATTTTCTTCAAACATAAAACCCACCAGCATGAAAAGAACAGGAAATATTTCAGTAGCAACAAAATTTTGGGTGCTGAGAAGCAGAAGGCAAGTCAGTTGGGGAATATTGGTGATCGATCCGATTTTACCACAGAGAACCCAAAAGGCCAGGTGGCTGGCAACACTAGCTATTTCTAGAGCTAAGTCTGAAGATGGACTAAACCCACACACTGCCCTGGAAGTCTCCCCTCACATCTCCTCTCACTACACAGTCAGGCAACGGCTCCTTCCCCACCCCAGCCTGAAACTGGAGACCTATTCTCTGAAGAAATAAAACAAAGGGTCTCTGGACTGGGGGGATATCCCATATTTGAGCATGCGGGTATCCTACTAAATCCAGGAGGATGCCAAGGTACCGGGCTTCCAGAGGCGAAAGGAATTCCCAGCATGAGAATAAGAGGAGATACTAGGGTAACGGGTAACGGCTCAACGTTAGTGTAGAGAGCAACCCGTCCAGACGGGGATAAGTCAGAAAGTTCCAGAAAAGACTTATGGGGAAAAAATGACACTGAGAAGGTAATTGATATGTTTACCAAGAGGAGATTTAGGCAACTGGGGGAAAGTGTGGGTCTGAATTAGTGAGACATCGCTGAAAATTAAGCAAACAAACAATACTCATTAACCGGAGGGAAAACAAAGTTACGCAAGAAAGGAAACATCATAGCAAATAATGTGGTTCAACTGTGAATAATACTTCTATAGTTTTAATATCTTAAACACTGACTACTTATAAACAAAATTATGATATAGCTATTTTAAAAAAATGTATAGGGAGGGGACGGCGATATATACCTTGTGGGGGATGGAATAAAGAGAAAAAAAAAAACCCTCAGTGTTCATCTTGAGAAAGCAATAGGTAATGCCTAAAACTGAAAACTCAAAAAAACAGCAATATAAACGATTATTGAGAGAGGTGAAATGAAAGAAATACTCAGAGTTTTTCAATACCTTTGCTTCCAGGCAGTGGGGAACCCGGAAGGGGAGCAAGGGGGAAGGGGGAGGACACTCTGCTCTAGGCAGAGGGGTGCTACTGTTTCACAAGTATTGGAGAAAGCATCAGTCTTTATGCACACTATGGGACTGATGACCATAGAAACAAAGAAATTTTTCTAAAGCTGGATTCAAAGTACTGGATCGTAATTAATAAAGAAGATGGGAGGAAAAATATTTCTGAAGGAAATTAAAATAAAAATCCTCATGCAGAGGGTAAAAGGACCAATTAAATGTAGACTTTGTTTAACTTGAAACTTGACAGAGCTCAGTAAAGAGAATAAAAAACACGAGATAAACTGAACCAAAGAAAGGAAACAAGAGGGCACCTGGGCGGCTCAGTTGGTTAAGCGACTGCCTTCGACTCAGGTCATGATCCTGGAGTCCTGGGATCGAGTCCCTCATCGGGCTCCCCGCTCAGCAGGGAGTCTGCTTCCGCTCTCCCCTCTCATGCTCTCTCTCTATCTCATTCTCTCTCTCAAATAAATAAATAAAATCTTTAAAAAAATGAAAAATAAAAAAAGGAGACAAGAAGAAAGAGAAAGCACGATAAATTTAAAAAAACAAAAAGATGGCAGAAATTATTTTAAATAGATCAGTCATCACAATAAATATAAAAAGAGAATCACTATTAAAATACAGATTGGGGCGCCTGGGTTGCTCAGTCAGTTTAGCGGCCAACTCTTGATTTCAGGTCAGGTCATGATCTCAGGGTCCTGAGATCGAGTCCTGCCTCTGGCTTGAGCTCAGCCTGGAGTCTGCTTGAGGTTCTCTCCCTCTGCTTCTGCCCCTCCCCCTGCTTGAGTGCTCTCTCCCTCTCTAAAATAAATAATTTTTTAAAAATAAAATACGGATTGATTTTTAAAACTACCTATAAACAGTTTATGAGAGCTACACTTAAAATAAAATAAAATAAAATATATATACACGTGTTCCAGAGATTTTTTTAAAGCCTTAGAGAGACAACCTACCAACTAAAAAAAGTTAGAATTTTTTTTAAAAACCTGTGAATTTTATGTATCTAATAACACAACTTGGTACTGTCTCAAACAAAAATGGACAGAGTTATCTTGCAGGATTTTTTTCTCCGTTGGTGCCCACTATTCTTGGTCATGCCACTTCAAAGAATGAAGAGGTAGACCAGATAGTGTGGTGGGCAGCAAAGCAAGGTTTATTGAGCGATAGCAAAGTAATGGTACAAAGCTCCCAAGGAGGGAGGGGACCCAAAGGGATTGCCATCGGAGTTTCTAAATCTAGGGGTTTTTATGCACTTGTTTGTGGGCTGTTTTAATATGGTTAACCCTCCCTGTGCCTGTCACCCAATCAGGTTTTTGTCGCCTGGCTATCATATGGGAGGGCTCCTTCCAGGGTGGTGTAAAATCCTCTTAGGGTGGGGGCCTGTTATCCCTGCCTGCCTGCCTTCCAACTATCCTTCATCAGTTAGAGTAAGGAATTAACAAGCCCATAAACCTGGGAGATTTTAATCCATCTCTCAAAAGCTGATAAATCAAGAATATTTTAAAACCTTATATAGGACGGAAAGAAAGATAGAAACTTGAATTCCAAGACAGAGATTAAATAGCCTCTTCTAGCATGTGCGGGATATTTGCTAAAAAATTGGCCACATAGAAAGCCACTAAGGAAATCTCAACCAATTTCATAGAACTGACATTTAAAATGAAGTCATATGGACTGTAGAAAAATTGGGAAATGTAGATATTTTAAATCACAAGATCAAAATTATCTGTCATCCCACTCTGTCTAGAGATGACCTCTTTTAATATTCGGCATCTTTTCTTTGGGTCTTTTTCAAAATGTGTATTTATACCTGCTTTTCTTTTCCTTCCCTTCTTTTTTTAATAGGGGGATTTGCTGCGTATTCCTTTTGTATCCTGTTTATTTGCACATAATGCCCTGGTTTATTTTTGCTATAAGGGCACTAGCCTCTCGAGTTTATTTTCATTCTAAAGTCAGGCTGATGGAAGGAATATCTGCTGGGTGCGATAACGTGTGGCTCTTGGAGAAAGTGAATATTCACAGCGGTAAGATGTGTCCACCCTTAGGTAAACCAGGAGGAAAGTGGCTACAGAATGCTGCATTGCAAGAGAGGCGGAGAGGAAGTTATTAGAGTTGAAGCAAAAGCTGGATTGCCCCTCTACCAAAAGGACCCACGCACCTCCTCCCACCCCCAGTTCAGAACCAGCAGGAGCCGGGCAGAGGAAGTGTTCACTCAGACCCGGCGGACACCCGAGAGGGCAGGCCCACCAATCCCACGTGCGGACCTGGGGGAGAGGAGGTGTTAACCCAGGGCGGAGGAAGAAGCCAAAGGACAGGCACTGGATGAATGGAGATTTAGAAGAATAAGTCAGAATCAACACGGGGCCCCTCAAAAGGACACCGAGTCTTCTGCCCCGCCTCCCCTCTCCACATTCCCATCGCTAAATAAAGTCACAATTGTCTATCTTCTGCTACTGGACCCTTCCGGTGAAAATGCTGTCTACACCTGCAGCAGAGGTCAGGGTGGACCAGCCCGGGGTGGACCAGCCCCGGAGCGATGGGTGTGGCGGTACTGGGGGCGTGGTGGCTGGAAGGAAGCCAGGTCCCCGTCCTTCTGCTGTGTCTTGTGTCGGGAAAGCGGTACCCTGCAGCGGCGGGACGTCCCCAGCGCGCACACCCAGCGGATCCTGCCCCTGGAGAGCCACGCCTCCTAAGGGACCAGGACTCAGGGCTTGAGCATGCCTTCTTTCATGTAATTTCTACTGAATGCCTGACACACAGTAGGACTTGGAACATTTTAGCTATTGCTATTCTTTTTCTTTAGGTAATTCTGCTTGCTACAGTGATGTGAGGCACAGGCTTTGGTTTAAAACAGTCCTGGGTTTAAATCCATGCTCAAATCCTACTTATTAGCTGCTTGGCCGCTTCAGAGTGGATTTGCCCCCCACTCTAAACCTGTTTCCTCAACTGTAAAATGGAATTAATAATACCTACTTTATGGGATTAAATTAGCTAATCTATGTAAAGCACTTAGCATAGTAGTGCCCAGCCTGTAGTTGATGGTAGGGGTTAGAACTACCATTTAACACATGGTTGTTGGTGTCTCTTGGGTTTTTTTTTCCCACTCCTCCCCCTCTCTTTCCTACTTAAATATTTTGGGGGCAGTGAGGTATTTCTTTTGAGACGGTTTGGAAATCTATTCCTATTTTTCAGTAGCCTCATTTTTCCATCTTAGTTATCCCAGTATAATGTACCCATTCATGCCTTCTAATACGGAGGGCAGAGATTTAAAGAAATATAGAGGGGCACCTGGGCGGCTCAACCGGTTAGGCATCTGCCTCCTGCTTGGGTCGTGATCCCCGGGGTCCTGGGATGGAGTCCCAGCATAGGGCTCCCTGCTCAGCAGAGAGCCTGCTTCTCCCTCTCCCTCTGCTGCTCCCCCTGCTTTTGCTCTCTTGCTCTCTCTCTATCAAATAAATAAATAATATTAAAAAATAAAGAAAGAAACATAGAAAATAAGTGAGGCTACATATGGGTCATTGGGTCCTTTGATAGATATCTGTATCAACACAAACAAGGAAGCAGACAAAAGAGAGTGGATCCGGAAAGGTTTTATAAAGGAAACGACTCTTCAGCCTCATCTTGAAATATAAACGCTTCGAATCAGCTAGCCCTGAGTTTGGACCGCGGTCTGCCATTGACTAGCTGTGGGTGAATTAACATCTGGCCGAGTGTCAGTCTCCTCATGCATTCAGTGATGATAATAACACCCACCTGAAAGTTGGGTGGGATCAGATGAGCTGATAAATGTGAAAGCGCAAGGAATTTACAGATAGTAAATTGTCAATACATGCTGCTTCTATTAGCTTCCAACCTTCTCCTGTCCTACCATTACCTTCTCCCCACTAACTCTTTCCTCCATCCTCCCTCCCCCTCTCGTCCTTAATTTTGTTTGATGTCACCTAGAAACATAATAAACCTCCTAGCTACAAAGAAAAATATAAAGCTGCCTGAGTTATGGGTTGACCCCTGGTCATTAATGGTCCATTAATGAAGATGTTGATCCATGGACAACTTCTATGGTTACCTGTAAACATCTGCCCGTGTTGTCCATGGCATGCTTTAAAGCATATTTTTCCAGCTTTTTGAGAAAAGTGAAATGCAGGGTTGAAACGGAAGTCTTGCCAAAGCTTGAGATCAAGTTTGCCTACAACATCTTCTCAACCTACCAACCCCAAAGACTCTGTCACTTAAAATGAGGTTAGTCCAGTAATATGTGTTCTTTCACGATTTGACTTGTGACCATTTTTTACTGACTTTTCTTGGGACGACAAATTAAAATTTCAAATTTCCCAAGCCAATCCCTTTGTTTTAAATGATGAGGATTTCATTTCTTCATGTAAATCATCATGCCAAGAAGGCATGGAAAGGAACTGAATTTGCTTCTCTAGAAAGGAAAAGGCTAGGGAGGGAAATTAATCCTTGCCGGCAGTCTGTGATGGAACCTCCTCTTTAGCACAAAACTGACCTGAGGACTGTGTCACTTTGGCCAATAAGAACTTTCTCTGACTGCAGATCAAAGCCTCACCCCCCCCCCCTCACCCCTGCTAGGAACATAGTCAGTCCTGATTTTGGCTCCAGTTGCTAATGTGTTATCTGAAACCATGTCCAGCCTGATCTTATCCACTTCCTGCTGACAACTCTCCCAGAGTCCACATCTGCCTGGTTTTCAACAGCATCCTCTGCTGACATGTATATTCCCTCTACCACCTCCTCCATCACACGATGACCTGGGGACTGGGGACGGCAGCACCATCCCTACCTTCGAAGTGTTGACTGACTTAGAACTGACAAGGTGATTACAGTAGAAAAGCAGGTAAAGCTGAACATCACTGAAAGGCAGCACAAGTGAAGAGGTAGGGGCATGAATTTCTTCCAGAGTTAAGAGGGAAAGGCGTTCACTTAAGAGCTGAGCTGCCGGAAGTGGCTTCCTGATAGAAATCCACTGTGCCTTCTCCATTGTGTGGGGTCACTGGTTTAGAACAGTTAAGGACATGAACTTCGAGTCAGACTGCCAGGGTCTGAAACTCAGCACAGCCCATAACTAGCGTGTGGCCTGGGCAAGTGACTTCACCTCCCTGGGCCTCAGTCTCCTCCTCCCTAAAATGGGGACAATGATAATGCTACCTAGCTCCCAGACCTGTGGTGAGGATAAACTGAGGGAAAAGATGTGAAACACGTGGTATATACTAAATACTAATAAGGGCTCCCGACCCGTGTTATTTATGACACGGTGTTCTTGAGAATAAGGAATGGACAAGTAAGGCGCGCCATGGTGTCTATGTACTTAATTAATGCTGTCTGGGGAGGAGCGAGTATGTTTAAGGCACCGTCTGGGACGGCTTGTATGATGACATCCTCAAGCAAAATGCCTTGTAATTGGCGCAGCTCCGAAAACACACGTCCGCCAGAGCATGCACGCGAGGCGGGGCTGCTCGGCTGCGTGCTCTGTGTCTGGGCTGTAAACACCCGCGGGCCAGCCCACGCTGCGTGTGCGCTCGGGCCGCTGGGCGTCGGGCTGCGTCTCTGTGTGTCAGCGACACACCGATAGGAACCCTACTTCGACGTGTGTGTCATGGCTTAAAAATAGAGGCTAATCCGTCAGCCGGTCTCGCAGCGGCAGCGGCAGCGGCAGCGGGCGGGGGCGGCGGCGGCGGCGGCCGCAGGAGAGTCATGGCCGTGGGGCTGGTTGCGCCTGCCATTGGCCTCCGCGACTGAGACCCCGCGCCGCGCTCGCACCCAGGTAGAGGGGCTGTGGGGGGTGGTCGCCTCCCCCGCGGCGCCGAGAGGCGCACGGCTCCCGGCTGGGCTGGGCTGGGCGGGGAGGTGGGGGTACGCGGGAGCCGAGCTAGCTGAGCTCCCCAGGGCTCCCTCCCTGCACCTTCAGCGCCGGGCTGTCTGTGCTGGCCGGGGCTGGGGCGACAGCCATGAACCTGTTACAACCTCTACGGCGGCCGGGGGGGAAGGGGGGCCGCACACCAGGGCGCCTGAACGCGGCTGTTGGGATTGGAGAAGGCCGAGGGGTGTACCCCGGGACGGAATGGGGCTCCGCCAGCCTCAGGGAGAAATAGAGTCCCACAGAGCTCCTCCCTACACCTGGGCTCCTTCCCGCTTCCGCTTTACCCTTTAGCATCAATCACCGGGGCAGCAGAACCTATTTCGAGAAACCGTTGTTTGGGAATAAAGTGATGGGGTCTTTAGGCCTGAGGAGATGAGGCAGATGATGATGATGATGATGATGATGATGATAATGGAATGATGATGGTGGTGGTGGTTGGTGATGGCGATGGTGGCTAGAGTGCTATATTTCTGTGTTCTTTCTGCCCCAGCCTTTGCAAACATCTCTCTCCCTGAACGCCCTAAGGTCCAGGCTCCCCTCAGCAGCCCTGATCCTAATGCCCCTGCTTCCTAAGACCTGTTAGTGCTCAGTCTCCCCTGGCCTGGGGGAAAGGAGAGCCGGGGCCCTGGCTCACAGGGAGGGATGGGTCCGCAGAGTGTGTGCAGGTCAAAGATGGCCTCTCCATACTAGACTTTTGGTTGAGGACCGGGAAGGGAGTGGAAAGGGAATCCTTGGGACCGATCCACCCTGGTGATGGGAGAGGGGGAGGAGGAAGATGGAGGAGCTCTTGTCACAGTGGCCTCTCTGCCTGAAGGACCCAGGACACGTCTCAAAGGCTGGCTCTTCCCAGCTCTGCAGCTCTGCACAAGCCTTTTACAAAGGCCAGTTGTCCACAGGGAGTATGAGGCACACCTGCTAAGCCCCTCACTGCCAACCCCATGCCCCGCATAGGGTAACTTGACTCCAACAGCAACTCAGCCTCTGAGCCCCTGGGCCTGGCAGAATCCCTCATCCCTTCCCTTCCTCAGCCCCCAGGCTCCGCCTCTCCCCTACACACCCAGACACATTACTCCAGCCCTGCTTGACTCAGAAATCCTCACAGGAGAGAAGAGGTTTGATCAATAATTTCTGCATGCTGATCAAAGGAAGAGTGGATTGGCTGTTGTGCACTTAGCTTGGCACCCTCCTCCATTAGTGCATGCCTTTGGCAAGTATTTTTCAAAAACTTACACTTTCTCTTTTTTGCTCTTCCCCACTCACCCCAGCCCCCAACATAACACTTCCCATAGTAGGCTTAACTCTGAAGCAGTGGTAGGGCAGGAATGGGTTAAAGCAGGCCATCTCTCTGGTGCTGAGGAGAAGGGCTTGGCATATGTCATGGCCCCAGCTGCTGCTATCTTCCTGCTCATTCTCTCTGGGTGGGTCCAAAGCCACCCCCCCCCAATTCCCCTCCCAGCTCCCTGGGCTCTTTGCCTGGGGACCCAGGCAGATGAGACCCAGATTCCGGCTGGCGAGAGCTCCCGCAATGGGCACTGCCACCCAAATATCAAATGGGTGCGTGTGTGTATGTGTTTGTGTATGTGTTGGGAGTGGGGGTGGAGTGGTGGGGCAGAAAGCCAGCAGCTGGGCAGCTCCCTCTCCCCGTAAACAAGGACATGTGACTCCCACCTCCTTGCCTGGCTGAGCCAAAGAGCAGAAAGGAGCTGCCGCAGCTTGAAGGAAAGAGTAATTGGGGAGCCCCCTCACCCCCGCCAGGGCCAGACTTCCCTTCCCTCCCTTGAGAAGCTTCTCCCCAGGGCCCAGCCCAGTTGGCAAGAAGGAAGCAGCTGCTCCGGACCCACTCAGGTGTGTCTCCCTTCCATCCCTCCTCCAGCAACAGCTACCTGGAGACTGACCCATCGTTGGCGCGTAGCCACCCCTGCAGCCGCCTCTAAGATGTGCCCTGGTAACTGGCTCTGGGCCTCCATGACTTTCATGGCCCGCTTCTCCCGGAGCGGCTCAAGGTCTCCTGTTCGCACTAGAGGGGCCCTGGAGGAGATGGCAGATGTTCAACATCCCTTCCTCAATGTCTTTGAGTTGGAGAGGCTGCTCTACACAGGCAAGACCGCCTGTAACCATGCCGATGAGGTCTGGCCGGGCCTCTACCTCGGAGATCAGTACGTACCCGGCAGCCCGGGGTCATGGCTGCATGTGTGTGTGTGTGTGTGTGTGTGTGTGTACCCGCACAAGAAGAAAGGAGAAGGGTGGCAGGGAGGTGCTGAGTCGTGTTGCTGGTTCCAGCTTGAGGAGGGAGGGGCAGGGGTGCATGGGCAGAGAGTGGAGGCTGGAGGGTTTGGGGGAGTTGGGGCAGGATTATTGATATGCCCAACTCTGGACAGATAGTCTCTGTTCAAGTAATAACATCACTCACCTAGCAAAATTAATTACTGAGTGCCGATGCCATGTGGCGGACATCGTAGATGTCTTCCCTAACCTTCCACGTATTGTGCTGTGATGCTGGACCTGGGCAGCTGTCGGGAGCCAGGAAGTGGGTAGGAAGCCGAGGGATTGACCAGGCAAAGCCACAGTGTATGCAGAGGCTCTGCACCATGGGGGCCCTGGAGAGAAGAGCATCCAGGGAAGAAGCCCATCACTTCTCTGTCTCTCAAGGGCTTCATAGTCTACAAGGAGTTTTTCACATGCATTTTCTCTCTTAATCTTCACAACAGCCTTGTGAGGTAGGTACCACTGCCCCCAGGGTTACAGATGGCAAAACTGAAGCTCAGAGACGTTGTGACTGGCCCAAGGTCACACGGGTTGTAAGTAGCAGAGCCAGGACTTGGAGGTTCAAGTTCAGTGCTTGTGCTTGAGGAGTTTGCACTGGACAGGGCGTTGGCCCTGAGGTATGGCCATGTTGCCTGAGAGATGTCTGCCACTAAGCTGAGGGGGATGGGCCAGAGGAACCCTCAAAGGTGACCTCGTAAAACATGGTCCATGTGAGCATGGAGTAACTAGTAGAACATGAGAACATTCTGGGTGTCAACGAGAGCAGAAAGTAACAGGGGAGCTAGGTGTGGGAGCAAGGGTCAGAATCCTATCACCTCAAGGTTAGCAGGGAGGTTGAACGTGAGCTGGTCCAACAACCCAGCTGAGGTCCAGATCCCCTCTTGCGCATCCGTGCCTACACATTGACCTCCTCTCTCTGCTTGAATACCCCAGTGACAGGAGAGTCATTCTCTCCCAAGGTGTTTCCGTCTTTCTTCACCTGGATTCCACAGTTAGTACATACTTCTGTACACGAAGTACAGAGCCAATCCTTCCCACAGATCAAGCTGCCTTGGAGGACTCTCAATATTTTATTACGGCTATCGTTCGCCCACCCCATTAGTCTTCTCTTCTCCAGGCAGAACCTCCCCAGTACCCTCAACCCTTGCTCAAGGACGAGATGCCAGGTCGTTGCCCATCTTGGTTCCCTGCTCTGGGTCCTCAGTAAGTACAGCGGAGGCATGGAGCCAATGACGTTAGCTAGGCAGTGGACAGGGTGGAGGCCAGGGCTTCTTGCTCCAGAGCCTAGCTTCCCCAACCTCCCTTTATCCTCTACTCAATGCAGGGACATAGCTAACAACCGCCGGGAGCTCCGTCGCCTGGGCGTCACCCACGTCCTCAATGCCTCACACAGCAGGTGGCGAGGCACGCCCGAGGCCTACGAGGGGTTGGGCATCCGCTACCTGGGTGTTGAGGCCCATGACTCGCCAGCCTTTGACATGAGCATCCACTTCCAGACGGCTGCCGACTTCATCCACCGGGCGCTGAACCAGCCAGGAGGTAGGAGGGGAAAGCCCGGGGGAGGGAAGGAACAAGGGACATCGGAGTTAGGGGAAAGCTGGAGGGTCAAGGCTGGAGAGATTTGAATGACATGACGGAACTCTCAGGATCTGATATGAAGGCAAGAAAAACACTCTCAACTATTTGTTAAAGGCAGTGCATGAGAAGAAGAGAAGGAAATAATCCAAAGTGTTAACAGAGCGCAGATGCTAATGCACTGGGGAACACTCAACAGATCCCCGGATCCTCACTCTGTGCGAGACTCAGTTTTACGTTAGTGATGTGCGTCTGTCTCCCTGGGAGCCCTTTTCAGGCTCCCGGACGCTGAGCTCCTGCAGTTGTCCATCTTATCCCGTCCAGGCCTCCAGGGGTCGGCATTCTTCCCACCCCTGGTCGGCACCCCATCCTGTCGCCGTGTGCACCTGCTTCCCTCTCGTCCTCTTCACCTGGCCCCGTTGCCCTCTCCCTAGCCGCCTCCAGCCCCCCACAAACAGTCCCACGGCCGCCTCGTGTGTCTGTCCTCACAGGGAAGATCCTGGTACACTGCGCCGTGGGAGTGAGCCGATCCGCCACACTGGTACTGGCCTACCTCATGCTGTACCACCACCTCACCCTCGTGGAGGCCATCAAGAAAGTCAAGGACCACCGAGGCATCATCCCCAACCGGGGCTTCTTGCGACAGCTCCTGGCCCTGGACCGCAGGCTGCGGCAGGGTCTGGAGGCCTGAAGGGAGAGGATAGGGGGTCAGGCCAGGTGCATTTGGCCCTGGCTCCCAGCTGGAGGGAGGAGGCCCAGATACCCCATCTTCCCCTGTCCTGTGCCTGTGCAGGGAGTCAGGGATGCTGCAAGCACGAATGTGATGGTGTAGATATGTTGTGTAGATGGTGGTGTAGAGACAGACGGTGAAGAGAGAGTGTGAAAAGCTGTGAGACCAGAGGGAGACACTCACAGACTTGTTACTCCAAGCGCAGGAAGAGGAGGTGTGGGAGGATTGGCGCCGTGCCCGCGGGCGCTGGTCGCGGCCAAAAGCTGCAGAGGTGCATGCCTGGGAGTCTTTAGATGATCGCTCGCTTACTGGCTGCAGGTGTCTTGAGGAAAAATAAAGGTGGTGGACAAGACAAGATCCTGGTGAAGTCATTGACAGCTTGTAGGGGCTCCCCACCTCTCTCCTGGAAAACCCCAGCTTTCTGGGGATAGCAACAGTTCCTGACTCCCTCATCGTGGTCATAAACCTCCAGTGATTCTCAGGGGGCGGTTCTTTCTCTCAAGTCCAATTTTACTCTGGCCACAAGCGAGATCTTGAAGTGTTGTTTCCCACTATGTCCACACAGGGGCAGCAGAGGACCAAAAACTTCAGGCTTACAGCCCCTTTGTGTAGCTGCTGGGAAGGCACGTCCGCCACCAGGCTTAAAATAGGTCTCTGTTCCCAAGCTCAGGTGTGGACGAAATATCGCTTTATTTTCAAAAAAATTTCCAGTTTCTATATCAAGTCCCCATCGTGATGGGATAGCAGAATGTGAATCTTAAATCAACCCCAGCCCTAAATCCTACATTCAGGAGGGTCTGGGCTTTGCCTAGTATCAAGGAATTGGAGGAGAGGGAAAGAAGGGTGATGTAATTGCTTCCTCTTGTCATCTTTCCAGGTTTGCCTCATTAGAATGTAACGCAATCTCCTTAGTAAACTTAGTAAAAATTTAGACTTACCAACCAGAGAGAGTGGTACGGTCTTTCTGTTATCCCAGCTGCCCAAACTGCCAGCCACCACATCCCCCCTTTTAAAAAAGACGTGTTCCCAGAACAGGATATCTGCATGAAGAGGAGAAGGGGACAGAAGAGAAAGTGAAAAATACAGGGAAAAGAAATCACTTAATATGCCTTAAAAGTCTATCTTACCCCAAAGTATAGAAACTCAGAATCTCAAAGCTGGAAGGTGCCTTCCTAGATGACCCACTTCCACCCTCCAACAAGGCATAAATAAATTACCTTTTTAATATCTTTGATGAGCTCCATCACACACCTCCTTGGACACCTTCGGTGGTGGTACGGAACCGGTACAGAACTTCCATACCATTGTACCAGCTCCGAATATGAGAAAGCTCTATCTAGTATCACACATGCATCATGCAGTCCTGCTACAGTGGTCGTGACATGAGGCCAAAAGATCTGCCAGCCTGAGCCTCCTGGCTATGAGAGCCTTTGGGCAGGTCACTTTGCCTCCTCCCCACCTCATCACGTGGGAGAGTTCTGCCTCTTCCATAGGGTCGCGATGGGAGCTTAATTAGATATGCGATACTGTGCTCAGAGCACAGTAGTATTTAATAAGCGCTCTTTCTCTTGCCCCATCCCTTCCCGTGGTGTGAAGCCAGCTCCCCTGGCTTTCCTGTGTCCCCTGCTTTCTGCCTAACAGCTCGATTGTTTCCAAGAGTCTGTGTTTGTCATGTTTCAAGTTTCCTCCCCAGCCTTGCCAACAGTAGCATCTCTCTGCTTGTGGCAACCAATGCTGGTCTCGGTGCTTCAAGCAAAGCATGGTTGCCAGGATGTCAAATTTCTAGTATTGTCGAGGGTCAAGAGTATCTAAGGGGTAGAGTGAGGCCTTCATTAGGAATGTGGATTCCAATTAAAATGCATCAACCCCGTATCAGAACCATGAGCAGGAGGACTTAAAAGTAAGTACAAATAACCCAGAAGTAACTCAGGCTCTTGGATGGACTGAGTGTTGACCTGACCAGTGGACTTGGCACCTCCTTCATTCTAGTCTCGTACATATATCTGTTACTATTGATGTAACCTGCAGCACCTTCTAACTTCTAGTAGAGAAGTATGGTTCCTAACGCCAATTTGGCCAAAGATTATCCTCACAGAGAGGTGAGTTCGAGCCCCACGTTGGGTGGAGATATTGCTTAAATAAATGAAAACACAGCTGTATGAGTGCAGGCCGAACGTGCCTCATGCGAATCCCCTCGCATTGTTTCAAGCTGAGTCACTTGAGAATTTATTTCTAACTTCTAGTAGAGAAGTAACGCTATTAAAGTAGATTTGGCCAAAGATCATCCTTCAGAGCAGGGTACATATTTGTATTATTTAACAAAGCCATGTGACGGCTCTGCCGAGGCAGTCTTCTGCCTTTACAGATATTAAGGTATTAACCCATTTAATCCTCCTGATAATCCCGTGAAAGGTGTCATTGACATTACTTAAGAACAGGGCAACTGAGGTAAATAATTTTCGGGAGGACACACAAGTGGCCAGTAGAAGTGCTGGGATTCACCCTGGTGTAATCATCCTGCTGCCATGCCTTTCATCCCTGACTCCACCACTGAAGGTTGTGAGTGTGTGTGTGCTGTGGACCTCTATGGTTCCAGGGAGAGAGGTGGGGGGCGGGGGGGGGGGCACAGCCTGGTCATTATGCAGAATCAGTGCTATCCTCCCAAGCGGCTGGGGGTGGGGGCGGGTAGCTGTCACAGGCTGGTGTTCCTCCCACCTGCCAAAACCGATGCTAAAAGTCCAGACTCCCTAATCCTCTTCATGGGAGCAGTTGGCCATTTGAACCCAAGCAAAGGACTTGATGACGGACAGCACTAAGTGAGCTCTTGTCAGATGCAGCCTGAGCTTCCAGCCGGCCGGGCCCTGCCCCTCGGGGATGGCAGCCCACGTCAGTCTTGTCGTCCTGCTCTGCTCCTGCCCTCACCGCCTCCAGCCCTAGCCTGCATGATGTTGACTCCAGCCTTGGCGGCAAGCCCCGGAGCCTTCGCGGCGCCTGGGGACAGGGAGGCCCCGTCCCTCACCCTGTAAGTAATCCCAGCTGAGAAGTTCCACAGGGAGGGGAGCTAAGGGAGAAGGGCTGCTTCTGAGCCCCGAGGTAGCAGATGGCACCGGGGCCAGAGAGGCAACTGAGCATTCCACTGGCTGGAGCGGGCCGGGCCTGGTGGCGCAGAAAGTCCCCTGCTAGAATAATCTCTTACAGAGAAGGAAGCCTGATGGGGGAGCGGGGGGTGGAGGAGAGTGAGTCTGGTTATGAAGAAAGATAAACGCCAACTGATGGTTACCAGAGGGGAGGGGTGAAATAGGTGATGGGGATTACGAATGCACTTATGATGAACACTGGGTGATGTACAGAATTGTTGAATCAGGGGTGCCTGGGTGGCTCAGTCGGTTCAGCATCCGCCTTCGGGTCATGATCCCGGAGTCCAGGGATCGAGCCCCACATCGGGCTCCCTGCTCAGCAGAGAGCCTGCTTCTCCTTGTACTCACTGTCTCTCTCTCTCTCTCAAATAAATAAATCTTAAAAAAAAAAAGAATCTGTTTAAAAAGAATTGTTGAATCACTCTATTGTACATCTGAAACTAATATAACACTGTATGCAGAATTAAGACTTTTAAAAAATAATAAAACAAGGAAACAGACAGACAGAAAGAAAGAAAGAAGCTGTTTATCATAGGTTTCTCTCCCCAGAGCTTTTTTTGAAGAAAAGGTTCAAAAGTTTAGAGAAGAGCCCTGTTCATACCCTAATGCCTGGATCCTATAAAAATGTTCCCTCATGTGGCAAAAGGGATTTTGCAGAGGCATTTAAACTACAACTTTGTGGGATGCCTGGCTGGCTCCGTGGGTGGAGCATGCAACTCTGGATCTCGGGGTCATGAGTTCGAGCCCCACACTGGGTGCAGAGATTGCTTAAATAAATTAAAAAACAAAAAAAACCTTTAAACTACGACCTTGCATGAGGAATAACACTGGATTGCCTGGGGGGCCCAATCACATGAATCCTGAAAAGCAGAGAACCTTTTGATGCTGTGATGAGAGATTTGATGTGGGGGCTGAACCCCCATTGCTGGGTCAGGAAGGAATGAATGCCGGTGGCTTCTAGAAGCCGGGAAAAGGCAAGAAAATGTATTCTCCTCTGATCCTCCAGAAGGGAACAAAGCCCTGCAGACAGGGCTTGATTTTAGCCCCATGAGACCCATGTCAGACTTCTGATCTACAAAACTGTAAGATAATAAATTCACATTGTTTAAGCCATTCAGTTTGTGGTGATTTGTTTCAACACAATGGGAAATGAATATAAGCCCCTGGACTCTCCATGAAAACCTTTCCATGTGAACATCTAGCCACTGGTTCAAAATGCTGAGACTAATCTCCAACATGGTTTGGTTGGGTTTTTTTGGGGGGGGGGTTGTTTGTTTTGTTTTGTTTTTTGTTTTAAATTGGGAGCTGGTGACACACCGTGGAGGGAGAAAGATTCACGAGAGAAGGGCTTGCCCTTAGGGGTAAGCGAAGTGGCAGCCGGAGAGCTGAACCTGCCCACAGAGGGTGCTCCGCGTTCTGTGCCATGTGTCAACGCCGGGGAAATGTTCCACCAAACTTGGATGTCTAGTTTCTCTTAAAAAGTTGGAAAGGGACTGGGGCGCCTGGGTGGCTCAGTCGTTAAGCGTCTGCCTTCGGCTCAGATCATGATCCCAGGTCCTGGGATCGAGCCCCGCATCGGGCTCCCTGATCCACGGGAAGCCTGCTTCTCCCTCTCCCACTCCCCCTGCTTGTGTTCCCTCTCTCGCTGTGTCTCTCTCTGTCACATAAATAAATCTTAAAAAAAAAAAGTTGAAAGGGACAGTGAGCCTACATCTCCACTTGACCATGGTGAGTGGGGGCTGCCCCATTTCGATGAGGTACCACCTGCTGTCCGGTTCATTATGACCCATCATGATGTACGTTCCAACCCTGGACCTGCCTCACTCCTTAAGATCATTTGCCTGCAGCCCCTGTGCTAAACCAACCCCACAGGGTCCTAACGTCTTGCCCAGGAAGGTAAGATATTCCTTATCCTAAGAAGCCCAGAGCAGTCCACCTTGCCTCCTTTTTTCCCAATCCCCACTTCAACCCCAGCCATTCTTGGAACGTTCTGTTTGTGGCCAGTGGTCACTAGCCTTCGAAATGGCCTAGTTTCGAAGACAATCCCTAGACAAGGGATTGTCCCCTTGATTTGGCAGACACTTAAGCCCTCTGCCCAATTCCCGTTTAGCACCTGGAGGTGGCCTGGGAGAAGGTGGCGAGCACAGCCAGTCTCTCAGGAAGGAATCTTAAGCCGGTGAAAACAAGTAGAAAGTGACCTTGGGCAGCAGGGAGAGGAATGTTTATCAGCCACGTTCTGATGGTCTGCAGACTAAAAGAAAGGAACTCTCTTCCCCCTAGGTAACTTTCCCTGAGGCAGTTTATATTTTTGAGAATTGTGGGATTATTTGGGTAGGGAAAAATCAGAGGGGAGGGACCTCTCCCTGTTGCTCTTCAGAGTTCACTCACAAACAGGGTCAGGGCGGGGCAAGTCCACTTCCATCGCTTATAACCTCGATGGAACCTAAGCTCCTAATCCCAGTTGAGGCCAATGGCAGCTGGGAAGAGGACAAGGCAAGAGGGGCAGTAGGAATATTAACCTGGGGTGGGGGGCGCCAGGTGGCTCAGTCGGTTAAGCAGCTGCCTTGCGCCCCAGTCATGATCTCAGGATCCTGGGATCGAGCCCCACTTTGGGCTCCCTGCTCTGCAGGGAGTCTGCTTCTCCCTCTCCCTCTGTGGCTCCCCCTGCTCGTACTCTTTCTCTCTCAAATAAATCTTAGGAAGAAAGAAAGAAAGAAAGAAAGGAAGGAAGGAAGGAAGGAAGGAAGAAAGAGAAAGAAAGAAAGAAAGAAAGAAAGAAAGAAAGAAAGAAAGAAAGAAAGAAAGAAAGAAAGAAAGAAAGAAAGAAAGAAAGAAAGAAAGAAAGAAAGAAAGAAAGAAAGAAAGAAAGAAGAAAGAAAGAAAGAAAGAAAGAAAGAAAGAAAGAAAGAAAGAAAGAAAGAAAGAAAGAAAGAAAGAAAGAAAGAAAGAAAGAAAGAAAGAAAGAAAGAAAGAAAGAAAGAAAGAAAGAAAGAAAGAAAGAGAAAGAAAAGAAAGAAAGGAGAAAGAAAAAGAAAGACAGCTGCCAATGCATGCTCTGGGCTTCTTAGGATAAGAAATATCTTAAAGAAGAAAGAAAGAAAAAGAAAAGAAAGAAAAGGAGAAAGAAAGAAATATTAACCTGGGAGGAAGACAGAGTCGGCTTCAAGAATCTCCACATCCCCACCTGTGGGACTGAACACAAGGCTAAATTGTACTCGCAACTTAGAACACTCCTTCCTAGCTGCACTGCACCTCGGCCCCTGGCCCAGGGATGGGAGGACACTCGTTTGCATTAGGAGGAAGGAATGGTACAAGATAGGAAAGTAGTCAAAGAAGTGAGGAGAGGCCCGACACCCAGAGCAAAGGCTCATTCTGGTGTGTCCCCTGCCAGTGCATGCAGGCCCAGCAAACTCCCAGCTGCCAAGCAAGACAAGGCTGTAATCCAGCCCAGCTCAGGACACACAGGTGAATGATCACAACCTAAAAAACACCAGAACTGGAAGGAATCCAGGAGCCTTTTTCATTTGAATTTCTGACCATGCCTCACAGAGCCATAGCATTTCAAATAACTATTCATGGGGCCACCAATGTGGGAGCAGGCTCAGGGAGAGACACCCCATGGCAATTCAAACAGAGCAGATCTGTTTTTATTTCTTTTATGCAGGCAGTTTCTGTTTTAAAATATTATTTAATAAAAAGATTCTGCTCAAAAAAAGGGGGGGGGGGTTTGGAATCTGCCAATCTCATCTGATTCTTCACTTTCCAAATGAGAAAGCAGCCCTGGAGAGGTAACTAATTGAAAGTCTCAGAGAAGGCACCAATGCCAGGACCCGGGTAGGAAGAGACCGCTCATCGTCCACTAGATTCAATTCCATTCTCCACTTCTTCCTGTTATTAATAGAACCACCCTGAGTTCCAGCAGGACTCATGACTGTCCACCTAGAGACTCCATTTCCCAGCCTCCTTTGCAGCTAGGTGGAACCATGTGACTAAATTCTCACCAATGGGACGGGAACAAGAGTAATGCTCTATTTCTTACAGAGAAGACGCTGCGCCCCCCCCCCCCCACTCTTTCATACCCTCCCTTGGGGTTGAAACATAAGATACATAACTGGCAAGCGAGCTTCTAATGGATGAACAAGGGACACATCTCAGGATGAGGCCAAGTGGCAAGAGAAAAGAACCTGAGTCTCTGGATGGCTTTGGGAAGCCAAGCTTCCTCCTTGCCTTGCCCCTCCTTTTCTTGGAATATTTACAAGACAGAAATAAACTAGATTTTTTTTGAGCCCCTGCATTTTTATGTCTCTTTGCTACAATAGCTGTATTATTTATCCATTGCTAAACAGCACATTACCCCAAAACTCGGTGGCTTAAAACAACAAAAATTTATTGTCTCATAGTTTCTGTGGGTCAGGAATTCAGTGTGAATGAACTGTGTGGTTTTTTGTCTCGGGATCTCTCCTGCAGTCGCAGCCAGGGTGTTGGCTGGGCCCCGAAGTCATTAGAGGTTTGACCAAAGCAAAGGTATCTCCTTCCAAGCTCATTCACATGGCTGTTAACAGAGACCTCCCTGTTCACAGAGACTGTCCCCACCACATGGATTTCTGTAGGTAAGTGTCTTTGAAGAAAACTGCAGTGCATTTTTATATGACCCAGTCTCCAAAGTCAGGAGTTGTCACCTCTGCTTCATTCTACTTGTTAGAAGGTCTACAAGCCCAGCACACTCTCCAGGGAATGGGAACTAGGCTCCACCTCTTCAGGGGAGGAATATTAAAAAGAAAATATTAAAGAATATTAAAGAGTGGACATGTTTTCAAAACCACCCCAGGGACCCAGCCTGCATCCTAATTAATACACTAGACGTACTGGCTCTTTGGTCCAGTGCCCCTTCTGAGCCCTGAGACTTCAGGATATAGTTTAATGATAATAAGAACGAACATTTACTAGGGGCTTTTTTTTTTTTTTGGTTCCTGTCATATGCCAAGCATTTATCACACATTGTTCCTCATGTGATCCTCTATGGTAGATTCTACTACTAGCCCTAATTTTCCAGGTAAGGAAACTGAGGTTTATCAGAGTTCACACCAGGCTATATTCCAGAGCCTTCACTCATAACCACCATACCAGTGTTGAGGAAAAGGCATGTTTGGTGGAGAGAGACGTGAGTTTGGTTGGAAATCTGTCACTAACACTTAAGAGTTCTGTGATTTTTGCTAAGATTTAACCTTCTTGGGCTTTCCATTTTCTCCTATAGGCAAGGAGAAAACAATAGTACCTGGAGGGTTGTGGTGAGGAATAAAGGAAAATAGGCAAAGCGCTGGGCACAGGGCTTGGCATACGGTGGGTGGTCAATCAGAGGTGTGACTCTCTTCCTGTCTACTTTATTATCCTATCTCCACTTGCACACATGAGATGGTTCAGCTGTGGCCTAAAACATCAGCTTCATTCCAGAAAACCAGAGACACAGCAGGACTATGTATAATTCCTAGGAAAAATAGGGCCCTAAACCCCCTTAACTTCTGTTTCCTTCCAGCCTCCTTTGATACTTAGGAAGAGCATCACAGGGGCACCCAGATGGCTCAGTTGGTTAAGCGTCTTGACTCTTGATTTCGGCTCAGCTTATAACCTCAGGGTCATGAGATTGAGCCCTGTGTCAGTGGATGCTGCTTGAGATTCTCTCCCTTTCTTTCTGCCCCCTCCATGGATTTCCCATGTGGGTCAGGAGCTGAGGAAAAGGGGGGGAAATTGCTGCTTCACTTTCCTGGGGAAAGAAGGAAATTATGAACACATTCCATCAAGAGTTGTATCAATCCCTGAAAAGCATCTTGGTACTGAGACCTCTAGGGTATCTGGACAGAGGAAGTCCAGATCTTTCAAGAATAAAATGAGTGAAGGATCTGATTTGCCCAAATATACAATGAACAACTCTTAACGCCTTCAAAGAATCATGTGATCCTCTCATGCAAACTTCTCTTAAGAAATAAAACAGGGCGCCTGGGTGGCTCAGTTGGTTAAGCGACTGCCTTCAGCTCAGGTCATGATCCTGGAGTCCCAGAATCGAGTCCCACATCGGTCTCCCTGCTTAGCAGGGAGTCTGCTTCTCCCTCTGACCCTCCCCCCTCTTGTGCTCTCTCTCTCTCAAATAAATAAATAAAACATTTTTAAAAAAAGAAATAAAACAGTTGGATTTAATTATCAGCTTTTAAGATTTTATATGTATGTATGTATGTATGTATGTATGTATGTATTTATGTATTTATTTATTTATTTACTTGAGAGAGAGGAGGGGTGGGCAGAGGGAGAGGCAGAGAATCCCAAGCAGACTCTGGAGCCCAACATGGGGCTCGATCTCACCACCCATAACCCATGACCTGACTTGGCCAGGACCCAGGTGCCAGGACCCACACACCCCTTAATTATCACTTAATTATCACCATGGTTAGCAATTCTCTTCCATATCTTATGGCTGGCTTTGGAGGACCATACAAGAGAGACTCTTACTGAAGGTGAAATGGGATGATCAAGTCTTCTGGCCCCGTGCTCCTCCACAGAATTAGCTGTCTCTCCCCAAAGTGGTTCTCTAGTGCTTGCAAGGCCTTAAAATGAGGGGGCTCCTGGGTGTCTAAGAAGATGTTAGGGTAGGGCAGTAGGGATAAAGAGAACCCCTGACTCCTTAGAGGTTTTCCTGGAGGAAAACTTACATTTCCCTCTTTCTATGGAAGATTTAGAAACACCATTCTACTTCAGATTCCTCAAGTAACTTCGACTATATAATCCATCATCTTCTTCACTGTTTCAATGTCTTCCTCAATGAAATAACCAGACGTGTATTCCTGACTCACAAAGGGCTGGGGGTCTGAACCATCATCTGGATGGGGGAGCAGGGGTAAGTTACCTAAATTGTATTGACACAATGTGGGAAATCAGCTTGTCTTTGATAAGACCTTTGGTCTAGGAAATGCTGGGAGACTGAACCAATCTTTTCAAGGATGTGTGCAAGACCAAAGCCCTTCAACCTGTATCTCCCCCAATCTATGCCATCATCTGAGGCACAGCACCATGGCCACAATGGCCAAGGAGGGTTGAGGGTGAGGAACTGGGAAGGGGTGCATTGGGCTTGCCAAATTAGAGTCCTTTAGTGCCTCAGGAGACCTTACTGAATGTTTAAAATATCAGGCTTAGAACATAAATTGTTATAGAACATTCTGTCTGATGACCAAATTCATGGTCCTTGTAGGTATGACCCTAGACGTTCACTGTCCTGAATGACCAGCTCTATCCCCGTGAGAACTCCTGCTGTTCCTACCTTCAAGGCATCTTTCTGCCTTGGGGCTCTCTTTAGTCTAAGGAGGGTGGGAAGAAGTATTTCTCACTTCTTGTCAAGTTTTCCTTCAAAGTTGGAAAATTTATGCCCTAGAGGCACCTAGCAGGAACTTAATGCAATCAGGGTCACCTATCAACACCTTTCTCTTGAACCAGTGTATAGAAAGAATTATTGCATAACAATTATACACATGTTTAAATCCTCAACACTGTTCCTAGAACATGGCTTAAATCGTATGGTAATTTATATACATGCACATACGTACATCTATTCAAAAATACTTATTGGACCAGACACTTGGAACCACAAAAGTGGTTCATGTCCTTGAAAAATCTCTTATTAAGGAGGGCTCATGAAGCCTTCAAATTTAGGAAATCTTCGAATTATCCTTATAATCCCATAACATACTACATCGTACATGAAGTGTTGAAAGAGATGCAGAGACAGGGATGATGACAATGGTGAGCCACAGAAGAGGTGTATTTTTAGCTGAATCTTGCAAAATGTCAGGCACAGAAAGAAAAAGGGCATTCAAACATAAGTGATACCGTGTACAAAATCACAGTCAAGAAAGAATATCCTCTGTTCAAGGGACAACAACAAAAGCTTTGTGGCTGACCAATAGTATGTGAGGAAAAAGAGCGTATTTGGCATTAGAAAGACAGGCAAAGGCCAGACTGAAACCATTTGAATGGGACACACTACAATTTGGCTTTATCCAGTAAATAACAGGGACCAATAAAGGTTATCAAGCAAGAGAAGTAAATGATCAGATTTAAGTTTTAGTAAGATAAGGCTGGCCCAGCAGAGAGGCTGGATTTGAGAGTAAGATCAGAGCATTATTTCTTTGCATAATTGCTAGAGAATTTGGCAGCGGAGGGGTGGGGGAGGGTGGAGACAAGGCATTCTGGGGCCCACCCTTTAACTACTGAATCAGAATCTCTGAGTTCGAGGCCTGGGAGTCTGCATATGTAACATCTCCAAACAGAAGTGATTCACAGGGGCTCTAAAGTCTGAGGCGTAGACTAGAGTCAGAAAGACCAGGTAGGAAGCTTTTGCAATTGCCCAATTAAGAGATGAAATGTGCTGGATCTGTATGTGATTCCGATCCTCAAGACCGGCTCATAAGGAAAAACAATTGTTTTAAGACAATTACGTAATTAAGTGCTAAACTACTTGTTCCATACTGCTCTGTGATTTTAGCCAAGTTATTTAATACCTTAACCACCATGCTTTTAAATGACAAAGCACTCATATGCATAATCTTGTCTGAGTGTCACAAATTCCCAAGAGTTAGGGAAAGTGTTTATCACCTTCAATTAACAGATTAAGCTTAATTGAAAGATGAGATTGAGTCATTCTTATTTGTTTGCTTGCTTGTTTACCGTCTGTCTCCTCAGGCACTGAAAATCGCAGGAGAGTAGAACCCCGCTGACTCCGATGACCTTGATGGGTCCCCTGAGCCACAGTGCTTGACACAAAGTAGGTTCACGGTGAATACATTCTGAATAAATGAAAGACAGACAAGATAGAAATAAACAAGCGATGCAACATCAGATAAAAAGAAAGCATGGGGGGGTGGGGTTAAGAGATTCAGTCTTTCCTCCAACTGCTATTTATTTCAACACCTAGGTGGTGCTAGATGCTGAAGATGCTGCCCCTAAGGTATTGCCAATGTCGATTTCTGGTTTGATTCTGCTACTCAGGAGCGGATAAGTCTACCTTAAACTTAACCTTCGGACCTTAGCTCCTTGTTTGTGAAACGAGGGGCTGACCAAGAATGAGAAGGCAACTCGAGCTCTTTCCAGATCTCACTTTTGTCATTCATCTGCTTCACTCTCTTGCTCCAGTTCCTCCTTTTCCAGTGAGCAAAGGAACGTGGTAGCCGCCACCCAGGACCAAGTCCTTGCCCACGGAGCAGAAATGTAACGCCTCCCTAGAACTGGCTTCTCAGAGAGCAATGGAAATGACAGTGGCAGCTCTGGAGGCGGAAAACAATGTGGAACTTAATTGTTCCGTTTCCTCCAGGTCCTCGGCGGATGAGGCCGGCCCCCGCGCGCTCCGCGCATCGCACCGCGCGGCTCGCTTCTCTTTAGAGTTAAGTTTCCCGAGGACTGGGGAAGGCGAAGCGGGAGGCGCCCACCGTGCAAAGATGCTCTCCCCTCGGAGGGGGGCGGGCCTGCAAAGAATACCCGGGGCCAGCAGGAAGGCTCTCATTGGCCGGAGGGCGGGTGACGGACGCGGGGCGGAGTTTCCCGGGGGGAGTAAAAGGGAGGGGGGTGTGCGCAGCCCGTGTCAGTTTCAGAGTCCTGGCTGTTCACCTTTGCGTCCGGGATCCTGAGCCCAGCTTCCCGCTGAAGCGTTTTCCCTCCTCGGCGGGCGAACTGGGCGCCCCAACCCTATTCTGCAGCGCCCTGCATCTCCCCCAGCCTGGGGCCCCTTCCTGCATTTCCTCTGTGGTGTACTGATCCAGGGGACTTTCTGTCTGTTTTCTCCTTTTCCCTCTTTGTTGCTCTAAAACCATTTAAGCCCAAACCCGCCGGTCCGGAGGGAGTTCGATTTCTCCAGAAAGGCGGCTGCCGCGGGCTACACCGGCCCCTCCTGCGGACCCGAAAACCGGTGCGCCCACCCCGCCTGCCCTACCCGCCGCCTGCCTTCGTTCGCCGGAGGAAGCCAGCCTAGAGTTCATTGATGCACCCATTCCAGTGGTGTAACGGTGAGTCCCCAGGCCGGGAGGGCGAGCGGACGCTGGGCTGGCCGCAGACGAGGTGGGGCGCAAGCCTTTGAGATCAGACAGAGGGCTCGCGCTCTTCCTCTTGAGCTAAGTTTCTCATGAAATGCGACGCGCGAGAAAGCGTCCTGGCGCCCAACTCCGCTCAGCACAGCGCCGAATTTGGGGAAAAAAAAAAAATCAGGTTTAACTCAAGGCCCGGGACTGTCTCTGAACGTTGCGGCGGGCGGGGGGCGTGGGAGCCGAGGGGTTCGCGGCCTTTGTGTCGCGGCTTCGCTCTTCTATCCCCTTCCCTTGCCTTTGTGCGCTCAAACTCTGGTCTTTGTTGTGGTTGTCGGAGGAGAATAAAATCCGCGCTCGGGTTGGGATCTCCTAGAGGGAGCTCAAGTTCCCGGCCTGGAACTTTGCAGGCTATTTTAAATATGTATACAATGCAGCGTGCGGGACCGGGCGCGGGGGCGGCTTCCTCTGTGTCTTTGTTGGCTTCTCACTCGCTGCTAGGGGGCTTTTTTGTTTGTGGAAGACGCCAGATTAAAGAGCGTGTCTTTATTGGGTTGATAAAGCCTTGCAGATGTCTCGGCGCCCGGGTACCTTTGGGTGCAGGGCCAGGCCGGCGGGAGCCGTGCTCTCTGGCCCTAAGGCCAAAGAACCGCACCCGCACCCGAGCCTGGGTGGTGGCCGCACCTCCTTGCCTAATCACTCCTCCACCCCACTCTCTACCCACCCTCCCGGGCCTGGAGTGATGCTAAATCCATCTCACCTGAGGCTTTTTGGCATTTCAGGTGATACCGGTTGGGTTTGGGGCTGACTCCACCCAAGCTACCTTAAAGAAGGGCCTTTCTGAGCCGGTCAGTCAAAAGGTATTGGTTTTTGGATACTAATACCTTCCAGTGGCTTTGGTGTTTTAACCGTGTTGTTCCAAGGCATGGAGTTTCTGGAGAAGTGGGGGTGGGGGGCAGCTGGCCTTATCTCAGTATGGTAAGCTGGCCAGTTTGAAAAGAAAGAAAAGAAAAAAAAAAAAAAAAACACCCTTCTTGAGAGCAGACCCCTGCCAGATCTTGGATGAATTCTTCCAAGCGGCTTTTGTTTTAAGGCAGGGTTTGGACAGCATGTGTATGAGCGTCCCCCATCCCCCTCTTCCTCTTGCTGGTAGGATCTAATTTCCTGAAAATGAACCAAGCTGTGTGTGATAGGCGGGCATTGGGGGACAGGGGGCGGAGGATGGGGGTGAGGGAGGACGGTGCATCCCAGCATCTGGGAAAGCTTCCCGTTGGCTGGGCAGGGGAAGCATTTCCCAGACCCACTGGTCTTTCTTGGCCAGCCCTTCTCTTGACGTCATTCCAGCCCCCAGCCTGCGCACCACCACGATGAGACACTCCTGATGTCAGGGCTTTGCTAGGTCAGCTGAGACAATGGAACAGAGACTTCAGAAGAACCAAGGTGGCTGGCACTTGATTCTGGCACTCCTATTTCATATGGGGTTTTTAGACCAGCAGAGGGCTTGCTGCTTTTTCTTGTCACTTAAAGTGACTGATAGACCCTGTTCTTTGACTCCAAGGAGGAAGCAGTCCCTTCCCCCTCCCCCATCCCTTTGTTGGGGGTGGGGAATATCTGGAGTCTCTTTCCTCAGGTTGGTATTCTGCCCTTACAAGTTTTGGAGGAAAAAATGACTCCTACACCTTTTGGCCAATATATATCTTCACCATTGATTTTTAATTATAAGTAAATGTACCATCTCCTCTTGGCTATGAAGCTCTTCTCACCTGTATCTTTTTATCACATGAAGTCCCAAGCTCACTGACTCAGTCCTGGAACCCAGGAGAAGTCTCTGTCAGAAGAGCTAAGACGGTCAAGGTAAACTGAGGCCAGAGTCCCTGCAGAGTGCCTATACATATCCTTTACAATAGCAGTTTCCCAGGACGGGAAACCAATGAGGTTCTTTGGGACCCTAAAGATAACCAGGATCCAGCTCATAAAACGTGCATGGAGAGCCAAGAGGGATTGGGGTTAGACCCCCTTATGGCATCAGATGTTGCTGAGGTAGGGAGCCTAGAAGCAAGGGCTTCCTGTTGAACATAGCAAGGTTAGGAGCTAATTATTTAATCTTTTCAATAAAGTCTTTCAGGACAAGAACTACTTCTGTTTTTTGTTTTCCCACAATGTCTAGGTCAGTGCATAAATCAGGCTCTCAATAATACTTGTTGGTTGACCGGTCATTCATTAGCTGAGGGCAGTTTCTGGGCAATTTTCCCAAATATCACTCTCCTTACTTTGAAGTGGAGCCTTTGCCAAGGGTACCAAGTTGTCTTGAAAATCAGGAGTTATTTATCTGTCAGCTAGTTAATTGAAAAGAAGCCAAACGCTGGGCGAGGCACTGGAGAATATACACAAGTCCAAGTCTGCTGTCTGTCCTCAGACTTCACTCAGACTTAGGAACGTTCAAGCTGGTTAGGACTATTTCCTTTCTGATTTCAGGATTCTAGTCGCACCTCTATTGCCGTGCCTCCCTTGGTACAGTGAAAGCTTTTGTGTTTTCTTTGTCCCTACACAGTAAAATCATCCAGTCATTCTTTGCTTTTTTATATTCAATGTCTGTCATGGCATTTGTCCTGTAGTCAATATTTGAGTTCACTTAAGTTGATGCTTGGAACAGCATCTGAGTGTGCAAGAACCAGAATGTGTGGTACAGGTTGTGAGCCCTGTAGAATTCAGAGGAAGAGAGGGCTCCCTGGGATATCATGAGGTTCAGGCTTGGTGGACTTGCAGAAGGCAGAGGGAGTTTCGGGCAGGGAAAAGTTGGCGTGAACAAAGGTCTGGAAGCAGGTTAAGGACAGTTTAGACAAGATACAGTGAGACAGGTTCCTGGTGGGTGATTCCATAAGACGGTGAGTGGGGGAGGTTGAAGAGACCCAGGGCGTGTGTGTGTAGGAGGACTGGAAGCCAATCACAAGCTTGGGAAATAGTGGTGGGCTAAATTACAGGAGGGACCAGACATCAGTGAAGTGTCTGGGACAGAGACTTGGAATAGAATTGGGCCCAACATCTAAAAGAGGTTTGAAGGCAGGCTCATGATAGGTCACCAGACTGATCTAGGGGATGACAAGGCATGAGATGTAGGATGTCAAAATTGACTTCCAGTCCTTTAAACCAGTCTTCTTCTGAGTTGTGGTAGCACTGGAAATTATAATCTAGAATTCTGAAGTATATTTATGGGTTCTGGCTCCCAACCAAGATGTCAAGCCAGTGCTTAAAAACCCATGTTGAGGGCGCCTGGGTGGCTCAGATGGTTAAGCGTCTGCCTTCGGCTCAGGTCATGATCCCAGGGTCCTGGGATCGAGTCCCACATCGGGCTCCCTGTTCCTTGGGAGCCTGCTTCTCCCTCTGCTTCTCTCTCTCTCTCTCTCTCTCTCTCTCTCTCTCTCCTCCTCTGTCTCTCATGAATAAATAAATAAAATCTTTAAAAAAAAAAAAAACCCATGTTGAAGAGTTGAGTGCAGAGGTCTTTGGATACAAGACTTCTTAGCTGCTTGACGTTAGACAGCTTATTTAACGATTCTTTTTTTCCTGTTGAAGGGGGAAAGTAAGTTTCACAGTGGCATTACGAAGATTAAATTTGTAGCCTGAGAATGTGCTTGGGTTGTAGCAGGTTTATGGTAGATGCTAGTTTCCTTGTCTCCACACTTGCTGAAATGCAAGAATTGTATTATGCTTGCCTTTTGGATCACTGTAGCATTTTGTCCTGGTTGCAGGACAGAACATTCCATCCGGCTTATATCCTGTATATATTTTTTCGTACTGTTAAAACATTACAGGAAATTTACTGTTTCTCAAAACGAGTACTCCCAAAACAGCGGCTCCAGGATTGGTTCATCCAGCAGTAACTGCCATAATCTTGTCTCCTCTTTCCCTGCCCCTTCTGCCACCTTCTACCCTTGGCTTTATATTGAACAGCTTTCTCGTCCAGCTGTGACCTGGCTTTGAGCATTTCAGTTGTCTCAGGAAGATGTGACTCTTTCCTTGTCCAGCAGGACTTCGCTCTGTTTTTGGCCAGAACCCTGTCAACATACCTATCTCCACACCAAACCCTGGCAAGGGGAAGGTGACTACAATGATTAGTAGGCCAGTCGGGATTTACCCGAGTGATGGGAGAAGGAGAAGCGTCTAGTGGCGGGTCAGTGTTTCCCAGAAGGCATGTGTAGGAATCTGCCAAGGACCTTGTTCAAAATGTAGATTCTGGAGAAAAAAAAATGGGGGGGGGCGTGCTCAAGTCATGGTCCCAGGGTCCTGGGATCAAGCCCCTGTATTGGGCTCCCTGTTCTGCATGAATCCTGCTTCTCCCTCTCCCATTCCCCCTGCTTGTGTTCCCTCTCTTGCTGTGTCTCTTTCTGTCAAATAAATAAAATCTTTAAAAAAAATGTAGATTCAGGTTCATTTTGTTCCGGGTGGGCCTGAGATTTTGCATTTCTTACAAGATTTTGAGTCGGATGCCAATGCCACTATACAACTGCACATTGAGGCTTTGAGTACAAACGGGGAAAGTGGCCAGAGTAAGTGGCGCCCTGCAACACTTTCTGGAACACTGGCCCAGCCTTGGGGTGAACAGTTTCTGTTCTGGCCCTGGTGCAGCTTGTCTCCTGGAGCAGGTGACTTCATAATGACAACTGACCTTTGCAAGGGCACCTTGCGATTTTACAAAGCTTCGTTCTTAACGCACAGACTTCGGTCCTCTCTGTTTTTTGTTTGTTTTTAAATGACAAAGGGAAGTTTAGATAGGTCTAAGTTCTTAAAGGTCACATCTCTAGGGAAAGGCAGTGTTGGCAATCCAAATACCCATGTTGGCAACCCAGGGCTCTTCATTTTGCTGCTGAGCTCTGTGAGCTTCTAGCTGATGGGATCAAGTCTTCCATTGGCTCGTATCCTTGATCCCCTAGGTGGAGATGCAGTTTTAAGTGCTAGATGTGCTATCCCATTTCACGGATGGCTTATTTACCCAAAATCACATGGCTGCTCAGTGTTAGAGCTAGGATATAGAGTTAAGCCTCTGTATCAAAGAGGTTTAGGAGCCCAGAGCCTGCCATTTCTCTCTCCATCCTGGATGACCTGAGTAACATCAGCCTCGGTGGTACATTTCCAACAATCAACGATAAGTTTTCCTCTGCCTTTCTTTGCAGGGTGTTTCTGTGGCCTGGGACTGGTTAGTACCAACAAGTCCTGCTCCATGCCACCCATCAGTTTCCAGGACCTTCCTCTCAACATCTACATGGTCATCTTTGGCACGGGCATCTTCGTCTTCATGCTCAGCCTCATCTTCTGCTGCTATTTTATCAGGTGGGTGGCACCCTGGGTGACCTGGGGCAGGCAGGCAGGGAGAAGGAGGCCAGGGGTGGGGTGAGCCAAGTGAGACTTCCTCAGCAGAGTCCCTGGCTTCCCACTGGGGCCCCTGCTTTGAGGACAGGGCTTAGCCTGCCCTTGACTGGGCCCGTGACGCCTGCTGTTTCTATTTTCGTCAGCCTATCAAGTTGTCCAGGGCATATAAGGTCACCATTGGTTGGGCTGCATCGCATCTCTTGGCCTGTTACGCTAGGGTGGCCTAGGATTATTGTCTGACCAAGTAATATCGTGAGTCCATCCCTTCACTTTGTCTCCACTCCCCGCTCACAACTCTGGGTAGCCAGGGATAGGTGGCCATCAGTTACACCAGTAGCATGTTCCTCTGCCCTCCTGGGAAATCCTGTTGTCAGCCCTCCAGATGCTAATATTAGCAAACTGATGTCTGGAGAGCTGGTTGTTTATTCTGCCTTTTAAGCTCTTTATTTTTTGATAGTGGGGGCAGGAGGAAACACAATAACCCCCCCCCAAAAATAAAAACGTCACTTGTTCTTATTACATAGAGATCCAGGGAAGGACTTGAGCATGGTAGGGCTCCTGAGGCTAGCCAAGCTCCAGGAATGGTTTCTTCACCTCCTGTTGAAAGACATGGGAACTGGTGGCAGGTTTTCTACCAAAAATTTGGGGCATGACTGGTATTTAGAGTGGAAATTAGTGTTTCTGATGAGGGCATGCTCTTGGTATTAACAGTTCCTCATTGTATGGGACTACCTTGCATTGCATACTGAGGAGTGTGGAGCATCCCTGGGCACCCCAGTGGTCCTTAAGGCCATTGTAATAACCACTCCCTACCCCCCCCCACCCACACACACACTTGACCAAATGCCTGAGTAGCTGTCAGCTTGAGTCTTGCCAAATCATTTAAATTAAGATGAAGGAAAGGAGTTCTGGCTCCCTACTGAGAGGTCTTTGTGGGTCTGAGTGCTTCACCTGGAGGGAGGCTAGGGGGAAGGCAGACACTCTTCCCTTCCGTCTGTATTCCTGAAGCTAGAAGAGCTTCCTCTAAAAAAGGGGAAGTGCCCTGAGTGCCCCCAGCCAGCTACTTTAGGCCTCTTCTTTCTCAGAACTTAAAGTTCCTGGGACTGGAGTTTTCCACTTACATGTTTATGCAGAGAAGATAGTGGTTCACTTTCCCTCTTGTATGATTGAGTCTAAAATTTGCATAAGTGGGAATGAGGGCAATTCTTCTAGTAGCTCTCCGTCCCCCATTTCTCTTTCCCCAAGCCTATATTTTCTTCCTCAAACTTTCTGGCTTCCTGACCACCAGCCACCCCCATCTCCCCACACCAAGCAGTTCATGCAGTTCCCCAGAGACTGAAGATGGAGACATACCAAATACCAATGTATGATTCTGGGGAGGAGTCTGCAGAAGCAACTCTGGTACACACGCACGCTGCAAAGGGGGTGGGGTCGAGTGAAGAAAAATCTAGAAAATGGCCCTGGGCCAGGAAGTGGGTGACCACGGTTCATTTCCTAATTCTGCCACTAATAGGATAGGTGTGACCTTGGGTTTTTGCTACTGTTTACCAAGTGCGTTCTGTGTGCCACATTATGGTTGGCATTTTGTGACACACACACCCCCGCCCCCCAACGTATGTATTAGCCCACTTTGTAAATGAGGAAATTCGTGCTCAGGCAGGTACGGGTTTGCTCAGGATCCTATGTCGAGGAAAATCCAGACGTGGGCTAGCCTGGTGGTCATTAGCTAGAGTCTTTCAGATTCCTTACATTTGCCTTCTCTGATTCTTACTCTTTGAATGGGAAGTGAAGGGGCAGCTGTGGAAGGTCCCTCAGCACCCCCTTACCGCTAGAGATCGGGGTCCCTCAGGAGGACAGGCTAGGGAGCTAGGCCTGACTGACTTATTTTTGGCTGGCTGGAGTAAGAGAACAGAGCAATAACCAAAAGCTTTCCTGACTGCGGGCCGCTTGGCGCCAACTGTCCATTCTGTCACCCCACCTTCTGTTCTGCAGCCTGCCCAAAGCCAGCTGACCCCGGAGTTTCATGGTTCCAGAGGCTCGCTGCTGTGTGGCAGCCTGGGGGTGTCTATATATAGAAAGACACACACAAGCACAGAAGCCACTTCCTCTCCCTGCTTCTCAGTTTCCTCCACCGCCAAAATAGGCCCATGACCCCTGCTCTCCACCTGGCAGAGCTCATTGGCCAACACCAGCCTCCACTCTCCCAACTCCCCCTCACTCCTTCCTCGGTCCCCAAGAGCTGACCTCTGGACTACACAGGATGGAGGGGCCAGTGCAGTACAAATAGGCAGGAAAGGAACAATTCTTTTCAGGACCTGGCTGCATTGTTTGTTCCAAAAGGGAAAAGAAGCCAGGGAGAGCCCACTGGCAGTGGTGAGAAATGGTCTCATTGAAATCCGAGTATTTTTAGTAGCTTTGGTCACCCAACAGCTGAGAAGGCCACCTGTCCACAGTTGCTGGCACCACGGCCTCCACTGGATGGCCCAGGGGGTTTGCCCTTTGCTTTCTTTCTCTTGTAGCCTTTCTCAGCCCCCTCTCCTCACAATGTATACCTTCCTGTTCCAGAAATCTACACGCAGGGTGAAGGCTCTCAGTGTTCTGGTGGTACTGGGCTCAGGGGCCCCCAGCTACTGGAGGGTCGTTGACTGTGACCCTTAAGTGGAGCCAGGCAGACAGAAGGGCTGAGGGTGGGGGGGGGGGTACCCCGCACATCCCATGAAACAAGCAGAGAGGCACAACACAATGTGCTCAGAGCCATGTGGGAGGGGAGGCAGTGGAGACACCAAAGATGTGAGCCGTCCCCTCATTCTTGGAGTTAAGAAGCAGGCTCTTCACCACTTCCTTATTTGGTCTCCTACATAGCGGGTGACAGCCTCCCTCAGAAGGCGGCTGTGAGCACTTTGATCATGAGAACACACTCTTCCTTCCCCAGCTTCATTCGGTGTCAGCCAGGTAACCGTTGCTCCTTGAGGCTTTGGATGCATCCATGTCTGCCCCTCTTGTTTAGAGGTGGGGATGGAGAGGCCTGCCTGTGAAAGGCTTTTCTGGACTGAGTTCCCTGCAAAGTTAAGGTTGGGACAGTGGGAGTCCTGGTTAAACCTTTGGTCCATCCCTCCAATGACCAGAATCTCTCCAGTGGATGTGTTGCCCTGGGCCTTGCTCCATGGTGCGGGACTCCACCTGGACTAGAGTTCCTTTGTTTTTTTGTTTGTTTTTTTTAAGATTTTATTTTTAAGTAACCTCTATACCCGACTTGGGGTTCAAACTCACAACCCTGAGATCAAAAGTCACATTTTCCACTAACTGGGCATCCTTGGACAGGAGTTTTTTTTTTTTTTTAAGATTTTATTTTGAGAGAGAGGAGAGTGCAGGGGGAGGGAGGAAGGGCGAAAGAATCCCAAGCCGACTTCATGCTGAGCAGGGAGCCTGACATGCGGTTCAGTCTCACCACCCTGAGATCACCACCTGAGCTGAAACCACGTGCTCAACTGACTGAGCCACCCAGGCCCCCCTGGACTGGAGATCTTTTTTTTTTTTTTTTAAAGATTTTATTTATTTGAGAGAGAGGGAATGAGAGATAGAGAGCACGAGAGGGAAGAGGGTCAGAGGGAGAAGCAGACTCCCCGCTGAGCAGGGAGCCCGATGCGGGACTCGATCCCGGGACTCCAGGATCATGACCTGAGCCGAAGGCAGTCGCTTAACCAACTGAGCCACCCAGGCACCCCGGACTGGAGATCTTAAGAGGTTCCAGGTACACAGGCTCGCTGGGGCCCCTGACTTCTGTTAGTAACAGTGGAGGTAGGTGGCAGCCCGATCTGGATCTGCTCCCTGACTGGGATTTGGGCATGGCTCTGCTCTGCTCCATGTGCTGCACCTTCCCCGGCTCGGGCTGCAGTTCACCTTCTCCACAGTGTCCGTGGAGCGAGCGTCTTCTCTCACTCCTTTTGGTTGAGGCTTGTGATTTGAGATCTCTTACTCTAACTCAGATCAGCACTCTTATTTTGCCAAAGGACAAATATAGGGGCTTTGGAAGTCTTCCAGTCTCTTAATGACCCCACTGTACTGGGCAGAAGCAGCCCCGTGGACAATAGGGAGATAAAAATCTGTGGACACTGAAATTTAAGCTTCATATAGGTTTCGCAAGACATAAAATATTCTGGGGCCCCTGGGTGGCTCAGTCCTTAGGCGTCTGCCTTCAGCTCAGGTCATGATCCCAGGGTCCTGGGATCAGGCCCCACATCGGGCTCCCTGCTCCGCGGGAAGCCTGCTTCTCCCTCTCCCACTCCCCCTGCTTGTGTTCCCTCTCTCGCTGTGTCTCTCTGTCAAATAAATAAATAAAATCGTAAAAAAAAGATATTCTTTTGATTTCTACTTTCCACCACTTAAGAATAAAAATCAGTCTTAGCTCCCAGGCCCTATAAAACAAGTGCTCAGCTGGCTTTGGCCCTTAGGCCATAATCTGCCACACCGATTATAACTTGATGTTTCCTTCCAATAACCCAAATCTGGGGTAGGAGTGATCAGTGCAGAGGAAGCCCCATCTGGCTCCCAAGTACAGAAGGACATAGAGCTACCTGCTTAATTTGGAAGGTTTCTTTCATTGCAAATAAAACAGCAATAATAATAATGCATAATCATGGTCCCAGCCATTAGTTGTAGCCCTGCTAATGAACAGATGTTTCCCAAGTGGTCTGATATCGTTCTCAGGACAATGATGTGTTCCACCTAATGGGAAGCAGGACACAGTATGTGTTAAAGAGCTCAGGCTCTATAGTCTGGTAGACTTTGATTCAAACTCGCCTATGCTGCCAACTAGCTGTGAGGTTTGGGCAAGTTATTTAACTTCTCTGGACTTCAGTTTTCCTCTGTAAAAAGGAAAGCTCTCAAAGTACATGCGTATGTTAACACAGGGTTGGACGCACAGTAAGCCCTCCATAACTACGGTGTTCTTGCCATTAATAACAACGTGTGCTGTGTTTTGGCTATTGAGAGTTAGGTTGTATGTAGGCCACCAGCTCGAAACTGGAGGGGGAAAAGGGCAAAGGAGGGATCATCTGTGTTTGCTTGGTGCTGTGAAGGGGAGAGTATGCTTTGGTTCCAGAATACTTTAGTTCTCCAGGAGGAAAATTCCCCAGGGTAAACAGAGACTTATTTATCCTGCCGCCCTGGCTTAATGGCAATATCCCTTTTAAGACTATCTAACTCCTTCTGTAGACTCAGTAAGCAGCTTATTGATCCATAGACTTGGGGAGCCTGAAGAAAATGAGGTACTGGGAAACCACAGGCAGTAGGAATGAACCATTCTGCTAGAATGTGCTCGGCCAGAATTCCCCCATCTGTGGGAACTGCCAGAAAGTTTGGAGGCTGCTGGGCCCAGGAAAGAGCCTGAGTCTTTAATCCACTCTGGGTGACCCACATGGGTCCAAACCACACTCCGTGGCATCTCTGCGATGAGACAGCCCTGGGGTGAGCAGCCTCCCTGGCCCCAGAAGAATGGCCCCCTGCAACCCTCCTGCCTCTCTTACTCTGAATGGCTGTTTGTAGCAAGGCATAGTAATAACTAACCTCTTCTCTCCCCTATCTCTTTCTCCCCCAGCAAACTCCGGAACCAGGCACAGAGTGAACGATATGGCTATAAGGAGGTAAAGTGCTGCCTCTTTCCCTGAGACTTCCTGTCCTGTTCCTTGCCCTGCTAGGGAGCAGGCAGGATGCAGGCAAGCTGGTGCAGTGCTGGCCTGGAACCCCCTTGGCCTCTCTTCTGGCTCCCTTGGAAGCTGACGCTTTGTTACGGTCCTCACGTCTGGCTTGTCCCAGGCAGTGCCCAGAGCCCTCCCCCTCCAGAGGGAGAAGACCCTCCTGTGCAGGGCTGGCCACTCCCTTCTTTGTTGAGAGCACCTGGCCCTGTGGTGGGCTTCTTCTGACACCATGCCTCCTCTCTGTCTTCCCAGGTGGTACTTAAAGGAGATGCCAAGAAGTTGCAATTATATGGGGTAAGCGCACTGGGAAGCATGTAGGAAGGGCCGCAGCCGGCAAGGCAAATGGCACCTTCTCCGTCCAGCTCTGTCTGGACCTTTCAGGAACTACTTCTTCTTCTTTCTTCTTTCTTCTTCTTCTTCTTGTTTTGTTTCGTTTTTTTTTTTGGTGGGCAGCAAAGCCAAGGTTTCTTGAGTGATAGCAGAGTGATAATACAAAGCTCCCAAGGAGGGAGGGGACCCGAAGGGGTTGCCCTTTCAGGAACTTTAGACCCTGTCTTCATCTCCTTGGGCCAAATAAATGGGACTCATCCCAGCAGGTAATCCATGTATGGGATTCATGATGTCGGCGTAGGCAGAGAACCTAAAGCGATTACAGAAGGGTTTGAATAAGCGGGGACATGTGGCCCCAGGAAGGCTGCTCTGCATAATGTTGAAGGGGAGGGTGAACACACCACTCCGTGCCAGAGTCCAGCCGCCTTTGCTTTTACCGCCATACATGCACTCTGTCCTAGCCACCTGCGGATCTGACCCGTGTAGCCATCCCCGCAGTGCTTCCCTGTTTCCCCCAACCAGTATAGCAAGTCCTTGGGTCTCCTCACATGGACTTTTCAGGAGGCCATTTTCCTCTTCCTGTTCTACTTGCGCTTATGAGATCATCTAACCTCGAGGTGTCCATCCATAACCCCAGACACTTGTGCACAGGGGGTTTGTGGTTGTCTGGGAGCCGGGAGGATCCACAGGTATTGCTAGACACGAGACAGCCTAGGAATGCCTCATTTCATCTCTCTCCTTTTTAGATTTTATTCATTCGAGAGAGAGCACGAGTGGGGGGAAGGGGCAGGGGGACAAGCAGACTCCCGGCTGAGCAGGAAGCCCAACACGGGGCTCCATCCCAGGACCCTGAGATCATGACCTGAGTCAAAGGCAGACACTTCACTGACTGAGCCACCCAGGCGCCCCTCATCCCTCTTTTTGATGCCTGCTATTGCATTTCAGCAAATTCCCAGGTGTTCCCTAAGCCCTCCTTGAGAGGAAGAGTTCAGCTCTCAGGGGTTAATATATAAAGACAAAAAGCTGGATTTAAAGAATATTAAAACTGAACACCATATCCCCATCCTTAACCTCTAGTTATTGATACATGTCCCCTTGCCAAATATACCAGGAGAGAAAGGATTAAAAAATACTCTTCTAGAACAGTACTGGTCAATGAAGCTTTCTGTGAAGATGGAAATGTCTGATGTCTGCACAGCCCAGTATGGGAAGCCCTTGAAATGTAGCTGGTGCAATTGAGGAACTAAACTTTTAATTTCACCTTCTTTTGGTCAATGGAAACATCACGTGTGGTTAATGGCTACCCTCTGACTCAAGTGTCGGTGGCTGATGAGGAAACGGGGCCATAGCTTAGTTTACTTGGGTGGGGATGAGCCGATGGGTGCATGTGGTTCTTGCCCAGCCTCCTTTCACACTACCCCTTCTTCCCACAGCAGACCTGCGCAGTCTGTCTGGAAGACTTCAAGGGGAAGGACGAGCTGGGTGTGCTCCCATGCCAACATGCCTTTCACCGGAAGTAAGTGTCCACTGTGGGGAATGTGCTACCCAGGGATGCCTTTTGAAAGAAAAGAAGCAGGGAGCATCTTGTAGAACCTGTAATCCCTACCCCCTCCCTTCTACCCCTTGCCAGTGAGGCCCTACATCCTGTCTGGACATCAGACAAGCTGGAGGGGTTGGACTGGGGCAAGGACAGAGATGTCCTGAGAAGCCGCTGGGCTCCAGGAGACAGACGGAACAGGCTTCTTCTGCCCACAGGTGTCTGGTGAAGTGGCTAGAAGTACGCTGTGTCTGCCCTATGTGTAACAAGCCCATTGCTGGGCCCTCGGAGGCCACTCAGAGCATCGGGATCCTATTGGACGAGCTGGTGTGAGTGCTGCTTCTATGCCAAGACCTGGAAAAGACCTCTTGCCTCATGGGTGCCTGATCCCTCTGCACAGCTACAGTGAACAAGGACTGTTGGGTGGTGATTGACATGCTTACCTGAAGGGGCAGGGATGCAAGGCTAGTCTCCCAGCATCAGGGTGAGACCAGTGTTGCCCCACCTTTTTGCCCCCTGAGGCCGCCTTCCCTGCTACTCAGAACTAATGGCGTCACCCATAAAGAACACTGTATCCTGGTACTGGATTGTCTGCCTGCCTGTCCCTGCTGGGGAAAGCCATCCACCCTTATCTGGCTGAGCGCTTGGATTTCACCCCCTGAGGGTTCCCCTTAGGAGGACAGGCTGCCCTGACCTCAAAGAAGGGTTAAGATGGGCCCTGCCCCACTTGTCACCTCCCTCCCCTCTTCACTCCTTGCTGAGGAAGGTGAGAAGGGGTGGAAGGAATGATCAAGGAACCATCAAGGAACCAAGTGCCTCCGTTGGAAGTGAGAGAGGCTCTGTAGAAAGTCAGGAAGAGCAGGGGACACGGAAAAAAGGAAAGTCAATGTTTACATGGGGCCTGTGGAAATAAAGGCTGGTGGGCAGGCCTGCTGACTACAGGGTAGTGGAGGGCAAAGGCCTTCCCCCTGCTAGGATCTGTGGTGCTATCTGTTCACTCTCTTCCTCGGTTAATCTCAGAGCTTCCTATGCCGTGTTGGGGTTTGAGTGCCCCTCGAGAGGAAGGGCTTGTTCTACACTCAAATGAATTCCCAGGGGCTTTTTCTAAAGGAGCAAAAGGGGCCTGGGGATGGGGGTGTCTGTCTGAAGGTTAATTAAGGTAGCAGCAGATACCTCTTCCCCTTTGTAAATAGTATTTTTATACTTCATCCTCACCATCTCAGGCTTTATACATGGAACCCCTGAATGGATGGGGTGGGGTTTTCTCTCCCCCACCTGGAGTAGGTGAGGGGTGGGGCAAAGGTATGTATTTAAAGAAAATTAAATTTAATAACAAATTTCTCTTAACTTTTGCCTGTGGTTATGGCCTGTGTCTCTTGGCCCTTTTCTGCCAGCAAAGGAAAAAAGTTCTCTTACTGCTGCTTCTCACTTCTCCATACTCAAAACACATGCCTAAAGGTTCCCAAATCTTAAAAAGAAAAATTGATGTCAGGTTATTACCTGAATGCCATAGGACTAACATCCAGGTACTTTAAGGCCTGATTAAAATATTCTAGAAATGAGCTGAATGAGCCTGGCTTCAAGAAAGGTGATGTATGCCACCATGGTGTGTGATAGAATGCCAAGCTTAGTAAGACTTGAAATTAATAAAATCCTACACGACATTCAAGTAATTGTGCTCTTACTACCACTCAAGGTCCAGGTTGCTACCACAGAGGCTCGATCTCTTTCCCTTATTAAACTTTTTTCTCACCTCCTTGCTGACAATCATGGAAACATGTTACCCTCCTATACCAACATCTCTGAAGTGTTGCATCAACAAATTTATGCCCCCGTGTGCGCTCAGATCTTTTACCCATGCCCTCCATCTTTGCTCTCAGTGTCTCAAGGGCTAATGGATATGCAAAATGGACTGGGAGGGCTGAGAACAATTTTCTTGGCCATCATGAGCACGGAGCAGGTGGGCTGTGGTTCCTCAGGGTGGCCAATGGTCATCCCAGGAAGCAAGCCCTGGGTACCGTGCACACTAGGAATATTGAGCAAAGTAGGGCATAGTGGTGGGTCACAGATGTGCGAGAGCTGCCCATGGACCCAAAGGAGCCAGGCCTAAAGGGTGGGTGTGATACCCTCTCACCCCTGCAGTGGTGTCATGGAGGCTATTGGCACAGCTGGTGCTCATGCTTGACAGACCTGAGGTGTAGCTGGGGCATCTGCCCATCCTAGGGAAGTTACCAGCACCTGTCTTGGTGGGGTCCTTTGCCCGAGTACCTCCTCCACACTCTGAGGAATAACTCCCGCTCCTTAAAGCCTCTGCCCTCTCCTTGCTGTTACCAACCCTATAGAGTCTGGTCTTTTCTTCATCAGGGGCCCCGCTTCTTCCTCTAGTCTGGCCAGCTTCAGTGCAGGGAATAAAATGCTTTTCCTAAGCAAAACCGCCCTCCCTCTAGCTCCTGCTGCAGCCTCATGGTGGATGCATTTCTGGGATGAGGGGGAAAGCAGGTTGGCTTCAATATTTACATGCTCCTCCTTCACCATCTCCCTTCCTCATCAGCGTTGGCATATTCCGATTAAAATGTTGGCACTAAAGTGTCTTGTCTGCAGACTTGAATAGCATTGTCCTGAAGTCGAAATGACAGGGTAAAAATGCCTTGTATTACTTGCAGTGCTTCAATCCAGCTCGGTAGAACAGTGCACAGAGGTGAAAACTGTTTTTGTGAATCAGAGAGGAATGACAGTAACCAGTCACAAGGTAAATAGTCACTGGTCCCAAATACACTGTCATTAGTGTGGTCGTGTTTCTAGGGCACCTGCCAAGCTGCCAGGTGCTGGAAGACAGGATAGCCCTTGCCTTTGGAAAGGGTGTAAGCACGGTGTATTTGGAGTGAGCAAGCTCATGGGCCAGAAACTCTGAGCTCAACTGGTATGGAAGTGACAGCAGGAGTCCTGTGGGGAGGTGATACTGGAGCTGCGTCCTGAGGGAGTGACCTGGATGAAAGCACTCCAAGCGTTAACCAGCCTGGTGGGTGTCAGAGTGCACACAAGTCAGATGAAGCTCGGGTGGGGAAAGGCTGGGGGTGAGACAGTCCCGTGTGGGCCTGGAGCCTGGAACTTTAGGTTAGAGTGAGAATCCCAAAGTTCCTTTAGATGAGGCTTTTAAAAGATCCGAGCACCATTTGGAAGCTAAGACAATGCTTTTCTTCTCTCTGCACAAAATATTCAGAGGCAGCTACAGTGTGTGTAACACTACTTCTATTACTGAAGAAGAATTTGCATCCTGATCACGGTGTTTCAAGGAGTTAAAAAAAAAAAAAGGGGCACCAGTCGGTAGAACATGTGGCACTTGATTTCGGGGTTGTGAGTTCGAGTCCCACTATGGGCATAATAATTAGAAAAAAAAATCAGGTGCCTGGTGGCTTGGTCGGTTAAGTGTCTGCCTTCGGCTCAGGTCATGATCCTGCGGTCCTGGAATCAAGCCCTGCATCAGGTTCCCTGCTTAGTGGGGAGCCTGCTTCTCCCACTCCTCCCTGCTTGTGCTCTATTTGTCTCTCAAATAAATCTTAAAAAAAAAAAAACAACAAAAACCAAAGTAAAAAACTGAAGGAAGCTGAGTGATAATCATATATACCAGGATCTGAACTCCAATGATCGGTGGTAAGCAAGCACCATTCAATCAGAAGATAATGACCACTTAGCCACCAAATTCTTTCACAAAATACATTTTGCTTTCCTTTCTGTATATGCCCCTCTGAGTTTGGGATTAGGAAAAGAGTGTTGAGAAAAGCAAATAAATGGCTTACTCATAATTACATAGATGTGCAGATCTAAGTTCAATGTTGGCTTTGTTGACCAGCAATAGCTTTGGAGGCAGACTGACCTCCATGAAGATACTCAAAGCAGGAGGTGCTATTAGCTCCTGGGCTGATGCCATCATGGAAGACAACCCCAGAGTACTGTCAAGTGATTTGTGTGCTTACCATTACCTAGGACCATGGATTTTTTTTTTAACTCCACAATAGATGACTTCTTTTATTTTTAAAGATTTTATTTAAGAGAGAGCACAAGCTGGGAGAGAGGCAGAGGAGAAGCAGACTCCCCTGCTGAGTAGGGAGCCCGACACAGGACTCGATCCCAGGACCCTGGGATCATGACCTGAGCCGAAGGCAGACACTTAACCAACTGAGCCATCCAGGCACCCCGGATTACCTCTTTTAAAGAATCTTCTGTGGATCCACCATTTACAAAATGGTTAACTGAAGTGGGAATAAGAAACTCAGAACAGAATTTGAAAGCCAGGGACTTGGATAGATTGGAAAAATGGGTGCCCTGAAGAATGGCACCTTCTTGTTCCCCTTGTCTCCCAACGGGTCTTCCATTCCAACTCAAAGTCATCCATTGCCCACTGGGGCTTTTCCCATTCTCACTAGAGCCTTTCCTGCCTCCCCAACTTTGCCATGCCCACCCACCCCCGACAGACTGTATCTTCCATTCTACCACCCTCTTTTGTCTCTAGCACCCTCTTCTGTCAGCCTAACATGGATGCCCTTGACCATATCACTCACTCACTACAGGTGAATCTGTCAAAGTCACATGCACAGATTCAGAGCAACAGATGGGATCCAATTGGAGACGAGAAGGTCAAATGATGATCAGTCATGTGGGGTGGTATATAATCAATGCCATTCATGGGGAGAAAAGCAAGCTGTTTACCCTGCCTCCGACCCCAGACCATCAACAACCCTGAATTCCTACTGGTCCTACATTTTAAGAAATCATGCCCAGTTAATTCTTCCTTTAGTAAACTGACATACTGGGGTGCTTGGGTGGTGCAGATGATTAAGTGTCTGCCTTTGGCTCGGGTGATGATCCTGGGATCCTGGGGTGGAGCCCCGCATTGGGCTCCCAGCTCAGCAGAGAGCCTGCTTCTCCCTCTCCCTCTGCTGCTCCCCCTGCTTGTGCTCTCTCGTGCTGTCAAATAAATAAAATCTTAAAAAAGAAAAAATAAACTGACATACTATGTAGACGGGGGATATGACCAATGCCACCTTTGTGCTTTGAAGTGGCTTCTGCTTCTGTCCCTATATGACAGTCTCAACAACAAACCAGGGCATGTGCTCTGTAGAAGGGGAAATGTCCAGTTGGTGGCTCCCAGTGATCTTCAGTCTTGTTGCTCTCCACCACTGCTATACCTCAGCACATTTTTTCTTATTCACTTTCTCTCCTTTCTTATTGCTTTTTTCTCCCTCTTCCTTTTTTCTTCATCACAGCTTATTCGTGACATTACTGAGAGCCCCAAAGCCACCTCAGAACCCTCCTGATGGGCCATGATTGTCATGAATGGTTCAAAAGATACACCAGTTCCCAAGGGTTTTTACCCACATGATGGTGTGAGTTCCTCTGGGGGCCAGCTCTGGGTTTCTAAGTGCTTAATATTTATATGTGCTCACGAAGTCTCAAGAAGGTGGTTGATATCCTCCAAGACAGGAAGAGAATCCATGATGACTTTAAAGGCACGATGCAATACGAGAGGGGCCGACAAATCCAAGCCCAACAGAAGGAAAACCCAGGTTTGCTTCAGTGGAGAGAAGCTGATTTGGAAGCACAGAGGGTGTCAAGTTGGGCATAAGTCAAGAAAAATCCAAACAAATCCAAAATGCAATAGCGTGATTGTACCCAGCCAGGGGGTCATCCTTTCTGCCCTCTTCAGTATTCTTCAGTAGTAACCAAATCTCCGTTAAATAATTTTACTCAGATTTTTATGTCTGCAGAAAAACAGAAGCTATACAAAGTCCTCTGAGGAAGGAACTGGAGTATTTTAAATCTGGATGGATAAAGAGGAAGGGGCAAACAACTTAGTGGTGGGCTTCAATATTACATTGCAAGCATAAACCTCCATCACAAACTCACAGTCACTCCAGAAATAGATTGTTTTCTTGCCTTCCAGTTGCCTTTGACCCTGAGCCACCAACTGTCTCCTCATCTTTGTGTACATAACTATGTTTGCCTTCCTCCCTAAATTATTCAGGAGCCTTAGAGTCTTAAGCAGATCACTCCTCTCCCCCCATCCTCTATACACACTATGAAACAACTGATCTGTCTGTTCTCTGAGCCCCAGAGACCCCACATCTATCATCCCTGGTGCCCGGGCTGCAGTATGGGAAGCTTGCTGAGGTGTTGAGGGTCCAGCTCAACCAAGAACCCGCACAGCTTCCTCCACTGACACCCTCTTGGGCTGCCACCTGGGAGCTAAGGTGACCGTCCCTGTTCACCTTGGGACCCAACACCATTTTCCTTTTCAGGTTGAAGAATAGAGTGAACCACCTACATTCCATAATGAACATATTGTTGTATTTGTTTTATCCCATATTTATGTATAATCAGTGTATTTTTCAAAGCATTTTAAAGTAAATTTCATAGACCGGGACACTTCTTAAATTTTACAGTCAGCTTCTCTGTTTGCAAGTGAACTGAGAATGACCAGAAATCTGCCTTGAATATGAAGATACGCACTTTCTGATAACTTGCTGATAAATACTGAAGGGAAGTTCTGACGTCAGGGTGGTTTTAGAAATTACTCAGATATGAAATCATTTTATATTTAAAATGAGGTGAGTAAAGCGTTTTTCACTGCCTCTGGTAACTTTTAACTTGGCTAAATTTTATGCTGGCATCAAGGAAAAAAGAAGGGACGCGGGAGGGGAGAAATGCATTGGGAGTATAGGACATCCTTCTCTTACTGCACATATTAACATTTCTTGCACAATTACCCATGGAATATTCTCATTTTGGACTTTTTCCACACCCTAAATTTAGCAAGCTAGAATTATCTTTTAAATACCACTTTAAGCGACATTTTTTGAAAAGAAGAATGCCAAAGACGGGAAAATCTGCATTTCTTTGTGGTTAGAATGTAATGGCCTCAACTTAATTATTCTGCAAAGCAGCAGATTACTCCTTTATTAAATCCTGAAGATATAGTAAAGACAGTAATATAGCAAATTCATTACAAGTCTGAACATTAGAACTTTATCCATTCAGATTGAGAAACAGGCAATGCATTTACAGGCATCTCTACTTTATATGCTCTGGTAATGGCGCACAGTGAAATGAATAATTGCCTTAAGTGTGTAAGGCAGGTTTCATCATTTAAGGGAATTCTATGTTTGAGTCTTTTTAGGTCTAAAAAAGTCTTTAAAATGAGGGCTGAGGACTTTTTCGTTTGTTAATTTCTGAACTTTGAAACACTAAAATCTTCATATAAAATCAGTTTTTCTTAAAGTGAGACATTGCTCTAGAATACAACAGAATTTCCTTACGTCGGGTTTACAAGGAGAAATGCATTAAGCGAGCACAAATGTAGAGAGAAGTTTTTTTTTAAAGATTTTACTTATTTGACAGAGAGAGACACAGCGAGAGAGGGAACACAAGCAGGGGGAGTGGGAGAGGGAGAAGCAGGCTTCCCACGGAGCAGGAGCCCGACGCGGGGCTCGATCCCAGGACCCTGGGACCATGACCTGAGCCGAAGGCAGACTCTTAATGACTGAGCCACCCAGGCGCCCGAGAGAGAAGTTTTGAATGAATGGTTTTTGTTCATAATTATTAGTTTTACAGTGGGGGGGGGGCTCAGTATTTGGAGAAACAAAAGGTTTACAGTGATGAACTGTGGCTTTTTTAGATCAGGGGTACCTTCCTTGCTGCTCCTCATTATGAGGCTAATTTGTGCAGTGGAATAAACAAAAAATGGGTTTTAAACCCAGCTCTGTCTCCAGTTAGCTGGGAGACCCGGCCTGGTTCCGTAAGTGAGGCCTTACCTTTCTCCTCCGTAAAATGGAGCTAGTAGTAACTGCATCCAGAGTGTGGTCAAGAAGTGTAATTCAGAAACCAATAATACATTATATATAATTAATTGAACTTAAATTTTTAAAAATGAAAAAAAGGGAAGAGTACATAAAAGCACGTGTAATACAGACTCAAAGTCACATTCAAATATAAGCTATTTTTTGTTTCTAAATAGGGACTTAGACCCCCAAGTAAGTGGACTAAGTGAAAAGTCTGCAAGAAATAGGAAAGCGTGTGTATTTCCCCCAACAGTCCAATAGTCCTGTATCAAGCATACACGATGTCATAGGTGCCGCACTTTGCTTTCCTTCACTGGGCATAGCTGTCACTGCTGTCTGTAGAGAAGCCAGATATGGGTCATTGTACTTAGAGCCAAAGATGGAGGAATACATATCTCAAACATTTTTTTTTTTTAGATTTTTTTTTTATTTATTTATTTGAGAGAGAGAGAATGAGAGATAGAGAGCACGAGAGGGAAGAGGGTCAGAGGGAGAAGCAGACTCCCTACGGAGCAGGGAGCCCGATGCGGGACTCGATCCTGGGACTCCAGGATCATGACCTGAGCTGAAGGCAGTCGCCTAACCAACTGAGCCACCCAGGCGCCCCTCAAACATTTTAAATTTATTCATCAGCCAATGCTGATGAATCGACATGGGTTGATGAATTGAGTGCCTGCTGCATACCAGCCACTGTGCCAACCAACAAAGACCATCTGCTCCCAAGATGTGTGTGGTCGTATGAGAGACAGACACTAAACGAACATCATGTATACATGTGCCAAACATGATCAAGCATGCAGCACCCACCTAAATTAAACGTGGGGTGGGTGTGAGTGCAGGCAGGAAAGGCCTTTCTGAGCAAGAGGCACTGAAGCAGAAACCTGAAGCATGACAAGAGTTGAGGGAAGACCAGGCAGAAGAAGCATCTGTGAGGATGGGGAGGCCAGACAGAGCCTGGATTGTTGAGGAACAAATCCGGTGCGGTTGGAGCTCAACAAGAGAAGGGAAATGGGATGCAAGATGAGACTGAAGGGACGCTGGGGCACGCCCTGTAGGGCCAAGTGGCCACAGTAAGGAGTTTTGAGTTGACAGTCTCAGGAGTTAAGAAGAGAAGTGACATTGAGTTAACTTTTTCATGGAGATAATGGTGGGCAAACATGGGAGTGAGAGGCCAACTGGTAGGCTACCCAAGTGGCTCAGGTGAGGTGGGCTTGGACTGAGATGGTGGTAGTGGCAGCAAAGAAAAACTAATGAATTCAGGATATATTTTTGGGGAAAAAAATCAATAGAACTCACTACCAGATTGCATGTGGGGAAGGAGGGACTAGCAAGGATGACCAGTTTCTGGCTAAATGGCTTGGTGGAGGGAAGGGTTATTCAATGAGGATGAGGTTATAGAAAGAAAAGCTTTGGAGGGGAAGATTCCGATTTCAGTTTAGAAATATTAAATTTACCCAAAGGGACACCGAAGGAGATGCTAGCCAGGAGTCTGAAATGCACCACTCCGAAGCTCAGTGGCATGGATGAACTAGATATCCACAGTGGGAGTTGAGCCTATAGATGGGATTGAAGGCCACGGGCAGCATAGGCTCCCCTTCGGGGAGAGGACTGGCAATGAGAAAGGGGTCCATGACAGGTCCTGAAGCATCACCACCTTTCACGACCTGGAGGAGGCAGAGGATGTGGGAAAGGAGAAGGAATGACAGAAGTGGAAAGAGAACCAGGAGAGGTGAGCTCTCCACAAGCTAGAGAAGAGAAGGCTTTACAGAGAGGAAGATCAAGAGTCAAATGTTCCTTAGCAATCAAATTAAGAGATGTAGGAAAGTGGCTGCTGACTTCGGCAATAAGGGGGTTATTGGTGGCCCAAGAGCAGTTTTGCTGGAGTGTTGGCGGGGGGCGGCTGGTGGTAGAGGCAGAGTGGAGTGTGTTGAAAAGTGAGAAGAAAGAAGCCCTTCCTAAAAAACTGAAAAGAAACAAAAATAAATGAATCTACTAAACATAGATCAAGTTGGTCACAGAGTCATAAACGAAAGAAGAAATTTGGGGAGGGGCGTGTGGGTGGCTCAGTCATTAAGCGTCTGCCTTTGGCTCAGTCATGATCCCAGGGTCCTGGGATCGAGCCCCACATCGGGCTCCTTACTCAGTAGGGAGCTTGCTTCTCCCTCTGCTGCTCCCCCCACTTGTGCTCTCTCTCTCTCTCTGTCAAATAAATCAATAAAATCTTTTTAAAAAATTTAAAGAAGAGAGAAAAAGTAAAGAATTTTTCAGGTGGCTTGACGCGTAGCATTTGATTGTAATTATTTACCAGTATATCCTAAAGACAAAAAAAGAACAGCAAAGAAATCTTCAATCATGTTCAATAACGTTTAGTGATAACACTTTTATTTAAATACCTATATGTGTATATTTAGGATAAAGCAAAGAAGTAATTGTTAATGTTGTGAGAAGATAAGATTTTCAGTGAAAGAGATGTCTCATACTTTAAAAGTATAAGCCTAATATCTTAATTTCAATAGGCAATATCAACATGAACCCATGATTTATTTTCATTTTCTAAAGAACACATATTTCCTAGATGCGTCTGCTGAGCCTGGAAACCTAAAATAAGAAAAAAACCTCAGGAGCAATGGCATTCCACTGGTCAGATTATAGCCTTTAAATAGCATTTCCCCTTAGAAGGAGCCAGGGCTCCTGAATGGTTGATTCAATCTTGCCATTCTAGAAAGCAAGGAAGAAATCCAAGACTACTGGTCATGTCAGAAAGACACAGGAGCCAAAATTAAAAGACTCCCATTGGCCTCGATTATGTGTGGGGGAGGCAGAGGAGGACAAGGGGTATATAGGAAATCTGTATCTTTCGCTCAATTTTGGTGTGAACCTAAAAATTAGACTGTATTTTTATTTTTTTATTTTTTTATTTTTATTTTTTTAAGATTTTATTTATTTATTTGAGAGAGAGAGAATGAGAGATAGAGAGCACGAGAGGGAAGAGGGTCAGAGGGAGAAGCAGACTCCTGGCTGAGCAGCCCCTGGACAAGATGTGCTTAGATCATACACTCTCCTAATAAAAAACACGTGTAGAAATATTAAGCTGATGGCACACACAGATCTGAAAAAGAAGCTAAGCGAACCTAGGCGTTTAGGAGGGAGAAAGGTATACTGGAGATGTGATGGATTTACAGCACAGTGAAAGCTGACACGCTAGGTCAAATTTTCAACATGACTCTGATTTTTGTTATTCCAGTGGATATTCTATGTTTACAAGATTCTTTTGTTTATAGCTCTCTTTACTATGATGTTTCAGAGTTCTGGCTCATTAAAAGCCATTTGGTGCAAATAATTAGTATATACTCTTTTCACCCAAACCAGCCTTCATTATGTTAAAACTTCTGTATCCTCACAGACAAAAGGAGATAGTGGTCACCTCATTCTCCATAGGCCTTCAGGAGTTGTAAATATTGGACTCTCATTTCTCCAGTTGGCCCGTAATCAGAAAAGTGGCTTTGCTGCAAGCAGTAATTACCTTCCAGTGTGTTCCCAATCCTATTATTAACCACGCCGCGACCACGTGAACCCTGAAAGATGGAGCTGCAAATGCTGTCATGCTCTAAACACAGTTTTGACTCTTTGGAGAAGGAAAGGGAGCAAACACTTGTTTTGTTGTTGTTGTTGTTGTTGGTTTTACTTTCTCTCATTTTTGTTTCTCCTGATGAGGAAGTCTTCACCACATATCGTCAGTCATATGGTCTCGGAAAACCTGAGAGGTACGGCTAAAGGTTTAGCCACCAAATCTCTGTAATTAATTGCATTCTTCCATTTCTCCTTAAAGAAAATAGGTAAAAAAATTTTTTTTGACAGGAAGTAGGTTTTATTCGTGGGCATGAATAGGGAGGGGGCAGTGCTGAGGTTCTCATGAGTGCAGAGCCCTCCATTTGTCCAAGGGGCCGCAAGTAAGGATGTATTTGACCCCACAGCCATCTGGGATAAGCCACTTTTCAGTCACCCTGTCTTCAAATTCATCCGCATTAAATTTAGTAAAGCCCCACTTCTTGGAGATGTGGATCTTCTGGCGGCCAGGGAACTTGAACTTGGCCCTGCGTAGGGCCTCAATCTCATGCTCCTTGTTCTGCAGCTTGGTATGGATGGACATGATGACTTGGCCAATGTGGACCCTGGCTACTGTGCCCTGGCACCCCGCATACCTGTCTGTAGCCTAGATTGGCGATAGCATAACGTCAGACCTCAGTGTCCACTGGAAAGGGCTGTCTTCAAGGTCTCTTAGGGCAACCCATACAATCAACAGGCTGCATACACTACCAAGGAGGCTACTATTTGCAGCCATGGCACACTGGGCCCCCATGGACAAAGAGAGGAAATAGTTAAAAATTTAACCTCTTTGTCCATAACCACGTTCATAGATAATTTTACATGGGTACGCACGGTCACATATGTGCTTTGGGAAGAGGGATGGCCAGTCTTCCCTTTCTGTGTTTTTGTTTTGCTAAGCTCCAGCCGCTTCCTCTCTTCCTCCTTTTCCCCAACTGAGCACCCAAGGCCATCTATGCTCAGAAGCTGGGATGTATCCTCCCAAGTTTTCTCCTTACTCAGGTATTCTTCGACCCACACCTAGGCATGTATCTACTTAGAAAGGCATGCATTTTTTATTTTTTAATTTAATTTTTTTAATTTTTATTTTTTTAAAGATTTTATTTATTTGACAGAAAGGGCACAAGCAGAGGGAGAGAGAGGGAGAAGCAGGCTCCCTGCTGAGCAAGGAACCCAATGTGGGACTCAATCCCAGGGTCCTGGGATCGTGACCGGGGCCGAAGGTAGCCACTTAACCGACTGAGCCACGCAGGCATCCCAAGGCATGCGTTTTTTAAAGCACTGTCTTATAAAAAGGTGGCCATAGTCCTTTGCATCCTAGGCTCACCATTGCACACCTTTGTGTGCGCGGGGACCCCTCCTAGTTAGTCCTCTGGATTAGCTCCACTTCATTCTCTTAGTAAATGGAGGGAGAATTCCCCAGTGTGGAGGTGCTACTGATGAGCCTTCACTTTGTGTTCAGGTTTTTGCCCTATGAAGCCACACAATGAACCTACTTGTTTATCCTTGTGGTCTCGAAGAACCCACAGCCTTACATAGGGTCATCCGTATTTGATAGGGTCTCAGGAGCACAGCTGCCAATGAATTCATTTATTCTTTGAAGAGATGTTGCCAGATTGCTTCCCAAAACCGGGAGGAAGAGGAAGGGAGAGTTAAGGAGAGGACAGTGCATGTGGATAAAATGCTTAGTCCGCAGATTTAAATTGTGTGGATTGAATGAGGGGCCGGGTGCCATGTAATGACCAATCCAGTCATTATTATTATCAGTTCTTCTGAAGACTCTAGGCTCCCCAGGTGACCATCTGGGCTTGTGCGGAGGGGGGCCATTCATGAGGTGTGTAGCAAAAGTGACCCTCCAACATTGTGCACCCAGAGGTTTAGAATGGAATGTCAGAGCCGTGAAGGGCACAGGCTTTGGGGGTCAAACGGACCTCACCTCCAGTCCCCACGTGATCCCTTTCCACTGCGGCATCTTGGGCAAGCTGCCCAGCTTCTTCACTTCATTTCCTCATCTTGCTGAATGGTGAGGATGGTGCCAGTCTCAGAGGGTGGCTGTGAGGAGAAGCGTCTGGAAGGCCCTGAGCAGAGTGTCTGACCCTCGGGATAGGTGGCATTGTTTCTCAAAGGCCTTCATTACGGCTCTTCCCCACACCCCGTCTCAGTGTGCACCCCGCGGAGGAGAGCCTGCTGAAGCAGGGACTGCTTCATCTCTGCATCTTTACATGTCCGCTTTGGAGTCATCTCTGCATCTTTACGTATCCAGGGAGTAGTGTGAAGTGAATCCCAGATGTGATCTCATGTTAACTGGCAATACTTGCGTGTACTTCTGATAGCAGTTCTCAAAGTGTGATCCGGAGGCCCCTGAAAGTTTTCCTCTCGGGAGGTCTGCCAGCTGAAAACTATCATTATAATAATACTAATATGCTGTTTGTCTTTTTCATTCTCACCCTCTCATGGATGTACAGTGGAGTTGCAGGCACAGACAGAGCTGAGAATCCAGCTGTCTCAACTAAACCGATATGACAGAGTTGCACATTTTTACAAATCTTTTCACAAAAATGTAAGACAATGCCACTCTGGTTTTTTTTGGGGGGGGGTCTTGGACTATATACTTATTTTTCATAAAAATAAGTTTGAAACATTTATTTAAATATGTGTATTTATGTTGTTGCTGTTTTAAGAGAATCAAACGGATATTTTATTTTATTTTTTATTTTTTTAAAGATTATATTTATTTATTTTGAGAAAGAGAGCACATGAGAGAAAGAGAGCATGAGGGGTGCCTGGGTGGCTCAGTTGTTAAGCGTCTGCCTTCAGCTCACATCATGATCCCAGGGTCCTGGGATTGAGCCCCGCATCGGGCTCCCTGCTCCATGGGGAGTCTGCTTCTCCCTCTCCCATTCCCCCTACTTGTGTTCCCTCTCTCGTTGTGTCTCTCTCTGTGTCAAATAAATAAATAAAATTTTTTATTTTTTAAATATTTTATTTATTTATTTGAGAGAGAGAGAGAGAAGGAGAGACAGTGAGAGAGTATAAGCAGGGAGGAGAGGGAGAAGCAGGCTCCCTGAAGAGCAAGGAACCCGATGTGGGGCTCGATCCCAGCACCCTGGGATCATGACCTGAGCTGAAGGCAGACGCTTAACAACTGAGCCACCCAGGTGCCCCATAAATAAAATATTTTTAAAAAGAAAGGAAGAAAGAAGGAAGGAAAGAAGGAAGGAAGGAAGGAAGGAAGGAAGGAAGGAAGGAAGGAAGGAAGGAAGGAAGGAAGGAAGGAAGGAAGGAAGGAAGGAGAAAGAAAGAAAGAAAGAAAGAAAGAAAGAAAGAAAGAAAGAAAGAAAGAAAGAAAGAAAGAAAGAAAGAAAGAAAGAAAGAAAGAAAGAAAGAAAGAAAAGAAAGAAAGAAAAAGAGAAAGGAAGAAAGAAAGAAACAGAGCATGAGCAGAGGGCAGGAGCAGAAGGAGAGGGAGAAGCTGTCTCCCCGCTGAGGGTGTGATGTGGGGCTCCATCCCAGGACCCAGGGGTCATGACCTGGGCCAAAGGCAGATGCTTAACCAACGGAGCCACTCAATCGCCCCTAATTTCTACTATAGGAAAAAAAAATGTGTATTTCACATAAAGAAAAGCTCTTGGGGGTCCTCAATAATGTTTTAGTGTTTTAACTGAGATTTAATTCACATACCAAAGGATTCACCTTTTTAAAGTATAATATTCAGTATGTTTTAGTATTTTTATAAGGTTGGGCAACCGTCACTACTAGCTAATTCCAGAACATTCGTATCATCCTAAAAAAGAAACTCCATATCCGTTACTGGTCAGTATCAATTCTTCCCCCTCCTCATCCTCTATCTGACTCTGACTTGTTTCTTCTGAACATTTGATATACGTGGAATCTTCTGTGTCTGGCTTAGTTCACTTAGCATACTGTCTTTAGGACTCATCCACATTGTAGCAGGTGCCAGAACCTCATTACTTTTTGTACCTAATATTCCACTGTACGTATATACCACATTGTGTGTATTTGTTCATCAGCTGATGGACGTTGGGGTTGTTTCCACTTTTGGCTATTATGGATAATGCTACTAAGAACATTTGTGTCCAGGTTTTTGTATGAATACATGTTTTTAGTTCTTTGGGCTCTATACCTAAGACCAGAATTGCTGAGTCTAACTCTGTGTTACGCTATGCTTAACTTTTTGAGAAACTTTCATACTGTTTTCCACAGTAGCGGCACCATTTTACATTTCAACCACCAATGTATAGGCATTCCAGTTCTCCACAGCTTTACCAAAATTCGTTATTTTCAGTATTCTTGATGCTAGACATCCTTGGGAGTATGACTCAGTAATTTTTAGAAGTGTAAAGAGTTTTGAGACTAGAAGTTTTGAGAGTTGCTTTTCTGACATAGAACTTCTAAAATTAAACATAATAATGTCAATATAAAAATTAACAATAATTCCACACAATTGTGCAACCCCAGGGTAATCAAGTTGGCCTGGACAGACCCAATTTACACCTTTGTAGACTTTAACTTTCAACATGCCCTGTTTAGATGACAGATTATACGAACACCCTAATAATGAGTCTATGTTCAAATTTCTCCCAATTGCCTTCAGTATGTCTTTTTCCAACGTACTGAGAACAAGACCCAACACTGCATTTGGTTGAGATGTCTTTAAAAACTTTTAACCTCTATCAGTTCTCCCTCTACTCCATTTCTTTCATGCTCGTCATCGATTGAAGAAACCGGGTGATTTGTGGAACTTCCCACATCCTGATTCGACTGATTAAACCATCGTAGTCTCTTTTCATCTGTTTCTTTGTCCTCCATGTTTCTTGCCATTTGGTAGTTAGATCTGGAAGTTTGATTAGATGAAGGTTCAATGTTTGTGCAAGAATATTTCGTAGATGCTGTGTACTTCCTATTGCAACAGGAGGCATGTGGTATCTGTCTGTCTCACTCAGTGATGTTAAGATAAATCAGTGGGTTCAGGGTTTTTAGTTTGATCCGGCCAATATAGGTTTCCCACCAACATACTTGAATTTTTATTTTTAAGTAATCTCTCTGCCCAAGATGGGGCTTGAACTTACCACCCTGAGATCAAGAGTCCCATGCTCTACCCACTCCCTGAGCCAGCCAGGTGCCCCCCACCTCATACTTTTATTTTTTATTTTTTAAAAAAGATTTAATTTATTTCTCAGCGAGAGAGAGAGGGAGAGAGAGAGAGAGAGCAAGCGCACAAGCAGGGGGAGCGGCAGGCAGAGGGAGAAGCAGGCTCACCATCGAGCTACTCAACTCCCTGAGCCAGCCAGGTGCCCCCCACCTCATACTTTTAATAGCTGTTGTTGCTTGCCCTAGTGTTTCTTTATGAGTTGTGAAGAGTGACTCTCTCAGTCCCCCTGTTCTGTTGCATTTATTTTCCTTACAAACTATTTTGGTATCCTGAAATAATGAGAGCAGAATAAATGCTTGATTTTTTCCCCTCTTATTTACCAATTTTCCAAACACATTGTTCCTTAGGCGATACAAGAGTAAACAATAAGCGATTTTAAAAAATATTACTATGCATTCATGGATTTGTATACATTTGATATGTTTCAATAAATCACTCATTATTGTTTCTTCAGCCCAAACTGTTCCATCTTTAGCCAAAGGGTGCCCCTTTATCTTTGCTCCTGGGCTCTTTTGACATAACCTCAGTAGTATTTGATAGCCACCTTACTCTGGGGCATAACAAAATGCCACAGGCTCATCTTTACACAATCCCTGTCCCAGTTCTGAAATCAGTCATCTCCTAAAGGGGTCTTTGTTCCTCTTAGTGGGCAATGGCATTTAGATGATCAGTTTGGACACTAGGGGTGCTCAGAGGCAATGGACTGTCATTGCTTCTTGGCCTTTTCAGTGGACATAGCTAACATATATGTATTTTTGTAGAAAGAGAAAAATTAATCATGGCTCATACTACCTTTGCCGATTCAAATTTTCCATTATACAACTTATCCCTCACATCATTGACTTGATACTTGTATCCCTTCATCTCTCACTGAAGACCCTCGTATCTAACGATATCAATTCAATTACTTATTTACTATTTCACTGACACATATAAATGTAAAATACAAATACATGCAATAGCAGCTAAACAACAATACTAGTATTATTACTAACAAATACTATTAGTAAGTGTAGTTTGATTTCTTTGCCATTCTTTTTTATCCTGAGGATGTGTCACCCTAAGGATATATAGTCAAAATAATGAGTTTTAAAGTTAGTTACTTATTTTTCCAGGTAGTTATGTCAGTAACTCCTGATACACTCTGATTAGTGGCTTTTTTTTTCTTTTGGAAAATGCTTTATTTTCTTTTAAAAAAATAATCATGTAAGCCATTTACATGATTCCAAAGTCAAACTATAAAACACAGTATATGAAAATAAGCCTAGTTTCCGCTCCTATTCCCTTCACTCTGTTTTTTCCTTATATGTAACCATTTTTATTAGTTTGTGATTTACACTTCCATTGCCTTTTCTTAAAAATGTAAGCAAAAGCACACATCTTTGTTAGAAGAAAGGCAACGTATATGTGGTCCCAGCCTTGCTTTTTTCACTTGATGTATCCTGGAGTTTTGTGGCCTTCCACAGAGATGGGCTTCATTCTTTGGTAAAGCTGCACAGAACAGCATTGTGTGGATGTACCCTGGTTTATTCAGCCAGTCTTCTGTGGATAGACTTGTGGGTTCAACACACATTTATTTCGTCGCTAAATCGTGCCAGGCACTGGGGATAAAGACATGGTCTTTGGCCTCAGGAAACTCAGAGTGAAGAGGGGGAGACCCCTGCAATACAAGCGCTTTGCTCACGAGAGAGTGAGATCTTGGATCCACTTAGCACAAAGGGTGCGTGGAACAGGGCAGACAGGCTCACACACAGGAGGGACACAATGACACTCTGTTGGCTGGCATCTTGCTCCCACACGGACCTTAATAAGGGAGAATCCCTATGGGAGGAACTCAGTTTTATTTTGTTTTTTTAATCAATGTTTGAAACTACTTAGAAAATCATGAGTGCCACCAATTGGTCAGAGAAGGCAAGGCCAAATGAAAGAGGCAGAGAGGAAGGGTCCTAACCACAAAATTCCCTCAAAAGAGGAAACGTAAATTAATACATAAGCTGTGGTTTAACAATTAACGCCGGTATTGAATTTAACACTCACCAGAGACGGCTCTAAGCTGTTGACACATACTTAACTCCTTTATTTTAAAATAACAATCCTAAGAAGTAGGGACTATCATGCCTCACATTTTACCGTCAAAGAAATTACGGCACAGAGAGGTTACTGAACTCTTCAAGGGCACACAGCGAGCGAACGAGGAAGGGAGCAAGGAAGCGCAGACGACAGGATACTCGCAAGCACTGCCCTCTCTCCCTAGTGGGACAAAAGCACCGTGTCTTCCCCTACCATAATCACCCCCGGCGGAGGAGAAAGTACCGTTGACACCTCCCTCCCTACACCCCGCCCCCCCAAGATCGGAAAAACCCTGCAGGGCTCTCTCTAGACTCTTGGGGGGCGCAGGAATCCCAAGGCCCGTAGGCGACCTGCAGGGTGCACGGCGGAGGCCCAGCCCGCCCGCCCCGCAGCGCGGTTTTGAGCAGCGGCCGAGAGCTGAAGGGTCGCCCGCTGAGGGTCCCCCTCCGAGCAGCGGCCGAGCCGGCTCTCCGACCCCTCCAAGTGTGCACCGCCCATTTCTCCGCGCTCCCGCTCATGCCTGGGCAGCAATGAAGTCCGCTTCCCCGGGCTCCTACGACACGGGGGAAGCTACATGCAGCCACAGACGAACTCCCAGGCATCGTTACCCTCCCATGGGGTACCCCATGTCAACTGGACACAATTCTACACTCAGGGAACCCGCAGCGAGGGGACAAGCAGTGCCGGCGTAGCATGACACGGGCAAGGACAACGGGTCGCACTGGGCAGTGGCTCTCCACCCCGCTCCGCCTCGTCTCGTCTGTCGAAACCCCACCGAAGACAGGTGGTGTGGGCCGCCCAGCTTGAACCTGCAAATCGCCTACCGCCCGGAGGTTTGCTCCCGGCACCGCCTGCCGCCCGGACTCAGTACTGCGGCGGCCTGCCCCAGAGCACAGCGCGCTCACACCCGCAGGCCCGCCTGGAGTGCGACCGCCCCGCCCCTGGTGGAGGGTGAATTACACAAGCCAAGCCCTCGCCCGACACTGGCACCTAACCTGCAGCCGTCTACGGATATGCGCTTTAAAAAGCCGGCTCCTAGATAAAAAGCTACACCCCGCACCAGACGGAACTCCGAAACTCTTAAGCTAGAAGCTCACAAATCGTGGAAACTGCTTTCAACTGCTACAACCCACAGACGCAACACAACCCAGGAATAACCAAAGCTCTAACTCGTTCAACACGTTGAAAAATAAAAGGATCCTCCAAGTTCACGTCAGACGGGTAATGTGCCGAGATCGTAACAAGGTTTAGAGGGACGCACATGTCACACAACGGTGTGAACACCCAATCATCACGCTCATGAACTACAAAAGGATCGCGCGGTTGTTTGTGTTAAGGAGTCCCGAGTATGTCCCACTGACTTTTAAGAAAGGGTGACAGACTTTTGCTTTATATATTCAGCCTCAACAATGAAATCGGATATACTTTTAAAATATTTTCGGTATTTTTCTTTTGTTTCTACCTTAATAAATGAAAACAAAAACAAAATTACCGAGCGGATATGTCTATGCAAATTTTTCGTCCAAAACACCACCTTTTTGGGGGAACCTGGTCTCTGTTGCTTTACGACAAGCATGTCGTGAAATGACGAAGTGTTGCCTGAATATTGGCGGAAGCTAGCCTTGTGCTTTGCGGCAGCGAGGCGAGCTAGGTCCGGATCCTAACAGGTACTGCAGTGGTGGAAGGTGTGGAGGCGCCACCCGTGGAGGTGTTTGTGTCATGCCTTAGGGGTTTATTTCTTAAACTCTTAGGGTTTTTGTTTTTAATCTTCGGAAAGGCAAGAATAATTGATCTACTGTTGGGAGTCTGAGGCTCTGTTACTCCCGGAGAGGCTCTTTTCCCTTTCCTGCATCTTTTCCTTTACGCAGACTTTACTCTTTTGCGGGTGAGACTCGCGCCCCCCGAGCTCCACCCCGCCCCCCCCCCGACGTCTTGCCGTTTTATTTGGTTTTAGTTGCGTTCTTTGGGAGAATTCCAGCCTTCGGGTGATCTTATTTTCTCTAGCAGATCCCCACCAGCCTCCCATCTTGGCTTCCTGGACGAGACCCGCTCATCACTGCCGCAGTCTGAGGAATGGAGCAGGACAGCTCTCGGGAATCCCCATCGCAGGAAGGATCTTCCTTGCCGGGAGAGCGGCCTTCCTCCGCCCTCGGACAGTCTCTCTCCCAGGTTTTGCACCGTCTTACCAGCCAGGAGTCCCGACGGGGCAAGGCCAGAAGTGCAGTAATTCAGGACCTCGGTGCTCTAATAGAAGCCACAGAATGTGATCAATTATTTGAGGATAGTGGCACATCGCCCCGCGGAATGCCAGAGATGCTGGGGCAGGTGGCAAAAGCCCTAGAGAAGTATGCAGCCCCACCCAAGGAGCAGCAAGGTAGAGGTCATGGACACTCTGAAGTGGCCGAGAAAGCGGCAGCAGTTGGGGTACTGTTTCTTAAACTGTTGGGGAAAGTTGAGGCGGCCCAGAATTCCATGCTTTGTCCTACATGGAAGATAGGCCTACGTCACTTGGCAGGACCCATCTATATTTTCGCGGTCACACACAGCTTAGAGCAACCATGGACCAGCCCGAGATCCCATGACGTTGCTGGAGAGGTGCTCTCCTTACTCCTCCGAGTTACTCAGTGTGGTTCTGTGGCAGGATTTCTGCACGGAGAAAATGAAGATGAGAAAGGGAGATTTACTGTAATAATGGAGCTTCTCAAACCTGATTTGAATAAGTGAGTATTCTTGTCAAAAGGGCCACTAACTTGAGCTTCAGCCTAACATTTTAGAATATTAGAGCTCAAAGAAACCCGAGTTTCTTCGATGGTAAGATAAAGGTGGTGTGATAATAGCAGATGTCTTAAGGCCCAGGAAGGTTGCAATTTGCTATAAATGACATTATCAGATATTGGCAAGTTCGACATTAGAACCTAGGTCGTCAGATTTCCATTCCCTAGTGCTCTTTCTGGTCCTCTTGACAACTGTCCTGGACATCGGAAGGTCTGTCCCATTTATTTATATTAAGGTTTCTTAAGTTAGGTGAGGATGAGGATTTGGAGAGGATTTAAACTTATGATTTGAATTTAAACTTAGGGATCTTGAAACTCATCACTAGTTATTAGATGAGGTTGGTTGTTAGATATGAAAGTGGTGTTTGGGATGAAAAAAAGACCTTTAGATTGCTATCAGCTAAAGTATTTTCTGTGAGTTCCACTTGCTACTTTATACGTTATTACTATTAGTAACATGAAAGAGATGAGAGGAAAAGTGTGTACCTAACTGTCATTTTATCAGGAACTTGGAGTTTTGAAGTAGTCTGGTACTTTTTATTGGTTCTGAGTAGGACCAGGTCAGAGAGCCTTTCTGAACCTGTTGCATTTTTTTTGTAATATGAAGATAATATTATCTATTACAGTTATTTTGAAGGTTGAGTAAAGTGTGTAAGCCCACTTTATAAGCTGCAAATTGCTTTTGTTCAAATATTGATTCACTTGCTCCCTTGTAATACTTATAATACTGAAGATGTTTCTTTTACTCCTGTCTCCCTTCTTAGCAGATCTTTTTTTTTTTTTAAAGATTTTATTTATTATTTATTTGAGAGAGAGAATGAGAAAGAGAAAGAGAGCATGAGAGAGGGTAGGGTCAGGGAGAAGCAGACCCCCCGCTGAGCAGGGAGCCCGATGTGGGACTCGATCCCAGGACTCCAGGATCATGACCTGAGCCGAAGGCAGTCGCTTAACCAACTGAGCCACCCAGGCGCCCCCTTCTTAGCAGATCTTCCCTGTAACCACCCACGCCATCACCACAGATTCTTTACAAGCTACTGTTATAAATGGCTCCTCATTGGCTAAGCTTTAGACCCAGAGCCCTGGCAGATTCATTGTTAAATGTATTTAGTGTCAGGTTGTTTTTTGTTCTTTAGTGCAAGTTCTGTAAGTTATTTTGATCTAAATCTTAAAATGTATAACATCAAGAGTTACGTGTGATGTATTCTTTTCAAGGACAAGAAAATGCTCTGTTTAGCTTGAAGAGGTTGATTTTCTTTGCTGATTGATTCCATGTCGCTTTACTTAATGTGGTTTCACATTTCCATGTAGGGAATCCTGGAAGAAAAACCCTGCCACCAAACATGTTTTCTCATGGACTCTGCAACAGGTCACCCGACCCTGGCTGAATGAACATCTGGAAAGGATACTCCCCCCATCACTGCTCATCTCGGATGACTATCAAACCGAGAACAAGATACTGGGTGTGCACTGCCTCCATCACGTTGTGCTGAATGTGGTAAGCAGCCTCTGCACTCTGCCATCTGTGTGGATGGGACAGATTGAGTCATCATGATACCATTTTATTGTTGTCTTTTTTTATCTTTTATTAGCTTCCTATTAATGTTGTTATGTGACTAAATTCACTTATTTATATTTTTTTCTTTATATTTTCCTTCTGCCAACCTAGTAAATTGTACCTCAGAGGTAACATGTGTAAGACTCCTGGACCATTATCCTGCATGTCAAACTGAATAACCAGACCTTGAGTAATTAACAGTTGACTTTCACGGAGCAAAAAAAATCAGAAACTGAAAGAGGTTTTATCCAAATATGCAAGCCATTATTATGTTACTCAAGGAAACTTTTTTTTAAAACTGTGTATTTTGGAGCTTTTAAAATATACACAGAAGTAGAGAGTGGTATAATGAATCCTATGGCATGATAGCTTCTGTGTATCCATACTTCAGTTTCAAAAATTACCAACATTGGGTGCCTGGGTGGCTCAGTCGGTTAAGTGTCTGCCTTCCGCTCAGGTTGTGATCTCAGGGTCCTGGGATGGAGTCCCGCATGGGGCTCCCTGCCTCTGCACCTCCATGCTGCTTGGGTGCACATGCTCGCGCTCTCACTCTTTCACAAAAATAAATAAAATCTTAAAAAAAAAAAAATCAACATTTTGGCAACCTTGGAAAAATTTTAATTGGGTAATTTGCTTGCAGCCGGCTGCTGATTTGCTCCAGTATAACAGAGCCCAGGTCCTCTACCATGCCCTTTTCAACCACCTGTACACACCAGAGTACAACCTCATTCAGGTAATTGTAATTTTGTAATTGTAATTGTACTCAGTTCTCAAATTTGAATAGAAGGTGGTATTACGTGAATAAGAATAGTTGAGACATTCTCCTCTTTTGGAAAGTGAGGATGATGACTAAGTCATAGCCAACTTGAAAATAAAGAGGTAGCAAATGACTAGTGAAAATGTCAGCACTGAGCAGGCATCCACATTTCTGAGTCTCCACAGAAGAGCCAGTGTTTTGTCTTCGCATCTGGGTCAATTCTGTATCACTTGAGGGCAGCTTTGTCTGAAAAGTTCAATTTTTATTAACTTGTGTCCTCTGCCTCCTTGTATCAACACACACTTGAAACTCTTTGTAAGTTGGGTATTATAGTGCCACTCTTCCTTCCTAAAGACATTGAATAGCTACTGTGTGTGAGTAACCATTGTAGGTTCCAAGAGTGAATGGATCAGACAGGGTTTCTGGCTTTAAGAAACCCTTTGGAAAGGCATGTAAATAAGTATTTATACATGTCTATAGTACAGGGTGATAAATCTATTAAGAAGAGGTTTGTATAGAATGCAGTGGGTGTCCAGCAAAGGGCGGCTAACCAGGCTTGGTGGTGTTGGGATGGTTTTAGGAGGATTTAGGAAGGAGGTGATATTTGAAGGATAAACAGAAGTTTCTTAGGACAGGCAAGAACATTCTGAAGACAGAAGAAACAAGTTCTATAAAATCAGAGGTAGAAATAGCCTCTTTTTTTAATGCCTGTCCTCCCTTCCCCAATCCCCCCAGCCACCTTTCTTTTTAAATATTAAGTATTAAATTGAGAATCCAGGTATTGACAGCCAAAAAGTTTAAGGCTCTTTAGATGATGGTTTAAAAACAAAACAAAACTAAGAGAAAAAAAAAAATCCCGAGAGAGCTAGAAGAGAGTGCTTAGATACTGAAACTTCACATAGGGTGGTCAGACTGGATACAAATGAGGACCACCGTAGATTCTTTGTAGGAGCAGTTTTATTGTGAGTATGTGTAACTATCGATTTAACTTAGAAATTTAGTGGCAATAGACTTAGATTCCTACAATTTCGGTTAAAGTCCCAGCTGTGCCCATAAGGTCCCATTTCATAGCTTAGCAAAGAACAGTCTGGAAGAGAAGGTGTTAGGGGCGCCTGGGTGGCTCATTCATTAAGCGTCTGCCTTCGTTCGGCTCAGGTCATGATCCCAGGGTCCTGGGATCGAGCCCCGCATCGGGCTCCCTGCTCAGCGGGAGGCCTGCTTCTCCCTCTCCCACTCCCCCTGCTTGGGTGTTAACTTGTTTGGAGATGATGTAAAACAAGCTTGAAAATATAAAGTAATATACACTTCATGTATTACTGGTATCTTTCAGAATTCTATCACATGGACCCCAAGGATAGATTAATAAAATTGCTAGACCAATCAGTGAATGTGAATGCCAATAGACGAACAGTTCTTTTCTATTACTTCCTCCTAGGCTGTGCTCCTGTGTCTGCTAGATTTATTCCCCGTCCTAGAGAAAGGCCTGCACTGGAAGGGAGGTGCCGCTCGACCCACCACGCACTGTGATGAGGTACTGCAGTTGATCCTGACGCACATGGAGCCGGAGCACCGCCTTCTCTTACGCAGGACCTACGCGAGAAACCTCCCAGCGTTTGTGAAGAGGCGAGTGCCTGGGCTGCTGGTCCGGCCTACTCTTCATCTCCTTGGTGCCACATTTTCTCTTTCCTTTTTAGGTTGGGGATTCTAACTGTCCGGCACTTAAAGAGGCTGGAGCGAGTCATCATTGGTTATCTGGAGGTTTATGATGGACCAGAGGAGGAGGCTAGATTGAAGATACTGGAAACTCTGAAACTGCTCATGCAGTATGCATGGCCCAGGTAAAACAGCCAAGCAGGCAGGTGTGCCAAGAGGGGCAGAACTCAGCCAATACTCTCTTCAGAAATTGCCCAGGTGTACTTTCAGTACAAAGTCTTAAGGACATACCTTATATTTGAATATCCATTTTTACATTTCTATTGGATATTGAAATGAGGAAGTCGCATTGAAAAGATAAAATATACCCATTGTTACTGCAGGGGTACCTCTCTCTAGGTTTATAATGTATATTAGAATTTCAGAGGCTGTTTAGAAGCGATACAATGCTTAACTTTGTTCACCCCAGAGTTTTTTAAATCTAATTGAGAACAGAGAACTTCATAACACATTACTGAACATCTGCAGAGCAGTGACCAGGAGAATACTAATTGATGATTGCTTAGAAAGCATTCCAACTCTGGTTGGAGGTTGGTGTCAGGAACAATAAACTGGAACCCAGACATGTTTTGTCAGCAAATACTTTTCTTGCATGGACAACAAAGTTTAATTCACCTAGAGTCCAGTGCTCCAAAAACATCTCTATCTGTTCTGAACCATAATACTCTTTATTTCCTTAGAAGCTTCCCAGTCTTTACCCTTAGTTAGGTCTATTACTGGACTTTGTTTACTTCCTGTCTTTCTTCTCTACTGAACTGTAAGCCCACTCTGGGATACTGAGTATACAAGTTTTCTCAGTACTTGGTTATTACATACACAAATATTAGAAGAATGGATGGACTAGAACAGACAACGGATGGATGATGAAATTGAATCCAGTTAACGTTCCAGGTGGAGATTGGCAGGCCCAAGTAGGAAGGTTAGAAAATGAATGCCTGTATGGAAGCAGTTGGGCTGGGAAGTGGGAAACAGGTTTTATGTTGATGACAGGTAGGAAAGCTGAGCAGCAAACAATGTAGGAAACGGGCTTCATATTTACTAAATTGAGGGATGCAAACTTACTCTTCCAGTCACATTTCTGCCCAGAAATATGGTGTAGTATGCATATTTTCCCACTACAAATTATTTTTCAGCTCTGATTAAGGCTTTTAAGGTTTTTTTATTATATAAAAAAAAAAGTACAGGGGCGCCTGGGTAGCTGTCATTAAGTGTCTGCCTTCAGCTCAGGTCATGATCCCAGGGTCCTGGGATCGAGCCCCGCCTTGGGCTCCCTGCTCCGCGGGAAGCCTGCTTCTCCCTCTCCCACTCCCCCTGCTTGTGTTCCCTCTCTCGCTGTGTCTGTCAAATAAATAAAATCTTCAAAAAAAAAAAATACATACAATTTACCATTTAAAAGTGGACTCAGTGACATTAAGTACCTTCACAGTTTTGTACAACCATCACCACTATCCTTTTCCAGAATTTTTTTTATCAAGATAAAAACTTTCAGAAAGGCTAATAAGTTGAAGTAAATAGGCTGGGCTTAACTGATGGTAAGCGAGGATCTGGAACTGAGGGACAGAAAATTCTAATTGACAGTGAGGTCCCTGAAAGCAAGCCTCTTTCTCTCACTTTAATTTCCAGGCCCAACGCCCGGGTGGCTCAGTCGTTAAGTGTCAGCCTTCGGCTCAGGTCATGATCCCAGGGTCCTGGGATGGAGCCCCACATCGGGCTCCCTGCTCAGCGCGAAGCCTGCTGCTTCTCCCTCTCCCACTCCCCCTGCTCTCGCTATCTGTCAAATAAATAAAATCTTAAAAAAAAAAAAAAAACTTCCAGGCCCAAGACTACATAAAAGTTAAAGTACTGTGGACCATTTCTTCTTCTCTGGCCTAAAGTCTAAGCCCCTGGTAAGGGGAGATCCCAATTCTCCCTTTTCAGGAGGGATTATTTCCTTACAGTAGAACCAAGCTTCTGGAAGGGAGCAAGGTATTTAGGCCAGTGTGTGTATATGAGTACACACTATGCTGCAGAGAAAGAGGGGCTCGCAGTTAAGAAATCTGGTATATGGTCTCTAGTTCTGCTTCTGGCTCCGTGGTCTTTAAGTCAGTTCACTTTAGTTCATTTAGGAAATGAGGGCTTTACAACTTAGATGGCCTTTGAAATCTCAGTTTTAATATCCTGATTTAGAGTATGAACATAACTTTTTCTTCTTGATTCCAGAGTTTCCTGTAGACTTGTGGTCTTACTGAAGGCTCTCCTGAAACTGATATGCGATGTAGCAAAGGATCCAAACCTTACACCTGAGCCTGTTAAGAACACCTTATTAGAGGAAGCCACAGATTGCCTGATTCTCCTGGACCACTGTTCTCAAGGACAGGTGAAGGTAAGAGTCTGCAACCTGGTCCTTAAGTAATTCCTATGACTGATGAAAATTTACTGTTCACATGCCTGACCAAGTTTGTAAATGAACATGGAGGGTTCAGGTTCCCACCTTGGAGACCGCTAGCCTTCAACAGAGGTTGATTAACACCTTATTTTTCTTTTAAAGCTATTCAGAATTTAGACCAAAAGGTTTCTGGGGTGAGGACAGAAAATGCACAAAAGATTAAGAGGTTTATAAAACTTAAGTTCTGTTTTAGTCATCTGAATTTTTTTTTTAAATGGTGAAATAATGAGCTATAAACCACCAAGGAGTAATAATGTAAGTAGAGTGATTCAGATCGATCCCAGAAATGTTTCCAGTTTTTCTGGGGCAACTGTATTTTTCCTTATTCTTATTTATCCACATGGGAGTTCTTCCTTTAGTTTCATATTCCACAAAAGTTAATTTCTCAAAGCCAAAGCATGTAATAGCTATGTGTGTATATTTATATATATTTAATAAACTATTGCCTCATTTCTTCCATTTAGAAATCTAAATTTATATCCTAAAAGTATTTAGAAATAGTGTAGTTTGTTGTTTTATCAGCTTATTCAAATTACTTTGTGTTGGCTCTTTCATCTCAGGCAGTTTTCGAGTCCCTGGATCCAATCTGATTTGCACTGGCTGGTATTAACTCGCTTCTTCCTGAGCCAGCAGGACACTTCCATGTACAACGACACTGTTTTTAACGTTAACACCTGTTCCACAAACTGCTCTCTAGTCTTGTCTGTTCATCCTTTCTTTGACTATGGTACCAAGAAAGAAGAACCAAGGTAAAAGGAAAAGAAATACCAATTAAAAAGAAAAATCAAAGCCTATTTGGTTTCATGTTTCAGGGTCTCCTGGTCAAAATTCTCCAAAGCTGTGAAGACAGTAAGGTGGTGAACTGTATCAGAAAAGTGCAGCAGGTGTCTGAAGGCGCGTCCTGTGACGGAACTTAAATTTGTCTTTCCTAAAGCAGGAAGGCTTTTCTTCTTGTTCCAACTGTGTAAATGGAATTGTTTAAGAAAAAAGGTATTTTCACACTAAATATTATAACTTAGACCTTCTTTTTCCTTCTTTTATTCCCAAAGAAGTAGGGAAAAGAGAACAAGAAAAAAAATGAAGTCTGGGCATTTCTAAATAAAGTTGGGGGATTGGAGGGGAGGACGCCAAGGAAACGGGTGGATAGCATTTAAAATTTAGAAATATTTATACCCACAAATTCATCTGTTAAGCTTCTTGGGCTCAAGCTGTTACTTCAAAGCATATGCCAACGCTATAAAAATACTCTGTTCACAACTTAAGGCTTCCTCCGCTCCCTCCCAGATTTCGTGCCCCACAGAAGTAGCATAAATATTAAAAACACAAATATTGTGTTAAGTACTATATGAAAGCTAAAACTGGAGGTGTGCACGTTTATGGTAAAAGAAAGGAGGATGCTGAAAATGTTCAGTCCTATTTATAAATGTCCAAAGAAAAGTCACGTTGTTTTGGCCTTGGCCACAGGCTCTGTCTCCTGCTCATACTCTATCTCCACATAGGCTCGTTTTCTCCGCAAGGGTCCTTTCAAGGGTGTTTTGCCTTTATGTCTGGTATCAAGGGCCTTTTCTTCTTCCTCGATGGAGGATTTATCATCCTGATCTTCATCACTGCTGGCATCCAGTTTATCCATATCCTGATAGAGGGAAAGAAAAGAGAAAATTCATCCCCCAAACTCCTTTCATTGTACTCTCAATTTAGAACCAGAGAATTTATCTGCCTGTGTGTTCAGAAACCTTCTTTTCCCTGAAAGCCCAAAATCTCACCTCAAAATCACTTATGTCACTCTCCTCCACCTCATCATCTTCCACAAACTCTCTCTTCCCCACATCCTAAAAAAACACATAGCTGTTAAGTTCAAAATACAGAATGAAAATTCAGCTTACACATCTAGTTTTATTTTTTGATAAGTGCATAAATAACAAAGAGATTCACAGTCTACTTACTAGGCTCAACCAAAATCTACTTATTTCCAAGTTTAATTACTTCTGATTTAAAAACATTTCAGGGATACCAATTCTCATGCCTAATATAAATCATCAGAGAGTAAAACATCCTCATTTTAATTTGTTTAAAAAAATCAGTATACAGGTAGGGCTTTACAAACAATTCTGTACATTTAATTAAACCTATTAATTTCAAGTACCAAAAAAGGGTTACTCTTAGGAAAAGTACACCTATGGGGACGCCTGGGTGGCTCGGTTGTTAAGCATCTGCCTTCGGCTCAGGTCATGATACCAGGGTCCTGGGATCGAGCCCCACATCTTCTCCCTCTCCCACTCCCCCTGCTTGTGTTCCCTCTCTTGCTGTCTCTGTCAAACAAATATATAAAATCTTAAAAAAAAAAGTACACCTATGTGCCTATGTGAGTGTACCATGTGATTAAGCAACTACTTGGTAAATCTGGCCTTTTCCTAAAAATACAATCATTCCAGTACCTCCCCTATATTAATAGTGAAATTAAATCCTGTATAAATTTCAGGAGGTTCCTTAATGGTAGATTCTTTTTTTTTTTAGATTTTATTTATTTATTAGGGGGAGAGAGAGAAAGCACAAGTAGAGGGAGAAGCAGGCTCCTCGCTGAGCAGGGAGCCCGACGTGGGACTCGATCCTAGGACCCCGGTATCATGACCTGAGCCAAAGGCAGATTCTTAACCGACTGAGCCACCCAGGTGTCCCTTTAATGGTATGTTCTATCAGCTGATGAGGATTCTTCGTTTGTCCCCTTGTAGGAAAAATTTTAGAATGCCTATAAGTAAGATTAAAATTGTCAATGTGTAAATAGTTGTTGGCTGAACTAAAATTAACCTCATAATAGAAAAAAATGACCAAAGAATTATTTTTGGTTAGCGGAATGAAAATGATATTCTCTCAAGTACAGGTAAAGAGATATAGTTCTACAGATTACTGCATGATGAAGCAAAAACAAACAAGGTTTACTTCTTCATCTTCGTCATCTTTTTCCTCAGAATCTGAAGAGTCACTCTCTGCCTCCTGCTGTTCCAGGGCCTTGTCGAAAGCATGAATGGGGAAGTTGTAGATGTCACCATACTGAAGGACAGAAACACACACCGGCTTTAATGATATCTCAATCTCACACTTGAAGTCCACTGTCCAATAAGCATATTCCTCAGTGATTAAATGAGAATACTTAAGTTGATTAAGTAGTAATATTTCTGTATTAATTTCAAGCATAGAACCAACAATATCTTTAAAAGTACATTTTAAATAATCAGTGGTTAAAATCAGACAGGTAACTTCCATGAAGAATAGAAAAGCACATCACTTAAAACTTAGTAGTGTATAAAACCCATGGGTTGGAACAAACGTAAATTTGCTGACAGAAAGGAAATGATAAGGAAAATAAGTTTTATTCATTTTGTCTTTTAAATGACACTAATTTTTAAAAAGAGAATTAAAAACTCATTTTAAAGAACCTTAGAAGACTAGGGTAATACGCAGGAGGATCAAAACTGCATGTCTTTTATACAGAGATCTGGAACTAAAATGGAGAAGCCAAGGCCTATATATTTGTTTTATTCCAGGAACAAAATCAAAGTGAAGCTCTTTCCAGCATCTTTGAAAATAAAACACATTTCCCCACTATTTCCTAGTATGATATTGGTCTAAAAAATAAAATTTACATCCCAAAGTTCCTGGCTTTCTCACCGTATCTTGTTTCAGTCTCTCCAGCAATTCCTTTTCAATAGCATTATCCAGCTGAGCAGCTATTAATGCCTTTTCCTGTAACAGAAAAATTTGAGTAAACCCATTTACTTCATTAATACTCATTTTCAGCCTGTAGAAGTGGAAGAAACCAAGTTTTTATTTAAAAAAAAAAAATCACTTTTTTTCCCCTCTTGCTATCACCGGGACTCATACCTCTCCAGCCAGATATATTCCTGCTTTCAAACTTTGGGAACCTTTTAAATTTAAAAATTCCAATGGTTTTATAAATAGCATTTTATTTTATTTTTGGGGGGAGGGGGGCTTGTCCAGGCCATTTTATTTAATAAAATTTTACAAAAATCAGTGCCTCCATCAGAACCAGAGAACTGCTCAGAGTCAGAGGGGAGGACCAGAAGCAGAGAAAGGCCGCCGGACTATAAATAGCATTTTAAATTCTAACGAAGCCTTTCATAGATACACAAAGCATGTAGGTCTATATGCATTTCAGTGTCTTAGAAAATGAGCAATCCTGGGGCGCCTGGGTGGCTCAGTCAGTAAAGCATCTGCCTTCAGCTCAGGTCATGATCCCAGGGTCCTGGGATCGAGCCCCGCATTGGGCTCCCTGCTCAGTGGGGGGGTCTGCTGCTCCCTCTCCTGCTCCCCCTGCTTTTGCGCCCTCTGTCAAATAAATACATCTTTTAAAAAAAAAAAAAAAATGACCAATCCTGAAACAGATTTTGTAAAAGCTGAGAAAGGGAAATAGAGACTTTGACTCCTACTTTTTCTAAAACCATGTTAGATTCCATGTGACAGACAGAAAAAAAGATTAAAAATCTCTTCCTCCAATGATTGCATCAAAAACGATAATGATACATGGTATCAAACTACCACCCACAACCAAAACATAAAAATCTAACCTCAGTCTATCTTTCTTGCCTAAGACTGCATTAATTTAATAGTAAAGATCATAAAATTTTATGAATAAGAAAAAAGTCTTACTGGGGCACATGAGCAGTTAAGAGGCTATCGTGATGTTCTGCACTGTTCTCTCAAGTGGGTGCTCACACCTCAAGGGCGATCCACTGAGGTGCAGACAAAAAGTAGTCAAAATTGCTGTGTATGTATTTTTTCTTTAAAAATAAGTTATATTTTTTTATGCATAATAACACTGGTGCCTTAACTCTGGCCATAAAGCAAATAGCTGTGTGTCAAATACAGTGAGGAAGATAACCTAAGGGAAAAATACTGCCCAGAGTCTGAAAGTGGGGATTCTCACTACTTTTATTCACATGATTACAGCATACGGCAGTTGATGTTTGCTTAAGTGGATTTATAGATACTGAATACTTTGCAATACCACAGGAAGAGTTATAAAGGTATACTATTTAATTGTTTAGTACTTAAAAAGAGTTCTACATCTTAAAAGAATTATGCATTTTTCACAAAAAGAAAAATGTTCCAAATTTTCCAGGATGACAAATGACTGTAATAATGTAACAACAGAAGCTTTAAAAAATACACTTAACTCCATTCTTTCAAGAGAAAAGCAATATTTTAACAGTGAGTTTAAAATGTTTTTAAACTTGTTCTGTGGATAGAACATTTAAAAAAGGAAAGTGATTACATCTATAAGTGACATTGTGAAAACATATGTCTCCCATAAATCACACAATCTGGAAATGTAATTTTCCAGCTGATTTAAAAATCTTCCAAATCGACATTTTTCAGAAGGCTTCAAACTTACCTGGTAAAAGCAGAACAACTTAATTTCCTCTGAACTACAGGCCAATATCTCTCATGAATTCAGATGCAAAAATCCTCAACAAGATATTAGCAAACCGAATCCAACAATATATTAAAAAAAATCATATACCATCATTAAGTGGGATTTATTTCCAGGATGCAAGGGTGGTTCAATATTCACAAAACAATCAACGTGATACATCATTCAGAGAAGGGATAAAGACCACAGGATCATTTCAACAGATGCAGATAAAGCATTTGCCAAAGTACAACATCCATTCTTGATAAAAACTCTCTGCAAGGTAGGTCTAGAGGGGACATATCTCAACATTAAATACAGTCCTTATATAAAAAACCTACAGCCAAAATCATCCTCAATGGGGAACGACAGAGCTTTTCCCCTAAGGTCAGGAACAAGACAGGGATGTCCACTCTCACCACTTGTTATTCAACATGGTACTGGAAGTCCTAGCCATAGCAGTTAGACAACACAAAGAAATAAAAGGCATCCAAATTGGTAAGGAAGACGTAAAATGTTCACTGTATGCAGATGACATGATACTAGAAATAGAAAACCCTAGAGACTCCACCAGAAAACTGCTAGAGCTGATAAACGAATGCAGTAAAGTCGCAGGATACAAAATCAGTGTACAGAAATCTGTTTCATTCCTACACACTAATAATGAAGCAGCAGAAAGTGAAATAAAACAATCCCATTTACAACTGCATGAAAAGCAATAAAATATCTAAGGATAAACTTAACCCAAGAGGTGAAAGACCTGTATTTTGTGAACAGTGATGAAAGAATCCAAAAGGATGCAAAGAAATGGGAAGACATTCCATTCCATGCTCGTGGGATGGAAGAGCAAATAATGAATGTCCATAGTACCCAAAGCAATCCACACATTAAATGCAATCTCTATCAAAATACCACCAACATTTTTCACAGAAGTAAAACAAACAATCCTACAATTTGTATGGAACCACAAAAAACCTTGAATAGGCAAAGCAATATTGAAAAAGAAAAACAAAACTGGAGGTATCCCAATTCCAGATTTCAAGTTATATTACAAAGCAGTAGTAATTAAAACAGAATGGTACGGGCATAAAAACAGACACATAAATCAATGGAATAGAACAGAAAACCCAGAAATAAACTCACAATTACATTGTCAATTAATCTTTGACAAAGGAGGAATGAATATACAATGGGAAAAAGACAGTCTCTCCAACAAACAGTACTGGGAAAACTGGACAACCACAGGCAAAAGAATGAAATGGGACCACTTTCTTTCACCATACACAAAAATAAATTCAAAATGGATTAAAGAGCTAAATATGAGACCCAAAACCATAAAAATCCTTGAAGAGATCACAGGGGTAATGTCTCTGATGTCTGCCATAAGCAAATTTTTCTAGTTATGTCTAAGATAAGGGAAATAAAAGCAAAAATAAACTATTGAGACTATATCAAAATAGTTTCTGCCCAGCAAAGGAAACAATCAACAGAACTAAAAGGCAACCGGGCACCTGGGTGGCTCAGTTGGTTGGGCGGCTGCCTTCAGCTCAGGTCATGATCCTGGAGTCCCGGGATCGCGTCCGGCTTCGGGCTCCCTGCTCAGCGAGGAGCCTGCTTCTCCCTCTAACCCTCCCCCCTCTCATGTACTCTCATTCTCGCTCTCTCAAATAAATAAATCTTAAAAAAAAAACAAAAACTAAAAGGCAACCTACTGAATGGGAGAAAATATTTGCAAATGATATATCTGACAAAGGGTTAATATCCAAAACATATAAAGGACTGATAAAACTCAACAGCCCAAAACCAATCCAATTAAAAAATGGGCAGAAGACATATCCAAAATATATAAAGGACTGATAAAACTCAACAGCCCAAAACCAATCCAATTAAAAAATGGGCAGAAGACATGAACAGACATTTCTCCAAAGAAGATATCCAGATGGCTAATGGACACATGAAGATGCTCAACATCACTCATCATCAGGGAAGTGCAAATCAAAACTACAATGAGTTATCTCCTCACACTGTCAGAATGGCTAAAATCAACAGCACAAGAAACAAGTGTTGGTGAGGATGTGGAGCATCTTGCACTGCTGGTGGGAATACAAACTGGAGCGGTCACTATAGAACAGTATGGAGATTCCTCAGAAAGTTAAAAATAGAACTACCCTACGAGCCAGGCATCACACTGCTGGCTATTTAGCCAAAAAATACCAAAATACTTTAATCTAAAGGGATGCATGCGCCACTCTGTTTATTGCAGCATTATTTACAATAGCCAAAGTATGGGAACAGCCCAAGTGTCCACTGACTGATGAACGGATACAGAAGCGTGTATATATATGGAATATTACTCAGCCATAAAAAAATGACACCCTGCCATTTGCAACGACATAGATAGAGAGTATAATGCTAAGTGAAATAAGTCAGAGAAAGACAAATACCATAGGATTTTACTCCAATGTGGGATTTAAGAAACAAAACGAGAAAAGGAAAACAAAAAGACAAACCAGGAAATAGACTCTTTAACTATAGAAAACTGACGGTTACCAGAGGGGAGGTGGGTGGGAAGATGGGGGAAATAGGGGATGGGAATTAAAGAGGTTTATCATGGGGGGGAAAGAAAAAAGAATGCTCAAACCCTGCTGAGAGTAGTATGCAATGTGTAAGAAAGGCAACATACCAAAGGTCTGATTTCTGAAACATTTAACCTCAAGAATTTCAGACAAGGTATTCCTTCTGTTCTCCATTATATATATCCCTAAGAACCCTTACTTTAACCTGCCCTGAAAGTCATAAACTTAAAATACGAATATCCGGTATCTTATACAACTAATATAACAGTATTATCCATTAGTGAACCCAAGGCCTGAGCAGTTCACAGACAATAGTGACTGAATCTTTTTCATGATCCCTATCTACACACCCCTAACCTCAATGAAAATACAGAAGCTATGAATCCCAAAATAATAAGTTACCTCTCTTCTTTTTTCCCTCCGTTCCACCTTCTTACTCAAGGGAACAAGTTTCCTCCTACGGAAAACAGAACACATTATCAGAAAACCGAAGTGCATGTTCTGCGTGTACCTTTAAAAAAAAAAAGAGAAGAGGGGCGCCTGGGTGGCTCAGTCGGTTAAGCGTCCGCCTTCGGCTCAGGTCACGATCTCAGGGTCCTGGGATCAAGCCCCACATGGGGCTCCTTGCTCAGCGGGGAGCCTGCTTCTCCCTTTGCCTGCCACTCCTTCTGCTTGTGTGCTCACGCACTCTCTCTCTCTCTGACAAATAAATAAAATCTTTAAAAAAATGAGGAGAAAAAAGGATTGGAGTTGATTTTGTAGGGCTCAGCTCAATATAGCCAAGATTATATACTTTAACAATTTTCTAGGTATTTAATGCTATAGAAAGTCAGACATTTTCATATGTATTTATTTATTTATTTTTAAAGATTTTATTTATTTGAGAGAATGAGAGAGAGAGCATGAGAGGGGGGAGGGTCAGAGGGAGAAGCAGACTCCCTGCTGAGCAGGGAGCCCGATGTGGGACTCGATCCCAGGACTCCAGGATCATGACCTGAGCCGAAGGCAGTCGCTTAACCAACTGAGCCACCCAGGCGCCCTTCATATGTATTTTAATGTGTATTTTACTTTTTGTTTTCTTTAGGCGTTCTGAGACTTCTGAGGGCATTCACTGTGCCAAGATTAACGCTTCAGTTTTAACAAAGAAGAATTTTCTGTAGAAGACTGCCATCTTTAGCTTTCTCTGCAGGTCACAATGAAGAAGTATTAGGATCTATCACTCCTTAGGAAGATATTCTGTGGATTTCATATCACTTTTAAAAATTAGTTTTCAGTGAACTCAGAATAAAGTTCTTACATTCTTATTTATTTAAAAAAGTTTTTAGGTCATCGTCAATTCCTTAATTTTATGATTCTGTCAGGGAGTTATAAAGAAAATTTTCTGAAGCTGCTTTTCAGACAGGGAGGGGTCAGACAGGGAGGGGATCATCAAGTTTTACTCAACTGTTTTTTAAATCCTGCAGCATCAAAGGGCACAATTTTAACTGGAAATAAACTTTCTTCTTGCAACATATCATAAAAGGTTATCCGAAATTGGATTTAATAAGAAGCATTACCAGAGATTTCATAATCTCTCATCTTCCTAATATGTCCCATGGAAAGATAGACTTAAAAAATAAATATAATAAATGAATGATCTAAATACTTACTGTCGCTTTAGTGTAAGTTTTCTAATTCGAATTAGGTACTGGGTGATCTTGGTGAATCTCTGCTTACACTTGTGTCGAATGAAACGGGGCCAGTAAATTAGATTTTCATCTATCTGCTCCAGTGCTTTCTCATAGTTTTTATGAAGCCGGACCTATCAAACAGAAAAAAGGAAGCTTAAAGAGTAAGGGTAAATTATTAGGTCTTCACTGCTATGATACCCATGGGACCTAAGGAGGTTGGCTTCAAAAGTTTAATCCAGGGGCACTATTGTGGCTCAGCTGGTGAAGCATCTGACTCTTGATTTTGGCTCAGGTCATGATTTCAGGGTCCTGGGGTCGAGCCCTGTGTTGGGCTCTGTGCTCAACATGGAGTCTGCTTCTCCCTCTGCCCACCCCCCACCTCCCTGCTCATACTCTCTCTCTCATAAGCAAATAAATCTTTTTTCTCTTAAAGATTTATTTATTTATTTATTTGACAGAGAGAGAAACAGCAAGAGAGGGAACACAAGCAGGGGGAGAGGGAGGGGGGAAGCAGGCTTCCCGCGGAGCAGGGAGCCCAACACGGGGCTCCATCCCAGGACCCTGGGATCATGACCTGAGCCAAAGGCAGACCGCTTAACGACCGAGCCACCCAGGTGCCCCTCATAAACAAATAAATCTTAATGAAAAGTTTAATACAGCTATGGTCAAGGAAGAGAGAAAAGCATGTGGCATTTTTGCTCTTGATTAATGATCATTGTAATTTTATGCCAAGTCTTACCCGTTCCCAGAGACGCCTAGGAAAAGCTGCTCGCTCTATAACCTTCATATACAAGTAGCACTGTCCTGCAGGATAAAATAAATACCATTAATATTATTTACAGAGAGACTAGAGAACATCCTTTTATGAGCTGTTGACTAGTTCTCATGGAAGTTAAAACTGAGGAGTTACCTTTCTCTTCTTTGATAGTGGCATACTGACTGTTTGCCAGGGGACAAGACGACCGATTACACAGTCCAGTCAGGCTATATTCATTTCTGCAAAAACTCTGAGTCTTAGTTCTAGAATGGGAGGAAAAGAGCAAAAATTGTAAGATGAATTACCAAGAGGGCAACTGAAGGAATCTTTGTTCAATATGCAAATCTAGACTCACCTAATCTTAAAGGAACAAAACTGCTTGTTTCCTAGTGTATCCCAGATAACCTACAAGACAAAGAAAAAACCCAATTCAATTGCTTTGACCCAACAGATGGGAATATTAACTCAAGAAAACAATGCCCTAGGGCAATGCCCTGGTTTACTGAGGAAGTCTCAAAGGAGTCTTTGAGGAATGAGAGGAGGAAGAAATGCTTTGTAAAATAGTCTGATCTGTTTTCTTTTTACAAAGATTCTTGTAGAAAAATAAAATACAAATTGGCAATAGCCATCACCCCATGACCCACAGATAAAATTTCATTAGAATTTTGTAAATATTTTTGAATTTTTTCTATACATGTACTTTCCATCAACCAGTATGCCTATATTTTTAAAAATGAGATGTATATACATTCTTTTTTTACTTGATATGTTCATTATCCATTGTAAAAGGCTGCACAGTACTAGACTGTTGGATATATGTACCATAATTTGATCTCATCTGGCAAAGAAAATCATCTACTGCTATCTTCTACTAACATGTACTTTATTCTTTCAGCATTGATTATATATTTAATTTATGTAAGGCACTGGTATCTCTAAATCCTGACACACAGGAGGTACTCAAGTATTTGTTGAATCAAAGAAGGTATAGTCCTTAAACAGTTTTATCTATCTATTTAGGGGGAATGAAATGTAAACAAAACACCACAAAGCATTAGTCTAAGTGCCACAAAAGAAGTTTTTAAGAGCCTTTGACAAGTGAGCTGCCCTGAGGAACTGGGAAAGGTTTTAAAGAAGTTAAAGCCTAAAACATAAATAAGTGTAAACAAACAGAATAACATTTTTAGAATTTTATAGGATGTGTCTTTGGTGGGGGATGACAGGAAACAGGTGAGAGGAAATCAAACTGGGAAAGGAGTTAATTCTAGCTTGTGGCTTTAAATATCATCTATAAGTTGATGACTCCCAAATTGTCATCTCCTGGTCAAACTTCTCTCCAGAGCCGAAGTATATATACACCCAACTGTCAACCTGACATCTCCACTTGGATGTCTGAAAGGTATCGCACACATTAACAACCAAATGAAGCTCTCAATTCCACATCCCTCAAAATACTGTTTTCCTTCCCCATCTCCACAAATATAACCACCACTGAACTATTTGGACAAATCCAAAAATCCTTTGATTTTTCCCTTTCCCCCTTCACTGAATGGATTACGTAGTGTTTTCAGTTATACCAATAATACAGATCTCAAATTCATCCACTTCTTTTCCTCTCCACCATTACTACCTTGATTGAAACTACTTTCATCATACTCTAGTCTCCTTGCTTTCATTCTTTCTCTCCTTCAAAAGCCTCTCACATAACCACACAACTTTTCACAAAATAAGTCAGATGTCATTTCCCATTAGAAGCCCTAAAAATACTTCCTACAAGACTCTACATGATCTTGTCCTGCAAGCATATCCAACTCATTATCTCTCTCTCTTCCCTCGATTCCTATAGCACAGGTCACATTGGTATTCTGTAATATATTCCTTTTTTCTTACCTCCAGATCTTTGCATTTTACTGTTCCCATGGCCTGGACCTGGATTTTTTGCTTTTCCCTCAGCCCCTCAATGCCTGCTTGTTCTCATCTTTTAGATCTCAGCTCAAATGTCTTCCATTCAGGGAAACCTTCCCAGATCAGCTTTGTCTGAAGTGGTCTCTGCTAATTACTCTCTACTTCATCAACCTTGGTCTTTCTTTCACAGTATTATTACACAGTACAATGGTTTTCAATTTGTTCACGTGTATACCACCTGTCTCCTCCACCAGAGTGCTCCAGGAAAAGAGGTCTTTTGTCTGCTTATTAAAAACTAAATCTCCAGTAATTACACAGTACTTGGCACACCGTAAACACTTGTTATTTCTCATACATGTAACTAAATAAATGAATTGAGGGGGCGTTTGCCTTCGGCTCAGGTCATGATCCCAGGCTCCTGGGATCAGCCCCGTGTCGGGCTCCCTACTCGGCGGGAAGCCTGCTTCTCCCTCTCCCACTCCCCCTGCTTGTGTTCCCTCTCTCGCTCTCTGTCAAAAAATAAATAAAATCTTTAAAAATAAAGAAACATTATTAAATAAATGAATCGAGGATGCTTCCAAAAAATTATGACTTGGGCAGCCAATGGAGCAAATGTAAAGAAAATCTAACACAGAAAAAGCAGACTTAAAAGTAACATACACGTGGAAGAAAGGGAGCCTTAAATTTCATGTCCAAACTTGGCCGTACCAACCCCCACCTCACCCCCCACCCGCGCCTGCCTCCCACGTCCAATGACACCACAGGCAAAGTCCTTCACTGCTGGGTACCATGGACTGGATAAGCCAACCCTGTGGATTGAAGTGACGGTGTTCCAGCCCGTTTACCCAGCTAAGGAAGCGGGCTGGGGATCCCGAGTAGACACGTGAGAGCCCCACGCTCGGAAATCGGGGTTCTAGAAGCCTCGGTTCTGGAGCAACACGAGGCTAATGCGATGGGCCAGCTGAGTGGCTTCTGAGTCTCCTAAAGCGGGAGAACCCAGGTGGCAGAGAAACACGACACTCACATCATCTGACTGCATGGCGTCCGCGGTTCAGAATGCAAAGCCTGGCCAGATCTAGGGAGCAGCCATGCTTCTTCCGGAAAATCACTTCCGGAGAGCCTGGTCTCACCTATCGCGAGAGTTTTGATTTCTCGGGCTTGCGTAGTGCCCTTGGGCGGCGCAACTTCCGCGTTCACCGCCACGTCCGGTCCGTCACCGCCAGTTCTTACTGCCTATATCTTGTTCCGGGTCTCCCTTTGGGACGGTAAACACGGTTAGCGGCCCCCTGCTACTCCGCGCAGGAGTCGGCCAAGGCCTGGGGCGCGGAGGTGGAGGTCGCTGGGCACGCCCTTGTCCAAAGCGCGGTCTATGACTGCCCTGAGGTTTGGCTGGCCCACGCCGGCGGCCGGCCTCCTCTGTCGCGGGGTGCGCTCAGGAAAGCGCGGTCCGCCTCCCGCCGGCCCCTAGCGCCTAGCCGTCGGAGCTGCATTACTTTTACTCCGCCGTCGCCGGGGCTGTGGAGCTCGAACTCGGTCCCTCTTCACCTGAGACCCGCGCTCCCGCTCCCGCACTCACTTCCCTCTCGCTTAACCTTGCACGCACTGTTGTTTGGTGTGACGCTGGGTCTTGACCTTTGAAATTTATGGATTGGGTAATATTAAAAGCAAAAAAAAAAAAATTGGAGGATTAAGTTTGTCCCCCTCTTTTTATTTTTGACAGGAAAAAGAAAACGTTTAGTAGCTCATACCGTTTTTCTCAAGAAAGGCCAGATTAATACCAAAAGAGCAAAAAAAGGCATAATCTCAGAATAAGGATGGGCACGCACTTTGCATATCACATTATAAAGTAATTATATCGTAAGTAATGTGTGTGCTGCATACAGGTGAAAACTATGAATTGGAACCACCCTGTTAAAGGGGTGCCTGGGTGGTTCAGTCAGTTAAGCCGAGGCTTAATTGATGGATTCGACTCAAGTCATGATCTCGGAGTCCTGGAATCCAGTCCCTTCCCGGACTCCTTGCTCAGCGGGGATGTGGCTTGAGGAGTCTCTCTTTCCCTCTCCCTCTGTCCCTCCCTTCCGCTGTCAATCTCCCTCTAAAAATAAGTAAATCTTAAACAAAACGACCTCTTGGAAACCATTGATTTGGCAGTGGTTTTTGGAGCCAAATTTAGGTTATAAAAACAAACTGCTATTTACTAAGTATCTTTAGGCAAGTTACCCTTTAGCAAACAGTCCCATTTGAAAAAGGGGGGATATATGATGGCTGGTGGTATGTTAAATGCATAGTTTACATTGCTTCATAAGAAACAGTTTTGATTGTTCTCACTCATCTACTTGCCTTTCCTGGTTTAAAGACTTAGAGGACAGTCATCACACATACAATGCCCTTTTATGTTAAAATCGAGTTTAAAAATAATATGGAAGAGGGATACCTGGCTGGCTCAATAGCAGAGTCTGCGACTCCTGATCTCCAGGTAGTGAGTTCAGTCCTCCCTTGGGTGTAGAGATTACTTAAAAAATAAATCAAAAGATGAAGCTTAAGAAATAATAATGTGGAAGAAATCAAAAGATAATACCACGTGTACCACACCACACTCCCCAAATTATTTAAGTAGAGGAAGTGATATATGTATATATGTATGTATATACATTTTGTATATATATACATTGTATGTATATACTACATTTCTTACCCAACTCATCAGTTGATAGACATTTAGGTTCTTACCATATCTTTGGGTATTGTAAATGCTGCAATGAATGCGGGGAGTGCATACCATTAACCATTCAAAAACATGGGTTTGAATTGTATGGATCCACTTATATGTGAATTTTTTTTTCAATAAATAAAGTGCAGTACTGTAAATGTATTTTCTTTTCCTTGGGATTTTTAACATTTTTTTTCTAGCTTAGTTTATGGTAAGAATACAGTATATAATACATATACCAAATATGTATGGGGTTGGCATGCCCCTAACTCCCACATTGTTCAAGAGTCAACTGTATATATATAGATATAGATATAGATATATATTTATTATATATATTATAAATATATATATAATTTAGTTAGTTTCTCATTTTCTTCAGATAAATACCAAGAAGTGGAATTATTGGATCATATGGCAGTTCTATTTTTTAATTTTTTGACGAACCTCCATACTGTTTTCCATAGTGGCTCCACCAGCTTGCCTTCCCACCAGCAGTGCACAGAGGGTCTATTTTCCTCCAGATCCTAACCAACACTTGTTATTTTTTGTCTGATTCTGGCCTTTCTGACTGGTGTGAGGTGATATCTCATTGTGGTTTTGATTTTTATTTCCCCAGTGATTAGTGATGTTGAACCTTTTTTCATGTTTCCAACATTTTTTTTCATATTGTCCATCTTGGATGTCTTCTTTGGAAAACTGTCTATTTGGGTCCTCTGCCCATTTTTTAATTGGATTGTTTGGTTTTTTGGTTTTGAGTTGCATAAGTTCTTCATATATTTTAGATATTAACCCCTTACTAGATATATCATTTGCAAATATCTTTTGCATTCACTAGGTTGCCTTTTTGTTTTGTTGATGGTTTTCTTTGCTATGCAAAGCTTTTTATTTTGATATAGTCCCAATCCTTTATTTTCTGCTTTTGTTTCCCTTGCCTTGGGAGGCATCTCCATAAATATGTTGCTAAGGGCAATGTCCAAGAGATTGCTGCTTATCTTTTCTTTCAGGAGTTTTATGGTTTTGGACCTCATATTTTGGTCTTTACTCCATTTCAAATTTATTTTTGTGTATGATGTAAGAAAGCGGTCCAGCTTCATTGTTTTGTATGTAGCTGTCCAGTTTACCCAACACTATTATTGAAACAACTGTCTTTGCCCCATGTTGTATTCTTGCCTCATTTGTCATAAATTAATTGACCATATAGGAGTGGGGCTTATTTCTGGGCTCTCTATCCTGTTCCATTGACCTCTGTGGCTATTTTTATGCTAGTACCATACTGATTTGATTAATATAGGCCTTATATCTTGAAATCTGGGATTGTGATACCTCCAGTTTTGTTCTTCTCAAGATTGCTTTGGCTACTCCAGGTCTTTTGTGGTTCCACATGAATTTTGGGGTGGGTGGATGTGTAGTAGTATATAACTGTTGTGTTAATCTGCATTTCTCTGATGACTGAAGAAGTTAAGCATCTTTTCACATACTTACTGGCCAGATTCTTCTTTGATTAAGTACTGTGTAAGTCTTTGGTCCCTTCCTTCCCAGAGGAGATTTTTATTAGGATGCTTTTTCAATTCTTTCTTATCACATTGTAGGCATTCTTGGCTATATTCTGGATATGAATTCTTTCTGAAATAAATCTATTGCAAATATTTTCTACTCTGGATTGTTTTCCCTTCTAGCAATAGTGTCTTTGACGAACAGGATTTACTTTCAATGATATCCAATTTATCAATATTTTCCTTTGTGTTTGGTGTTCCTTGAAGTTGATACCATTATTATCATCAACTGGTTTTTACAGAGAAGTTAATTGAGGTGCTTGGCACTGGAACTCTCTCGGGGCCAGGACTACAGTGAGGCAGGCCTAGGGCAGCGATGACTCAGGTTCCTGCAAGTGTGCCCAGCATTTGCATGGCTCAGTCAGTGTCTCCTCATATTTTGAGCCTTGGATGCCTCACTTGCCTCAACCTAGCTCTGGCCCTACCAAGGTCTTGAATTACCTCCCTACGTGTTATCACCTTCCTGCAGGCTAGAGCTAAATAATTCTACTTGGGTTCTCCGAATTTGGAATTCAGTAGCCTGAAGTTTCATTTTACTGGCAAATGATCATCCTGCTCAGTCTACCAAACACGGTACCTGATGAAAAGTACCCAGGTCTCTGCTCTGCTTACCATGTTCTCAGTTTTCCTGAATAGGTGACTGAATTTGCTTCAGTCCTAGCAGAGTTTGAGATGCAGAAAGTGTTCCACGACTTACTTAAGAGAATTTCAGGAGCTTCCCAGGAACTTTCAAGAACTGTGTAGGCTCGCGTGTGAGGGGAGGAGCAGATGCTCCCGGTAACCCCTGTGGACTGGATTCTAAGCCCGGCACCGGCGAAAACCTGGATCAAGGATCGCTGGGCCTGGGCGCGCGGAGAGTTATCCCCCCTTTCCCAAACCTCCTTTCCGAGTCTTCGCCCCAGCTCGGGCAGGGCGCAAACTGAAAGTGGAAAACCGCGGGGCTCTCGGCAGTGGAGCGAGCCTCCTACTCCAAGACAAGGTGAGTGGCAGGCACTGGGTCTTTTCAGGCTGGAGTGATACTTGGAGGGGACAGGGTCTTGCTGCCCACAAATCAAAGGAGACTTCCTGGTGCGCACGGAAGCTGGGAAGCCGCCCGCTGGATTCGCAGCCGCAGGACACCTCCTCTTTGTGCCCAGAAGGGAGTGTGTGTCAGAGAAAGACGGAGTAGTGCGCGGAAAAAGAAGCCAAGTCTGTTTTGGGAAACCTTGGGCAGCGCTTTCCAGAGACACCGCCTGAAATGTAAAACTAGCAGGGGCCGGAAAAGCACAGGTGGGAGGCCGGTGACACGCCGGAGCCCCCGCAGGAGCCGGGGGAAGGCAACTGGGGGGATTTCACGTCCCTCCCCTTTGCCACGATCTTCCCAGCCCCTCCAGTTCCAGAGGCTCACTCCGCCACGTTGTGTTGAGAATTGCATCCTTCTTCCCCACATCTTCTCTGAGAATCACTTGTTGCTGGAATTGTGTGCAGAAGTGGTAGGGATTCTGACTGCCCAGCTATAGCGGGCATTGCGTATTTCATGGAGAAAATGCCCTGGAGGGAGCCCCAAGACTGGCAGGCTTTCATTATCCATATGCAATACATTTCTTGGTATTTTTCACCCGATTAGCGCCCTCATTTTGTGTAAGATGTAGAAATAACATCGATGTGATTTTCATTTTCTGGGCATCTTTTAATGATTCTTGAATATGTAGCAAATGTCACGCAAAAGGACTGTTTTCCTTAACATCACAGCTCCCAACAGACTGCCCTCCTACTCGCTGCCACATCTCCCTAAAATGCGTGCGGTGACTTGGCTGGTTCATTTCATTTGCGGAGTGCTTGCGCTCTGGCTGGGTGTATGGCAAGTTGGTCTTCAGGACCTCATTCTCCTTGTATGCCCTTCCTTCCCTCCACATGAGACAACCCAGAAGCTCGTGACCAATCTTGGGCTTGCTCGCGATGTCACACTACAACTAGGGCATCGTTTCTGGTCCACCCTGCGGTCTCTCAAAGGGAGGGGGCTTTCAGGTGGGTCCCAGCTATCCGCGTCGAATAAGCAACCCAGGTATTTGCACACTAAAGTGGCAGACCCACCAATCAAGAAGCACCCTCACCTCAATTTCACAACTTCCTCCTGCTGTCTGCAAGCCACAAGCACTGTCCTAGCGTCAGAGGTTCATTAAGGTCAGCTCCATCTTTGATACTGCTGTAGTAACTTCCTTTGCGGGCTTCCTGCTAGATGGCAGTGTGTAACAGTGAATTAAATACACAGCATTAACTGTCACTGTTATTATGGCTCATCTTTTATTCTTCACTTAAAAGAACTGTTTATCCTACAAACAGTACATTAAAAAAATTAAAACTAGGGTTAAATTTTGAAAATAAAGAACAAGAGCATAGTTTGGACAAACAATAATGTTATTCACAGATGTGTAAGTATTGCTCAGATGCGACATTTCCAACCCATGTTTAAATGCTTTCTAAATGTGGAATATAAAGTGTTGATTTCGGTGGGAATGCAATACCTAATTCAATTACCAGCATTTCCCGATAAACATTATAGTGTTTCTGAACATGGGTTGTTAAACATTAAAAAATATATATGTCTGTCTTTATTTACAGTGTTTTTAAGGTATTTATTTCTTTGAGAATAAAATTTTGAGTTTTCAAAAGTTAATGCTGAATTACTAAAAAGGAGAATGAAGATAAAGTAACCCTAAACTTGTTATATAGAAATATTTCTTTATATTTACAGGACTCTTGGTTTATGATGACTCAGACTGTCTTAATGACTATCTCTTTACTTGATTGGTCTTTCTTCCGTGGAGAGTTTTTGCTCCTGGACACTATTTGTGGGATCGGAGAGCTTCATTTTGGGATGAAACCCCAGGAGATCCCCTGGTCCAGCCCTTTGTCTTTGGGCATGTGAAGTGTTAGCCACACTGTGTTGGTGTTATTTAACCAGTGCCTCACTCATGATTACATAAATGACCAAAGCAGATGAGGGATTTCAATTCACATCTTTTTCCGGGTAGGAAGATTGTTACATCGTAACCAATAAACTCTTCTTGGGGAAAGAACAGTTACTAAGAAGACCTTCCAAGGAGAAAGATTGAGAAAGTCTTGCTCTTTGGAAGCCAAGTTCTTGGTGTAATACAGAATCTTCACAATTTTGTGCCCTCACCTTTACTTAAAAAAACCTATTCCCTTTGAACACTTCTATTTGAGGCTTCATATCAATCTTTTCTGTTTTTTGCTTTTTTGGTCTGGAAATGTTTTAAGTTAGTTTCTTCATTAAGTAGCACCACTAAATGAAGTTATATTAATACTACATAATTTGAATGCTTCTGCATGTCCAGAATTTAAGTGTTAAGAATGACATCACCTTCAGTTCTACAATAGAGATGTGAAGGTCTCAGGCTGCAAATCCTCCACCTGCTCCCCACCATTAACCACCAGCCTGGCCTCACGTGACTGCCAGTATCCCTTCATCTCTCTTTATTTATCTGTCTTACCTGAAATGTGTGCTTGGTGGAAGAGGATCACCTTCCCAGATAGAAATCTGCAACCCTAAGCACTCTAGTAAAAATAAATGCTTAGCAAAATATGAAGTCTTTTTAAAAAGAGTGAGGAAAATGAACACCAATAAATGTCAATAAAGAAAATTGGATGAAAGTGGAAATGAACCACCATGGCATGTTCGCCATGTGCGCAAGAACAGGCACAGGCACTAAGGAAGTGCAAATTAAAGAGTATGTCAACTTTTTAATGTTTGGCAAGTGTTTTATATGCATCCAATAAAGCAACTTTAGAAAGTTTCCTGAAATCTGCCAGCTTCCTGCATCCTTTCTACTGCTGTGATAGAAACAAGCACAATGATATGGACCTAGATCTCCCAACTTGGCATTGGGAGGGGTAAGGCTGGCCAAAGCAGGCGGCCCGGAGAGTCTAGGAGAACGGCTGGGCTAGTGAAGGAGGTGTGGATGTGTTAGGTAGGGTCTAGAGCACAGAACAGGAAGCTACACTCCAGGAATAGTTGGAACAAAGGCTATGTGTGGCAGAAGCTGGAGAAGTAGGGCGGGGTAGAGGGAGTCTTGTTTTCGGAGCTAATGCATTTGATCTTAATCTTGAAATCTGTGGGAAACCATTGATGGATCGTAATCAGAGGACAGAGATCCAGTTTACATCCCAGAAACAACTCTATAGCGAAGTGGAGAGTGCAAGGGGTCAGACTGGTAGGAACACCAGTTGTCAGGCTTTTAGAGAAACCAAATAGGAATGAAAGAAGAGTGTTGATGAGGACAAGTAGTTGAAGGCAGTGGTTGAAAAGCTCCTGGAGAGTCGTCCAAAGGCCCTTAGATCTTCTCACCAGCCTGCCATCATCTGTTTTTCTTAGGACAGTCCTGTTTAAGGGATATTGTGAGGATTTATAGGTTATAAAATGAAAACATACTTTCGGAGAGTCAAACCTACTTGAGAAATTACACCTTAGTGGGTATAATTTAAGCTTGGTAATTAGATACATTCCTTTTAAAGACTCTCCCTGGTCTAACCTTAAGCTCTGTTTAGACAGTCGCTTATTAACTCAGTTGACCCACCAATGACTAGAGGAGAGACGATCAAAAGAGCCTTCCCAGAGTTCCCAGCCTCTGCCTCACCTTTTTTCCTTGCATGGGGACAGGAAGGGAGAGAGAGAGACACACACATAAAGTGTCAGGGTCAGAAAACCCCATGCGTCTCCCAGGGTTACCTTCTCATTTTATACTCAGAGATGCAGGGCAGAAATCATCTTCTAAGTCCCATTTCTGAGACCCTTAACCTATACCTTGGACTGGCACTGTGAGGTTGAAATTTGAAGCTGGCATCCTCAGACTGCTAATTTGCTCTAAGATCCCTCCTCCGTCCATTTTAATTCAAAACAAAGTGGAGAAATTTGAAATTATTTTAGGGTGAAGGTATTGCTGGTTTTGATGGACTAGTGCTTGCAGGAATGTGAGCTAGTCACGCTCAGCTTCGGACCCCGCTCTGGGCAGCAGATGGCCAGCCCCAGGCAGTGCACACAAGCCAAAAAATGCATTTCAGAAGCTCAGCTCTAGGGTCAAGAGGGTTAGCAAGTGTCCGTTTCAGATGTTACCTACCATGGTTGTCTGAACAAGCACACATTGCTTCAATCCAGGAATGGAGTGTTCTGGGACACCCTCTTGGTGGACTCTGAGATTCACCCTGTGGGCAGTGATGAAACAGAAGGGAGCTTTCCTCCTGGAGCTCCATTGCATGGCGCTTACTGACTTTCGCCATGCTCTCAGCAAGTTCATCTGTCCCACCAGTGGGGGCACTGGTGACTGGATGACAAGCTCCTGGGTGTAATTGATACCACATATTAGATTGATGTGCCCCAAGGTCTGGTTGATAGCTGCATGCTATAAATTGTAGTACCATCTACACTAACTGGCTCTGTTCTTTAGAATAGTGGTGGGCATTTAACCACAGCTCAGTCCCTGAGACCTCACTATACCTCTGGCTTTGTGGGTATAAGCTAAATTGAAATTCTTTGGATGAAAGGGAATTTGTAACCTTAAATCCCTCTGTCATAGTTCATACAGCCATGTCAAGACTTAAAAAGGCCCTACCTAGGACAGACCCTAGGACAGCATTGTGGTAGCTGTAAAAATACCCCGAACTATATCTTCCCATTCTCATCCTATCTTTTGTTTTCCTTTATTACTGACCCTCTTTGACTCCTAACAAATGGTCACTATTTTCTCCATCTCTTTCCTTTCCCATGAGCCTGAAGACAGGTGACCTGATTTCTAGACCCACTTCAACCTATAGAAACTATGATCTTGGGCAAATCACTTAAACTCGCTGAGGCTCAGTTTCCTTATTTGTGGGAACTGAGAATAAAACCTACCTTGCTTACTTTACAAAGTGGTTATCAGTAAGATTGAGGGGAGTGATAGATGTGAAAATCTTCTGAAGATGATAGAGTTTTATACCCACTTAAGGTGGTAATAATTCATTATCTAATCTGGGTTACATTAATTCTAGCTAAAATAAATAGCCTTTGCATATAAAACAGAAATTGGATCATCTTCTTGTAATGCAAGGGAAAGAAATAATGACAGCGAACGTTTATTCTTTATTGTGATGAAACTGAAGCTTAGAAAGATTTAGTAACTTGTCCAAATTTATATTATGTGTAAATGACAGAGCCAGGATTGAAACCCTAAGTGCTAGCTCCACATGTTAGGTAGTTCATAGCTACTAGCATCAACTGAGTAGAAGGGAAGACAATTTTCAGGTTCTTACAGATTTTTGTTACTTTTTTCTCTGGTATACCAGCTGACCGAGAGTGATTCTATACAGGTTTTTTTTTTCTCTGATGAAGGCAAATAATCTGTGTTAGTATTATTGGGTGGGAATTTTATAGTCTTAGTGTTAAAAAATATAAAAGAATGCATGAACCTCAGAGTCTAACTAGTTTCTGGTTGTAGTACTTATGAAGTTGTAGTGTTGGGTAAGTTAATTTACTTTTTTCAAATTGGGTTTTCTCATCCTTAAAAATGAGGACAGCAATTTTTCCTTCATAGAGTTGTGGGAGGATTGAATGATCTCATGCATGCTGAACACTTAGGAAGGGCCTCGCTTACAATAGGTCACTTGACAAATATTAGTGATCTCCTTTACTTTGGCAAAATGAGTGTTTCTCCTTTTGAAGTTCCAGTGGATGGGGCGGCAACATACTTTATATGAATTCAGCTTCATTTTACACTTAAAAGTATAATAAAAATTATAATGAATATTTAAAAATAAGATAGCAAATAGTTATTGGACAGTTATGTACCACACTCTGAGTAAGTGTTTTAGTAATCTCATCTCATATACTTCTCAATAACTTTCTGATTAGGTACCCTTATTATCTATATTTTGGAAATCGAGATATTGAGAGGCTAGGTTAAACCAGCTGGGGAGCTGAGATTTGAATCCTGGGGGGCTGACTCTAGAGCTGTTCTCTTAGTTACTGTGGATTGCAGGAGTTCCATGGGGAAAAGAGGAAAAACACAGTTGGTGATTTCTGAAACCAAGAGTCATTTTGTTGCTGAAAGACTTACCCTGGACTTAAAGTAAATCAAGGAAGATGCATGGGAGGGGAGTACACCTTTAAGGCTAATGTTTTTAACCAGAATTCTACGTCATTTTTATATTTCTAATTATACCTTTAATGCGGTATCTGGGAGATGTACAATCAGAGCTTAGAGCCAGATGTTTGGGGTACTATAAAGCAGCTTCAGGAATGTTGATCCTTGCTCTGTTCTGAAACTCCACAGGGTCATTTGACCGAGACTTTTGACTGCACAGAGCCCTGGGAATAAAAGGCATTCTTTGGAACTCTAGTTCATTTTTTTCTTTTCTTTTTTTCTTTTTAAAGATTTTATTTATTTATTTGAGAGAGAGAGAATGAGAGATAGAGAACATGAGAGGGAAGAGGGTCAGAGGGAGAAGTAGACTCCCTGCTGAGCAGGGAGCCCGATGTGGGACTCGATCCCGGGACTCCAGGATCATGACCTGAGCCGAAGGCAGTCGCTTAACCAACTGAGCCACCCAGGCGCCCCTAGAACTCTAGTTCATTTTTAAAACTTTTTGAAAAGATCATACATTTCAGACAGATGGAAATCTTATTTCAGAAATTCCAGAGAATCGTATTGTTCACACAACCCACTGCTTTGTTACACTTGCCGTAAAAGACTGAACAAATATATCAATAATCAGAATTCCTTATGTTGTGGTGGAAGTTGTTTTCCTTAGAGAAAGTTTGGGTCAGTTGATCATGATCTATTTTCAAACCAAACCTGAACTTTTATTTATTTGCTCCTTAAATTTTACAGGAGTGGGTGGATAATTTTGGGAATTTTTTTTTTTTAGAGAGAGGGAGAGAACACGCACGGGGGATGTACACTCTGCGCTCAGTGTGGAGCCCAACACAGAGCTTGGTCTCACAACCCTGAGATCGTGACCTGAGCCGAAACCAAGAGTCAGAAGCTTAACCAACCGAGCCACCCAGGTGCCCCAATCATGGTAATTTCTATTCCACTTTTCTACCCCTTTGAAACCTAAGTAGAAGAAAATGACTACGTGTACGTGACTTGTGGAATTCAATCTTCTGATGGCAGAGAAAATTAAGTGGAAACAGAATTTTAGACTCAGGACCTAATTGTAGACCTGTCACAGTTCTCTAATAGGCTGTGTGACCTTGACCAAGTCACTTTACCTCTCTGATTTTGGTTTCCTTATCTAGGAGTGAGGTATCTCAGATCTCAAAGGTTCCTTTTAGTTTTAAAGTGTGAGGTTTCTATGTGATAACCCTGAAAGACTACATTTATTAAATCTTCTGCACTATGGCTAAAAAATTATTCATTTGTTACAGAATTTTTTGATGCCTTCTGGTTTGAAGAATCTCCAGCTGCTCTGTTGATAGGTTAAGAAGACTGTATACTGTTCCCGCTCGATGCCAAGCCAGGCCCCTGCAGAACCTGGGATCTCAGTCCTTCATGGAGACCAAGTCCCAGCAGGAATGACAGTGGAAGAAATTTGCACCCAGATGGTTCCTCCACGTGAAGTTGTTTTGGGCTGTGGGCCGACTCGAGAACACCTGGTAACCAGGCTAGCCCTCTGTCAGTCACCCAGGGCCGGGCAGCATGGTGTGGATTCAGAGGAGGAAGCTTTTGGCATCTTGCCTATGCATCACAGCCTCCGTCTTTCTGCTTGTCACACTCCAGGTAGCAAGAATTTGGGTTGCGTAGTGTCGATTGCTGAGCCATTCCAACCTTCCCGCCCTCAACCCACCCCTGTTCTCTCCAAGTACTTTACTTTTTGCTTAATCTCTCAGGATCGGGGGGTTTTCTGTCTAAGGCAGGGGAAATACTTTTTTTGTCAATAGATAAAACTGAGGTTTAGTGAGTGGGTGTGTCAGGTAGAGACAAAATCAGTGAGTAGGGGGTCAATTTGTGACTCTTGTAGGTTCCTGGTTCTAGAAGAAGAGAAAGTAGAGCTCAGTCTGTCTTACTGGGTCAAATGTAGATGGATTTCTCAAAGCCCCCTATCACAATGACTTCTGAAAGATGGCATTCTTGAAGAAGCCATGTGTATTCTAAGAATAAGCTCATCCATTCTGTGGAACACAAGAATCCGCATTAATACATTTGTCATTCTTTTTTTTTTTTTTAAAGATTTTCTTTATTTATTTGACACACAGAGAGAGATCACAAGTAGGTAGACAAGCAGGCAGAGGGAGAGGGAGAAGCAGACTTCCCCCTGAGCAGGGAGCCCGATGTGGGACTTGATTTCAGGATCCTGGGATCATGACCTGAGCCAAAGGTGGAGGCTTAACCGACTGAGCCACCCAGGCGTCCCTGAATGTGGGTGTTTGAACTGCAGCATTTTTTAGTCTTCCCATCTATTTCATTTTGTCGGTGATTCTGAAGTTCATTACTGATGTCAAATTAAAGTAAAAATGACACAACAATAGAAAAAGTATGGATATGAATTCAGATATAGTTTGGACCCATTCAAGCACCAGCTGTCCATTTGGAAATTCAAAAGACTTCTAAAGATTATTTGTGGATGTGAGCAGTTCAGGTGTGGGGCTGATGGAAACAGAGGTATTATTCTCTGGGCTTTTTCCTCTTGATCAGGATTGAATGAGATAACGCATATAAAAGCACTTTGGCAAACAGGCTGGCGCTGGACTTCTGCCACCTTCTGCTGCCAGATCAGGATTCTGGTTGGAAGAAATACTTGACTCCCTCTTCGTCTGACTTGTGGGTGTCCAGGCTTGTGCGGGAGGGGCTGGAGTTCTCTACTCTCTGTGGGAAGTTACCAGAGCTTTGATCTTACCAATTACTTTGGCACTTTTTTCAGTTATGAGGAATGGCTGTGTCGAAGCTAAGAGCTTTCTTTTTTTTCTAAGATTTTTTAAAATTTATTTGAGAGAGCTGGAGAGAGAACGAGCAGGGGGGAGGAGCAGAGGGAGAGGGAGAAGCAGGCTCCCCGCTGAGCAGGGAGCCCGACACGGGACTCGATTCCAGGACCCTGGGATCATGACCTGAGCCCAAGGCAGACGCTTAACTGACTAAACCATGCAGGCATCCCTAAGAATTTTTCTTTTGATGTCAGAAGACATTGTCATGTTTTTGGTATGCATGTCATTTCTGAGCTTCTATCACTTGTGGGGAACCACTGTCCATCTGTGTCCGCTCTGCCCGCCCTGCCCTCTAGACTCCTATTACTGATGGCCTAGCTATCCAGTGACCCAGTGCATCCTAGAAGAAAGAAAGAAACGTGGCTTTACATGGAAGGGAGCCCAGTACTCATGGTAGACTTCACTTGATGCCGCAGTAGAAATTATTAGAAATGGAAGACTTGTGTTATGACTCTTTTAACTGTAATAAAAAGAAACCAGTTGGTGACTTATAACGAATTCTCCCTAGAATGCAGTCTCGAGTAAGAGCCAGATAATAGCCCTGACTCTCACGGGTTTCATAAAGAGACAGAACTATTTCCAGATACTCTATATGCTGCTGAAATGCAGAAATGTAGCTGGCATGTGTTTAGTAGAATTAAGCATGCTTGTTGATAGATATTTTGTCAGCACCCTAATCTTTGGAACTTGTGGGTATGTAAATTCACGTGGCAGAAGGGCCCTTGCAGATGGGATTAAGGTGAGACACTTCGAGATGTGGAGATTTTCCAGAATTATCAGTGTGAGCCCAGTGTCATGACATGAGTCCTTAGAAGATAAGACTCTTCTGTGGCTGTGGTCAGACAGAGATGTGACAACAGAATAAGCATCAGAGAGAGGCAACATTGCTGGCTTTGATGATGGAGAAAGGGTGGCGAGCCAAGCGGTGGGTGTCTCTAAAAGATAGGAAAGGAAGAAAATGGATTCTCTAGAGCTTCCAGAGAAGAATGTAACCCTGCTGACGCCTTGCTTTTAGCCTAGTGAGACTCAGGTCAGACTTCTCACCTCCAGAACTATGCAGTAATAAATGTGTTGGTTACTTTTTTCTTCTTCTTCTTTTTTTTTTTTTTTAATTTATTTACATTTTAGAGAGACAACGGGGGGAGGGGCAGAAGGAGAGAGAATCTCAAGCAGACTCCTCACTGAGTGTGGGGCCCGATGCAGGGCTCAATCCCAAGACCCTGAGATCAGGATCCTGAGATCATGATCTGAGTGGAAATCAAGAGTTGGATGCTCAACCAAGTGAGCCACCCAAGCACCCCAATAAATGCGTTGTTTTCAGTTGCTGAGTTTGTGGTGATTTGTTCTAGCTGCAATAGAAAACTAAAACAAGGCTTCATCATCAAGATGAACGGGAGACGTGCAAGAGGCAATGAAACCATCTGACTCTGTAATACTTGTCTTCTCTTTCAGGTAGTGGTTGAACTGGGAAAATTTGAAAGGAAGAAGTTTAAAAGTTCCAATTTGCGAGATGGACAGGCAAAGATGGAAGAGGAGCCTGCGCATCTCTATCCACTCCCTGGAAAAGAAGCACTGACCTTGGATAGGAAAACCCAGCTGGAAACTGATAGCTACCCCATCATGCTCTGGTGGTCCCCACTGACTGGGGAGACTGGAAGACTCGGCCAGTGCGGGGCAGATGCGTGTTTCTTCACCATCAACCGGACCTTCCTACATCATCCCATGACCAAAGCATTCCTCTTCTATGGTAAGTAGGGCATTTGCCTGTCTCCCATGGCTTGCTGACATCCTACTCCAAAGCTGACTTACTGCTTACCTTCAGGGAAGAGAAGGTGGAGCTCCCCTTGGACATATGGGACATGCCTGATTTCCTTTGCATTTGTTCTGTGAGAGGCCTGAGCATTTAGCAGATACAAGAAATAAACAGGCTTCACCAACATAAAGGTGGGTTGGCTGGCCCTTGGTAATTCTGGAAGAGAAGGGATATTTCCTCTCATCCTTTCACAATTGGACACTGTACTTACTGAATTTGGTATTTAGGGAATTGGGTATTGATTCTATTGCTGACATCAATTCAGAATGTCACCTGCGATAATAAGCCAGGAGATTTTGATGACCTTAACAAATGTTTAATTGGACATTAGCTAACACAGTGTTCTTTATTTCATTAGTCAGATTAATCAGCAATAAAAATAAAAATATTGTTAAAAAATAAAAATAAAAATATTGTTCAGCACGGGCTGAACAATATCGAGAGTAAGTTGGTATTTATCACTTCCTGAGGCTGATTGTATGTCCTGCTGGGATTGAGGGCAATCAAACCCAGCGAGGGGAATTAGCAAGCTGCCAGGGGTGGCAGGAAATACAGAGCTCCTGGGGGATGAGTGGAGGGGGCAAGAGGGTACAGATGAGCAGACTCGACCAAATATAGGCAAAGTTGATCAGTTAGGAAGTCAATGAAAGCAAATCTGCTTTAGAGTGGTGTGAATGTGTATCTGTATTTGTGTGTATGTGTGTGAAGAGAGAGACAGAGAGGGAGACTTCCACACTCTTCCTTTAGAGATTGGGCTGGGGTCTCTGCCTGAAACCACCAAGAGAGTCTGGTCTCCCCTTGCTGTAGGCAAGAAGCAGCCATCACATTCCTGCTGCACCCCCTTGCCAAGTGTAGCTATTGATTTTTTTTAAGATTTTTATTTATTTATTTGACAGAGAGAGACACCGCGAGAGAGGGAACACAAGCAGGGGGAGTGGGAGAGGGAGAAGCAGGCTTCCTACTGAGCTGGGAGCCCGATGTGGGGCTCGATCCAGGACCCTGGGATCATGACCTGAGCTGAAGGCAGACGCTTAACGACTGAGCCACCCAGGCGCCCCATAGCCGTTGATTTTAATAGTGAGACATTTCTTTGAGAAATCTGATGCTACTCCAGGGCAAACAGGCTATGGGGGAAAAGTCATCTTAGTATATGACATGGCTCACTGAGATGACATAATGATGTCAACACTGATTACTAATCTATCTAAAATGATACAACTTTTGGGGAAGGTTATGGGGGTGAGAAATTGAGTGGGGTGGGCAGGGGTGAGGGAGAGTTGAATATTCATCTTCTGTAGAAAGAATCCATATATACTGTCTAAAACTGAAAAGTCAAGAAGTAAAATCTAAGCATGTTATTTGGGAATACTGGAGGTCTCTGCGCATGTATAACATGTTAAAAAGTTTTGTTTAGGGGCGCCTGGGTGGCTCAGTCATTTGGGCATCCGTCATGATTCCAGAGTTCCGGGATCGAGCCCCCAGTCAGTCTCCCTGCTCAGTGGAGAGTCTGCTTCTCCCTCTGCCCCTTTCCCCACTCGTGCTCTCTCTCTCTCGCTCACTCTCTCTCTCAAATAAATAAAATCTTTTTTTTTTTTTAAAGTTCTGTTTGAAAGGCTGCCACCATGATATGACCACTTTGGATATTGGTCTGGCAATATCCAGTCAACATAAATTCATACCAGATCATCCCACTGCTAGGTATGAAGCCTCACGAAATCTCACACATGCACATGGATTGCTTATTGCATTGTTTGTCCTAAGTAAGGTTTTAAAAATCACCTAAATGTCCAACAGAGAAAAATGGTCAAATGAAGTGTGATATATATAAATTCAGTGTGACACTACACAACAGTGGAAATGGATGTCCCGGAGCTCTGAGCATCCAACATTTTAGACCTTGGAAATCATGTAAGAGGAAGAGCAAGTTAGAGAGCTAAGACAGAAAGTTAACACATCCCGTCTCCCCGAGATTCCTGACCTGCTCCAGTCTCCAGTGCTTGCCCTTTTTGCTGGGTACACAGGTGCTGTCCTGGCTCCCTGTTGTTCTGGGGGTTCCCTATGCCTTACTCTTGCGTTGGCTCCCCGCTGCTTCTTCCTCTTCCTCCTCCCCTTCCTCTTCCTCTTCCTCCTCCTCCCCTTCCTCTTCCTCTTTCTTTTCTTCTTCTTCCTCTTCTTCTTCAAAGATTTATTTATTAGAGAGAGAGAACATGGGGGGAAAGGCTGGGGGGGGGAGAGAGAGTATCCCAATCAGACTTCCCACTGAGTGGGGAGCCCGATGCAGGGCTCAGTCTCATGACCCCGATACCATGACCTGAGCTGAAATCAAGAGTCTGATGCTTAACTGACTGAGCCACCCAGGCGCCCTTCCTGTTTCTTCTATGCCTTATTTTTCTCTTTCTTGGTTTAGACTTTTGTTTCAGTGTGTTCTGAAGGTAAGTTTTCAGAGACTTTGTATGTGTGAAAATGTATTCATTTTACCCTTACCTTCGTTCATGGTTTGGCTCAGCATAGAATTCTAGGTGGGAAATGCTTTTCTTTCTGAATTTGAAAGACATTTTCCCTCTGTCTTCTAGCTTCTGCTGTTATTGCTGGACAATCCAAAGCTATTTTGATTCCCTCTCCTTTGTATTCTGTTCCCGCCTCCCTTCTCTGGAAAAATATCAAATATTCTCTTATTCACCAGTTTGGAAATTTAGTAATGATGCTTTGGTGTGGGTCTCTTTCCTTTTATTGAGGTGGGTACTAAAATACCGGGTTGCCAGGAAGCCTACAAAGCAGTATTTAGCTTAGTGACTTTTCCAGGACTCACAGATCTATATGTTCATGCACTTAATTTTATCAGCACAGCAAGACTCGATTCTTCTTTCAGAGATGGACTTACCTCCATCCCAGTTCCCAGGAGACTGATGCGTTAACTGGAATGCTTCTGGCTTGATCTTCCTATCTCAGGTTTTGTTACTCTCCAGCTCCTGAAACCATCTGTGACTCATTGAGAACTAAATATATGCCATTTTTATTTTATTTTTTTTAAAGATTTCATTTATTTATTTGACAGAGAGAGAGAGAGAGAACACAAGTAGGCAGAGCGGCAGGCAGAGGGAGAGGGAGAAGTAGGCCTCCCCACTGAGCAGGGAGCCCAATGCAGGACTCGATCCCAGGACCCTGGGATCATGACCTGAGCTGAAGGCAGATGCTTAACCGACTGAGCCACCCAGGTGCCCTATGCCATTTTTATTACCCTGGCACTCAAGGCTCTGAAATCTGAATCCAGCCTGTCTTCTAAACTTCTAACCGCTGTGATCCTATCAACTAAACCCTAGGTTCAAGAATCAAACTGCAATAGTCACCATTTTAGGCAGAAGCCACAAATGTACAAATTTACTGCCACTGTTTATTCAGTTTCTGAGTCCTAGATTGTCTTTTCTATATTTGTCTTGTCAAATAATCTACTGAATACCCACCATTTGTTTGGCAACATGGATGAATAACGTAGCATCTAATGTCACAGATTATTATCTTGAGACAAAGACATTACCTGGCAGTAATGGAGTTCTAAGTGGCAAATGTACCATAACAGGAGTGTCAATAGATCTTGTGGAATTTCAAAGAAGGGAGAGAGAACATATGATTGGAGGAGTCAGGAAAGGCTTAAGACTGCCTTCATAAAACAGGAGAAATTCGAAATGTTGAGGGATAACGGAATTGGATTGTGTTGAGATTGGAGGACATGTCAGGATGAGGGATGGCATGAATGTGAGCAAAGAAGTAGAAAGTTATGGGTAATATCTGAGGTACAGCAAGGCTATAGCATAGTTCTGGGTAAGAGAGATGGAGCTTGAATGGTATGTTGGGACCAGAACGAGGAGAACCTTGAACGCTGGCTTAAGATTTTGAATCACATTGGAGAATGGTATCAGGGAGCCCCTGAGAGTTGAATGGCCTTTTAAAAGCCAACTCAGATAGAACACCTGTGAACCATTCCGGATTCTCTCCCATCACATGCAGCCTCTATGGTGTGCCAGGCACAATGCCAATCCTGAGGAATAAATAAGATAACTAAGCATTTGGTTTTGTTCTGTGTGATCTTCTCTTCCTTCATGGAGTGGAAAGTTCTTGAAGATGGGGCAATGTCAGTTCATCTTTGTACCTCCTCTACCCTTATATCTAGCGCCTTATCCTTGGTAGGTGCTCAGGAAATCTTCATAGAGAGTCAAGCCAAAAAGGATGCAAGAGTCTAACCTTCTCTTCACCAAGGTGACAAGACTGAGGCTCTGGAAGGTGAGGGATGTGCCACGATTGCACTGGGGTCAGCAAAAGAGTGGAACTGAGAGCCAACAGGCCCTCACACCTGATTCATCCATCGCTCTTTTGCCTGTGCCACATTTGAATGTACACTCATGAGTATAATTAAACCTGGATATTTGGATTTGGGAATTGCTTAAGATGTGTGGTTTTTAGCCGGCTGAATTAGAGATTCAGTTCATTAAGGAGGTCTGTTGAGCAAAATAGAATGAAGACACCACACGTTTCTGTCTGAGGGCCCCACAAATTCTAGTTAAGTAGGTCACTCACAACGGCACCTGGATCTCTGCTGCAGCAGGATTGAAAAAAGTCAGGGAAAATGATGCTGGTGTCAAAAGCTGACCTAATTTAGTGAAATGGAGACTTGGAGGATTATGTAACCTCGAAGCTATTGTAAACCAGAATATTTTTGAGTTTGCTTGTTTCCTTTGTAGCCTACTTTCTTTTTCTTCTTCCTAGATATGAGTTATTTACTTAATATGAACACTGTGAATACTGTGTCTGGTTTGAGCCGTTTGAGAAATGCAAATCTTCAGCTTCATTAACAATTCTCTGAAATGAAAATAAAGCAGTCACAAGTGAATAAAGTGTTTTTTTTTTTTTTTAAACCCAAAGTCCAAGGGTTATGGGAGTCTTCGATACTGTCACTGTAGTGATTTCTAACACAACTCCGGGTTTTTAGACAGTTCTCCTGACAGATGTCTCTCCTGAAGGAGGGGTTGGAGTCACGCTTGACGAGAATGGGCTTAGTTAGAGCAGGGAACTGCTTATGTTTTAGATGAGCTTCTCAGTAGAGGTTTTAGTAAACAGAGGCACGTGGAGATAAAGAAAAGGAGGCTTCTGAAATATTTTACCCCCTTAGGAATGTGGGATGAGCACACCTTGATGAAGTGTGGAGGTTATGAAGAGGAAGGACATCAGGTTGGCCCTCCTCGAAGGACAGCTCCAGTCCAGCTCTCTGGGACTGATTGCTGACTGCTTGCTAGGAGCTCCAATACCTCCACCCTCAGGGTAGGCTCCATGTTCCCCCTACCACTTCCTTGAACATGATCTTATTGCCTTCTCAAAACAGCCTCATAGGTGGGCCTTCTGCCTCTTTTTGATGAAGAAGGAAGTAAAGCACAGCATGAAAAGGCTTGTCTTCGGTTACCTGTGTGGGTGGCAGGAACCAGAACTTTCTCCTCATGGACAAGGTGTGAGATAATATAGTCCAAGTTATATTTCCAACCTCGGAGAAGACATAGAGTAAAGGAATCATCAGAAATGGGTGGTATCATTCCAGAAGACTTCTTCAAGAACCGGAGTTACAAAGAAGGTCTTTAGCAGAGGAAGAGAAAGAGTTTCTGTTATAAGCCATCTACAGCTTACCAGTTCCCAGAGTGTTGGATTGAAATACATTTAGAGTGAATGATAGCAAACACAGTAGACGCTTTGTTTGTTTCAAGGGACACTTTGGGATTTCACTGCCATTATCATTGCCCACTCTGCCAGGCACCAAAGAGATACTCTCCACGTTTTCTCTTATTTAAAATCATCATAACACTATGTAGTTGCCTGGGTATTATTACCATTTTAGAGATGGGGAAACAGGCTTAGAGAATGTAAGTGACTTGCCCAAGGTCACACAGATGGAAAGTGCCTGATCATGTACCCAAATCAGAATATCTGATTCTAGAACTCATACTCTGTTTATTAGTATTTTACCACACTGTCTACACCAGAGGCTATGAGCCTGCACAACAGATCCATCATCTTTCTCCTTTGAAAATGCTAGCTCATCAGTGAACTCTGTTACCAGCCATCTCTCCATGTTCTGGGTTTTGTGCACAGGTTTACTCTTTTGTTTACTCATTCCCCTTCAGACATTTCTTTTGTTTGTCGTTCATTCATTCATTCATTCAAAGCCTGACAATGACCAAGCATGAGTTATGGAATGAGATCAACATGCATGTGTTTCTCACTGCCCTTTAAAGCCTTATTCAGGGGGCTAATTTTCACCATCCCCTAACTGGAAAATCTGGCAGATCTCCAGCCTTTGTGCTCACTCAGAAGCAACGGACGACTTTATGGTCACTTTACGTTGCAAGTGCAGTTTCAAGCTTAGTAAGTGGCATGTTCATTCCCAGGTAGAATCCCATCCTGACTCTCAATGTGCCTAAGTAACATTTGTTGTGTTCGCCAGCTTGGAGCTCTTTTCATGCTGCAAGCCTGCTGCCCTGGGGAAGGGACTTGTGTTCTTTCTGCTCTCTACCCTCTGCTTGCTCCCTCTCTCCCCATCACCAGCTGCTTTTGGGAGCTTAGTGGAGGTGCAGTGAGGACAGGGAGGAGAATTAAGGAGATAGGACATTTCTTACTTGGCTGCGTGGCTTCATATTTTCTGAACCAGGCAGATGGTTCGAGCCGGTGTCCTTGAGTGGGTCGGGCAAAGGATGAAGTATACTTTTTCTATTCTGGGGCATTTGCATGGCATTTGGAGTTTGCCTGTTGGACTTTTACAGTTTCCTTTCTCAGGAAGCTGTGTCTCTACTCTGCATAGTCAGATGGCTTCCCAGCTCCTGGCACCCTGCAGAACACATCCAGCTTCTTTCTGCTGAGGTCTCTTTGTTCCTTGTAGGGCTCTTGTAGGAGGACCCAAGGCTGCACACTGGATCCCCACATGTGTCAAGGGAAGTATCACCCACCTCTTGCTTTGGCTAGCTTTGGGATCATGGGCAGGTCACATCCCCTAGATTTTCCTGGGGAGATAGGTCAGGAGAGCCCATCCCTGGTCCACAGTCCTTGGGTGCCTCCTCAGGCGTGAGGTAGACACTAGTCCTCTGTCTCTAAGTTGCAAGAACATATGACATATTTCAGAGTTCTCCAGGCAGCCCTGTGGAAGCAGGGGGTTCAGAGTAGGGCACAAGTGCTCGCCATAGAAACACTTCAATAAGTGTCCCCCACAGGCTCTTCTCTCGCATCTTCTTCTGTATTCTTGACCTTGTTATGGAATCCACGAATCCTAAAACAGGTTCTCCTTCATTCCATGCATAAATTCGGTGAGTGGGGACAAGGATATGTTCTCTTTCACAATTACTTTGTATCTCGGGATGTGTCCTATGAGTTCTATTCGGACACGAAGTTGTACGGGATTTCTGCAAAGTGGCACCGTTTGCCAGTCCCCTTGCCATGCCCCGGAGAAACACAGAAAACAGACAAGTTTGGTTTCACATGAGTATATCACAGTTGATGTGCTAACAGCCTTGATAGATTTCCTTATGTGGCTATAACCCACTTCATGAGTGACACATTCGTGAACCATGCTCAGGGCTAGAGATTTCTGCTGATCTCATCCATTACATGCTAGTTCTTAGTAATTTTTGTCTGCAGAGGTTGATCTTCTCTTGGGCCCTGTGCATTGAATTAGTAGGTAATTGTTCTTAATAGCTTGCCAGATTAAGACTTATTTGGGAGATGGGAAGGAGATGGACTTAATTGGACTGTGTGGGCAGTAATGAAGTGGAACATGAAAAGAAGCTCATAATAACTAGGTGAGAGATTGTATATTCTATACAATATATGTATACATATGTATATGTGCTTATCTGTCCACATATATATATTTTTGCTGTAATCAAACCTCTTATTTTATTTATTTATTTTTAAAAAGATTTTATTTATTTATTTTGAGAGAGAGAGAGCACATTCGCAAGCAGGGGGAGACACAGAGGGAGAGGGAGAGAGACAATCTCAAGCAGACTCCCCACTGAGCACAGAGTCTGTAGTGGGGCTCGATCTCACAACCCTGAGATCATGATCTGAGCCAAACCCAAGAGGTGGGCGCTCAACCAACTGAGCACTCAGGCGCCCCAAACCTCTTACTGTATTTTTAAATTTTTAAAAAAGATTTTATTTATTTATTTGTCAGAGAGAGAGAGCAGGGGGAGGGGCAGAGGCAGAGGGAGAAGCACACTCCCTGCTCAGCAGGGAGCCCAATGTGGGACTCGATCCCAGGACCCTGGGATCATGACCTGAGCCGAAGGTAGACGGTTAACTGACTGAGTCACCCAGGTGCCCCAAACCTCTTATTTTAAATAGATGTCTTATTTTGACTTACATGACTATTTGTGTGGTACTTTATAGAGGTTGAACCCAGTGGCAGGGCTCTGCTCAGACCCTCAGTGACATCTCCTCTAGTTAGAATTCCAGGTCCTTGCTGTGGCCTCTAAGACCGCGGGCTCTGCCCTGCTGGATTCTTCAGGCTCACCGTGCTCTCTCCTCTCCACCCTGAGCTGCTCGCAGTCCCTCCTCACACACCGGGGAAGCCTTGCCAGCCTCAGGACCTATCACTTGCTCTTTCTCTCCCTGGGATGCGCTCTCCTGGCTTGTTCCTTCCCGCCAGTCAGGTGTCTGTGAGTGGTGCTTCCTCAGAGAGGCCTCTTTCCTCGCTTCTTTCTGAAGCAGTGCTCCCCTTCCTACCACTTTATTTTCTCTTCATGGCACCCATCACCCCCGAAGTTGGCTTACTTGTCTGGGGTGAGTTATCAGCTGTCTCCCCACATTGGAATGTAAGTACGGGAAGACCAGGAGCTTTGTTTTGTTTGTTTCTGTCTTCCCATGACCTAGAACAGTGCCTGGCCCCCGGCAGGCTTCAGGGAGCCTTGTTGAATGAATGAGTTAGTGAAACTGGCCCAATCTCCTCATGTAGAGATGGGGGAGGAAATGAGAACTTTGGTTTTTTGTTTTGTTTTGTTTTGTTTAAGATCTATCCATTTAGTGTTGCCTGGGTGGCTCAGTCGTTAAGCGTCTGCTTTCGGCTCAGGTCATGATCCCAGGGTCCTGGGATTGAGTCCCACATCGGGCTCCCTGCTCCGCGGGAAGTCTGCTTCTCTCTCTCCCACTCCCCCTGCTTGTGTTCCCTCTCTCGCTGTGTCTCTCTCTGTCAAATAAATAAATAAAATCTTAAAAAAATAAAAAGATTTATCCATTTATTTTAGAGAGAGAGAGTGTGCATGTGCTCACAGGAAGACGGGGAAGGGCAGGGGGAGAGAATTCTCAAGCAGACACCCCACGAGGGCAGAGCCTGATGGTGGGGCTCAGTCTCACATTTCATGAGATCAGGAGTTGAGCCGAATCCAAGAGTCCCGCTCAACCAACCGAGCCACCCAGGCACCCCAGAGAACGTTGGTATTTTTATCTTCACTGGGTCTTGAGATATTACATAACTTATCCACACTGTGCCTGGCATTCTTTTTTTGACTGTGTTCATTAGACCCTATGATTAACACGCTGTTTTATTTAAATTATGTTTTATCAGTTTTTTTTCGTGTCCACAGCTGAATGAAACTTTTTGGTACAGGGCTTATTTCCAAGAAATAGCAGACTCGGTCCTCAGTTTCTAGTCCCTAGAAACAATCACTTTCGGCTGTTTTAGCTATTTTCTTAGTACCATGTTCCTTCCTAATTTTGTAATCAGGAGGAAGAACAGTCCCTCTGGCTGCCTGCAGATCAGGACACATGGCACAGATGCCACACGCCTGGTCCTACGCTGCAGCAAGTCAGCATGGTCACTTGGGGGACAGGTGTGTTGTAACTTTTTTTTTTTTTAAAGATTTTTATTTATTTATTGAGAGAGAGAGAGAGAATGGTAGAGAGAGAGCATGAGAGGGAAGAAGGTCAGAGGGAGAAGCAGACTCCCCGCTGAGCAGGGAGCCCGATGCGGGACTCGATCCTGGGACTCCAGGATCGTGACCTGAGCCGAAGGCAGTCGCTTAACCAACTGAGCCACCCAGGCGCCCGTGTTGTAACTTTTATCATGTCAGTCGGGTATGATTGATTCTTAGCTTGACTAGATCAGATCTAGCAGCCAGGGTTAACAGCAAGGGAATAGCAGTCATGAGAACAGAGACATTCAGTCCTACTAATGCCCAGTGTTCAGGTGTCAAGGTCGTTGGTTGGAAAGTGAAAGTTTCAAACCAGAATCTCCACTCACACTTGGGCTTTTTCAATGGGAGTTGTGACAGTTTTGTTTTTGTTTTTGATCGTTCATGTAATATAATGTGTGGGTCATTCTTTCAACTCCTGTCAAATTTGTTTGCATCTCTACAAAGTTTCCTTCAAGTAATGCTGGAACGATGGAGAACCAAACCCAAATTCTCTGCCACTTAGATTTCTAAAACTTGAGAGTTTATGACCTTACTTATTTTGCTGTAGATGAGTGGTTTTCACATCCAGCTCACCCTAAGGTCATGGGTGAACAAACAAACAAAACCCTAACTCCATGGGCTCTACCTCCGACATACTTAGAATCTCTTGTGCTGAAGACTTGTAATCTGCCACGTATGTTGTCAGATTGGCTTAAGAGGCGTTTTACAAGGCTTTGGGAAGGTGTGGGAAGAGTTGGCTGGAGATTTGGAAACAAAAGAAAACAGATTTTTTTTTAAAAGATTTTATTTATTTATTTGAGAGAGAGAATGAGATAGAGAGAGAGAGCATGAGAGGGGGGAGGGTCAGAGGGAGAAGCAGACGCCCCGCTGAGCAGGGAGCCCGACTGGGGACTCAATCCCGGGACTCCAGGATCATGACCTGAGCCGAAGGCAGTTGCTTAACCAACTGAGCCACGCAGGTGCCCCAAAAACAGATTTTTAAGAAAGAAAATGTAATGATAACACACTGGTTTGGCTCAGCAGTAAATAATATTTATACCTGCAATAATGAAAGCATGGATATATACGTAATCAAAAATGGATGAGGAATCAGAAGGGAGGTGAGTGAGGGGATGGGTTAAGTAGGTGATGGGGTTGAAGGAGCACACTTGTGGTGATGAGCACCAGGTGGTGTATGAAGTGTTGAATCACTATATTGTACACCTGAAACTGACATAACACTATATGTTAACTAACTGGAATTTGAATAAAAACTTTATAAAAAAAGAAAAAAGATGGAAGAGGAGGGAAGACAAATATGTGGGGGAAGGGTGATCTCGGTGAGTTCAATTTACATCTTCCATAGCGGGAAGATAGTAGGTATTATCTAAAACTGAAAAATCAAGAACTAGCATGTTAAGCATGTTATTTGGGTGTTTCTGAAGTGTGAATAGAGAAGAAACACCTGAAAGAATCGGAGTGGTGACTTCTGGCATGTGGAAAGGGGGTATGGGTGTGGGGCAGGATACCACTCTCTGGTGTTAATGGCCTGATAAAAGGCCTGTCTCACTTTTAAAGCTATATGCAGGTTTAATTTGGTATAAATAAAAATTTAAATAACAAAGATATTTTGTCTCAAGAGAGAGATAAGTGCAAGGACAGTAAGAACAGTTGTTAATAAATTATCCAATTCCTAGACTTTTTTGCTTTATTGGGATGCCTTTGGGAAGAGTGTTAATTATGTAAAGACATTACTATTTCTTCTAGCTAATGTATTCATTTCCTTCCATGAAAAAATTACATATTAATATTACTTGATTTTCAACCTCTCCATGTAAAAGGATAAATCAACTGAGTTTTGCTAGATTTTGTTTGATGTAAGGAAAAAGGCTTTAGTGAGCCTCATAATGTTTAGTTTTGAGGGTTGTTCAGGCAGGAAGGGAATCCTCTTGGCCTTGTTTCTGACCTAGCCTCCCTCTTCTTGTTTAACCCTCTCTGTTCTTTTGGTAGCGTGTGGTTATATAGAGATTAAAGTAAGAGCAAAAGGGCTGAAAATCTGAAAGCATTTCTCAGGCTAACCTTACAAATCTGGAAGGAAGCACAGAAGTAAATAGGGCCAGAGCCCAGCACTTTTTTTCTGGCAGACATGAGGATGCGGTGGACAGATCTCATGACTGCAGCTTCAGCAATTTGGGCTGACGGATGCGTTGGCCCCGATCCAGTTCTGGGCAGATTCTCTGACACTGGGAAACCCTCCGAGACAAGCTGGCAGCTCCCATCTGCAGAACAGACAACCAGTGCTCATAGGCACCCCAGATAAAACCATGCAGCTTTCGTTGATGTGTGCTCTTTGCTCTTAAAAATTAAAAAAACAGGGGCGCCTGGGTGGCTCAGTTGGTTAAGCGACTGCCTTCAGCTCAGGTCATGATCCTGGAGTCCTGGGATCGAGTCCCGCATCGGGCTCCCTGCTCAGCAGGGAGTCTGCTTCTCCCTCTGACCCTCCTCCCTCTCATGTTCTCTCTCTCTCATTCTTTCTCTCAAATAAACAAATAAAACCTTTAAAAAAGATAAAAATTAAAAAACAAAACAAAAACAAACTGAAGAGAGTATGGCAGACCCTTTGTTTTCACTGATTTTACACTCACATTTTGGTCCACCCCATCTAGAGCGTTCTAGGGTGTAGATTTAGCATCGTGGCCTTTGAGAGAGGAGGTGCTAGGGAGCGTCCCATGCCTGAGGGACAAGAACCGCCAGCGTCCATCTCTCAGCTGGCTTCGTGTCATATACTTGTTGCATATGCTAGAGATCTCTTGAAATATTAAAAACTTCTGTATTCGTGAAAAAGGAACCTCTCTGAAGGAAGTAAACTGCTAGTGCTGATGAGGAAAGTGAAGACAAAGCAGTGTTTTAAGAAACCATGGTTACTGGGCAGCAGATAGCTATCTAGGTAGATCAAAGAGTAGAGCATTGGACTAATTTACAGTTTGGATCTGTGTGAAATAGTCCACCTGATTCCATGTTTTGAGGACATTGTATGCTACCATATCTGTGGTTTGGGAGAATTTGAGAATGTCTCAGGATGTATGCCCTGCTGGTGTCAGGGTCTGCTCCTCATTCATTTATACAAGAAACATTTATTTTTTTATTATTATTTTTTAAGACTTTATTTTTATTTGAGAGAGAGCAAGAGTGAAAGAACACGAGCAGGAGGTGGGGCAGAGAGAGAAGCAGATTCCCTGCTGAGCAAGGAGCCCAATGTGGGGCTTCATTCCAGGACCCTGGGATCATGACTTGAGCTGAGGGCACTTATCTGACTGAGCCATCCAGGCGCCTCATTTAAGAAACCTTTATTCTATGCATAGCCCTCTGCTGGGTGCTGGGGTTATAGTGCTAAACACAGCAGGCTCTGCCTGTGGAGCTTACGAAATATGTAAATAGGATGCTACCAGCTAGGGATGAGCATTTTGGCTTTAGACAGAGTACTAGGGAGGCCTATGAGGACATAACATTTGAGCCTGAGAACTGAAACATGGGAGGAGACAAACCTGTGTACGAAGCGGAGGGAATTAATTTCAGGTCAAGGGAGCAGCTGATGCATAGGAGAGTGGGAAGGAGTCTGATGGGAGGAGTCTGATGGTCAGAAAGAAGCACCAGGGGTGCGAAGGGGGAGCATAGGAGATGAGATCTGAGGGGCAGACACACTCCTATGATAAAGGGCTCCAATAGACAGAGTTAAAGGTCTAGATATAGTCTGAGTGCAATGGGAAAATATCAGAAGGTTTTAAGCAGAATTGCTATGATCTGATTTCGGTCTTCTTCTCTTCTGATTGATGTTTTAAAAAGATCCCTGATGCCTGATGGCTTCTCCATGGAGAATGGATTGATTGGACGGTGAAGGTGGAAGGGAGGCACAGTTTCCATTACAGAAGTGAAAATCATGGTGCTCTGGATTAAGGTGGGAGGTAGTGGAGAAAGAAATGGGTAGATTTGAGATGTGCTTTGGAGATAGAATGGATGTCTTGATGTCTTAGAGGTATCTATTTTTATATACGCAGGTGTCCAAAGAGAAAAATTAACTGTGCTTTTTCATTTAACTCCTTGGCCTTTCAGACACTTAGTTCAACTTACCACACGTTACCAACTTTCCACAACCATGATCCATAAACAGCATAAATGCAGCTATTCATTTCCTTCCTGATGGGTAAAAACAATATGTCATAAATTATTGATCACTAAATATTTTGCTTCCACGGACACATAAATATTTAATCCTCAAGGTTTTTGACATGTGCATATTTTACTTTCATGAGTACAAACATCTAAATTTGATATCCTGATCACTGGTAACTATATGTATATATGTATATTTTTTAAGATTTTATTTGTTTATTTGACAGAGAGACAGCAAGAGAGGGAACACAAGCAAGGGCAGTGGGAGAGGGAGAAGCAGTCTTTCCGTGGAGCAGGGAGCCCGATGCGGGGCTCGATCCCAGGACCCTGGGATCATGACCCGAGCCAAAGGCAGACGCTTCACAACTGAGCCACCCAGGCGCCCTGGTAACTATATATTTTTTAGTTGCACGCAAAGAGCCATGTTTAACCCGTAGTCCTGTAATTCACTTTCAAAAACATTGACACTTGTTTACTGATGAAGCCTTTGGCATTTAATCAGAAAATCTAGCAGAAAGACATCCATTTTATATGGGTCATTCCACACTCTACCCCTTCCCCGACCCCACGCCCCCCCACGAGTCTTTTGAATCACCTGGAAAAGTTAAAAGAAAAATACAGCATTTTGTTTCTCGTTCTAGACCAAATCAACAATCTCTGGAAATGAGGTCCAGGAATCTGTGTTCTTTATCAAACTTCCCAAGAAGTAGCGATGTAGCTAGTCTTGGGGGTGGGGGTGGGGGTATTGGGAACAGCTCCGAGATGGTCTCTTAGGTGGCTTCCACCACTAATGTTTTATGACTTAATATAAAATCTCTAAATTCTATCATGAGAATTTATAGTTGTATCTTTGGTTTTATATCCTGTTGTTGCTTATGTATGCCTATGATTTATTTCATGCTTTGGTCTTTGGTAACAGAATATCCAATTATAACATTATGCCTTCGGGAAAATAAAATCCTCTTTAAGACATCTGCCTTGTGACAGTTTCCAAGAATGTCTCATGTCGAAATTGGAAAACTGTTCATAATTGGACATGTGAATTTGGATGATTCTTTCACAGGCATTATGCAATTATGGTATTCTTTCGGCCACGTGGGCACCATTTGGTCGTTGTTGGACTAATAATATAGCATCTGGTGATGTCTGAAAGTGTCAGAACCAGGGGCCTCTGCTTAGAATAAGATTCTTATGACTTAGCTGATGCCGAGCAAAAGCTTGGATCCAGGAGGGATGAGACAGATTCTTTCTCTACTGTCTCCACTCAGTAGCACGCAGACCCCGAATACACATTCCCTAGGGGTGGAATTGTACATGCGGTCTTAAAACTGTGCAGCTCTGGAGGCTGAGAAGCTTCAGGGTTACTTGAACCCGCTGTCTGCTGCAGTGCACATGTTAAAACAGTCCCAGTAGATTCCCCTTTGGTCAGTGACTGTAAAGCTCCTGGTTTTCCAGACCTTGATACCTGATTGGCTAGGGTGGCCCATCTTCTCTTTATTCTCAAGGCAACTAAACTCTAGTTTTTACTTTCATACGTGACATCAAGCAGTCTGGAAACTTGCTAGTTCAGTCGTCCCGCAGTTTGACAAGAAGGCAAATGCTCACGCTCTCATTTCCCAGGTGGCCTATTTTCAACCTCTAGATTCAGTTTTCCAAATATTCCCTGGTTTGGGTCACCAGTATATGGAGAGGAATTGAAAGCATAGCGGTGAAATGAGTAGTTTTGCTATTCGTGGCAACCACTTTACTTCTGCTTTGGCCCATCCTGTCACTGTGCCCCCCTCGGCCCGTGCTCTGTCTTCATATTGACATTGGGCTGCAGGACACCATGCTGCTCAAACAGGTGGGAGATTTTGTCCGTTACAGTGAATGAAATGGTGGTTGGTAACAGTGATGGTGATGCAGGGGGTGGTGGTGGTGAGTTTTGGCACATGGGGAAGATTTGCTCAGCTTAAATATGAACTGGGTTATTTCTTTTCATTTTAATTAAGGTCAAGTGTCTCTCCTGCTTGTTGCCTATACTCATTGCTCCTCTTCCTTATTTACTAGCCCAGATTTTTGTTGTTGTCCCCTCCTCCTCCTCAATTGCTTGGTGCATTTTGTCATGAGTTAGAGAAAGTGTATATCCACTTTGTAACACCCATGATGCTCTATTTTATATTACATTATTTCTTGGAAGAAAGAAGCTGAAGGTCGTTTTATATTAGCCAGACTATTCCGAAATACTCAGACCGACAGAAAGAGCTTCTCTCGTCATGCACAAAGGCAGGTCTAATTGTATACATTTCCATTCTTTGCAGAAGTAATGGTGGCCTGTTTTGGACAGGGAGAGCCACACCATAACCAAACTATATACCCCCACATCGCTTGAGAAACTCTGTGGTGTAATGGAAAGAACTGGGTTCAGACAGTCAGTTGGAGCAGAGCTGATTTGTTACGTGTGTGACATTAGCATGGTTTCTGAACCTTATTACGTTTCTTCTCTCATTTATAATATGAGGATAATTCCAATTTCTGTAGAGTGCTTGAGAAGTTTCGAGATAATTCATGTAAAGTGCAAAACGTTGCCGGGGCATGGTCAATGCTTAATAAGAAATGACAGAGAGTTATTAATACTGAGAGTTAGCATAATGATTATGTTTATAATATTCCTTTATTATCCTTTTAATGTCCATGGGATCTGTGGTGATGTTCCCCTTTTTCATTTCTGATAAATAATTTGTGTATTCTCTCTCTATTTGTCTTAGCCTAGCTAGAGGCTTATTGATTTTACTGATCTTTTCAAAGAACTAGTTTTGGTTCCATTGATTTTTCTCTGTTGATCTCTTGTTTTCAAGTTCATTGATTTCTGCTCTAATCTTTATTATTTCTTTGCTTCTGCTTATTATGGATTTAATTTGCTTTTCTTTTTGTAGTTTCCTAAAGTGGAGACTTATGTTATTGATTTTAGATCTTTCTTCTTTTCGAATATGTGCATTCTATCCTATAAATTTACCTCTAAGGGGCACCTGAGGGGCTCAGATGGTTAAGCATCCGATTCTTGGTTTCAGCTCAGGTCATGATCTCAGGGGCCTGGGATAGAGCTTTGTGTCGGGCTCTGCACTCAGTGGGGAGTCTGCGTGTCCCTCTCCCTCTGTCTCTGCCCCTTCCCCTGCTCATGCTCATTGTCTCTCTCTCTCTCTCTCTCTCAAATAAATAAACAAACAAATAAATAAATAAAATCTTTTAAAAAATTTACTTCTAAGCACCGCTTTCTCTGTAGCCCACAAGTTTTGGTAAGTTGCATTTTCATTTTCATGTAGTTAAAAAATTTTTACATTACTCTTGAGGTTTTTCTTTGACTGATGTGTTACTAGAAGTATGATGTTTAACCTGCACATATTTGGAGATTTTCCCGTTAACTTTCTGTTCTTGATTTCTAGTTTCATTCCAATGTGGTCTGAGAGTAGACACTGTATGATTTTTTTTAAATTGTTAAGGTGTGTTTTATGGCCAGTGTATACTCTATCTTGATGAATGTTGCATGTGAACTTGAGAGGAGTGTGTATTCTGCTGGTGTTGGATACAGCAGAGCATAGAATGTCAATTCTATTCAGTTGGTGGATGGTGTTGTTTAGTTCAAGTGTGTCTGCTGATTTTCCACCTGCCAAATCTGTCCATTTCCAATAGAAGGGTGTTGAAGTCTCCAGCTGTAATAATGAATTCACCGTTTCCTCCTTGCAGTTCTATTGATTTTTGCCTCATGTAGTTTGACAGTCTCTTGTTAAGTGTATACATGTTTAGGATTGCTATCATGTTTATATTCACATGAGCTAATGTAAAGTTCAGGAGCAATGATAATAAGATTATAACAGATTTCAAAGTAGAGTGGGGCGCCTAGGTGCTCAGTCAGTTAAACCAGTTAAACATCCGACTCTTTTTTTTTTTAAAGATTTTATTTATTTATTTGAGAGAGAGAATGAGAGACAGAGAGCATGAGAGGGAGGAGGGTGAGAAGGAGAAGCAGACTCTGCTGAGCAGGGAGCCTGAGGTGGGACTCGATCCCGGGACTCCGGGATCATGACCTGAGCTGAAGGCAGTCGCTTAACCAACTGAGCCACCCATGCGCCCCTAAACATCCAACTCTTGATCTCAGCTCAAATCTTGATCTCACGGTCGTGAGTTCAAGCCCCGGGTTGGGCTCCACACTGAGTATAGCGCCTACTTAAAAAAATTAAATAAAAAATAAAAATAAATAAAAGTAGACTAACAGAGATGGTTTGGGGTAAAGAAGTTTTCTTTCCTTTTGAGTAGGTTACTATCTTCCTTGCTGGTCCAAGGCCTCCATCCCCTTTGGGGGAAGGTTGGACTGTTACAGAAGAAAAGTTTGACACTCGTTTGTAACCTTGATGTTCAGCTTTTCTTATTTCCTGTTATTTCCTTTCCTTTCTAAAGTCAGACTGCTGTCTTGTGGGGATTTTCTACATGTTTTTAGTTCCCACTTTAACATAATGGAAACTAAGACTAGAGTACTCAGCTCAGAGACTTCTCCTCTTGAGAAGGTACCGCTTCCAGTCATGACAGCTTGGTCACAAGCCTTGCTTCTCCATGGCAGAAGGAAGGGGAGAAAGCCTCGCGCTTTCTAGCCCTCGGTGTTGTGGGGCACGAACAAAGACGGAGAAGAAAAGGAAGGTAGATACCAACATTTTGTATTTGCCCATGCCAACCCCAAACCCTGCCTTCGGGTCACATTTTGAAGTGGAGACATTAGAAATACCTTGATATGGGGCACCTCGGTGGCTCAGTCAGTTGGGCACCTGCCTTCGGCTCAGGTCATGATCCCAGGGTCCTGGGATCGAGCCCTGCGTCGGGTTCTCTGTTCAGTGGGGAGTCTGCTTCTCCCTCTCCCTCTGCTGCTCTACCTGCTTGTGCTCTTTCTCTCTCTCTCTGTCAAATAAATGAGTAAAATCTTAAAAAAAAAAAAAAAAAGAAAGAAATACCTCAGTAAGTTGAGGAAAACACAAAGACAGGAAGGTCCTGAGCTAAAATGTAGGGTCCAGCATAGTTAAGTGGTCAGCCTGGTGTGGCCAGGCAGGGGCTTCTGGTTTATTCTCCAAAGCTTGTGTGTTCTTGTGTTGCAAGTCTGCGGAGCGTGAAGGTGCAGAATGTCCATTGGCCAAGGCCAGAGGCAAGCACCCGGCCGTGTTGTGGCAGAGCGCGCACACAGACTTACCTACGGGCGGTTGTACGCTTTGCCCCGGACAACCCTGTGGTGCCATCATCCTCATCCTCTGCAGTTAGTGCTCTCTGCCTCTCTCACTCTCTTTTAAGATTTTATTTATTTATTTTGAGAGAGAGCAAAAGTGAAAGAGATCACAGAGGCAGAGGGACAAGCAGACTCCCCGCCGAATGGAGAACCCGACCCGGGGCTCGATCCCATACCCTGGGATCATGACCTGAGCCGAAGGCAGACACTCAACCGACTGAGCCACACAGGCGCCCCTGCCCTCTGCCTCTCTTAAAAGTGACCCAATTGTACCAGAAACGATGCATACCCCTGTGAGCAGTCAGTGGGGCTGAGCCTTCAGCGGAGCACCCCAGGACCTGATGGGACCCCCCCCCGGGACCAGACCATATGTCACAGGTGCTGGCTTCAGCGGCAGAAGCTGCAGGATGTCAACTCGGAGGTCAGAGAAATGGGAGGACACCACACAATCCCAGAGCATCTTCTCCAATGCCACACAGGGTGTGGAAAAGAGGTAGAGAGGGAGGTAGAAGCTGAGAAACCGGACAGACATGTTTACCTGGAGAGAATGAATAGCACGACTGTTGGGAGGTTTTGCATTAGATTGTGTTTGATCTGTTGTTTTGTATTCATGCCCAGCGGATGGGGGCTTACAGGATTGGGTTAGTCACACAGAAGATGCATTTCCTTTCCTCTCTGACACATCTGAATTGCACTTACGTGAGCAAATTTTGCAACCCAGTCACTGAACAATACGTTTTTCTGCAGCTTCTTTGCGGGCCTTTGTTTTCAAAGGTCTTTGAAGCTGCTAAGACAAGATCTCTGTAAGCCTCATAGTGGTCAAAACTTTTCTAAGAATATTTAGCACCAACATGGAATAGACAGAGCCCCCTCATTTCACTGTGTCACGTTTTCCTACTCGTTCAGTCCTGGCCACAGAAGTAGGCAATACTTGGAGTTCAACTTACATCTGCAATCCCTTTAAGTGATCTTCAGGGATCCATTGTAATATTTATAATTGGGAAATGCTTATAGGTAGTCTATTTTTTTTAACTTTTAAATTGAGGTATGACATTCATAAATTTCACCAATCTTAAGCCACTGTTTTTGTTTTTTTGTTTTTTGTTTTTTGTTTTGAGAGAGAAAGAGCAAGCAAGCAGGGGGAGGGGCAGAGGGAGAGGGAAAGAGAATCTCAAGCAGGCTCCAGGGCCAGCGCAGAGCGCAACGCGGGGTTCAGTGTCATGACCCTGAGATCATGACCTGAGCCGAAATCAAGAGTCGGACGCTTAACTGACTGAGCCACCCAGGCGCCCCATCTTAAGCCATAGTTTTAAGATTCTTGATTAGCTTTACGAATTGGTAAATTTCTATTGTAGTGTTTTTTAAACGACTTCCCTCTGTCTTGGACAACAGGGTGAGTTAGGGCACTCTGCCACGCCCTGACCTGTTCATCTGCTTAGAGGAAGTTAAAATATGAAGGATTAATTCAGAACTCACAGAGTTGCACTTAATTTCATAAAATCCGAAAAAGTGAATTTTATGGGCTCTCTAAAATGTTTCATCCGGTGCAAGGGAGCCCATCTGAACTCGGGCTCCAGATCCTTGTGCTGCCCATGACCCCACCTTCCCTTTCTCTCTTGCCAACCTCCACCAACCTGAACTCCCCTGAGCGGAGGGTCCACGTTATCAGTTTCCCCTGGAGAGACAAAGGTCATGTTAGCAAATCTATGTAGACAGTAAACAGCCCCCTTACTCACCTTCTCATCACCTATTATCATTTCCCCTTTGTGACAGATCCACGTCATGGCCATCTCCAGGTTCTCCCTCTGCCCCGCCCGCACTTCTCAGCTCCCTGCTCCAGGCCCCCGCACTCCCCTGAAATGGCCCTTACTAAATTATCGGGGACATCCTTGCTGCCAAATCCTTCATGTTGCTAAATAAGATGAAGGCATTTTCTGGCCCTCGTCCTGTTTGACTTCTCGGCAACACGGGACATCATTAATGCGGACTTCCTTCCCTACATGTCCTCTCCTCTTGGCTTCTCCAGTTCAGCACCTCTGGGTTTCTCCTCTGTCTGCTCTTGCGAGGACGCCCTTCTCTGGCTGGCCATTAGATGTTAGAATTCACCAACTGGATCTGCTGCCTTCTCTGATTCTCGCTCTAGATTCTGTCCCTGGGCCAGGGGTTTACAATCCCATCAGTCTAAATGCCTACTTCTTATAACAACATGTGATCTAAAACAAAAACATATACTGCCCTATCTGTAATATACAGGAGAATCATTTCTGTTTGGAGGGCATCTCAATATATGTGTGCGTGCCTGGTCATACAGAAGGCTGGATGAAGTCGGTACATGCTGTGCCTCTGTGTGGAATCCGTGATTGTGAATGTGGTTATTCTATATGTGGCATCTGCTGTGTAGACCGACAGAGGAGTGTTGACCTGGTGCTCAGTTACCACGAGCAGTGATGTGATTTTTCTAAAATGGGGAGTAGCTCTGGGTAAATACTGAGGAGCAGCCCACTCTTCCCTTAATTTATATGCTTCTTATATGCCTGGAAAATTCAATGTAAATTGAAACGAGGCAGGAAATACAAGCCTTGGTGTTTATACAGAAGATGAAGAGAATTACAAACAGGGTTTTCACTTTCATGACATGTGGGACATGGGACGTTTCTTCTCCGTGAACTGTGCTGTGCTTTTCAAGGAGTCTCACATTTTGGGGTCCCCTCCCAGTGAGTGGCAGTAGCACTCCCAAATCACTGTGGGACACCTGTCTTCATCTCCCCACCCTGGAAAATTCCAGAAATCCCCCTGGGGGTCCTTCTCGGTAGTTGAGAACAACCCTTGGGGGTCTCCTCCTTGACCGGTGCTGCAGCCCCTAACCGGAAAGCACCCGCACTTACGTCTTTACTCCCGACCTCTCTTCTGACCTTCTATTGATATCTAAATAACCTGCTGTCTGCTTGGTATCCATTTTATGGGTCCCAAAGTCACCTCCAAACTCAGAGAACGGCTGCAGTGTCTATCTGTTTATGCAGGTCGGGAAACTGGGTCTCCCTTGGAGACTTCCTCCCCTCCTTACCCTCCATGGGTATCCGACTCATCATAAAATTCTTTTAGTTTTATTTCCCGAATACTGAAGATATTTTCTAATTTTTTTTTTTTTAATCTCTCCACGCTCCCAGGCTCTACCTTAACATTTTACTCCAAGCTGCCATAACCACTTATGTGGCCCCCACAGCGGCCTCTGGCTCATCCAGCTGCTTCCACTCAGCCTCTTCTCTGCTCCCTCTGGCTACACTGATTGCCTGTGGTCCCTTGTGTTACCATGCTCCCTCCTACTGAACACAGGCTGCCTCCCTTCTGGAATGTTCCTCCTCCTTCTTCCTTCTGTTTATTCCAGCCATCCTTCAGTCCCAGCCATGTCACAGCCTCGAGAAAGTCGTCCTTGACCTCTCTGACAAGGTCAAGTCCCTTACTTCAGACACTCACTGCATTTCATAACACGTTTGAGTCTCGCATTGCTTTTACTTCTATGAGGAGTTGACTAATGTCCGCCTTTTTCACTGGACTGTCAGCTCCGTGAGAGCAGGGCATTTTCTGATTTTGCTCACCACCGTGTCTCCAGTACCTACCACAGTGCCCCGCGTGCAGTAGGCCCTCAATAAACGCTGAGCGTTCCCGAAACTTGGAAGATTTTTTTTGGCCAGAGCGCGACCTGCTCCATTTTGTGACGACAGGGGGCAGCAGAGAGCCGCCAGAGGAGAGATTAGAAAATCCGTTGTCAGGCTGTTTAACCAGGAGTGGGGAAAGGGAGGAAAACAGGTCCAAATGGAAACTGAGAAGCAAAAGAACAGATTTCGCAGAAGAAAAATGGAGCCAGAGTGAGGAAGTTGGAGTTAGGTGGAGGGGGCTGGAAAGGGGTCTCTGATGTGATGTGGGCAGCAGTCTTCAGCGTGGCCTATCACTTCTCCCCAGGCCTGGCTAGGGTTGGAAAGATTCCTTCCTGAGTACACCAGAAAACCATAATGATGCAGGCTGGGAGGGAAGAAAGGGAGGTGCCCGTTTCTTCTTCCAGGCACAGCTTTGTTTTGTAAGCTTCTGGCTCTGCAGGTGGTGACAGTTCTATCCTTGAATGGGGTGTGGGATTGGGGCAGGAGGGGCTGTGGGGTGCTGGGAAGAAGGGGAGGAAACTAACATTTCCTTAATACCCTTTCTCTGTGTTTCAGGCACAAAATAGTCCTATCAGGCCAATATTTTCCTCATTGGAAAGACGAGGGTCCTGTGGCTCAGAGGGCTACAACAACACGCTCCATGTCATATTCATGTGGCTAACTTGAGTTTTTAGCCCTAACTCCCTTGGCTTAGAAACCCGCGTTCTTTCTCAGACACTCTGGTGCCTTCTTAAAAATTTTGGTAATGGCTGTTTTTTTTTTGTTTTGTTTTGTTTGCCGTTTCTAAAGAGAAGTATACCCTTTCCGATTATGTGCCATATTGGCTAGATTCAAAACTTACCCTAGAAACTATTATCCCTGTTTATGAACTTGTTGGCTCTTGGGAAATGAAATGTACCATTAATATAAAATATATTGCATCTTCTGTTGGCAGTTTATAATCTCTAATTGGTGACAAAGACTCAGAATTTGAAACGGGCAAGTTTTTTTATGGCATGTCTGTAAGGATCGAAAATTGTGAGAATTGTCATCCTGATTTTATATTGAAGGATACAAACTAACTGTGAAGTTTTCTTAGTCACAGTGTTAATGAAGGGAGTGCTCATGGAGGAAATAGGATCCCTGCTCACTCATCATGAGCCCCAATTAAAATGACCTTAGAGCTGGTTAAACAATTTCTCACCTGAAATATAACTACCAGAGAAGGAAAATTCGGGTGGAAGTTTCAAAGAGAGCACTTCTCCATGGAACACAGGCTACGCTATTGTAGATATCGAAGCCAGTGTGACTTGAATGCCCCCGTCTAAGCCAGTCTCTTTTGGGGTTAGCAAAAGCAAGTGTGCCGCAGGGCCGAGGAGTAATGGTGGAGGGGGAGAACTGTCCAAGTCGGGGGGAGCCACAGGGCTCTCTCCCTGTTACCCAGTAGCAGAGGAAAAGCATCGTGGAACTGAATGTACGTCAACATTTTGGCAGGGAGAAATGTGTGATTTTATCAAATAGTAAATAATGCTCGGGAAGAAAATACATTCTTCTCATTGCAAAGAAAAGAGTGTGGTGAAAAGTGGATTTTTTTTTTCCTTTCAGGAGGGGATGGAAGACATTAAGGTGGACTTTTCATCCTAGATTCTATCATCTGTGTTGCCTTGTCCATATTCGTTAAATAATTTGGTTCAAGCAGTTGTTAGTAACAACGATCACTTTTCTGTGTGCCTACTTCATCCCTTCAGATGGCCCACAAACAGCAGAATGTGTTCTGAAGCCAGGCACGCACCAGACTCAATGTTTTTTGAGCATCTATGCGTCCAATTTCCAGGCAAAAACCCTCAGGGAGGGGCGCCTGGGTGGCTTAGGCGTTAAGCGTCTGCCTTCGGCTCAGGTCTCACATCGGGCTCCCTGCTCGGCGGGAGTCTGCTCCTCTCTCTCCTACTCCCTCCGCTTGTGTTCCCTCTCCCTGTGTCTCTCTTTGTCAAATAAATAAATAAAATCTTAAAAAAAAACCCTCAGGGAATCATGGAGATGGCACACAAATGGGTTCTTTTCCCCAACTGCCTAAACAGTTGTTTAGAACTCAGAACATATTTACCCCTTTCGTCATGACCAGATTCCAAGGCCCTTCCATCAAAATATTTTGAATAATGAAGCCATACTATAACACTAATAATCCAAGTCTGAATTCTTGGACCTCGAACTGGGAGGCTGACTACCTGGAGAGGCTAGAAAAACGGGGATGAAGAGAGAATGTAGCATTTGAAGGGGTCAGTGAATGTCTCGTTTACAAAATGTAAAATGCTTTCCCAGGAGGTGACACTAGAGGGCAGTATATACAGGAAAAATCTCACAATGGAGCTGGCCACTGAATTCTTAAATTTCCAGCTGTGCTTTTTTTTTTAACTTTCAAATATCACTCCTTAATTCTGTTCATTTCATTACATAACAGAGGGAAAAAGACACTGAAATCCTCTGTCATCATAACAAAAAAATCTTAAGAGAATGAAGAATTTTGTGAATGTAATTTTTATCAAAGTCTTGGTTAAACTTGGCTTAAAAAATCAAGTAGTATTAAAAGTTTTTTTTTAATTTGGATTTAAAAATAAAACAGTCGGGGCGCCTGGGTGGCTCAGTTGGTTAAGCGACTGCCTTCGGCTCAGGTCATGATCCTGGAGTCCCGGGATCGAGTCCCACATCGGGCTCCCTGCTCAGCAGGGAGTCTGCTTCTCCCTCTGACCCTCTTCCCTCTCATGCTCTCTGTCTCTCGTTCTCTCTCTCAAATAAATAAATAAAAATCCTTAAAAAAAATTTAAAAAAAATAAAAATAAAAAAATAAAACAGTCGTCTTCCTCTGTCATTTATACCTTTCTTTCCTGGAATTATAGATAATATGTACTTGTATTTCTGGAGACAGACAGTTATGAGGTTATTTTTAATGAATTACCCCAGACACTCATATTTACTCTCCCCCCAGCCCCGAATCTATCTAACATAGTAAAATTTTATTTCATAAGAAATCATCGTTTACTGTGTCATTGTTATGATTTCAAGTTTTCATCATGGTACTCTCACCCAGCTTCCACAACCATCAGCCTTGTCTCCTTTGTGTCTGATTATTTGTACATTCCTCCTCCTTCTCCTAATGATTTGAAACAATTTTTAAACACCATATATCATCTTACCAGCATTGTTTACTTTTTTATTTTTTAACGATTTTATTTATTTGACAGATAAAGACATAGCGAGAGAGGGAACACAAAGCAGGGGCAGAGGGAGAGGGAGAAGCAGACTCCCCGCTGAGCAGGGAGCCTGATGCGGGGCTCGATCCCAGGACCCTGGGATCATGACCTGAGTCGAAGGCAGATGCTTAATGACTGAGCCACCCAGGCACCCAGCATTGTTTACTTTATCATGAGTATGAAATAGGGCTCCACATGGGGCCAGTGATTACATTTCCTTTTCTGATACTTGATTTACTTGAGCTAATAATCATTTTTAAAAAATTGCCTAGTTTTTATGAATTACTTCCCATTAACTTTAGCTTTGTTTTAGCAGTGTTCCAGCAGCTGTAGCCAATAGCTGTGTGTGGATATTGCATTTTTACGTTTGGGTATATAAAATGCATTTTTGGTAGATAAATAAAGTTTAAGTAAGTGGTTTGATGTGTCAGGTTATCTGTTGGTTTTACTTCTCCCCCAGGGAACATTTGTTCTGCTGCCCTCTCCTGCTTTCAACTGGACTTGTCCAGGGAGCCTGGGTGGCTCAGTCGGTTGAGCGTCTGCCTTCCCCTTGGGTCATGATCGCAGGGTCCTGGGATTGAGCCCCGCATTGGGCTCCCCGCTCAGCAGGGAGCTTGCTTCTCCCTCTCCCTCTGCCGCTCCCCCTGCTCATGCTCTTTCTCTCTCTGTCAAATAAATAAATAAAATCCTGAAAAAATAAATAAATAAACTGGACTTGTTGCTCTCATTAGTCCTGCTATATGAATATTCTCATCCTGGGGCTTCAAATATCCTGAGGAATTATTTTTTCCTGTTTTATGATGGATTCCCTATTTCCTAGGTCTGTTTTCAGCTTTCTTGATCTACTCTCTAGAGTGTCTACAGCCCATTTTCTAAACGTTTCATAAAGTGGGGACAAGGGTGGTTTGGAATTGGAGGCCTAACATCTTCCCTCAGAATTTTGAAGGGTTTGCTCCATTGTCTTCTAGAAGTCTGATGTCGTTCTGATTCCTGCTCTTTTGGTAGTGAACCTTGTGACCAGGCACACAGGCCAGTTTGACTAAGGGACCTCGGATTGCCGATTTGGGTTAGTGACTATACAGCCTTACGTTTTTGAGGGGAAGCTGCCATAAATACAAATGGAAGAATATTGGCCTCTGGAATTGGCTTCATCTTTGTATCAACTTATTACTCTTTGTGTCTGGTATTATTTTGCTTCCCCATTCCTTTACAAATAACCAGTTTTCTGTAAATTTTGATGACCTGAGTTGGTGTGGGTCTTTTTCTCTCATGGGACAGGCACTTAGTACCCTTTCTGTCTGGAGGCTCGTGTCGTTCAGTTCTGAAAATGTATCTCATACTATTAGTCAAGTCATCTTCTCTGATCTCTATTTTCTTTCTTTCTTTCTTTCTTTTTCTTTCTTTCTTTCTTTCTTTCTTTCTTTCTTTCTTTCTTTCTTTCTTTCTTTCTTTCTTTCTTTCTTTCTTTCTTTCTTTCTTTCTCTCTCTCTCTCTCTCTCTTTCTTTTCCTTCTTTCCTTCCTTCCTTCCTTCCTTCCTCCCTTCCTTCCGATTTTATTTATTTGAGAGAGGGAACGGCTGAGGGAGAGGGAGAAGCAGGCTCCCTGCTGAGCAGGGAACCTGAGGTGGAGCTCGATCCCAGGTCCTTGAGATCATGACCTGAGCCGAAGGCAGACCCTTAACAGACTGAGCCACCGAGGCACCCCTCTCATCTCTATTTTTGAAACTACTATTAAGTGGACATTGGATCTCCTAGATTTTGTATGTTTAAAATTTTTTTTCTCTTTTCTATCACCTTATCATTCTATTCTGCTTTCAGGAGATTTCTGTTTTATGTTCCAACTATTCCATTATGTTCTAACAAAACTTTGAAGTTTTGTTATATTGCTTTTAATTTTATTTTTTTCTTTTACCGTTTCTGTCTTATGGGTGTACTAATGTAACATAACTACTATTAATGCAGTAAACGTGGGCCATTTCTCGGGAGCTGCTCAGGTTCTGAAGGGAAGTGTTTGAGTAACATAAACCTGGCTGTCCCCATTCTGGGACCTGGTAGAGATAGGTCCTGGGGCTTTACCTTGCCACTCCCCGTTTTCCTCAAATCCTCCTCTTTATAGCTCTGAATGCCAGTCTGCCCTCTATCATGCCTGATGTGCGCAAGTGTGAACACTCTCGTTTCAACAATATGGGCAGAATGAGTCTGCAGTGGCCTGGCTGGGGATGTGTTGGTCCCAGGCTACGTGTGCCAGAGAGAGAAGCTGGACTTCTGCTGCCCCGTCACTAGATTCTTCAGTAACCCCAGTCTTTATGTCTCTCACCCCTCCTTCCACATCCCTGTGGCTCCCCAGTCATGGGTTTTGAGCAGTGTGGGCTCAGGAAGCTCCCTCCTAACCCCCTGCCCCCAGCACCTTCCTCCATGGGTCTCCCTGCTCCACATTTAAATCCCTCACCTGACTCAGCCTTTTCTCCCAATTTTTTTGTCCTTATAGGTTTGTATCTTTTGTTCGTTTGTTTGTTTCTGGTCATTGTAGTGGGATTTGAGGATGGGGAAGAAAGAGGTGAACTTGTGTTTAGCCAGGTCAGAGAGTGCTTACCATAGTGAGCCAGGCCCTGAGCTCCATTTTGCTTATCCTGCCTGAGAGTTGAGGTGTTGCTAAAGAAAAGATTATTCGGGGCGCCTGGGTGGCTCAGTTGGTTAAGCGTCCGACTCTTGATTTCGGCTCAGGTCATGATCGCAGGGTCATGAGATTGAGCCCCATATTGGGCTCCGTGCTGGGTGTGGAGTCTGCTTTAGATTATCTCTCTCTCTCTCTCCCTCTGCCCGCCCCCCACTCTCTCTCTAAATAAATAAATCAATCTTAAAAAGAGAGGAAATATTATTCATGACACTTTTGCTAAACGTGGCAAGGAAGACTTGATTCAAGGGCGGACACACTTTATTCAAGGTGTGGGGACCATGGCAATGGGGTCTCGCGGTGAGAGAGATTAGACTCAACTCCAGATACAGCCTGAGCAAGTGGGAATTCACAGCCGGGGAGCAGGTGGGATATCCATGGCAGGAAAATTCCCAACATGAAAGAGCAGGGTGAGGGGGCTTCTGGCTCAGCCTACCAAACAGGATTCTTGCTGAGGGCCGGCTGGGGTGATCACACCACCTGGGGGATGGTGAAGGATGAAGAACCCAAGACATCAAAGGTGATCTATCTGGAGGATCCCGGTGGAGGTATTCTTGCTAAAACTGGGCAGCACGGACAAACCCATGATGCTCAGAGGTCAGGGCCTGGTTTCAAAAGAGCTCAGTGGAGCAGGATTAGAGTCTGGTCAAGGTGAGACTCTGTCAGTGTCCCAGTCAACTTTGGGGGAATTTCTTTTTTTTTTTAAGTAAACAGAGAAAGAAATAAGGTAAGGTGTTGTATGGGAATAAAGAAGGGAGGATACAGCTAAACTAAGGAAGACTTGTTTTATTCGATTTTGATTGATAGCTACAGAGCTTATGCCCTTTGAAGGAAAGATACTGAATGTATCAAGTTATTCTATTTAGCTCCTTTTAGAGGGTGCGATCTACTTATGGTATATATACCTTGATGGCATGTATTTGATTGATTGATTCCATGTATGAGATGGATTCCATTGATTACATGTGTAAGAACCCGCTTTCCGTTGATGCACTCTCCTGGCAGAGCATCGTGATGCCTTTCTCTGCATCGTTGGGGCATTGCTCACTGCAATTCTCCCTGCCTTATCTGATGCAATTAGTACATTTGCCCGAGTGAGCAGAGGACAGGATGGTGGTGAAGAAGAGAGATATTTGATGGTTTTCCAAGATACGAGTGCCGGCACTTTTTTTTTTTCCAAAATAAATATAAATGAATAGGGGCGCCTGGGTGGCTCAGTCGTTAAGCGTCTGCCTTCGGCTCAGGTCATGATCCCAAGGTCCTGGGATCGAGCTCCACATCGGGCTCCCTGCTCCGCGGGAAGCCTGCTTCTCCCTCTCCCACTCGCCCTGCTTGTGTTCCCTCTCTCGCTGTGTCTCTTTCTCTGTCAAATAAATACATAAAATCTTTAAAAGTAAATATAAATGAATAAACGAATGCATACATAGAATAAACAAAGCTATCATGGTTTTGTATACCTAGGAAGTGAATTGTTTCTTGTTTCATGCTTCTCCATTCCCTGTGCATGGACCCTTCACCCCAATGCCTTTGTGCCCAGGCTCTCCTAAGATGGCAAAATAGAGATGTGATGTGTGATATGAGAGAAGAGAGAGTATTTTCTGGTGGTTAGCTTGACGGGCTCTGCTGCCGTATCCAGGCCAATGCCTGTGAATCAGGCCCAGGATTTTCAGCCTTGCTGGGCATGGCTCTGTAGTTGGAGGGAATTGACTGACTCAAACTCTCATTGTAAACGGACCTTCTCGTTGCTGAAGGTCCGTTTTTGACGCCTTTGTAAATTTTCATACCGGCTTACCATTTATACCCGGTGCTTCAATTTTGTTTCCTTTGGCCCTGTAATTTAAGGTCTCCAAAGACATTTTGAGACCTTATTCAAAAAAGTGACTTGGTAATCTTGATCTCAAAGGTTGTAAGGTCCACTCCTGGTGAGGATTTTACCATCCCACTTCTTTAGAGGAAAGATCTTGAAAATGTACATTAAGGAAGGATAGGCTTTCAATCCCCTGCATTGTTATTTAGTCAATGCGCATCTGTTAACCTCCGTCAAAATGGGTTGTGTTGCCGGTAGGGTATGCGCAAGTTTTGACTTTTTGTTGTCCAGCCAGTGAATGAGAACCCAGGGATTGTCAAATGCCTCTTCTGAGCTCAGATGTTGAAAGTCCTGGGAAGTATAATGAAACCCTGATTTTGAGATTCAGAGCTCTCTGCGGCTACCCAGTGAAATTCACACGTGCTGTATTTAGAGCCCGGCCCAAGATGGTGTTCCAGATGACTCTCTCTTCATGTGGCGTATTGTTTTCAATCCAAAATGAAGATTTTTTCTTTAAAGACTCTTTTTCTTATTAACTAATGGTTCTATGCAGTTTTTCATTTTGAGAGAGAGAGAGCCATTCAGTAAAGTTGAAACCAGCCCATCCTCTTCAGCGTATCTACTAAGGAACAGATTAATAGAAAATAAAAATATTACTTCAAGGTTCATTTTGGCCCCCTTCCAGCTGTGCTGTAGATTAAAACTACTTCAGCATTTCCCTGTCTCGCTCCTTCATCCTGATTCTGTGTTATTCTATCTTAATTTTCTTATGTACCTTGGATCCGTGGATGTGCTATTTTTCTCATTACGTCATTCACCAATTCTAATCCTCTAATTCCTTTCATGCAAGCTCCAGGATATCTCTGTGGTGCCATTATTTTTCCTGAGCACTAGCTCCAAGTTACTGTGGGAGGATTTACTTTCAAGCCTTGGCATCCGAATGGCTGGGACCAGAATACCCAGCGGCTAGCCCCTGCTCGTTATTAGACAGGGAGCTTGGCTGTATGGTAGGAAGCCAGCGTGCAATGGCTGTTCGGGGTGGTCATCAGTAAGAGTCGGTCGGCCTGAAGGATCTGGTTTGGGCAGATGGCGCTGCATCGTGGGCCTCCGTGTGCCAGCTCAGCTTTCGAGTCGCAGAAGAAGGAATTGGCTCTGGTGCTTCACTGGGCCAGGACCTCAGCTATGTACTGGACCTCATTACATACCATCAGATGGGAGAGTCAACCCAATAACTTTCCATTTCCCAATCGGGAAATAATTCTGGGAAGATGTTTGGCTCTATTGGTGACGAGCAGGGGCTGCTTTACTGGGCTAACCGGAACCAGCCGACATTTGGCAAGTGAAAACGTACAGGCATGCATACACCCAAAGGCTCATGAGTCTCAGTCTTTGCCAAATATGTACCCCGTGGGAGACTCTGGATTTTCACTTGAGAAATTTCCAGTGCTAAGTTCATGGACACTTCCCTGCAGGCCTTTTATTTATTTAAAGATTTTATTTATTTGTGAGAGAGAGAGTCAGCACACAAGCAGGGGGAGCGGCAGGCAGAGGGAGAAGCAGGCTACCCGCTGAGCACGGAGCCTGGCGTAGGACTCGATCCCAAGACCGGGGGCTCACGACCTGAACCGAAGGCAGATGCCTAACCGACTCAGCCACCCAGGCGCCCCGTCCCCCGCAGGCCTTTTAAAGACTGGGCCACTCTTGCTCTCACAGTCACCACTAGGAGGCAGCACCCCCCTCTCCTGCAGGTGCTATAGCCTGTCTCAGACCGGCTTAGCAACAGAGCAGATTCTATCATTTCCTGCTTGGGATGCCAACTATTTGCAGCGTTAGAATCACAGGAGAGGCGGGAAACTGAAAAGTGATAGTTTCCTTGGATCAGGGCAGATAACACTCTAACAATCAAATATTCAAGGACTATTTCCCTGTAGTAGGGTCACTTCATGTAGGGCATGTAGTAGGGCATGTTGAAGGACATCTCTTTGGGACATTTGGTCCCCTCCCAGGTACTTTTGTCCCTGAAATGTGTGCCTCTATTCCCTAGTAGCTAGCCAGCTCTCAGACATTTCCTTGAAGTGAGTGAGTAAGGCACCAAGGTCAGAACGGAGACTACCTTCCTGAACCAAAGCCACTTCACACGTTTTTGTTAGATTAGGTTCCCACTGCTGGGATTATCTCTGCCCTAGAAGCTGTTTATATTGGGCTGCTCTGTTGCATTATTTAGAGGCACTGAAATCTGCACCGCCTCCCTTTCTACCCACCGTGCTTCTGGTCCTCTAGTCGTTTGATGAGTTGATAGTTGTAACAAGGATAAGACATCGTAAAATGTCAGAACATTAGCTATGCTTTTCTTTTGATATTTCCAGAGAAGGAATCTGTACAATTTCCTGTGTTGGATGACTGCACACATTCCGAGTGAATTTTGAATGTATTTTATATGACGGAGCAGAGTAATGCACTGCGCCCTTAGAATCCTCCAGGCGTAGAGCTGAAAGTGACCACGGCTCTTCAATCTGCCCCACGCCCCAGAAATCCCTCCAACAGCATCCTTAAAACATATTGCTCCAATCTGTCCTGAATCGTTTGGGTGATGGAAGACCTCACTCTTATTATTTTTTCATTTCATTTAATTTTATTATTTTTTTAAGATTTTATTTATCCATTTGTCAGAGAGAGAGAAAGCACAGACAGAGCAGGTAGAGGGAGAAACAGGCTCCGCACTGAGCAAGGAGCCCCACACGGGACTCGATCCCAGGGCACTGGGATCATAACCTGAGCCGAAGGCAGGCCCTCAACCGTCTGAGCCACCCAGGTGTCCCTATTTTTTAATTTAATTTAATTTATTTTATTTTTTTAAAAGATTTTATTTATTTACTTGACAGAGAGAGACACAGTGAGAGAGGGAACACAAGCAGTGGGGAGTGGGAGAGGGAGAAGCAGGCTTCCCGAGGAGCAGGGAGCCCGATGTGGGACTCAATCCCAGGACCCTGGGACCATGACCTGAGCCGAAGGCAGACGCTTAACAACTGAGCCACCCAGGCGCCACTTAATTTAATTTATTTTTTAAAGATTTATTTATTTGAGAGAAAGAACAAGCGAGCACAAGCAGGAGGGGCAGAGGGAGAGGGAGAGAGAATCCCAAGCTGACTCCCTTCTGAGCACGGAAGCTCTACTCCGGGCTGGGTCTCAGGACCGGATCTCAGTATCATGAGATCATGACCTGAGCTGAAACCAAGGGTCTGTTGGGCACTTAACCAATTGAGCCACCCAGGCAATCCTCGCTCTTATTTTTAAAATCAACTCCTGAAAGGTGAAGTTTACATATCATAAGTGTGCACATTTTAAGTCAGCAGTTGGTGAGTTTGGACAAGTGTAGGAATCCAGATATAGAGCATTTACTCACTCTAGAAGTTTCCCTCGTGTCCCTGTTCATCAGCCTCCCCTTACTCCCCACTCCCTGCCTCCCCAGGAAACCACTGATCTGATTTCTGTCACCATAGTTTAGGTTTGCTGGTTTAGTGGCTTTATATATCGAATTGTACAACAAGCACTCTCTTTTGTCTGCCTTCTGTCGCACAGCATATTTTTGAGATTTCTCTATTTTCCAATCAAGAAGAGACGAAACTCCGATTTTTGACCCCCTAATGTACATGACAAGGAATAAGACATGGTTTAGCATAACCCATACCTCTTCTGCCCAGGTGGAGCCGACGGAGGGCTTGGGGATTGTTTCCATAGGAGTGTGGCCCTGGGGAGGTGGGTTGCCAACTGTCCTACATTGCCCTGGGCTCAGGGAGTTTCTCGAATACAGGATTTTCAGTGGTAAAACCAGACAGGTCCCAGGCAAATTGGGACAGTTTGGTCACCCTAGCCCCCTCTGGTAGGTACTCTAAAGCATCAGGGGTATGAGCTTCTAAACAATGGAGAAAGGGACAGAAAAATGGACATTTTATGTTTCTTTACCTTGAAGCTGTCAGTGACAAGGAGCCCAACTTGGGGAGAGTCCCTTTGGAAGCAGTCCAGCTGTGGGGGTGGCTGGATTTTTTTTTTAATATTTTGGTTACCTAATTTATTCAGGATATATTGTGTTTTATTACTATTCTACTTTCCAGAATACTATTTAGAGTTCTGACATTTAAAAGTTTAAATGTAATCAAGATTACAAAGTATGTATTTGAAAGCACCAAGATTAGCTAGTAATTATTATTGTGTCAAGGTGCTTGGTTCGATGGACTCCAGCTTGATTATTTTGGTGTGTTTAATTTTAAAAATCCACCCAGTTTTTCAACCAAATTGCAAGGCATTGCTCCTCTGAGGATGTGTGCTAATGTGTCATTTACATCCGAAATAATTCATTAGCTGGATGTTAACAAAACATATTCACCTGTTGATGTTTGAGTAAATTATAATCTGCCAGTTTTCTTTTTGGGGTGGATGAAATGCCTGGCAGTTAACTGCCATATGATTTCCCACATAAATTCTGAAATATGATACTCTTAAAAGCATGCAGGATTCCAAGGGCAATATTTTCTAAGCGGTACTAGGGATGTTACGGCAGTTTGTGAGGACATTTGTGAGCTTTTATATATCATACAAAGTTTGTGAGATTTTTTTTAATGCTTCTTTTCAGAAAGGTGTCTTGTTTTCTCCGTTAATTTTTTGATCTTTAAAAATTACACAAGTAGGGGCGCCTGGGGGCTCAGTGGGTTGGGCATCTGCCTTCAACTCAGGTCATGATCCCAGGGTCCTGGGATGGAGTCCCGCATCGGGCTCCCTGCTCAGCGGGGAGCCTGCTTTTCCCTCTTGTTCTGCCCCCCACTGTGCTCTCTCTCTCAAATAAATAAATAAGTAGGTAAGTAAATAAATAAATCTTTAAAAAATATGTAAAAATTACACAAGTAATGCCTGAATATATCACTAAAACAATAAAGAAGAGAAAAATGAAATTTCACCTTTACTTTCTCAATCCCTGTCCCAGTCAGACTAATGGCTATCCTTCTAGAATTTTAATGTATAATCGAATTCAGTCTGTAGTTTTGTCTGTTTTTTTTTTTTTTTACCTTACACTGAATCATGTAATAGATATATACTGGTTTTTCCATTAAACATATGTTTAAATTTTTTATCAGGTTAGAATATATCAGTTTACTTCATTACTTTTTAAGCTACGTTTATTCAGTGTTATAAAGGTACCTAAATTAATTTAATCATCCCCCTGTCCATGGTTATTTACCTTATTGCTGTTTTTTTTTTGTCATGTTACTGTGAACTTACTTGTATGTCTCTGCTCATATGTGTTATTATTTCTCCAAATATCTGAGAATGGAGTTGCTGTGTCAATGGATAAAGTAAATTAAAATTTTGGTACATACTGCCAAATTGGCCTCAAAAATGCTGCACCATTGCTCCTCAAAGTTTGAATTCTTTTTACATGTGGAAAATTTGAAACAAAACAGAAACGGATAATTGAATTTTGCAAGCTCAAACAGCAAATTGGGAATTTGCTCTGCTTTTAATAAAATCTTATTTATGGCTTACTTATACATTTGACTTGTATAAAACTTCTCAGAAAAACTTGCCACTTGGTTATTGATTTATCAGCTAGTTATAATTTCATGGACTTCACATGAGTTCAGGTTTAGAATGAGTTTTAATGTTTTTCCATTACTGACTGCTAAGAGATTTCCGTATCACAAACACTGATGGAAATGTGGTCCTCATGGAATGGTCAAGACATTACCTCTGCCTACAAGGTCTTCTACACCAAAGCTCAGGTTAAGAGTCTAGTTCTTTAGCAGTTCCTTAATATCCCTTTTTCCATTTTTATAACTCACTAATTTCTTCTCAAATCATTGACTCTGTCAAGAAAAAAAATTTTTTTTTTTTTTGCAAAGAATTAATGACTGGATGCCAAAGTGTTGCTAAGACTTCACATTCTTTTTTTATGAGGTGGGAATACCACTAACTAGTCCACCATGAGGTATTATCATAAGTAACTAAAATAAAACTGCTACACTTGTCAGAGTAAATGAGGCAGGAGAGTGTTACTAAGACGATGTAGGGCTTTTCTCATCAATTCATTTCACCCGCTTCTCCCTAACTTAATATGCCCCTTTTTGGTTACAGAAACCTATTGGCCTCATTGGGTGGAGATCAAGTCATGAAATCAAACAGCTAGGAATGTGAACTGAACTTTCTATCTTGTGTTAGGACTGAAAAAGTTTGCAGATGACACTTGTATGAAGGGCTTTCGATGCTTTGATTTAATTCTAAGACTTTTTTAGAGTTCTCAAGGTTTCCACCTTTGAGCTCCATCCCTTTGGTACATACTTGCTGTTAGCACCAGTTTCTACTTTTAATTCTTGCTCTTTCTTTAACTCTTACTGCCAAAGGAAGCTAAAGCCTGCCTTCTGCAAAATAAGATCTGAAAATGCATTTGTTTATTTTCCAAATATCTTTGAGTACGTACCACGTCCCGAGCATTATGTTAGGTTCTGCAGGCAAAGATTAACAAGGCATGGGTCTGGAAAGTTTTCCCTGTCTGGTGGGGGGCTAGACAGGGGCACACCTAATTGCAGTTGAGTACAGTGAATACTGGAGTTCAGGTCCAGACCCAAAGCCACAAGATAACTGAATAGGGAACAATGGATATGAGGACGTGGGCAGCTTGGAAAGCTCTTCTTTCAATTGTCTTTACCTCCTAGAAGTCTATTGGCCATAGCAATATAGCCTGTTTTAGGAAAAGAGCAGGAAACATCTCATCAAACTCACTGCTTCTAAATATACCACCATACAGACTTCCCAACTGTCAGGTCACAGACTAATGCCAATGCCATTCAACTGCATTAGACTGTAAGTATCAAAAACCCGACCAAAAGTGGCTTTGCAATCAAGACATTAATTTATTCAGTGAGCTGGAAATCTAGGGCAGGTAGGCCTGTTTTGTTCAGCAGTCCATCGTGTCACGGAAGACATCCTTCTCTCATTTTCCCACACAGTCATCTGATGGCGGTGGCAGCTGAAAGCTCTGTGACTTCACCTACCTGAGCACATCCAACAACCCCCAGGCTCTGGATGATGGTATCTCTCTCTGAGCCAGTCCACGTCTCGTGCTTCTGTTCTGTGCACCTACTCGCTTACTGGCAGCCTGCTTACAGGCACTGCAGCTTGGGATGGCAGGGATCACTGAGCCATGAGGCAAGGCTTCCCTTGTTAGGGTTAGAGTTTCCGAGGGAGTTTTCATTTCTGATTTTGGGGCCCGTTCTGTTCTTCAAGCCATAGTTTCTACAGGATAGAGTGTTTGGGGACAAATTTCATCTTTCTTTGAGTATGAGTAATAGAGCATAAATTAATATCACTATAAATTTCTTTTTTCTAGACATCAGTAGTGATCGGACTCAAGTGTTGTAATAAGTGTGTTCTTATTTGAATCTTTCATGCACTGACACACTTATACACATTAATAAACTCAAACACCCCGATGTTAAATATTGCTTTTCTTTGGGAATATGGGTGATGTTTCTACTCCTCTTCCAACTCCCCTCTACTCTCTGCTTGTTCTTTTCTTTTCTTTTCTTTTTTTAAAAGATTTTATTTATTTGACAAGGAGAGCGAGAGTGAGAGAGAGCACAAGCAGGGGGAGGAGCAGAGGGAGAGGGAGAAGCAGACTGTCCGCTGAGCAGGGAGCCCGATGTGGGGTTCCATCCATGCCCCAAGCCGAAGGCAGATGTTTAATCAACTGAGCCACCCAGGCACCTCTCTGCTCATTCTTTTATTTATGTTTTTTAGCACGGTAGAATTTCTTGTATCGAGCATATGTTTACTAGAAGTTTGATGAAAAAATTTAAATAAAGTAAAAGTTATAGGAAAATGTTTATGTCCTTTGCTGTTTTACTTTTTTTGACTGCCATAAGAGAGATAGGTGGATCTTACTTGTTTATAGTATTAAACCTGGGCCTATAAAATATCATTTATACATCGTATCACTAAGGGCTCCTAATGTGGACCTAAAATTCTTGACCAAATTTGTTGTTGTTTTCTTGTTGCTTCTGTGATGAGACATGTACATTAGAAAGTCATGCTGGGAGTATGTTAGGCATGATGAACTTTGGAGGGCAGTGCTTTCTTCTGCACTGTTTCTCTCTTGGGGAGAGAGAGACTCCAAGATGATTAAATGGAGTGGGACACTGGAAGCTTTGAGAATAAGGAGAGTTTATTTCTCTAGGTCCTAGCCTCTCACTAAGGTCAAATGTAGCCCAAAGGCTAAGTGAAATACAATGATTTGGCAGTCCCATATCCACCAGAAGGATAGACTTGCTTTGGAAAAAGCACTCAGTTGTCTTGATCTTTGCTTTCAGAGGATGTAATTAACTTGGAGATTGATTGCTGAATTGAGAATTGATTTCTGCCGAATGTCCCTCCTGTAGAGAGCCTAAGGACAGACTCAAGGATGGTGTGCACTGAAGTCTTAGTTGCTAGTGAAGATGTCAGCAATATCAAGTGCCTTAGGATGCAATGCACCCAACTTATGAAAACAGTTATTTCATGACCCACTTTTCAGGGTTCAGCTTTTGTCCCACAAAGTGGAACAGTGGGGAGAATACTGAAATTACTACGTACATACATTAAATGGAATAATGCTATGTGATCATTACAAAGAATTGGGCAACTCTGCATTCACTGACATGGAAATAGCTCCATGGTAGTTTCATGGATCCTGCCAGGTTCATGCAGTGTATATAGAGTGTTTCCATTTATGTAAAAAAAAAAAAAATCTACTTAGTTTTAAAAAGTATTTTTCCTGTTCAAATTTTAGCAACTCCACAATCACCATGTATTTTGTAGTTGATAGCCTCCCTTCAATCACCGTCAGCAACAGGAGGGATATGGTTGTGACTGGCCATGTGGTGACGAACTGGGCCCATTTGAGGAAAGAATGTAGGTCAAGTTAATGTCTGAAAACTTTCTTCCTTATTTATTTATTTATTTATTTATTTAGAGAGGGAAAGAGAGAGGAGGGGCAGAGGGAGAAGGGGAGAGAGAATCTCAAGCAGGCTCCATGCTGGGCATGGAGCCCGACACGGGGCTTGATCTCACAACCCTGAAATCATGACCTGAACCGAAATCAAGAGTCAGACCCTTAACCAACTGAGCCACCCAGGTGTCTCTAATTTTTTTTTTTTTTAAGATGTTACTTATTTATCTTAGAGAGAGAGCTCAAGCAGGAGGAGGGAGAGAGGCAGAGGGAGAGAGAGAATCTAGAGCAGATGCCCTGCTGAGCATGGAGCTCGACCCGGGGCTCAATCTCATTACCCTGAGATCATGACCTGAGCCAAAATCAAGAGTTGGACACTTAACTGACTGAGCCACTCAGGCATCCCTGTCTGAAAACTTTCTTTGACACCTTCTGGTAATGCCAAGAAAGCATTGGCATCAAAACTTAGGAATGGGGTCAGTGGTTTGGAAGAAAATCCCAGAGATGAAGGTGCTGCATACTTTGAAGCAACGCTGTATGGCTAACAACATTAATGACTCGGAGCGAAACACTGTGTTGAAAACCACAGATGTCAAAGATTCAAAAATGATTCAAAGAGGGGCACCTGGGTGGTGCAGTCGTTAAGCGTCTGCCTTCGGCTCAGGTCATGATCCCAGGGTGCTGGGATCGAGCCCTGCATCGGGCTCCTGGCTCAGCGGGAAGCCTGCTTCTCCCTCTCCCACTCCCCCTGCTTGTGTTCCCTCTCTCGCTGTGTCTTTCTCTGTCAAATAAATAAATAAAATCTTTAAAAAAAAAGATTCAAAGACTTGGACTCTGAATCTGAAGATATTTTAGATAGTTAAACCAATTTGACATATTTTTCTGAGTATCCACAAGAGTGAGAAATGACAAAAATCTATAAGCAAATCTAAAAGAGCTCTTTTAATTAGTATAAATAAAAATTCTAAGAAAGCACTAGATCATAGTTTAATTGGAAATACTTTTCTTCGTGACACAAAAAATAATGGTACATCTTATAATTTATTTTTCCTAGATGTAGTTAAATGTGGTATCTTCCTTCCTTCCTTCCTTCCTTCCTTCCTTCCATCTATGCATTTTTTTTAAAAATGCAGAACATGCAAGAAACTGTTAATGGAGGAAAGGGACCTGGGTTTCTGGTACATGGGAGAGGGAGACATTTCTCCTATACAATCTTCTGTTTACCTTATTTTAGTCTTTGATAAAGACTCCATACTCCAGTTTGAGGAGTAAGGAGTTAGCTCTTCAGGTGACCAACCACTCAAGACTTGTATATATCTGATGACTTTTTTGGTTGTTACCCCCAGATCTCGAAATAACATGGTGGCAGGACTATTTAATGGTTTTTCAGTATTAGGCATTATCTACGGACTCTGTCTTGGAAGATGAGGGTTTATTCTTTTACCCTCTTCCACTCGCTCACTCAGCGATCTCGTATCCCCGCCGTCCACTTATATTATTGTATTGGATGGATCAGTATTCACTCTACATTTTTATGACTATGCAAATGATATTCATAGATGAACCAGCTAGGTCACTGATTACTTGTTTGCCTTGAGTTAATAATTGAGTTTTATTTATTTTTTTAATTGCTTTTTTTTTTATGTACCTATAAGCAGTTCAGCCCCAAATTCTAACCAGTCAGAAATAATTATTCCATTCTTTCTCCTGCTAGGGCTATTTGCATTACTGTTATTCTACTTTGAATTTCAGCTAATGGCTTAACATTTACATTCATAATCATAAGATCCCTGGAGCTTATTTTGTTCATCTTTGAAGCCACAGAGTTCCCAGTTTAATGCTTTCCAAATAGCAGAACTCAGTAAAACCTTGCTTTTTAGGAGTGGCCCCGCTTCTCTGAGTCAGTGGTTGTGTCTCCTGTCTCCAGGTATGTTGGCTACAATCGAATCAGAATGCGAGACCCAGAGACGCCCTAATGTGGCTTTTAATAACGAAGAATAAATTCTTCACATGCCTTGAGAGAGATCACGAACCCTAATCCAGGGTTATGTAGCCTTGCCATGGAATTCTCAAGTGAGGGCTTCAGCAGAGAACTCTCTGAAGTGGCTTTGTCAACAAGCCCTGGGTGACACCGCAGCTCCTGTCTCCCGGGGGTGGGGGCGGGGAGGGCAGTGCCTTAGGCTGCTCTGCTGACTGTCACTCCTGCTCTGGTTCCTTCTTCCTCTTCTCACTTGTTCTAATTATTACCATGGAAGAAATGGAATTCCCTTTTGTGTTTAGGTGTAGACGCTGTCAGAAGTACCTTAATTTGCTGTTAAGCTTATTGCAGACAAAAGTAGCAGGGAGCTAGCAATTGTAGAGTTATCTCAAGCACTGGAAGTCCTTTGAGCTTCATGAAGCAAATGATTTAATCCGAGGCAGGAAATGAGAACACACTCGTTGAGGCCACCGTGAGTTTGGCCGCGGCTGCGGCAATTAGCAATACATGTGATTTATGAGCCGTTGCTAGCCAATATACCCATTGTTTCTTGAGCTTTAACATCTTTTAGCCACAGAAATTTTCATTTCCGATGGGTAAAAGGCTCTGTAGTTAGATCTGCAGCGACAAGAAAGTCTTCATCTCTTTGTTACATTGAAGGTCAAGAAACACAGTGGAGAGGATTTGGAGTTTGTGACAAAAGGTGGAATTTGGTCAAATGGAGTTTTACTGGAGGTCTTGGCTTTCTCCCTCACCCTTCCTTGTAAGCTATGTGGGTCATCAGTATTCTGTATGTTTTAGTTAGCAGCTCGGAGAAGGCATTTACAACACAGTACCTGAAGGAGCCACGTGCTTTTGGTTTCAAATAATTTGATGGTTCCTCTTGTCAAGGGAGCCTCATTTTCTGATTTTGTATTTTCCCTTCTTAAACGGGAGGCTTGCATTTTTTTTCTCCTTCCCCATTCTCACCAGATGGACTGAGAGAGAAATAAACGGAGAGGGGGAACTGGAAGGCTGGGATGGTGATAACAAGGGGGTGAGAACTGTGAAGAAACGTAGTATTTTTAGGAAAAGCAGGAGTTAAGGGAGCAAGAAAAAACCTGCAACAGAACCTGGAATAATAAATTGCCATCGGATGGAGTCTCAAGGTTTTGAAATGGACTTCTGTATTAATCAGTGTTTGATAGGGAAAAAGAAATTGCTCTAGGTGTTTCAGACAATGGGAATTTATTATGGGGATTGGTTGCGAAGGCTTTGAAGGGCTAGTGGAGCAAAGGAAGGGAGGGCAAGTTATGCAGAATGAATAATGGGAGACCGCTACCACCCTTGGGCTGGAGAAGCACCGGGGGAGATTGTTTTACCCAGAGTGTGGGACAGTGGTGTCCAAGGACCCGCTGTTGGAGGTGAGCAGGAACCCGTGAGCTGGCACTCCCAGGTCATTGCCACTGCCACCGTGGCTGTCCCCAAAGTCTACATGCCTGGCGTCTCCACTGCAACTTGATGCAGTCACATTCCCAGGTCCTTAACTGCTCTCTGTGCCACAGGAGAAGCCTTTAGGAAGAGGCTCCTTCTTGCCCTTCTACTTCCCAGTCCCCCTACAGTGCTCCATTGGCAGGACCTAAATGCAAGCCAGTCAGCAAGGGATGGATCCTGAGAAATGAAGTTTGCAGGGTGTCCGCCCCCTTCAGTGCAGAGCGAAACACACAGAGGTAGGAATGGAGCTGAGAAACTAACAAGCCAGTAACTAACATGACCTCCTTTTAGAAAAAAGAGCTCAGGTCCCTCTGTGCTTTCTGTGAACCCCGCTGTAGCTGAGAGTACTGTAAACTTGGGCAAAAACCATTGTAATACTAAGCCTAGCATTTCAATTCCCAAAGGAATGTGTGGTCCATTAGGGGACATTTAGCATATCTGGAAGAAACTAGTCTCCACCCGAGAGAGGGTCTCTGCCTTAAATTCTCTGCTTTCGGGGGGTGCCTGGGTGGCTCGGCTGGTTAAATGTCTGACTCTTGATTTCAGCTCAGGTCGTGATCTCAGGGTTGTGAGGTCAAGCCCCACCTTGGACTCTGTGTTCGGTGGGGAGTCTTCTTGGGATTCTCTCTCTCCCTCTCCCTCTGCCCCCCCCATTCCCCCCCAACTTGAGCGCACTCTCTTTCTCTAAAAATAAACAAATAAAATCTTTAAATTCTCTGCTTTCATGATAGATTTATATAAAGCATCAACTCATGGATCTATTTTGGTGGAAATTGTTTAAAAAATTTTATAAAAAAGAGTAAAATCTTCCACGTGCATGATGTTTTGTTCTCATAGGAATTTGTAATTGGTATGTTTCAAGTCACTCCAGGAAAAAAATGCTCGTAAAAAGCAACTTTGTCTGATCACATATAGTGTTGGTCTAGCATGCAAAAGTTTTAGGGATTGCTCAGATCTCTGGGCCATGTGCTTTGGGTGGCAGCTTCTTTATACATTCTGGAGTTGTGTGTTGTAGCAACGAAAATTTCTGTAAGTTTATACTTGGCTCATTGGAGTAAGTGTTCCGTGTACCAAAGATTATAGTTAACCCAATTCTGTGCACCTGACATGTATTTTAAAAGGGAAAAAGCAAAGAAAGGGTTATATTCAAAAGGTAGAGCACCTAGCTTTCTCTAAGAGGCTCAAACCAACCTTGGTGGTAATGTCAGTGGAGAAAAAGAAGACACAAAAAGGATCGGGCTTTAGGGGAAGGTGGCTAGTTTAGTCAGGGCATGGTAATTGGTGATTTTCTCTGGGTTATCCAAGTCGATATTTCTAGCATGCTCTTAGATATCTGGTTGAAGCTCAGGGGAACAATCTGGATAGAGTATAAATTTAGGATCTATCAGTAACTAGGTTTGGTTAAAACCTGAGTGGGAATGGAACAACAGTCATGTTGACATATTTTAGAATAAATCACTGAAAAGGAAGCATTTTGGGGAAATATGCTAAAAGGAAGAAGTAATCATCCCTCCTGCCCCTTCTCCTGCCCACCACATTGGATGTCATTGTTCAGAGGTTTTAAATCTGAATTTGTGTCCTTGTTCCTGTTATGCCAGAGCATGAATTCTAACCTCCAAGCAACCGTACTTGGGAAGGATGATTGGCAACTTAAATTTGGGCAATGGGGCTTTTGGACTCGGCCAGGAGGGATCCACTCAGGCTTTGTCCAGCTGTGCCCCTTCATTCAGGGCGAGGAGTTCATGGACTAAGGTCCGATGCGCCCTTGTAGCCACAGAGCCCATGCCTCCCCCTTAGACATCACACTCCCAGTACCAAGACCCCAGAATTCCCTGCCCCAAAGGACAAAGCGGAGGCCACTTCCAGAGCCCGCATCGGCCACTTCTCTGGTTTATCCTCCCAAGCTGCTAGTATGCACCCCTGGGCTTCAAGGTTGACCAGGGGGTGACTGCAAAGGTGTAGAATGTAAAAGAGAAGTTTTACAGTGGATACTTGTTAAGAGAGATTTTATTCGAGCTACTGTAGTAGAGGAGAGAGATTTCAGTCTAGAACTGAGCTCAACTCTGAATGTAGCAAAGACAGCCGAGGATGTCTAGCCAACCAGCCGCATGGGGCCGTCAGTGGATGGGAGGTTACTAAGAGGATAGTAGGGGCAGAAAGCTGTTTGCTAAACTGGCTTTAGGATTCATGCTAGAGGCAGGCCAAGGACTTGGACATCAGGTGTGAGGGGATGAAGAACTTGGTCAGATATCAGGTACAGGCAGGGGATTATCAGCAAACCAACATGGCAGGATTCTTTGCCGAATCTGGGCTCTGCAGGCTGAGGGCGGGGTGGCCGGCCATGGTGAGGCGTGGCGAGAGGAGGTCTCAGAGGAGCCTGATTAAATTTGGTCAGAGAGGGAGTTTTTGTCAGCACAGAATTTGGACTTGCGGGTTGAGGCATCCAAGTCTGTGTCACAGGGTCCCTCACGGTGTGGCTCAGAGCCGAGGGTGGAAGGGAAAGGGGTGCAGGCACCCCTGCACTCTAGGTGGGAACTCAGGAACCGGAGAGTTCTCAATTTGAGCTTGGCCTTCTAGCCGCAGGTTCCTTTGTAAGACTCTAAAGGCTGATGCCGGCAGGGATGGTGGGCACTCTCAGCTGAGGAACTCAGGAGCTTTAGGAGGCCCCTGGACAGTGGGGACAGGGAGGGGCAAGACCCGGGACAGGCCAGGAGTGGAAGAAGAAGAGAAAATGGTGTCTCACCTGGGCTGGTGCTGAGTGAGTGGAAGGGAAGGTTTGGGGGGTGAGGTGAGGCTGTCAGCAAACGAAGGAGAACATCTCCCTTCTCCTTCCACCCTGTGCCAGGCCCCAAGAATCATGCCTTAGGGCAGAAAACCACGTAGATTTTGAATATGTGTTCTCCACATTTGGTGTGAACTGTGGCTTTGCACGTTTTTTAAAAAAAATCCACGAATAAGGTGGAAGGATAAAACACTCAACACTTGTTAGATTGATTTATAGCCGTTGAGTGTTGAGGCATATGGTCCTCGGGACTCTGTATTCTTGCCTCAGGCCCTTCACTGCCAGGAAGGGGCTACAGAGTTACCGACTGGCCTAGAGCACAGGCCCAGTAAAGGAACTTGAGAAAGTTCCAGGCCCAGGGGGGCAGAATGAACAGGTACTTAATTGAACAGGTATAATTGAGAGAAGGCTCCATGATGCAAAATTGATTAAGGGCAGGCAGAAGGACTCATGAAGAGAGATGGTGGGCGAAGAAGGGAGAATACCAGTCTAGAAGTTAGTATGAGTGTGTTTGGAGTCCAGTGGCCTGCTCCCTGTCCCCCGACTTGGCTGGAACCAGGCAACCAGCAGAGTCTTGTCTATGGCGGGCGCCTAGATGGCCTTTGGTTAGAATTTCACCTGTGGTGATCGGGGTCTTTCCCATGGGCCAGCACCATTCCTTCTCATCTTTAGCTAACCCTCAGAACCTTAGAGAAAATAAGAGACCTGATGGGGTTGTGTGGGTAGGTCGAGAAAATTCATGTGAAATGGGCTTTTAAAATAGCCATGAACCATGCAAATAATGGATATTAATATATGGTCTAAATTGTTTTCTCCCCAAAGTTTTAGTTTCCTCTATTGGGGTACTCTTTATGGGGTGCACAGTTTTAGGGCAGAATTCTTTTTAAAAACAGGGATTACCTCCGGAGGACATTTTGGGGTAGGGGGCATTTTTGTTTTCCTGATGAAGGCATGTGTCTTCCCGAGTGGGCTGGGTTTAAGCTTGGTAATATTTTGGTGGGTGTGCCTGGGAGTGCCAGGAGCAAGTCATTCAAAAGAATCAGCATTGTAGCGGGGGCCAGTGATCTTTCTGGCTCTTTAGCGTTAGCTGGTCTGAAAACTCTAGTCCCCACCAGGGGTTTTGAGTTCTAGATAAATGACTCCAACTTTGTTAGTAAAGTGGGGTTACTAATACATGTTGCCCTCTGTTTTCACCAGTCTGGGTGGGAATAATAAAAAAAGAACCTATGCCCATGCAGAAGAAAAGGAGTCCATAAACATATCATAAAGTACTGTCGCTCTTCTGCTTGTCTGCCACTTCAAATTACAGCTCCGTAGTTAGCAATCTGGCTTCATTTGCTGGCATTAACTTTATTCCATTTGTATTCCAAGTTGCAATTCCCTTTACAGTGCACTTTAGTGCTTAAGATCTATGTGTCAGCTGTTATTTAAGGGAACAAATAAATTTGTCAATATTCAGTAAACACAAAATCACCCAGAGAAATGAAAGTTTGAATCCAAAGTTGTTAAATACGAGAGGGAGTGAAGATGACTGTGGGCAACTAGTGAGCTAATCACCTGCAAGTTAGTCACATTTTTTATGGATCACCGTGGTGTAATTGAGTTTTATTTCTTTCCGTGTTCCAACTCTTGTTACAGTGGGCAGTGCCCTAGAGTTGGAGAGAGCAAAATAACTCAGTTGTCTCCTGAGTCACACATATAGACATTGTTCAGTATCGTCACTCATATTCTAGACCATGATCTCTTCAGTGAAGAACAGTGTGAAACCTTGAACAATGCTGGGGTTAGGGGCGCCAACCCCCCGACACAGTCAAAAACCTGGGTCTAACTTTGGACTCCCAAAACTTAACTACTAATAGCCTACTGTTCACTGGAAGCCTTGCTGATAATATAAACCGTTGGTTGACACATAGTTTGTATATTATATGTATTATATACTATATTCTTACAATAAGGTAAGCTAGAAAAAAGACAATGTTATTAAGAAAAACAAACAAAAATACATTTACAGTACTGTATACTGTATTTATTGAAAAAAATCCACATGTGAGTGGACCCATGACATTCAGGTCTGTGTTATGCAAAGGTCAACTGTATTTTAAGTCTGTTATGGTTCTCATTTCAGTATTCTCAAGTGTTAACAATCTGAAGCTGTAGGTTTAGGGGAGGAGCTCACTGGGCAAAATGCCATATTTTTTATTATTTATTTATTTTTTTAATTTTTCTTTTTAGATTTTATTTATTTGAGAGAGAGAGACAGAGATAGTGGGAGAGAGCACAAGTGGGGAGGAGAGTGAGAAGCAGGCTCCCCGCAGAGCAAGGAGCCCGATGCGGGACTCGATCCCAGGACCCCAGGATCATGACCTGAGCCGAAGGCAGACGCTTCACCGACTGAGCCACCCAGGCGCCCATATTTTTTAAATCTTTCCCAGAAAATTTTAGTTTGGAAGAATCTGATTAAAAAAACCTATTTTAATGTGATTTGGGGTGTATCTATATGTCTGTGTGTATTATGTATGTATCGTAGGGAAGTAGCTAGGAAATACTTTTTAAGGTAACAAATAATGGGAAATGTTTCTGGAAAGTTAGGTCTTCTTAACTTGCCTCTCTGTTTTTTTTATTATTATTTTTCTATTATGTTATGTTAATCATCATACATTACATCATTAGCTTTTGATGTAGTGTTCCATGATTCATTGTTTGCATATAACACCCAGTGCTCCATGCAGTACGTGCCCTCTTTAATACCCATCACCAGGCTAACCCATCCCCCATCCCTGCTCCCCTCTAGAACCCTCAGTTTGTTTCTCAGGGTCCATAGTCTCTCATGGTTCATCTCCCGTTCCAATTTCCCCCCCCTTCATTCTTCCCTTCCTGTTATCTTCTTCTTCTTTATTTTAACATATAATGTATTGTTTGTTTCAGAGGTACAGATCTGTGATTCAACAGTCTTGCACAATTCACAGCGCTCACCATAGCACGTATCCTCCCCAATGTCTATCACCCAGCCACCCCATCCCTCCCACCCCCCACCACTCCAGCAACCCTCAGTTTGTTTCCTGAGATTAAGAATTCCTCATATCAGTGAGGTCATATGATACATGTCTTTCTCTGATTGACATTTCGCTCAGCATAATACCCTCCAGTTCCATCCATGTCGTTGCAAATGGCATAATTTGCTTCTCTGTTAAAGAGGCATTCCCCCACTTTTAAAGATGACCCCACTCCTACAAACTAAACAGAATTCAGATGGATGTACTAGAACCTCACACTCATTTAAAAAAAAGCTGTGGGGGCGCCTGGGTGGCTCAGTTGGTTAAGCGACTGCCTTCGGCTCAGGTCATGATCCTGGAGTCCCAGGATCGAGTCCCGCATCGGGCTCCCTACTCAGCAGGGAGTCTGCTTCTCCCTCTGACCCTTCCCCCCCTCATGTGCTTTCTCTCTCTCTAATTCTCTCTCAAATAAATAAATAAAATCTTTAAAAAATAAAAAAAAATAAAAAAAAGCTGTGTTCTTTTCCCCCACCTTTTTAAACAAAGATTTTATTTATTTATATTATTTTTACATATATTTTTATCATGTTCAGTTAGCTGTGTTTTTTTTTTTAGAGCATGAATATAAATAAATGTTTCTTGCTTAGATTCTGCAGGCTTCTTTTACTACCATAGATTGCATATGGAAGGGACCCTGCGATCTTCTTCCCTTCCTTCCAACATTGAGGTTCCAGTAGCAACTTGGCTGAAGGTATAATGAGCTGGTAAGCTCTCATCTCCTAGTTATAATGAATGAAGGGCTCATGGCTCATAATTGGTACCAGTTTCAAGTCCTATTCATATTATCAATACAATCTGAGCGGACCTAGAAACTGGCCACAGAAAGGTCTACACATAGCCATTTTTAGTGCCTGTTACACTTTACTGATGTGGATGAGCAGAGATGAAACCCAGGCCCTCTCCATTCTCCAAAGCACAGGAGGCAGGCGTTGTGTCTTGCTGCTTCCCTGCTCTGCATTTTGGGTCTTTGCTGTGGCACACCCAGGGTGAGGCAAAGAAAGAATCATGCATGTGCCATATAGCAACAGCGGACAGCCCCTGGGGTCTGAGTCACTCCCTCAAGACACCTGTGCCTGCCCCCCCCCAATTCTAGACCCACTTTTGTTTTAATCATACCCCTCCGATTTTTTTTTAAAGATTTTATTTATTTGTCAGAGAGAGACAGAGAGCGAGAGACAAGCAGGGGGAGTGGCAGGTAGAGGGAGAAACAGTCTCCCCGCTGAGCAAGGAGTCCGTTGTGGGATTCGATCCCAGGACCCTGGGATCATGACCTGAGCCGAAGGCACAAGCTTAACTGACTGAGCCACCAAGGCGTCCGCATACCCCTCCAATCTTAATCTTACATCTTGATCCCTCGTCTGACTCCTGTGGATTGGACTCTAGTTCTTCCTATCCCAGGCAAACGACCTGGATTTTTGTTCTGCCTTCAGTGGAAACTTTCCATTCTAACTCAAGTGGGTGGGTTCCTGTTCCCATCCTTGACCAGTTGACCAGCAACCACTTCATGCAATAAATTGCTTTTCTCCTCAAATTCGCTTCTCTTTCATGTCTTCACGTTTGTCTGTTAACCTTTCTGACCACTTAACTCTATATGCCATTACATAGCAGGTGTGTAGATGAGCATTCTTTTTGATGCTAAAGGGCAAATAGAGCAAATGCTAAGTAAATGAATACATAACCACTTTTATATGTTAGTCTTCCATTCCTGATCATTGAGAATAAAAGCCTGGTATCAAGACAGTCATACTTTGTTCAGCAACTTCTCTGTGCTCAGTATATGTCCTCCAACATAATTTTATTCAGTCTTTAATTGTTTAAAAGCCTTTCTTGATTAATTGATTTCTCATTGATGTACTGTTGGCACCAAAGAGTATATATTTATTTGAGAGAGTGTGCATGAGCATGAAATAATTAATTGTTATGAATTCTACCAGAGAATATGTTTTATTCCATTGGAAGCATTTATTTGGGCCTTTTTCTCCCCCCAGTGAAGGGTGGCAGATGGATTTTTTTTTTTTTTTGGCCATTTCCTTATATTTAAAAACTCAAATCAGGGGCCACAGAATCTTCAGTGTCAGAAACACTTTAGAAATTTGGTGTTACATATTGCGGTATTGTCTTAATTGTTTCTCGGTTATAGAAATGACGTCTTCCTGATTGAGTCTCCATCCACGCTGTCAGGAAACATCTGTTCACCACATCCATCACTTCTGTCTGCACATGATCATGTTTCAAGGGTTTCTCAATTAATCCTGTGGAAGCTAGAATCACTCATAATTATAATCTTGTTATGCCTTCTTTATTTCTTGATGTGCTGGTTAATTCATGTCCATCCTGCAGTGGTCTGTAGCATAGTGCTATTATCAGCCGTTTTGTCTTTAAAAGCTTCTTGTCTACCATTTTGACTGTGATTGATTCACTGCACTTTGTTGAAATCGATCATTTTGGATGAAAAAAAAATCTATCCTGCATATTTATTCTGGCAACTTCTGCATGATTTCACTTTTTTTTCAGTGCACCATTCTGCCAGGCTGGTTGCTTTCCCCTTTTTGGCTTTTTTTCTCTCGCTCTTTTCTTTTTTATAAGAATTGTCTATTGCTTTCTTTCTTTTTTAAAGATTTTATTTATTTATTTATTTGACAGAGAGAGATAATGAGAGCAGGAACACAAGCAGGGGGAGAAGCAGGCTTCCCGCCAAGCAGGGAGCCCCATGTGGGGCTTGATCCCAGGACCCCGGGATCATGACCTGAGCCGAAGGCAGATGCTTAACGACTGCGCCACCCAGGCCCCCATATCTCTTTATTTCACCTGCCCTCTCTTAGACAACACTCTGGGAAGAAAAACCAATTGCCAGAGGCAGTGGAATAAATTCTCCCTTTAGAACCAGGCTAGACACTACTCCCATTTCTCTTAACATAAAATCAGAAAGAGGGTCCCTCTCCTTGGTGCTCCTCTCCCTGAGCAGTTTCTAGGGTGAATGAGTCACGATTGACTGCCAGGCACTTTGCCAACACTGTGACATGCTTCTTTGTAGCTTCAGACTTCTCTGTATTATAATCTTACCAGGTAGACTCCAAGTTGGACACTAAAATTCTCTTGCACGTACTAATATTTTCTTTTCTTCTTCTAGGCACTGACTTTAATATAGATAGCTTACCTCTGCCTCGGAAAGCCCATCATGACTGGGCCCTTTTTCACGAAGAGTCTCCAAAAAACAATTATAAGCTCTTCCACAAGCCAGTCATCACCTTGTTCAACTACACTGCCACGTTCAGCCGGCATTCCCACTTGCCCCTGACCACCCAGTACTTGGAGGGTGTAGAAGTCCTGAAGTCACGCCGATACCTGGTCCCTTTGAGGTCCAAAAACAACCTTCGAAGAAGACTTGCTCCACTGGTGTACGTCCAGTCAGACTGTGACCCGCCGTCAGACAGGGACAGCTATGTTCGAGAGCTGATGACTTACATTGAGGTCGATTCCTATGGTGAGTGTTTACGAAACAAAGATCTCCCTCAGCAGCTGAAAAATCCAGCCTCTATGGATGCCGATGGCTTTTATAGGATCATCGCACAGTATAAGTTTATTCTTGCCTTTGAGAACGCAGTGTGTGACGACTACATCACTGAGAAGTTCTGGAGACCTCTGAAACTGGGGGTGGTCCCTGTGTATTATGGATCCCCCAGCATTGCAGACTGGCTCCCGAGTAATAGAAGTGCTATTCTCGTATCAGAATTTGCTCACCCTAGAGAACTAGCAAGTTACATCAGACAACTGGATCATGATGACAGACTATACGAGGCCTACATAGAATGGAAGCTGAAGGGTGAGGTCTCTAATCCGCGACTTCTTACAGCACTCAGGGAACGGAAATGGGGAGTGCAAGATGTCCACCAGGACAACTACATCGATGCATTTGAGTGTATGGTGTGCAGCAAGGTGTGGGATAATATCCGGCTTCTGGAAAAGGTGAGCAAATGGAGGTTTGGCAGAGAGGCGCTAGGAGGGCCATCCTGATGGTCTCTGCCATTTTGCATCCTTTGTCACAGCCTCTTCACACAAGTCTTCAGTCCCATTAGAGAAGCCAGGCACTGCAGGGAGATGAATATTCCATTACTTTCCTTGGAGGACTGTCATGAATTTTATGAGTCATGTTCTTCCTGAAGGCCTTAACCTTCCCTTTATTGTTTCTTCTGGAGGACACCGTGCTGCAGGTGCTTGCTGGGCAGTGATAGAAGCAGGCTGCAGAAGAGGGAAGAAAGCCAAAAAAATTAAAAATTTGGGAGTTCTGAATCTCATCCACATGGTCAGTCCTTTAACTTTTCCATCACTGCTCTGTTTTCTACCAGACCCTTACAAGCTTGCCTCATAGGTGCTTCTTTGAAACTTATTTTCAGGGGGCCTGGTGGCTCAGTCAGTTAAGCATCTGCCTTCGGCTCAGGTCATGAACCCAGGGTCCCAGGATCGAGCCCTGCATCTGGCTCCCTGCTCAGTGGGGAGCCTGCTTCTTTCCCTCTGCTATTCCCCTTGCTTGTTCTTTCTCTCTGTCAAATAAATAAATAAAATCTAAAAAAAAAGAGAAACTTATTTTCATTTCATGAATGCAATCAATTAACATCTCTCTCTCTCTCATCCCTGCTCTTTATCTTTCTGGCACACACATGCTTATTAATATAGAGAAAATGTTCAAATAATGATGGGTAATCCTTAAAAGATTTCTTTTTCGTAAAGTATTCTAAAGAAATTTCTGGGTCTCTGGGTGGCTCAGTTGGTTAAGCGTCTGACTCTTGATCTCCATTCAGATCTTGATCTCAGGGTCATGAGTTCAAACCCTGCGTTGGAGCCTGCTTAAGAAAAAATAAAAATAAATTTCTTAGTAATGCCTTCAAATTTCTTGATGCTCTTAACATTTGGTTATTTGCTTCCTTTACTTATTTTTACCAGGAATGGCCCCACTTTGTATATGACTAAATTTGTTAAAAGGTAATTTACTGAAAGAAAAAGGAAGATTAGTTTCAATTACTTTTGAAATTAAAAAAAAAAATGAGATTGCCCACATATACTACTTGGCCATCACCCATCATTCCCTTGCCTGACTTCCATATACACATAACATTTATCTAAATTCTCTGAAGACAAATAATTTTTGCTAAATACTGAAATGTTGATTTTGGCTAGCATATTAATTTCAGGTCAGACATAAGCCTATACAGTATGTGGAATTATTTTTGTGTATTGTATGTATACTGTATAAGGCTTTCATATTCTAAATATGTGTATGTTTGGACAAGTTAAAAATGTTTACAAGATCATTTCCCTCATTTTATTATAAAAATTTAAATTATTTTATCTGGTTTTATATAACAAATTTTTACTCATAAAATCATTTATTTTAAGCCAAGTGTCTTGGTCAGCAGCACGAACACTAAATATTATATCATTTTTCTCAGACATCCTGATTTCCAGTGACTTCCTTTTTAACCTAATTTATAAGGCCACATTACAGCAAAAACCAAAATCCACACACTGCAAAAAACATGAGAGAAAGTAGAGACCACATTAATTGCCCATGGTATCCCAATTATTTCTTCTGAAAATCTACCAAAGCAGAAAACAGAACTTCTGACGGTGATGATTTGCCCGGGCTACTTATCACGATCCTTGCCAGGCTTGGGGATAGTCACAGAAAACCAGAGAACTACACAAACCCTAACTGCCTCTGCACCGCACGGACGCCCTATTGGAATGATTGCTGGGGGCTGGAAAAGATTGTACAACAACACCGGTAGCTAGCTTTTAAAAATCATAGGAGAATACATATATTCCTGCATTTCCAACAGAGACAGCTAACTATGGTGTTTCAGAGTGCCTGAAGGTGCTGAAGGTGGTGTAATTGAATGTCCTTCTCTTTGGAGTCTTTGAAGAGAAGTAGACAGAGTAGGTTGTCCTCTGGCAAGCTCTTATTCCTCCCAGAGGGGTGGTGAGTGAAGATGATTAAAAGGCTTTGCTTGCATTTCAATGATTGTGCTACAATTCTTAAATGCTAATGTGCTCATTATTGAAAAGCAGAACAAAATATACGGTGGAAGCAAATTAAAGGGTTTTTGACCAGTCCTTTTCACTTGCATTTATTCATTTGTTTTACAAGCTGTGTTACAACTTACATATGGCATGCCTTAAAGTAAGCTACTTATATGTTTCTTCACTTTTTCTCTTTCAGCCAAAGTAGAGCTAAAAGAAATAATTTGATTTCCTCTAACTCCGATTATTTTTTTATCTTGTGGTTGATAATAATTTAATCATTGTACTTGGATGTAGAAAATAAGATAAGATAAGATAAGATAAGATAAGAATATTGAATGCATTTCCCCTTTTGCTACTCTGCTCCTCCCCTGCTCTCCCTCCACACAGACCCAGTGAATTATCTACTGCTGTGTAAACAATATTGTCACAAACTTAGTGGCTTAAAACAACCCACATTTGTTATCTCACAGTCTCTGTGGGTTAGTTCATGGCTTAGGTGGGTCTCGTGGAAGCCTGGTATCAATGTATCAGTCAGGGCTGGGTGTTCATCTGGAGGCTCAACTGGGGACGGGTCTGTTTCTAAACTCACATGCTTGTTGGCAGATTCAGTTTCTTGAGGCTGTAGGACTGAGGGCTTCAGTTTCTTGCTGGCTGGAGGCTGGAGGCTGCCCTTGGCCTTTAGAGGCCATTCACAGTTCCTTGGTATATTGGCTTTGCCACCCTGGCTGCTTGCTTCCTCAAAGCCAGCAAGGGAGTGAGAGTGCTACAATGGGTGTGTATGTGATCATGTATACATAATCACATACATTCTCTCACCTTTGCAGTATTTTATGGCTTGGAAGCTAGTGACAGATACCATGCATAAGGGCATGAATACCAGGAGGCAGGAATCCTGGGGGCCATCTACAGGCTGTCCACTGCACCTATTGAATCCAAGTAGGCCTGTACTCTGTGTTGTATACTTTATTTATGTAGGGGAAAGTCTTTCAATATTGAATGAATTAATTTAGTCAGTTAAAGAATATTTACTGATGAATGATCCTGTCCTCAAAAAGGCTATCATAGGAGATATAATGTGGAATCATCACAGATATAACTTCACAGAATTGGGATAAACTTTTAAAAAATTAGCTTTGATGTATAATTGATGTATAATAAGCTGCACATATTTAAAGTGTATGGTTGATTAATTGTGACATATACCTGTGAAACCATCACCACAATCAAGATAACGAACATTTCTGTCCTCCTTAAGAGTTTCCCCACGTCCTTTTTTAATCCATCTCTCTGAACCCTTCCTTAGGCAAGCCCACATCTGCTTTTTGTCACTTTTGACAAAGAAGCTAAGTCAGTTTTCTAGAATTCTAATAAATGGAATCATGTAATGATTCTCTTTTGTGCCTGGCTTCTCTCACTCCATATGATAATGTTGACATTCATCCACAACATTGTGTGTATCAGTAGTTTCTCTTTATTGTTGTAGTTTGCACATACCAAAATGTCCTTATCCATTCACCTGTTGATGGACATCTGAGTTATTTCCAGGTTCTGGCTGTTACAAATAAAGCTGCTATGACACTTATGTACAAGTCTTTGTATGGACCTAGGCTTTCATACCTCTTCTGTAAATGCCTATGAACGAAATGGCTAGGTCATATAGTAGATGTATGTTTCACATTTTGAGGAATTATCAAACTGTTTTCCAGAGTTGCTCTATCTTACCTTCCCACCAGCATTGTATGAGATTTCCATTCATTAACAGTTGGTGTGGTCAGTCTTTTAGTTTTTACCATTAGGGTGGGAGCATACTGGTATCTCACTGTGAGTTAATTTGTGTTTCTCTAGTAACTAATGATTTTGAGTATCTTTTAATGACTTATTTGTCATCAATGTCTTCTCTGGGGATATGTCTCTTCAAATCTTTGCTCATTTAAAAAAAAATTGAGTTGTTAATCTTGAGTTGTAAGAATCCTTTATACAACAAATGTTTTCTTCCAGTTTTGGGATTGTTTTTCCATTTTCTTTTTTTAGATTTTATTTATTTATTTGAGAGAGAGAGAGCACAAGCAGGGGGAACGGCAGAGGGAGAGGAAGAAGTAGGCTCCCTCTGAGCAGGGAGCCTGACATGGGACTCGATCCCAGGACCCTGGGATCATGACCTGAGCTGAAGGCAGATACTTAACCAACTAAACCACCCAGGCACTTTGTTTTCCATTTTCTTAACAGTCTCTTTTGAAGTGTATAGTTTTTAATTTTGATGAAGTCCAGCTCATCATTTTTTTCTTTTATCATTTGTGTTTTTTGTGTCCTGTTTAAAAATCTTTGTGTAACCCAGGGTCACTAAGATATGCTTCTATTTTATTCTAGAAATTTTGTCCAGCAAGACACTTAGGTCTATAGCCAACTTACAGTTAATTTTTGTAATGCAGCATGGTGTCAGAGTTGAGGTTTGTTTATTTGGATATCCAATAGTATTGGCACCATTTGTTGGAAAGATTATTTTTTCATGATTGAATTACCTTGGCTTTTTTTCAAAACTCAATTGGCCTTATCTATGGGTTAATTTCTAGAGTGGTAAATATGCCTATATTTAAGTACTGTAGCTTCATAATAAGTCTTGAAATGAGATAGTGTCAACTTGGTTCTTTTTCAAAATTATTTTCACCATTTTAAGTCTTTTGCTTTTCCATATAAATTTTAGAGTGAGTTTGCCAATTTATATGAGAATGCTTAATAGCATTTTCATTGGGATTGCGTTGAGTGTATGTATTAATTTGGTGGAGAACTGACAATATTGAGACATTTAATCCATAAGAATGATAGATCTGTCCATTTATTTAGGTCTTCTTTAATTTTTCTAGACATTACTTTGTAGTTTGTTGTGTACAGGTTTTTTTTTTTTTTTTTATAACCCTTTGGTCAAATTTATCCCTAAGTAGTTCACATTTTTTGATACTATAGCAAATGCTATTTTTAAAAACCTCTATTTTCTGATTATTTGCTGCTAGTACATAGAAGTAAAATTGATTTTATATGTTGACTTCATGGACTACAACCTTGTTAATTACACTGATTAATTCAGTATCTTTTTTATAGATTTCTTAGGATTTCTTTTACATAAATGATCATATCATTTACAAAAAAAAAGATGATTTTACCCGGACTTCCAATCTATTTGCCTTTAATGTCTTCTCTTTTTTTCCCCTTACTGCACTAAGACCTTCATTACAATTTTGAATAGTACTGTTGGGACCATATGTCTTCGTCTTGTTCCCTGTCATAGAGAGAAAATATTGTTTTTCATTATTGTTTATGATGTTAACTGTAGGATTTTGGTTGATGCCCTTTATCAAATTGAGAAAATTTCCTTCTGTTCTTACTTTTATGAGGATTTTTATCATGAGTGATGTGGAATTTGTCAAATGATTTTCTCTATCCATTGAGACGATCATATGGTTTTTCTTTTTTAGTTTATTTAATGGTGAGTTATAGTGATGATTTTTGAAGGTTAAACGGACTTGCTTTCCTGAGATAAACTTCACTTGGTTATAATGTATTATCCTTCTTATTTATTGTTGGAATTGAATTGCTAAAATTTTTGCTAGGAATTTTTGCGTCTACATTCATGAGGTATACAGTTCCATCTTTTTCTCCTAATGCCTTGGCTAGTTTTCTTACATGGTAATGCTGGTCTCACATTCCCTTTTCTTGTGTTTTCTTTTTCTTTTTTTTTTTTTTAAGATTTTATTTATTTATTTGACAGAGACACAGTGAGACAGGGAACACAAGCCGGGGGAGTGGGAGAGGGAGAAGCAGGCTTCCTGCAGAGCAAGGAGCCTGATGTGGGGCTCCATCCCAGAACCCTGAGATCATGACCTGAGCCAAAGGCAGACGCTTAACGACTGAGCCACCCAGGAACTCCTTTTCTTGTGTGTTCTGAAAGAGTTTGTGTAGAATTAGTATTATTTTTTCCTTACATATTTTGTTAGATTTACCAGTCAGTCATCAATCCGTAGTTCTTTGTTTTGTTTTGTTTTGTTTCGTGGGAAAGTTTTTAAGTATAAATTGAATTGTTTTTAATAGATAGAAAGCTGTTCCTCTTATTCATTTCTTTTTTTAAAAAAAGAATTTGTTTATTTATTTATTTGACAGAGACACAGCAAGAGAGCAGGGGGAATGGGAGAGGGAGAAGCAGGCTTCCCACTGAGCAGGGAGCCCGATGGAGGGCTCAATCCCAGGACCTGGGATCGTGACCTGAGCCAAAGGCAGACGCTTAATGACTGAGCCACCCAGGCTCCCCTTACTCATTTCTTTTTGAGTGAACTTTGGTAGATTGTGTCTTCGAAGGAATATTTTTTTCATTTTATTCAAGCTGTGAAATTGACTGGCATACCATTATTAGTATTCCTTTATTCTTTTAATGTCTGTAGTGTCTATATGTCACCTCCATCATGTCTGATATTAATTTGTGTCTTTTTTATGATTAATCTAAATAGAAATTTATCCATTTCATTGATCTATTCAAATAATTAGCTTTTGATTTCATCATTTTTTATTTTGCTTTATATCTTAATGATTTCTGTTCTTTATTATTTTAATTATTCTTAATTTGGGCTTAATTTGCTCTTTTCAAATTTAAGGTAGACACTGGGTCATTGATTTTAAGCCTTTATACTTTTATAATATACGTATTTAATGCTATAAAATTCCCTCTAATCACTGCTTGAGCTACCTCCTACAAATTTAGATTACTACATTAATGTTAATTCAGTTTAAAATATTTTCAGTTTTCTGTTCTGCTCCTAATCTTTCTTCTGGGCAACTGATGGAGGTCCTTGGGAAAGAGCTTTAGAGTGGGTTTGAACTCTTCTTTTGTGTTCTGGGGCTCCTAGGGATTCCAAACCAGCATAGTAGCCCATACTTCACCTTTAAGAATTTGTTAAAAATTTAACTGACTTCTTACTACCTATTTGTATGATGACCACCTCTTTCTCCTGTGTTCTGTCAAAGGTTAAACAGATCATGTATCCATCTTTCTTTAGAGGGTCTTGTCACTATGGAATTCAGTTTACTTGGTTGCTGTGTGATTTCAGTTCCCTGATGGGCTCAAGGAAATTTATGAATTTATAGTTTATTTGACTTTGTCCTTATTGTTAAAATAGGAGCCATGTCCTCTTTGGAAGCAAAATATTTGTTAATCATACTTTAGAAACAGCTTGTTTTTCTGCCCAGAACCGCAGCTGGAAAGTCCATTTGGGATGCTGAAATTTACTTACTTCTAAAATGTCATAACTATTTCATCAAACACACTTCCTTCAGGTCGTACTATGAAATATTTGTACAAGAACACTAGAGTTAAGTGTCCATTTCATAAGATTCTTTTCTTTGTGATATCACCTCAGATGTAACTTTGTCGTACACTGTTGAATGGACTCTGGAGTGGGCAGGCAAGGAAACAGAGTATTATTACTGGCTTTCTCATATAAACAGTTATGCAAGGTCAGGGTTGGGAAGGCCGTCCAACAGTATGTGGTCAGAATGGCTACCAGCTGACTGGTGATTCAAGTATCATGAACAAGTCATCTGCTAATGATCTTGGAACATTTCCAGTGTTGGCAATTTCATTATTTTTTAAGGCAGCCCATTTTATCTTCTGTTAGTTTTGACATTTATATTGTTCTTTGTTTTGAACACTTTCCCTTCTCTAGTCCATTCTTAGCTACCAGCTTCTGACTCTTTAGTTCAGTGGGTTATAGGCTTGCATCTGTACCTATTGGTCAATAAATGTGAGCAATGGCTTCTCAAAAGTTGTTTCATGGTAATCACTTTGGGTTCTCCTTACCTGATTCTGTTCTACTCTTGCTCTAAATACAATTTCTACCTAGCCATGAACTCTGGCTAAAGTAACCCCAGTTTGAGCCTACTTCCGGTTTTTTGAAAAAAAATTTTTTTGTATTATTTTATATTATTGTTTAGAATTCCCAGATTTTTAGTCTTAGCATTTCTTAGTGGTTTGCTATTTGGATTTGTGTTCTGCACTCAGTGTTGTCTTGGTAAAGAAACTGTGCTCTAGTTCCAGGCCCTTGGAAGCCAAACTCCATGATCATTTGTCAGTGGTCCCTAAGAGCAGGGAGGATTTGAGCAACTGTATCCTTGTCCCTCTTCCAAGAGGGACGTTAATTCATTCTTCTACTTAGAGTCCCTTCAGATGCTTGAAGAAAGCTTTATATGCATTCTAGTCATCTCTTTTTCAGGCTACACCTTAATATCTTCTAATATGCTTCTAATGGGAGGTTTAACAAAGAGAGAATATGTTGATCCAACCGTAGGTAGGTACCCAAATTATTGTATTTCCAAATTGATTTTTCTCCTCTGCTTTCTAAATTCCTGATGGGTAAAGATTCTAATTATTACAAATCTAACACATTATAAGCCCTATTATCTTCGAGTTAAATTTTTTAGAAGATATATATGCACAAACTTAAACTATTAAATAATTCTGCAAAGTTAGTTTAAAAAAGAGCAGTCTTTTATTTTCCCCTTTCCCCCTCCCCAGTGGCAATCTCTTACCACCACATTCAGCTAATTATTTTGGTATTTATTCATTGTTTCTAAATAACATGCTTATACACTCATTTTTTTTTTTTTTTTTGATGTTCAGTGTTTATGTGATCATGATTGTGCACCTGCTATTCTGAGATGAACCATGTAGTGTACTGTGATTTGTTTCCCTCGCCTGGACAGCTTTTTGTTTCCCTCTCATTTGCCTTCTTGTTTGATTATTTTTATATGTACGTATCACTCAGTCAATCCTTGTTGATTGTTTAACTCTCCTTTGAAGATGTTCAGATCTACCAGACATCCAATTCATTCATCTTGTTGAAGAAATCGCTCACAGAGCCTTCTGAGCCTCCCCAGCATGCTGGCTGCCCTCGCCACCTCGCGTGGAGCACCAGCCTGAGCACTCCCCTCCCCAGCACGTGGGGATTATCCTTTCTTATCTTTTTCTGACACATCTCTTGCATGCTTGTCTCCCTTTTCCTTAGTTCTGCTCTTTTGTTTGAGCCTACCCTCGTACAGCTTCCTGAGAAGGGATACATGAGGATGCCTGAAATATCTTCATTCTACTCTAACATTTAAGCAATAGTTTAGCTGAGTGTAAACTATCCATTTTTCCTAGAATTTGGAGGCATTTTGCATCGCCTTCTAAAAGACTTTTAATTTTGGAATGATTTTAGATTGACAGAAGAGTTACAAAGATAGTACAGAGTTCCTGTTCACCCCGCACCTGGCCTTCCCTATTGTTAACATTGTACATCACCATGGTACATTTGTCAAAACTTAAGAAATTAATGTTGACCCACTGCTCTTAACTGACCTGCACACTTTAGTCATATTTCACCAGTTTTTCTACTAAAATCCTTTGTTATCTTTTGTTCCAGGATCAAATCCAGGATACCAAATTGAAATTAGCTCTCATGTCTCCCTAGTCTCCTCCAAACTGTGATCAGCTATTCAGTTTCCTTATTTTTAAGAACTTTGATACTTTGGAAGAGCAATATTTTTGTAGACTATCCCTCCATGGATTTGTCTGATGTCTTCTCATGTTAAAATGTAGGTTATGGATTTGGGGGAATATGACTGCAGGGTGAAAGGGCCCTTCTCTTCACACCGTATCAGGGGACACATCATATCAATGTGACTTATTACTGATGATGTTAACTTTGATCATTTGGTTAAGGTGGTATTTGCTAGATTTTCTCTGTGAGTTTACTAGTTTTCCCTTTCTATTAAGTGAGTCACTAAGTCCAGGCCATGCTCAAAGGGAGAGGAATTAAGCTCCACCTCCTTGAGAGCAGAATTATCAAACAATTTGTGGACCTATGTCTAACGAATAAATATTTGAGGCGAGGTATTTTGAGGCTATGCAAGTATGCTTTTTCTCCTTAAAGTTTTCCCCACTAATGTTCACATTCATCAGTCTTACCATTGCTTTTTAACTTCCAGTGTTAATGTCAAGAGATCTAAAACCATCCTAACTGCCAATCCTCAGAATTAGACGTCTCCTTTCATGGAGATTGTAGAATCTCTTCCTTCTTTCCTGTGTTCTGGAATTTGGTAAAAACGTTTAGCAGGCGACTGTTTGTGTCACTATGGAGTGAAGATATTTGCTTTAAAAGGAAAAGTATATGTTGGGTTCTGTTATTTTGAGACAGGAACCCAGGACTTGTGCTTTCTTATATATTTAATTCTTTTTTCCTTTCTCTCAACACAGGGTTTACCACCCAAAAGGTGGAAGGCTGACGTGACACACCTGAGTTGCCCGGAGCCTGCGGTGTTTGCTTTCTCATCTCTGGCTCCACGTTGGAGCTCTTTGCGGGACATGTGGATACCAAGCTTTGAGCAATCCAAGAAAGAAGCCCAGGCACTAAGGTGGCTGGTTGATAGGAATAAAAATTTTTCAGCTCAAGAGTTTTGGGCCCTGGTATTCAAGGACTAATTTCTACAAGTGTCAGAATGATATAGACTAGAGCTCTCCTGAGGTTTATTTTCTAGGTTGCCTAAATACATGAATATCATAGCTACTTTGTTGACCCTCCTTTAGGATAAGAAGTACTTGCTGCAGTACTCATAATGAGCCCTCTCAGATAATGGATGTGAATTGCCCTTAGGGGTCACCTCTCTATTTTTTATACTAAAAAAGTAAGTATTTCTTATGGTCACCTTCCATTTACATGTCTGGACCCATGTACCTGCCCCCTTTTGTGGAAATTCGGCTAATGTGGAGTGAGTGCTTCCCTCCCTGCAAGCGAGGCAGAGGGCGGAGCTGTGGATTCTTGATACTCACCTCACTGTCTGCAGTTTATTAGTATTTGGCAAGCCCAGTGTCCTGATGCTGAGCATGAACGTGAAATGCATTAGAACTTGGCAATGAGAGATTCCATCTGTTGGTTTCCAGGGATGTAAGTGAGTAATAAAAGCTGTGTGAATTTTATCCGCTTTTTCTCTTCAAGTCAGAAGAACGTATGCCTGTCTGCCTTCTTACTCTTACTACCTGTCTTTCTTCTTTTCATCTTGCCCTGCCTCCTCCCCCCCTTTCCCCCCACCGAAGTAGAATGTCTTATGAAGATGAGCCTCCTCCTTGTGTGTTTTGAACAGTGAGATGTTCCCCATGGTCCCTTATCCTGCAGAACAGAGTAATAATCCTGTGATCCAGGCCGGACACCCTGTACCGTCCAATCAATGTGAGAGTGGAAGTGAATGGCCCCCAGGAACTCTGGTTGTGTTGTGTAGGATGATGTACAGCCTGTAATAGTGGGCAGCCCATTCTGGTGGGTGAGCATTCCCTGTCATTTCTGATCCTGTCACAGAGAAGTTTCGGCTGTCCTGTCGGGAGCATCCACTGGAGCTCTGTAAAAGACAAGGAGACAACATTGGCTTGCGTTTTCTTCCCATGTGGGGGTGGGGAGGCTTTTAGAGGATCCTAAAGCCTGTTGCTAGCGGACGTATCCTGGCTTTGGTGCTTTTTATTGTGGAAAGACGTCAGCTCCCGAGGACCGGAAGAGTCCCTGATTCTCATGTCCCCGATGTGGCGTGTGGATGAAACTTAGGACAGCTCCCATGGTGCCAGCTACCCCTTTCCCCCAGGCCAGTGCCTTCATGTACCAGCCATGCGCAATCTCTTCCATGAGGAGCGCTCTCCCTGGCTGTGCAGGGGGAATGAGGACTGAAACCAGTACATTCACTCAGGAACAAGAAAGGTCACATTGCTGGGTGGGAGAAGGTTCAATGACTGCATTTTTCTCAATCCCAGCACTGCCATTAACTGCATATGATTTGGTACAACTCTCTTAACCTCCCTGGGCCTTAGTTTTTGCACCTACAAAGAAGCGATTGGGCTGGTCATTGAAGTTCTTCTCTGAGTAATGTTCTTTATTTATCAAAATTAAGAAGTTTAATTTTGTAGAACTTTTTACTCAGGCAGTAGCAAGTCATTTAGAGCCACTGCATGGTTTTCAAGGGAAGAAAGCTCTTTGGAGGAAGAAGCATACTTCTTGGGTGGTATTAGGGATAGAAAGTAGGTTATCTCTGCCATTTTTTTCCTGATGATATCCAAAGCGAAAGCATTGGAAAGGGGGAGTGTTTGTTACAGACCAGATTTTAAATTGTATATTAAATGAGTTTTGTGGTCGTACTCTTAGTAAAAAGCCCAGGATGTGATGTGTGCATTTGGTGAGGTATTATCTGAGAGATATTTAGTTCTCTGCAAATGCCTTAAACAAATACCCAGTGCTCATGTCCACAATAGCCAAACTGTGGAAAGAGCCAAGATGTCCATCGACAGATGAATGGATAAAGAAGATGTGGTATATATACACAATGGAATATTATGCAGCCATCAAAAGGAATGAGATCTTGCCATTTGCAACGATGTGGATGGAACTGGAGGGTGTTATGCTGAGTGAAATATGTCAATCAGAGAAAGACATGTATCATATGACCTCACTGATAAGAGGAATTCTTAATCTCAGGAAACAAATTGAGGGTTGCTGGAGTGGTGGGGGGTGGGAGGGATGGGGTGGCTGGGTGATAGACATTGGGGAGGGTATGTGCTATGGTGAGCACTGTGAATTGTACAAGACTGTTGAATCACGGATCTGTACTTCTGAAACAAATAATGCAATATATGTTAAGAAAAAAAAAGAAGAAGAAGATAGCAGGAGGGGAAGAATGAAGGGGAGTAAGTCGGAGGGGGAGACGAACCATTAGAGACGATGGAGTCTGAAAAACAAACTGAGGGTTCTAGAGGGGAGAGGGGTGGGGGGATGGGTTAGCCTGGTGATGGGTATTAAAGAGGGCACGTTCTGCGTGGAGCACTGGGTGTTATGCGCAAACAATGAATCATGGAACACTACATCAAAAACTAATGATGTAATGTATGGTGATTAACATAACAATAAAAAATTATTAAAAAAACATTAACATGTAAAAAAAATACCCAGTGCTCATATGCTGCACGTATGTTTTAAGCCTCAATATTGCATGTAGTTTTGTTCTATCTTGGTTCTTCATCAAGACTCCATAGACAAAATTCTGCCTAAACTTTTCTGAAGTATGTAGCCCTGAACAAATTTAGAGAAATGAAATAATTGATTGTTTAATGGGGCATAAACATCTTGTAGGGGAAGAGGATGGAGGAGAGGGAATTCTGTAGGATTGAAAATGAGGTGTGTTTCGGAGAAAATAAATTAAAAGTTCTTTGGGACTCTTTGAGTACCTGTAGATTTGAGACTTTAATTATTGATATATATATTTTTTTTGTTTAGCACGAGTCTTCTGTAATAGGATTTGTATTAATAAGATGGTACCCTCGTCTGTGATAATTTCTGTCATGGAGTTAGGCATGGCCCCACTGTAGCAGGATTCTTATCTGCAAATGGAGACCTGTGCGGTTTTGAGTTCCATGTAAGTCCCCTCAGTGACATTGTATCTGTTGATCCCATCAGACCATACCTTTCTCTTTACCTCACTGTCTCCATTTGTGAACTATGATTAAGAGGGAGTCCTCTCTCACTGGGCTGCTGTGAGGAATGGCTCATGGCTGTGAAGGACTTGGTACGATGCAACATTCTGTTTAGGGCGTCAGTGCGTTTTGCTTGGATTGTGCTCAGAGACTGATTTTCTAAGTGATATGACAAGGTGGATAGAAACCTTTTCAGAAATGTTGAAGAAAGGGCTCACTAATGCTAGTCAATAGTCTTCAGATCTTCACCTGAAAATGAGGTAACTTTGACCATTGATCACGTAGCAATTATAAAATTCCAGAACCTGATCGTGGACTGGCTTCTTTGTTGCTATTAAGAGCTACAGTCCAGTAACTAGAGTATCAGTTGAGATTATTGTCATTATTAGTCACAGATTGAATGCAGTGTTGTATGCACTACTGAGAAGTGGAAGACATAAGCAAAAATGAACGTCCTTGCTTTGAGTCAAATGTTGTAGATTACACATAGGAGAACAAACCTAATATCTATAGAACACCGTATGAATCTGAGCACAGCACAGACCTGAACTTGAAATGTCCAGTGTTATACTGTGCATTTAAAAGAAAAAAACCATTAGTGTAGCTCATAATTCCTGCTAAAATGACAAGGCATTAGGGGACTCCAATGGAGAGTTAGTTTTCAGTGAATGATATTATCTGAAGCATCATGGGTACAACTCTACATAAATAACATATGTTTTTCTTGGAATTTTCAAAGTACAAAATGTAAAAGTTCACAGGCTGAGAATAATGGTGGTTAGTTTATGTTTCAAATAACTTTGCAATCCTGAATGTTCTGTAAAGCACTTTCTTACCCTTCTTTAGGGAATATCTTTGTTTTCATTTTTGTTGTCATTGGTGATAATTGTCTTTGCTGCATAATTCTAATGTCGACCTATATCTTTATTTCTTCTGATTATAGAAATAAAAATGCTTACAAAACTTGGAAAATTGAATTATGAACTATGACTCTAGTAAGAAGACCTAGTTTTAGTCCCCAACGCTCTAGTATACCGTCTAAGGATGGTATCTTGGGGGTGCCTGGGTGACTCGGTCAGTTAAGCATCAGACTCTTGATTTCAGCTCAGCTCATGATCTCAGGGTCATGGGATAGAGCCTTGTGTTGGGCTCTGCTCTCAACGGGGAGTCTGTTGGAGATTCTCCCTCTCCCTCTGTCTCTGCCCCTCCCACTCATGCTCTCTCTCTCTCAAATAAATAAATAAATCTTTAAACAAAAAGAAAGACAGTACCTTGGCCAAGTTATTTGGCCCTTCTAAGCCTCAGTTTGCTCACTAAGAAGAGCTTATTATATGTCCAACCTCTCTGTGAGGTTGTGAAGTGTAAATAAGCCAGTATTCATACTTCGCTCTATAAATGCTAGCTGTAGCTGTTACAGATCTCTGTGGTCATCACCCTTTGTTTGTGATGACCTTGATTGAGATTTGCACAGAATTGTGTAATGGCTAATGATATCAGCGATGGTACTCCATTTAGTTATCTGATACCTATTGTTTTGTTATAAGGTAGGCATTGTGCTGGGCACCTTAGCCGGTGTGAATCAGACATGGGAGAGAAGTATGAAGGGTTCTGGGTAGGGCTTTGTGATATCAGGATGGTATTAAAGCCAGGGACTGAGGAATGCTCAAATTGTACTATCTCTCCCCTCCATGGGATTTCTGATGGAGTTTTGCACAGAGTCCCTAACAGCATAATGGGAATCACACAACCTTTTTATACTAGCTGTGCAAACCCAACTAAATCCAGTGTAGTGATCTCTGGCAAAAGCCTTTCAATTTTGCAATTCTCAATCTTGGGAGGAGCCTGTTCAGTGTGCCCAGACCATGAGAGAGGGAGAGAGGTGACCAGGTCTGGAGGTCCTGCCCCTTGTAAGTAATAAGTTTACTTATTCACTGAAAATCAAAAAAGAAGAAAAGAGGACAAGCCTGCTCAGGACTTCTCCTGGGAGACAAGCCCCATTTTGCTCTTCATATTTACTGATGCAAGAATATGAGTGCAACACATGGGAGCCCACTTTCAAGTCACAGTAACCTCTCTGGTTAATGAAATATGGTCCATCAATATGGGGGCTTAACCCATTAAATTAGTGACCCTGGTGGTAGGTATTATTAAGGAGAAGGGCACGAGGCAGAGGTGTGGGGAGGAGGAGTGACCCTTCGTGATTTTTATCTTCTCAACTCATTGGGCTTAACAGCCAAGCTGTAGCTGTATCCCTAAGGGGTGTGACCAGTCATGATCCACAGAAACCTCCTTTCACCTTCCTGAGGCTTCTTCCCAAATATCTATCCTTGCTCCTTTGGGTCCCCCTAGATCCACTGACATGAGCTGTTGAGCTCTCTGAAACTTCTGAAATGAATGAGTTGCACACTGATTAATGCCTCCAAGGGTGTTTTGAGCATTAGGTCAAACTTTTATTCCCTATTTTATTTCTCATGCAAACCATGGCCACGTCATCCAACCTGGCTCACCCAGAGAAGGTTATACAGCCAGCCCAAATAAGCCATTATGGATACTTGGAATTTTACTATCACAAACTCCTTAATTAAAAAAAAACCCTGATTGAATAGGTAATCAAAGAAACTTAAAGACCATCAGAGTAGGTAGGGGGTGATATTAAGGGTTTTGAGGCAGGGGCAATATCTTTTTGCAGGAGCCTTTGGAATCAGCCTAACATAACTTGCTTCTTATAGAGTAAACATGACTATGGGCACTCATCTAGTGGGTCACACAGGAAAAAAAAAATGCTAGTTTTATTTAAAAATGTCCTTGATGAAGCAATAAAAATGACTAATTTTATTAAACCTTGATCTTTGAGTCCATGTATTTTTAATATTCTGTGTGACAAAATGGGGAGTATACATGTCACTTCTATATACCAAAGCCCAGTAGGAATCACAAGGAAAAGCACTTGTGTGATTTTTGAGCTGTGAGCTGATCTAGCAGCTTTTCAATGTAATACCATTTTTACTCAAAAGAGCATCTAGCAAACTACAGATATCCAGACTTGGGTTTTTGTCAGTCATCCTCATGAAAACAAAGTGAGCCTGTCACTTTAAGAAAAGTAACAGAAGTTGTTGCCCATGATTACATTTCAGCTTTCAAGTGAAAGGTAGGGTTTTGGAAAACTAATTTCCACCACTTTAAGCATCAGAAACTGTCCTGATGCAATTGGTGGTGATATTAACAAATGCTGCTCTTGACATTGAATGAAAACAGAGATGATTATGTGTAAGAGTGTTTCTAGTTTATTAGTTTGTTTTTATAATTCTAAGAAAGGAAAAGAGGGTATCAAATACCAGAGAGAGAACAATTTTTTTAAAAATTAAAAAAAATTTTTTTAGTTGAAGACCCCCATTAGTGAAAATGGAACTTCCATTGGGAGATTTTTAAAAATTACTGATTACCTCCTTGAAAATTGGGGTAAGATAAAAGGCAATGAGAACTTTCACTGAGGGAAAAGAAGCCTTTGTTTTTAAATTGGGAAACAGGAAAAAATGGATTAAGGAACAAGAAAAGTATTTTAAAAATATATCAAAATGATCATTATTTGGGTGACTCAGAATGTCAGGCTGCCTGGAATTTATTAATGTACTTAATACATTTTTATTGAGCACTTACTATGTGCCAGGAATTATCCTGAGCCATGGGATCCAGCAGTGAGTGGAACTGACAAAATCCCTGCTACCATTGACATTCTGATTCTAGGAGGGGAATGAGAATGGAAATGCATTAGCAGAATTTAAACCACAGCCTGGAAGCTTTATTTCTTTATTTTATAAGAGCCCCATGGGATGGAATTTACCTCCTGACTCCCTACCACCACAGTTGAAACATGAGATGGAATATAAATGGGTTCTATCGATAGAGTGTATTAAACATGCTATATTGACAAGATGTGTTAAAAGTACTATGAGTTCAAATTTAAAATTAGTTGGCAAGTCTAGAAGTAAATCCTTTCTCTATTCTTTTCATTCTTTACTCCATTGTTTTAATTCTTGTTCCTCAGAAGAGGAGGCATTTCTTCTGTCAACATTGGGTGATTTCTGGCAAGAATAAGAACTGTGACTGGGGATTGGCAATAAAGATGGCGGGCCCACTGGGCAAGCCGCTCTGCTCTGTCTCAACTGCATCTGTTCACGTTAAGTCCAGGGGCTGGGGCCAGTCAGCATTAACTTACTCACAGCGCCTGGAAAAGTTTCATCTTACAAGCTGTATTCAGTCATCCTGTGTATTGTTCACACACCATTAATAAGAAGACTCATTTCACCACTGAAATAATATTATCTGCTAGTCTGAGAGAATGCAAGTCACTTCGATGAGCATCTTTAAGGAGTGAAGTATAATCACAGATCTCTTCTATTTCCTGTTTTCATGGTCTAAGATCCCAGCCTCAGTGTGAAGTCTGCCTGGAGGTGATGGAGCAGGAACAATGAAAAGGAAACCTGTGATGTCCTCTCCATATTTGTTTGTTGATTTTTGCTGTAGCCCTAGGGATGCCATTGAAAATACATTTTGGTCATCTTTATTCAGAAAGATGATGCTGCTCCCTGTGCCTTTCAGCAACATATGCTGCATATGTTTCCTGGAAAGACTGACAATAGGTTGATGGCCTTATGATTTATTGTCCAAACTGCAACACTTTTGAGAGTGAAAGGGGGAGCTATTAATTAAACCAGGACAATCGACCTAAACTGGGTTGTGTGGTCATCCTTGTCATAGGGAATGCAGGTGGCAACAGGGCATTTGAGCATCAGTCTGTTCCAAAACAGTCTTTGAGCATGGGGTGCTCGGATGAGGAAAATGTTACTAATATTTTTTTTAATTTTAATTAACATATAATGTATTATTTGTTTCAGGGGTATAGGTCTGTGATTCGTCAGTCTTACACAATTCACAGCGCTCACCATAGCACATACCCTCCCCAACATCCATCCCCCAGCCACCCCATCCCTCCCACCCCCCTGTACTCCAGCAACCCTCAGTTTGTTTCCTGAGATTAAGAGTCTCTTATGGTTTATCTCCCTCTCTGGTTTCTTCTTGTTTCATTTTTCTCTCTCTTACCCTATGATCCTCTGCCTTGTTTCTCAAATTCCACACATCAGTGAGATCATACGATAATTGTCTTTCTCTGATTGACTTATTTTCTTAGCATAATATCGTCTACTTCCATCCATGTTGTTGCAAATGGCAAGATTTCTTTTTTGATGGCTGCATAATATTCCATTGTATATATATTTATACAATGGAATAGTATGTGTATATATATGCATATATATATGCATATATATACACCATATCTACTTTATCCATTGGTTACTAGTATTTTTTAAGGATAGGCACTCCTGGATACTGTCCTGTGTAATGGCACTTAGTTGTTACAATAACCATTTGAGATAGATCGTTTTCTCTCCTGCTTTTATAATATAAAATACAATAAAACTCTGTTTAACCAGGGTGGGGTGACATTTTCAACATGTTTAAATTGACAGAAGCCATTATTTAAGCTTTGCCAATAGCTTCTTGAGTGGTAGAGATCTCTGTGTCTCCTGGGTAGAGAAGATCTCTGCTCCAGCAAGAACCTTTTGATCAATTGGTTTATATGCAGCAAGGTTAAGGCAATTGGGTCTCTTTTGTTCTGGAGGAAGGAAGGAGTTTTTTGTGCTTGGAAAAGGTAGCACTTTCAAATACCTTAGTTATGGAAAAATAAAAAAACAATTATAGGAAGAAGTGGAAATTTGAGTAGAATAGGTGCTGTGGACTCTCGAAAATCACTGAGATTTGGGGACTCTCCCTCCTCATCTTACAGAACTTGTTTTCCCACACATCTTATTTTGACAAAATTTTAGAACTGTAGAAGAGTGGTAAGGATAATATAATTAACACTTGACATTTCTTCAATTAGATTCACCAGTTCATATATTTTGCCACATTTGCTTTACCTCCTTTTCTTTTATTTATTTATTTATTTATCAATTAGAAAGAAACTTGTGAAATAGAAGTTATCCAAACTGGTAAGGAAGAAGGAAAATTTCACTATTTGCAGATGCCATGAAAACCTTGAAGTCTCCACCAAAATAACTACTAGAATTGATAAATGAATTCAGTAGTCACAGGATACAAAACCAATGTGTAGAAATCTGTTGCGTTCTGGGACACCTGGGTGGCTCAGTCGCTAAGCATCAGCCTTCGGCTCAGGTCATGATCCCAGGGTCCTGGGATCGAGCCCCACATTGGGCTCCCTGCTCAGCAGGAAGCCTGCTTCTCCCTCTCCCACTCCCCCTGCTTGTGTTCCCTCTCTTGCTGTGTCTCTCTCTGTCAAATAAATAAATAAAAATAAAATCTTGAAAAAAAAGAAATCTGTTGCATTCTTATATACTAATAATGAAGCAGTAGAAAGAGTATAATCCTAAGTAGAAAGTAGGAAAAAAAAAAAGGGAAACAATCCCATTTACAATTTCACCAAAAATAAGATACCTAGGAATGCAGCTTGTAATCCAAAAAGGTGAAATACCTGTACTCTGAAAACTATACAACACTGATGAAAGAAATTAAAGATGGCACAAAAAAATGGAAAGAAATTCCATGCTCGTGGATTGGAAGAACAAATATTATTAAAGTGTCTATACTACCCAAAGCAATCTACAGATTTAATGCAATCCCTATCAAAATACCAACAGCATTTTTCATAGAAGTAGAACTAAGAATCCTAAAATTTATATGGAACTACAAAAGACCCTGAATAGCCAAAGCAGTTTTGAAGAAGAGAAGCAAAGCCATAGGCATCATAATTCCAGACGTCGAGTTATATTACAAAGTTGTAGTAATCAAAACAGTATGGTGCTGGCACAAAAATAGACACATAAATCAATGGAACAAAATAGAAACCTGGAAATAAACCCACAAATATATGGCCCATTAATCTTTGACAAAGCAGGAAAGAATATCCAATGGGAAAAAGATAGTCTCTTCAGGAAATGGTGTTGGGAAAACTAGTCAGCTACATGCACAAGTATAAAACTGGACTACTTTCTTACACCATACACAAAAATAAATTCAAAATGAATTAAAGACCTAAACATGAAACCTTAAAACAATAGAAACCCTAGAAGAGAGCACAGGCAGTAAGGTCTCTGACATCAAGCATAGCAATATATTTCTAGATAAGTCTCCTGAGGCAAAGGAAACAAAAGCAAAAGTAAACTATTGGCACTACATCAAAATAAAAAGCTTCTGCATAGCAAAAGAAACAAAACTAAAAGGCAACCTACAGAATGGGAGGAGATATTTGCAAGTGATATATCTGATAAAGGGTTAGTATCCAAAGTATACAAAGAACTTGTAAAACTCAATACCCCAAAAATACATAATCCAATTAAAAAATGGGCAGAAGACATGAACAGACATTTCTCCAAAGAAGACATCCAGATGTCCAACAGACCCATGAAAAGATGCTCAACATCACTCATCATCAAGGGAATGCAAATCAAAACTACAATGAGATATGAACTCACACCTGTCAGAATGGCTAAAATCAACAACACAAGAAACAAGTGTTGGTGAGGATGTGGAGAAAGGGGAACCCTCTTGCACTATTGGTGGGAATGCAAACTGGTGTAGCCACTCTGGAAAATAGTATGGAGGTTTGTCAAAAAATTAAAAAGAGAACTACCCTATGATCCAGTGATCGAGCTACAGGGTAATTACCCCCAAAATACAAAAACACTAATTCAAAGGGATACATGCACAACAATGTTCATAGCAGCATTATTTACAACAACCAAACTATGGAGGTAGCCCAAGTGTGTATCGATAGATGGACAGATAAAGAAAATGCAGGATATATGTAGATGTACACACACAATGGAATATTATTCAGCTATAAAAAAATGAAATCTTGCCATTTGCAATGAATGGATGGAGCTAGAGAGTATAATTCTAAGTGAAATAAATCAGTTAGAGAAAGACAAATACCATATGATTCCACTCATTTCAAAGGAGCAAAGGGGGAAAGAGAGAGAGAGAGAAGCCAAGAAACAGACTCTTAACTACTGAGAACAAACTGATGGTTACCAGAGGGGAGGTGGGGGGGGTGAGATGGTAAAATAGGTGTTGGGGATTAAGGAATGCACCTGTGATGAGCACCGGCTGATGTATGGAATTATTGAATCACCATTTTGTATACCTGAAACTATTATTACACTGTATGTTAACTATACTGGAATTAAAATAAATTAAAAAAAAGAAAGTAAGTTGCAAACGTTTCCCCTCCCATCTTCTATGAAGGACATTCTAAATAACCACAATCACAGAATCAAATCCAAGATATCAAACACTGATACAATATTATTTAATACATAGTCCATATTCACTCTTTCCCAACTGCACAAATGATGAGTTATTACAGCTGTTTCTTTTTTCTGTTCAATCCAAGATCCAATTGAGAATCACATATTGCCTTTATTTCTTATATATCTTTTTTTAAAGATTTTATTTATTTATTTGACAGAGAGAGATAGTGAAAGCAGGAACACAAGCAGGGGGAGTGGGAGAGGGAGAAGCAGGCTTCCCGCCGAGCAGGGAGCCCGATGCGGGGCTCGATCCCAGGACCCTGGGATCATGACCTGAGCCGAAGGCAGACGCTTAACGACTGAGCCACCCAGGCGCCCCTCACATGCCCTCTTTCTTCTATATCTTTAATCTCTTTTAATTTAGAAGAGTTGTCTTGTTTTACCCTGTTTTGTTTTGCTTTGCTTTTGGTCTTTTGTGACGCTGACGTTTTTGAAGAGTCAGGACCATCTGTCTTGTAGAATATTCCATAATCTGGATTTATCTGATTGCTTTCTCATGATTAGATTCACGGACCCCTTCTCTTGAAGTTCAACATCATTAGAACATCTCTGATGCACTGAAGAGACCCTAACTAAGGCCCCTACCAGAGTAGACACCAACACCTCCCTCCCCAAGTAGAGATTCACTATATGAGAAAAGGGAATCTGGATCAGTGCTCAGTCCTGACAACCAGGTCTGGAAGATGGTTAGTGTTTTGTAGTGAGGTGTGTGTGTGTGTGTGTGTGTGTGTGTGTGTGTGTGTGTGTGTGATGAATATCTGAGATTGAGAGAATGAAGAAAGGAAGTGGAGGAGGGGGAAGAAAGCTAACAAGCTATTTAAAGAGAAAAATATATATGGTAGCAAAAGCAGTCATGGGGAAGAGAATGGAAATCTTACAGTGTACAAATTAATTTTTCCAGTTTTTTCTCTTTAAGACAATTGTAAATAACAACAACTCCTTGGGCTAATAGGTCCTTAAAGTTCTTAGATTTATTAGGATAATTAGAAAGGGAGATAAAACCCTTTTTGAGATAGGAAAGATGGAAGCTCACATTTAAAATATATGTGATTTTATTTTATTACCTAAGTGAGTGAAGCGGGACATATCATTATATACATAGCTTATCCAATGCCATATAACTGATAAATGACAGAACCAAATTTCAAACCCCAGATTGTTGTGTTTACTCATGTTCTTTCTGCCATATTCCATTTTCTCTGATGGGATCTCTCATCGGATGGATAGGTTGTTGAGATTCTTTGCAGTACACTGGAAAAAAATAAAATGTCTTTCCCACTGGTATGGAAACATCCAGTTCTACCCTGATAGACATTAAAATAAATATGAAATTCTTTATTAGTGAAAGGGAGTCTGTGTCCACATTTACAAGTCCATCTCTCTCTCTTTTTTTAAAGATTTATTTATTTATTTGGGAGAGAGACAGTGTGTGCGTGCATGCAGCAGGGAGGGTCAGAGGGAGAGGGAGAGAGAATCTCAAGCAGACTCCCCACTGAACACGGAGCCCAAGCCCTACGCGGGGCTTGATTCCATGACCCTGAGATCAGGACCTGAGCTGAAATCAAGAATTGGTCGCTTAACCAACTGAGCCACCCAGGTGCCCCACAAGTCAATCTATGTCTTCTTCAGAAACTTTCATGTGACTTTGGAATTATAAATAGTTTGGTTTGAGTGTATTAAACACTTGGGAAAGCCCATGTGTTCACCTTAAAAGACACTCCCACCTCTGGGAAGGCCTAGATTTGGTGGCATCTCACCCGACTCCTTTGCAGGATGCTCTGTACTTCTGTACACACAAATCCTTCTGCTTCCACATTGTGAGAGCTGATAGACTGAAGCCCACAAAGGACTGTGAAGTGATAATGATGTATTCGTGCAAACAACAGAAACTCAGATGAAAATAATGTTGGGGCTTTTGAAAATGACACTACAGCAAACCATGATCACAGTTATGGACAAACAGTTTTAATGTTCAAAGAAAGGAGCATAATGTGTCACATGCTCAAAGAAAGGAGCATAATGTGTCACACACAAATTATGTGACACATAATTTTCTGTGTCCTATCTGTTAACCCCCCTTCTTCCTCCAAGGCCCAGATCTAAGACATGAAGGTACCGCTCATCAAGTCTGGGATTCTTTCTGGTTTGATACTTATCCAAAATGTCCTCTGTTTTTTGCAGCTAAGAGGATAATGTAGCTCCCCCGTATTCATATACTGCCCTGTCTTTTGAAGAAGCCACACCCCCAGATAAACTTTGTAATAAGAGGCTTTTACATTTTCAAAATGTGAGAGAGATTGGCAGTGATAAGGGACAGAGGGGTATGGGCCACGAAGTGACAAATGCACTTTGCAAGGAGATGTGAAACAGTGTTAGGCTGGCGAGGCCAGGCTGTCTGGCGAGGCTGATGCGCACGGCCCTAGTTCTAGAGAAAAGACTTGCTGTGTGTTTCTTGACAGAGGCCAATATCTCAGTTTTAGTTTCAGGAAATCCCAAAACAGGAAACAAGATGTTGCAAGCTTTGGGCTTTGGGGACAGACTCATGAGAGAGATACATTTCAACAACCTAAAAATTGCTCGGTGACTTTCTTGGCTTGTGAGGACATGTAGCCCAGCCAAGGTGAAGCCACCCTTCCTCCCTCCGTCTGCAGCTGGCTCAGGTGCCTACGGTCTTCATCTACACAGCAACATTCCTCAGCTCTATGCCGGACCTCCCCTCACGTCACACAATCCCTTAGCAAACGAAGGGTCATCCGTGAAGGGCATGGAAAACAAGGAGAAAACAACTCCCAATCTGTGTGGAATAGAAAGAATCTGTTTTGGCAGGAATGGGAGGGGGGCTGGTGTGGAGCTCAGGGTGCAAACAGTCTGATCTCAGCGTTGGCAGCCTCTGAAATGACCTTGGAAAAGACCTTGTGTCAACTCAGTCTGAACCTCCAGACAAAATATGTGAGTTCAGCCAAACGTTTGAATGTTTCTGACAGTTGCCTGTTTGCCATCATAGAGGGACGGTCTTCACTGCTCTGGGCTTTGATGGGACTCAGAAAAGCTGCTGTGAAGGGGCGCCTGGGTGGCTCAGTTTGTTAAGCATCTGTGTTAGGGGCTCAGGTCATGATCCAGGGTCCTGGGATCAAGTCCCCCGTTGGGCTCCCTGCTCAGCAGAGCGTCTGCTTCTCCTTCCCCCTCTGCTCCTCCCCCTGGCTGTGCTGTCTCTCTCTCTCTCAAATAAATCAAATCTTAAAAAAAAAAAAAAGCTGTTGTGAATGGAGCCCTCCCCACCCCCAATCCCTCCTTTCCCAACACCCCACAGATTATGGGGGAACATTGGACATTGCAGATATACTGAGCTATTGTATGACTCACATATCACCTAGAATACAGTGGAGCTGGATTTAGATGAATGTGGAGATGACTAGAGAGTGACTCTAGAGACTTCGAACCTGAATGCGTCCACCAGGATTTACAAATCTTTTAAAATGCTGTTCTCCTCATGTGTGCGTGCTGCTTCCCAATTAAGCAGAGAACTCAGTGTCAGGCTGTGGGCAACTTCCCCCATGTTTACATGTGTCACGCGTTTCTTCAGGGCACTGCCCAGTGGGATCATTGATTAATCTGAGGTAGTCATTAATTGTTTGGTGTCTGGGATATGGAAGGATTGGACGGTCTCAGGGCAAATATAATTTGAGAATAGCCAGGGGTGAGTGACAGCTTTGCTCTTCTCTCATCTCCCACTGACTCCAGACATTCAAAATGAGCTTGGCAATTATCTAAGAAAGAAAAGAGTGACATGTGGTTTTTCCCAATGGGGGATTTCATTGTCCATTTGGGTCCCTTTGTTTACTGCATCTCAAAGAAACCATGACAACCATATTTGTCTCTATTTCTTTTCCCCTAGATGCTTCTGGTTCCATCTGTTTGATATTCACCAATGAAGTCAACTTTCCATCTCTTTTTTTTTTTATTATACATGGAAGTACACTTATGTGAGTTCATTTTATCTTGAAGTAAAAGAAAATAAAAGTGGAAAGGTGGTGCTTGACTTGATAAATTGTGAAGTACCTTCTCCACACTCCTCTTTCTTAATTTTCACTGGCATGTGACAGGTTCATTTATTTGACTTGCCAGAAAATGCTAGTGCAATGTGCTGAGATGGGCCATTCCAGGAAAACAAAGCAAAACCCCCCCTCCCCCGCTCTGTAAGTGTATAGCTGTGTGATCAAAAATGCCTCCTCTCTTTTAGTCATAGTGGCGTGCAGCCACATCTAAACTTCTCCCTTTCTACTAACAAAATCTCAGGCAGTGGCGGCCAGGAACACCTCTCTCCTTCCTCAGAAAGCGTTTTTGTCTTCTTTTTTAAGGCTTTTACAAGCTTGTAGGGTCAGGTGGCTCTTTGATGGGTGTGAAACACGGAAAGCAGTAACTAAGGGAAAGAAAAACAGGGACCGACTTGAATGGGACACCAAGGGGGCTTCTTTTGTGCTGTAGGGCGACCTTTAACAACTGTAGAAGTTCCTCCTTTTATAATCGAGTATTCCAGGACAGAGCCATCCCTGGCTCGGGACTCCTGGCTGTGTCTAGCTTTGCCTTTGCTATGAACTACCTTTGTGACCTTGAGCGAAGCATTTCACCTCAATATGAACTCCAGTTCCTTCATATGTAAAGTGAAGTAGTACTGCATGACATATAAACCTCCAAAGAGCCTTTAAATGATACTAGTCTGATTCATGGCTAAACTGTAACACTGGCTAACAATTTTGCTAGTTTTCCTCTCATCCTCGTTATATACAATTCTAGCCTTGGCCCTCTTCATTTTTTAAATTTTTTTTGAAGATTTTATTTATTTATTTGACATAGAGGGAGGGAGAGAGAGCAGCAGAGGGAGAGGGGAGAAGCCAACTCCGTGCTGAGCAGGGAGCCCGATGCGGGGCTCGATCCCGGGACCCTGGGATCATGACCTGAGCTGAAGGCAGACGCTTAACCGGCTGAGCCACCCAGGTGCTCCCCTCAGCCCTCTTCAAATCTCACTCTACAGCCTCTTTCATCTATCCTGTCCACTTCACATTTACAACCATCGTGAATATACTTATGGCTCAAAACATTAAAAAGATTTTATACTACATTATAATTATATAAAATACAGTGCACCCATTTCAAGTTCAATGAGTTATTTTCAATATATATGTAGCTGAGTATCCACCACCACAATCAAGATACAGAACATTCATACCACCTTAATAAATCCCTAGTTCTCCTTTGCATTCAGTCCTCCCCCATTCTTGGCCCTACCACATCACTAATCTGCTTTTGACACCAGACTTTTTTTTTTCCTCCTTA